>NW_026988425.1:57072500-58322500 GCF_030222135.1 Aotus nancymaae | reverse complement strand
CTCCTTTTACTGGACAGTAATTCATGTACTACTTAAATTTTTACAAACAGTCTGGTATTATCATTGTCCTTACCCACGCAGTCCTCTGGTAAGGCTGATAAAACTAATGGGATACTTAAACTCAGAATTTCCAACTTCTCTGAAACCAGTAACCTTCTTTGGCCTAAAATTCTATCTCTGGCTCTTATGACTCTTCAGAGCACCACTGCTGGAAAACACAAGTTAACTTCTTATGAAATCATTGCTGGTTACTCTATATCTTTGGATATTACACCAAATGTAGACCCCTAATCGACCCATGTTGAAATGACCCAATAATGTACATTCTTAATTCACTATGCTAAAAGTTATCACCAAGAGGTAAAGGCAGACTTTCAAGACACAGATCCAAAAAGGTGACTGAGTGTTCTGGAAATGTCATCAAAGAAAGACTGCTCTTGAATCCCACTGGAAAGCACTCACGACTACAGGCATTGCAGCTAAACTCAAAAGTGTTGACCCCTGGGTTCACATCTCCCTCATAAAAGACCACTTCCTGATACCACTTGCTCTTCTTCTTAAGCCAGAGACCTTAAAAAATCAGGTTAACTAGGATGAGAAGTTGATGACTTCACACTGTGAACAGCTTTTCCCAAGACATCAGAACAAGATCCTCCATCATGATAAGACTCTTATCCCTCTTAATTTTTCCTTACATATGCCTTTTCCACTTAGCAAGATAATACTGTAATTAGAATTTCACAATCAGTTGCTTCTGTAAGTAACTTCACAGAATGTTGGATCTGTCCTGCCAAACTCAAATCTTTATATAACTTAAAAGATATTTTAGTCCACTTAGTGGCTAATTTAGCAACACCCCTAATACAACTGCTTGTTCAAATTGTACTACTTGTCCCTGTTACAGAGTCAGATATCTAGGCCCACTTGTTCTATCTTCCTGTTTTACTTTAATCTAGTAATGGGATACAAGAACCAAGTCCAAACGAGTGTGTCATAAGACAAGATTGTACCAAAAGCCTGAATAGAGTTTCTTAAGAACTGACTTATGGGCAAGCATATTACAGTTCTTTTAACCTGTAAACTCTGCTTCAGATTCTTGGCTAGAAACTGCTAAATCCACCATTCCAAGCAATATATCCATGAACAACAGAACTGGAAAGCGGCCCTTATGTGTACCCACAGGGTATATCATTATTTGTGGATAATTCTGTGGCCAAGCTCATACACAGGCAACCTCAGGCCTTGACAGGTAGAGGATGAAGGGCCAATGTGGGCTAAAAATCTTAATGGTAACTTGTCACTCCATAATCACTCAGAAGTGGAGCACTGGCTCACTCCTCTTAACTTATGGCATAGGTTAAAGAGAACACTGCCAAGAGGCATTAACCCTTTTGGATGGGCTTTGTTAGGTCCCTTTTCCTATATGGCTTAAAATAATACAAATGAAGTAATGATTAGAATTTATCCCTCACAATAGCCTCTATAGACTATTCTACTGCAATGCTATAGTTGCACAAGACTTCTCTGAATTCTCTTGTAAAAGTTATACTAGATATTAATAGAATTGCTCTAGATTTCTACTTGTCAAACAGGGAGGAGTCTTTGCAGTTGATAACACTTATTGTTGCACATGGATACATTCTGGTATTGTAGAGACTCAATTGTAAAAAAAAAAATTAAAGAACAGTCTACTTGGTTAAAATGGGTGGATTCTTTGTCTGCCTCATTCTTTGATCTGTTCAACTTTAGCTGGTTTGGTTCCCAGGAACTTTGATTAAGGAGCACATTCCAAACTCTTGGTATTATCCTTCTGATAGTCATAGTAGTCTCCCTAGTGTGCTGCATTCTCTCAAAAGTTTTAAATGACTGCATGCAGCAATTTGCTGAATGCAATCTCTCTCCAGCTGATATGATAAAAACTCAAAGAAACCTATGATAATGAGGACACCTAACCTATTAATGACATGTTGAGACTGAAAACCCAGAATGATAGTTAACTGACCAATGCCCTAAGTTTTGGTCACACTCTCACTTAGGTGAAAGCTTACTGAAAGGACCGAATTCTTAAATAAAATTTACAAGAGGATATTGAAACCAAAGGGGAGTCACTCACACTCAGTGCCACATAATCAAACTGAAACTTTAAGGAAGTTAAAGAACAAACGAACCAATTTTTCTTGAAAACAGGGGCTTTGCTGCAACCAACACGAAAGGGCCTAGTAACCTGAGCTGGCATGAGAAGTAGTCCCTTCTACTTGAACACCTAAAAGAAAAGTAACCTTAAGCAATCTGATGTTAACCAACAGGCTTTTTAGAATTACTCTGTTTCTTTGTTCCCATGTTACAAAAACCAACTATTCTGCCATGCCTGGGCACGGCATTGTATTTTATGGAATGAGATGCTACCCAATTTTGGAATTGCTAACAAAAGCCAATTCAATATTTAAACTAAATTTGTTGAAATTTTTTCTTTTGACATTGGTAGATAGCCAGGGAAGTCTGTTGCACACACACCTTGTTAATACTTTTTTTTTTTTTTTTTGAAAATAGCAATTGTATATTTTGAGGCTATTTTGCCTTGGCTGTATTACACTCAAAACATTCAATATGGAGTCAAATTTTATTATTCAAAATTGTTGCAAAGATTGAAATTTACGTAAAATTCAAACTTCTGTATGAAATACACTCCCAATCTAACAGTGTTCCAGTATGATGTCATGTACTTAATGTAGTCTATTAAATATGTAAGTAAAATATGTAATTTCTAAGAAATCAATGTGATGAAAAGAGATAACTGATAGGTTACAATAGAGATTATCATTTTCAAAACGTTTAACAATGTGGAAACGTACACATGTGCACAGGACTCCAGCCTACAGGTAAGCATGCCCCCTTCGGAGCAGTCTTCTGGGAAGGTTGCAAACTTATTCTAATAATGTCTGTCACTGTTTTAAACTATAGTTTTAAACTGCCCCCCTCTTTTTTTTCTTTTTAAGAGACGGGGTTTCACCATGTGAACCAGGCTGGTCTCAAACTCCTGACCTCAGGTGATCTGCCTCAGCCTCCCAAAGTGCAGGGATTACAGGTGTGAACGACTGCACCCGGCCTAAACGGCCCTTTTGAAACCGCCCTTTTGAAACTGCTCTTCATAGCCATCAGGATAATCCTTTAAATATCCTTAACAATGGTAAAATCCTGAGGATAGAACCGAGTTTTACAACCATGCAGAAATCATTCTGCCAAATTTAGCAAAGAAAATACTCAGCAAAGAAAATACTCAAGCTGAATTTTTTGATTAAAAAATACAAACAAAAACAAGTGTTTATGAAAGTTATGAAATGTTTTATTTTGCTTATAAACTGACTAGAAATTTCAAAAATTTGAAAATAATTATGAATGGCAGCAGCACTACTGGAGTAAATTTTTAGCCTCCTTAGGTGACTACTTGGAATGATCAATCTTTAAAAAAATAAATGATGGCATGTTTAAAGAGGGAAAATGTTTCAAGACACTACAATCACATTTTGAAGTTAACAAAGCTGCTTTCTTCCATGGAATCCAAACTACTTTTGAGATATTACTTTATTAATTCCTCAAATATCCCTATGCAGGAAAGGACAGACAACCTTCGTTATTCAGATGATCAAATGGAGGTGGTATAAGGGAGAGGGAACTGTGTTTATTCCATGAAAACAACAATTTAGTCTAAGTGCACTGTCCCCTTCTACTTTGTAGTTGGCAAAATTTAAGTGAAATTTTTAATCTTTATGCTCCTTGATGAAAAGACATTGTAAGAGTAAAAAGCATTATTATTCAGGTAGACACGTCATAAAATACTACAGAAATATATTAAAATGATTATTAATTTATTGCATTCTTGCCTGGAAGAATTCCTGCTCCATGTGTGAAGTGCTTATTAAAGAGGCTGGTGTCAGTCCTCAGACACACTCAAAAAAGTGCTAATTAAGTCTATTTTATCAAGACAGCTTGTTTTTTTCAATTTTAGAAGACAAAATCTTCACTTTGAAAAACAAAACACATAAAAAATGAGAAGAACCACTGACAAAACTAAGAACAAACCCTAGGGAAACTGGTAAGTTGTTGATGGTCCCAGAGAGATAAAGTATAACTCAATTAATAGATAATTTTCATTAAAATAAATAATTAAAATAACTATTCTCCTAAATTTTCAATTCTTTATGAGAAAAAACTTGCCGTTCAAATATTCCGGGGAACCTTAGCAGCTCGCCTCCTCGATTCTACTCAATTATTAAATATTTATATCTCTGCTATTGTCACCGAGTATCTTTGGGCCGGTGGCACTACATTTATACCGGAGATGAAAGTTTGACAGATAAAAGACAAAGGAATTCTACTTATGTCTATTACTCAAATGATACTACTATTCATTGGAAACTGAAGTGATCATGATCTTTCAAGTATCATGTTTTAGGGGTACTATAACAAGAGTCTGAAAGGATTTGACTCTGTTTTTTTTGTTTGTTTGTTTGTTTGTTTGTTTTGAGACAAGAGTGTTGCTCTGTCACCCAGGCTGGAGTGCAGTGGTGCGATCTCGGCTCACTGCAACCTCCCCTTCTTGGGTTCAAGCAATTCTCCTGCCTCAGCTTCCTGCATAGCTGGGATTACAGGCGCACATACCACCATGCCTGGCTAATTTTTGTATTTTTAGCAGAGACGGGGTTTCACCGTGTTGGTCAGGCTGGTCTCGAATTGCTGACCTCGTGATCCACGCGCCTCGGCCTCCCAAAGTGCTGGGATTACAGGCGTGAGTCACCGCGCACGGCTCCACTCTATTTTTTAAGAAAGATTTTAGCAGTTAATGAGTAAATAAAAATACAAGGAGCATTGTCCGCCTTTGAGCGCTAAATTTTGTTTGAGGCTAAGAACTCAACTGGATCAAGGACAACTCTAGTCAGACAAGTTCTAATCACAGCTTCCACAAGGATTGACTGCTTAGTTTTGATATAATCACTTTTCCTCCCAGGTGCTTCAGCTGTCTGGTCTATAAAATGGGATAATAGTAACCTGTCTGAATAATGTTCCTTTGAAGTTAATAAACGCTCTCACAGGTGCACTTAAAACTATTAGATGCTACGAAAATAATGAGCACTATCTCGAAAAAAAAAAAAAAAACCAGGCAGTATATACGTGTTAGTGATCATAACAGCACTAGTAATTTCTCACCAAAGAACCATCTACCACCTCCGCCCTGATGCATTTCAGAGCTTATGACCTCTGCCTACCATAAAGTCGTGCACTCCGGACCCAAGGCTGCAAGAAAAGCAACTACGACGTCGATACTGAAACGGACCAGACAAAGGAAAGTGGATCAGTGCAGAGGGAACCGTCCGCGGAAGGGGGTGGGTGCAGGCTCTCCACACAAGCTCCGAAATTAAACAGGACGCAGTCACCTACCTCAGACCTGGAGAGTGTTGAGTACAGGACCCCTCGCAGCCACCCCATCCCACCCTCCCCGGCCTTCTCCGCCACGCCTCCGGCGCCTCGCCGCTAGGGCTCAGCTTTTTCGAGCCCGTATAATTTCAACCTCCAAGCAGGCGCGCCCGGAGGCCGCTCGGAGAACCTCAGGTGAGAAAGTTAAGCCGCCGCCGCGTCACCTGAGGCCCAGGCGAGAGGCGGCCAGGCCAGCGGCAGCCCTAGCCCAGCCCCTTGGCGCGTCCCCGCTTGGGCCAACGTGGGGGACAAGCTACCGCGTCTGGGCAGGGCCGGGCCTTGGCTGGGCCCCTTCGAGAGGCGCCGCCGCTGCCGCGCCCCGCCGTACTCCGAGCAGCCGGCCTTTACCTGTGTCCGCGTCCTGGAGCCGCCGGCTTCGCGCCCCCTCCCGGCGCTCCCGGCCGCGCTCAGCCAGCCTCTGAGGACCCGCCACGGCTCCGGCTGCTGCGATGCCGGTTCGGCGAGACGGGAAGCGACAGGAGCCAAACCCCGCGGAAAGCGCTCCAGCTGCGCCTGCAGTCCCGACCCCGCGGCCTCGGACGTGGCGCCCCGGCGCTCGCCCGCCACCGCCCGCGGCCCTGCTCACCCGACCTCTGTGGGTTCCCACCCGAGCCGCGCGTGGGCGGCGCCGGGCTTTGACCTCGCGCAGGCCGACAAGCGCCGCGGGCCGGGAGGAACCGTGGGAAAGTTTTTCTCCCTTGTCATTCCCTTACCAGAGCCACAGAAATGATCCGCGTGGTCTCCCTTATCCTCTCTCGGCCTTTTCTGGAGTTCAGAGCTCCAAGCCCACTGCTGGGGCTGTTCCCTGCTAAAATCTTAGGCAGGCGTCCCAGCCACCCATCTCCAAGCCTCGGACTTTCTAAGCCGGCAACACTACCTGGGTTTAGTTTTCCCTTCGAATATCACTACCTTCGTTGCTGACCTTCTTGTGCCTGAAGTTCCACCGGTGTGCAAGGAGATTAACCACTGAAGTGCACGTGACACTACTCTTGACAAATTACAGTTGGGAGGTGAGTTGATGACTGGAGGTAAATTAAAAGGGCTTATTTAGGGAGTGAGGGGGCAGCCTGCAGTAAATGTTCACTTGCAGGTGCCTCAGATGATCAAAAGACTATAAGTAAGATTTGGAATATGAAAAGCAAGTTTTATTAGTCGGCTTGAGGAGAGGGAAGGAAGCTAGGAGAGAACCTCAAACGAATGTACAGCTTTGTTTCTCTGCTAGATATAGAAATTTTTATTCGCCAAAGGTGACTTATTTGGAATCTTGTCCTAAGATTAGGGCTATATGCAGTGACCTCCTATCTGAAAATCCAAGGAAATAAAAAACAAAATGAAAGACATCACAAGAAAAATACAGACCAATACACCTTATGCATATTAGCATAAAAAATCTTCAACAAAATACTAGCAAGCCAAATCCAGCAACATTAAAAAAAAAATGATACAACATGACGAAGTAGGATTTATCTCAGGAATGCAAGGTTGGTGTAACATACAAAATTAATCAATGTACACACCACTTTAATAGACTAAAGGACAAAAAACACATGATCATCTCAATAGATGAAGAAAAAGCAGTTGACAAAATCTAACACCCTTTCTTGATATAAACACTTCAACTAAGAATAAAAGGAAACTTCCTCAACCTAATAAAGAGCCTCTATGAAAAACTCCATAATTAACTTCATACTTAATCCTGAAGGAATGAACATTTTCACCTAAGATCAGGAATAAAACAAGGATGTCAATTGTAGCTACTTCTTCTTTTTTTTTTTTTTTTTTTTTTGTAGGGAGAAAATTAAACCTTATTTATTTAACTGTAGCTACTTCTATTCAACATTATACTGGAGGCACTAGCCAGGGCAATTAGGCAAGGAAAGGTGGAATATCTAACAGCTAGTAGAGCAAATAGAAGAAACATAATTACCAAAGAAAACCAGGACAACAGTTCTCAGAACTAAAGGACAGAAGCACATGAGCTCTCAGCTCAATGGATAAAAATTATCTATACCAAAGTATGTTATTGTGAAATTTAAAACCACATGAGTCAGAGAGATCTTAATAGCTTTCAGGGAGGAAACATTAAGAAATGATTTATAAAGACTTAGAATTTATGAATGGCATTTATAATGGCATTGGATTCTCAACAGAAACATAAATGAAAGATAATTTCTGAGAAAAATGATTTCAGATTTTGAAATTGATAAAGTATGAGGTTAGAAAAGACATTTTCAAATACCAAGGAGTAAACAGTATCTTTATGCATCCTTTCTCAGGAAGCAATTGGAGGATGTATTCTGTAACAAAGTGGTGAGACAGAGAATCTGATAGAAGAGAGAAGTATAAATGACACCCACAACAACTGTTGTAGGCAGAATGGCTCCCCCAAAATGTCCACATCCTAATCTCTGGATCCTGTAAAAATGTTACAGTATATAGAAAAGGGACTTTACTGATGTAATAAAAGTGACTAACCCAAATAGGGAGACTATTTAAGATTATCTGGGTAGGCACAGCCTGATCACATGAACCTTTAAAAGCAGGAAACTTTCTCCAGAGCTCTGAAGCCTGAGAGAGACTTGACCTTCCTTTGCTGGAGGGAACCACCCAGGAAACACACAAAAGGGAGAATGTGGGTACCTTCTAGAGAAAAAGATTGGCCTCCTGGCTGAATTTGCAGTGCCTCCTTTTTAAAGAAATAAACTTTTGGAGGTATAAGATTTATTGTAAACAGGACTGAAAAAAGAAAGACAAGGTGAAAGTCTTGATGCTTTCTGATTCAGGAATGTAATATCTCTCATTTCCTATGAAATCACAGGGATGAACTCAGAGAAACGATAAGGTTGACAAGTTTAGCAAATAAAAACATAGGATGCCCAGTTAAAATTGAATTTTCGATAAACAGTGAATTCATTTTTTAGTATAAAACATACTAAAAATGTTTAGTTACTAAAAATTAAAATTTATCTGGGTGTCCCATATTTATCGAGCAACCCTCTCTGAGCAATGATTCTCAACCTTGGAAGCATGTTGGAATAACATGGAGTGCTTGTGAAAATACCAATGCCCTATTCTTACTGTGGTACAATTAAATCAGAATTTCTTGGCGTAGGATATCAGATGATTCTAAAGAAAGGTCAAGTGTGAGAACTCATGACCCTAGAGAGGAATTAATTTGCACAGGTCTGGTAAACTAAAAACAACCTCTCCAGTCATTTTACAACCAGAAGTGAAGAAACACTTTTTGCTTTAATAAACATCTTAACAAATATTCATCATCTCAAAGGTACAAATGAAGAGTATGATTTTCAGTCTTTCAGGGAAGATTATTTACACTTTAGTAAAAAGACAGACAAAAATTCAGCTTTATGATTATAAGATACAAAGTAAGTACAGATTTATTTTAACTGCTAGGTAATTAGTATCTAAATATTAACTAACATTATCTCTCATCACACCAGATAAAATGGCTAGCTGAATGTTTAGTCATCCCAAAGCACCTGTATCAATAATCTCATTACCTAACTGTTGAATTTTATAAACTCTGGCATCAATTATAATTTCAAACCAAGACTGAATTAAGTAATAAAAAAATTATAATTTCCTCCTGGAAACCCAACATTTTGTGATGTAATTCATGCCATTTGAGGCCCTAGCAGGACATTTGGGTGATTTGGAGACAGCAGAAAGTTCAAAATCAGAGGCTTGAGTTAATGGTGTTATTTGCACAGAGGTATGTGAGATTACCAAGAAAAGAGTAGAGAATCATTAGGAAAACCTTAGATTTAGGAGACAGGGTAGAAGAAAACTTAAAGAAGTTCCTAATGGAAGGACTGGAAAGCTAAAGCTTTCTCTGCAAGTTTGAAGAGCAAAATGGATAGTGTCGAACTGAGCAAAGAGGCTAAAGAGAATGAGGAAAGGTGACTGGATTTGCTGACTCTTGAGGCAGTGTATAATAGCTCAGGTGTGAAACTCTTCCCTGGCTTGAGTCCCAAATCTTCCACTTACAAGTGTATAGCCTTAGGACAAGTTTCTTAATCTCTCTGTGCCTCAGTTTTAAAATCTGTAAACAGGAGATAATAATAGTAACATCATAGAGTTATTGTGAGGTTTTAATGATTTTATCCAAGCAAAGTGCTTGAAATGATACCTGGCATATAGTAAGCACTCAATAAATATCAGCTGCTGTTGTTAGTATTAATGAAGATCTTTAAGAAAACAGTTCTGGAGAGCAGTACATTAGTTAGGACTCATTTCAGTGAAGTGACAGAAACCTAACTCAAGTTGGCCCAAGAAAAATATTCACTAGTTTATATGGATAAGCCTATGATAGCTTCAGGCATGTTTGGATCTAAGTGTTCAAATGATGCCATCAGCACTATATCTTCACCTTTTGCCCTGTATTTCTCTGTGGTGGCTTTCTTTTTAGGCAGAATCAGTTTATGTAGTGACAAGATTGGCCACTAGTAGCTGCAGGCTTAAATTCAACCAGTTTAGCAACCACAGTGCAAAAAGAATACCTCTTTAGTTCCAGCAAAGTTCTGGAACGAGCTTCCAGTAGAGACCTGGACCACGCACTCACTCCCACAGAGAGAAAGAACTAGCAAGTTGGTCCGTTGCATATCATTTGCTAATCTATAAAACTGTGTGTATGGGTAGAAGGGAATCAGTTCCCTACTCAGACCGCAAACGTTGAAAGTGAGATAGGCATAGTTACCCAAAGGAATATTGAGGTGCTGTTATCAAAACAAATGGAAATGGACATTTGGCAGGCAAAAATAAAAAATGTTCAGTATAAATGGTGAATATGTAGTTAACTGAGTACAAAATAAAAGATTATGAAAGGTTAGGAGCCAGCTGAGGCTTGAATGATGGCAGAAATGTGTATGTAGGTTTTGAGACTTTCTTCAAAATGATCAGCAGCACAAGAGGAGAACCCATAAATAGTAAAATGATGTGATTTACATGATGTTCAGTATTGGAACAGTGAGCATGGTACAGGACGAAGAGCAAAGGAATGAAGGTGTCATGCAAGTGTGGTTGAAATGACAATCCATGGGACTCAGATTGGGCAGGGATGCAATAAGGACAAAGAAACATTGAAAAAGTAATCCCTGCATTTTTTGGATGTTCCTGCAGTAGAAAAGTCATGATGGCGGTGTCAATCAAAGAAAATGATGAGACAAATCTCAATAATTTTTGGAGATATATTCGCCAAAGTTAAGGATGTTCCTGGGAGACAGGTCTATGCCTTTCTCTGAAGATGATTTTGAGGGCTCCAAATTTAAAAGGAAGGGGCAGGATATTGAGAAGCATACAGTTTTCACTTAAACAAAAGGGGCAAAGGAAAAATGTGGGGAATCTGCATTTTACGTAAGATAATATAGACAAAATGGGGTACAGGAACAATCTGATATGCATTTGTGTCTGGCAGGCTGGGTCTGCACCTGTAAAGATAAGCTATCAATTAGCATTGCCATGGTGAAGTTGTAACAGCTCACCAGGAATTTCCTTGTTGGCAAAATATGGGGAAGGCGATTGGTTTTCATCCTGTAGCCATTTTAATTAGGAACCAAAAGGCGAAGACAGATTTGTATGGCCCAGTTCCCCAGCTTGACTTTTCCCTTTGGCTAAATGAGTTTGGGGTCCCAAAATTTAATTTCCTTTCACAGGGGGAAGATAGTAGTTAGGAGATAGGGCTAACATGCACCTCTTATTTGGATGGACAGAACAGCATGTGGAGATTCACACTGTGAACTTTTGCTCCAAGAACCACTGCAGGACCATGCCAGGAAAACCTAAAGAATTCACAGATCCTTTGGAGGAAGCACACATCACTGCAGATTCCATGAGACAGATGAAAAACTATGAGTTCCCAAGGTCTGAAAGAGGGAAAACCTGCCTTCAAACACATAGTCCCACTGGGGAATCTGAAAATGCAGAACTGACAAGGATTTAACCTTATCTAGAGCTGGAATGGATTTAGGGAACTGTGCAAAATATACAAGTAAAAGCAACAGTGGGAAAAGCCTTGTAGGCACTCCCATTCTTCAGCTTGAGCACAAAGAAGCCATCCCTGAGTGTATCTCATAACAGCCCTTGAAGAAGGCACTCAACAGAATTAGGAAGGGGTCACAGGGTATAAGAAGTTTCCAAATGAATTTTGCAATAATATTAACTGGGCACTAACTTTTTTGATAGAATCTAGGGGTGAATGGGAACTGTTGCAGATACAAGGGCAGGAGCCACAGCCAACATCGTTGGCGGATGGGGAGGGGTAAGGCCTGAAAGCAGAGCTTGCTTGCTAAGTGGGGTAACTTATGACCTGAGGCAAGGTCTGAGTTTCACAAGAGC
Organism: Aotus nancymaae; assembly: GCF_030222135.1. Classification (NCBI taxonomy): domain Eukaryota; kingdom Metazoa; phylum Chordata; class Mammalia; order Primates; family Aotidae; genus Aotus; species Aotus nancymaae. The sequence goes on along the minus strand of NW_026988425.1, from coordinate 58,310,674 downwards.
AAGCTGCTTGAATCTAAACTTGGTACTGTTAGTGGGACACTGCAGGAGCAAGACCAGCCTTGCCAACTGCGTGGGAGGTGGGTGAGACCTTTTACTACTGGCTATTCCCCACGTTTCTGGTGAACAATACTGCTAAGCAGAGGCAGCCATACTCCCCTCTGGAACATGACCTCATTGGTCTGAGAACCACCCTCCCAACCCTCACAGTGGCATGGCAAGCCCACCCAAGGAGAGTCTGAGTTCAGACCCTCTTAACCCTGCCTCCACCTGATGGTATTTCTCTTCCTGTCCTGGTAGATGAACACAAAAGGCATACACTCATGGGAGCCTTAAGGTCCCACCCATTGCCTGAGTAACCAGAATACCTCCCCTGGCCAACTTAGGGGAGGCTTATATCCCACTGCTAATATCACAGCTGGTACTCTCTTGAAAGCACCAACTCCTGGCTGAAGGCCAACCAACTTAGGCCTTTACAGCAACTCATGACAGAATAACCCTGCTATCAGGAAGGAGAAAACAACAGTTAATACCACCACCTGCAATATCCGGGCTAACCAGAGACCCTGAGTCTGTCCACATGACAACTTCACCACCAGCATAACGAGCATTCAAGAAAGCCAGCACACTAAGCCTATCTACAACCAAGGGTTCTCACAGAGTCTACTTCACTCCCCAGCCACCTCCACCAGAGCAGGTACTGGTATTCATAACTGGGAGACCTAAAGATGGATCACATCACAGGATTCTTTGCAGACACTGCTTAGTACCAGCCTTGAATCTGCTGGCCCCACTGGGTTGTTAGACCCAGAAGAGCAATAACAATCACAGCAGTCCAGCTCTCAGGAAGCCCATCCCTCGGGGAAGGGGGAGAGCAACACATCAAAGGATCACCCCATGGAACAAAAGAATCTGAACAGCAAGGCTTAAGCTTCAAATCTTTCCAATAGTGGGTAGTTTCTCATAGCAGAGATGCAATTGCAGTGCCGGATGCAGTAGGGAAAGTCTGCACTGCTACTCCAACAGGCCAGCCTCTGTGATAGTGAAGGGTCTTGGAGAAGGGGTCCTTGTTCCCCTCTGGCACTCCACAACAGACACAGCTACACAACTGTGCACCTAGGCACATAGTCATCAGATTATCTAAAGTCAAGATGAAGGAAAGAATCTTAAGAGCTGTGAGACAAAAGCATTGGGTAACCTGTAAAGAAAAATCTGTCAGGAGAAACCTTACAAGCAGAAGGGATGGGGGTCTTGATTTAGCCTCCTGAAACAAATTAATTGTCAGCCAAGACTTTTGTATCCAACAAAACTAAATTTATTAAGTGAGGGAAAGATAAAGTCTTTTTCATACAAACAAATGCTGAGAGAATTCACCCCACCAATGCTACAGTACAAGAAATGCTAAAAGGAGTTCTAAAACTTGAAACAAAACCTCAAAATACACCAGAATAGAACCTCCTTAAAGCATAAATTTCACAGAGCCTGTAAAAACAGTAACACAATGAAATATACAAGGTATTTAGGCAACAATTCGTATGATGAATAGAAGAGTACCTCACATCTCAATACTAAAATTGAATGTAAATGGACTAATTGCTCTACTTAAAAGGGTGATTATTAAAAAGTCAGGAAACAACAGATGCTGGAGAGAATGTGTAGAAATAGGAACACTTTTACACTATTGGTGGGAGTGTAAATTAGTTCAAACATTGTGGAAGACAGTGTGGCTGTTCCTCAAGGATCTAGAAATAGAAATACCATTTGACCCAGCAATCCCATTACTGGATATATACCCAAAGTATTAGTATTATAAATCATTTTACTGTAAAAACACATGCACATGTATGTTTATTGCAACACTGTTTACAATAGCAAAGACTTGGAACCAACCCAAGTGCCCATTAATGATAGACTGGATAAAGAAAATGTGGCACATATACACCAAGGAATACTATGCAGCCATAAAATAGAATGAGTTTATGTCGTTTTCAGGGATGTGGATGAAGCTGAAAACATCATTATCAGCAAACTAACACAGGAACAGAAAACCAACACTGCATGTTCTTACTCATATGTGGGAGTTGAACATGAGAACACATGGCCACAAGGAGGGGAACATCACACACTGGGACTGGTTGCAGATGGGGAGCAAGGGGAGGGAGAGCATTAGGACAAATGCCTAATGGATGCAGGGCTTAAAACCTAGGTTGATAGGGGCAGCAAACCACCATGGCACTATGTAACAAACCTGCACATTCTGCACATGTATCCCAGAACTTAAAGTAAAATTTAAAAAAGATACAGAATGGCAGAATGGGTAAAACTTTAACAACCAATTATCTGCTGTCTCCTAGAGATCTAACACATAAGGACTCACATCAATTTAAGATAAATGGGTGGGAAAAAAATTCCACACAAATGGAAACCAAAAGCAAGTAGGAGTAGCTATTTTTATATTGGACAAAACAAAGTTTAAAGCAATAACTGTAAAAAAAAAAAAAAAAAAAAAGGACCAAAAAATAAAAATCAGACATTATATAATGATAAAAGGATTAGTCCAACAGGAAAATATCACAATTCTAAATATATATACACCTAACAATAGAGCTCCCAAATGCATAAAACAATTTCTACTAGACCTAAGAAATGAGATAGATGGCCTCAGAATAATAGTGGAGATTGTAATACTCCACTGACAGCACTAGACAGGTCATCAAGACAAAGTCAACAAAGAAACAATGGACTTAAAAAACTATACCCTAGAATAAGTGGACTTAACAGATATTAACAGAACATTCTACCTAACAGCTGCAGAATATACATTCTTTTCATCAGCAGATGGAACATTCTCCAAGATAGACCATATGATAGGCAACAAAATAAGTCTTTTATGATAGGCAACAAAATAAGTCTTAATAAATTTAAGAAAACAGGAATCATATGAAGCATCCTATCAGACCACAGTGGAATAAAACTGGAAACTAACTCCAAAAGGGACCCTCAAAACCATACAAATACATGGAAAATAAATAATCTGCTTTTGAATGAGTCCACAATGAAATCAACAATGAAATCAAGATGGAAATTAAAAAACTACTTGAACTGAATGATTTTAGTGACACAACTTATGAAAACCTCTAGGGTACAGTAAAAAAATGGTGCTAAGAGAAAAGCTCATAGCATTAAATGCGTACGTAAGTCTGAAAGAGCACAAGTAGACAATCAAATGCCCCACCTACAGTAACTAGAGAAACAAGAACAAACCAAAGCCAAACCCAGCAGAAGAAAAAATAACAAAGATCAGAGCAGAACTAAATAAAATTGAAACAAAAAATAAATGAAAAAATAAGTTGGTTCTTCAAAAAGATAAACAAAATTGATAGACTATTAGTGAGATTAACCAAGAAAAGGAGAGAGGAGATTCAAATAAGCTCAATTAGAAATGAAGTGTGAGATATTACAACTGATACCACAGAAATACAAAGGATCATCCAAGGCTACTATGAATACCTTCATGCACACAAACTAGAAAATCTAGAGTAGGTGGATAAATTCCTGGAAATACACAACTCTCCTAGATTGAATCAGGAAGAACAGAAACTCTGAGTAGACTAATAACAAGTAGTGAGACTGAAACTGTAATTTAAAAATTGCCAACAAAAAAGTCCAGGACCAGATGGATTCACAGCTGATTTCTATCAGACATCCAAAGAAGAATTGGTATCAATCTTACTGAAACTATTCCAAAAGATAGGGAAAAAGGAAATCCTCCCTAAATTATTCTATGAAGCCAGTGTCACCTTAACACCAAAACCAGGAAAGGACATATCAACAACAACAAAAAAAGACAGACAAATATCCTAAACATAGATGCAAAAATCCTCTACAAAATACTAACTAAATCCAACAGCATGTCAATCATATAATACATCATGATCAAGTGGGTTTCATATCAGGGATGCAAGGATGGTTTAACATATACAAGTCAATAAATGTGATATATCACATAAACAGAATTAAAAACAAAAATCATATCATGTCAGATGCAGAAAAAGCATTTGACAAAATCTAGCACCCCTTTATGATAAAAACCATCAGCAAAATTGGCATAGAAGAAATACACCTCTAGGAAATAAAAAGCTATCTATGACAAACCCATAGCCAACATTATACAGAATGGGAAAAGTTTAAAGCATTCTCCTGAGAACTGGAACAAGTCAAGCATGTTCACTTTCACCACTTCTATTCAATGTAATACTGGAAGTCCTAACTAGAGCAATTAGAGAAGAGAAAGAAATAAAGGGCATTGGAACTGGTAAAGAGGAAGGCAAACTATTGCTGTTTGCCAGTGACATGACTGCATACCTAGAAAACCCTAAAGACTCATTCAAAAAGCTCTTAGATCTGATAAAGGAATTCAGTAAAGTATCAAATACAAAATGAATGTACACAAAACAGTAGCACTGTTATACACCAAGAATGACAAACCTTAGAATTGAAGAAATAAATCAGTCTTTGTTTACAACAGCTACAAAAACAATAAAATACTTAGATATATACCTAACCAAGGAGGTGAAAAGTCTTTACAAGGAAAACTACAAAACACTCCTGAAAGGAATAATTGATAACCACAAACAAAAGGAAAAATATCCCATACTCATGGATGGGTAGGATCAATATTGTGAAAATGAACATGCTACCAAAAGCAATCTACAGATGCAGTGCAATTCACATTAAAATACCATCATCATTCTTCATAGAACTAGAAAAAACAAACCTAAAATTTATATGGAACCAAAAATGAGCCCACATAGCCAAAGCAAGACTAAGCATAAAGAACAAATCTGGAGACATCACATTACCTAACTTCAAACTATACTACAAGTCTATAGTTACCCAAACAGCATGGTACTTATATAAAAATAGGCATGTAGACCAACAGAAATAGAAAACCCAGAAATCAAGCCAAATACTTAACAGCCAACTGATCTTCAACTAAGCAAACAAAAACAAAAAGTGGGGAAAGAACACCCTATTTAATAAATGGTGCTGGGATAATTGGCAAGCCACATGTAGGAGAATAAAAATGGATCCTCATCTCTCACCTTATACAAAAGTCAACAGAAGATCGATCAAAGGCTTAAATTTAAGACCTGAAACCATAAAAACTCTAGAAGATAACTTCAGTAAAACTCTTCAAGCCATTGGCTTAAGCAAAGAGTTTATGACCAAGAACCTGCAATCAAATGCAACAAAAACAAAAAATAAATATCGGACCTAATTAAAGTAAAATGCTTCTGCACAGCAAAAGAAATAATCAGCAGAGTAAACAAACAACCCACAGAATCAGAGAAAGTATTTGGAAACTATGTATTTGACAAAGTGCTAATATCCAGAATCTCTGAGGAACTAAAACAAGCAAGAAAAAACAAATAATCCCATCAAAAAGTGGGCTATGGACATCAATAGACAGTTCTCAAAAGAAGATATACAAATGGCCAACAAAGATGAAAAAAATGTTCAGTATCACTAATGATCAGGGAAATGAAAATTAAAACTACAATGAGAACCACCTTATTTGGCAAGAGTGGCCATAATTAAAAAATAAAATAATAGGTGTTGGCGTGCATGTGGTGAAAAGGGAACTTTTACACTGCTGGTGAGAATGTAAACTAGTATCACCAAAAACAATATGGAGATTCATTAAGGAACTAGAAGCAGAAAGCAATCCCACTACTGGGTATCTGCCCAGAGGAAAATAAGCCATTCTATGAAAAAGACATTTGCACCTACATGTTTATAGTAGCACAATTTGCAATTGCAAAAATATGGAACCAGCCTAAATGCTCATCAACCAATGTGTGGATAAAGAAAATGTATATATACATCATGGAATACTACTCTGCTATAAAAAGGAATGAAAATAATGGCATTTGCTGCAACCTGTAGGGAGTTGGAGACCATTATTCTAAGTACAGTAACTCAGGAATGGAAAACCAAATATTGTTATTTTCTTAATCATAAGTGGGAGTTAAGCTTTGAGGACACAACAGCATAAGAATGATATAATGGACTCTGGGAACTTGGGGGAAAGGGCAGGAGGGGTTGAGGGTTGAAAGACTACACATTGAGTACAGTTTACACTGCTCAGGTGATGGGTACACCAAAATCTCAGAAATCACCACTAAAGAACTTACCCATGTAACTAAAAACTACTCGTTCTCCAAAAACAATTGAAATAGAATTTAAAAAAATAAATACTAGGTAACAACAACAGCAAAAAAGAAAAGTTATAATACTAAATCCAAAATTTCTAAGAAAGGTAGCAATGATACTGGAGATTTGTAGGTAACAGGATGGGAGATGGGGAGAGATCTCAGGAGAAGGTAGTTTATTTTCACTTTTCACTCTCTCATCAAAAAGTGTAAGACTAAACGGACATATTTTTTAAATATGCAAATTTCAAATGTAAATGTCACATAACATCTGAAAAAGATGAAAAGATCTGATCTTGTATTTGCAGTTAACCAATACATGCTAATATTTGTTTTATTACCACTGGAATGAATATAATTCACTCAAAATACTGTAGTAAATCAGGAATGTATTAACATCATATTGTTATCATATAAACTTATACATAGTATAGTTATATAAACTGATATTTAACATATTTATAATATATAATGTATAAATTAATATTACAAAATTAAAGCCATTTTTAACCAGCTGTTATCATTCCCCAATTCCTTAAAATACATAATAGGAAAAACCTTTTTTCAAAGGTAAAAAAGGCATGACACTGTGAAAATACCAAAGAAGACTTGAGAATCATGATTTTTCAGCCACATGATCTTAGGCAAATCACATAATAACTTTGACTCCAAGTTTTTTTAATTGTAAAAATAGTTTATCTTAAATGTTATGTTTTAATTAATTGTTGTGTTTATAAAATGAGATAAGTATGCGCAAGTGTTTTGGAAACAATAAAATCATTTAAATATGTCATTTTCTATTAGCAACTATTTTATAATATACATGGCTTTTATAATAATCATTAAGCTAGTTAACATTAATTTACTAACCCAATTTTAAAGGATATAGATTTTTAACACTAACTTTACATTAAGTAGTTTCTCCCAGATTATTGATGTTAACTTCCTAATAAATTAATGTCTGTTGCCCCTCACCTTAGAGTTGTCTTTTCTAAATTAATAATTCAAAGCAATCTTGTACAACCAATCTACTTTGAGACTAGTTATAGCATTCTATGAGTCTAACATTATGAGAAGAGAAATAAAGGTAGACTTAAGACTAGGTCATGGACAGTGAAAAGAAAGGAAATGCTGGAATAGGCAGGAGCAGCAATTTCTTTAACCATGACTGTTCGGCAGATAGCTTGGTTAGGGTCTAGTACACCAAACATTTGAGGGGAATGGGAAGTGTGTAATGAGAAGCTGAAAAATTGGTTTAAAATTAAATATTATTGATTGAGAACCTTCTGTGTGCCAAAAATACAGACAAAGAGTAGATGAGTCATTATTAGTGTCAGTAGTTTAGATGACTGCATCTCAAACTGTAATGGACAAAAAAAAATTATCTGAGACTTTTAAAAAAGTGCAGATTATTAGTCTGCATTTCTCAGCTCTCATGTGACCTATAGTGCTGATGCGCAGACTACAGTTTGAGTGATAAGGCTCTAGAGCAGAGTGGTGTAATAGATACATAATGTAAGACATATGTACAATTTAAAATTTTCTAGCAGCTGCATTAAAAAGGTAGAAAAACTGGTGAATTAATTTTGTAATGTATTTTGTTGGACCCAATATATTCATAATATTTCAATATACAATCAATATGAAAATTATTGATGAGATATTTTATATGCTTTTTTTGTACTAACTGTTTAAAATCCAGGTGTATTTTATACTTAATAGAATATCCCAATTAAGATGATAAATTTTCATTGGAAATATATCTATATATTTGTATTGCATAATACTTACAGTTAAAAGTACATTCATACATTCAATTTATTCCAGACATTCTTAAATGTTTTCTAGTGATGGAATCACATATGAGTTTGTAAGTGTAAATAAATTAAAATGAAATAAAATTTAAAATGTAGTTTCTCAGTTGCCTGCACTAGCCACATCTGCATTGTTACAGAGCCATATGTGGCCAGTGGCTACCATATTAAAAAGAGTAATGATAAATCAGGCAAGATAGACAAGAAGAATGCTGAGTGGAACATGAGGAAAACCAAAATTGAGAACTGGTTTGAAGAGATTAAGAACAGAGGGTTGAAAAGACTATGATATAATTATTATGACTTTAAAAGTGTACGAACAATGACTTCTTAGGGAATAAATGATAAAGTGAGTGAATAACGGGGAAAAAAAACCCCTTTATATCTTTTTCTTACCAATTGTGGCTAGAATTATTTTAACTTGTTTTAATAATTCGAAGGCCCTACATCTGGTTTTCTTCTGCAGCAACCTAGACTTAAGCACTTGCCATCTTTATTTTTATTTAACTAAGTATGAAATGTGGCACTGTAATGATGAAAAGAAACATGGCCCTCAGGGAAAGCTAATTATTGGCTTTCTCAGGGAAAGCTAATTATTGGCTTTCATATCTTTTCTGCTGTGGGTGGTAATCCTCAAGAGGATAGGGATTGGACTTTACTTATTTTTGTCTGCTTGGTGACACACTTGTTGGGACCGGCATAATTCTCCTCCTGTCTTAATAAGGGTAGGTGTATTTTGGCTCCGAGATTCTAGCTACAATAATAAACAGACTTGTTATCTGAAAGGAAAACCTCTCTGTGGACATTGCCAATAGGTTTGTCTGAGTTTGCTGACATAATAAGCCGCATTTTCTGGCACCTGATTCAGTTCCTTGACAACCTCAAAGTTCATTTTGTGAACCCCCTAATGTGGGTCTCATTCTCCTGGACAAGCCTTGCCTTTCTCTCTCTTCCTATCTTTCTTCTTGCTCTTTGGCCAGGGTGCAGTCCTAACCAGCTCAGCTCTGTGGCCTCACCTTCTTCAGCTCAGACTCCCTGGTGAAACCTCTTCTGCCTAATTTTCCATTAGTTGCCTCTCTGAATTGCTGACCCAGCATAATGGCCGGTTGCGGGGCTGATGAAGCTTTGCTGCCCCCTTCTGGCCGGAATGTTCAGCAAATGTTTGTTTAATGACTTTCGGAAACAAAATTGCATGCCTTTCCAGAGGCTAGTGTGTAATGAAAAACTGCCTTCAAAAAATTAAATACTATTTATTGAGCAGATTCTGTGTGGAAGAAATATGGGGCACTGCAGATACAACAGTGAGTGAAACAGACAAAAATCTGTGCCCTCATTGAACAGTAGGGAGGAGACATACATAAACAGGAAAAGGTAAATCCAAGATTACAAAAGCAATAGAGCTGGGAATGGAGATATGGGGTGCGGTGGGGTGGGGTGGGGTGGGGTGGGGTGGGGAGGGGAGAACTTAAATTTTAGATAAGGCCAGACAAGACCTCCCCGAGATGTAAGGCACATGAAGGAAGTGGCAAAGAGAACAATAAACACTGAGGCAAGAGGCTGTTGGGATGTTTGAGGAACATCAAAGAGGCCATGTGGCAGCAGCACAGCAGCAGAGTAACTGAGAGGGAGAGTAGGGCACAGGCCAGAGAGCTGAGTGTGGGCAGGAGGGATTAGAGCGCACAGGGCCAGATGGGCAATTTTAAACATAGGTATACATGCATATGTACATATACGCATACATATATGTATGTACACACAGACACAGAGACACACAGAGATACACATAGAGACACACACAGACACATACATGCAGAGTCATACAAAGACACACAGATACATAAACAGAGACACACAGAGACAAATAGAGAAAATAGAGACAGATATACACAGGTACATATGTACAATCATAGGCACAGACATATACATACACAAAGAATAGAAACACACAGAAACAGAGACATATGTAGAGTCACACACAGAGACAGGCACTCATACACAGACAAACACAGAGACAAATATATCTGAATCAGATTGGAAGCTACTGGAGAGTTTTGATTAGAGGGGAGACGTGGCAATGTATATTTACATTGATCACTTTGAAGACTGCATGAATAATAAACTATAGGTGTGGCAAGAGACAAGGAGGGAGACATATTAGGAGGTAAGGAGTAACAATGATTCGGACCAGCATGGTAAAGTGGAGGTAGTGCAATATGGTCAAGTTCTGGGTACATTTTGAAGATAGAAGATTTGTTGATGGATTTAATGAGGGGTATAAAAGAGAGGATTCAAGGATAACTGGATGGCTGAGCAACTGAATAGCTGAAGTCATTTATTGAGATGGAGAAGTCTGTGGGAAGGGCAGGTGGGAGAAGTGAAGGTAGAGAGAACAAGAATTATTATTTGGAAATGCTTTGTTTGAGATGCCTGTTGCACATATACCAAAGAGGGGATCAGAGGAGAAATCTAGGTAGGGATGCAATGATGCAATGTTTGGCAATATACCCTATAAATGGTACTTAGAGTCATTCAACTGGATGAGCTCAGATTAGGAACATTAATTCAATGTGGCAGAAGTTCTTATCACTTGCAATCTGAACATGGTTCTGACTTCAATGCAGCTTCGAGATTTAAATGCCCATTTTGCCATGTGATGACTTTATTCCTCTATTACTTTTCTCTATTTGAAATGTTGTAAAACATATAGCTCAAGCTGTATTTATGTTTTTCACATTATGAATTGCTTGTTTTCTCTCCTTCATCACAATTATAATAGCTGCTAGCAGCAACAAAAATTGTGAGCACAGTTGCTAATAAGCGCAGTTGCAAATACTGGCAGTGTAAGGGTGTGTTTGCCATGCCTTCCCATATCCTCTTGTTAAACTGAAAATATTTCTACGTACCCTTTAATACTCAGTTTAAATGTCATCCCCTTGTGAAGCCCTTCTTGTCTTTGGGCAGCGCCTACTGCTCCCTTTCCTGTATTTTCATCATGCCTTGTTTATACCGTTCTTACAGCCTTTGTCATGAAACCAATTATTAGTTTTCATATCTTTTCTGCCATGGATTGTAATCTTCAAGAGGGCAAGAATTGTACTTATTTTTGTCTGCTTAGTGACACAGTTACTATCACATAGCATTGCTTGATAAATATTAAATAAGTAAATAAGTACCATTTATGCTAAATGCAGTAATGAACTTTTCATTTGGGTCACTTTTATGTTGAATAAATTAAAATTATATAATTTTATAAGTGTCTCAATTTCTAGATACTTCCAAATAAAGCAAGAAAAGGGCTCTTTATTCCTCTCTGGGCTACATAATTGGCTGCCTAGGTTTTAATTTTGTTTGACGTTAATTTAGTTGGCCAAAGCAGATTCTATCTGAAGAGATGTCGGACTTCATTCTTCACTGCTGCTATTTGGCAAGCCTCACAGCAAAGGGTTTTTGGAAGTTTATTTGTATTGAGGCTTTCTGGCTTCTTGTACTAGTTTGGAATGAAAATCTATTTGGGAGATTCACTGTGTGGCTCCCTTGCATGGGTTGAATCTTTTTATCAAGAATTATTCTCATGATTTTCCTTGGCTTAACCCCAGGCCTATTTCTAAGCAAACGTTGGTGCAGGAATTTTGGTCCTTTATGTGTTTTGTTCTAATCCAGTTTAAGTGTTGTTCTCGTTAGCTGCTTTATAAATCTTTATTTAGCTGTTAAATAATTTTCCATATAGGAAAGTGTTTTGGAGCCTCCCCATTCCAAGAAGTTGATAGAAAATGACAGCCATTCAAACTTCTACTTAGGCAAAAGATCTTTAAAGAAATATCTACTAAATATTTCCTATGTGCCATTGTTTTGAGTACTAGAGACACAGTAGTGTGTATAATAAAGTTCTTGTCTCATGGAGCATACTCTCTAATGAATAGATGACCAGTGATAAACATTAAACAAACAAACAAGTATGGTAATTTCATGTAATAATATGCTATGAAGTAAATACAACTGGATATGAGAAAAGGTGTGAAAAGATGACTCACAACTGAGTATATGGGTGCCAAAGCATTGTGCATACTTAATGTGTCAGCAGAGGCACTTGTGTCCAGCTGTTGAATTCTTCTCTGAGGTCCCAGTGTTTTGGTTCTCTGTTTGCCACCACACTACTTCTGTATTTATTCATTGAAAATTTTCTGTGTTCTGTGTTGAGTTCTGTGCCCTGGAAAGCTAATGTCTATAGACCATTACCTGGGTTTTCTGTCCTATGGCTTCTGGTTGGATTCTGCAAGCATTGGCTGGTGATCAGAGGGTGGAAGGAACAAGAGGTTGAGATATTTTCTCCTCTCTCTCTCGTCATGACTACAGCATAGCATGGCAGTCTGCATCACTTGACAGCCACAGCTCCTGGCAGATGGCACATCTTTGCTGCTTCAGGACTAAGGGTGATAATAGTGTGGAGCTATAATAATCACATTACTTACACCTCTATTAATAGGACTTTCATTTAAGTTTCTTCCCTTAAACCCTTTTGGGTGTGGCTTCTGTTTCCTGCCAGGAACATGAATGATTATAGCAGGAATGTTAAAGAATAATCAGCCATGTAGATACATCCTCCCTTGGTCCATTTCTATGGAGGAAACAGTTTTTCTGATATTCTAGCACTGTCTCTTGCACATTAGAGTTATTTATAAATATTTTGTTTTTCACAATGAAAATCTTAGAAAAATCTATTCGGGGGCTCCAGAGCCTCAAAAAATAATGTCATACAGACTGATCCCTTCTTTAAGGTTGTTTTTACCTATAATTTGGTTTCATGAGCCCATACTATTATTGCTATACATAGCAGTCTTTTCAGGTGATTCTATATAAACTAAATCAAAAGGTTTATACTGCAAGGTATTGGAAAATCTCTTTATATTAAATGGAGAAGTAATATTTTGGGGGGAAATAAGGCTTAATGATTTAAACAATGTGACTTTTACTATAACTGTTAATGGTGAAAGTGTATTTGCTATATTATTTACTCAGTAGGGTAAGAGGACATCTAATTTAATCTCCGAGTGTGTTAAACTCTGGCTCACCTTGATGGTTATCGAAAATTATGTCTTCTTACATCCAAGAAGTTAAAAGTAATATAATACAATATTCTAAATAATAAAATATTAATCTCTATCATAAAATCCTCAATAAATGGCTTTCCAGTTTTTGCTATAATATTTTTAGTTTGTGAGATCTTATCATGCCAGCTTAACATGTCATCCATTCCATTTATATCACCTTTAGGTATTAGAAAGTATTATTATTATTAATATTATTTGTTTTTGAGACAGAGTCTTGTTTGTCACCCAAGCTGGAGTGCAGTGGCGCGATCTCAGCTCACTGCAACCTCTGCCTCCCGGGTTCAAGCAATTATCTGCCTCAGCCTTCCAAGTAGCTGGGATTACAGGTGCCCATCACCATGCCCAGGTAATTTTTGTATTTTTAGTAGATATGGGGTTTCACCATCTTGGCCAGGCTGGTATTGAACTCTTGACCTTATGATCCACCTGCCTTGGCCTCCCAAAGTTCTGGGATTACAGGTATGAGCCACTGCACCCAATGCTAGAAAGTATTATTGATCTCAAATCAACCTCTCCATAACTTCCCTTTTCTCCCAATTTTTCTTATTGTGATAAAATATGCATAACATAAAATTTACTGTCTTAACCATCTTAAGTGTACAGGGCAGTAGTATCAAATATGTTCATATTGTTGTGCAGTCATCACCAGCTTCTATCTCTAGAACTCTTTTGAACTTGCACAACTGAAACTATATACCTATTAAACAATAACTCCTGTTTCCCTGCTACTCCAAGTCTCTGGAAACCACCACTCTATTTTCTGTTTTTTTTTCTATGATTTTGACTACTCAAAATATTTCAGATAAGTAGAATCATGTAGTATTTGTGTTTTAGTAACTGGCATACTTTCTTTAGCATAATGTCCTCAAGGTTCATCCACATTGTAGCACATGCCAAAATTTCCTTCATTTTTAAGGCTCAAAAAGTTTGTGTGTGTGTGTGTGTGACACACATTATACTTGGATTGCTTCCGTTTGTAAAAGAAAAACTTCAGCTGAAATAAATTTGAAGGAGTTTAATTGAGCAATGAACAATTCACAAATTGGGCAGCCCCAGAATCACAGCAGATTCAGAGAGACTTCATGATGCCTCGTGGTCAGAACAAATTAATAGACAAAAAAAAAAAAAAAAAAAGAGAGAGAGAGAGATAAGTGACGTACAGAAATCGGAGGTGAGGTACAGAAACAGCTGGATTGGTTACAGATTGCCATTTACCTTATTTGAATACAGTTTGAACACTCAGCAGTGTATTACTGGTTGAAGTATGGCTACTGGGATTTGCCAAGACTCAGCCACTGTTAGGAGTGCATACACCTAAGTTAGGAGTTGTCTACCCACTAAGTTAGGTTGCAGTTCATCCACAAGGACTCAAATATAGAAGTATGAAGTCCTTCCCAGACCATATTTAGTTTGCTTTAACACCATATTTTAGCTAGTGTGAATAATGCTGCTATGAACATGGATATACGAATATCCCTTTGAAACCTTGCTTTCAGTTATTTTAAGTGTATATTCAGAACTGGAATTGCTGGATCATATGGTAAATCTATTTTTAACTTTTTGAGGAATTGCCATACTGCTTTTCCCAGTGGCTGTACTAGTTTATGTTCCCACTAACAGTACACAAGTGTTTTAATTTCTCCACATCTTTACCAACATTATTTTTTTTTTCTGTTAGTAGCCATCCTAATGGGTGTGAGGTAGTATCTTATTGTAGTTTTGATTTGCATTTTCCTAGTGATATTGAGCGTCTTTTCATGTGCTTATTGGCTATTTTTCTATCTTCTTTGGAGAATGTCTATTGAAGTCCTGTGCCCATTTTTGAATCAGGTAGTTTTTTGTTGTTGAATTTAAGAAATTATCTATGTATTCTGGATACTAATCCCTTAAAAGATATGTAATTTGCAAATGTCTTCTTGCAAATCTTTTCTCCCATTGTGTAGGTTGACACTCTTTTCCATTGATAGTGTTTTTTGATGCATAAACATTTTAACATTTATGAAATCCAATTTATTTTTTTCTTTTGTTACCTGTGCCTTTGGTGTCATATCTAAGAAATAATTGTCAAATTCAATGTCATGAATCATTTGCCCCATATTTTGTTCTAAGACTTTGTTTTAGGTATCACATTTAGGACATTGATATGGTTTGGCTGTGTCCCCACCCAAATCTTATCTTGAATTGTAATCCCCATAATCTCTATCTGTTGTGAGATGAAACTGGTGAGATGAAATTGAATCATGTGAGCAGTTTCCCCCATGCTGCTCTGGTGATAGTGAGTGAGCTCTCACGAGAGCTCATGGTTTTATTAGCATCTGGCATTTCTCCTGCTTTACTCATTTTCTCTCCTGTCACCTTGTGAAGAGGTGCCTTCTGCCACGTTTGTAAGTTTCTTGAGGCCTTCCCAGCCATGCAGAACTGTGAGTCAATTAAACCTCTTTTCGTTATAAATTACCCAGTCTCAGGTATTTCCTTATAGCAATGTGGGAACAGACTAATACAGTCATGGATGCATTTTGACATTTTTTTTTTTTGTATATGGTGTTAGGTAAAGGTCCAACTTCATTTTTCGGCATGAGGATATCTAGTTTGGCCAACACCCTTTGTTGAAAAAATTGACTTTTTTCTCCATTAAATGGTCTTGACACTTCTGTTGAAAAGAATTTGACTATATATGTAAGGGTTTGGGACTCTGTATTCTGGACTCCGTATTCTGCTGTTCCATTGGTCTATGTCTGTTATGCCAGGTCTACACTGCTTTGATTGCTGTAGCATTGCAATAAATTTTGAAATGAGGAGATGTGATTCCTTTAGCTTTGTTCTTTTTTTCCTTGAATGTTTTGGCTATTTGAGGCCCTTTGAGATAAAATATGAATTTTCGGATGAGTTTTCTTATTTCTGTAAAAAAAGGTCATTGGGATTTTGATAGTGATTGAATTAAATATGTAGATTGCTTTGGGTAGTATTGAGATCTTAACAATACTCAGTGTAGGTCTCTTTGAGTTCACCCTACTTATATTTCATTAAGTCTCTTGTGTGTTTATATTCATGACTATCATGTATGGAAAGTTTTGGTCAATTTTTATTCAAATACTCTCTCTGCCTCTTTTTCTCCTTCTTCTTCTCCAACTCCCCAATGTGGTCTGCTTGATGGTGTTCCACGTGTTCCTTAGGCTCTGTTCACTTTTCTTCAACCTTTTCTCTTCATGTTGCTCCGCCTTGATCATTTCCATTGTCCTATCTTCACGTACACTGACTCTTTCTTTTACCTGCTAAAATCTACCTTTAAATACCTCCAATAATTTAAAATTTTCATTTGTTGTATTTTTTCAGATGGAGAATTTTTTTTGTTTCTTTTTAGGTGTTTGTCTCTTTAGTTATATTTAAATTTGTTCATACATAGTATTCTTGACTTTCTCCATATCTTCCTTTAGTTCTTTGAGTCTTTTTAAAAGACAGTCATTCTTTTGATTTTTTTTTTTTTTGAAAACTGGAGATTAGAATCTAATAGTGTGATAACTCTAGAAATCAGAATCTCTCCCACTTCCCAGAGTTTGCTGTGTTTTTTTTTGTTTGTTTGTTTGTTTTTGATTATTTAGGATATCTTTTGCCAACGATCAGCCTTAGTGGAAATTTAAGGTCTTCACCGGCATTTTCTGAGCCTGTGCCCTCTGCTGAATATTTATGGTTATTTCTAATTTCCCTCATATATGTTATTCTTTTGAATGTTCTACTTGTCAGTATATGGCTTTCAAAAACTAAAAAAGAGAAAATGAAGGGAAGGAGAGGAAGGCACCAGCTTTTAAATTTCCAGAAAGTCACTTTAGCTAAAGGAGGGTGGGCTTGCAACAATAAGGTAGGTACAAGATTAATGGCTGCTACCTCTTTGTACACACCTCTGTGATCAAAAGTTTCAATCAGTGATAAGAGCCCAGATCCCTGATATTTTCAGAACAGGATCCCTTTTGCCTATCCTGGCTCCCTTAACCTGTGTGCAAGTTGCTTAAGAAACACACACACAGCTGCCTGCCATGAGGATGAAGGGTGGCAGATGGTAACTGCTACTGTGGTCAGAGCTGAAATTGACCAAAAGTAACCACATTTTACCATCTAAGTCTTCCCCTGAACAGAGTTCCAAAATAGTTACATCAGACAGATCCTGCCAATGTAATTGTTGTTTAGCTAGGGAGACAGATTCCTACTATGCCATCTTCTCAGAATGTTTTCTGTAACTACCTTTTACTGATTCTAGTGTAAATTGCTCAAGGTTGTGGTAAAAATAATCCACCTGAAAGAATTAGAGGTAACAGTGCCTGGCACTTACACAGGGCTAGGAATAACTATTACTACCACCAGCCAGACTAGAAAACCTCCAACTTTAGAAGACAGTAGGTAGAGTATACAGAATAATTTTGCTTCAGTGGTGGGGAATAATTAGCTCCAAACTAAACACTGCTCCATTTCACCTATTAAGTCTTTTTTTTAATATTCTTTTTTTTAAATTGTACTTTAGGTTCTGGGGTACATGTGCAGATCATGCAGGATTGTTGCATAGGTACATACATGGCAATGTGGTTTGCTGCCTCTATCCCCCGTCACCTATATCTGCATAAATCTTAAAGTAAGATCTGAATAAATCAAATTGTTTCCAAGTACCGTAGCTGATTCATAGGAAAAAATCCTCAATAATATTTATATAAAAACAAAAATATCAAAAGTACTCGAAGTAAAATTTACAGTGTTTGGAATTCAGCCAAAAATTACCTGGTATATAAAGAAGTAGAAAAATACAACCCATAATGGAGACATAAATCAGTCAACAGGGACTAAAAAATTGTTAGCAAAAGAATTAGCAAACCAGGACACTAAAATAGTTACTATAACTAGATTGAAAAGTTAAGTATAATAATTGAAGATTTTTAAAAGACCAAAGCCTAACTTCTAGAGATGAAAACTGCATGTTTGAAATAAATTATATATGTAGGTAATGATATTATATATGTAATGTATATGTAAATTATATATGTAAATATATATGTAATTACATATTTAATATATTTATGTAAAGATAGGAAGATAGATCATTGAGGTAGAATAGAGAGTTTAGAGACAGACCTACATGGGAATGGGCAACTTATTTTAAACAAAGATGCAAAGACAATTTAATGGAGAATGTATATATATACACACATTGGATTGGATGATAGATTATTCATTGCAGGAAGACCTGTACACTGAAGATTACAAATCATTGCTAAGAAAAATTTAAGACTTGAATAAATAAATGTCGATGAAGTGGAAATCTCAAAATTGTTAGCATTCATTTCTCCTGAAATTAACTGATCTACAGTTTTAATGCAATCTCAGTCACACTTAAAAAAAAAAAAAAGAAATTTACAAACAGATTTTAACATTCACACAGAATTGAACAGTTCCTAGAATGGCTAAATCAACTTTGGAAAATGAACAAATCAGAGGATTAATACCACCTTGTTTCAAGACTTATTTTTAAATTACAGTAATCAAGACAATGTAATATCATTGTAAAGAAAGAAAGATAGATCTATAAGGTAGAATAGAGAGTTTAGAGATAGACCTACACAAGAATGGGCAACTCATTTTAGACAAAGCTGCAAAGACAATTTAATGGAGAATGGGTAGTTTTTTTCCCAACAAATAGTACTAGAACAATTGGAAAGCAATATACTAAAAAATAAACTTTCATCCTTACCTTGGATGATAGAAATATTGTGATGGCTAATTTAATGTGTCAACTTGACTAGGCTAAACGATGACCAGATAGTAAAACATTATTCCTAGGTGTGTTTGTGAGAGTACTTCTGAAAGAGATTGGCATTTGAATTGGTAGACTAAATAAAGATCACCCTCACTAATTTGAGTGAGCATCAGCCAATCTGTTGTGGGCTTGAACAGAACAAAAAGGCAGAGGAAAGGTGCATTAGCTCTCTTCTCTTTGAGTGGGCATTCATCTTTTTCTGCCTTTGAACATGGGAGTCCTCATTCTTGAGCCTTTGAACTAGGACCAGGACTTATGCCATTACCCTCCCCACCATCCCCAACACCAAACCTTCAAACTCAGACTGAGTCACACTACTGGCTTCCTGGTTCTCTCTCTCTCTTTCTCTCTCCCTCTCTATATAGATATAGATATAAAGGTGTGTGTGTATACATATAATTATATATGCATACATGTATTATATGCATATACAATGCATATGTATATATATGTGTAGGTATATGTATACATATATGTATATATACATAGAATTGTATGTATACAGGAAAATTTGTATATGTATATGTATACATATACATATATTACCATATACATATAAAACACATATTATATACATATAATACACATATTATATACATATAATATCAACAATGGATTCTGTTTCTCTGGAGATCCCCTAACTAGTGCAGATTTATATCCTAAATTTCTGAAACTTATAGAGTATTTTAACCTGGGTTAGGCAAAGATTTCTTAGATATAACATGAAAAGTACAATCAACATAAGAATGCATTGATAAATAGAACTTCAAAGTTAAAAATCTCTGCTCTGTTAAGAGAATAAAAAGTATAGTTAAACTCATCATTAAGAGAATAAAAAGGCAAGGCATAGACTGGAAAAAAATATTTACACATCTCATACTAATAAAGGATTTTTACACAGAATATATAAAGAGTTCTCAAAACTCAATAATAAGAAAACAAACCCCTATAAAAAGCTGGGCAAATTATTTGAAGACACTTCAGCAAAGAAGATACACAAATGGCAAATAAGCACATAAAAAGATGTTCAACATCATTAGTCACTGGGGAAATGCAATTACAACCACTGTACCCCTATTGGAATAGTTAAAAGTGTAAAGACTAATCATACTAAGTGTTGGTGAGAATGTGGAGAAACTGCAACTCTCATACATCTAGTTTGAGTGTAAAATAATATAACCAGTTGGGAAAACAAATTGACAGTGTTATGAAAAGTTAAACACATGTGAGCCATATGATTCAGCCATTCTACTCTTTGATAGTCAATCAATAGAAATGAAAATACATCAGTACAAAAACTTAAAATAAATGTTCATATCACCTTTATTTGTAATAGCCACAAACTAGAAGCAGCCAAAATGTCAGTCTAGAAGCAAGTGAATGAATAAACAAGCTATGATGTATCCATATACTGGACTACTATCCTGCAATTTAAAAAATGAACCACTGACACACAACAACATTTGTGGATCTCAAAATAATTATGCTGAGTGAAATAATCCAGATATAAAAGAATAATACTATATGAATCCATTTATATAAAATTCTAGTAAATTCATACTAATATTTGTGACAGAAAAGCACATCAGTATTTGTCAGAATGAGGAAGGGTGTCAGGAGAAGTGGAAGAGAAGAATCACAAAGGAGTATGAGGATTTTGGAACTATTGAACATGCTCATTTATCTAGGTTGTGGTGACAGTTGTATGGGTGCTTACGTATGTCAAAACTTATCAAATTGTATCCTTTATATATGTGCAGTCTATTTTATGTCAATACATCTCAATGAAGTTGTTAAAAATATTTAAAAAACGCTAAAGAGATGGTACAAATCCATTTTTACAGTTTGTTTCCTCTAACTTTAGAGAAATAAGAGTTAGCAAAGCAAGGTTCAGAATGGTTAAAGATAGCTTTTTTTTTTTTTTTTAACAAAATTCATTTACTTCACTCATTTAACAAATATTTATTGTTATACTTAGGCACTGCCCACAAATAAAACTTTGAACAAATTTCCAGATAAGTGCAACTGTTTATTTTATCTTATCTTTATATCATTTTTAGAAACTGTCTTCAGAAAGTATCATTCATTTTCATACCAATTGGGTGGTGTGTAATGAATTCCCACAGTGTTTGGCTTATATTTATTTATTCTTTTGTCATTACAAAAATATATTCCACTATGTCTCTACTTTTAAGTTTATTAATTTTCTTTCAAGTTTGTGTTATTTTGATGCACAATGCCTCTAACCTTCCTAATAAGATCATTTCTTTTAAACAATTTATATAATATTCTACACATGAGTTTATTCCCACAAATTATCAGTGATGGTAAAAATGTATAATTATCTTCAAAGCATTGGCCTAAATTCTATGTACCAAAACCATTTAAAAAGGCCCCAATGAAGTCCACTATACAAATTAAGTGACCTAATAGTTCAAATAGTGATAAGTGATAGAAGTGAATTACTACATACTACATGGTTGTATAGTCGTGACACTTAGTATTTTTTTAAATTGTCATTCTAGACTTTCTCCTAATATTTTCAAATTCCAACAAATATTAATTTTCAGGATTTGAGAAAAAAGTTTTAGAATTCCTAAGAATTTTTGCAATCAAAGTTATTATTAAAGATTAATATTCTTCACACTGCTTACTATTATAGATATCAAAAATATGGTTTAATGAATAAGAAATATTAAGATTATAGCATTTATGAAGAACTGTAGTCTATTGTGAATATTCATACTCTCAGTGATATGCAAGTAAATATTGAGTAGCGTTTGAACAATTAAAATTTTGGATTTCCTAGTTCTATACAGAACTGCATGCCAAAATTGCCAATTTACAGACTTAATTGCTTCCAAACTTGTTATTTCCTGCAACACTACTCATATAATTTATATAATGTACATATGCTTATATACCTATGAATATTTATTTTATTATCAAGAATGACTCACCATTAGCTGCATACAGAATGATGAACATACACTTCTAATGTGGTGATAGCTACAACAAAATGATAGATTGTGACTACTTTTTCTTTAGTGCTCCTAATTCAACTTCTGGATATGTCAACCTTATCTTTGGTGCGTGTCAGCATTTCCTGCTCTTGATTTAGATTTTACTGCAGTGGATTACTTCTAATCAGTAATGCTTCTATGTTGAATCCTAAGGTTTAATTCTTGCAAGAGACTATAGTGCTTTTTTCTAGTTTTTTAATCTATACGTTTTTGAAATTCAAAAAATTCTAGGCAGATGGTCTGTGTGAAAAAGCTACTTTCTCCACTAGGTGCAGGATATTCCAATATTAATCATGTAGACAGTTTCTAGTTTTATAATGGTTAGCTTTTCTCCTTTCAATTTTGAATATAATACCATTTTGATCAGATCTGTAAATCATTTGGCAAACACATTCTTGGAGTACTCATCTTTAACAACTCTTTCGACAGTGTTTCTAACACTAAAGAACCTTAAACTGTTTTCCAGAAATTCAAATGTTATTATTTGATATCAGTTATGTATGTGTCCATTAAATTCTCCATGGTTTTTCTCTTCTAAAATCCCAACCTTTGAAAGCTAGATTAAGGTCCATAAATGTCCCAACCCTTATATTTCCTTTCAGGACTTTATAATCCCTGGAGAAAATGTCCAGTTCTTTTCTGTGGGTGTCATATATCCCCACAGGAATCTGCTGGAAGAATGAGACTTAGCATACTTTCAATGATTCCTCAGTAACTTTGAGCTTCATTGACCTCATACTCCTTTTCTCAAAGGACTGTTACAGATTAAATGTGCATGTGTATGAACATAGCTGTATAGATAGTAGAAGATACCAATAATTGGTTACTATTTTTTAGTAACAAGAGTCCTCATATCTGTTGTTTTTCAAACATTACTATTATTATTTGGGCACAAAATAATACTTCTCTTCCAGAAAATCTATGTTTACTACCTAGTAAAAGAGCCAAAGCTGGTATCTGATAAAATTCTGATTACTCACTTTCTTCTTTTTTATCTCTTTTCTGTAACATTTCTTTTCACTTGTCATTGTCTTCATCATTTTCCAAGTGAATCCTTGGGCAAGTGATTGAATCTCTTGGTGTCCCAGTTTCTGCATCTGAAAAATGGGAATAACAATAGCACTTATGTTTGTGTTGAAGTTTATAGGAGATCTAAGTAAAGTATTTAAAAAATATTTGGCACATGGTAAGTGCTCAAAAATGTTAGCGCTATTTATTAATAATATTATTAACACTGTTTTTTAATATTATTTGGCATTCTCAAAATCCTTAAATTGTTGTATTACTCTTGAGAGTGAGTCCTAACTTCTGTCTTGACACTTTTTATCATTCTTGGTAAGACAAAACAGAGAAGGCGTTCAAGTCCTCTTACCTTTCATTCATACTGGCAGATGTATAATTAGGACACAGTAGGTATTTGTGATAGGAGGACAAACATTTCTATCTTTACATCTGTTCTCAGAAATAACTGCTGTCCTTTGTGCTCCTCCTTGCCAGAGGACCCATGTCCTAGGTTAAGAAAAAAGACAATCTATGTTATTTTGCCAAGGTTAAGGATGGAAATAAAAAAAGACAACTTCTCTTTTGTCTATTGGCTTTGAACAACATGCTTTCCTTTCTATCTAGAACTTGTTCTTTTTACTGATCTTAATGTAATGCAAACAAAGACAGGATTTGAAAGATGGTCAGTTGTTACTTGGGCTGGTGTGCTTTCCATTGTTCAGTGTTGTGTTTCTTCTGAATGACATAGCACCAAACGACAGTAAGTATAAAAATCAGAGCAATGTTTGACAATTTATTAAGGTATGCAATATACTAAATAAGTACTGAAGGATGAAGGTTAAGGTAGGCCATTCAAAAATAAAATACTTAGTAATAGTGCATTATTTTAGTATTATGGGGCATAAATGACATTATCTAATTGCTAT
Source organism: Aotus nancymaae (assembly GCF_030222135.1). Classification (NCBI taxonomy): domain Eukaryota; kingdom Metazoa; phylum Chordata; class Mammalia; order Primates; family Aotidae; genus Aotus; species Aotus nancymaae. Next base: position 58,286,792 of record NW_026988425.1, on the reverse strand, counting down.
CAATAAAATACTAGTGAAATGACAGTAAGTATTTAGCAGGCAAATAAATATACAGTTCCTCATATTGGATCATTAAAAGGTGAATTGGAATAATTTGTCTTTTTGTAGGCTGATTTTTTTAATATCATTTTGTGAACTACAAAGAAAATTATGTTCACATAGGTACCTGAAGAGTTTCCTCCATTCAGTTGATTAGAAAACAATTCTTTAGAAATGCCTGACTATTTAGCATACCCAAAAGAGTAACAGGAAGGTCATAATCATGCAACACAAAAGCAATTTGAGATAACAAACACTAAATATAAGTTAATAACCATAAAGGCATTTAAGGCCCTTGGTCTCAGTGCTACCATTAATAATTGACTATCTCACCTCATTGCCGAACACGTCAAAGTAATGAATGGGTAGTTGGGCTTCATTGTCCTTGGGTTTACCATACTCTGTTAACACCTCCTATGTAGCTATCAATTCATCTAGTGTTATACTCTTTGTTGTTTTTGTTATTTTTATTAATAGCAGCAAGATATCCTTTGTAGTTTTGATTTAAACGTGAAACTTAGACTATAAGTTGAGGTATCAAATCCTCAGGTACATTGCTACCCACAGTCTTTATTAAAGTTACTTTTATAATAAGGGATATCTAATTTTAAAAAATACTCTGGGTTTTCTTGAATGGAATTTGTTTCAAATATGTTTGGGAACAAACAATCCTTTCTTTGACATTTTCCCCAGTATAACCAGAAAGTTACCGGTCAAAGTATTTCCCCTTTGGACAGTTTAATTGGCATAAGAATGAGATGTGACCTAGATTGGACTTATAATATTATGTACCTTTGTTAAAGTGATTGGGCCAAGGGATGGCACATGACCTAGCCAGGGCCAGTCTAGGTCCAGTATGGTGAAAGCCTTCCTGCAGTATAAGAGAATGAAGGTACGCAAAGAACAACTCAGAAAAAAGAGGAAGGGAGACAGAATAAGCTGTGCTTGATAGTCACTAAGTTCATCTGAGTTTCCCAGGTCTTGCAGCTCTTCCTTCGTTTCTGAAAAGTGTCCTGGCATCCTTCCAACAAATTATTCTATTTTATTTTATGTAACCAAGTTTGAGCTAGAATTCTGTCACTTGTAGTCTGTAAAAACCTTCACAAAGAGCTGGAATTTCATCCTCATCATCAGATATCTTCAAGAGTAATTGTGAAAAAGGTGGCCATTTGTGGGCCAAAGGGAAAATAAGTGCACTTTGAAAGAAAGCCTTTGAAAATAGCAAAGAATTCTTATTAAATAGAGGGGTCAAATTAAAGACAGATACACATGACAGAAGGGAGAAATTAATTAACAAGTCTTTTTTTTTAATTGACAGAAAAGTAAGATTCCCCCGAAGTTGTGAGTTAGTCCTAATTTCAATGCCATATTTCTTAGAGTCACTGCTGTCCATCCTTTGTATCCCCTACCCTGCACCCAACCCATGATTAATTTCTCCTCATTTTAGGGTTATGACAAAGTTAATAGCACTTGTTTAGAACCTAGTTGCCAATTTAATATGAACAACAAAGACAATTATTTAGAGGCCATTAATTGGAAAGACAGTCAATACCTACAGGAAAAATATCAGATACTATTTAATTCCCAATATCTAATCAGTAAAAAATAAAAATGTAACAATCTGGTGGTCTTAAAGAACTAATTGGAAAAGCAAGGCATTTGAGTAAAAATAGTAAGAAAATTGGAACTATGTAAAATCTTATTAAAACATTTTCTTGATGTTTCATTTGGAAAGCAAATGATCCCTCATGAATATTACATAGACTCTGGACATTGTTTACTATTTGCATGGTACTTTAAAATTTGTCTCACCATAGGAATCTTAGCTAACAAGATGGCATTTCTGGCAAAGAAGGATAGTTTGAGATATTTGGTAAAGAGAAAATAATACTTGGGTTATGTTTCAGATAAAAACAACCATTTAGAAAGATGCTTTAGAAAATCAGTTGTCAAAGAATTAAAAATAGAGTTACCATTTAACCCAGCAATCCCATTACTGGGTATATACCCAGAAGAAAATTGTTCTGTCAAACAGATACCTAAACTTGTATGTTTATCACAGCAGTATTCACAATAGCAAAGACATGAAATAAACCCAGGTGCCTATTAATGGTGAACTGAATAAAGAAAATAGGGTACATATACATCATGGGATACTGTGCAGCCATAAAACAAAAATAAAGTCATGTCATTTTCAGCAACATGGATGCAGCTGGTGACCGTTATCCTAAGCAAATTAATGCAGAAACAGAAAAGTGAGAGCTAAACATTGGGAATAACTGACAAAGATGGGAACGATAGACACTGGGGATTCCAAAACAGGGGAGGGAAGGAGACGGGCAAGTGTTGAAAACCTACCTATAGGGTGCTGTGTTCACTTCCTGAATGACAGGACCATTGGAAGCCCAAACCTCAGCATCATGCCATATATTCATGTAACAAACCTGCACATGCACAACCCAAATACAATTTTTTGTCTTAAATTGAGCTGTTAGATGTTTAAAAATTCAGGAATTTTAGCAAACTTCATAATATCTTCTTGTTGATATTTTATTGATAACCATCTTTCTTTCATAGGTATATGTAATTAACATGATGATTCAGCCTCTTTGTTAGAATTCTTCATTTAACTCTTACTAATTTCCCAAAAGTCTCTTAGTCTGTTTTCTTCTTCTCATTTTTACCCACATGTATACTTAACAAGTAACTTAATAAAAAACCTTAGCAAAATAAATAAGAAGCTAAATCATAGGATTGTAAATCTTTAGAATTGGAAGGAAATATGGTACTCATTCGACTTGATGATCTTGTTTTACAGGTAAGAGAATAAGACTTAAGGAAATTAGTTAATTTGCAGCCTAAAGTTATGTTTACTGCTAAGAAAAATAAAAGGGTCTTAGGTTATCCATTGTTTTGGCATTTCTGTGCCTCAGTTTTTCTTTCTTACTCTTTTTAGAGTTAAATCTCTTTGAATGGCTTTATATTTCAATTATTAAGTTATAATATTTAGTGCAGTGATTATCAAAATATAGTCCTTGGACTAGGAGTATTACCTGGAAACTTGTTAAAAATGTAAATTCTCAGGCCCTGTCCCAAAGGCAGTGAATCAGAAACTCCAGTAGTGAGGTCTAGCAATCTGTGTTTAACAATCCCTAGGTTATTCTGATGTACTAAATTTAGTGAACGGCATTTGGTCTGAGTGTTAGAAAAATGAGATCTTAGTCCAAATTCTGTAACTACCTGGTGACTATAGGAAAATCGCTTTAAGCAAATCTAATATTCTTTTGCCCTTTCTTAAAACCCTCTAAAGTTATTCCATAGACTTTTAGCTCTATGTAAGCAGCCCTCTACTTCTACAACTTTATCTCCCTTCAACTTCTCCCTCTAATTTTGGCTACGACAGTACCAATTTCTCTGTTCCACTGCCTTTATTGTTCCCTTGCCAGGAATGCTCTTCCTTCCTTCTTCACCTTACTCACCTCCAGTATGAATCAGACTAGAGGCCCAGGACTTTTAGGAAGTCTTTTTTGATTTCCATCCAGAATGGGTTGTGTGCCTTCTCTATTGTTTTCATAATATTTTATGCATATGACATCACTGAGAGCTGAAAATATGTAGATATTAACTTGCTGAAGGCGGGCAAATTAGCTTCCTAGGAGAGGAGAATGGTTTGTGCAAAGGTCCTATGCTGGGAGTGAACATGACACAAATATGGGTTCACAGAGAGACACTGTGGCTGGATAGGAGAGAGTGACAGGAGGCAAAGTGGTGCAAAGTGAGGCTGGAGAGGTAGGTTGGGGCCAGATCATACAAAGAGTTGTAGGCAATTTGTCTTTATGCTAAAAGCAACAGGAAAATATGGATATATTTTAAGAAAAAGGTGAATGTAATCAGATGTGCATTTTAAGAGGAGCACTTGGCTACTGTTAGATGGTAGCAAGAACAACTTATAGGCATCTAATTAGGAATCCATTGCAGTAATGCAGGTAAAAGACGATGGTAGCCAGGATTTCTCTTGTTAGAAATGGAAAGAAGGAAAGGATTCATGAGGTTTTTAGGACTTGGTGATGGCTGAATAGGAGGGGCAAGGGAAGGGGAAGGTAGATTTTAAGTCAGTACCTAGTTATTGAAGACGTTGGCTATATTGGTTACACCTGCCAGATTTGCACTACTAAGAAAGGGGAACATTCTCATTTAAGTGTTCTGAACAAATGTAACATGTATCTCAGTTTCTATATATCCCCAAAGCATGAGCAGTTTATTAGGAACATTGAATTTGAGACTACTTTTAAAAAGATGGTAAATAAAACCACATGTATCTGTAATCTGCTTTAGTTCTCACCCTCATTCACACTCATAGCAATGGAGAGCAATCATTCAGTTAATTTTCCTGGATGGTTTCTGTAACATTCATTTTAGACATCATCCTCATCATCTTCTGTTCCCATCAACGCTCCTTGTTCTGCTTATAAATATTTCATACCATATCTTTTGCTTCATGTTGAGGTTTAATAATCCCATTTCTCCTTTGCTGTCCATTTGATATATTATTCTCATTAGAGTGGAAGGGCAAGAGTTGAATGGAGTTTTTTGAACCAAGTCTAAGAATTTTAAAACTTCTAAAAGTGTGCCCTGTCAAAAATCTGTGATTTTAAAAATATAGCTAGGAGGCTAGAGAGATGTATTTAAGAGACATCATTGATTCGAGGTCAATAATCTTTTGGTGGGGCAACATAGAAAAAGAGAACATTTTAAATTGAAAAATTCTTGGGTTCTGCATGAAATAGTTAACTAAAATGGCTCTTGAATTTAAACAATTTTAGAAGATGGACAAAAAATAAGGTAAGCATAGTCTCATGAAATCAAGCCATTGGATGAAACATGATGGGACCTACAATACATTAGATAAAAAACAGTTACTGTTAAGGATTACTGGATAAATTTCTGCTGATTCTCTGAACACACTAAAGGACATATTGTAGTTGAAGCTTATCAAGAAAGTGAGTCAGCTGGTAGAACCATTTTCTCTTTTCAAAGTACTTGGCAGTGCTTCCTAGCAGGTATTCTATTTGCATCAGTAGGATGTTTCCAGTGGAAGAACACTATAGCATTATCCTTGAGTTGTGTGCTATGAAACTGCTTTATAGATAAAAAGCCTGTTATTATTGTGGTGGTTTTGATCTGTCAATACTCAAGCACTCTTTGGATGGGCTATAAGACAGACTGGCTTCTTAATGAAAATCGCTCAGTAGCAAATAGTTTTGCAGAGAGGTTTCCCTCTATTTACATTTGACAGATGAACATATTAGTTGCCAGAGTTTCTTGATGAAATAAAACCCAATTATTAGCAGAATGCAGGCCAGGTTACATCTAATCAAGGTCTGAGATCTGTTTTAAATATCTCCTCTGGCCTTCAGAAAAGGATGAAACCTGTAATCCCAGGACTTTGGGCGGCTGAGGCAGGCGGATCACTTGAGGACAGGAGTTAGAGACTAGTCTGACAACATGGTGAAATCCCGTCTCTACTAAAAATACAAAGATTAGCCAGGAGTGGTGATGCATGCCTGTAGTCCCCGTTACTTGGGAGGCTGAGGCAGGAGGATTGCTTGAACCTGGGAGGCAGAGATTGCAGTGAGCTGAGATCACACCACTGCATTCCAGCCTGAGAGACAGACTGACACTTCATGTCAAAAAAAGAAAAAACAAAGAATAAAACCATCCACAGTTGAATTGTTTCCACTGTCCTTCAGGTAGCTTATTTAAAGGTATAACGATATATGCTCTGAATCCATCACATTATGCTCCAAAGCTGTCTTCCAAATTCTGTCCTCTGGCAAAGGACCAGCTGGCCATTATTTTTTCTTCTCACTGATGTTAAAAATCCCCATTGCCATCTCTTTTCTCAGTGGTACAATGGAAATTTATGGGATCTTTTCACACGGTACTTGATTTTCTCACCTGGCATCATCCTGAAACTCTCTCCAGGTTCTTCCAGTCATTGGATTTAACAGCTTAAGAAGGTGTTCCTGATACCACAGAAGCCTTGGCTCTTTAGTCCCCAAGGCTTAGGCCAATCCTTATCCTGCAGCCTCCTGCTGTTCTCGGAACTCCCTTCTCACCTGTGCCTGGAGAGCAATGCACATAACAATTCCCTACAGGGCTACCTTATGGATGGGGCAGAGATGTGATTCCAGGGTTACAAAAAGGCCCTCCATCTCCCACCTCCTCCCTGGAGTCTGCTCCTCCTTCCATAGGAGGCACAGCCTTAAATCCACAATTAGATAAAGCTTATAATGCAAATATACTCCAAGAGAGATAATATGACAACATAGCTTTATTTGTGTAACATTATAAATTCCTAATTTAAGACCCAGAAATCATTCTATATGAGAGTTGGAAGGAGAGGGAGTGCGAAGACACTGATGTAGTACAAGAGGGCTAGAAAAAGTGTCAAATTTGACTTTGCTTGCTCCATCCCACTATCCCTTTTTATCAGAAGTTATAATGGTCCCTGAAACTACTGGATAGTAAAGAATGCTGTTCTGGTAGTAAAGGATTAGTACTGTTCTCACACTACTAATAAAGACATACTCGAGACTGGGTAATTTATAAAAGAAAGAGGTTGAATTGACTCACAGTTCCACATGGCTGCGGAGGGCTCACAATCAGTGGAAGGTGAATGAGGAGCAAAGTCACATCTTACATGGTGGCAGGCAAGAAAATTTATGCAGGGGAACACTCGTTTATAAAACCATCAGCTCTCCTGAGACTTTTTCACTACCATGAGAACGGTATGGGAGAAATCAACTCCATGATTCAGTTATCTCCACCTGGCTTTACCCTTGATGCATGGGGCTTACTACAATTCAAGGTGAGATTTCGGTGAGAACACAGTCAAACCATATCAGATGCCTTCTTGGACTTTCAGCAAGTGTTGAACTATCCATTGCTTAGGTCTAGTCCTGAGTGTATCACTTCTTGACTTATCTTCAAAACTCCCTGATTCTTTACTTGGCTATGTCCATTCTACTGGTGATCCCATCAAAGGCATCCTCCATTTCTATTACAATGTTATTGATTTCTAGCATTTTCCTTTGATTATTTCTTAGAGTTGCCATCTTTCTGCTTACATTAACCATCTGTTTTTGCATATTATCTACTTTTTTTCATTAGAGCTTTTAACATATTAATCACAGTTATCACTCCAAATTTCATTTCTAATTGTTTCAACATGTGTCATTTCTGAATTTGGTTTTGATGCTTGCTTTGTTTTTTCAGATTGTGCCTTTTTTTGTTGCTTTTTATCATGCCATGTGACTTTTTGTTGAAAGCCTGACATGTTTGTATCAGGAAAAGGAACTGAGGTAAACAGGCCTTTAGTGTGGGGACTTAGGATAATCTAGCTAGGAATTGGGCTGTGCTTGCTGTTTGCCATAGCTACAGGTTTCAGGGACTTAAATTCCTCTAGTGTCCTTGTTTTGTCTCCTCTCTTGACTTTGAGCTTTCCCATGCACATCTCCTCGGAGAATTTGGTACCACAGCTCTTTAGCTGTAATCTACTATTGTTATTCTGGAACCCTGATGGTGTGGTGGTAAGGGATAGGGGAGAGAAAAGAATTCTGTAATATAATTATTGGCCTTGTGTCTCTTATCTGGGAACTTCACAGTTATTTTTCCATTGTATAGCCTTTAATTTCCCCTTAGATGAGAAAGAAAGGCTAGAGTGTGCCAGAAGGTGAGGAATGTCCTTCCCCTCCTTCCCCCAGCTGAAATAAGGCTCTGGTAGTCTTTTCCCTTTTTCAGTAGGCCTTCATTAGGGAGAAGACTTTGGGCTTTTTTCACGTTGGTTATTATTTTCCCTCCCCCTGACAGAGCCATGAAGATATCTTTCTTAGATCTTCACTGTGAGAACCTGGCCAGATTCTGGAGGTAAACCCAAGAAAGTATGGGTCTGCCCTAAGACTGTAGTCTCCAAGAGTTTCTTACTCTTATGCCAATCTACAGTCAACCCCCAGTAAATCATCAGGATTCCATTTAAGATTGTCTACCAGTTTATGGATCCAGTAGCTTCCACTCCAGGTAAGCAGATATTGGCTGTCACTTTCTGGATTTCTCTCTCTCTGTTCAGATTTTGGATAGGTGGCTTGCTCTGTAACCTCAGTTCCTGATGGGTCTAAGAAAGTCATTGATTTTTTAGTTCTTTCAACTTTTTCTTTTAAGGACAGGAGTAATGACTTTGAAGCTCTTTATATGTCAGAGCTGAAACCAGAAGTTTATATTACTTGTTCATGCAACATCCCTTTGATGTTTCTACTGGCATAGATCTGTCTGTGAGAGACATGACATATTTCTCTCAGTGCATTACTCTTGGGGATAAAGGACATTTTAAAAAGATTTTGAAGTGACTGTAGTGTATTCACAGTTACACATAAATTGGATCTGATAATAGAGGGTTGAGAGTAAAACAATGATTTTGAAAGACAGAGCAATTAAATGTATTCTAAACTTTTATGGGACCCTCAGAATATAGAAATATTCTTTCTCACCAAAACTACCCCTTCCTCATGAAATGCCATATCAAACTCTCATAATATGGAGCTCAAGTTCATATAAACTAAATATTTGTAAACAATTTTGAGTTCTATAAAACATCTCTCATTTTTCCAACTCTGATTCTTTCATCTGCCTCTGTAATTATTTTTTAATTCGACTACACATGTAATCAGTTAGCAAAAATTTTACTCATCCTGTAATGGTCAGACCATATACCACTTCTGATTACTTAGAGTGAAACTAACTTCTCCCACCTTACCTTTAATAATGGCAGTGGTATGCTGACAACAGTTCATATTGGCTGAGAAGAGCTGAATGTGTGGATAAATCTCCTCAATTCTACATTCAGTGACATCACACTGGTACATGAAATCAGCTATGATAAGAGTATTTATACCACGAAAATTGGAAAACACTATAAATCAGAGCTTATTTTCCCCTGCAGAGCCAGCTAGACATTTAATATGTACCACTATGGGTGTCTGTGTATGTAGACAGATATAGGTAGATAGACAGGGAGATAGAGAAGCATAGAGACAGAGAGAGACAAAGAGATACATTATAGTTGTTCACATACCTATATCTTACTCTATTCTGTAGCTCCTTGAGTATAGCTGCAGTGGGCAGGTAAGATTATCTCCTCTCAGGTATCTATTCTCTCTTTTTAATTGAGGAAGCATTGGTTCACTATTTCATTCCTGGTCATTTGGTTGAGGCTTACTTCTCTCTTGGTTCCAGGGTCAGACGTGAACTTGATAAATTAGTATATTGGTTCCTTCGAGTCATAGTAATTGGTTTAAGAACAGTCACATGACATAAAGTGAATCAATCACAGCCAATGGACACAAGCACTGGGACTTAAGCCGGGACTCTTGGAAAAGCACTGACTTTTCACTGAGGTCCTAAGTTGGAACTGGTGGTGGCCATTTAGCCAACACGATGGTAGAATCTGCCTAAGAATAAAGTCAGTAAAGAGACGGGAAATTCCTGATAAGTTTGATAGATCTATTCTTAAATTGTGTTCTTTTTCTTTTTTATTTATTTTATTTATTTATTTATTTATTTTTTATTGCATTTTAGGTTTTGGGGTACATGTGAAGGACATGCAAGATTGTGGCATAGGTGCATACGTGGCAGTGTGATTTGCTGCCTTCCTCCCCTTCACCTATATGTGGCATTTCTCCCCATGCTATCTATCCCCAACTCCCCACCCCCCGCTGTCCCTCCCCTATTTCCCCCCAACAGACCCTAGTGTATAGTGCTCCCCTCCCTGTGTCCATGTGTTCTCATTGTTCAACACCCGTCTATGAGTGAGAACATGCGGTGTTTGATTTTGTGTTCTTGTGTCAGTTTGCTGAGAATGATGGTTTCCAGGTTCATCCATGTCCCTACAAAGGACACAAACTCATCTTTTTTGATAGCTGCATAATATTCCATGGTGTATATGTGCCACATTTTCCCTGTCCAGTCTATCATCGATGGGCATTTGGGTTGGTTCCAGGTCTTTGCTATTGTAAACTGTGCTGCAATGAACATTCATGTGCATGTGTCCTTATAGCAGAACGATTTATAATCCTTTGGATATATACCCAGTAATGGGATTGCTGGGTCAAATGGAATTTCTATTTCTAGATCCTTGAGGAATCGCCACACTGTCTTCCACAATGGTTGAACTAATATACACTCCCACCAACAGTGTAAAAGTGTTCCTATTTCTCCACATCCTCTCCAGCATCTGTTGTCTCCAGATTTTTTAATGATCGCCATTCTAACTGGCGTGAGATGGTATCTCAATGTGATTTTCGTTTGCATTTCTCTAATGACCAGTGATGATGAGCATTTTTTCATATGTTTGTTGGCCTCATGTATGTCTTCTTTTGTAAAGTATCTGTTCATATCCTTCGCCCACTTTTGAATGGGCTTGTTTGTTTTTTTCTTGTAAATCTGTTTTCTTGTAAATTCGGGATATCAGCCCTCTGTCAGATGGGTAAGCTGCAAAAATTTTTTCCCATTCTGTTGGTTGCTGATTCACTCTAATGACTGTTTCTTTTGCCGTGCAGAAGCTGTGGAGTTTGATTAGGTCCCATTTGTCTATTTTGGCTTTTGTTGCCAATGCTTTTGGTGTTTTGGTCATGAAGTCCTTGCCTGCGCCTATGTCCTGAATGGTTTTGCCTAGGTTTCCTTCTAGGGTTTTTATGGTGTTAGGTCTTATGTTTAAGTCTTTAATCCATCTGGAGTTAATTTGAGTGTAAGGTGTCTGGAAGGGGTCCAGTTTCTGCTTTCTGCATATGGCTAGCCAGTTTTCCCAACACCATTTATTAAACAGGGAATCCTTTCCCCATTGCTTGTTTTTGTCAAGTTTGTCAAAGATCGGATGGTTGTAGATATGTTGTGTTGCCTCTGAGACCTCTGTTCTGTTCCATTGGTCTATATCTCTGTTTTGGTACTCGTACCATGCTGTTTTGATTACTGTAGCCTTGTAGTATAGTTTGAAGTCCAGTAGTGTGATGCCTCCCGCCTTGTTCTTTTTGGTTAGAATTGACTTGGCTATGCGGGCTCTCTTTTGGTTCCTTATGAAGTTTAAGGTGGTTTTTTCCAGTTCTGTGAAGAAGGTCATTGGTAGCTTGATGGGGATCACGTTGAATCTGTAAATTACTTTGGGCAGTATGGCCATTTTCACGATATTGATTCTTCCTAACCATGAACATGGAATGTTTCTCCATCTGTTTGTGTCCTCTCTTATTTCGTTGAGCAGTGGTTTGTAGTTCTCCTTGAAGAGGTCCTTTCGTTCCTTGTTAGTTGTATTCCTAGGTATTTTATTCTCTTTGTAGCAATTGTGAATGGCAGTTCGTTCTTGATTTGGCTCTCTTTAAGTCTGTTATTGGTGTATAGGAATGCTTGTGATTTTTGCACATTGATTTTGTATCCTGAGACTTTGCTGAAGTTGCTTATTAGTTTCAGGAGATTTTGGGCTGAGACGATGGGGTCTTCTAGATATACAATCATGTCGTCTGCAAATAGAGACAATTTGACTTCCTCTTTTCCTAATTGAATACCCTTTATTTCTTTTTCTTGCCTGATTGCTCTGGCTAGAACTTCCAGTACTATATTGAATAGGAGTGGTGAGAGAGGGCATCCTTGTCTAGTGCCAGATTTCAAAGGGAATGCTTCCAGTTTTTGCCCATTCAGTATGATATTGGCTGTTGGTTTGTCGTAAATAGCTTTTATTATTTTGAGATATATTCCGTCAATACCTAGTTTATTTAGGGTTTTTAGCATAAAGGGCTGTTGAATTTTGTCGAAGGCCTTCTCTGCATCAATTGAGATAATCATGTGGTTTTTGTCTTTGGTTCTGTTTATGTGGTGAATTACATTTATAGACTTGCATATGTTGAACCAGCCTTGCATCCCCAGGATGAATCCTACTTGATCATGGTGGATAAGCTTTTTGATGTGCTGTTGCATTCAGCTTGCCAGTATTTTATTGGAGATTTTTGCATCTATGTTCATCATGGATATTGGCCTGTAGTTTTCTTTTCTTGTTGAGTCTCTGCCGGGTTTTGGTATCAGGATGATGTTGGTCTCATAAAATGATTTGAGAAGGATTCCCTCTTTTTGGATTATTTGGAATAGTTTCAGAAGGAATGGTACCAGTTCCTCTTTGTATGTCTGGTAGAATTCGGCTGTGAACCCATCTGGACCTGGGCTTTTTTTGGGTGGTAGGCTCTTAATTTCTGCCTCGACTTCAGACCTTGTTATTGGTCTATTCAGGGTTTCGACTTCTTCCTGGTTTAGGCTTGGGAGGAGGCAACTGTCGTTTTCTAGTTTATGTGCATAGAGTTGTTTGTAATAATCTCTGATGATGGTTTGAATTTCTGTGGAATCCGTGGTGATATCCCCTTTATCATTTTTTATTGCATCTATTTGGTTATTCTCTCTTTTCTTTTTTATTAATCTGGCTAGTGGTATGTCTATTTTGTTGATCTTTACAAAAAACCAGCTCCTGGATTAATTGATTTTTTTGAAGGGTTTTTCGTGTCTCTATCTCCTTCTGTTCTGCTCTGATCTTAGTTATTTCTTGTCTTCTGCTAGGTTTTGAGTTTTTTTTATCTTGCTCCTCTAGCTCTTTCAATTTTGATGATAGGGTGTCAATTTTCGATCCCTCCTTTCTTCTCAGGTGGGCATTTATTGCTATATATTTTCCTCTAGAGACTGCTTTAATGTGTCTCCCAGAGATTCTGGTATGTGGTGTCTTCGTTCTCGTTGGTTTCGAAGAACATCTTTATTTCTGCCTTCATTTCAGTGTTTATCCAGTCAACATTCAGGAGAAAGTTGTTCAGTTTCCATGAAGCTGTGTGGTTCTGGGTTGGTTTCTGAATTCTGAGTTCTAACTTGATTGCACTGTGTTCTGAGAGATTGTTTGTTATGGTTTCCGTTGTTTTGCCTTTGCTGAGGAGTGATTTACTTCCAATTATGTGGTCAATTTTACAGTAGGTGTGATGTGGTGCTGAGAAGAATGCATATTCTGTGGATTTGGGGTGGAGAGTTCTGTAAACGTCTATTAGGTTTGCTTGGTCCAGGTCTGAGTTCAAGACCTGGATATCCTTGTTAATTTTCTGTCTTGTTGATCTGTCTAATATTGACAATGGTGTGTTAAAGTCTCCCACTATTATTGTGTGGGAGTCTAAGTCTCTTTGTAAGTCTTTAAGAACTTGCCTTATGTATCTGGGTGCTTCTGTATTAGGTGCATATATATTTAGGATCGTTAGCTCTTCTTTTTGCATTGATCCTTTTACCATTATGTAATGTCCTTTTTTTGTCTCTTTTGATCTTTGTTGCTTTAAAGTCTATTTTACCAGAGATGAGAATTGCCACTCCTGCTTTTTTTTTTTTGCTCTCCATTTGCTTGGTAAATCTTCCTCCATCCCTTTATTTTGAGCCTTTGTGTATCCTTGCTTGTGAGATGTGTTTCCTGGATACAGCACACTGATGGGTTTTGGCTTTTTATCCAATTTGCCAGTCTGTATCTTTTGATTGGGGCATTTAGTCCATTTACGTTTAGGGTTAATATTGTTATGTGTGAATTTGATCCTGCCATTTTGATGCTAGCCAGCTGTTTTGCCCATTGGTTGATGCAGATTCTTCATTTTGTTGATGCTCTTTACCATTTGGTATGTTTTTGGAGTGGCTGGTACTGGTTGTTCTTTTCTATGTGTAGTGCCTCTTTCAGGAGCTCTTGTAAAACAGGCCTGGTGGTGATGAAATCTGTGAGTACTTGCTTGTTCACAAAGGATTTTATTTTTCCTTCACTTATGAAGCTTAGTTTGGCTGGATATGAAATTCTGGGTTGAAAGTTCTTTTCTTTAAGGATGTTGAATATTGGCCCCACTCTCTTCTGGCTTGTAGGGTTTCTGCTGAGAGATCTGCTGTGAGTCTGATGGGCTTCCCTTTGTGGGTAACCCAACCTTTCTCTCTGGCTGCCCTTAGCATTTTCTCTTTCATTTCAACCCTGGTGAATCTGATGATTATGTGCCTTGGGGTTGCTCTTCTAGAGGAATATCTTTGTGGTGTTCTCTGTATTTCCTGGACTTGAATATTGGCCTGCCTTGCTAGGTTGGGGAAGTTTTCCTGGATAATATACTGAAGACTATTTTCCAGCTTGGATTCATTCTCTTCGTCACATTCAGGTACACCTATCAAACGAAGATTAGGTCTTTTCACATAGTCCCATATTTCTTGTTGACTTTGTTCATTCCTTTTTACCCTGTTTTCTCTAATCTTGCCTTCTCGTTTTATTTCATTGAGTTGATCTTCGACCTCTGATATCCTTTCTTCTGCTTGGTCAATTCGGCTGTTGAAACTTGTGCATGCTTCACGAAGTTCTCGTGTTGTGTTTTTCAGCTCCATTAATTCACTTATATTCCTCTCTAAGTTGTCCATTCTCATTAGCATTTTGTCAAATCTTTTTTCAAGGTTCTTAGTTTCTTTGCATTGGGTTAGAACATGTTCTTTTAGCTCACGGAAGTTTCTTATTACCCACTTTCTGAAGGCTGATTCTGTCATTTCATCACACTCATTCTCCGTCCAGTCTTGTTCCCTTGCTGGTGAGGAGTTGTGCTCCCTTGTAGGAGGAGAGGTGTTCTGGTTTCGGGTCTTTTCATCCTTTTTTGCATTGGTTTCTTCCCATCTTTGTGGATTTATCCACCTGTCGACTTTGTAGTTGTTGACTTTCTGATTGGGTCTCTGGATGGCTGTCCTGTTTGTTGATTATGAAGTTATTTCTGTTTCTTAGTTTTTCTTTTAACTGTCTGGTCTCTCTGCTGTAGGACTGCTGAGGTCCACTCCTGGCCCTGCTTGCCTGGGGATCACTTGCAGCAGCTGCCGAACAGTAAAGGTTGCTACCAGTTTCTTCTGCTTTGTCCCTGAAGGATACCTGCCAAATGTCAGTCTGAGCTCTCCTTTATGAGGTGACTCTTTGGATATATGGGGGTCAGGGAGCTGCTTGAGGAAACAGTCTGTTCTTTATAGTAGCTCAAGTGCTGAGCTGTGAGCCCCATTGTTCATTCAGAGCTTCTCAGCAAGTAAGTTTAAGTCTGCAGCAGCAGAACTCATAAACCCCTTTTTTTTCCCCAGGTGTTCTGTCCTGGGGAGTTAGGGCTTTATGAGTTTCTGCTGTGCTGCTGCCTGTTTTTTTTTTTTTCTTCAGGGCTGCCCTGCCCACAAGGAAGCAGCCTAGTCACTCTCAGCCTGCAGAGGCTTCGCTGAGCTGCTGTGGGCTCCGCCCAGCTGCCATGTGAAATTCCCTGCAGTCCTGTTTATATGAGTGTAGTTAGAACTGCCTCAGGAATGGTTGCCCACCTCTGTAATGACGGACTCTCTCTGTAATGGTGGGTTGCCTTGGCAACGGCTGGTTGCCTCGGCAACTGCAGGCTGCCCCAGGAATGGCGGATTGTCTCTGTGGTGGTAGAGTGCCTCCGTAATGGTGGAGTGCCTCTGTAATGGCGGACGCCTCTCCCCCACAGAGCTAGACCGTCCTGGGTTCAGCTATGCTTGCTGTGAAAGTCTCAACCCAGAGCGTTTCCAATTGCTGTTTTTTTGTTTTTGTTTTTGTTTTTGTTTTTGTGGGGGTGGGACCAGCCGGGCCTGATCACCTGGCTCCCTGCCTCAGAACCTTTTGTTTTTCAGTTGAATGGTTGGCTCTCTACCTGGTGACCTGGTCGCCTGTTGAATAGGCACTGGGATCTGTGTGATTTCCTGTGCGGCGACCCACTGCGCTGGCTGAAACCGCGGCTCTGAGATTCGTGGCGCTTTTTTGTACGGGAATCTCCTGGTCTGGCTCCCTGTTTCAACCCCCCTTGCTGGCTAAGAGGGGGCACAATCTCGTTTACTCTGCACTGGGAACTGCTGCGCCGGGGCACAGGCAAAACAGCCGCACCAGCCAAAACAGCCCCCATGGTGACCCGTGGGGCTCCTCCATCTGGGAATCTCCTGGTCTGTGGGCAGTAAAAATCCGTCTGGAAATGCGGCGTCCACTCACACTCTGTGCTTTCACTTGGACCTGGAATCCTGAGCTGCTCCTAACCGGCCATCTTGGATCTCTCTAAATTGTGTTCTTATTCAAGTATATGAGCATATATATATATATATATATATATATATATATATATATATAGACTAGTTTGACTTGGGTTTCTGTCACTGGCAAGCAAAAGAGCCCTAACTAATGTAGTGAATAAAATACATTATAGTTAAAAATATCATTATAGCCCCACAGCAGCATGATGCCCTGCCTATGTGGAGGTCAATAATTATTTTTTAATGAATGAATGAATCTGATGTAAAATACAGATTCAATGCTTTCTGTCAATGTGGTATATATTTATTTCTTTCCTAAAACCTTACTAAGTATTTGAATGGCCTGTTCATATCAGATTGAATTCATTTCTAAAGAGGAAGAAATTGTGTCTTATTATATGAGCTTTATTCCCTCTGTGCTGTTTGACTTTCATTTGTTATTTGAATAAATAATTTCTTCAGATAAGTGAGATACAGTAAGTACTACTGTCTTGGGCCTTTTGAGGTTAAGAATTCTATTCTTTAAAACAAAATGATTTATATGAACTATTATTATTCAATGAATAACCTATTTGAAAGTAATGTTTAGACATAAAAGAGAACATTAATCTAGGATGATAAAAGAATGCACAAGAAAGCACAGATTTTCAAAAGGAGACAGACACTACACCAAAAAACAGAGAAAATAGAACGATTTTTAAAAATTAAGTAACTGCCTAAAAGTCTTTACAATAGTTTCTTTCTCTGTTTGCATACTGTTTGGTTGCTACCTCATATAAGAATTCTGTGATATCATTTTCTGTAGAGAAAAATAGAAAGATAATTCAGTCTTTTCGCTAGAATAATTCTTCTTTTTGAGGCAATCAACAATGGTTTTTCATTCATTAAACCAAACAAAATCCATGCCTTTTGTTGGCTGGGTTTGGCCTCTTATATGCCCTATTGTTTTTTGACTGCATGTGCTTACCTTTTAAACACATTGAGGAGGAAAATGTTTCATGTTTTGTCCATAAGTGTTCAGCTCAGGGATAGGCAAAGGTCGTTTTTCTTTCCTCAGTAAGTAATGGAAATTCATTATAAAAAAAAAACAGAAGTGGCAGTGCATTTATTTCATTTTAGAAGTCTTTTGAACAATTAGCTGGGGATGCTGAGAGCAGTTTTCTTTTCATTACTTTATATCAAGTGGATTCAGCCTGCTGTTCTGTATGCATTGTGGTTTTAGTTACTTCACTGGCTAATTGGGTGGAAAGCTAGCTTTTGCCTTGCCATTTCATTTTCTCTTTTCAGTGATCAATTGCTGATACAGAAAACAACAGAAGACCCTATTGGAAGACATGCCACCCAGAGCCAGTCTACAACTTGCACCTTAGTGTCATTTGTGCCCAAGTTATCAGTTCCAAGGACAGCCATGGAAACTGAGCCAGGTATTGAACTCAACGCTGTATCATGTACGCCAATATTTTACCCCACAGCTAAATCAAGGGACAATGGAAAAGACTACCTTTGCTGTCTTAATTATTATTTTAAAGGTGGAGACCTGCACAGAAAAGGGCACACATAAACAGTGCATGAGCTCTGGCTTTAATTGATCCAATATATAAGAGCTGAAATCTGCTTTAGAAATTGAATGAAACTAGTGGAAAGCATTGCCATATGGGCAGTAATGTACTGACTGAAGCAATGAATTAATGTTATGCCAAAAATTGTTAACCCAAAGCTCTTAATAGCTTTTTTTTTCATTTAGACATGTTAGCATTTAATATCTAACTAATAACAGATGACCTCTTTTATCTTGTACATAAAATGGGTTGAGATGACGCTTACTTTAGATTTTTGTGAAATGGTTTTTTCTTTTCCTTTAAGACAGAGTCTCTCTCTGTTGCCCAGGCTGGAATAGAGTGGCTGGATCATGGCTCACTGCAACCTCAGCCTCCTGGGTTCAAGCGATTCTCATACCTCAGCCTCCAAAGTAGCTGAGACTACAGGCATGTGTGACCACACCCAGCTAATTTTTGTATTTTTAGTAACAATGGGATTTTGCCATGTTGTCCAGGCTGGTCTTGAACTCCTGAGCTCAAGTGGTCCATACATCTTGACCTCCCAAAGTGTGGGATTTCTGGCATGAGTCACCATGCCTGGACAAAATGGCATTTTTGTATCTTAAAGCTATGTGACCACCCAGGGATATGGAGGGATCAGGATTGTCAAGGTTCAAGACTAAAAGTGAAATCTTTGTTAACAGTAGAATCCTTGGGATAGACAAGGAGAAAGATGGTGTTAATGCTGATGCCTCTGTTGTCTTTCTTACTAGGAAAGTTGGGAAACTAGGAAGGTAACACTGGCAATTGGTTTGGAGAAGTGCCACAGAAGGCCTTGAGATTTGCTGGGAGACTAGGTTTTACTTCTTCATGACAGCTTCTATGGGTTACAGAAATTATTACTTAGATATACTTCAAAGGCAAAGGACAAAGAAAGCTGACCTCTTTTCTTTTTGCTAGCTACAGAGTGTTTTCTGATCCTGCTTCTCACTTCTTAGCTCTATGGTTTCTTCTTTTCTCTTATCTCTTACCAGTTAGGCACATCTTTAGTGGCTACTATATTTGGGTGCTGTTTCAAATATATAGTATCTGCTTCCAAGAAACCTAGGACCAAGTAGGAGAGATGGTCTTTTCCCAAATGACAAAGAGTGGTAAGTATCAGGTGTGAGGCACAAAATAAATGCTGTAAAAATCCCAAGAAGGGAGTGAGTGCATTTACTTGCAGGATCAAAGCCTGGAAGGAAAGATAGAATTTTTATATTGTGATTGGATGTTAAATTGGATTTTCCTAATCTCTCTGAATTTCAGTGAAAGCCCCTCAAAGAGAAAATAGACACAAAGCACCTAGAGAGAATGCTAATGAGCTATCACATACTATAATTACTAAGAGTTGGCCAAACTGGAACTGAGAACTGAAGCCCTTATTTCCTTGACCCCATTTGGAATTTTTATTTTATTTTTATTTTTTTTTTACTAAGAGTGAGGAAAAAGAAACTGTTATGGGTTGAATTGTGTTCCCCACCACCAAAGTGTGGCTGTATGTGGAGATAGGACATTTAAAGAAGCTGTCATTAAGGTTAAATGAGGTCACAAGGGTAGGATGCTAATTCAGTAGGACTAGTGTCTTTTTTGTGGTACTATTTATTTTATTTTATTTTATTATTTTTATTTTTTAAATTATACTTTGAGTTCTGGGACACATGTGCAGAATGTTCACATTTGTTATTCATGTTCCTATCCATAAGCCATGGAGGTTTGCTGCACCCATCAACACGTCATCTATGTTAGGTATTTCTCCTAATGCTATCCCTCCCCTTGCCCCCCATCTACTGACAGGCCCTGGTGTTTGATGTTCCCCTCTCTGTGTCCATATGTTCTTATTGTTCAACTCCCATTTATGAGTGAGAACATGTGGTGTTTGGTTTTCTGTTCCTGTGTTAGTTTGCTGAGAATGATGGTTTCCAGCTACATCCATCTCCCTGAAAAGGACATAAACTCATTCTTTTTATGGCTGCATAGTATTCCATGGTGTATATGTGCCACATTTTCTTTATCCAGTCTGTCATTGATAGGCATTTGAGTTGGTTCCAAGTCTTTGCTATTGTAAATAGTGCTGCAATAAACATACATGTGCATGTGTCTTTAAAGTAGAATGATTTATGATCTTTTGCATATGTACACAGTAATGGGATTTCTGGGTCAAATGGTGCTTCTGCCTCTAGATCCTTGAGGAATGGCTACACTGTCTTCCACATGGTTGAACTAATTCACACTTCCACCAACAGTGTAACAGTGTTCCTATCTCTCCACATCCTCTCCAGAATCTGTCGTTTCCTGACTTTTAAATGATTGCCATTCTAACTGGTGTGAGATGGTATCTTATTGTGGTTTTGATTTGCATTTCTCTAATGACCAGCAATGATGAGCTTTTTTTCATGTTTATTGGTTGCATAAATGTCTTCGTTTGAGAGGTGCCTATTCATATCTTTTGCCCACTTTTTGATGGGGTTGTTTTTTTTCTTGTAAATTTCTTTAAGTTCCTTGTAGATTCTGTATACTAGACCTTTGTCAGATCAATAGACTGCAAAAATGTCCTCCCATTCTGTAGGTTGCCTGTTCACTCTGATGACAGTTTCTTTTGTGTGCAGAAGCTCTTAAGTTTGATTAGATCCCATTTGTAAATTTTGACTTTTGTTGCAATTCTTTTGGTGTTTTAGTCATGAAGTCTTTGCCCATGCCTGTGTCCTGAATGGTATTGCCTAGGTTTTCCTTTAGGGTTTTTATGATTTTAGGTCTTATGCTTAAGTCTTTAATCCATCTTGAGTTAATTTTTGTATAAGGTGAAAGGAAGATGTACAGTTTTGGCTTTCTGCATATGGCTAGCCAGTTTTCCCAACATCATTTATTAAATAGGGAATCCTTTCCCTGTTGCTTGTTTTTGTCAGGTTGTCAAAGATCAGATGGTTGTAGATGTGTGGTGTTATTTCTGAAGCCTCTGTTCTGGTCTCTATATCTGTTTTGCTACTAGTACCATGCTCTTTTGATTACTGTAACCTTGTAGTATAGTTTGAAGTCAGGTAGCATGATGCCTCCAGCTTTGTTCTTTTTGCTTAGAACTGTCATGGCTATACAGGCTTTTTTTTGGTTCCATATGAAATTTAAATTAGTTTTTTTCTAATTCTGTGAAGAAAGTCAATGGTAACTTGATGGGAATAGCATTTAATCTATAAATTGTTTTGGACAGTATGGCTATTTTCATGATATTGATTCTTCCTATTTATGAGCATGGAATGTTTTTTCATCTATTTGTATGCTCTCTTATTTCCTTGAGCAGTGATTGTAGTTCTTCTTGAAGAGGTCCTTCACATCCCTTGTAAGTTGTATTCCTAGGTATTTTATTCTCTTTGTAGCAATTGTGAATGGGAGTTCACTCATGATTTGGCTGTCTGTCTATTATTGGTGTATACAAATGCTTGTGATTTTTGCACATTGATTTTGTATCCTGAGACTTTGCTGAATTTGCTTATCAGCTTAAGGAGATATTGGGCTGAGATGATGGGGTTTTCTAAATATACAATCATGTCATCTGCAAACAGAGACAATTTGACTTCCTCTCTTCCTATTTGAATATCCTTCATTTCTTTATTTCTAATTGCTCTGGCCAGAACTTCCAATACTATGTTGAATAGGAGTGGTAAGATAGGGCATCCTTGTGTTGTGCCGGTTTTCAAAGGGAATACTTCCAGTTTTTGCCCATTCAGTATGATATTGGCTGTGGGTTTGTCATAAATAGCTCTTATTATTTAGAGATATGTTCCATACATACCTAGTTTATTGAGTGTTTTTAGCATGAAACGGTGATGAATTTTATCGAAGGCCTTTTTTGCATCTATCATGTGGTTTTTGTCATTGGTTCTGTTAATGTGATGGCTTACATTTATTGATTTGTGTATATTGAACCAGCCTTGCATCCTAGGGATGAAGCTGACTTATGTAATGCCCTTTCTTGTCTTTTTCAATCTTTGTTAGTTTAAAGTCTGTTTTATCAGAGACTAAGATTGCAACCCCTGCTTTCTTTTCCTTTCATTTGCTTGGTAACTCTTCCTTCATACCTTTATTTTGAGCCTATGTATGTCTTTGAACATGAGATGGGCTCCTCAATACAGCACACTAATGAGTCTTGACTCTTTTTCCAAGTTACCAGTCTGTGTCTTTTAAGTGGCATTTACTGCATTTACATTTAAGGTTAATATTGTTATGTGTGAATTTGATCCTGTTATTATGATGCTAGTTGGTTGTTTTTCCCATTAGTTGTTGTTGCAGTTTCTTCATAGTGTCGATGCTCTTCTCAATTTGGTATGTTTTTGCAGTGTCTGGTACCGGTTTTTCCTTTCCATATTTAGTGCTTCCTTCAGGAGCTCTTAATTCAGGCCTGGTGGTGACAAAATACCTCCGCATTTGCTTGTCTGTAAAAGATTTCATTTCTCCTTCGCTTATGAAGCTTAGTTTGGCTGGATATGAAATTCTAGGTTGAAAATTGCTTAAGAATGTTGAATACTGGCCTTCATTCTCTTCTGGCTTGTAGGGTTTCTGCTGAGAGATCTGCTGTGAGTCTGATGAACTTCCCTTTGTGGGTAACCTGACCTTTCTCTCTCACTGCCTTTAACATTTTTTCCTTCATTTCATCCTTGGTAAATCTGACAATTATGTGTCTTGGGGTTGCTCTTCCCAAGAAGTATCTTTGCGGTGTTCTCTCTATTTCCTGAATTTGAATGTTGGCCTGCCTTGCTAGGTTGGGGAAGTTCTCCTAGATAATATCCTGAAGAATGTTTTCCAACTTAGTTCCATTCTCCCCGTCACTTTCAGGTACACCAGTCAAATATAGATTTGATCTTTTTGCTTAGTCCCATATTTCTTGGAGGCTTTGTTCATTCCTTTTCATTCTTTTTTCTCTAATCTTGTCTTCATGCTTTATTTCATTAACTTGTTCTTTAATCTCTGATATCCTTTCTTCTGCTTAGTCAATTTGGCTATCTACACTTGTGTATGCCTCATGAAGTTCTCATGCTGTGTTTTTCAGCTCTATCAGGTCATTTATGTTCTTCTCTAAACTGGTTATTTAAGTTAGCAGTTCCTGTAACCTTTTATCAAGGTTCTTATCGTTCTTGTATTGGGTTATAACATGCTTCTTTAGTTTGAAGGACTTTGTTATTACCCACCTTCTGAGGCCTACTTCTGTCAGTTTGGTAAGCTCATTCTTCATCCAGTTTTGTTCCCTTGCTGGCAAGGAGTTGTGATCCTTTAGAGGAGAAGAGGCATTTTGGTTTTTGGAATTTTCAGCCTGTTTATGCTAATTCTTCCTCATCTTTGTGAATTTATCTACCTTTGGTATTTGATGTTGGCGACCTTTGGATGGGGTTTTTGTGTGGGCATCCTTTCTGTTGATGTTGATGCTATTGCTTTCTGTTTGTTAGTTTTCCTTCTAACAGTCAGGCCCCTCTTCTGCAGGTCTGTGAGAATTTGCTGGAGGTCCACTCCAGACCCTGTTTACCTAGGTATCAGTAGCTGATGCTGCAAAACAGCAAAGATTGCTGCCGGCTCCTTCCTCTGGAAGCTTTGTCCCAGAGGGGCACCTGCCAGATGCCAGTTGGAGCTCTCCTGTCTGAGGTATTTGTCCATCCCTGCTGGGAGGTGTCTCCCAGTCAGGAGGCACATGGTCAGGGACTGGAGGAGGCAGTCTGTCTCTTAGCAGAGCTTGAGCGCTGTGCTGGGAGATCTGCTGCTCTCTTCAGAGCTATCAGGCAGGAATGTTTGAATCTGTGGAAGCTGTGCCCACAGCCACCCCTTCCCCCAGATGCTCTGTCCCAGGGAGATGGGAGTTTTATCTATAAGCCTCTTACTGGAGCTGCTGTCTTTCTTTCAGAGATGCCCTGCCCAGAGAGGAGGAATCTAGAGAGGCAATGTGGCTACAGCAGCTTTGCTACATTGTGGTGGGTTCCGCACTTAGTTCAAACTTCTCAGCAGCTTTTTTCACACTGTGAGGGGAAAACTACCTACTCAAGCCTCCATAATGGTAGATGTCCCTCCCCTGACCAAACTGGAGCATCCCAAGTTGACTTCAACTGCTGGCTGGCAGCAAAAATTTCAAGCCAGTGGATCTTAGCTTACTGGGCTCCATGGGGATGGGATCTGCTGAGCAAGACCACTCAGCTTTCTGGCTTCAGCCCCCTTTCCAAGGGTGTGAATGGTTCTGTCTCACTGGTGTTCCAGGTACCACTGGGTTAAGAGAAAAGCTCCTGCAGGTGTCTGCCCAAACGGCCACCCAGTTTTGTGCTCAAAACCCTGGGCCCCGGTAGTGTAGACACCCAAGGGAATCTCCTGGGCCCTGGTAGTTTAGACGCCAAGGGAATCTCCTATCTACGGGTTGCAGAGACTGTGAGAAAAGCATAGTATGTGAGCCGGATAGCACCATCCCTCATGGCACAGTCTCTCACGGCTACCCCTGGCTAGGGGAGAGAGTTCCCCGACCCCTTGTGCTTCGTGTGTGAGGCAAGGCCCCACCCTGCTTCTGTTTACCCTCCGTAGGCTGCACTTATTGTCTAACCAGTCCCAGTAAGATGAACCAGGTACCTCAGTTGCAGATGCAGAAATCACCTGCTTTCTGTGTTAGTCTTACTGGGAGCTGCAGATTGGAGCTGTTCCTATTTGGCCATCTTACCAGCCCTCTGTGGTACTGGGACTAGTGTCTTTACAAGAAGACAGATAGAGACCCAGGGTTGTATGTGCATAGAGAGAAGGCATGTGCAGACACAGTGGGAAGATGGCTATCTATAAACCAGTGAGAGAAGTCTTAGGAGAAACCAACCCCACTGGCACCTTGAGTTTGGAGTTTCAGCCTCCAGAACTGTAAGAAAATAAATTAAGCCACACAATCTGTGATTTTCTATTATGGTAGCCCTGGGAAACAAACACAGAGGGTTTTCCTATTATTGAACAATTAAGAGGGTCACCAGACAACTTCTTACAGGAATTGTAAGTGACTGTAAGAAGGTGAGACTGACATCTTAACCTCCTGGGAATGTGGTGCTGTAGGTGAAATTAGAAGATCCAATCATGGCTATAGCTAATCTCCCTCTTTCTGTCTGTGAATGTGTGTGTGTATTTGTGTGTGTGTGAGTGTATGAGAGACAGGCAGAGAGAAAGACAGAGATTAGATATTAGAATTCTCTGTATTTTGATATAAACTTTTTTGCTTAATGGAAGTATTTAATGAATTACATGGATGGCTTGAAGGAGTTCATTATCTGTTTATTCATGACTCAGATATTATATAATTTCAATCAGTGGTAATTGAATTTACAAGTCATAAACCTCTGATAGCAACAAATTGCCAAAACTAACTGACTTGGCTGTTTCAGTGTATTTGCCATCAAGCATCATACCACCTGCCAATATTATTGGCATATTTACTAGGCATCTCACTTGACTAGTTCTTATACTACTTAGAGAGAGAGTATGAGCTATGAATTTTTCCTATGAGATTGTCTCCTTTAGAGACTGTAGAGTGAGTAGAGAAGGTTAGATTGTTTTTAGCACTGGGATAGTGCTGGAACAGTACAGAGAAAAAAAAATCAGAATTCAAGTGAAGAAAATATTTATGGTAATTATCTGAGGGGGTTGATCATCAAAAGTCAGAAAATTGCTAAATACCAACCAATATGTTGCTAGTGTAAGCAATTTGTGGGGGAATTGCAAAGTAGTAGTACAAAAGTCACATGTATTATTAGGCAAAATTAACCTTGTTAATATTCATGTTTTCCTTAATTGAGCTTGATTCTAATTCATTTACAAAAACTAATTCAGCTCGCATTTCTTTCTTTTTAAATTTTCATTGATTTTATTTTTTGGACAACATCTTTCTCTGCTGCTAAGGCCAGAGTGCAATGGTGAGATCATGGCTCACTACAACTTCAAAATACTGGGCTCAAGCAATGCTCCCACCTCAGCCTCCCAAGTAACTGGGACTATGAGTGTAAGATATCATGCCCAACTAATATTTTAGTTTTTCTGTAGAGACAAGGTCTTACTAATATTGCTCAAGCTAGTCTTGCATTCCTGGCCTCAATGATCCTCTCACCTTGGCCTCTCAAGGTGCTGGGATTACAGGTTAAATACCACACCTAGACCAACTTAAAGTTCTCTTACACTAATGTATGTAGTCAATGGGCTCAATAACAGACTAGAATGCAGATCCAGAGTGTATCCAAAACTTGGTCATCAATCTTATGAAAAGAACTCACACTGCAGAATAAACTACCATCTGTTTTTGAAACTATGCAATGAACTGACTCACTTGTTTTCTAATTATCAGTTTTGTTTACTTAAATTCTGTAACCTTAAGGTAATATGATCTCCCTTCCATTGCTCCTATTCTCACACCTATTGTGTGGTACACCAAAAAATACCCTTTCCACCAAAGATGCTGATATCAAATCCCCAGAACCTGAGAATTTTACCTTACTTGGGAAAAGTTTCTTTGCAGATGTATTTAAGGATCTTGAGATGAGGAGATCATTCAGATTATTTGGGTAGAGAGAGAGATACATACATGCAGAGAAGAGGACACACACAGAAGAGAAGGCAACATGAAGATGGAAGCAGAGATTGGTGTGATGCAGCCTCTAGCCAAGGAAGTCAAGGAATACAGACAGTCACCAGAAGCTAGAAGAGGTGAGGAAGGATTCTCCCCTAGATCCTTTGGAGGAAGCATGGCCCTGTCTACAGACACCTTGATCCCAGATTTATGACATCAAAAACTGGGAGACTGAATTTCTGTTATTTTGAAACCAGAAGTCTGTGGTCATTTCTTAAGACACCCCTAGGGAGCTCATATATCAATCAACACACACACACAAACACACACAAACACATGCACACACACTTTACAAACTATTTAGATCAATGCTATTAATATTAGTTTAATATACCCTTAATCTTAGAGTTATTTTTGGCTATGGTATATTTTCTAAACAGTTAACATTGAAATAACTCAAGATCAGTTTGAGGAGAAAAGACCAGATTCATACAATCTGGTTCCATTTGACATGTTATTCTGTTGATATCTTACTGCTTAACAAATCACCCTAAACTTTAGTGGTTTAAAACAAAATTGTTTTTTCTCTCAGGGTTCTGTGGATTGACAGCTCTGCTGTGAGGTTCTTACTTTGGGTCTCTGATGTAATTACTATCATATGGCTGCTGGGGCATGAGTTATCTAAAAATTTTATTGGACTGGATATTCCAGAAGACTTATTCTCATAACTGACAGTTGATTATAGCTTTCTCCTGGGAGCTTTTCTGGGGTTGTTGCCTCGGGACAACTACATGAAGACTTCTTTTAGGATGGGCTTCTCATAGGATGGCAACAGAAATCTCAGAGTGACCATCCAAAGATAAAGTTTTCCAAGAAATATGAAATGGAAGTGCCAGGAAAGAAAAGCTATATCTTAACAGTGCCATTCTGCTTTGCTTTGTTGGTTGAGAAGTACAATTCTATCCAGATTCAAGAAAGTGAAGAAGCTAACTCCTTCATTCTTTTTTTTAATCTTGTATTTTAGGTTCAGGGGTACATATGCAGACTTGTTAATGCAGGCAAACTCATGTTATGAGGGTTTAGTGTGCAGGCCATTTTGTCACTCAGGTACTAAGCATAGTACCTGATAGTTGCTTTTCCTGATCCTCTCCATCTTCTGACCCTCCTTCCTCAAGTAGGCCACAGTATCTCTTGTTCTTCCCCTCTTTGTGTTCATTGGTTCTATTATTTCACTCCCACTTATAAGTGAGAACGTGCAGTATTTTATTTTCTGTTCCTGTGTTAGTTTGCTAAGGATAATGACCTCCAGCTCCATCCATGTTCCTGCAAAGGACACAATCTCATTTCTTTTTATGGCTGTATTCTATGGTGCATATATACTGTATTTTCTTTATCCAGTCTACCTTTGATGAGCATTTAGTTTGATTTCATGTCTTTGATAGTGTGAATAGTGCTACAATGAACATATGCTTGCAAATGTCTTTATGGTAGGACAATTTATCTTTCTTTGGGTATATACCCAATAATGGAATTGCTGTGTTGAATGATAAATCTATTTTTAATTCTCTGAGGAATTTCCACACTGCTTTCCACAATGGTTGAACTAATTTATATCCCCATTAGCAGAGTAAAAGCATTCCCTTTTCCCGCATTCCCTTTTGACTTTTTAATAACAGCCATCCAACTGGTGTGAGACAGTATCTCATTGTGGGTTTGATTTGCATTTCTCTAATCATTGTGATATTGAGCGATTTTTTTTTTCCATGTGTTTTTGGCCATATGGATGCCTTTTTTTGAAAAGTGTTTGTGCCTTGTTTTTTCCTTGTAAATTTAAGTTCCTTATAGATTCTGGATATTAGGCCTTTGTCAGACGCATAGTTTGAAAATATTTTCTCCCGTTCTGGAGATTGTCTATTTATTCTATTGGTAGTTTCTTTTGCTATGCAAAAGCCCTTTAGTTTAATTAGATCCCATTTGTCAATATTTGCCTTTTTTGCAATTACTTTTGGTGCCTTCATCATGAAATCTTTGTCAGTTCCCATGTCCAGAATGGTACTTTCTAGGTTATCTTCCAGAGGTTTCGTAGTTTTGGGTATTACATGTAAGTCTTTACTCCATCTTAAGTTGATTTGTGTATTTGGTGTAAGGAAGGGATTCAGTTTCAATCTTCTGCATATGGCTAACCAGTTATCCTAGCATCATTTGTTGAATAGGGAGTCTTCACCCCATTGCTTGTTTTTGTCATCTTTGTTGAAGATCAGATGGCTATAGGTGTGCAGCATTATTTCTGGACTTCCTATTCCCTTCCATTGATTGCTGTGTCTGCTTTTGTACCAGTACCGTGCTATTTTGTTTACTGTAGCCCTGTTCTATAGTTTGAAGTTGGATAATGTGATGCCTTCACCTTTGTTCTTTCTGCTTAGGATTGCTTTGGCTATTTGAGCTCTTTTCTGGTTTCATGTGAATTTTAAAATAGTGTTTTTTGCTGGGCACAGTGGGTCACATCTCTAATCCCAGCACTTTGTGAGACTGAGTTGGGCAGATAGCTTGAGTCCAGGAGTTTGAGATCAACCTGGGAAACATGACAAAATCCCATCTTTACAAAAAATTAGCTGGGCATGTGGTGCATGCCTGTGGTCCCAGCTACTACTCAGGAGGCTGACGTGGGAGGATTCCTTGAGCCTGGGAGGTGAAAGTTGCAATGAGCTAAGACTGTGATACTGCACTCCAGCCTGGGCAACAGAGCAAGACCATATCTCAAATGAATAAATGAATAGTGTTTTCTAGTTCTGCGAAGAATGTCATTGTTAGTTTGATAGAAGCAGCACTGAATGTATAAATTGCTTTGGGCAGTATAGCCATTTTAATGATACTGATTTTTTCTATCCATGAGCATAGAATGCTTTTTCATTTGTTTTTTCCATCTCTTATTTCTTTCAGAAGTTTTTTTTAATTTTCATTATAGAGATTTTTTACCTCCCTGGTTAGCTGTATTCCTAGGTATTTTATAATTTCTATGCCAGTCATGAGTGGGATTGCATTCTTGATTTGGCTTTTGGCTTGACTAGTGTTGGTGTAAAGAAATGGTAGTGATTTTTGTACATTGATCTTGTATCCTGAAATTTTGTTGAAGTTGTTTATCAGCTCATAGAGATTTTAAGCAGAGACTAGGTGGTGTTCCAGATATAGAATCATGTTGTTGCAAACAGGGATAGTTTGACTTCCTCTCTTCCTATTTGGATGGCTTTTATTTCTTTCTCTTGCTTGATTGCTCTGGCCAGGACTTCCAATACTATGTTGAATAGGAGTGCTGAGAGAGAGCATCCTTGACTTGTGCTGGTTTTCAAGGGGAATGCTTCCAGCTTTTGCTCATTTAGTTGATGTTGACTATGGGTTTTTTATAGATGACTCTTATTATTTTGATGTACCAGCCTTCCTTGCCTAGTTGATTGAAGGTTTTCAACATGAATAGATGTTGAATTTTATTGAAAGTTTTTATTTTTATTTTATTATTATTATTTTTATTATACTTTAAATTCTAGGGTACATGTGCAGATTGTGCAGGATTGTTACATAGGTATACTCATGCCATGGTGGTTTGCTGCATCCATCCCCCTGTCACCTACATTAGGTATTTCTCCTAATGTTATCCCTCCCCAACCCCCCACCCCCCAATAGGTCCTGGTTTGTGATGTTCCCCTCCCTGTGTCCATGTGTTCTCATTGTTCAACACCCACTTATGAGTGAGAACATGTGGTGTTTGGTTTTCTGTTCTTATGTCAGTTTGCTGAGAATGATGGTTTCCAGATTCATCTGTGTCCCTGCAAAGAACATGAACTCATCCTTTTTTATGGCTGCATGGTATTCCATGGTATATATGTGCCACATTTTCTTTATCCAGTCTATCATTGATAGGCATTTGGGTTGGTTCCAAGTCTTTGCTATTGTAAACAATGACACAATGAACGTACATGTGCATGTGTCTTTATAATAGAATGATTTATAATCCTTTGGGTATATACCCAGTAAAGGGATTGCTGGATCAACTGGTATTTCTAGTTTCTAGGTCCTTAAGGAATAGTCACGCTGTCTTCCACAATGGTTGAACTAATTTACACTCCCACCAACAGTGTAAAAGTGTTCCTATTTCTCCACATCCTCTCCAGCATCTGTTGTCTCCATATTTTTTAATGATTACCATTCTAACTGGCATGAGATGGTATCTCATTGTGGTTTTGATTTGCATTTCTCTAATGACCAGTGATGATGAGCATTTTTTCATATGTTTGTTGGCCTTGTAAATGTCTTCTTTTGAAAAATGTCTGTTCTTATCTTTCACCCACTTTTTGATGGGGTTGTTTTTTTCTTGTAAATTTGTTTAAGTTCTTTGTAGATTCTGGATATTAGCCCTTTGTCAGATGGGTAGATTACAAAATTTTTTTCACATTCTGTTGGTTGCTGTTTCAGTCTAATGATTGTTTCCTTTGCTATGCAGAAGCTCTTAAGTTTAATTAGAGTCCATTTGTCTATTTTGGCTTTTGTTGCCATTGCATTTGGTGTTTTAGTCATGAAGTCCTTGCCTATGCCTATGTCCTGAATGGTATTGCCTAGGTTTTCTTCCAGGGTTTTTATGGTGTTAGATCTTATGTTTAAATCTTTAATCCATCTGGAGTTAATTTTTGTATAAGGTGTAAGGAAGGGGCCCAGTTTCAGCTTTCTGCACATGGCTAGCCAGTTTTCCCAACACCATTTATTAAACAGGGAATCCTTTCCCCATTACTTGTTTTTGTCAGGTTTGTCAAAGGTCAGTTGGTTGTAGATGTGTGGCATTACTTCCAAGGACTCTGTTCTGTTCCATTGGCCTATATCTATGTTTTGGTACTAGTACCATGCTGTTTTGATTACTGTAGTCTTGTAGTATAATTTGAAGTCAGGTATTGTGATGCCTCCAACTATTGAAAGCATTTTATGCATCTATTGAGATAATCAAGTGACTTTTGTCTACAGTTTTGTTTATTTGATGAGTCACATTTATTGATTTGCATATGTTAAACCAACCTTGCATCCCAAGGATAAAGCTACTTGATTGTTGTGGATTGTTAGCTTTTTGATATGCTGTTGGATTCAGTTTGCTAATATTTTATTGAGGATTTTTGCAACTGTGTTCATCAAGGATATTGGCCTAAAGGTTGTGTGTGTGTGTGTGTGTGTGTGTGTATGTGTATCTCTGTCAGGTTTTGGTATTAGGATGTTAATGGCCTCATAGAATGAATTGGGGAGGAGTTTATGCTTGCCAATTTTTTGGAACAGTTTTAATAGGAATGATACTAGCTTTTCTTTGTACATCTGGTAGAATTTAGCTATGAATCTGTCTGGTCAAGGGATTTTTTTTGGTTAGTAGGCTATTTATTACTCATTCAACTTCAGAGCTTGTTATTAGTCTGCTCTTGGATTCAGTTTCTTCTTGGTTCAGTCTTGGGAGGATGTATGTATTCAGAAATCTATCTATTTCTTCTAGATTTTCTAGTTTGTGTGAATAGAGATGTTCATAGTAGTCTCTGATGGTTGTTTGTATTTCTGTGGGGTCAGTGGTAATGTCCCTTTGTCATTCCTAATTATGCTTAATTGGATCTTCTCTCTTTTCTTCTTTAGTAGTCTAGCTAGTGATATATTTACCTTATTAATTTTTTCAAAGAACCGATTTTTGTCTTTGTTGATCTTTGGAATGGTTTTTGGCATCTCAGTTTCATTCCATTCAGTTCTGATTTAGGTTGTTTATTGTCTCTACTAGCTTTTGGGTTGGTTAGCTCTTGCTTCTCTAGTTCAAGTTATGATGTTTGATTGTTAATTTGAGATCTTTCTAACTTTCTTATGTGAGTGCTTAGTGCTATAAATCCCTGTTAACACTGCCTTAGCTGTGTTCAAGAGATTCTGGTATGTTGTATCTCTGTTCTCATTTTCAAAATCAACTTTCAAGTAACTTTGTGATTTCTGCCTTAATTTGATGATTTGCCCAAATGTCACTCAGGAGAGCAGGTTGCTTAATTACCATGTAAATGTATGGTTTTGAGTGATTTTCTTTGTATTGAATTCTATCTTTAGTGTACTTTGGTCTGAGAGTGTGGTTGGTTTAATTTCAGTTGTCCTTAATTTACTAAGGAATGTTTTATGTCTGATTGTGTGGTCAATTTTAGAGTATGTGCCATGTGGCAATGAGAAGAATGTGTATTCTGTTGTTTTGGGATGGAGAGTTATGTAGATGTCTATTATGTCCATTTGGTCGATTGTCAAGTTCAGGTCCTTATTAACTTTGTTCATTTTCTGCCTTGATGATCCACTCTCGATGGGGTATTGAAGTCTCCCACTAATTTTGTGTGGGAGATTAAGTCTCTTCATAGGTCTCTAAAAACTTGCTTTATGAATGTGGGTCTTCCTGTGTCTAGTGTACATTTATTTACTCTCCTCTATTCTTGATGAAGGAATGTCAAGGTCACATTGCAGAAAAGCATGTGAGGTGAGATATTGTTGTGACCATCTTTGGAAAATACAATCTGTTATGAATAGTAATCAGGCTCATGAGTAACACCAAATTCAGAAAAAATTATTTGTAGTTGAGATAAAACTTTTTGTACTTGAGGAAAAAAAGTATTTGTACTTGAGATAAAAGATTAAAATTTCAAGGGACTTTGAGAAGGTAAGCTTCTACAGGAAAGGCTCCTTATTTAATATAGTATCTGTCTACAGCCTCATTTACAGCCTATCTCATTTTCTCCACTAAAAAAAGAAAATTTTCACCGAGAGAGAACCAAGAAAAAGAATAAACTCACATTGCCTTCTAAAACTAAGCCAAGAGAGAGAACCAAGAAAAAGGATAAACTCACATTACCTTCTAAAACTAAGACCAATATAATATTAAGAATTCTTTTCATGATATGTCTGTACTCTGAGTCATGAAATAGAGTATATCTAAAAAAATAAGTAGGAAGACAAAAATGAATAAAATACTCAGCTAAAAGATGGGAAATAATTAGTGGCATAAAGGGACTAGTGACCTTGGGCAATTCTAAGCATTTCATTATTTTATTACTAAATCAAATGTATCAGCAATGGTGTACAGATTTAAGGACATAAAAACACCCTATCATAAAATTTTATTGATCAGCTTCAGCTGGTTCAATATTTAACATTTTAGGATGAAAGTTTGGCAAAAAATTGAAAGGAAAAATAATAAAAGATGAAAGCAGTTGGAAATAGTCTAGAGAATGCAATGTTAAACATTAATTGAATAACTGCAGAGATGTTTGAAGTGCGGACAGGCAGATTTTCAATACACTTAGAAAATCTGGCCTAGGAAGAAGTAGGATAGTCTGAGAGTGGCAAGAGAAAGAAAGGACATCCTGATTCTCTTTAGGAACTGAAGCCTCAGAGGAAGCAGTGGTAATAGTTGGCTGGTGCCTTGCGGGGAGGCAGAGAAGCTCCAGCCAGCTGTAGAATGCTAGGGGTTGAGATTTTAGCAATAAACATACATTTAGAATGGGATTAAGTTCAGTCATAGCTGTAGGCATTAGGGCAATTCATATTCTAAAATTTATTGGAAAATATTTTGGTGGGGGTAATCACATAGCATACAGGAAATGCCTGTCCACGGTCTTTTGAAAGGGTGTGTGTATTGCTGAGGCATGTAGAAACAGATAACTCATTTTCAGAAGCATATGTACTCAATATTCATATGCATCAGAAACATTTTTTTCCTGTGACACTTTTAATATCTTGCTTAATGACACATTTTCATTCTCAGCTGGTTTCTTAAGCAGAAGCACTGATGTAATTTGAAAAGAAGATAACTTTAGCTTCAGAGAACTTAGCAAAATTCCATAAATCTAAAAAAATTTTTGTGGTTTTTCCATTTCCAATATTTAGGCAATTCTGCCTTTATTTACCTTTATCTATCTGCTCTTCTGAACTTCTTTAATAAGCTAATTCAGAGGTACATTCCCACATTATTTTTATTAATTTATATAATGGAAAGACATCTACCTTCCTCTTATGCCTTCTTGAATATGTTAGGAATGCCCTTCCAAACTTAAGTACTTGAAGTGACCCCTAATGGTGAGTGGTGGTCCAGTGACAAAGCTTTTCCTTTGAGCTCAGTGTAAAAGGGAAAACTAATCTGTCTGTACCAGCTGCAAGTGTGTAAAAACTCTGTTTATAACCCATGAATTACTTCTGGACGTCATTTTAGCAACTAGTTTGAAGTATAGTTTCCTTTTCTTATAAGTTTTGCAAAAATATTAAATTTAGCACAAGATTCAGGGTATAAATTTCTGAAGCTAATGGGATCAGCTTCAGATCCAATGAAGTGTAATGGGATCTGAAGTGCTCTTAATGGGTCACTGTTTTTTTAAAAAAATCTGATGGGAATTATGGGCCATCTTCAATAAGCAAAAGCAAATGGACATCAATTTTGTATACAGTTTTAGAAAGTTCAGAAATTTCTCTGCCCAGCCATGAAATAGTTTCAAATTTAGATCCCTTCCTTATTTTGTATTTAGAAAACAGTTAAGCATATGGATAAAGGTTTATTCAAGGAGAGTTTATTAATAATTATGTTGAAATAAGTTTAATATAAGTTTTTATTAAATTAAAATAGTTTCATCTTTCATCCAGATGACTTTTGACTCATTTAGATGATTGCTTAGTTTTAATTGTATTTTATCTTGACTACTATGTATGTTTGACTAAAATTAGATGGGGAGTTTCTGCAGATGAGAGGGTTTCAATATCCATTTATGCTGTATCATCCAAGCATCCATATTTGTATTTCCAAAAAACTCCTGAAGTCACACTCAAATATTCATTTAACTGGAAATAAATGCTATTTGTAAATCATTGTGTTTAAAAAAATTATACTTACTGATTCAGAACAACTTCCTTTAATAACCTCTAACCCTAATCTTCCACCAGTACTTATTTATAGTGCTTTATATCTTTGTTCCTTTTGTTTAGGTAAGCATTTATATTTAAAATTTCTGTCGTATTTTGTGGTTGTATACTGAATCCTGATTTTTTTCTCTTAACATGATGGGTCAACCACACTGCTCCGATATTGTTATTATATACTATTAACTTTTTCCTCATTTGCAGTAATTGTTCTTTAACAATTCTCTAATCACTAGCCAATCTGTTCGCTATGCCCCTTTCTGTGATTACCATAGTAACTGATAAGCTGGTCAAAATTTCATATCCAGTTTCCTCATAAGCCAGAAATAGGCCTTTCAGAAATACTAGTAAATCTTAAAAAGTTACCTAAAAAACAGCAATAGCAACAACACAAGATTTTCACCTAGAATGTTTATAGAGTGTACCATAGACTTTGAGTTGGAAAGGACCTTAGATTTCATCTGCTCCTCCTTTCTACCCAGTATAGGAAATACCCTGTATTAGATCACTGGCAAGTATTCATCTAACCTTGGAAACTGCGATAGGACAGCCTCACTTTTTGGTGCAGTCTGTTCATTGTCAACAACTGTAATAATGATAAAGTTATTTCTTGTGTTTATTAGGAATATGCTTCCCAGTGATTCCTATACACTAATTCTTGTTATTTTGTGTGAGATTTCCCAAAATAAATGGGGATTATTTTCCATTTGTCAAGCATTCAGATATTTGAAGACAGGTATTACTGAAGTGGTCATCTCAATTTTGTCTTCCCAGGATCCATTTCCCTTTCTTTCTATCATAAGTATGGGACATTATCTTCATCTTATTTCACAAAGGAGGAAACTGAGTCACTAAGAGGTGAAATGGCTTGCTTAGGGCCATGCAACTGGCATACGAAGGTAATAAGGTTCATATCTATCTTTATATAACCCCTACTAAAGGTACTACCACACATGAACAACAGTACAATCCCAGGAAATGGTCATGATTATAATTCAGAAATACAGCCAGTACCTAAAATGCTCTCTCTCATATCCATATCTATCTTCATTACGCTTTTTAAATGTTGTACATTTTAGCATGTTTTAGTTCTTTGGAGATTGGTTAACAAGCCAAAGTATATGTAGCAACCTTTATTTGTCAGTGTTTAGTGAACTACTATACAAAATAGGGTCATCATGATGGATAACAGAGCTATTATACATGGGAAAGTGTATTTTAACATTTTATTTTCTATGTAATATTTTAGTAAATATTTAGAGTAGATATATCTGCAAATGTTTGCAAAAACTTTTGCAGAGTTTCAAAACTGATGTGTTGGAATCAGAAAAAAATAGTCATGATTGGCAACTGTGAACAAAGGAATTGGTATTATGCTAATTAAACTCAATATCTAAATGCTGTCATGATTCTACCCTATGTGTTATAAACAAGTAATCTTTCAATGATTAATCTTTAAGTGACTAAAGATCCCAGCTAACTGAAATTTTCTTTATTTGATGTTAAAGAAAATCCTCAATGTACTTCGGAGCCTTTGGCTCTGTTTTGATGACTTTTCTGTGTTTGGCCTCTGATTGAACTTATTTTATCTCTTGATCATCAGCTTGTTCTTTAAGACTTGGCTGAGAGACTTGCATCTCTGGGCAGAAAAACGAATCAGGACTTTGTGAACTCCCCAGCTCTAACTGGCCATTAATTTTAGCAAATCTAGGGCAGCTTAGCAGAATGGTTAGGCATAGCTCTTTGGCTGTCATTTCTGTTTCTGTCACATTGTGTTAGGTCTGTTGCACCAGCAGGTGTCATACTGGTCTGCACTTTTTGACAGAAATACATCAGGTAGAAATTTAGAATCATTTTCTGTTCCATACACTCTGAAAAACAGAACGCTACCCTCAAGCATTCTACCATACAGAGTGATAAGTTGCTCTATTTTAATGAATGTATCAAATATGAAGGCCTTTTCCCCCTCCTATGTCTTTCATGGAAAGTGCACACAGTATTAGGGTTATCGGTGTAGGAAGCTAGTCTGCCTTCTTATAGGGGTCAAAGCCTTTGCCATGCTAGGGTTGAGACTGCACTCCCAGAGAGACATGCATTTCACTCAGTAGTTTTCAGACTACATTACAGTCACTTGGAGGGCTGCTTGCAACAAGGATTGCTGGGCTGTACCCGCCGAGTTTCCAAATCTATATTTTCTACAAGTTCCAAGATGGTACTGATACTGGGATCAGTTTTTTAGAGCCCCAGCCTTAATTTAAGGGTTTGTTTGCACTTGGCATACTTATCCAATTGGATGAATTAGGATTATTTTGTTTTCTTCTTCACCATTTAATAGAATAGCCCAGCACTTGAAAATCTGGGGAGTAGCTCACATTATGAAAGCTTCTTAAAAATAAGGGCATGAGATAAAACCACACTTTAGGTATTCTGTTACATGGTAAAGCTTCTGGATGCAAGTTACAAAAATGATTTTAGCTAACTTAGGTATGCTATAATGAACACTGTAGGATTCCCACCCATATATCCTTTTCCAGCCACTCCACTACCCATTCCCTAAAAACAGAAAATGCTGTGGAGAATGTCTTATAGTTGTGATCTTCTTCAGAAATTACCATTCACTGGTGAGAGATACCTCTCCCAGAGATGTCTAGGAAGTTTTACACCCACTTCCTTTTCCTGGGGTACTCACTGACTGACTGATATGAAGGTACTAAAGTCCAAATTTGTTTGGTCTTTCAGTCCACTTGAATGAAAGTGCGACATTCTGTGGTGCATCTCACAGTCTGCGACGGTAATGTCCAATATAGAGCAAACCACATGTGGCTACTGAGACTTTGAGATGTGGCTAGTCTAAACTGAGATATGTCAGAACTATAAAATACACAGTGATTTTGAAGGTTTACTAAGAAGGAAAGAATGTAAAAAGTTTTATGAAAAATTTGTTATATTGATTACATGTTAAAATGACAATATTTTATATGTTTTTAGTTAAATTATTTAAAAAATAATTTACCAATTAATTTGTACATATGTGGCTTACACTATATTTCTATTGGACAGCACTGGTTCTAGAGCCTCCAAAGCCACAGGGGTCAGGTCAAGTTTTAACTTTATTTGAGACCAAATAGAGCTCCAGAAAAAAAAATCAAGACTGGATAAGCAGAGGGCTGAGATTAGCTTCCCAATGAAAAGTCATAATGCCTTAGCATTTTCTACATCTGAACCAATTCCTGTACTCAGAATTCATCAACTAAAGGAAAGTCTGGGTCCACAAGGAAGGACCCTCCAACACTATGGCAAAGATATACTGCATATATGCATTTGACTGTCCCATTGCTCCCCCAAAGATACTTGTAGACATTTACTAGGTTGAAAATAAATTAGGGGAAAGAGAATACCCACATCTGTTGAGGGCTACTAGATACAGGGTTTGATTTGACACTGACACTAGGGAACTCAGACCACCATTACTAACCCTCTGTTAGAATAAGGACATATCAATTCCAGTAATAAATGGAGCTCTATCTCACATTCATCTCATGCTGAGTCTATTAGGTCCATAGTGATCATTAGGTGGCCATTTCTTTAGTTTGTAAATACATATTTATAATGGAACCCTCACATTTGTTCTTTGACCTGTAAATCCAGCTATTTTAGCAGGTAAAGCTAAGTAGAATCCTTGAAGCTGTTCCCTCCCTATCCCTGCCAATGCAGTAAGTCAAATTATAATGCATCCCAAGGAAAATGACAGAAATTAGTGCCATACTCAAAGACAAAATAATGCAGAGTTGGTGGTCTCAGTCATATCTACATTTAATTTACTAGTATAAAACTTTCAATAACTTGATAAATTGTGACATACCAAAGTGGATTACCAGGCACCTACACCAAGTACTAGCCCTAAATGAAGTCTCTACTACATAGTTTGCAGCTGTCAATCTTGTGAATGCATTCTTTCCACACTGCCAGGGGAGGACAAGTGATTTGTCTTCACATTAAATAGTCAAATGTGTTTATCACAGTCTGTCTCCAGGTCAATGTTAACTCTTCTACCGGCTGCACAACATAATCTAAATGGACCTGGATAGGATGGACATTCTTCTGAATATTACTTTCATCCAATATATTGATGGAAATATGTTTAATCCACCTGGAGAGCAAGAAGCTCTTAGTCTTCAGAATGCCTTAGTAAACCCATGTACACCAGAAAATGAGAGATAAATACCACAAAAACTCAGAGGGCTGCCTCACTGGTGAAGAGGTTAGGGGTGCAGAAAGCTGAAGCATGCTGAGACATTCTCTCCAAAGCAAAGAATATGACACTGTATCCTGTACCTCCTACCAAGAGAAGCAAAATACTTGGTATTACTTTTGTTGTTTTTGAGGTAGCACTCAAGAATACTGCCATGACCATTTATTGGGTGAGGTGAACTTCTATTAGTTTTGAGTGGGATGTAGAACAAGAAAAGACTGTATAGCACATCCAAAATGCAGTATAAATATGTCTGCCATTTAGGTTATATAAACCATGGTATCAGAGATATCTGTCAGAAAAAGATGACACTAGAAAAGTCCCAATTGAAGAGTGGCAGAGCAGAACCATAGAATTCTAAAACAGGCTATTCCATCTTCCACAAAGAGCCATACACCATTTTTAAAACACTCTTGGCCAGGCACAGTGGCTCACACCTGTAATCCCAGCACTTGGGAGGCCGAGGTGGGTGGATCACATGCCCCTAGGACTTAGGAGAGGCTAAGCTTCTAAGCATGGGACATGAAGTGACTGTATAGCCAGAGTTGCCCATCATGGGTTGGGAGATTATCAAATCCTCTCATTCACAAGGTTAGGAGGGCCCAGCAGCAATCTACTGTAAGTAAGATGGTTAGGTCCATTGTAAGGAAAGTAATACTTTTGAGAGTTTTGAGCAAGGCTAAAGGCATAGTCAAGCTGCACAAAGAGGTAGTCCGCACTCCCCTATTATGTAAGTTGCTCAGATACTTATACCTTAGCTTGGAACATATGACTTTGATGGGCATTCCATCCATCCAGTGGATAGAAGTGTTAAAAAACAGAGATATATATATAAACGGGGCTTTGTTCATGGATTGGCTGACTTGCTATGTTGATGCAAAAACAAATTGACTGATTTTGAACTATAGCTGCACTCAGAGATGTCTCAGAAAGACTGTGGTATGGGGGAAATACTCCTAAAGGCAGAGCTTTGGATAGTGAACCTCATCAATTCTGGATGTAAGAGAAGAAACCTCAGGCAGGACATGCATGGCTGTGGCAAATGGCTTAGCAGGTTGGTCAGAGGTCTGGGCAAGGAGAAAGATTAGATTAAGAGGCATTAGGAAGATTAGAGTCAAAGAAATAAAGGAAGAGCCATATGGATAGACATATGGGAGTAGACACAGTATGTAAAGATTTTGCATGCACACCAGATAGCATCCATTCCAGAAGAGGCAATAAAAGTCCACATAGACAGGATAGTTTTGAAACATGAGTTTATTTGAAAAATAAAGGAACTACACATGCAAAACCTAGACAATTTTGATGGCTTTTCTGATTTAGGGATGTAGTGGGGGGAAAAGAAAATATAGGTCCAGTGTTTAGAATGTAGAGAGTAGAAAATGCATTTTCAGACTTCTCAATACAGTGAAATTAAGCACTCTTTTATTATTTTGGATACCAAATTAGCCTATGACTTTGAAAGGTTTTACATTTTGTAGACAGAAGACCTTAAGAAGTGTTTAGGATATGTTTTCTGGCTTTCAGGGTCTTAGGATGCTTTAAAAAATATTATAACATTATTAGAATGTTATTTTTGTTATTTAAATCATGTTGAAAAGAGATTCTTGTAAGTTTTGTGCCTGAGAGGAACTCTGAGACCTAAATTAGCCTTCACTGACTATAGTAGGCATAATAATGGCACCTCCAAAAATGTTTATGCCCTAATACCCAGAACCTGTGACTGCGTTACCTTATATGGCAAAGAGGACTTTGGAGGCATGATTAAGGTTACAGGCCTTGAGATGGAGAGGGTAGCCTCTATTATCCAGGTGGGTGCAATTTAATAACATGGGCCCTTAAAAGCAGAAAATGCTTCCCAACTTGGTTAGAGAGATGAGACAGTAGAAGGAGGAGTGATTCAAAATGTGAAAGGACAAATCTTTCATTGTTTGCTTTGAAGATGGAGGAAAGGGACTATGAGTCAAGGAATGTGGCTGGAATGGGCCTCAGCTGACAGCCAGCAAGAAAATGGGGATCTTAGTCTTTAAAGGATCTAAAATCTACCAACCACCTAGATGAGTAAGAAAATTGATTTTGCCTTTGATCTTTCAGAAAGAAATGCAGCCCGGCTAACACTTTGCTTTTAGCCTGGTGAAGCCAGGTTGGACTTGTCACCTATAGAAATGTAAAATAAATTTATGTTGTTTAGACCACAATATTGTGGTAATTTGTGGCTGTAGCTCACAGATAACTAGTGCACTGGAATTTCTTGGCCTTTATCTTCTCATTTGCAAATAGAGATAGGATTATCTCCCTCTCCCACTGAAGACAACATGAGATGCTACATAGGACAGTGCCTGGAAAACTTTAAAATGCTGTACAAACAATACCATATTATTAGACTTAGAAGCAACTG
The DNA here is from genome assembly GCF_030222135.1 of Aotus nancymaae. NCBI lineage: Eukaryota > Metazoa > Chordata > Mammalia > Primates > Aotidae > Aotus > Aotus nancymaae. Next base: position 58,244,904 of record NW_026988425.1, on the reverse strand, counting down.
ATGGAGTACTCTTAAGGAAGGTGTTTTTGGTGCAAATAGCCAATTACATTATTGTGTAATTTTTCCACACAGTTGTTTCCACAGTCACACAGTAGTATTTGGGAAATGCAATAAAACAAAGGAAATAAATTATTTCAAATTCCGCTTTGGTACATTAACATTTGACAATATTTAGATCTAATGAGGTCATAAGAGTAAACATAGAAATTCCTATTAGTGAAGATTGTATACTTGTTACAACAGGAATAGAAGACAGAAAAACAGAACCACTATAATTTTAATGTAACTGTTGGTTAATAGAAAGGAAAAGTTAATGAACATGTCTCTAGCAAGAATCAAATAGCAGATACATCTCCATTGTAATTCACTGAGTTGATTTTATCATGCCAATCTCAAGCACCAATAGCTACTTGGTATTATCAGTTCTTTTGTCCTGATTTCTTAATCAGTGAAGCAGTGTGAAATAGCTGCTTATTTCTTGCACATGGTCAATTATGTTGGATCATTTATTTTGTAAGGGAACACAAAGCTCAATTAGGTAGGTGGATGGGCTACCTCTTTGCTTTTGGGGATAATCACTTCCAAAGAAACTTTTAAAATTTAGGCCAGTTTGTACTCATTTTTTTTTAAAGGACAATCAGAACTAGGTGCTTAAGCATCTTAGGAAATACTTACTGCAAGGAAGGCATACAAACTAGTTCCAGTGAAGGGAGATTAATTTTAAGAATTTAACATTCAGCCTTCTGTGTATAACAACTGAAATACAGGTAGGCTTGTGAAATCAGGAATTGGAAAAGTCAGAGACCAAGACTTCCTCATCTGTCTTTTATGAAGCTTTTAGTCTTTTGCTTTTGCTTGTCTCTAAGTACCTGCTCCACCTTCTGCATCTGGCTACAGACCACCTGCTTAGTTGTTGGCATACATACAGCTAAAAATGACTACCTCAGGTTGCCTCTATGTACATTGAATTCAATCACACATCTCATTTCTACATCCTACAACTTGTGTCTCTTAGTTTAAGTATAGACAATATGATTGATCATTAGCTGGTTAAGGCATTGGATGCTTTCAGTCCAATGGATACCCCTAATTCAATAAGCTGTGCTGTTGAGACCATAATTTGACTGAAAGGGTCTGCAATTTTCATAGGCAGTTCCTAGAGAAGAGAGCAGTGGGGAGGCAGACACCTCAAGACATGTTGCTTTTATTTAGTCACACTAAAGCTTTAATGTCTTGCACCTGAAGAGTGAGTCAATTTTTTATTAGGTTTATGACCTGGACCAAGGGTTTTCACTATTTAACTTTTAAGTCTTACATACCTCCTCTTTTTGTATAAAGCTAATGATTAAAGCAAATGAGCACAATAGCTTATCTGTAATACACATCTCATATTGTTCAAAGTAATACAATTTTTGTTCTTTGTGAGTTTATAATTATGATTTTTCTACAGTTATTCCCATCAAGGCTAGGAATACTATGTATTCATAGTTTGGATTATACCAAGGTTGTTTATTTTGTTTTCTTTAAGAAAGGGTTGATAGAATGTGCATTGTTTTGTGCTATCTTGAAGATTATATGGAAGTCTTTTTTCTGCTTCTTGAGGGCAGCTTCTGGGACATATAATATCTCCTTCATATATATATTGATTTATAAATAGTGAATCAAGGGAAGGACCTGCAATTTAACAAGAAAAATCTGAGTTCATGAAATCTAAAAATGTAATGCTGAAATAAAAATGTAAATTTTCCATTATAGAGGAAATTTTGTCCTATTTTACCTGTGATGTTTCATTAAAAGAACATTGAATGGTATTGCAAACAGTGAAACTAGAAATTTTTCTGAGCCTAGTAATATTGTGGAAAATATCTCTAAGGCTAAGTTCTAGAATTCTAATTAATTTGCAGTTTTTAGAGAAATTACAAAATAATTTAATGATGTAATTTTGAACTTACATGTATTAGACAAGACTACAAAGGACTGATCCAGTAAAAGAAGCTGACAACAATGACAACACCTGGCCTGAAATTGCTTTCACTATGATTTATTTTTGGACTAGAGAACAGAATAAGTGGCAAGGATACAAATGAATGAATTGATACAGCTTCTCATAGTATCTCTCTAGTTTTTCATGGAAATGACTTGAGTTTTGGTGATCATAGTAGAAAGCATAAACTGAGCAAGCCACAAGGTCACAAAAACAAAACCAGTATGTATCTTTTTCCTTTATTTTTATCTGTATTGCCATGGTTATATAATCCTATGTTCTGTTTCTCACTTGGTATATAGTACACCTATCCATGTCCTACCACATTAATTTTTTTTTTCATTTTAAAATTGAGGTAATAAAAAAGAATTCCAAAACACTATTGCCAGTCTCTCAATTTAGACCACACATTTTGGAGCCAGATTGAATGAATTCATATCCTGACTTTGCCAAGTTGTAGGAACTTTGGTAAATTATTAAACCTCTCTTTGTCTCAGTTTCTTCAATTGTAAAATTTAAATAAAAGAACTTTGATTCTAAATATGATCAAATAGTGGGTAGCAGACTACCCTCCCACAGTAGATAATGGTAATACTGGAAAATGTATGAAACATCTCTGTTTGTGCATTAGACAGCAGCTCCCTCAGATGAAAAGGAATCAATGCAAGAACTCTGGCAATACAAAAAAAAAAGAGAGAATGTTTTGTCACTTCCAAAGCATTGTACTAGCTCCCTAGCAGTGTATACTAGCCAGATTGAAATATCTGAAATGACAGATACAGAATTCAGAATATGGGTGGCAAAGAAACTCAGTAAAATCCAAGAAAAGTTAAAATTAAAATCCAGTACAAAGAAACCAGATAAATGATCCAGAATATAAAATAGCTACAGCTATGTTAAGAAAGAACCAAACAAAACACTGGAAACTAAAAATTTTGCTAGAAAAATTTTAAAATACAATTAGAGTCTTAATAATGGATTAGATTAAGCAGAAGAAAGAATTTAAGGGGTTAAAGAGCAGTCTTTTGAATTGACCTAGTTAGACAAAAATAAAGAAAAATAAATTTTAAAAAGTGAATGAAGCCTTTGAGAAATATGGAATTATGTGAAGTGACAAAATGTATTAATTATTGGCATTGCTGAGAAAGAAGAAAAAAATGTAAGCAATTTGGAAAATATATTTGAAGATATAATTTAGGAAAACTCCCCCAATTTTGCTGGAGATTGACAGGCAGATTACAACAAATCAGAGAACTCCTGCAAGATGACCATCCTCAAGACACATAGTCATCATCAGACTATCCAAGATAAATGAAAAAAGAAAAATCTTAAAGGCAGCTAGAAAAAAGGACCAAATTACCTATTAAAGGAATCCCCATAGACTAACAGCAGACTTCTAAACAGAAACCTTACAAGCTAGAAGCTACAAGCTAGAAGTGATTGGTGACCTATTTTTAGCTTTCTTAAAGAAAAAAAATCAGCCAAGAATTTTATATCTTGCGAAACTAGGCTTCATAAACAAAGGACAAATAAAGTCTTTCCCAAACAAATGGTAAAGGTATAATCACCACAAGAGAAGCCCTAAAGGAAATACTTGAAAGAAGTTCTAAACATGAAAACAAAAGAATTATACTTGCTACCGCAAAGGCACACATAAGTACAAAGCTTACAGACCCTATAAGGCAACCACACAATCAAGACTACATACAAAACAACTAGCTAACAACACGATGACAAAAACAAAACTTTATATGTCAATATTTACCTTGAACCTAAATGGTCTAATTGCTCCACTTAAAATTTATAGAGTGGCAAATAGGACAAAAGCAAGACTTGCCCTTCTGCTGTCTTCAAGAGACCTATCTCACATGTAATAACACCCATAGACTCAAAGTAAATGGATAGAGAAACATCTATCATGCAAACAGAAAACAAAAAAGAACTGGGGTTACTATTCTCGTGTCAAATAGAATAGGCTTTAAATGAGCAACAGTTAAAAAGGTCAAAGAAACAAGAAAAGGTGGAACAAGATGGCTGAACAGAAACCTCCACTGATCATCCTCCCCACAGGAACAACAAATTCAACTGTCTGCACAAAAAAGCACCTTCATAAGAACCAAAAATCGGATGAGTAATCCCAGTACTTGCTTCTAACTTCGTATCACTGAAAGAGGCACTGAAGAGGGTAGGAATTATAATCTTGGACTGCCAACACCACCCCTCCCCTATCCCCTGGCACTGGCTACATTGCGTGGAGATTGACTGTAAATTTGGGAGAGGAAGAGTGCAGGGACTGTGGGACTTTACATTGGAATTAAGTGCTGACGACACCAGGCAGAAATCAGCTGGTAACTACAGAGGGAGTATTTAGACTAGCCCTAGCCAAACGGGAACCGCCCATTCCCGTGGTTGCAACTTGAGTTTCAGCAAGCCCCACCACCATGGGTTAAAGTGCTCTAGGGTCCTGGGTAAACTTGAAAGGCAGTCTATACTACAAAGACTGCAACTCCTAGGCAAGTCCTAGTACTGTGCTGGGCTGGAAGCCACTGGACCTGTGGGGCACAAGATCTACTAAGACACCAGACAGGGTGGCTAAGGGACTGCTTATGTCATTTTTCATCAAACCTCAGGTGTCACAGCTCACAGCTCCAAAAGAAACTCCTTCCTTCTTGTCAGGAGACAGAGTAGTAAAGAGGACTTTGTCTTGCATCTTGGATGCCGGCTTAGCTACAGTAAGATAGGACACAAGGCAGAGTCATGAGGCTCCCCATTCTAGCTAGGCCCTAGCTCCTAGATGACATTTGTAGACGTACCCTGGGCCAGAAGGGACTCTGTTGCCTTGAAGAGAAGTCCGCAGTCCTGGCAGGATTCATCACTTGCTTATGAAAGAGCTCGTGTACCTTGAATAATCAGCAGCAGTAACAAGGTGGTATGTGCTGTGGGCCTTTGGGGAGATTCAGACATGCTAGCTGCAGGTGTGACCCAGTGTATTCACAGTTGTGGTGGCTGTGAGAAGAGACTCCTTATGCTTCAGAAAAACAGAAGGAAGAATAAAGGGACTTTCCCTTGTAGCTTAGGTACCAGCTTGGCCACAGGGACCTCATTATCGGGCTTTGACTCTTGGATGGCATTTCTAGATCTACCCTGAATTAGATGGGGAGCCTACTGCCATGAAGGGTGAGTCTCAGGCCTGGCAGCATTTACCACAAGCTGACTGAAGCATCTGTGGGCCTTGAATGAACATTGGTGGTACCCTGGCAGTGCTTCTCATGGGTCCATGGTGGTATATGGGGAAAGACTCCTCTGCCTGGAGAAATAGAAAGGAAGAATAGGAAGAGCCTTGTCTTGTGGTTTTGGTGCCTGCTTAGCCACAGTAGAATATAGAGCACCAGGTGGTTCTAAGGTTTCTGACTTCAAGCCCTGGCTCCTGAATAGCATTTCTGAATCTATCCCAGGTACAGGGAAACTTACCTCCCTGAAGGGAAGGACACAGGCCTGGATGACTTTGCACCTGCTGATTTTAGAACTCAAGGCTTTGAGTGAATATAGGATGTAGCCAGGTAGTAGATATAGTGAGCCTTGGGTGAGTCCCAGTGTTATACTAGCTTCAGGTCTGACCCAGCACAATCTCAGTGGTGGTGACCACATGAGTGGATGTTTCACCCCTTCCCCAGCTTCAGGCAGCTCAGCACAGAGAAAGAGAGAATCGACTTGTTTGAGAGAAGTAAAGGAAGGAGAGAACAAGAGTCTTTGCCTGATAATCCAGAGAGCTCTGTTCAAGACCATCAGGGCAGTACCTCTGTGTGTCTGCAAGAACCACAGTGCTACTGGTTTTGCGACTCATCTTAACACATACAGCTTAGATCACACATCCAAGTTATTTCAAATATTTTGAAAGCCTTAACAAGAAGGATGGATACAAACAAGCCAGGATCGTGCAGACTACAATAATTACTGAATGCTTCAATGCCCAGACACTAACAAATATCCACAAACAACAAAATCATCCAGGAAAACATGACCTTACCAAATGAACAAAATAAAGCACTGGGGGCCAGTCATGGAAAGACAGAGATATGTGGCAGACTGAAAATTCAAAATAGCTGTTTTGAGGAAACTCAAAGAAATTCAAGATAACAAGAGAGAAGGAATTCAGAATCCTATCAGATAAATTTAACAAGGAAATTGAAATAACTAAAAAGAATTAAGCAGAAATTCTGAAGTTTGAAAAATGCAACAGGCATGCTAAATGTATTGATCCATTCTCACATTGCTATGAAGAACTGCCTGAGACTGGGGAATTTATAAAGGAAAAATGGTTTAATTGACTCACAGCTTCACATAGCTAAGGAGGCCTCAGGAAACTTACAATCATGGTGAAAGGGGAAGCAAACACATCCTTCTTAACATGGTGGCGGGAGAGAGAAGTGTTGAGCAAAGGCAGGGAAAAGCCCCTAATTGAGCCATCAGATCTCATGAGAACTCAGTCACTATAATGAGAACAGCATGGAGAAAGCCGCCCCCATGATTCAATTACCTCCTACTTGGGTCCCCCCAACAACACATGGGGATTATGGGATTACATTTCAAGATGAGATTTGAGTGGGGACACAAAGTCAAACCATATCAATAAAGAATGCATCAGCGTTTCATAATAGAAGAATTGATCAAAAAGAAATAATGAGTGAGCTTGAAGACAGGCTTTTTGAAAATACACAGTCAGAGAAGAAGGGAAAAATAGTGTACAAGAATGAAGATGCCTATAGGATCTATAAAATAGCTTCAAAAGGTCAAATCTGAGAATTATTGGCTTTAAAGAGGAGGTAGGGAAAGGGATAGAGGTAGAAGGTTTATTCAAAGAAATAATAATAGATAACTTCCAAAACCCAAAGAAAGACATTAATATCCAAGTATGAGAAGCTTATAGAACACCAAACAAATTTAAACCAAAGAAGATGGGACTTCAAGGCATCTAATAATCTAACTCCCAAAGGTCAAGTATAAAGGTTCCTAAAATCAGCAAGATAAAAGAAGCAAACAATATGCAATAGAGCTCCAATATATCTGGCAGCAGACTTCTCAGTGGAAATGTTACAGGTCAAGAGAGTATGGCATTACATATTTAAAGTGCTGAAAGAAAAAACTTATACCATAGAATAGAACATCTGCCAGAAATGTCCTTCAAACATAACAGAGAAATAAAGACTTTCTCAACAACAACAACAACAAAAAGTTGAGGGATTCTTCAACACCAGACTTGTTTTACAAGAAATGCTAGAGGGAGTAGAAGAATGGTTTCCAGAGGCTGGGAATAGTAGTAAGGGGATGTGGACAAGATGAGGATAATTAAAGGATACCCAAAACAGAAAGAATAGTAAGACCTAGTATTTGCTAGTAAAATAGAGTGTTTACAGTCAATAATAATTTAATTGTACATTTAAAAATAATAGAGAGACTGTAATTGGAGTGTTTTTTAAGACAAAGGATAAATGCTTGAGGGGATAGATACCCTATAAACCTGATTTCATTATTACTCATTGCATGCCTGTTTTAAAATATCTCATGTAACACATAAATATATTCACCTACTATGTACCCTCAATTTTTTTTAAAAAAGCAAATGAAACTGGCTCCTGGCTCTCGCCATATATAAAAATTAAGATGGATTAACCACTTATGTGTAAAATGTCAAGTTATGAAAATCTTAGAAGAAAACCTAGGAAAAACTTTTCTGGACATTGGCCTAGGCAAATAATGTATGACTAAGACCTCAAAAGCAAATGCAGCAAAAACGAAATTGACAATTGGGACCTAATTAAAGTAAAGAGCTTTTGTTTAACAAAAGAAATTTTAGTAAAGAGACAACCTGCAGAATGGGAGAAAATATTTCCAAACTATGCATCTGACAAAAGGCTAATAGATAGAATACATAAGAAACTTAAATCAAGAAGAGAAAAACAAAAAATCACATTAAAAAGTGGGCAAAGGACACAAACACTTCTCAAAAGAAGACATACAAGTATTGAACAAACATATTTTAAAAATGCTCAACATTAGTCATCAGAGAAATGCAGAGTAAAACCACAATGAGACACTGTTTCACAGCAATCTATGATGTAACATCTTTAATAATATGGAGATTTTTTAAAGTGAAGAAATGACAGATACTGGCGAGAATGAGTGGTGAAGGGAATGCTTATACACAGTTGGTGGTAATTAGTTCAGCCCCTGTGCAAAGCAGTTTGGAGATCCCCCAAAGAACTAAAAGTAGCACTATGATTTGACCCAGCAGTCCCATTACTGGCTATTATCCAAAGGAAAATAAATTGTTCTATCCAAAACACACCTGCTCTCCTATATTGCAGCACTATTCACAATAGCAAAGACATGGAGTCAACCCAAGTGCCCATCTGTGGTGGATTGGATAAAGAAAATGTGGCATATATACACTATGGAATTCTATGCAGCCACAAAAAAGAATGAAATTAATTCTCCTGCAGCAACATGGATGCAGCTGGAGACCATTATCTTAAGTGAATTAACACAGAAACAGAAATTCAAATACCACATATTCTCACTTATAAGTGAGAGCTAGACAATGGCTACTTACTGAAATAAAGATGGAAGCAATAGATACTAGGGACTCCAAAAGGAGGATGGATGAAGGGAGGTAAAGCTTGAAAAAACACCTTTTAGGTACAATGTTCACTATTTGGGTGAGAGTTTCAGTAGAAGCCCAAACCTTAGCCTTATGCAATATATCCATGTAGCAAACTTGCACATGTACTCTCTGAATCGAATATATAAATAATAACTAAAAAGCTAGAAAAAAAGATACCTGGAGGAGAACAACAGTAAGAACAATCTCTACTTCTCATCAGAAATAATGCAAGCCAGATGAAAATAAAACTAGACTGTAAAGTTCTGAAAGAAAGATAAAACTAACACAGAATAAAGATAGACAAATGGAATAGAATAGAAAACCCAGAAATAGACTCACACCACAGTTAAATTTCCAGTTAATTTTTGACAAAGGCATGAAAACAATGTAATGGATGAAAACTTTTTTTTCATCAAAAGATGCTAGAACTGAACAATATGCAAAAAAAAAAAAAAAGAAGAACTTTGACAGCTACCTGAAACCACACATTAAAAAAAATCAATTTAGTTGGATCATAAACAAAGACATAAAATTTCAATCTATAAAGTTTCTAAAATAAAACATAATATAGAAGTATATCTTCATTACCTTGGCGTAGGCAACATTTTTGGATACAGAACACTGAAGACATTCACCCAAAAAGAAAAAAGAAGATAAATTTGGCCTCATCAAAATAAAATACTTCTACTCATTCAAATACTCCACTAATGTAATGAATAGCCAAGCCACACACAGGAAGAAAATATTCATGTTACATATCTCTGACAAAGGACTTGTATCTACAATATACAAATAACCCTTGGCATTCAATACTAATAATACAAACAGCCTCAATAAAAATAGGTGAAGGACTTTAACAGACTCTTCACAATGAAAGAATACCAATGGTCATAAGCAAATTAAAATGTGATCAGTATCATTAATGATAAAGAAAATACAAATTCAAAGAAAAATTAGATACCACAACAAACTCTTAAGTATGAAAAAACTAAAAAGAGTCACAATACCAAGTATTGATGAAGATACAGAACTTCTGGAATTCTTATACATACTTGATAGAAATGTTAAATGATACAACTGTTTTGGGAAAATGTCTCACAATTTGATATGATACCAGATAAATACCTAAACTATGGCACAATAATTCTAATCCTAGATCAAGAGAAATGAAATCATATGTCCAAAAAAATTTGTATCAGAGTATTGGCAGCAGTTTTCATAATAGCTCAAAACTGGAAATAACACAAATGTTCATCAATTGAGAAATGGGAACATAAATTGTCGTATATTCATAAAACAGTTTACTATTGATATGTGATCGAACATGAGTGAATCTTAAAAATATCAATTCAGGCAAAAGAAGCCAGACACAAAAGAGTACATACTGTATCATTTCATTTACATGTGCTTCTCTAACAGAGTAAACTAAAGTCCGGTGATGGAAATTAGAAAGATGAGTATCACTGGAAATGGTGGTTCAGGGATGAGGCATGATGTGATTTTTCAGGATGGTGAATTGTTCTGTTCTATATCTTGTATTCACTTGTCCAAACTCATTTTTCTGCACATACACCATATGTCAAATTTTTTAAAATGAAAGAAATTGAGATAACAATAGAAATTTTTATTATTATTATTTTTGAGACAGGGTCTCACTGTTGCCCAGGCTGGAGTGCACTGGTGCTATCATGGCTCACTGTAGATTCAATTTCCTGGGCTTCAGTGATCTTCCCACCTTAGCCTCCTTGGTAGCCGGGACTACAAGGACATACTACCATGCCTGGCCAGTTTTTGTTTTTTTGGTAGAGATAGGGTTTCACCACATTGCCCAGGCTGGTTTTGAACTCCTAAGCTTGAGTGATCTGCCTACCTCAGCCTTCCAAAGTTCTGGGATTACAGGTGTGAGCCACTGCATCTGACCATAAAATTATTTCATAAGAGTGTGGGAATTAAATGAACTAAAACATGTATGTGTAAAATGCTCACAATAGTGCCTGACAAATAGCATGTAACATGTAAGCTTTAGAAATTGCTATTATAATTCATTTTTTCATTTCTAATGCTCCATTCATTTAATGTACTACTATGTGGTTCTGCACAAATATTTAAACCACTATATATGTTAGAAATAATACCTCACATTGCATAGAGTGAAACTTTTCTAGGCATTATTCAGTTCTGCTGCTAAAAAGGCATTGCAGTTGTTTCTACTCATGAAAACCTCTCTACACTCTTTAATTTCTCCATTGGTAGTTTCCCCACCAGCTGGTTTCTAAATGGTTGCAAGTTTTCCTAATTATCTAGAATTTAAGATACAAGTAGTTAATCCCTTGATCAAATGGTATAGAATTAGACTGCTCTGATTGTTTTCTTCCCCTCAAGGGATTGTAAGCGTCCACAGAATATAACAGTTAAAGCACAGAACGTAAGGTGGTTTAGAAAATGGTTTTGTGGTAATATCCTCAAAATCCATAGCCCAAAGCATTCATCTGATGAAATCAAACAGAAATAAACTTTTGACTGAATTCTGTAGGGAATTGCCTTATCTATACAGTGCATAAGTGCAAATGCTTCAGCTAAATGGCAGGGTGAAAATACCTGGGAATTATCTTCTTCAGGTGACAAATAGAAGCCAAACATTATAGTTTGGTGAGACCGAATACAAGGGATAATTTATCTTTTAAAAGGAATTTCGTTTTTTACCACTCTGGTTTGGAAAGAAAACATTCATTGACAGATGCCAAAGAGTGAAATGTAAATGGTAAAATCAGAGGCTTGAAGATAACTTGTTTTTGACCTATCTTTGACACTGAGAGTCAGCCTGAACTTAACATCATTACTCAGGTCTTAACTGTTTTATAGAGCTTCAAAGTTGGAAACAGTATCTCCTGTACAAAGTGTGGGTACAATTTCTGAGATAGGGCTTATAATGCAGACAGTTACTCAGAATAAAAATCACAGGAGACTAAAAGACCAAAATAACTTCTTAAATAAGAAAAAAAATAATAAAGCCACATTCAAACTCTCATTTGCTTTGATATATTAGTTCTATCTCTTTGAAAACTAGATGTAATAAAATATGCCCCAGTTGGCTGGCAGCAGCCTCATTACCCCAATTTCACATAATTGCTATGTTTGATCAAACAAGGCTGAACAACAGCTGGCCCAGATATTAGTCTGTGCTCCCATTTCAGATAGAGAAGATTGCAGGGTGCACAGGCAGTTTTTTTCTCCACTGCCTGGAATATGAACATTCCATATTCTGTGTATGGCAAAGAACTTTTAATGTTAGACATCATATCAGATAAGCCATGCTATAAAAGACTGTCAAGAGACAAAGTTAGCAAAGTTTTCAACTGCTATGCCTTTTAGCACTTGGCATTGCTCTTCTTACATATGTATAAAAAGATTTAGTTTAAAAAACTAATTTCTTAATAGACCCCAATGGTTGAATGAAATCTTCTGTCTTTTTACTTTTCCTAGGACTACCTAATGAGAAGGCCTGAGGTCTATTAGATGATAAAAAGCCAATTCTTAAGAAAATCACTTTTAGAAGTATTAAACAGGAGATGATTACTGTGTCCTCAAAATAAAGGAGGATACTGGAAAAGTAATCCATAAAATAAATTTGATCTTAAAAAAATGTATGTGTACATGTTTATTCCCTGAAAAGTCTTAGTGTTTTTTTTTTTGTCTTTAGAATGCTTTTGCTGGTAGTTGCCTTTTCATACATAAAATAATTTCATGCAGTGGTTTACTAGGCCTATTTATCATTCAATTAGAGTAGTTCCAGAAATTCTTCCCTCAAAATGTTACACATAATTGGCTCATTCAAAATATTACTTGTAAACCCAGAAAATGATTTCAGAAAAATATCAATCTATATAAAATTGTGTTTATAAATCAGCCTGTCAAACTTTCATACAGCCAACTGCAATTATGTTTAACACTAAATTATAAAGGAACTATTAGGCAAGGCAACAAACAAGTAACAAAACAAAATAAAACAACAACAAAAATCCCTTCTAAACATCCCTAAAGAAGTTTGTTGTTATAGATGCTATACATCTGTGAACAATAGTAATCCCACAGATTAGAAACACCAGAATTTACCTTTATATTTATATGTGTGTGTATATATATATATTTGAGATAGAGTCTTGCTCTGTTGCCCAGGCTGGAGTGCAGTGGTGTGATCTTGGCTCACTGTAATATCCATCTCCAGAGTTTAAGCAATTCTCCTGCCTTGGCCTCTTGAATAGCTGGGATTACAGGCATACACCACCATGCTTAGCTAATTTTTTGTATTTTTAGTAGAGATGGGGTCTCACTATGTTGGCCAAACTAGTCTTGAACTCCTGGCGTCAAGTGATTTGCCCGCCTCAGCCTCCCAAAGTGCTGGGATTATGGGCATGAGCCACCAAGCCCAGCCAAAATGTATTTTATTTTAAAGCTAATCTCTGGAAGTACAGTGTGTTTGGGGGTACCTGATTGCATTTCTATCCTCTTTTAATTTATACATATGTTATTAATTATAAAAATAATGTAACCACATTTTTTTCTTTTTTTTAATTGCATTTTAGGTTTTGGGGTACATGTGAAGAACATGCAAGATTGTTGCATAGGTACACACATGGCAGTGTGATTTACTGCCTTCCTCCCCATCACCTATATCTGGCATTTCTCCCCGTGATATCTCTCCCCAACTCCCCACCCCCCGCTGTCCCTCCCCTATTTTCCCCCAACAGACCCCAGTGTGTGATGCTCCCCTCCCTGTGTCCATGTGTTCTTATTGTTCAACACCCACCTATGAGTGAGAACATGCGGTGTTTGATTTTCTGTTCTTGTGTCAGTTTGCTGAGAATGATGGTTTCCAGGTTCATCCATGTCCCTACAAAGGATTATAAATCATTCTACTATAAGGACACATGCACACGAATGTTCATTGCAGCACTGTTTACAATAGCAAAGACCCGGAACCAACCCAAATGCCCATCGATGATAGACTGGACAGGGAAAATATGACACATATACACCACGGAATGCTATGCAGCCATAAAAAACGATGAGTTTGTGTAACCACATTTCAAAAATTTGAGATGAGGGAAACCGAAACACATTAATAATTGTTTCACTCAACTCAGTGACTGTATCCCATATCTCAAAGAAAAGGAAACCTCTTTCCTTAGGGAAAGTGAGGTAAGTCACATTTCCTGGAGCGTACTTGGAGGTATGTTTAGGAGGTACCACATTGCTAATCTGTTAACATCTCATTCCTACATGTTGGTGATGATGATGAGCCACTGTTGTGATAGCTGTCCTCTTTTGTAATATCGTCCCCACCTGCTGGTACTTCAGGAGACTGCCCACAAAAGCCTTCGAAGGCAGGAAACACCATATCATGTTTATTGTTATTGTTATTGTTATTATTTTGAGACAGGGTCTTGCTCTGTCACCCAGGCTCACTGCAGCTTTGACCTCCTGGGCTCAAGCAGTCCTCCCATCTCAGCCTCCTGAGTATCTGGGGCCATAGGCACACACCACCAAGCTCAGCTAATTTTTTATTTTTTTATAGAGATGAGATCTATGTTGCCCAGGCAGGTCTCACACTCCTGGGCTCAAGCGATTCTCCTGCTCAGGCCTCTCAAAGAGCTGGGATTACAGTCATGAGCCACTGCACCTGGTCTGTGTTTTTATTATTAGTTTGAATTGTAGACTATTCCTACTTGATTTCAGATAACACACACCAGACATTTATAGAGCCTGATAGTCTTCATTTCATTTTAGGCACTGTTTAGAATCTTACAACCTTCCCTGTATACAATTTGGAGACCTTTTTCTGTCACTTCTGGGTGTGGAACATTTTGCCTTCTTTCCTTCCTTAGAATTCAAATTCTTTGAAAGAAAAGTATACACTTGAAAAAAATATACTTAATACATAACCTTGACTGACTCATTGGTCCAAACAATAATATTTTTACAACATAAATGAAGCACTTATTTAAAAGACAAAAACAATAACAGATGTTAGCAAGGATGCAGAGTAAAGGGAGTGCTTACACACTGTTGGAATGTGAACTGCTACAACATCTATGGAAAACAGTAGGGGGGTTTCGTAAAGAGCTAAAAATAGAACTACTATTCTATCTAGCAGTCCCACTACTGGGTATCTACCTAAAGGAAAAGAAATCATTGTATCAAAAAGATACCTGTACTTGTATGTTTACTGCAGCACTATTCATAATAGCAAAGATATGCAATCAACTTGAGTGTCCATTAGTGGATGGTTGAATTAAAAATGTGACATATATGAACAATGGAATACTATCCAATAATTAAAAAAGAATAAAATCATATCTTTTGCAGTAATATATGTGGAACTGGAGGCCATTATCTTAAGTGAAATAACTCAGACACTGAAAGTCAAATAGCATGTGTTCTCACTTCTAAGTGGGAGCTAAATAATGTGTATACATGGACATAGAATGTGGAATAATAGACATTGGACACTTGAAGC
Source organism: Aotus nancymaae (assembly GCF_030222135.1). NCBI lineage: Eukaryota > Metazoa > Chordata > Mammalia > Primates > Aotidae > Aotus > Aotus nancymaae. The sequence continues at coordinate 58,229,742 of NW_026988425.1, read as the reverse complement.
GGGGAAGGGTGGGAGGGGCATGAGAGATGAGAAATTACTTAATGGGTACAATATTAATTATTTGGGTGATGATTACACTAAAAGCCCAGACTTTGCTGTATGTAATATATCCATGTAACAAAACTGCACCTGTACTCCTTAAATTTATAAAAATGCAATAACATAAAATGCAAAAAAGTATAAAGGAAGCACTAAAATTTCAATGCAACATGATAACTGATACGGCTCTTTAGAGATAAATATTCTCTATCATTTCTCTGTGACTTGCTTTCCTCCCATGTAAAGGGAGTCACCAAACTTGATCTACCAGCAACCTGCAAACTTCATTAGCCTCTTGGAATCAGCACCTAGCCTCTCTTCCTCTTTGTCAAAACTGAAGCTTCTGCTCCTTGGTTTCCCCTCCCTTTCACTATTCAACTCACAGCAGTCTGATTTCTATTCCTACTACTCCACTAAATCTGCTCTTGCTAGGGTGACTAGCCAACATTTTCTTGCCACATTCAATAAACATGCTCAATTCTTATTTAATGTGACCTTTTGGAAACAATCTATACTGTGGACTATTCGCTTTTCCCCAGAACACTGTATCTCCAGTTTTCAGGTGCAATATTTTCCAGGTTTTCCTCTTATCTCTCTGGCACTTTCTTCTTCATGTCTTTTAAGTCTCCTTCTCTGCCAGATGTTCCTTAGATTGTTTTTCAGAGATGTCTGACCTCATCCTGCAGCCCTCACACCTTATACATCTTTCCTGGGAAATATCATTTACTCCCATGCCTTTGTAGACTGATTTCCACAGAAGAATCTCTTGCCCAGTTTTCCTTTCTGAGTTATAGACATTTTTACTTATCTACCTCGCAGACAAATTAAATTCACCATACGCGAAATGAAATGTATTTCCTTTCAAAACTGCCTTCTGTTGTCCTCATCTCAGTAAATGGTTTCTATATCCATCCTGATGCTCTAGCCAAAAACCTGACCTTCATCCTTCCCTTTTCCACACTCTTCCATTCAATTATCAAACCAATTCTATTTTCCAACCCTAATTTCATCTACTCAGTATTTTCTGTTCTTACTATTACTTCCTAGTTTCAGCACCAATCTTTTTTGTGCCTGGATTACTTTTCTCAGTTCTGTTCCCTCTAATCCAGCCCAAGATTGTTGACAGAGTGAATTGGTAAAAGAAAAATATGACTATGTTACCGACCTGTTTACTTCTTTGAAGTTTTATGCCACCCTCAGGATAAAGTCTAAAATCTTTAACACAGTTTACAAAGTTGTAATTAATTTTCAGCCTTAACTCACTATGTCTTCCAGCACACTCTGTTCTCACCACTGTGAAATGACATTCCTGTAGTGGGCTATGCTCTGTAACCTCTAGTAGTTAAACTATCATTTAGTAGTTGCACATGTTGACCCCTGCATTTTTGTTTTGAGTTTCAGCCTAGGTGTTACTTCCTTTAGGGGAAACCTTCCCTAAAAATTTTCATCTGCTGTGGCCTTTCTCCTATCTCCTACTATTCGTATCCCTGCCATGGCACTGTGCTCTCCACTAGGTTGTAAGCATCTTAAATAAAGGACTCTATCTTGTTTACTCTTATATCCTAAGCCTCAATCACAGTGCCTAGCAGTAGATGGGGATACACATTAAATAATTATATACAGTTAAGCTAAACCAGAATATAATCTTTAAGATAATTTTAAATAATAACATTATATGATGCTGAATATATGGAATCATTGTTCTGGGAATACATTTCTTGAAGATCTTTTATTTTTCTAATATGAGCTAAAAAATGAAGGTTTACATAGAACTGTCTTATGTAGAGTTTCCAATAAGAATTTTCTTTTCTTTTCTTTTCTTTTTTTAAGACAGAGTCTCGGTCTGGTTGCCCAGGCTGAAGTGCAATGGTGCAATCTTGCCTTACCACAACCTCTGCCTCCCAGGTTCAAGCAATTCTCCTGCCTCAGCCTCCTCAGTAACTGGGATTACTGGTATGCACCACCACACCTGGCCAATTTTTGTATTTTTAGTAGAGACGGGGTTTCTTCATATTGGTCAGGTTGGTCTTGAACTCTCAACCTCAGGTGATCCGCCCACCTCTGCCTCCGAAAGTGCTGGGGTTACAGACATGAGCCACTGTGCCCAGGTCCAGTGAGAATTTTCAAAGCAAGCCACTGAGAATCTTTGTTTCTAGAAACAACTTATATTCCTTGAATTTAAAGAAAATCCATTGATTATGCTTCTCATATGCAGTGAAATATGCTGGTAGTTAATGTGAAGCAGAAGTAAACGATTACGCATTGTATTTGTTTCTTAACATTACCATAACAAAGTGCCACAAACCCGGTTTAAAATAACAGAAATGTATTCTTTCACAATTTGGATGCTGGACATTCAAAATCAGGATGTAAGCAGGGTTGATTTTTCCTGAGAGTTCTAAGAGGGAGATTATCTGTTCCACGGCTTCTGGTGATGGCGAGCAATCCTTGACTTATAGGAACACAGCTGACATCACTCCAGTCTCTGCCTCCATTTCCACATGCTGTTCTTTGAGTTTCTCTTTCTTGACATGGCTATCTTCCAATAAAGCCACTAGTAATATTGGATTAGGGACCCCCCCTTCTCCAGTATGACCTCTTCTTAATTATACCTGCAATGACTCGATTTCCAAATAAAGACACATGCTGAGGTACTAGGGTTGGGATTTCAACATATATTTTTAGAGGGACATAATTCAACCTATAAAACCAATTTTAGGTTACAAATGAGGGGTGAAAAAATATGTTTAGCTCTTTCTGTAGGAAAAACTAAAATTATTATTTGACAAAACTTTATTGCTTTGGTGACATGGGCAGTCAAATCATGATTAATTTTTAAATCCCAAAAGTAATGTATATCCATTGAAGAAAGTAAAAACAATCCAAAGATGAATACACAAAATATCAACTTTTCTGCCTTCTATCTTATCTCTATCTCCACTCCTATGAAATCTTTGCTGTAAACAGATGATTTGTGTCCTTCCCCATCATTCATCTTGTCTGAACAAATACACCAAGCACACATACAATATGTGGGATGATTTTTCTTCCCTTTTTTAAAAAAAGCATAATGAGAATAGTTTATATATCTTACTCTGAAACTTACTTTCAATTTCATGCATTTTTTAGCTGTTGCATGATAATTTATAACATGGAGGTAATGACATTTATTTAACAATGTGCCTGTTAACATTCACATTGTTTTCGGTTTTTGCCACTGTGAACAACCCTGGAATTTCCATTGTTGTCTTCTAACATGTTCTTCTATACTGATGTTTTAAAAGTGAGCATGCTTGGTCAAAGAGTATATATATATGTATAATTTTAATAGGTTTTTCTATATTGCTTCCCAAAAAGAAAAGATATAACACTTTAGCCCCACGAGCTATAATGAGAATGTCTGCTGCCTCACCAACACAAAAGGATTTTGCATACTTTAATCAAGACTAATCTGGAAGGCAGAAAATATATCTCATTTATTTACTTTTTATCTCCCTGACATCTAATTTTCAGTTGATAGTTTCTTTTACGTGTATTTATTAACCATTTGACTTTCTTCTTACATGAATTGTCTGTTAATTCCTTATTTTTATATGTTGTTGTTTGTGATTTTCTTATAATTTTGTAGGAGCTTTGGATATTTTAGAAATATGAACCCTGTGTTTCTCACGTGTGTTATAATATATTTTTTCAAGTCTGTTGATCATCTTTAGAGTTTTGTCTAAGGCCTCTTTTGCCATATAGATTTTTCATTTTTCATTGATTCAAATTGTGTAATGTTCACATTTCCTTTTCTGCTTAGTCAGCATTCTCACTCTAAAATTATTTATTTTCTAAATTTCCTTCATGTTTATTTTTTGCATTTAAATCTCAAATCTATCAGTAATTTATTTTTGTATGTTATGTAAAATGGGTGTTTAACTTTGTTTTCCTCCAGAGAGGCCAATTATGCCAGCACCATTTATGTATTAAATAAAACATTTTTCCTCTCTAAGCTGACATATAATATCTAATTTGATTCCCATATATACTTGTATCTATTCCAAGACTGCTACTCTGTTCTACCCAGCTATTTCTCTCTTGCTATGCTAATACTGTGCTATATTTGTTACGGTAGAATGGCAAACTTCAAGCTGCCTATCCAATGTCTTGTATTAATTTCTTCCTTACTAACAGAACCCTAATTTTACCTGGGGTAGCAGCGAGGCCAGCTATAATAGAAAATTATATTTTCTTTCTTTGCTTTCAGATAGGTATGGCCAAGTGACTCAGATCTAGTCAGTGAAATGCATATAGAATTGGTGGGTGGGACTTTTATAGATTTTTTTTTAAGTGAGGACAGATAGCTGAGGGAGGTTCCTTTTGTCCTTATTCCCATCAGATATTACAGAGCTACTATATTGGCTTTGTACCATCTACTCTGCAAATCTCCTAGATGAGAGAGCACATCTCTTAATACTCTAATTGGCTAACACAATTCCTGAGAGACATATGTGATATTGTGCTAAAAACCATATAAAATTTATTATCTTAACCATATTTAAGTGTTCACTTCTGTAGTTGAAATACATTTTAATATCTGGAAAAGCAAATATCTCTTTCATTTTTCCCCTGTTTCTTAAATTTCTCGATTATTTTCAGAAATTTTTATTTCCATAGCACTTCATAACAATCCCAGTTACAAAAATCCCATGCAGTCAACTGGCTGAGGGATATGAGATCTGGCTGTGAAATCTAAATCTATGCAGGTCCTACCTGTGGCTGGTGCCTCCTGGTGGTGGCAGACCATTATGTTCTCAGATGTCAGGCTGTCAAGAGAATCCTGTTTATACAATGAGGCTGTCTGACTTCCCATCCTGTCATGGCTGCTGGGAACACAGCTTCCAAGCTTTCCCTGGGATCCCTTTGCCAAGAGGGGATCTGTTCAATTGGTTGGAGATGTAGGATATTATTTTTATTTCTTGCATATATAAATTGATTATTTCAACTCTGGTTTTAGTGTTTTAGCTTGAAACTTCTAAAACCATGTTTAGAAAATGATGGCAATGAGGTTGTTTCTGATTTTTTCTTGATTTTAACATTTTGTTTTCAGTATAATGTTGGCTCTTGTTTTTTGGGCAAATATATAACTTTTTAAACTTCTTTCTTTATTTTTTACCAAATACTCAGACTTCAAGGAGAGCAAACTTCTCTCTTGGAGGAGTAAACAGCTTTCTAAAATAATATGTTTAGTTTCTCTATATCTATTTAGCCTTTGAATGTCATCAAATAACATTTTCAATATATAATCATATAGGATTTATCCTTTCTTTGGTGCCATGAATTATATTACTGGGTTTCATGTTGTTGATTCAATCTTACTTTACTGGAATAAACTCTTTCATGGCTCATTTTCTTTAAATACACACTTACATGTTGATATAACAAATTATATTAATGGATGTAATTAACACTTTTTCATGGTATATTATTCTGTTTATATATTCATGGATTTAATTTGTTAATATTTTATTTAAAAGTTTTGCAACAATGTTTATAAATAAAATTAGTATCACTTGGTATACTGAAAAAATATAGGGAATAATTATATTAAAACTATGTAGCTACTACCTAGCTTAAACTCTGAGTGGCCAAGGTGGGCAGATCATGAGATCAGGAGTTCAAGACCAGTCTGGCCAACATAGTGAAACTCCAACTCTATTGAAAATACAAAAAATTAGCTAGGTGTGGTGGTGTGCACCTATAATCCCAGCTACTCAGAAGGCTGGGGCAGGAGAATTGCTTGAACCCAGGAAGCGGAGGTTGCAGTGAACTAAGATCGTGCCATTGCACTCTAGCCCAGGTTACACTGTGAGACTCCATCTCAAAAAACAAACAAACAACAACAAAAAAACTTGTACATCTTTCATTGAAGTCCTTTACATAGTATGAGTCACATTCTCCTACCTCTTCCAGAGGTAACCATCACCCTGAGATCATGTTTATAATTCCTTTGCATGAATTTATGTAATAAAAATATAGAATTGCTTTGGATGTTTTGCCCACTGCTTAGACAGAGCAGATTTATCAAGACTGGGGAACTGCAATAGAGAGAGTAATTCATACAGAACCAGCTGTGTGGGAGACCGGAGTTTTATTATTAGTCAAATAAGTCTCCCTGAGCACTTGGAGATTAGAATTTTTAAGGATAATTTGGTAGGTAAGGACCAGTGAGTTGGGAGTGCTGATTGGTTGGGTTGGAGATAAAATCATAGGGAGTCAAAGCTGTCTTCTCGCACTGAGTCAGTTCCTGAGAGGAGGCCACAAGATCAGTTGAGCCAGTTTATTGATCTAAGTGGTGCCACCTGATCCATCAAGTGCGGAGTCTGCAAAATATCTCAAGCACTGATCTTAGGTTTTACAATAATAATGTTATCCCCAGGAGCAATTTGAGGAGGGTCAGAATCCTGTCGTCTCCAGTTGCATGACTCCTATACCATAATTTCTAATCTTTTGGCTAATTTGTTAGTCCTCCAAGGTAGTCTAGTCCCCAGGCAATAAGGGATTTGTTTTGGGAAGGGCCATTATTATTTTTGCTTTATTGCTCTAGAAGTTGGAGTTTACCTTTCCTCTACCTTTTTTGTTCTATTTGGGTGGGTCTCCAATGAATTGGTAAGGGTAGATCTTCTTTACTTAGTATATTAATTTAAATACTAATTTATTCCAGAAATACCCTCCCAGACACACCCAGTATGCATCCCTTAGCCCAGGCAAATTGACACATAAAATTAACCATCACAGACAGTGAAAAAGTAAGGAGCAACCGAGGGATTCTTCCCAGAGCCTCTGCCTTGCAGTGACCCTCCCAACCTCCTCTGTGGTCCTCTAGCCAGAAAGAAGATTTCTCTTGGCACTTTTTCTGCTCATACCCTCTGTGCAGTTCCAGCATTCTGGCTGCTCTAGAGTTAAGCCCAAAGGCATGGGAGAAGAAAACAGCTCAAAGAAAAACTCTGCCATATTGCTTATCCTTTGTGTTTTATACCTTCAGTCTGCTTGGTATTTATTTATTTATTTATTTGAGATGGAGTCTCACTCTGTCACCTAGGCTGAAGTGCAGTAGTGTGATCTTGGCTCACTACAACCTTCACCCTCTTGTTTCAAGCATTCTCCTGCCTCATTCTCCCGAGTAACTGGGATTACAGGTGCCCGCCACTGTGCCTGGCTAATTTTTGTATTTTTAGTAGAAACAGGGTTTCACCATCTTGGCCAGGCTGGTCTTGAACTCCTGAACTCGTGATCCACCTGCCTTGCCCTCCCAAAGTGCTGAAATTATAGGCCTGAGCCACTGCACCTAGCCTGCTTGTTCTTATTTACTTTTCAGGGTCCTCAGTCTTTTTATGCATTCTGTCTAGGGTTTTTAGTTATAATCAGTGAGAGAGAGAGGATGTGATATGCTTACTAGGTCCTAGCTGGAACTAGCAAATCCACATTGAACTGCCTCTTCACAACTGGGAGAGGGACAGCACAGCCTCAGTCACTAAGCCCTCTCAGGCTCAAGGATGTTTAGACACCAAGAGGCTACTGCTAAAGAATTTTTATCTATTTATTTATTTTTTTATTGCTTCCCTATTTATTCTTTTTTTTCTGCATCTGTTCTTACTATTAAAACAGGATAGTTCCCTATTCCTTTTGCAGGACTCACAAAGAAGTTAGCTCATTTACTCAGCTCACAGCTCTCAACCTCTTGCGGGCGGGGAAGCACTCAGGTGAGTGGGTGCAGAGGCCAAGATGAGTGCTTGTGAGCAACCAGCAGGAGCAGAACTGTGTGTGGGACCAGTGTCTAGTGCATGTGCCACAGTGTGCTCTTTTAGCTTTGCCATTCATGGACTGCTTAAGTCTTAAACAGCTCAGTAGAGGTTAGTTTGACATCCTCTTGTACCTGCACCCAGGTCCTTGTCTGGTGTCCAGGAAGAATCAGGCTGCACAAATTAATTGAAGGGTGGTGAATGTGGAGGATTTTATTGAGTGGTGAAAGTGGCTCTCAGTGGGATGGGGAGCTGGAAAGGTGATAAAGTGGGAAGGTGGTCCTACCCTGGAATTCAGCTACTCCAAGCTGAACTTCTTCTCCAAGAAACTTGCTTTTAGCAGGGATAGAAATTATGAGCAAGCTAAATAGCATATTAGATACTGACCAAGAGTTAGAAGAAAAATAAAGCTGGGAAGCATTGGGAAAAGGTTTGTAGTTTATATCATGTGACCAGGGAAGGGCAACTGGAGAAAGTGACTTTTGCACAAAGACTTGTGAGAAAAAGGTACATGGATGGTTCATAGAGCATTATTCCTGGCTGAGGAAATAGCTAGTGAAAAAGCTCTTAGGCAGGAGCAGGACTGGTATGTTTGAGGAACAGTGAAGATGAGGCCAGGGGTGCTAGAACTGAGCAAATAAACAAAAGTAGGAGCTGAGGTAATGGTAGGGGCTGGGGACAGATTAGGTATAGCCTTATAAGCCACGGTTCAATCTCCTTTTCAATTCAAGAGGAGAAACATTGTCGAGGCCAACAAGGAATTCAATTTCCACTTTCAAAAAATATTACTGATGCCAGGCATGTTTTCTGCATACCAAAACATATGTCTTCCCATTAGCTCTGTGAGATACCTTTCTTTTCTTAGTGGGAATAAAGATTAATGTTTGTTTGGTGTTGCATCTAAATTTCCTAATAAAGAGTAATTTTTGAGCAGTTATAATTTTCTTGTTTCTTCACTATTTCCTTCATATTCACAAAGCAGAAAGCCTTTCCTTCTGCCTCCTGGGGAATATTACACAGCAGTTATTATTCCTATATTATGTGTTAAATCTTGAGACATACCATTGAAATGTCAAATAACTGACTCAGAATCAGGGATTATAACCTTGATTAGTTTAATCTCAGTTTTGTATTTGAGATTATTCAAATACTAAGCCCTCAATAAATTACATGGCATCAAATGGAATTAATTCAGTCCTAAGTATAGATGGCCTAATTGAACTAGTACTTTATTTAACTTGAATGCCAAATATATAAGTGGCTACTCAAGCAGTTTCTATAATGTATGGTTGCATGAGGAGGATGTTTCTGAAATGAAAAGCTGGAAAGGATGGAGAAAGTCTATTTGCTCAAGCTCTCTCTTTTTAAGACATCCACCTACCTCTCCTGCTATCTTCCCACTATCACTTAATTACTGTATATGTTATGAATGCACTGATTTTCTACTGAAATATAACCACAAAGAAAAAAAATTGTGATTGATTTATAATTAATCATGTATCCTTGAGCTTCATATGGATATGGTGCCAGGTCCATTGTGGGCATTTGTATTAGTCTGTTCTCATGCTGTTATGAAGAAATACCTGAGAATGGATAATTTACAAAGAAAAGAGGTTTAATTGACTCACAGTTATGCATGGCTGGGAAGATCTCAGGAAACTTACAATCATGGTAGAGATCACCTTTTCACAGGGCAGCAGGAGAGAGAATGAGAGACAAGCAAAGGGGGAAAAGCCCCATTCTAAAACCATGATTTACCCCAGGAATCATGAATGACTCCTATGATTCAATTACCTCCCACTGGGTCTCTCCCATGACACATGGGGGTTATGGGAACTACAATTCAAGAGGAAATTTGGGTGGAGACACAGCCAAATCATATTATTCCACCCATGCTCCTCAGAGATCTCATGTCCTCACATTTCAAAACACAATCATACCTTTCCTATAGTCCCTCAAGGTCTAAGCTCATTCTAGCATTAACCCAAAAGTCCAAGTCTAAAGTCTCATTAGAGACAAGGTAAATCCCTTCCACCTAAGAGAATGTAAAATCAGAAGCAAGTTAGTTACTTCCTAGAAACAATGGGGATATACCCATTCCAAGTGGGAGAAATTGGCCAAAATGAAGGAGCTACAGGTCCCATGTAAGTCTGAAATCCAGGAGGATTCTTGAAGCTCCAAAATGATCTCCTTTGACTGCATGTCTCACATCCAGGTCATGCTGATACAAGAGGTGGGCTTTCGTGCCTTGGGCAGCTCCACCCTGTGGCTGTGCAGGTTACAGTGCCCCTCCTGGCTGCATTCACAGGCTGGCATTGAGTGTCGGCAGCTTTTCCAGGCACACAGTGCAAGCTGTTGGTGGATCTACAATTCTGGGTTCTAGAGGATGGTGGCCCTCTTCTTACAGCTTCACTAGGCAGAATCCAGTGGGGACTCTATGTGGGATGCTGACCCCACATTTCTCTTCCACACTGTCCTAGCAGAGGCTCTCCATGAGGGCTCCAACCCTGCAGAAGAGTTCTGCCTGAAACATCCAGGCATTTTCATATATCCACTGAAATCTAGGTGGAGGTTTCCAAACCTTGATTCTTGATTTCTATGTAACTGCAGGCCCAACACCACGTGGAAGCTGCCAAGGCTTAGGGCTTGTACCCTCTGAAGCAACAGCCTGAGTTCTGCATTGGCCCCTTTTAGCCATGGCTGGGAGGCAGTGCACCAAGTCCTGAGATTGCACAAAGCAGCAAGGTGCTGGGTCTGGCCCACAAAACCTTTTTTTCCTGCTAGGCCTCTGGGCCTGTGATGAAAGGGGCTTCCATGAAGACCTCTGACATGCCCTGGGGCCTTTTTTTTCCCATTGTCTTGGTGATTAACATTTGGCTCCTCATTATTATGCAAATTTATGCAGCTGGCTTGAATTTCTCCTCAGAAAATGAGTTTTTCTTCTATCACATTATCAGGCTGCAAATTTTCCATACATTTATAGCATGCTTCCTTTAAACATAAGTCTATACCAAACCATATTTTGTGAATACAGAAAACTGAATGCTTTTAACAGCACCCAAGTCACACCCTGAATGCTTTGCTGCTTGGAAATTTCTTCTGCCAGATATGCTAAATAATCTCTCTCATGTTCAAAGTTTCATAGATCTCTAGGTCAGGTGCAAAATGCTTCCAGTCTCTTTGCTTAAACATAGAAAGAGTCATATTTATTACAATTCCCAAGAAGTTCCTCATCTCCATCTGAAACCATCTCAGCCTAGACTTCATTGTCCATATCACTATCAGCATTTTGGTCAAAGCCATTCAACAAGTCTCCAGGAAGTTCTAAACTTTACCACATCTTTCTGTCTTCAGAGCCCCCCAAACTGTTCCAACCTCTGCCTATTACCTGGTTCCAAAGTTGCTTTCACATTTTTGGGTATCTTTACAACAGCACCCCACTCCTAGTACCAACTTACTGTATTAGTTCATTCTCACTCTGCTATGAAGAAATACTTGAGACTGGGTAATTTATAAAGAAAAGAGGTTTAATTGACTCACAGTTCCACATGACTGGCCTCAGGAAACTTACATTCATGGCAGAAGACACCCCTTCACAGGGTGGCAGGAGAGAGAATGAGTGACAAGCAAAGAGGAAAAAGTCTGCCACCTAAATCTCCCAAAGTACTAGGATTATAGGTGTGAGCCACTATGCTTGGCTTTAAGAAAATTCGAGAATTCTTAAAACAGTATAAACCTGTGATAAATAAGAAATTGGCAAGCAGTAATGCTATCAAAATATAGACTTTGGCTTATGATTTCTTGTGCCATGGAGAAAGTTGATTCATTCACCTCAGACCAATCTCCTACATGTGGCTTGGTAAAAAAAGAAATCAACAGCAACATTAAAAAACAAAACAAAACAAAACAAAAACTAGGCAGCCCCTGTGGCTTGCAATACTATGTTTTTTTTTTATGCCTAAATCTCTGTTTCAAACCATTATGCTCACAGCAAAGGCCTCATTCTATCTATTTGTCCTTTACTACTTAGTACAAATATGGTACAGATGCATAGATTTGGTGTTAAGTAGACCTGGATGTAAAATCGTGTCTCACCAACAAAACCTCAGTTTAAAAAATGAGGTCAGGAGTCCCTAACTCATAGGCATGTTAAGATTAAGTGAATTAAGATATATCAAATGCCAGCTTAGAGCTTGGAATGTGGAAGCCCATTGAAAGCTTTTCTTCCTTCACTCTTCAAATGATAGTTCAGCAGTCATAAATGGCCTTTGTTCCTTCTTTTCTACTATTCCCTGGGCCATATGAACCTATTGGACATTTAGTATGAAAAGGCATGGAGGTATATAGAGAATTAAGGTGGAACAATGGGAGTGGTGAGGAATAAAGGAGAAGGGATAGAATGAGGGAGAGGCAAAGAATGAAAAACAAAGAAAGGACAGTGCTCTTAGGGAAGCCATGATTCAGGTATGATGGGATTATTTAAATAACTTTCTAATATGATTTCTTGCCTCTAATCTTCTATCTTTTTAATGCAATTTTTACATTGCAACCATAGATATTTTCTTTATTGGTCCATGCCATTTCTTATTCCCTTATCTCCCTCCCAAATCCATGTTTACAGCCCTCTAACAGTTCTTATGCAGATTGTTGATGATTTTCTAAAAATAACATGACCTCTTCTGCCTTTATTAATTTGAGAATGCTTGTGTCTTGTTAAAATCCTACTCAATTTGTCATTTTTAGCTCAAAGATACTGGCTTTCTCCTTAAGTAGGCTCAATTATTCCAGGCCGAACAAATTGCTTTTCATTGCTTACTCCTATAGAACTTGGTACATACTTTGATTATTATACTTACTTTGTCTGCCTTTATTAATATGAAAAGTGTGATTATTAATCATCTTAGTTTCTGAAGTTATGAGTCTATAAAGTGAAACAAAAATTATAAAACATGAATACAGTCACTAATTAGCTGACAATTTATAATATTAACCCCAACTCTTCTAAAACTTCATTTATCATAAATAATATCTACCCATCACTATAATATCTTTGACATTTTCCCTCTGGTTGTTGGATGCTGTGAACATTCCATAATATTATTTAGATATAATGTTAATGAACCTCTGTGAAATTTTATGAACCACAAAATATAGGAAATCATGAATTCCAGATAAATGCCAAAATCAACACAAAACTATTGATAAGATAAAAAAGAGAGAAAATTAACAAGAATGACAACAAGAGCATCAAAGGAGAATAATTTGCATACCCAGGCATCAGAAAATTGGTGAAGCTGGCCATTCTTACAAATGAGATCCTCTTTACAAAAATGTTATAAAAATTCAAATGGGAAGTGAAGGTTGCCGTACTATACATTTTGTAGAAAAAATTACCCATAAAAACCTAACACAAAATTTATCCTTTGTTGCAATTATAACCTACATTTTGTTAAACATAAGATAAAATAACATTTTATCATGACTCTGAGTTTTCTTTTTTAAAGATTAAATCCAGGCCAAAACTTTTTTTTTTTTTTTTTTTTTTTTTTTTACTGTATTCAATCCTATGAAGTTTTGTTCCCTCCATTAAGAGGTCTCTTTCCAGGTAACAACTGTCTTGGGAAAACAAACTCTTCCTGTAGTTAGTTATTTGTAGAGCATTGGAAGCCTTAGAATGTCAGCTCCATGAAAACAAGTACTATGTGTTCAGCCAACATAATGCCTGATATATAAACACTAAAATTCCATTTTGTGTGAGCCAGACACTATCTCAGCAGTTTATAAAGATGAGCTCACTAAATCATCAGTATAATTATTGGAGGTAGGTATTATTATTATCTTTATTTTGCTAAGGCACAGAGAGATTAAGTAACTTGTCCAAGGTCACACATCTTGTAAGTGGTAGAGCTTAAAATTAAACCCAGACAGTTTGGTTCCAAAATCTATTCTCCTAGCCATTACATTATGTTGTCACTGCTGCCTGTAGATGTTTGTGGAATAAGTTAAACTTTGAATGTTTAATAGCCTCTCTGAGTATAATAATGTAGTTTTCAGGTCAGAATCAAATGAGCTCTGAGGAAGAGAGAAATCCATTAAGGAGGCTTATGATAGGTTGTAAGAAATGCTAGAAGAAAAATGCAAACACAAAACAAAAAATTTCCAAAACTTCTCCAATGAATCTAAGACCATCTGGCCCCTTTCAACATATTATTTTATTCAATTTATATCGTCATTATTTTTAAAAAATGTTGATAAGAACATTTATTTTCTTAAATAGAGATAGGGTCTCACTGCGTTGCCCAGGCTGGCCTTGAACTCCTGGGCTCAAGCAATCTTCCCACCTCAGCCTCCCAAAGTGCTGGGATTATAGGCATGAGCCACCACACCTGGCCCTCATTTTTTTAATTATAAAATAGAATGTGTAAAATGTAAGTATTACTGAAATACCTTATGCATATTTCACCAACTATGTTTTCTACTACATATAGATACATCTTGCATTATAGCCTGAATTGCTTTGCCGTAAGTCCTCTATTGACAGTACTGTTTGTTTTCACAGTGAGAATGGTATGGGCTAAAAAAAGATCAAAACTTTATTTACTTTCTCTGTATGGCACTTGGCCTGGGGACCAGCAGCAGGCCAATGCTGGAATCCCCTTTCCATTCTCATACTCCACCTAGGGTGCACTTGAGGTTTTTTGCTCCCACAGTTTCCTCCAGCAGCCCCATCCTTATCTCACTTTATAGCAATCTATTCTTTTCTAGATCTTTGTTTAGTTTTTACTTCTGTGCCTCAATCTTTTAGGAACCTGCTCTCTGCTGGCTGACGGACAGACAGACACCTAATTTGATGGACTATCCAGGACTCCTAGGTTTCCTGAGTTGTCTCAGCAGTTAGAGGTAGGATGATTTGTGGGTAGGACTGGAGCTGGAGAAAGTAGGCAGGCTCCAGGTCCACCATACTTCTGCCAAGAAAATACCTCACTGTTTAGTTTTCTATATGTACTATGATAAAGATGGTATCCTCAACAGATTACAGTGGAATTCCACTTAGGGAATGAAGTATAAAGAAGCTGCCTACATTGGGAAAACACCTTGATATATTCCACAGAGACAGAAAGTTAGGGATGGCACGGCCTGAACAACAGAAACAGATGGCAGAGCCTGAACAACAAGAGCAAAAACTGCTTTGCATGAGAAAGTGAACAATTTTTATTTGTTTATTATTATTTTGTTCTAAAAAGCAGGGGAGAAAAAAGAGAGAAGAGAAAAGTGTGGGGTTATAAGTCAAGCTTCTCCAGAGAAATATAACCAATAGGATATCTAGCTAGCTAGCTAGCTAGCTATCTCTATCTATCTATATTTATTTATATCTAGCATATATATGTATGTATTTATTATAAGAAATTGGTTCATTTGTTTAAGTCCCAAGAGCCACATTTCAAAGGCCTTAGAACCACAACTGATGGTTCCAGTCTGAGTCAAAAGGCAGGAGAAGATCAATGCTCCAGTTTGAAGAACATTAGGCAGAGAGAGAGAAAATTCTCTCTTACTCAGGTTTTTGTCTCATTTAGGTCCTCAGTGGATTGAGTAAGGCCCACTAGCGTTAGGGAAGGCAAACTACTTTACTCAGCTTAGCAATTAAAATGTTAATCTCATCTGGAAATATCCTCTTGAGAGACATACCCAGAATAATGTTTAACCAAATATCTGGGTGCTCCATGACCTGGTCAAGTTGACACATAAGATGAACTATCATAGGGGGTAAAGAAAGGTGCCAGCAAAACAGTATGAGATTGGAAACTGTTGTGGTGAAAGAATAGTGGTAAGTTCCCCTGTGAAGGGGCAGAAGAAAGAACTTTCTAGAAGCACAATTTTTGAAGTTGAACTTTTATGTTTCCTCAATAGTTAGAAAAAAATTCAACCCCAAATGATTTGTGAAAGTATAGTGAGTGCTAAAAATCATGAGAAGAATGTTTTCACATCTGCAAAACACAGAACAAAAGCAGCATGTATGCAGGAGGCGTCTGTCTCCAAGCAAGGTACCATGCCCCACCCAGTCCCAAGAAGTCACAGGTATCTTTGCACTGCCACAGGGCGGGGAATTCAGGGGTTCAAAGTAAACTTATATATCTTGCAAAGATATTGAAGGGGCTAGCTTATATGTATATTTTGTTTGAAAAAAGAATTCCTCTGATGAAAGTGTGTGTGTGTGTGTGTGTGTGTGTGTGTGTGTGTGTGTGTCTAAAACCACAGAACCCTAATCCATGCTACTCAAAAGAGTTCATTTGCTCAAGTTATTTTCCAGCCAGGAGCATACTTAGGGATGATGATAAAGAGACTTTGTGATGATGAACTCAGACAAATAGTGGGAGCTCTAGAGGACAAAGACTGTGTCTCAGCACCAAGCATATGCCTAGAATATAGTAGAGGTGCCAATTAATAGTCATTGGATAGAATCCAGCATTTGAGACACTCCCGCTGGCTAGTACAGTCTTACTCTTGGTAAAATCTCCTTCTGGCACAAATTGAGTCTGCTTTTAATACCAACCTCAGTGGAAAATGAAATATTTGCTGCTGATATCTCCTCACTGGCTCATGGGGAAGCTTCCCTCCTGCTGATTTTAATGATGTTTAGGGTATGCAACATTAACACTTTGGTAATTAGTGCCATACATAGAACTCTATAGGAAATGTTTCATTTTTGCAGCTCCCAGGTATTGAGATCTTCCCTAATGAGCTTTATTGTAGAGATTTTATCTGTTTTTGTTCAGTGATTCATTTTTGGGGGGAGTTTCCCTCATATACCCTTATAAGCATATAGTTGAGAAAGAAAAGGAGGTAAAGCTCCCCCTCTTTCTCTTTGCCTCTGCCTGAAAATCATCCAGTTTATTAACTGTTGGGTTAAAAGTATCAGAGGATGAGGACAGGGAAGGAAGATGCTGCCTCTCCAATGTTTTGGGTCTCACTGGGTTCCCTGCTCTCACTTTCCTCCTCTCCCCACAAATATGCCCAATGTTTTCACTTGTAGGCTCATTGCAACCAGGGCCAACCTAGTCAGTCAGAGCTGGGTGGGGTATGGAGTAGTCTTAGAGTCTAGATCAATACCTATTTTTTTTCCTTTAAAAAATCACCCTCCATTTTTCTCTCTTATTACTACGAAGTGTGGATTTTTTTTTTTTGTAACTTGATGTGTTATAATCACCACTTACAGATTCAGCCAGCTCTTAAAACGTACCCCATGGCTTGTTCAGAGATCATGTTTCCTTGTTTGGGAATTAAATCATTGTTGTTTCTTGGGCTTGTCTTGTTAATTTTTATTGTACATCTAGTCATTCAGCTCTTCCTCTTTCTAACCTTTATTCTCCACTCTCAATTTGGCTAATCTACATTCCACTTCCCACACTTGATCTCAACAGGTGAGAGCCCTTGACATTAGCTCCAGGCTGAGCTCCAGTGAACTATGTTTTGGGTAGGTTGAGTGAGCATGACAGGCCCACAGGTGCTCTGAAAAGTGATTTTTAGGAGCAAAACAGAAACTAAAGCTAAGAATTCCTAAAGCATTTTCCCATTTTTTTCTATATAAACAGTTACATTGAATTTGAATCAAAAAATTTTTTTGATAAATAGTATTATGGAATACTATAAAAAATGCAAATTTCTCAAATTGTTCCCAAGTTTAAAATTTATTCTTTTATTCCAGGGTCCACTTAAAAATTGCTCATTGTATTTAGTTGTTATATCTCTTTTGTTTCATTTTTTGTGAGGTTTATTTGTTTTTCATGACACTCACTTTCTACTATCTTTTAAGTTCCTTATCTCCAGAAACCAAATCATATGCTGCTTTTCTACTCCTGCTCCTTTTGTTTCTTATCTGTTTCTCCTCTAGAGTCTTCATCATTCATCATTCATATCCCTCTAGACCTGTTCTAGTACCTGGTAATATAACTGTGCAGACTTTATACTATAACTGCCACTGTCTTCTGAAAACATGGTGTAGAAGAGAAGATTTGGGTATAAACACACAAACACACAGACAAACACTTATACAGATGTACGAGATCTTTCTCCCCTCTGAGATTTTTCTTCTAGAGTTGTTAATTATCAGACCAATGATGCAGGAGTTTTTCAGTGCTGCTGTGCCAGCTGGACCTTACTGTCCAGGGCCTCATGGTCCAGGGCTTCCAGCTGTCCAGGGCCTTACTCAGCTCTGGGATCACCACCTCTGTACGCCACCCACTTGTCCAGGTAGGCTACACTTGACTTGTGCTCCAGCCCGTGACTAGGCTGGGCATGCCACAACTTGCTTCCACCTTGGGCACTGGAATTTGGATGAGGGGAATGCAGTAGCACCTAAAAAATATGAAGACGTCAGCAACCCTGGAGCCCCAAAGGAAGTGTTATTCCAAGTATCTGCAGCTCAGCAGATGGGGGTATGTTAAGAGCTCTTTCATTCCCATTGCCCCATTCTGGCCCACTGTTCCTGGGCTGGTCTGGCCCCGCTGCTGCTTCCTGTTGCTTGGGGCATCTGCCAGGTGCCAGCAGAGGGCAGAGGGCTACAGTGTCACAGTCGTTTTTATACCCATGTTCAATGGGTCCTGAGTTCTTGTCCCATGTCCAAGAAGAATGAAATTATGCTGACAACCAGAGGTTGAGCAGGGCAGAGTTTTACTGAGTGATGGAACAGTTTTTAGTGGAAAGGGGACTTGAAGGGGATAGCCCTCTACCCGAAGTTGGGTAGTGCTCCCAAGTGTGGCTGAGTCCAGGGCTTTTATAAACTCAGAATGGGGGCGTGTGTGCTGATTGGTTTGTGAGTATGCAAAAAAGCATAATAAAAGGCACCACTCAAAGATGGGCATGACAGTGTAAAAAACAAATTAGGGAAGAGTAGGTATATGTAAAATAGGTGAATGGTGGGGATCAATCAGAAGAAAGAATGCTAAATGGAAAGAGAAGTTTTCAATCTGGTCTGCAGATTTATCCAAGACTTCTAGCTTAGTTTTGGGACTTTAGCCTGTCTTTGGTTTGAAGGTTGGGTTTCATTGGGGACCCTCCCCTGTATGCCTAGATTTTGTCTGCCTCCTGCTGCTATCACCAGGAGCTCAGGACAACAGAAACTGAGAATCCTGTCTGGTTGCCAAGGGTTACACTTATATCACACTTGGAATTTTAAGTAATAACTGCAGCTTCTGGGTGATGAGCAGATGCTGGCCTGGCAAATGTCTGTAAGACTTCAATGCGGCATCTTTCCAGAAGATAATCACTAAATACAGTGATGGCTCAGAAAGGCTGAAGGCATTTTTATTGCAGAAAGAGATTTTTAACTTGTCAGAAAAATATTTCTTTTCAAGAGAAAAACAATAAATTAATGGATGATAAAAGCTTGTCAGAACTTTCTCCCAGAGCCTAGAAGAGACATTGTCAGGCCCTATATTGATAGGAAAGCAAGGATCTGTAGTGAAAGCTATTCCAGGCCTGAGTCTAGTTTGGCTTTCTATAGTAGGGATTACCCACTGCATTTTTCTGCTGTTGAGGTTGGCTCAGGGGCCTCGGGATGGCTGAAATAGCCTATGCCAGTTCTGCACTGAGTGATGGGTTACTCCATAAGTTGTTTCTTCTCTGTAGGTTTGTCTTTCTATAGGGGTTTCTGCTCTGCCTCCCTTCCTTTTCTCAACAGATGAGTGCTGATTGTCACAGGCATCATGTTGAGAAGTACAGAGTCATTGTATTCTGCCTTCAATAATTCAGTCAAGTAGGAGGGCAGGGCTGTGCCTTTTATAAATCTGCTCTAGTCTTAGCCAGAGCTCAGCAAGTCTTTCTCAGTTCACAAAGGGGATTGATCCTTTATCTCTTTTTCCAATTTGCATACACTGAACTCACTGAACTACTTGAGATACCCAGGTGAGTATCTCTGAATTTTGAGTTTTTAAAATAAAATGCAGGTATGCTTCTGTATTCCAAAGTTCCCTGCCCTTTCTTTGAAAAGCAAGAGATTTTTCTATTTTTTATTTCTAATTTTTATGGGTACATAATAGGTGTATATATTTATGGGGTACATGAGATGTTTGATACCGGCATGCAATGCAAAATAAGAACATCATGGGGGATGGAATATCCATCCCCTCAAGCATTTATCCTTTGAGTTACAAATGATTCTGTTATACCCTTAAAGCTATTTTAAAATGTACAATTGAGTTATTATTGACTGTCGTCACACTATTGTGCTATTGAATAGTAGGTCTTACTCATTCTTTCTTTTTTTTTTGGTACCCATTAACAAACCCCACCTCCCTGCCCAACCCCACTATCCTTCCTAGCTTCTGGTAACCATCCTTTATTCTTTATGTTCATGAGTTCAATTGTTTTTGATATTTAGATCCTACAAATAAGTGAGAATGTGAAAGCTTGTCTTTCTGTGCCAGGCTTATTTCACTTAACATAATAATGATCTCCAGGTTGTTGCAAATGACTGGATCTCATTCTATTTTATGACTGAATAGTACTCCATTATGTATATGGACCACATTTTCTTTATTCATTGATCTGGTGATGAACATTTAGGTTGCTTCCAAATCTTAGTTATTGTGGGCAGTGCTGCAATAAACATTGGAGTGCAGATATCTTTTTGATATACCAATTTCCTTTCTTTTGGGTATACCCAGCAGTGGGATTGCTGGGTCATATGGTAGCTCAATTTGTAGTTTTTTAGTGGAGCCTCCAAATTGTTCTCCATAGTGGCTGTACTAATTTACATTTCAACCAACAGTCTAGAAGGGTTTCCTTTTTTTACATCCCACCAGCATTTGTTATTGCCTGTCTTTTTCTACCTGGACAGAGTGAGGTCCAGCTGCTTGTTCTCATGGTCCAAGCAGACTGGGAAAGGATGGAGTTTATTTCTGCAACTAGTTACAGGGAGGAGGTTGGAGTAATTCACCAGACCAACTCAAAGTTATAAATTTTTCTCCAGTGCTTATATATATTATAGGCTCTATGCCTATGTCTAGAGTGTACCTACAAGTGGGAGTGTCTCATCCAATCTATATCTAATGTTTAACTAGAGTCTAGGGTCTGGAAAGCTTTCTTGAGAGTCTTGGAAAGTTTCTTAATCTTAAGTGGGCCCTGGTATGAGATGTATATGTAAGAAAGATTTTATTATTTGATTAGACTTTAAGGTCTGAAAAACCCAGGCTGAGTCATAATGGAGTTGTTTTTGCATTCCAGCCCTTGTACTCAGGTATCAGTTTCTCTAGTTGTCTTATGTTTAATTTGTACATTCATCAGAATTATAGTAAAGGGTTAGTGGAAACTGACTATTCTAGTTGCTAATGGAAACCTGGCCTGCCACATTTTGGATATAAGCCTTTTTAATTGGGGTAAAATGATATCTCATTGTAGTTTTGATTTGCATTTCTCTGATGGTCAATGATGTTGTCACCTTTTAAAATGCCTGTTTGCTATTTGTTTGTCTTTTGAAAAATGTCTGTTTAGATCTTCTGCCCATTTTTGATCAGATTATTAGACGTTTTTACTATAGAGTTGTTTGAGCTCCTTATATATTCTGATTATTAAACCCTTGTCAGATGGATAGTTTGCAAATATTTTCTCCCATTCTGTGGCTTGTTTCTTCATTTTGTTGATTGTTTCTTATGCTTTTGCAGAAGATTTTTAACTTGATGTGATCCCATTTGTTCATTTTGCTTTGGTTGCCTGTGCTTATGAAATTTGCTCAATAAATTTTTACTCAGACCAATGTCCTGGAGACTTTCCCCAATGTTTTCCTGTAGTAGTTTTATAGTTTGAAGTCTTAAATTTAAGTCTTTAATGTATCTTAATTTTATCTTTCTGTGTGGTGAGAGATAGGGTTCCAGCTTAATTCTTCTGCATATGGATATCTAGTTTTCCCAGCACCATTTATTGAAAAGACTGTCTTTCCTCCAACATATGTTCTTCATACGTCTGTCAAAAATAAGTTTACCATAGGTATACAGATTTGTTTCTGGGTTCTCTGTTCTGTTACATTGGCATACATGTCTGTATTTATGCCAGTACCATGCTGTTTTGGTCACTATAGCTCTGTAATATAATTTGAAGTCAAGTAATGTGATTCCTCCAGTTTTGTTCTTTTTACTTAGGATAGCTTTGGCTATTCTGGATCTTTTGTGGTTCCATATAAACTTTAAATTTGTTTTTTCTATTTATGTGAAGAATGTCATTGGTATTTTAATACAATTTACATTGAATCTATGGATTGCTTTGGGTATTCTAAACATTTTAACAATATTGATTCTTCCAATTCATGAACCTGGAATATTTTTTCATTCTTGGTATCCTCTTCAATTTCTTTCATCAGTGATTTATAATTTTCATTATAGAGATCTTTCACTTATTTGGTTAAGTTAATTCCTAGGTATTTAATTTTGTGTGTGGCTACTGTAAATGGGATTACTGTTTAATTTCTTTTTCAAGTTGTTCATTGTTGGCCTATAGAAATGCTACTGATTTTTGTATGTCGATTTTATATCCTGCAACTTTACTGAATTTATCAGCTCTAATAGTTTTCTTGGGGAGTCTGTAGGTTTTTTCAAATATAACACCATGTCATCTGCAAACAAGGATAATTTGGCTTATTCTTTTCCAATTTGGATGTCCTTTATATCTTTATCTTGTCTGATTTCTCTAGCTAGGACTTCCCGTACTATGTTGGATAACAGTGGTAAAAGTCGGCATCCTTTTGTGTTCCAGATCTTATAGAAAAGGCTTTCAGTTTTCCCCATTCAGTATGATACTAGTTGTGGGTTTGTTAATGGCTTTTATTATGTTGAGGCATATTCCTTCTATCCCCAGTTATTTGAAAGTTTTTCCCATGAAGGGATGTTGAATTTTATCAAATGGTTTTTCAGCATCAACTGAAATAATTACATGATATTTGTCCTTTATTCTGTTGATATGCTGTATCAAATTATTTGATTTTTGAATGTTGAACCATCCTTGCATCCCAGAGATACATCCCACTTAGTCATGATGAATAATTTTTCTAATGTATTGTTCAATTCTGTTTGCTAGTATTTTGTTGAGGATTTTTGCATCAATATTTATCAGAGATATTGGTCTGTAGTTTTTATTTTTGCTGTCTTTGACTGGTATTAATATCAGGGCAATACTGGCCACATAGAATGAGTTTGGAAGTATTCCCTTCTCTATTTTTTTGAATAGTTCTTATTTATTGTTTTCAGATGGAGTTTCACTCTGTCACCCAGGCTGGAGTGCAATGGTGTGATCTTGGCTCACTGCAACCTCTGTCTCCCAAGTTCAAGTGATTCTTCTGCCTCAGTTTTCCTAATATCTGGGATTATAGGTGCCTGCCACCATGCCTGGCTAATTTTGTATTTTTAGTAGATACAGGGTTTCACCATGTTGGCCAGGCTGGTTTCAAACTCTTGACCTTAGGTGATCCACCCACCTCAGCCTCTCAAAGTGCTGGGATTACAGGCATGAGTCACTGTGTCCAGCCTTTGGAATGGTTTGAGTAGGATTGTTATTAGTTCTTCTTTAAATATTTGGTAGAATTCAGCATTGAAGACATCAGATCCTGGGCTTTTCTATTTATTTATTTATTATTGTACTTTGGGCTCTGGGGTACATGTGCACATCCTGCATCCTGCAGGATTGTTGCATAGGTATATACATGCCATGGTACTTCGCTGTCTCCATCTCCCCCCATTCCCTACATCAGGCATTTCTCCTGGTGTTATCCCTCCCCATCCTCCCCACCCCCCTCACTGTCCCTCCCCTTCCCTCACCTCCACTCCCCCTCCTCTCCACCTAGCCCAGTGAGTGTTGTTCTCTTCCCTGTGCTGGGCCTTTCTTCACCAGAGACTTCTTATTACAGCTTTGATCTTATTATTTGTTATTAGTCTGTTCAGGTTTTGGATTTCTTCATGATGCAATCTTGGTAGGTTGTATAGCTTTAGGAATTTATTCATTTTTTTCTAGATTTTCCAATTTATTGACATTTAGTTGCTTATAGTAGCCCTAATGACCCTTCGAATTTCTGCAGTTGTAATGTCTTCTTCATTTTGATTTTATTTATTTGGATCTTCTCTCTGTTTTTCTTAGTCAGTCTTACTTAACGCTGGCCAATATTGTTTAACTATTCAAAAAAAACAGCCTTTTCATGCATTGTCCTTTTGTGTGTGTGTGTGTGTGTGTGTGTGTGTGTGTGTTTGTTTCAATTTTGTTCGTATTGTCTCCGATTTTTATTATTTCTTTTCTTCTACCAATTTTGTGTTTGGTTTGCTCTTGCTTTTCTAGTTGCTTAGGAGGCATTATTAGATTGTTCATTTGAAATTTTTCCTCTTTTTTGACATATGCACTTATAGCTATAAACTTCCCTCTGAGTACTGCTTTTGCTGTATCCCATAAGTTTGGTATGTTTTATTTCCATTATCATTTGTTTCAAAAAACTTTTCAGTTTTCTTCTTAATTCCTTTATTGATCCACTGGACATTCAGGAGCATATTAACTTCCACATATTTGTATAGATTCCAAAATTCCTCTTTTTATTTATTTCTAGTTTTATTCCATTTTAATCAGAGAAGGTACTAGATATTATTTGAATTTTTAAAAAATGTTTTAAGATTTGTTTTGTTAAATAATGTATGGTCTGTCCCTGATAATTATCCATGCACTGAGGAACAGAATGTTTATTCTGCAACTCTTGGATAAAATGTTGTGTAAATATCTATTAGATATATTTGTTATATAGTCAAGATTAAGTTTAATGTTTCTTTGTTGATTTTCTGTCTGGAAGATCTGTCCAATGCTGAAAGTGGGGAGTTGGCTATTATTATATTGGGACCTATCTCTCTATTTAGCTCTGATAATATTTGCTTTCTATATTTAGGTGCTCCAGTGTTGGGCACATATATATTTACAATTATTATATCCTCTTGCTGAACTGACCCTCTTATCATTATATAGTGACTTTCTTTGTCTCTTCATATAGTTTTTGTCTTGAAATCTATTTTGTCTGAGATAAGCGTAATGACTCTTGCTCTTTTTTGGTTTCCATTGGCATAGAATTTTTTTCCTGTCCCTTTATTTTCAGTCTATGTGTGTCTTTATAGGTGAAGGGTATTTCTTGTAGGCAACAGATCAGTGGGTTTTGTCTTTTCATCCATTCAACAGTCTATGTCTTGTGATTGGAGTGTTTAGCCTATTTACATTCAATGCTATTATTGATAAGCCAACTTATTCCTACCACTTTGTTGTCTGGTTATTTTCTGATCTTCTCTCTCTTTCCTTTCTATCTTCCTCTAGTAAAGATAATTTTCACTTCTGGTGTGATTTAGTTTATTGTTTTGAATTTTTATGTATCCATTGTATGTTTTTTGGTTTGAGGTTACTATGAGGCTTGCAAATACTATCTTATAACCCATTATTTTAACCTGATAACAACACTGTTTGCATAAACAAACAAACAAGCAAAAATAAAGCTGATACAAACTCTACACCTTATCTTCATCTCCCAAATTCTTAACTTTATGTTGCTTCTACTTATATCTTATTGTACTGTGTCTTGAAAAGTTGCTATAGTTATTTTTGGTTTGCTCATCATGTATTCTTTCTACTTAGGATAAGAGTAGTTTATACAACATGGCTACAGTGTTATAATATTCTGTCTTTTTCTATGTGCCGACCATTACTAGTGAGTTTTGAAACTTCAAATGATTTTTCATTGCTCATTAATGTCCTTTTCTTTCTAATTGAAGTGCTCCCTATAGCATTTCTTATAGAGCATATCTGGTATTGAAATCCCTCAGCTGTAAAAGATATTTACAGGATCATGGATAAAATTAAATTGATCTAAAACTATGGATAATTTGCAAGATTTTCTTAAAAAAAAAAAACACCTCAACTCTCCAATGATGTCTGCAAATGCATTTTCTCTGCATCTAGAATTAGCTATTAAGCTAATAGAAGGCAATACTATTCTGTAAGAAAAGCAACTCATTTTAAAAAGGGGGTTTTCACACACTTCATGGAATTCTCTTGCCCTGATATCTTCACAGCTTGATTTCTCAGAGTCAGGTCTCCACTCAATTGTCAAGCTCATCCAAGAGAACTTCCTTCAGAACTTAATCTTAAGTAATATCTGCATTAGACCATTTTTGCATTGCTATTCAGAAAGACCTGGGTATTTTATATGAATAAAAAAAGGTTTAACTGGCTCATAGTTCTGCAGGCTGTATGAAAAGCATTGTGGCTTCTGCCTCTAGAGAGGCCTCAGGAAACTTACAATCATGGCAGAATTGAAGGGGGAGCCAGCACCTCATATGGTCTGACCAGGAGGAAGAAAAGGAGACAGGGGAGGTGCCACACACCTTTTAAACAACCAGATCTGATTTCCACAAGATGGCCGAATAGGAGCAGTTCTGGTTTGCAGTTCCCAGCAACAGCGATCCAGAAGACAACTGATCTCCACATTTCTAACCGAGGTACCAGGTTTATCTCATTGGGACTGGTTAGACAGTGGGAGTAGCCCAAGGAGGGCAAACCAAAGCAGGGTGAGATGTTGCCTCACCCAGGAAGTGCAAGGGATGGAGAACTCCCTCTCCTAGCCAAGGGAAGCCATTAGGGACTTTTCTGGACACTCTGGCACTCTGGCTCAGATGCTGTGATTTTCCCACAGTCTTCACAACTCACAGAACGGGAGATTCCCTCTGGTGTTTACAACGGTGCCCAGGGTTTCCAGCACAAAACTAGGCAGCTGTTGTAGCTAGCAAATGTCAGCCAGAGCTGACCTCTCTTTTTTTCCTTTCTTATATTCCAGTAGCTCCTGAAATGCCAGCGAGATAGAACTGCTCATTCCTCTGAAAAACAGGGGCCTGAAACCAGGGAGCCAAGTGGTCTGGCTCAGTGGGTCCCACCTCCACAAAAACCAGCAAGCTAAGATCCACTGGCTTGAAATTATTGCAGCCAGCACAGAAGCCTGAGCTTGACCTGGGACATTTGAGCTTGGTGGGGCGAGGGGCATCCACCGTTACTGGGGCTTGGGTAGGCTGTTCTAAACTCACATGTTTAAACAAAATTGCCAGGAAGTTTACACAGCAATTGAGCGGAGCCCATGGCAGCTCAGTGAAGCCTCTGCAGGCAGACTGTGACTAGACTCCCTTCTTGCTGGACAGGGCATCTCTGAAAAAAGGCAGCAGCCTGTCAGGGACTTATAAATAAAGCCCCCACCTTCCTGAACAGAGCACCTAGGAAAAGGGGCAGTGTGGGTCCTGCTTCAGCAGACTTAAACATCCCTACCCAGCAGCTCTGAAGGGATCAACAGAGCTCCCAGCACAGCAGTTGAGCTCTGATAAGGGCCAGACTGCCTGCTCAAGTGGCTCCCTGACCCCCGTTTACCCTGACTAGGAGTCACTTATATAGGAGAGCTCTGGCTGACATCCGGCGGGTACCCTTCTGGCACAGAGCTAACAGGGGAAGGAACAGACAGCAATCTTCACTGTTCTGCAGTCCCCATGGGTGATTCCCAAACAAGCAGGGTCAGGAGTAGACCTCCAGCAAACCTGTAGTGGAGGGGCCTGACTGTTAGAAGGAAAACTGAAAAAACAGAAAGAAATAACTTCAACATCAACAGAAAGGATTTCCACTCAAAGACCCCATCCAAAAGTCACCAACTTCAAAGACCAAAGGTAGATAAATCCACAAAGATGGGAAGAAACCAGCACAAAATGGCTAAAATCACCAAAAACAAGAATGCCTATTCTCCTCCAAGGAATCACAACTTCTCACCAGCAAGGGAACAAAACTGGATAGAGAATGAGTTTAACAAATTGACAGAAGCAGTCTTCAGAAAGTGGTTAATAACAAAGTTTTCTGAGCCAAAGGAGCATGTTCTAACCCAATGCAAGGAAACTAAGAATGTTGAGAAAAGATTAGACTAAATGCTAACTAGAATAACCAGTGTAGAAAAGAATATAAATGACTTGATGGAAATGAAAAACACAGCACAAGAACTTGGTAAAGCATACACAAATTTCAATAGCCAAATTGATCAAGTGGAAGAAAGGAGATCAGATATTGAAGATCAACTCAGTGAAATAAAGTGAGAAGGCAAGATTAGAGAAAAAAAGAGTGAAAAGAAATTAACGAAGCCTCTAAGAAATTTGAGATTATGTGAAAAGACCAAATCTATGTTTGCTTGGTGTACCTGAATGTGATGGGGAGAATGAAAGCAAGTTGGAAAACACTCTTCAGGATATTATCCAGAAGAACTTCCCCAACCCAGCAAGGCAGGCCAACCTTCACATTCAGGAAATACAGAGAACACTGCAAAGATATTGCTCAAGAACAACCCCAAGAAACATAATCATCAGATTCACCAGAGTTGAAATGAAGGAAAAAATGCTAAAGGCAGCCAGAGAGAAAGGTTGGGTTACCCACAAAGAGAAGCCCATCAGACTCACAGCAAATCTCTCAGAAACCCTACAAGCCAGAAGAGAGTGGGGGCCAATATTCAACACCCTTAAAGAAAAGAATTTTCAACCCAGAATTTCATATTGAGCCAAAGTAAGCTTCATAAGTGAAGAAGAAATAAAATCCTTTACAGACAAGCAACTGCTGAGAGATTTAATCACCACCAAGCTTGCCTTAGGAGAGTTCCTGAAGGAAGCACTAAACATACAAAGGAACAACCAGTACCAGCCTCTGCAAAAGCATACCAAATGGTAAAGACCATTGACACTATGAAGAAACTGCATCAATGAATGGGCAAAACAACCAGCTAGTATCAAAATGGCAGGATCAAATTCACATATAACAAATATTAACCTTAATGTAAATGGGCTAAATTGCCCAGTCAAAAGAAACAGACTGGTAAATTGGATAAAGAGTCAAGACCCATCGGTGTTCTGTATTCAGGAGACCCATCTCACATGCAAAGGCACACATAGGCTGAAAATAAAGGATGGAAGAAGACTTACCAAGCAAATGGGGAGCAAAAAAAAAAACACGGATTGCAATCCTAGTCTCTGATAAAACAGACTTTAAACCAACAAAGATCAAAAGAGACAATGAAGGGTATTACATAATGGTAAAGGATCAATGCAACAAGAAGAGATAACTATTCCAAATATATATGCACTCAATACAGGAGCACCTAGATACATAAAGCAAGTTCTTAATGACATACAAAGCAACTTAGACTCCCACACAATAATAGTCGGAGACTTTAACACTCCACTGTTAATATTAGACAGATCAATGAGACAGAAAATTAACAAGGATATCCAGGACTTGAACTCAGATCTGGACCAAGCGGACCTAATAGACATCTACAGAGCTCTCCACCCCAAATCCACAGAATATACATTATTTTCAGCATCACATCACACTTACTCTAAAATTGACCACATAATTGGAAGTAAATCACTCCCGAGCAAATGCAAAATAACAGAAATCATAACAAACTGTCTCTCAGACCACAGTGCAATCAAATTAGAACTCAGGATTAAGAAACTCACTTAAAACTGCACAACTACATGCAAACTGAGCAACCTGCTCCTGAATGAATACTGGATAAATAATGAAGGCAGAAATAAAGATGTTCTTTGAAACTAATGAGAATGAATTTATGATGTACCAGAATCTCTGGGACACATTTAAAGCAGTGTCTAGAGAGAAATTTATAGCACTAAATGCCCACAAGAGAAGTGAGGAAAGATCTAAAATTGACACCCTATTGGCACAATTAAAATAACTAGAGGAGCCAGATCAAACAAACTTAAAAGCTAGCAGAAGACAAGAAAGAATGAATATAAGAGCAGAACTGAAGAAGATAGAGACACAGAAAACCCTTTTAAAAAATCAATAAATCAAGGAGGGTATTTTTGAAAATATCAACAAAATAGATAGACCACTAGCCAGACTAATAAAAAAGGAGAGCAGAATTGAATAGATGCAATAAAAAATGATAAATGGGGTATCACCACCAATTCCACAGAAATACAAACTACCATCAGAGATTACTACAAACACTTCTATGCACATAAACCAGTAAACCTGGAAGAAATGGATAAATTTCTGGACACTTACACCCTCCCAAGACTAAACCAATACGAAATTGAATCCCTGAATAGACCAATAACAAGGTCTGAGGTTGAAGAAGTAATTAATAGCCTAACAACCAAAAAAAGTCCAAGACCAGACAGGTTCACAGTCAAATTCTACCTGAGGTACAAAGAGAAGCTGGTACCATTCCTTCTGAAACTATTCCAAAGAATACAAAAAGAAGGAATCCTCCCTAACTCATTTTATGAGACCAACATCATCCTGATACCAAAACCTGGCAGAGACATCACTAAAAAAGAAAATTTCAGGCCAATATCCATGATTAACATTGATGCCAAAATCTTCAATAAAATACTGGCAAATGAAATCCAAGAACCCATCAAAAAGCTATCCATCACAATCAAGTGAGCTTCATCCCGGGGATGCAAGCTGGTTGAACTAACACTATCTATAAACATAATCCATGACATAAACAGAACAAAATGACATGATTATCTCAATAGATGCAAAGAAGGCCTTCGACAAAATTCATCAACCCTTTATACTAAAAACGCTCACTAAACTAGGTATTGATGGAACGTATCTCAAAATAATAAAAGCTATTTATGACAAGCCCACAGCCATTGTCATACTGAATGGGCAAAAACTGGAAGGATTCACTTTGAAAACTGGCACAAGACAAGGATACCCTCTCTCACCACACCTATTCAACATAGTATTGGAAGTTCTGGCCAGGACAATCAGGCAAGAAAAAGACATAAAGGGTATTTGTTTAGGAAAAGAGGAAGTCAAATTGTCTCTGTTTGCAGATGACATAATTGTATATTTAGAAGACTCCATCATCTCAGCCCAAAATCTCCTTAAGCTGATAAGTAACTTCAGCAAAATCTCAGGATACGAAATCAATGTGCAAAAATTGCAAGCATTCCTTTACACTAGTAACAGACAAACAGAGCCAAATCATGAGTGAACTCCTATTCACAGTTGCTACAAAAGGAATAAAATACCTAGATACAACTAACAAGGGATGTGAAGGACCTCTTCAAGGAGAACTACAACTGCTCAAGGAAATAAGAGAGGATACAAACAGATGGAAAACTTTCCATGCTCATGGTTAGGAAGAATTAATATTGTGAAAATGGCCATACTGCCCAAAGTAATTTATAGATTGAGTGCAATCCCCGTCAAGCTACCATTGAATTTCTTCACAGAATTGGAAAAAAAAAATACCTTAAACTTCATATGGGACCAAAAGAGAGCCCGCATAGTCAAGACAATCCTAAGCAAAAAACAAAAACAAAAACAAACAAACAAACAAAAAAACAAAACTGGAGGCATCAGACTACCTGACTTCAAACTATACTACAAATCTACAGTAACCAAAACAGCATGCTACTGCTACCAAAACAGAGATATAGACCAATGGGACAGAACAGAGGCCTCAGAAGTAGCACCACACATCTACAACCATCTGATCTTTGACAAACCTGACAAAAACTAGCAATGGGGAAAGGATTCCCTGTTTAATAAATGGTGTTGGGAAAATTGGCTAGCCATATGCAGAAAGCTGAAACTGGATTCCTTCCTTACACATTATACAAAAATTAACTCCAGATGGATTAGAGATTTAAACATAACATCTAACACCATAAATACTCTAGAGGAAAACCTAGGCAATATCATTCAGGACATAGACATGGACAAACACTTCATGACTAAACACCAAAAGCAATGGCAATGAAAGCCAAAGTAGACAAATGAGATCTAATTAAACTTAAGAGCTTCTACACAGCAAAAGACATTATCATTAGAGTGAACTGGCAACCAACAGAATGGGAAAAAATTTTTGCAATCTAACCATCTGACAAAGGACTAATAACCAGAATCTACAAAGAACTTAAACAAATTTACAAGCAGAAAAAGAAACAACCACATCAAAAAGTGGGTGAAGGATATGAACAGACGTTTCTCAAAAGAAGATATCTATGTAGTCAACAAACATGAAATGAAAACTTATTCATCACTTATCATTAGAGAAATGCAAATCAAAACCCCATTATGATACCATCTCATGCCAGTTAGAATGGCAATCATTAAAAAATCAGGTGACAACAGATGCTGGGGAGAATGTGGAGAAATAGGAACACTTTTACACTGTTGGTGGGAGTGTAAATTAGTTCAACCACTGTGGAAGACAGTGTGGTAATTCTTCAAGTATCTAGAACTAGAAATACCATTTGACCCAGCAGTCCCATTAATGAGTATTATCCCAAGGGATTATAAAACATTTAATTTTATAAACATTTAATTATAAAGACACATATATTTATTGCAGCACTGTTTACAATAGCAAAGACTTGGGACCAACCCAAATGCCCATCAATGATAGACTGAATAAAGAAAATGTGGCACATATATACACCATGGAATACTATGCAGCCATAAAAAAGGATGAGTTCTTGTCTTCTTTTGAGTCCTTCAAACTGTTCCAAACTATGCCCATTACCTGGTTCAAGAGCTGCTTCCACATTTCAGGTATCTTTATAGCAATGTCCCACTTCTCAGTACAAATTTTCTGTAGTAGTTTGCTCTTGCATTGCTCTAAAGAAATACCTGGGAATGGGTATTTTATAAAGAAAAGAGGTTTAATTGGCTCATGGTTCCACAGGATGTACAGGAAGCATAGTGGCTTCTGCCTCTGGGGAGGCCTCAGGAAACTTATAATCATGGTGGGAGGCAAAGGCAGACCTGGCATCTCAAGTGGCCGGAGCAGGAGAAAGAGAGGGAGGGGGAGAGGTGCCAGATCTCATGAACACTCACTCACTATACAGTACCAATGGGGATGGTCCTAAACCATTCATGAGAAATCCACCCATGATTCAATTACCTCCCATCAGGCCCCTTTTCCAACACTGGGATTACAATTCAATATGAGAATTGGGCAGGGACACAGATCCAGACCACCTCAGCATCTCTCATCACTCTGTCTACTCTAACCCAGATTCGTTTTTTCACAGCACTGTCCTTTCCCTGACATATTACAAATTAATTTTTAATTGTTATTTCTCTCTTCCTCAACTTCCTGCCAGGAATCACAAGATAGGAGAGGGAAGGAATTTTGTTTTTCTGTTATCTTTACCCATTGTGGACTCGTATTTACAACAATCCCTGGCATACACTGATGTTCAAAAATTTATTCTGTAAACAAACAAACAAATAAATTTACCAAGAGGCACAGTGCCATGATCTGTGCTTAAAAGTCTGAACTTAAAATTAAGGTACAGTTTTGACTCCTGGCTATGTTTGTTCCAGAGCTGCTTGTCTATGACTGAGCCGACTAATTTTTTGAGCTTCAGTTTTCTCACTTTTAAAAAATAAGAATAATAAAATCTACCTTGTAGGGGTGTTATGGCATTCAAATGAAATGGTATATATGAAAATACTTTACACATAGCTTATAAACAATATTAATTTAAAAATATTTGCTACTATTGCTCATAGACCAATAATTATGATTATTGAACTATTCTGTTTATATTCAGAAAACATGACAACACTTTATTCTTGGGAATTAGCCAGCTTAACCTTATCTCATCACAGATATTTTCTTTCCTCAGAAAACACAGGTGGCTGTACTGCAGTCTGATTATTTTAGTCACTGGATTTGACTCTTATTTTTAACCCAGATATTCATGGAGTCTATCTATCACCCAAAAAGTCCTTGCCCATGGAAGAAAGACTTTGTTGTTTGGGTTTCTGGGTGAGGAAATTTCAAATAGATATCCAGCTGGATATCATTAAAACATCTTTACCAAAAAGCCCAGAAATTAAATAAGTGGAGGAGGTATTATTTTGAAGTTGCCAGTTTACAGGTAGACTTGAATTATTTATTATATATTATATTTATTTTTAATTGTTTATATTAATAAATGATTACTTTGAACATTGATTATAAGTTTGAATTTTAATTTAATATTGAATGTTTTCTTTAGCTAAATGCTGTACAACACAAGTTTTGGTATCTAGAATATTCTATTTTTTACTTTTAATTTTGATAAAATGCATATAAATTTAGCAGAATTTGAGAAGCTATTGATATAAATATTAATTAAAGATACATTTGTTAAATTATCTATTTTGAAATTTGGCAATATATATCCAAGTCTTTAAAAATGTGTATACCCATTGATCCAGTAATTTCACTTTGAGAGATTTGTCTCAAAGAATGAATCATGGTTACAGGCAAAGCTTTACATATAAAGTTATTTATTACAGCATTGGTTGTAATAGCAAACTTAGGGGAAATAATATAAATGTCTAATAATAAAGAATCAGTAAAATATAGTACAGTGTATTTTATAAAGGAATATTACAAAGCCAGGAAAAGTATGTGGATATTTAATTTCATGAAATTATTTGTGATATAGTAATAAATTTAAAAAATCAGTCACAATACTATGTGTATGTGTGCATGTGAATATTCCTTTTTTAATGGAACAATCTGGGATTGGTGGGGTTCAGACAAAAAATGGCTTTATTTTTGACAAACTGCTGCCTTCAAATCTCCTTTCCCTGCCCCAATGGTATATTGGAAAGATATCTTAGCTTTTCTGTTATTTCCTGTTATGAGTATGGTTTCCATAAGTACAGTTCATTTTCAGATGTTAAAAGGTCTTGTCCATTTTAAATGAAAATGTTAAGCTCACACTCTATTCAAAATTCTTCTTCTCTTCATGACTTTCACCCCTTGACTAGGACTTGCTACAGGGAAAGAGGTGTGTGTGGCCTGATTTTGTTTTCCTCCCCTACTCTTCCTCCCATCTTTTCTTTGCTGCTTTTGGCTCTTTTGAGGCTGCAAGGGGAAAGGAGTATTCAAGGAAGAAGAGTAGCAGTCTTATTGGTGCTATTGTAATCTGCCTACATAGCAGGCATCCAAAATCTGGCTATTAAATTGGGGGCAGACATGGATTCTATGGATATTCTGAAAAATTCCCATGGTAGATAGTTCCTTGATAGAAGCAATGTATTCCAGTGAGCTCTTAAAACAACTCCTCTCATGAAACGCATTGGTGATACATTTCATGGCTTATTACACTGGGTTCTCTGAAATCTGTTGGCTGCCCTCTTGTGCAAAATAAATTCAAAATAGCTTGAGCCTAGCTACTCTCTATGGGCTTTACTTGGACCACAGAAAACTCATACATTTTAGCTACACAAAATAATCACAGTGTAAGATTCCCCACCACTCCCTCTCTGTTTTTCCGTTGAGAGGGCATACTGGCCAACCTCCAGCCTTTAGCATTTTCCAGATGAGATGCTGTTGTCAGTCTTTTTGTTCAGGTATGACCCCAGGTGCCAGCAATGTCTCAAGTTCTCCCAAGAACTCTCTTTTTTGGCAGAGCTGGATTTCTACAATTTAGCACAGACAAAGTCATTAGAAAGTAAAGACTAGGTCACAGATGAGTAAGCTAGGACAGCATAGGGGAGATGAAATTCATAGGGCAAGAGCAAGTTTGTAGGTGAATAAAGGGGGTTACAGAGTCTTTGTTCTGTTTCTAGGCTAGGTTGATGAACCTGTAGCTTTATAAGGAAACAAAAACGTGTAGGGTTGGAACTAAGGGGATCCATTATGAGATAGTTGCTATATCCAGGTACTTTGAAGGTGAGAGAATTGAGGTTCAGCACCTTTTCTAATTATTCTTAATCTGACATGCAATAAATTATATCTAATTATCAAACTGGAGATATCTTGTTTTAGAGATAAAAAAGTATGTGTCAAAGCTCAACATGAACAAATATTAAAAATGTATTCATGGCTCTAAATAATTAATAATTTGTAATTAATAATTCCCTTCTGGCAGGAAGATAATATAATTTTAACAGGATTTATTATTCTTTTAGGATATTCATGAGCAATTTGGCTTACACCTAAGGTATTTGTTGCATTATTTTTAGTATGTATATTGAATTTCATTCTTTATACAACAATTTAGCAGCTTTTTGCTTATGGCACTTAAAATATTCAAGGAGACTATCTCCTCTGTTTTAACTTTACTGGATATTTGCTTATTCCTTTGCTTAATTTGAATTAAGGTTTTTAAACTAACATGTGTACTAACGGAGAAAATATGCAACAGCAAAGTTAGAATCTCTAGGGAAGGCCAGCTGGCTATCTTCCAGGTAGTATTCATCATCTTCATGAATTTACTAGTAGCTGGGTATCAGTTTAGAGGCTCAGTTTCCAGAATTATAAGCACTGAAAACAAATTAATTTTTCAGGTATTGTTTCACATTAATCAAGCTCATAGAAATTAATGTATGAAGCAGAAGGCCAATTTATTAATTTTCCACCAGAAACATAATGGTTCATATCTAGTGGAAAATTTTAATTGCTAACTCAGCAACCAGGTATCTCTTCTTCATAGTAATACCTGAAGTTTGGTTGAGAAGCCATACCTTGCCTATGGAGTCCAGAAGATCAGTTCTCGGTGTAGACCATGATTGGCCTAATGAGAAAATAACATATTCCATTAAGTCATTTGAAAAGTGAGAGGTACTAATAATAATTTCAGGCTAATGGGAAATTTGAATGGTCTGAGGAATTAGAACATGTGATTCCCTTACCTAAGCAGTTCAGTTAGGAAGAATTTCTGAATCCTTCTTGGAATCTTAGAAATATGTTCCCTTCCACTGAACATGTACAATGGAACACATAGCCCCAAAGGTACTCAGAGTGAAACAGTCTTTGAAGAAGGGAGTATGTAGAAATGAAAAGAAAATAGGTCGTCAGTGACACATTAAACTCTTGGGTCAGCCAAACTTGAAGCCCACACTATGTTTGGATTTCCATTCACTTCAACCAATAACTCTATTTATTTACCTATGGGGCCCAAATTTCTCTTTCAATTCAATTTTTCTATTGACATAGTAATAATAAATCAATGAGAATAAAGAAAAATAGATTTTTAATTAATGTTTCATTTCCTTTATATTTTGAAATAATTATAGATTTATAACAAGATACAAAGAAATGAATAAAAATGCCCCACGTGCCGTTCACTCAGCCTCTCACAATGTTAATGTTATTTTGCATAATTATTATGTGATATTAAAACCAGGCAATTGACATTGGTATAATCCATGAATGCATTCTGATTTTATGTTGTACATACATCACACATGTGTTTGTATGCATGTGTGAGTGTGCAGTTTGATGCACTTCAATTACACAGGTAGCTTTACGTAACTACCACCACAGTTAATACACATAACTGTACCATCCCTACCAGGCTCCTTTGTGTTACTTCTTGTAGCCATCCTAACTCCCATCCTTCATCCTGAGCTACTCACAATCACTAATCTGTTCTCTATTACCATATTTTAAATTTAAGAGTATTATATAAATGGAATCATACAGTATACAACCAGTTGAGAATGCCTTTTTTCACTCAGACTAGTTGTCTTAAAGCTCATCTAAATTGTTGCATGCATTAATAATTCATTCCTTATTAATTTTGAATAGTATTCTGTGTATGGTCTCGCCACAGCTTATGTAATCATTTACTCATTGAAGGACATTTGAGTAGTTTCCAGTTTTGTGTTCCTACTAATAAGTTGTCATAAACATTTGCATACAAAATTCTGTGTGAACATGTTTTCATTTCTCTAGAATAAATGCTTAATGGTGTAGTTGCTGGGTCATATGGTAAGTCCACTTTTAGTTTTAAAAGAAACTTCCAATCTGTATTCCAGAGTTGCTATGCCATTTACATTCCCACCAGCAATAGATTACCAATTTGGTTTCTCTGCATTCCTTGCCAACATTTTGTGTTATTAAAATTTTTAATTTTAGCCAATCTGATATGTGTGTTCCCTTAGTCGTTAAACAACTTTGAATTGGGTTTTCTGTTGCTTCTAAAATGAGAAATTCTAATTGAGGTACCATAGAATAGGACAATTGAGACCCCTCGGCAGGATATAAAATATTGTTTTGTGAGAATGGAGCCAGAACAAGGTGATTATTTACAGGATTTAAATATGAATGTCATCACACTGTCATAGTCCAAATTACTAAGTCGTCAAAAGCAGTAATCTATTCCAGGAACTGGAGAGGGCAGCCCTTGGGCCAAGGATCTTTTCTTAGACAGACCTTGTAGCAGGCTTTGTAGGCACCAATCTTGGAGAATCTCCTTTTTAGATTCATATGTTTCATACCTGACTAGTCCTACTTTTTAAAGTCCTACTTCTGATAAGCTTTACATTAAAAAGTAATCTTTCCTTACATATATTAATATATTTAATCAGATTATAGTTATAAAAGTTTCTTTTGGTCTCAGGTGGCTCATTATATGCATATAGTCACCTTTACAAATATCTCCTTTGAAAATATCATTACTTTCTCTGTATCTCTCACAGAATAGTAATAGAACACAAACCAAAACTCAGAAAAAACGCTTTTCAAAACTCCCTGTCTTTCTTTTGCAGTTCTTTAGCTTCCTTCAATTTTCACAGAGACTCTCATGTGATATCCCCTAACTTTTGTCAAATCTGACATTTTAGCCCGTCTGCAAGATCTAACTTCTTTTCCTTTTTTATTCAAAGGTTTTTCCAATAGTTTAATCCCACATGCAAATTATTTATATGAAATGGAGAGGGAGAGCTTGAGCATTCATCTAGCAAGCAAGGATCCTTCCTGTTTTATTCTTGGCTTTACTTTCCTGGGCTTTTGTTTGCATTCTCCCTTTTCTGTAATGCTGTAAGCCTAGAATAGGTCTGGCTAAGTCACCTAGAGGGTGAGCTTTACCTATGGGGAACCTGAGCCAGAAGACTGAAAATTCTCTTGTTGGAAGGTTGAAAACATTCCCTTGATCTCAGCACATGCTGAAATCCTGTAGTTTCAAAGGCCATCCTATCTCAAAAGTAACTTGGCATCTCTCTGCTCAGTGCAACTGTGAGTTAATATTAGAGCTAAACCCTCAAAGGACAATGTTATTTCCCTGACTTCCAAGTATTTGGGGTAGCAATGGAATGGAGATAAGTTCAGGGGTGAAAAAATTGCTGGTATCTCACTGTAACCTCCATAAGCTTAATTTCTGGTTAGGTTGATTTGTTTTGTTTCAATTTCTGCTATTGGTCATAAGCAGCCTGCAAATCTGTCAGTGCCACTGGGGGAGCTGGCCTCAAGTGTGTGCCCTAATAATGCAGGGTCAGCAGCAATATGTTTAGATATGAAAGAAAGTACATCCATTGCCATATTTTTGCATCTAAATTTAGGCTAAAAATTCAGGGCAATTTGCATTCATTTTAGGATGGAAACATTATACTTGATAGGCATATCAGTTAGTGGGAACTATGTATAGCATGTCTGTTCACCCTTGCATGTTGCTGCACAGTTGTGTGCAGGGGGGTGGAATTCTCATTTTGTAAACACTAACCTGTCATGATTAGCATTTTTGCATACCTTGCTTGATAACCTGTATGTAGCTGTGGCTGAATCTCAGATACAGGACCAACTGACATCTCCACATTGTACATAAGACTGATTTTTGTGTAACTGAAGCCATGATTTTGAGAGGTCTGTTGTCATTTATAATCCTGTTTTAGGATGGAAAAAGATTGAATGCATCCTTTTTTCCACTTGAAAATAGAAAGCTGGTAATTTCAGCTGCATAAGTCATACTCTATTGAAAAGTACTGAGTAAAATTTCGGTATTCTGGGGCCATGTATTAATTACTTAACATTCCACACAGATGCCGTTGGCCTGAGATGTTTTTCAGCTCTTTGTGATGACCACACATCATTGATTTCTGTTTTTCTGTTTTACCTCCACTTCCAAATCATATGTCTGACTTCTATTGATGTCTTGCTAGTGTTTGACTCTTGTTGATTTCTTTAGCATATAATTTATGTCAGAGGTTCTTAGGTAAAGTGTGAGGTATCAGAATTACCTATGCTAGATCCTCCCCACATACTCTTCTGTCCCCCAGGGATTCTGATACATTCCCAACCTCTTGATTCAGAACAACAAATTTTGGTGTTTTTATTCATAAATGTTTTTAAGGCAGGAAGTAGTTTTGGAGAGTGTGAGGACCCTGGCAGGCAAATGCGCTGGGAAGGGACATTGAGTAAAGCTGACTGAGATGAGTTGAAAGCCCTCTGGAAATAAGTCTGACAAGCAGATGGTGTCTGGTACTGCTGCTCCCTGAAGCTAAGCTTTGGGTTGGCTGGATTGTGCCATGAAGATGGAGGGCCAATTCAGATCTATTGCTCTTGTGGTTTGAAAAAGGCTCCTCCTTTCCATTCAAATATCCAATCCTGCTTGTACATCAGGATCTTCCTTAGGTCCTATCTGCTCTTGAAGCCTTATAGTTAAACACAGTTTATGCCTTCTTTGATTTCTCTGTTTTTTGAACAGTTAGTGCTTATATCTGTCATTTTTGCACATACGTTGCCCATAATCTTTAACTGTTCCCTGAGCATATATCTCATCATTCTAACAAGGATACAAACTCCTCAAAAGCTATAACTTTTACCACATTTCCAATTTTCCAGAAGAAAGAACTTGAACAGAAAGTTCTTTCTGGGAGGAAGATAACTAAAATTTGTTTAGCATTACTATGTGGCAGGCATTGTGGGAAAGTCCTTGATATTTTACTTCAATTTATTTCTGCATGCTATTATCACTTTTCTTTTTATAGATTATTAAAATGAAATTTGGAGTTTTAAGTAACTAGCTCGAAAGAACATCAATCATAGTGGAGAATGTAGAGATTTGACTTAGACTTATAGGACTCCAATTTCAGTTGCCACAATAACAGTTAAGTATTGGCCTTCCTATGTTTTAAAAGTGTGTCTAATAGCCATTTTATTTGGAGATTCTGCTATCTTCTTTTTATACTCTGAAATACAGGTGATGTTTATACTTTCATGTAATTTTTCAATGCTAGCTTTCATTGTTACTATGTCTTATTTTATAATTTCAGTTAAATGATGATTATATAATGATACTATGACCAATCAATTGTCCAAAAGTCTTGATACAACTTCTTTTGGGAGCATCATGCTTATAAATATATGCATAATTATTGCTATCAAAATCATCTGTTTTTCACCTATTGTAATGATGCTTTTAGTAGTGAAAGTAGAAAAATTTACCTTGAGGATGCTATTTGTAGTAACAGTGATATTTATTTATCATAGGAAATAATCTTCACATAGATTCAGGAAGTCACTGAACTGCAATTATATTTTTATTATCTAATATTTCCACAAAATTTCAGTTCTTTTTCCTAGGTGTTTGAATACCAATATATTTAATCTTTCAATTTTATTTTATTGATAATTTGAGTAAATCAGCAAACGTGCTTGCCAATTATTCTGGCTTTATAATGCTAGTCAGAAAATGTTATTAATTGTGACAGTTTCCAATATACCAGCTATTCTTCATCAGCTACTTCAAGTGTTGAATTCTGGGAAGATTTTACAACTATTACCACTTTACAGATAGTTTTTTATTGCTTCCTGACTACCAAAATCTTTTTTTTTCCAGTAACAATTTAATTTTTGAAAATTGTGCTTAACGGCCTCTAACTTTAAAAATTATCTGAGTGTGAGTGAGTGTGTGTGTGTGTGTGTGTGTTTCCCAATGTCAGCTTTTATTTTTCTTTATCTTCCCAGGTAATATTTTAAATTTCATTTATCTCAATCTCTTCGCTAGCATTAATATCTTCAGGCTTATAAATACTTAAATGGCTCAATAAGCTTCAGGTTTTATCCAATGTATATCTGCAGCTTGCCACCCAGCTTTCTATTGAAGTCTCATGGTATGTTAAATATGTGTTTTGATTATTTGCACCTGGGAGACTAAAGCTCAGGTGAAGAAACTATTATAAGTGCATCTCATCCTTTGGTTTGCTTGATGTTGTTTTTATACTCGTGGTGAAACAGGTGCAGAACTCTGCAACTGTCTCTGTTAATTAGGCAAATAGATAGTG
Source organism: Aotus nancymaae (assembly GCF_030222135.1). Taxonomy (NCBI): domain Eukaryota; kingdom Metazoa; phylum Chordata; class Mammalia; order Primates; family Aotidae; genus Aotus; species Aotus nancymaae. Next base: position 58,187,848 of record NW_026988425.1, on the reverse strand, counting down.
ACACTCAGGTGTAGGGGAATTAAGTGCATATTCTAGAATCAGACAGCCATAGACTTGAAATCTGGCTCTGCTATTTGCTAGTAGAAACTTTGAGCAAATTATTTAACCATATTGTGCTTTAATTTCCTCATCAATAAAACAGGTAATCATAGTCACAACTTCATTCATGTAGGGAGGACTAAATGAGATGATATAAAATAGTGCATATACATATACTTTTGTGTGTATGTGTGTCTATAGAATTACTCTAACAAGGCTTTATATAAAATGCATTTGTCTTGATTTCATGGCCACACATATAGAAATAGCCCATGACACTCCACTTTTATTACTCATAGCATAATGTAGTAAATTTTAGTATTCCACAGTGGCATTCTTGTTAACCAGAAAAAGACATGATTTTTTTGTTTTGAGTAGCATATGCTTATTTTTATACAAAATACTAGCAGTCTTTTCAAGTCATTGTCTGCCAAGAGATATTGGCAGCTCCACGTCTTGCCTGTCACTGTGACAAGAAGGAAAATCAATACAACCACCAATTAATATGAAGCTGTCTAAGGTCATGATTATCTCGGCTCTTTAGAAAAAAATTAAGACTTTCACAAAGGGCCTTGGTAAATTTTTAGGTCCATGAAAAACCTGTAACTGTATTTACACATAAAAATAGTTACATGAATTCAAATTTTCAAAGAAAAGGGCTCGGGCTGAATTGGAGGGAAATATATTACTTTGTTATGTGCACTCACCTATGATCTGCATGTGCTAAATAATTACTCCTTCCTGATTTGATTTCTATCTGTTCAAGTCCCTTCTCTTCTTAAAGGTTTTTCAACTCAACTGTCCCTTTCTTCATGAAATTTTTGAAAGCGCCCTCTTAGAATGAAGTCAGCCATGCTCTTTATTTTCTCAAACTTGGTTACATCTCTTTCATAAAAATTCATATACTACATCATAGACTTTATCAGATCAGACTCTCATTTTATCTATCTTGTGTTTAGTCTTATAAACCACCCATGTTACTTTACCACTGGCTAAAGTGGATCAGTTCTCAAAAAATTGTCCCTGAATGAATGAATTTATGAATAATTAGAACCAGTACAGAACTTATAAATCATTTAGTTTAATTCCTCATTTTATGTATGAAAAAACTGAGGTCTAGCAAGGTATCTAATTTTGTCTAAGATCACACAGCAAGCACAGAAAAAGGAAAAAATAGGACCTCACTTCTGTTGGTGCACATTTTTAATTAAAATGATTGGAAACTTAAAAGTACTGGTACTTGAGAATTATAAATCTCTAGAATATCTGAGACATTGTTTTGAAAGTAGTTGTGGCAGATCAGGTTTTTATCTATAAATATTGTTGATGAGATTCCTATTTAGTCAAACTCCTCACTTGGCAAACAGCTATATAGAGAAACAGATAAATTCTATATTGCATTGTGCTCATCTTGTACAATGTAATACAGAATTGTGCAATGCAGAATTGTATGGTATAGAATTATAGAGTAATCTTGCACCATACCTTATTTGATGTGTTGTAAATTGAGTTGACCAATTGACTGTTCATAATTGTCAGATGACTTTGGAAAAATAGCAGCCTCTGGCAACTAAAGAAAAATAGAAACTGAGTCTCCTACTCTACAACACTGCTATCACAAGAATTGTAAAAGTGAAATATTTTGTTAGCCAAATACTGCCACAGAAATGCATTTTTTGTTAGCTAGCAGGCACAAAACATTGAAGCACTCTTTTCCTATAAACCCAGTAAAAATCCTGCTTTAAAAAAAAATCTTTTCAGATGCTCTGAAAAGGACCTTGCATGAATCAATCATTTGGAGGAAATGACAATATTCTTTCAGCAGCATTAGCTAACTTGTTGGATCAGGAAACAGATTTAGCTATTGAATGTATGGACACAGGATGAAACAGAGCTTGATATGGCTGTTACTTTGAAGATACCTTAATGGGCTCACCAGAGGGGTGTGTGTGTGTGTGTGTGTGTGTGTGTGTGTGGTTTTACTTTTTTGTTATAAAATGTCTTAAAAATTAAAGTAAGACTAATATACAGTTTCTTTTCCCATAAAATTGACCAATTTTTTTGTCCTTTTATTTTTTTTAGTTGGGGATGGGGTATTCAAAAAGTACATGCCTAATTTTTTGTAATAGCTTTTTTGAGATGTTGTTAACATAGCTTCCAGTTCATAAAGTATATAATTTGATGGTTTTCAGTGTATTCACAGTTGCACAAACATCACAATCAATTTTGGAACTTTTTTTATTGTTCCCATTAAAAACACTGTACCCATTTTCCAACTCTTCTTTCCTCCTCACTGACCTCCCCACCAGCCTTAGGCAACCACTAACATACTTTCTCTCTATATAGATTTGCCTATGTGGGCACTACACCATAAATGGAATCATACACTATGTGCTTTTTCTGTGATCAACTTCTTTCACTTAGCCAAATGTTTTCAAGGTTCATTCATGTTGTAGAATGTATACAAGTCCCTTATGAGATACATGATTTGAAAATATTTTCTGTCATTCTATAAGCTGTCTTTTCACTTTCCTAATGGTGCCTTGAACACAACAGTTTTAGGTTTTGATAAAATTTATTTTATCCAGTCTTTTTTCTTTTATTGCTTATGTTTTTGATATGATATATAAGAAACCATAGTGTAATTAAAGACTATGAAATATAATACCTACTTTTTTATTCTAACAGTTTTATAGTTTTAGCTCTTAAATTTAGGTCTTTATACATGCACGTGTGTTTATTGTGGCACTATTCACAATAGCAAAGACTTGGAACCAACCCAAATGCCCATCAATGATAGACTGGATAAAGAAAATGTGGCATATATACACCATAGAATACTATGCAGCCATAAAAAAGGATGAGTTCATGTCCTTTGCAGGGATATGGATGAAACTGGAAACCATCCTTCTGAGCAAAATAACACAAGAACAGAAAACCAAACACCACATGTTCTCATTCATAAGTGGGTATTGAACAATGAGAACACACGGACACAGGGAGGGTAACATCACACACCAGGGCCTGGGGGTGGGGAGTTAGGTGAGGAATTGCAGTGAGTGTGAGGATTGGGGAGGGATAGCATTAGGAGAAATACCTAATGTAGAGGATGGGGCAATGGATTCAGCAAACCACTACCGTGGCACATGTATACCTATGTAACAAACCTGCACAATCTGCACAGGTACCCCAGAACTTAGAGTATAATAAAAAAATTTGGATCTTCAAACACTTTGAGTTCACCTTTGCCTGTGGTGTGAGGTAGTTCTTCCACTTCATTTTTTTCCGTGTGGATATCTAGTTGTCCCAGCACTATTTGTTGTAAAGACTGTTCTTTCCACATCAATTGTCTTGACACCTATGTTGAAAACAAATTGCCTAAAAAAGTAACAATTTCTTTCTAGACTCTCAAGTCTATTTTTTCATATATATACATATACATCTATGCAAGTATCACACCATTTTGATTGTTGTAGCTTTGTAGCAAATTTTGAAATTGGGAAATGTGAGTTCTCCAACTTTGCTCTTTTTCAGTATTATTTTGACTCTTTGGGTCCCCTGAATTTCTATATGAATTTTGGGATAAGCTTTTCAATTTCTTTGAAAAGCCGACTTAGAATTATAATAGAGATTGCACTGAATTTGTAGATCAATTTGAGGAGTATTGACATTTTAACAATATTAAGTCATCTGATTTATGAGCGTTAAATATCTTTCCATTTATTTAGGTATTCTTTAACTGATTTCAACAATGTCGTGTGGAGAAAACTACTCCAACCTCATCAGATGACTCCACTGGATGACAAACATATTCTTATCCATGATTTGAAAGCAGAAAAGAAATATAAGATGATGTTCAATAATTTCGTATCTATCCCCAACAAGAAAGAAAGGAGAATGGATGTGCAGGTGCTCTGGAGTTTTCAGAGAAATATTAGGTTTCATGCTACAACTGTGAAGCTGTAAAGGGAAGCACTGGGTAGTTTCACGAGTTTGAGCCCTTAGAGGTTAGGGACATTAGAATGTGTGAAATCCCTTTAGTAGACATTAAATGTGAGCAGTTGAAAATAGAAAATACTAATTATCTACAGAAATAATTAGCAAGATCCAAACAAGGATATGGAGAGAAATAGCTCATATAGCTCAGAGTTTGACCTCATTCATGAAGGGTAGAGGTGCCTGTATAAAATTTGAAGCCAAATACATATCTTGAACATCACTAATTTCAGCAGTGAAAATATACTTGTAAGGTTCTTTGTAATACTATACAAACTCTCTAATGCAGATTCAGATATTGATATTTGAAGGTCTTATTGCAGCCTCAGTCCTGGAGGGTGAACTCCTGATTACTTCAAATGCTAACGATGTGTATTAGTCTGTTTCACAGTGCTATAAAGAACTTCCCAAGACTAGGTAGTTTATAGAGGAAAGAGGTTTAATTGATTTGCAGTTCAGCATGGCTATAGAGGCCTCAGGAAACTTACAATCATGGCAGAAGGCGAAGGGGAAGCAAGACACCTTCTTCACAAAGTGGCAGTCCTTTCTGTGAGTGAAGGAAGAACTACCACACACTTATAAAACCGTCAGTTCTGATGAGAACTTACTCACTATCATGAGAATAGCATGGAGGAAACCACTCTCATGATTCAATTACCTCCATCTGGTCTCTCCCTTGACATGGGGGGATTATGGGGATTATGGGGATTATAATTCAAGATGAGATTTCCTTTGGGGGCACAAACCATATCACAGTGCCTTCAGTTGTAGTTTAGGTTTAATTCACACACTTTATAACACTGTTTGTACTGAATTATTTTAAAGTAAATTACATATAATATTATAGCAGTATGCTCATCTTGGAGTCCTGAGCTCTCAAAAGTTCATTCATGTGGTCCTGGGAGCTATTTCCTGTCTTTTCAACACCCTGATAGAAACAATCCCTATTGTAAGGATTCACAGGTTAACTAAAACCACGTTTTTTTGGCTTTTGTATTATTGCAGTGTGTTAATACTAATTGCCTCATGCCTAATAGAAATTGTTATTGGCAGTTATACATGTTTTTGAAGTACTAATAGTAAGGGAAGCATATTTTTAATAGTTATTACTTGTTTGATGTACAAGGTCATTATACATAGGGCAACCATAAGATTGAACTATACTAAAAAGGCCTCGATAGTGATGTGAGTTAATTATGTGAAATAGAAGCAATGCTTTCAATGAGTTTCTTTCAATGAGTTGCCTTGGAGATTAGAATTCTAGGTTGTCTGTATTAGTACTTGAATCTATATGATCAATTTTAAGTGTCATGATTATACTAATAGAACATTGTATTGTAATAAATCAATACTTTGATATCCTGAGATTTACTATCTCTTAGAGATTCATATTTGATTTTGATTTACGTAGGAAAAAATATTACAGTCAGCTTGTTCAAAAGCTGTAAACTAAAGAGACTCAACTAACTGTGGGCACTTGAATTTCCAGAAGCTATATTTTCATAAGCTATAGATGATTTCATGTATGCCCCATCCAAGGGAGGGTATTAATATAAAGGGGCTCATCTATGTTAACCATCCTGCCTTCTGCCTTGCCAAGTCATCTCTTTTCTATTGCTATTAATAATATGCATGGCTGTACCACAAAACCCTATGAGATATGCTTAGATGACAGTCACCATTTCAGCCTGTGGTTGGAAAACTTGCAACTGTTTCTTTCTTCACCCAAACTGTGCACTAACCCTTGTTCTCCAACTCAAACTGAACACAATACATATCTTTGATGGCAATAATATTTTGCTGTCTTGATGTATACTAGTTCTAAGCTCCTATTTTATTACAGCAGTGCCTTTTATTTCTTAGCCTGTCAGTGCTCCTTGATTTAAAGTTCTGGATATTGTGTGATTAGGCTATCGTTTGGATTAAAAGACCTACATAGTCACATAAAACAGACAACCTGGTACTGGCTTGAAAGAAGACATAGGAGTTTATCTCACACTGAAAAAGAGAGAATAGAAGGTAGGTTATGGAGGATTGTATTGAATATTCCAATGTGAGAAATCTGGAGGAAATCAGGGTTTTTAGCAGAGATAGCCAGAGACTTTTTGCTCTATCTTGTGGGTAGTGGTAGTAGTAGTGGTAATCAGTTATGATTATATTTGTTGCTTAGTAATAGAAGCTTGGAATACCAACAGCTTAAATAAGATAATTTCTCTCTTTGATAAGCAAAGATAGAAAATAATCAGTAAAGAGCTTGTATGATGTCACATTGAAAATTCAGAACTCGGGTCCTTCTATTTTGTTGTTATTTCACCTTCAATATGTGGCTTCCACCTTATGGTTCAATATGGCTGCTTGAATTATAACCATCACTCCACAGTTTAACAAGCGGGAAGTAGAAAGAGTAGTGAGGGGCGAACCTCATCTCTTTAAGGATACTTACTGGATACCACATATGATATATCTGCCTATATGCATGCTATTGGCCAGAACTTAGTCATGTGACTTCACCTATCTCTGAGGAATACTGGAAAGTATAATTTTTATTCCATACTCAGACAGAACTCATCCTAGCTCTGTAACCAGCTAAGAGTCATAATTTATATTACTAAGGAAGAAAAAGCAAAAAAGCAAATCAACATTAATAGCACTAGCGTTAGGGAGCTGAAGATACTCAATAGTTGGGAATATTTAGAAGAGTGAAGTAGGTTGAAGGTATATCATTACCTAGTTTAGTTAAAATCCAAAATCTGAGGTTGTTTTCTACAACGGGCCATCCTAGATCCTCAAAGAGTCTTTTGAAGTCGCATGGTCAATGAAAGAGAAACCACAAAGGCTGCCTGGTAACAGGTCTTTCTGTCAATTTTCAGATGCATTTCTAAGGTATAGGTTGTCCTGTTGTGACTTTTCCTTGCTTTTGAAGGTTTCTGTATTTCCCTTATAAAATCTCTTCTGCTGATGGTCCAAATGTACTACACTATTGAGTCTGTCAATAGAAGCTGCTTAATGTTCCTTCAAAACACATATTATTTTCACATAAATAGTATGGGATCAGTAGAACTTAACAGATGAATTAGAAACAGAATATGTAAAAATTTAGATTATAAAAGGTATGTCATAAATTAAGAAAGGATTTATTAAATAATTAAACATTCAACATAAAATACTTATATTAGTAATATGAGAGATGAAATGAAAAAAGCTAATCCCCTACCACACACTAGATACCTAAATCAATTCTAGGTGGATTAAAATGTTAACTGCTTAAAATCAAATCATAAGAAAACTAGAAGGAAATACAGATGAATTTGAAAGGATTATTTTTAAAAATGGTAATATTCAGAGGTGGTAAAGGTAGAGTAAAACAACTCATATATAATAAAAGTGTAAACTGTCACACCTTTATAGAAGAAAATTTGGTCATGTACATGGAGTCAAAGTATTGAAATTCTTTGTCTTAGTAATTGTATGTCTAGAAATAAATCTTAGAGAAATAATTTGAGGCCAGATGTGATGGCTCAAGCCTGTAATTTCAGCACTTTGAGAGGCTGAGGCAGAGAGATCACTTGAGGTTAGGAGTTTGGGACCAGCCTGGCCAGCATGGCGAACCCCATCTCTACTAAAAATACAAAAATTAGCCAGGTGTGGTGGCGCATGCTTGTAATCCCAGCTACTTGGGAGGCTGGGCAGGAGGATCGCTTGAACCCAGGAGGTGGAGGTTGAATTGAGCCGAAATCACGTCACTGCACTCCAGCCTGGGTGACAGAGTGAGACTCTGTCTCAAAAGAAAAAAAAAGAAAAGAAAAAGGAATAATCTGAGATATGCATAGGAATTACTGCATAAAGGTATTATATTAGTTATCTATTGTTGTATAACAAATTATCAATAATTTAGCAGCTTAAAACAACACTCATTTTTCAGCTCACAGTTCTGTAGGTCAGAAGCCTGCCACAACATGACTGGATTCTCTGCTCAGGGTATTGGAAAGCTGAAATCAAGGTATCAACCAGGATGATTTCTGGTCTGGAGACTCTGGGAAAGAACTTCCAGGATCATTGAGTTTGTTGGCATAATTCAGTTCCTTGTGGCGGCAGTTTGAGGTCTGTTTCTTTGCAGGCTGTCAGCTGCGATCTGCTCTCAGCCCCTAGAGACCACCTACATTCTTTGCCATGCAGCATTGTCTACCTCCAGCCACAGAGAACTTCTTGTGTGTCAAATCCCCTTTGTACTTTGAATCTCTGATTTCCCCTATCTTTGACCTCTAGACCCAGGTTTAAAGGGCTAATGTTATTGTCAGGCCGATTAGGATAATCTCCCTATCTTACAGTCAAATGCTCTGAGACCTTAATTACATCTGCAAAATCCATTACAACAGTACCTACATTAGTGTTTGACTGGAAAACTGTGTGTACCCCTGGGACTGGGACTTTCGGAGACCATCTTAGATTTCTGCCTGCCATGGTTTATCCTGTGTTACCTGCAAAGTTAGGAACAATTCAAATTTCTAAGAATAAAATATTGATTAAATTAGTTAAGGTAAATTCATATTATAAAAGATAGTGCTATTCAAAACTCCTTATATACTGTCATATGAAAATGCCGAAGCTGATAAGTTAAAATGAAAATATGAAACTGTGTATATGCATAGAAAAAATCTAGAAAGAAATAAATATAAATATTGACTGCGAGGCTCTATTATTGGTTCGAACCCTGAAAGCGTGCCAACAAACAACACGAGGCGGGGTGGAGCAGCACGCTGTTTTAATGAGCACCTGGGTGCAGACGGGCTGAGGCCTAAAATGGCGTCAGCTCCAAGTCCCGAGGCAGGGGTTTTATAATCTCCTGTAAACGAGAAGTGTCCAAGTCTGACACAACTGCTACGTCGTACCCAGATGGCCTCTTTCTCGATCTTCAGATGGTACTTGTCTTTCGGCCTGCCCGCTTCCGGCTTCTGCTCTCTTGCCGAGGCATGCTGCTGGCGCAAGTGGTCTTGCGCCTTGGGACCCGGCCTGAGGAGGAAGGAGTTATTCATAACCCCAAGCTTTCAGACCCCAGGGAGAATCTTTCATTGACAACGGAAGACAGTATAATAGGTAATTAAAATGTCTTTATATTTTTTCATATTTCCATATGTTTTATAGTAAGCATGTACTAATTTTGTAATAAGAAAAAATAATTTATTTGAAAAACACTTGAGCATTTTCATGGGTCACACAGTTTTCTTCTATTTTAGTCTTCCCCAAACCGTGACTGTAGCCTTCACACAAACTTAGTAATTCTCTCACCTTGTCATCTTCAGTCTCTTTAACCTGCAGGGGAGGAATCCTGCTGCACCTTTTCTCCTTAGCTTGTGGGTAGCTCTAACAACACTAAGATTTATTGTTACCATTCTTTTCCTCCTGTGCCTTTGGCAGACAATATTAGCTGATCAAGGAACTCTTCCTCCTGATCCTGGACTCTGCTCTAGGTTACTCCAGTCAGCTATGCTTCATCAGTTGGAATTGGCATGAAAGACCAAATCAGCAAAGCCTAAACTAATCTGAGGATTGAGAGTGTCTGGCCATGCTTGGACAGCCTGTGAAGCAAGCCAGCTGGATTTCTGTTCACATGGAGAGCAAAGAGCTTCTTGGAAAGAAGTTCTTCCTAAAGTATCAGGGGTCAATATACAAGAACATGGCTGTAGGGCAAGCAGTTGTTAAAGGAGAAAAGTGATTTTGAAAGCAGAATGGCATTTGCTAGTCTGATTTCTCTTTGTCACAGCTCCATGGCTGAGTCCTAGAGAGCACAAGGCAACATTCCTTATGAATGGATTGAACTGATAGAGATGGCTGGCGGTGTTCCCACTTGAGCAAAGTGACATCATCCTAAGACATCACATTCAGGAACTGTAAAGAAGGAAATACACTGTAGGACAGTGCATGTCAGTCAGGCCCCTGGAATTTTTCAAACTAATGCAGTAATTTCAATTAGGTTGGAATTTCTAAAATTCTACAAGTGGCATCAGAGACAAAGAGAATATGGTTCTGCTACCATTTTAGATTTCCTATTGTAGTTCCAAGTTTGTGTAGGACGTTAATACATGGGTTATTCTTATAAATTATGTGATATAGGAAAGAGAGCTAATATGGTCTTCCTTTTACAGATTAGTAAAAGCATGAGTGGTTAAATCTGTTCACACAACAATTTATGTGTGAGAAGGAATAGAACCTAGCTGCACTGCCTTTTTCTAACTAAACAGCATGTGACAAGGCCATAGATACCTGCTAGCAAACACTTTGAATAAATCCCTGTATCAGACGCTGAGGGCTACCACACATATTGAGAAGTGCAAACCCAATGTACTCACTAATGTCTGTAAATGTGATGTGATTTGTAGATTTCAACTGAGTGCATTTTGATTTCAAATTTTAAGAATCAATATGTAGTGGATTATATTTTCAGAAGATAGAAAATCTCACATATTCTTTTTCCAATGTGATATTGACACTTTATTGAGAGAATGGCATGGTAATACGTTGAGAGATTTTAGGAAATATTACATGACATCAATGAGTTCATCAAAAGAGCCCTTGCACTGTTTTCTTATCTCTCAACTCCTCTTCTTTTCCCTTGATGAAAGCCTCTCTAATCTATATTTATCTTCTAAATCAATTACTCAGACATATAACTTAAACTCTCTAAATCTTTCTATTCAGTTGTAAAATGAGATTCATAACAGTAATCAGTTTTATTTGTCTGATTAGTCTGTCATTGGATCAATATATAATGTCCTACCTCTGTAACATTTATTTCTGCTATTGCAGCATCCTATAGCTTTTGGATTTAAATATGGAACTGTGAGTTGATGGGGGATGGCTACTTTACTAGACAGGTTTGGAATGACCTGGGCACCAAGGATGTGATCCTTTGAGAATAACTTCTAGTCTCCTAACCTAGGAGTTACAGAAAGTTACTTAAGCAGCATGGAACAGCTGAGTGGCCTTTGTCTTCAGGTTTCTTCCTAACTTTACAGAGTCCTCAGCATTTGGAAGGACACTCATTTTTGTTCTGCTTGGTGCATAAGAGAGGATTAGGCTCATTATTTTCAGGAAATCCAGGGAGGCCTTGCCTTTCAAATGAACACACGATGGTTTGGGGTCACTTAAAGCCAATATTTTTTTTCTTTGTGTAGGGAATTAGATAATGCAACCCTAGGGGGAAAATGAGATAGAATGAGTTTTGTTTTGTTTTGTTTTGTTTTTTTAATAGGAAAATAACTGTAAGGCCAGAGAAGGAGGAGGCATGCACTATTAAATACGCTTTATATTGTTTGGGGAAGCACAGCTTATTTACAGAATCCCTCTATGACAGTGAATTGAATAGTTTATTTTTTTGTAGCATTAGATTTTAAAGTGTTTTGAAATGCTTCCAAATCTGTTATTCTAATGAAAGCCCTTCTTTCCAGAAAAGAAAGTGAGTTACAAATATGGTAAGTAATGTGCGCTAGGACTAGGTCAGCCCAAGAGAGCTGTAACCCCTTTCTTCAGGGTTGAGTGACTATCTCTCCCACTTGGTAAACTCACTAAGCTAATCTCAGCACTGAAATGTGTCACCTCTCTTAGGCAGTCTGCTGGAGGTGCAGCGTAACTAACTGAAATGGGTCACTGTAATGACGGGAATTTGAAGTACTGTGGTTGGCTTGTGGGGAGGCAGATTTGGTTTCTTAGGACTGTGAGGACACTGTCATCTACTTCTTGTATACGTAAGGGTGACTTAACCCTGTCCTCGGTGAAGTTAGCCATTTAAAGATCTTAAAGTTATAAGATCTGTGTTGTGTCCTTGGCTATGGAAATTGGGCTAACCCTGGGATTGCAAGATAGCCAAACTCTATCAGAAACTTGAGATAGCACTATTGACCCATTTTACAAAAAGCAGAGAGTTGTGGTGAGTACATCATTTATTCACACTAGGCCATGAAGATCAAAGTCAGAAATGATAGAAATGAGGAAATTCATGGCCATCTCTGCTACAGTTATCACTAATAGGACTATAACTTGATGAGAGATTGTGTGCACCAATGTCAAATAAAGTATCATGCAATCATTGAAAAACAAGAGCATTTGACTTGTTTTTTCATGCTTGAGTTCATAATGCCCCTCAAAAACAACTTCTACAATGCTATTGGGCTGCTTTAAATTATGATTGCTGTAGTCTGTTTTTCCTGGAATTGTTTACTGCTTACTTTTCCTCTCCCTTACTAGTAGTAATATGATAGTTTGTGCTTTGAAAGGAAGTTGAATCCTAACCCCTAAAGTAATATATTTGATTTTTCTGTGGAAACTGACAATACTCATGAGCTTGTCCTACCTGCAATCCAACTGCATTATTTCACATAGCACATTAAAGCCAGAATGTTGGTCCTTTTCCTACCTTCTGTTGATCTTCCTCCAACAGCTTGCAAGTTACCAGTCTTTTTACATTTGTCCTTATACTTCTACACTCTTGTTGAAATGAGAAGCTAAAATTTGCTTGTCACAAAAGCCTTCTTTCTCTAACCTAGAAGACTGAGGAAGTTTTTGTTTTCTATTATTTTCCTTATAGAAAATAACCTTCTTAAAGTTACATGTTATGTTTTATACATTTCTGGGTGTCTTATCATACCATACAGTGTCAGACATTAAGTAAGGGCTAGATGTACACTGTGATCTGAATATTCGTGTCTTCTCTAAATTCCTATGTTGAAATCCTAACCCCCAAGGTCATGATATTTGCAAGTGCAGCCTTCAGCAGATGATGAGGTTATGAGGGTGGAGATTAGTGAGTTTATAAAAAAGACCCCAGAGAACTCTCTTGTCTTTCCACCATGTGAGGTTACAGTAAAAAGATGAGTATCTATGAAGAAGGAAGAGGGCCCTCACCAGGCACCAAATCTGCCAGCACTTTGATCTTGGACTTCCTAGCCTCCGGTACTGTGATGGATAAATTTCTATGGTTTATAAGTCACTCAGCCTATGGTAGTTTTATCAGCCAAAATGGACTAACACAACATATTTGTTGAATTAAGTTTCTTATGAGAGTAGTCACCCAGAAAGAAAAATGGAAGTAGATAGAACAAAATTCAGGGTAAACTCAGTTTCTTCTGCTTGTACATATACACGTACACACAAACATATTCATTACACGTAACACTAAACATCTATTAAACCAGAACATGATACACCTTTACTATAGAGCCCATACTGCATTTAGATTCTGCCGTGTGTGTGTGTGTGTGTGTGTGTGTGTGTGTCTTGTTTGTGTGCCGACTCTGTTCTGCCAGCAGAGACTATTCTTACCGTGCACATGGATGGCATAAATTTCTTACTGCCAGGGAGAGCATCTGGCTTTTTTTGGGAGGACTTTATGTCATTGCAATTTGGGTAGGTTGTGCTAAATCAAACTATGGTTAAGTCATTGGCAGGACTGTCCAAGGACATAATGAGAAAATAGAGAGAGATGCAGGCAATCATAGGAATGCGAGTATGCTTGAAGATGAAAAAAATCACCAGTTGATACTGCAGGCTCAGATAAGGGCAAGGGTCAGATGATTAGGAAAACAGAATGATTAACAAGAGGATAAAACAGGGAATGCCAGGTGTGGCCCCTGTTCAGAAAATGGCAAAAGTGAAATGTGAAGTGGAGGATTGCTTTCACTTTTTCTGAATGGTCTTGGAATTAATAGCCTATTGAGAAGAAGACAAACAAGATTGAAAATGGAAATGAGTAAAACACAAGGAAGAAACTACACAGCTTTAGGGAGTATGTGTACTTTGGGAGGAAATTGTCTTAGAAATGATCATTACACTGTTTGGAATTAAAGAATGGAGTAATGGCTAATAAAAACATTTTTGAGCTAAGGCGATTAACTCAGGTAGGTAGCCTGGGCACATGGAACATAACAATGAATAAATTCTTCTTAATTCTTGAGCCATGTGTCTTCTATGATTGAGATAATTAGAGGACAAGGTTGGCTTTTCGGAAGCTTGGGGACTTGGGAGCTCAAGGGTGTTGACTCCTCGAAACACAGAGCTGTAGGGGAAGTCACATTTGCCAACAATGCCTTTTCAACTCCTTTTAATGTGGCCCTCTTCTCCCCCAGGGACCTCCTCTGTAGACTTGTGCCTTTGTGATACTTCCTCAGGGTACAGAGTCCCCCAGTGAGGTTTCTCTGGAAGGTATGGTGGCAGGCTCTAAAATTTTTCATCTCTCATCCCTGTGTCCCTCACAGTTTCTTCTCCTAATCTTGTTGAAATACAATTGACAGTTTGGTTGGAAACAGGGATGGTGGATCATTTTAGGGGCTAATTTTTGCATAGAATATAGACAGTTGCGACTACTGATGCACCCATTCTAACAGGCTGTCATAGAAAGACAAATCAAGCAAAGCTTCACTTTTCCATCTTGATGTTAGCTCACCATTCTGTGTAAGCAAATGTCAACAGGCTTGTGCATAAGCAAGGAAGAGAATTATCTCTGGGGAAATTTCTAGGAGAGTCAGTTGAACATCTTTGCCCAGGTGTATTACTCCATGAATCTGTCACAGCATTTGAAATTCTACCATTAAAACTGTCTTCCTTTGAATTAAAGCCCTATCACCTCAAGTATTGTTTTCCATTTTTATAATAGTTTCAGTCTTGATTAAACAGGGTAAGCCATGCAAACAAAACAAAACATTTTCGTAAGACCAGCTTCAAGGAAAGCACAAGAGTATGAATGCATTTCTTGTGTTTGCACACATCCAGAACTCACAGTCACGGCTGCCATTGCCATCCTCTCAAGGTTGGGAGAGCCAGTCTTAAGGACACTGCATCTAGGCCATGGACAATGGTGGCTGGAGCCAACTGGTGAACAGTAAACAGGAATAGAGAGGGAGGAACAGGTGCAGATGGACAGGATGGAGGTGTCACATTCTCATGAAAGAAGTAGCTGTTTTACTAAAACTGAACTGAGTGGGCCACCTTCCCTTTTGGAACTCCAGGCAGCACTGGATGAGGTTGGTGCTGTATCAGGCTGCAAGTTTATCTCTTGCTATGACCATTCAGACTTCTATTTCAACATTTCTGGCCTCTATAGAAAGTTTGCTTCCTCTTAGATTCAGATGTTTAGCTCATACCCTGTTGAATCTAATTTTGTTTCTTGCTTATGGATCTTTCCTTCCTGAAATTTCTCTTACTTTTTTTTTTTTAAATTTAGTGACTTCAGATTTACCTTATCTTCTACAAATTTTGAAACCTTAATTTCTATTCTTGCTTATTGTTCTTTAATGAGGTTATTAAATAAAATTGCAATGGTAGCACATTAAAACCCTCTTTGTAACTCAATGTATTTCCATTTTAGATTTTTTTCCTCAGTGCTTCAGGCTGTCTTTTTTTATTCAGGATCTTACTCACATCTAAACTAATTTGAATTAATTTGATCATTCAGTTACCATGAGCTTTGTGATATGTAATAGCCTAATTCCTCCATCTCATAAAGTGACAATGCCTCTGAAGCCTGGAGGAAGTGTTATCTAAAAGCAGTTGAAAGTGCCTACAGAGTTGAGGGGCCACAAAACACTCACCTAAAGTCAGATTGCTCTGTTGAGTTGACTAAATGCTTGGGAGAAACTGTGGGTCTGGCCTAAGAGTAACATTATTCCAGCCTATGACTTGGTGGAATTCATTTAAACTCTCCCTACTTGAGCCTTCTGTCACAATACAAGTAACATTTTCCAGTTATTGTATATAAACTTTTGAGGAGTCTATATTGAGGAGTATATATAATGGTATATATTATCTGTTAAATTATGTATTATCTGTTACTAATAAGCATAATTCTTGTTATTGTCTTTCTTTAATCTCCTCATTCAGGAAGCTGGTTGACAGACATTGACTCTAATTCTCCTAGTTGTTCTCTTGCCAGCTCACCTCGTTGTACAACCAGAGGGCACCATCCTATGGACAGTAGTAATGCCCCTGCAGCTGTGCAATAAACAGCCCTGCTCTAAGTCTAATGAGTTGCTTACAATTCTTTTTCTCTATGATAATTTTGCTTTTCTTAATGCTATAGAGATGATATGACTGCCTTGGAAAATAATTTTATAGTCAGGGAAAAACATGTGACATAGGTTTTTCCCCCAACTTTTCCTTGTACACTTTTCCATCCTCCTTTGTTATTTTATTTTTATATTAAATTCTACCATATAGTCTACGTTAATATAGAGCTTTTTAAAATTTTACTTTTCATTTTACTAGAAGCAGTAAGAAGCACAATTAACCTTTTCTTTTCCTCACATCTTTCCTGTTGATCAAGAAAGATTGACTACTAATATTAATGAAGTAATTGGACTGGTATTTTGGCTCCGTTCTCACGGACAATGTGCACAGGTCCCCACACTCTACACATTTGACCTTTCTGCTTCCTCATTATGTGAATGTGACAGCTTCATACCGTAAGCAATTTTGATAGTATGCACAATGTTAATTCATTGCAGCCATTTGATGCCTTTTTTTCTTATGGGTTTATTCATTGGCCTGTCTGTAGGTAAGAGCTAAAGTGTAGAAAACAAAAATGAATTTAAAGAAAAAGACACTATCCATCACTTTTCCAACTCTTCTAGGCCTTCTCTGCCTGATACAATGAAAAGCTCACTTCCATGGGATGAGAAAAGGAGGCAGAAGGAAAAATAAAGCAAATCTGAGTAAGCTATGCCAAACCTAACTTAGCAGACTGTATTAGTCTTTTCTCACACTGCCAATAAAGATGTACCTGAGACTGGGTAATTTATAAAGAAAAAGAGGTTTAATGGACTCACAGTTCCACTTGGCTGGGAAGGCCTCACAATCATGGCTGAAGGCAAAGGAGGAACAAAGTCATGTTTTACATGGTGGCAGGCAAGAGAGAAAGCATGTACAGGAAAGAGAGAGAGCAAGAGAGAGAGCGGGCAAGAGAGAGAGCATGTACAGGAAAGCTCCCCTTCATAAAACCGTCAGATCTTGTGAGACTTATTCACTGTCATGAGAATAGCATGGGAATAACCCACCCTCATGATTCAGTTTCCTCCCATTGGGTCCCTCCCATGACACATGGGAATTATGGGAGCTACAATTTGAGATTTGGGTGGGAACACAGCCAAACCATATCACTGACTATACCTAAATGAGTGATAAGAGGGAAAGAAAATGGCTCAAGCTAATTGCTTCTTAATAAAATATGGTTATAAAATATAGTCGTTGCAAGGGTATGCAGTTCTTAAGAGCTGTATGCCTCTAGATCACCTTTATGTTTTCTTTTTTCTCCCCAAATCATTGAGTAGTGTTGACTAGGAGAGAGAAAACTCTTTTGCAAAATTACTTTTTTTTACAAAAAAATTTTTTACAAAAATTATTTATTTTTCAAAATTATTAGATTTTGTCAGTGGAAATAGAATGTGTGATGTCAGTGAATTCAGGGGAATGTGTACATTTTAGTAAGATACTGTGGAAAGTACATTGTTAGCATTTGAGGGGTAGTGGCAAGAGTTGAAATGAAGATGTCAAAAGACAACATTACAGCAAATTTAATTTCAAGATATAATTGGCTTTTATTTGTGATTCTAGAATTAGATGATATCTCATTCTATGAAATAGAATGCATGTTCTGCTAGGCATGACAGAATGGTTGGTTTTTGTAAGGTGGGAACAAGGAAATAGAATGCTTTTTAAAAAGCAGATTGGTTAACATCAGGCTACTACAGTTCACCTTTTTTTGTAAGGGTTAAAGCAGAGGGGACTTCCTTATTGCACTGACTCAGACAGACTGGCTCTTTCTGATTGATTGCTGTGAATCTCTCATTTTCAGGAAAACTGGACTGTTTGGAGTCTACTTGCTTCCTTAAAGTTTCAGTTTGATTATATGGCACTTAGCATGAGTCATTCCAGTTTTGGTTTCATTTGGTTTGCTTGGACCTAGTATAGGAGGCGAGTCCAAAACAATGACTTTTCATAAGCTTTGCTTAACAGAGGCTATTTGCCACGCTCCTCTTCTTATTGCTACTTTGTCCCACATCTAGCGGTATATCAAATGTGTGTGGGTGGACATTCCAGCTCTCATTTAAGCTCTGGACACATAGCCTCAAAAGTGAATCATTTGATTTAGGGATGTATGTATCAGTAGCATGGTCAATCTGTGGAGTCATAGGTCCTGGAAATGAGCTGAGGCATCTTGGCCAGTAATTCTGGTGTCCTTGGTATCTGGAGAATTATCTAGAGGGCTCACACACTCAGCTTGACAGACTCCTTGACTGGTGAAGAGGATCATGACCAGAGGAGGGTCGTAATGGTAACCCTCTAAAGTATATGGGTATATGGGTGGTATTGTTCAATTTGTGAGACCCTAGGAAAAAATGTCAGAGGACAAGATAACCTCCTTCAATAGTGCTTGTACCATTTCTGGTTGCTTTGGTTATGAGGCCAGATGTCATATAAAGTATATTCAAATAAACACAATCACATGCAACTAAGACTAATTAGTAATCAGGAGCAGAGGGATTTACAATCAACCAGTGTCAGCCTGGGGAGTATTATAGGGGGTAGTTTGGGAAGATTTTGAATCATGAATAAGGGGTAACATTCACAACCACTGATTTTTAAAAATCTTTCTGAGGTAAACTAAACTTCTCATCCCTTATAACATAAATTAGCAGGACAAGCCACTTAGCCTTTAGCTGTTACTATTTTAGATTACTAGCTAATTTTCCTGGTCATTCATTACATTTTCCTGATGGAACCAGGACTATCACATACACTGTGTATACATTTAAAAATCTGTGGGCTGGGAGGGGAGAGGTTACTGGTCCCAGGTTCCTTGATGACTGCAGAATTAAAAAACTGTGGCACAGTGGTTTAGGAAGGAGTCGTTCATAGTGGACAGTTTAGAAATTATGGGTGCAAACAGTTGTCGATTTTTACCAGTAGTGAATTTCATTATGGGCATGTTAAGGTGTCTCATTTCTGTAAAGATGTTGTAGAAAAAAAAGCAGGTTCTTGCCACACAACGAATAATAGGCATGCAGACACTTTGAAGGGTGAAGGAAAATGGAATTTATTGGGCCAATAGGAAAAAGGAAAAATAACTCTTGGCAAAGCAAGAGAGCATCCTGGTAGCAGGTTTCCTGCCTACAGATTGAATCTCAGGTCACTGCACAGGAACAGGAGAGGCCAGATTCCTCCCATCTGCAAATGGCGGGAACTTCCCATGGCTCCACCCCATCCTCCCAGTGCGCAGGCTGGTCAAACATTCTCTGGGGGACCTTCCCTCTTACCCTTCTCCTGCATCTATCAAAGAGATAGACAACATTGTCACTACTAAGTCATAACTCAGAAAATACCCCCTTTCAGGGCACTACTTAGAAAATACCCTTCCTTATTCAATGGTATTTAGAAACCAGTGAACACTGAGGAAGCTCGAGAGAGATAATTCCCCAGTAGATGTTTCTAAACTGGGAGTGTCATCAATGTCTCTCTCTCTCCCTCTCTCTCCCTCTCTCTCTGTGTGTGTGTGTGTGTGTGTGTGTGTGTATGTGTGTATGTGTTATTGGGAGGCAGGAGAAAGAAGGTCAGGAAGATACACTCTCACTCTTTGTCAAAAACCCCAGGAAGACTTCCCTTTGTGGGTTTACCCAACCATAGTCTGAAAGACTGAATTCAATGTAGTCAGAGACATTCCTGAGGAGTCTGAGCCACACCGACCATAAGCAACATTCATGGAGGAATTTAATATTAATTGAAAATGACAAATTACAAAAAGCCTGAGGGACCAATCCCCTCACTGTCTAGGAGGGGAGTAGGGCAATTTACCTAGATTCAAATGCACCATAAATAACTGCATAGCTGCAATCCAGCTGAATTAATTTATATTTAAAAATCTGAGAGGTGGTCAAAGCTACCTCTGGGAAAACAGAATAGCAGTATTAAAACTTGCAGTGAGTTCTGTACTTTGGAAAGTAGGATATCTTTAAGCATGAAGATTATTGAAGAAAACAGGGCCAGTCATTGTTTACTTTAGAGGGCCAGTGCAATGGACTTGTGGACAGAAAAGATACATTTTACAGAGTTTGGCCTCGTGTGTGTGTGCGTGTGTGTGTGTAGAGAGGGAGAAAGAGAGAGAACATATATAGACAGAATGAGAGACAGAGAGAGAATATATATGGAGAGAGAGAGTAGATATAGAGAGAGTATATATGGAGAGAGACAGTATATTTGGAGAGAGAGAGAGAGAGAGAAAGAGAGAGAAAGAAAGTATATATGGGGAGAGAGAGGCCAAACTCTGTAAAAGGTTTAAAGAGGTTTATTCTGAGCAAATTATGAGTGATCATCACCTGGGGTACAGTCTCAAGAAATCCTGAGAACTTATGGTTGGGTTACAACTTGATTTTATACATTTTATGGAGATAGAAGTTACAGGCAAAGACATACATCAATACATGTAGGTATACATTGGTTTGGCCAGAAAGGCTGAATATCTTGGGGGTAGGATGGAGGAGCTGCAGTCCGGGGGAAGTCACAGGTGGATTGGTAGATTTAAAGTTTAAAGATTTTCTGATGGGCAGTTGGTTGAAAGAGTTAAGCTTTGCCTAAGGTTAAAATCAGTAGAAAGAAATGCTTGAGTTAAAATAAGGGGAATTGTAGAAACCAAGGTTCTTGTTATGTAGATGAAGCCTCTAAGTAGCAGGCTTCAGAGAGAATACATGGTAAAACTGACCTTAAAAGGTGTCAGACTCTTAGTTAAAACCCTCCTGGATCTAGAAAAGACCTAGAAAGGGGAGGAGATTTTCTACACATCTACAGATACAAATTTCCCCCACAAGAGATGGTTTTTGCAGGTTTGTTTCAAAAAATGTCAAAGACATATATTTTGGGGTAAAATACTTTCCTTGAGGGCCTGCTGTCTGTCATATGCTATTATAACAGAGTCAGGTTGGCACTTGGTATCTTATTGCCACAAAAGTCTGTTTTGTGAGTCTTATAATCTCTATTTCAATGTTAATGCCGGTCAGTTTTGCCTAAACTCCAAAAAGGAGGTGGTATAATGAGGCACCTCTGACCTCTCTTTCTCAGGTTTCCCTTGGCCCAGAAAAGTCCGTTCAGTTGGCTGGGGGGCTTTGGATTTTATTTTTGGTTGACGTTCGTGTGTGTGTGTGTGTGTGTGTGTGTGTGTGTGTGTGTGTATTTATATATACCAGAAGTCTCCAGCTTTTACCATTTCTTGCCAAACTTCAACCCCAGCCTCTCACCTTGTAGTCTGGTGTGTCATGGGAGCTGATGGAGTCAATAACTTGCTCTTGTTTTCTGCCTGCATTCCTCTGTCTCTGTCTTCTCCACCTCCTTGAGGTTGAAACCTCTGATGGCTCTAACTTGTTGGTTCATAACATTCCTAGTCCTTGAGTCAAAGCTGGCAGAAGGAGGATGTATCTTAATTGCCTGTGCCATCTTTTCTTCTACTGTCTGTTGAAAATATTTCTGAACAAAGTGGAGCTTCATCCTAGGAAATTAGAAGCAGATCTATCAGAGTTAGTGTTGAGGGGTCAACTCAACCACTGTAATGAGCGTGAACTATACAAATGAAGTGGGAAGAAGACAATGGGTGGTGGATATCGGAGCTGACATGAGAACCAAGTTTGTCCTGGCTGAAGGAAGCCTAGGAGTTGGAGGTAGGGAGATAGTTGCTTTGAAGCATATGTCAGTGAACAAGTGACGTCTTATGTCTGGAGCTTGAGCCTTTCAAGGCATGACATTTAGAGATAAACCACACTATTTCCTCATTTTTTCAGATCTGTCTGACTCCCTCATCTGCTCCCATCTAATCTGAAATGTGGCTACTCATCCCCACCTGTGGCTACTCTCCTAAACTTCTAATTCTAGTTATGTGCCCTCCAGGTCATGGTGGACACTGCCTTAATTTTAAAATAATGTGATTTTAGTTTCCTGGACGATTGGCCTCCATTGTATTACACTATTTTGGTAGCCAGCCCATCCAGGCTGTGTTCTCCACCTGCTGTACAGTTAAATTTCCAAGTGTTTTTATGTTTCTTGAGTTTCTCATTTGGATCCTGGCCTTTAATAATAATATTATTTCTGTACATGGCTTACATGTTTGCACCTCCTTTATACACTTGCTGAATCAGCATGAATATATGACTCTGCTTCACTGTTTAATCTTAAATTTAACACATTTTTCTCCTTATAGTGATTGATCTCCTGGCTGTATCCACATCCAGATTCTTAAAGCCACTTTGATTCCATCCTTGTTATTACGCCTACTGCTATACTATATCACTAGTACAGAAGACAGTTATTCTGCCTTTCTGTACATAGAGGGGAGGTGATAGAAAGGACAGAAGAAACTCACAAATTATCCATCTACTAGAAATAGAACAAAGCCTCATGGAACCAAGAAAGTGAGAGGTACTATTTGTCTTTTATTGTAGCCATATGGTCTATTATTTCTACTTCTCTCTGCATGCCTTCAGCATTTTTTTTCACATTAGCTTTTTTTAATGAGTCTGTATTTCCTGTCAGAACTTTGGTCTATCATAGAGTGGCCTATGGTTTGGTTCCCACTGGAAGAATTGTCTACTCCTGATCCAACAAGATATGGCCAAAGAGAGAACTCTGTGATAAAATATGGCTGCTCAAGCCCACCACTTCAGCAGAAGCCATGAGCAGAAGCCATGAGTAAGGCTGATCTCTAAAAAAGGGCCAGGGATTGAGCATGTTCCCCAAGTATGTCTAATACAATTAACTCTAAGAATTTGACTAAAAACCAATCAATTTAATGGCCATACATTAATGGGTCGATAATATTTTTAAAAAGCAAACAAGATACTGCAAAGTTATAGAGGTGGTGTTAAATAATCAGAGACAAGTGATTGAACCAAATCAGGTATGAGAGGTTGGCAGAGAAATATATGCTAAAAGGGGATAAGACATTAATGAAATTTAAACAGAGTGGAAAATGTGGATAAACTTGATTTGATGACTCAATTAGTACTAAAAATATCCTGCAGGAATATGTAAGGGCAAGCAAGCCATTTTGAGTTTATTTGGAAAAATATTTGTAACTGTTGAAAAGTATGTCCAAGGTTTTGTACTGTTCTATTAAAATTTCATTAAGAAACTAATTAGATAATTATAATTACTATTGATTAATTCTCCTTTATTGAAAAAACAGAAAAGCATATTGGATATGATTATGTGGAGAAGATTAATAGAACCATATGTGGGTAAGCAGATCTGGAGAAGGGCAGTCTGTACTAAAACACTGATTCTCCCAACCGCCTATGTCTTCCATGGACAGTAGATCTACATAAAGTGTAGTTAGTCCCTCATATTTCCTGTATAGTTATCTCTGAGAAGCTGAGAGCTTCTCTAAGGTGCTGTCAGTGACAGATAGTTGGCAGCCATGGCACAGAGCAAGTGAGGAATGCCATGCAGGATTGGTGTCTGTCACCTGAAAGCCAGACCAGCCAGGATGGCAGGAACAAATGGGACTCTAAGTATGTTAGACTGTCAGGAGGCAATAAGCTTAGTGAAGAAGAGGATAGATGTCAGACTAGGGTTTGAATTCTAGCCAGCACTTTTAGGGTGGATTTAGGCATGCTGCTTCATCTCTCTAATCTGCTTCCTCAACTATCAAATATGGGACAGTAACTCTTACTAAATAGGATAGTTGTTGGGTTATTGATAGTATATAGATAAAATGCCTAGCCCTGTGCTTGACATGATGGGTTTATAAGTGGTAGTTATTATTATTACTCAACACAGATGAAAGAAACAGGCAGGAAATGGGATCTGGGGTTGAATATGGCACACTGTTATTCATCCAAAAGGGATTCAGTATTTTCCTGGTACATGTTTATAAAGCATGGCAAAATGATTCAGGGAACTATAAGTACATGGAACTAGTTTATTGTAACAAAAAGAGAGCTAGGTCATTTGGGGAGACTTCAAATTTTTGCAGTTGGCAAAAAAATTGCTGCACTATTTTCTCTATGCCTTCACTTAGTCATCATCTAAAAAAATTTGAGACCCCTTTGAGCCCTTTCTTTTCCTTTCAACATGAAAAAGCATCTCATAAATAGATTCTATTGCGACTTTCCCTAGACTGGCCCCTCTCTCTTTAACATTTTCCTTTTATCATGAATCCAAGATGTTAGTGCAAAACTTTCTTCTTTAAATTATCTTTTAAATCCTTCATTTCAAATTTCTGTAACAAGATTCTGTTGCTCTTGGTATCGGATTCCAGTTTCTTTCAAAGTATCAAAATGCCTGAGCTTTCAAAAGTATTGCTATTTCAAAAGAAATTATAAGCAGGATCATTTGAATGTAAATCGTAGACAACCTGACAGTTTAACCACATCCCCAATAATTAAAAACCTGTTATCTAAGAACAATATTATGCTACTTTACTATAATACTATCTTCCACTTAAGAAATTTAATATTAATACAATCATATTTTCTAATGTAAAGTTCATATTCAAATTTTCTTAATCATTCCTAGAGTATTCTTTATGGTTTTGTTTGTCTGCTTTCCATCCTGGATGCAGTCAAGAATCACTCATTGCATTTGCTTTTCCTGGCATTGGTACAGCACTTCTAACAACCCATAACATGACGTTGCTTTCTTCTCTTACCTTCCTTTTGAAAGCCAGCAAGACAGAAGCCTACTCTACTTGCTCACAAGTGTGACCCTTAAATTTTTATTTTATAAATTCTATAAATATATAATAAGAAATACTATACACTAAGTTTATTTTTTTTAAGATTATAAATACTTCTCAGGAGGTTGGGTCATTCTAGAAACATCAAGGCCCAAGACTCCTTTGGAGGAGAATATTTCTAAATCATTTGATCACCAAGAGGCATTCCAATTGGGCTTGTAGGAAAAGGGTAAAGAGAGTTCCCACATCAGAGAGGATGGTCTTTTCTTGAGAACTGTTTATTTTCCTTGGAGTCTGGATTATTGAGTATTTAGTACCTGCTCAGTATTAAGCAATCCTCAAATAGACCTCTAAAATAAACTAATATTTTTAGTCAAAGATGGCGGCCTAACCAATAAAAGAACTAGAACTCGCTAGTATTATCAGCAATGTTGTAATTATTATAAAATGATAAATGTCAATATATAATATGAAAAAATCCATGATTAGTAATTACTTACAGGATTCTTGTTTAGGTCCACATTGTAGTATCCTTTTTAGTCTTTCAAAGAATGCTGTCATTATTTCCAGTGTTTCATCACTCTAGGTTGTAATGAGACATATTTTTCTTCTTGCCTGACTTAAGGGCTATGAGAGAAACTGTGGAGTGCTCAACATTGCTTTAGGGTTTAATAAATATTCAAAATCATTGCAAATGAGTTCAACGCTGGACAGAAGAAAGTTACATAAAGCTATTATTTAAATACATCAGTTACAATTAGTTGACTGACAAATTGTTTCTTAAGTGATGCACTTTTAAGAACAGCTTCAAGAGCTACCAGTTTCTCTTTAGCAGCAGCCTCTGACATAAAATGTTAAGGTTTTTTATTTTTTTATTTTTTGAGACAGAGTCTTGCTCTGTTGCCAGGCGCCAGGCTGGAGTGCAGTGGCGCAATCTCGGCTTACTGCAATCTCCACCTCCTTGGTTCAAGCAATTCTCCTGCCTCAGCCTCCCGAGTAGCTGGGACTGTAGGCGCATGACACCACGCCCAGCTAATTTTTGTATTTTTTAGTAGAGACGGGTTTTCACCATGTTGGCCAGGATGGTCTCGATCTCTTGACCTCGTGATCTGCCCGCCTCGGCCTCCCAAAGTGCTGGGATTACAGGCATGAGCCACCGTAGGTTATATAGAAAGTAGAAGAGTTACTGTTGTTTTTTTATCTTGACACAGCCTTCCCCCTAGGATTAATTATTTTTCTTTTTGTATTAAGGGGTTTATCTCAGTTGCTTTCACTTCCAGGGTAGCAGTCCTAGAATAAACAGACGAATAAGGCAACGTTGGTTGATTTGACTTGATACTGATTATCAAGCTTTGAACTTCTTCGTTGTTGGAGTAAGATTTTCATGAAATTGACAATACTGACCCTGTTCCCTTCCTTTGCCCTATGGTGGACGGAGAATATGAAAGAAACAGAGAACAAGAACATGCTGTCACTCTTGTGCTTAGGATTCAGGTTGTTTCAGCTTAATTCCAGAACATACCAGAAAATGATGGCTTTATGGCCCAAACTTGTAAGGTGACATTGTGATTCTTTGTGTGACATTGTTTACTATCTTCCTCTCATTTTCTACATTGTCTCTGTCTCTCCCACTCCAGTGTTGCCTAGAAATTTCAATTTTTTTTTTTTTTGAGACGGAGTCGCTCTTGTTACCCAGGCTGGAGTGCAATGGCACGATCTCGGCTCACCGCAACCTCCGCCTCCTGGGTTCAGGCAATTCTCCTGCCTCAGCCTCCTGAGTAGCTAGGATTACAAGCATGCGCCACTATGCCCAGCTAATTTTTTGTATTTTTAGTAGAGATGGGGTTTCACCATGTTGACCAGGATGGTCTTGATCTCTTGACCTCGTGATCCACCTGCCTCGGCCTCCCAAAGTGCTGGGATTAATTTCTTTTTCTTTTTTTTTTTTTTGAGTAGAACACAGTGGTAAGATGGTATGCAAAAACTACCAGGCAAGTTTTCTTGGGGGATGCCATTGATTTTACTTAAAGATTTTGGGGAAAAGTTAATAAATTAGTAATATTATTTAAATTGTGTAACATTACAACAAATAAATGTATGTTAACAAGATGCAAAATTCAATGATTTCTAAAAAGAAGAACAAGATTTTATATATATATATATATTTTTTTTTTGCTTCTGATAGAACTATTCTTTGCTATTTGGGGTTGTAGGTAGCAATTGTAAGAGCTTTCGGTACAAATCTAAATAAAAGCCAGCTTTTAATTGTCAAGGAAATTTTTTCATTAACATATCTAACTTTTATCCATATATAATAAAGCTTCTTTTTGGGCTCCCCAGTAAGCAGATTCTACGATGGAGTAGCTTTGTCTTGCTTCATTTAATTCCAGCCACACTTTTGCATTTAAGGTCCCTTGAGGCAGTGGCTTGTATAAGGCCACATGGTAAGTAAGGCTGTACCTCCACAGGCTGTCGGTGACACAGGTTCTCAGAGAAGGGCTGTGGATAGAAAGGAAATAATTGACACCTTCAGTCTAGGCAGCCTTGTGAAATTAGCTTAGAGTGTCCCAAAGTAAGTGTTTTGGAGAAGAAAACATTCATTTAGATATAAAAATTCAAACATGCCTATTAAAATTCAGTCTTACAACTCCTATTTCTATATATCTCTCTGGGATGACAGTGGAGTTTGAGTAATATCTTTTTATGAAAGCAAGCAAAGTCTCCTTTTCTGTTTGTGCCTTCAAATTAAAACTTTGTACTAACTCATCACCAGTAAGGGCATACCTTAGTTAGGCTATGATTTTTCTTTTCAGTATATTTGGAAAACTGAGTTGTGCCACATTATACATTGCAGGTTTGAAATGTTTATTTTTTTTCCCATCATGAGTAGCCAGATAGCATCCAGATACTCATAAATCGATATAAACTATGCAGCCTAAAGTTCTATATTCTAGAATATGATTACAGAGTAAAATGTTTCCTTCTCCTCACCATTATATAACAAGCAAAATTAGAAAGTATAAGATGTACCTGAATGCACAAATGAGCCGTGTTTAGCTTAATGTGAGTCTTTGCTTTGGCTTAGCTCCATCTCAGCTGTTTGTGTTGAGCATTCAGATGGCTGTGAGTTATACCTTCTATTTTTTGGGATCAGGGACAGGGCACCTTTGTGTATCATGTTTCTTTTCCTCCCAGACTGAGACTGCAAGTCTCTATTCTTTCACAACTCTCTGGGCAACACTCCCATGTTTCCTTGAATAATACTGAGGTACAGAGTAAATGTCACATGATTGGCTCTCATTTTTCAGCTCATCACTGTACTGTCTCCAGCAGGATGAGGCCTGCTTGGCAGTGTCATTACATTTAGCCTTGTATCCCAGGGATTGGGCTAGTTCCTGTTCTTACTTTCAGACAAATTCCCCTGGACAGTCTGACCCTCAAATGATTCTCCTATTGTTTCTATTACCGAAGAGGGTTCCATGACCCGCTTCGTCCATTTTGGGCCACTTTATTTGATATTCTGTCTTCCTGAAATGGAGCTTGAACTGCCATCATCCTTTTGTGGTTTATTCATTATTTTTCAGCTACTATTGAGGTCAGTATTCTGCCTACTCCTATTCCCCATCCCACATGCTTAGGTTAGCCTCCCTTTCACTCTTAGGCTGCTATAAGGCACGAGCTAAGTGACATTATATGTTTATTGTGGAAACTAACACTGTCATTAAATCATATAAATTCAATGTATTAGATCAACCAAATGCATTTTGAATCTATTATATTTTCTTCATAATTCAAGCTTGGGTTTTGTAGTTAGTCTATAAAACTGGCTTATCTTGATAATGGAGATTTTGTGAATTTTCTGTAGAATTTATTATATAATACTGAAGCTGATTGTTACCCTCTCTGGGCATCCTTATAGGGTATCCCCAAATATTCATAGAAAATCTTTGGTAAGAACTTGTGCAGAGTTTCTTCTCTGAGAAACATTACAGGTCTGAAAAGTAAAGGGTCAGAAGAGGTATGGTTGGGAACTGACAAAGGGATATCTAGAGATACTGACAACTGAAAATCACTGAGTATTTTGGTTATATTGGATTATATTTATTAATATTGGAGTTGAAGTTAACAAATAAATGTTAAAAGGCTGTACCATCTACTGGAAAATAATATTTTGAGAAATTCATTGGCATGGTTAATATTTGAAAAACTTATTTTTCTATCAATATGGGGATTTGAAGGCATCCTGAGGAGATAGGGGAGAAAAACAATGCAGGATCTAAAGAACAATTTGAGAGCTAAGTAGATGTAAGTACTCAGAGCAGTACATTAAATTACAGCAAATTATCTGTTTATTTTTTATTTTTCTTAAAGACATGGAGGAAAAGAAAGATGTGGTATTCTCCACAGCACATTTTTGAAGTATTTTATCATAATATTTTCGTGGGCTTATGTAGTGTTAAATGACTACATCATATCTGCTTGGAGTATGTTGAAATTCATGTTTGTTTAACTGTGTTGTCATAGATAATGTAGACACCCAAGGCAACTGAATGTATAATTCAAATGTCACAGTCATTTATTTCATCAATGTAAAGATGGTAGAGAAAATGTGTACATATAACTTAATATTAAAGATAATTCTGATCTATATAAAAAAAGAATGCAGGGAGATGGCCAAAGAATGGTGGCTACCTAAATCTGAATGTTCCAACATATCCTCTAAAAACTATGCAAATCAACAAAAATAATAGCTAAAGCCACACAAATCCTATTTTTCCACATGACTATAAACTAGAATACAATACACAGTTCAATTTCTTATAAGTAGAGAAATAAATACCAATTTTCAGTAGAGATATTTCTCAACTTCCCACCCCAAGATTTCCAGAGAACAAAGTGCCAGAAAACTGAAGAAGAGAGAATAGAGAGAACTTTAAGGCAATACTTACGGGGAGATGAGAGTAAAAAGCAAGGCAAAAGAGCTCTTTGGAAACTGCACAATGAAAGGAAAAAGAAGGAAAAGGGAAAAACTTAGAATACAGGGATAAATAATAGTTCAAAAAGAAAAACATGCAGCTTTTCCCCATTTTGTCCCTACACTAAAAAGCTATCTGCTTTGCTTCACTGACGAACAGAATGATCTGCAACTAGGAATCTGTAAGCCTCCCAAATTGTCGTTTCTGGCTACTAAATGCAGAGATGTACTAAGAAGAAAACAGATAATTAGAATCAAAACATTTTATCTGATGAGAATTGACTCTAAAAGAAAAATCAACCACAAAACAGAAAATTGTCATGTAACCCTACAAACTAAATTAAATTTTATCAAATAAATATTTGGCAATATAAAAAATGTGTCTTAAATTAATTTTCTAACAGCAGATGTCGGGAAAAAGGGATAAAATGAAATAAGAATTTATTCCATTCGGAAAAGCAATACAAAAAAAAGAGACTAAATAATGTGTCAATGAAGAATAAATGAAATAAAATGTAATAAGGGTCAATGCAGAATAGCAGAGAGATAACCAAAATAATGAAAACACAATAAGGAAGGAAAAAGGGTCAGTAGAAAGTGTTTGAAATGAAAAATAGGCAAAGATCCAATATATGACTAACTGAAGTCTCCGAAGATGAAAAACAAAGCAATGAAACAGAACTAACATTTGAAACAATAAGATAATATTCCAGAAATAAAAGAAAACCTATATCTACATATTGAAAGGGCCTACTTGGAAAAACTAACGTGGAAAGAGTACTTGGAAAAATTGACATCAAATGATTCGATCTGAAGCATAGTCTAGTAAAACGTTTGGCTTTAAAGTCCCAGTGTCCTCAGACAAAAAAATCTAATGACTTACAAAGGCAAGAGACTTAAAGAAAAGAAACAATAAAGCAGTAATTTCAAGAAACTTAATTAAGGAAAGTATTAGCCAAGGATTTTATATCTAGTCAACATAACCTTCAAATATCAAGTGGAAAATAAAAAACCATTTTAAACATGCAAGAACTCAAGGAATTCTTAGCAATGCTGAGAAAATATACAGTAAATACTACATAGAGTATTTAGAACATAAAGTATTATGCCAGTGTTGAGACCAAATATATGTCATATCAATAAATATGAATGAGCTTAATTCATTTATTAAAATAAAAATTATTTTCAACTTTGCTCACAAAGCAAGATCAAACTAAATACTTTATAAAAGGGACACATGTAAACCAAAGCGATTCAGAAATGCTGAAATAAAGGGATGAGCACATGCATAACAGGAGACAGGAAACAATGTGAAAACAGTTGGAATACAAATATTCTGCCAAAGGTGTAAGACCTCAATTTTTTCACAAGGAAACATCAGAAAACTGAAATTGAGAAAGATTTTACCAAATAATTGGCCTGTAGTTTTCAAAATTTTCAAAAATGTTAAAGTAATGGAAAACAACAAACATGAATTGTCCAGATTAAAGAAAACTAAAGAGACTTGATAACTAAATGGAATGTGGGATCCTGGATTGGACTCTGTACCAGGAAGTCCAATGTATAAGTAAATATAAATATATACTTACTACAGATGACATTATTGTGGTAATTGGCAAAATATTAATAAAGATTATAGATTAACAACATTAGATAAATGCCAATTTCTTGATATTCATATTTTTAGTATGATTATGTAAGTGAAGTCCTTATTCTTAAAAAATATACATTATTTAGGGTTAAAAAGACATAATATCTGCAACTACTGCAAAATGGCTCTGAAAAATGTCTAACGGTTTTTTGTACTCATCTTGCAATATTTTATAAATCTGAAATGATTTCAAAATAAAAAGTTACAATGGTAACATTCAAGGGAGGGCTACAAATTAATTATGTTAGAGATTTGTTGCCCCTGGAACAATTTGAGAAAATTATCTGCAGACTTTGATGGATTATAAACTTTATTGTTTTGGGGGGATCCTATTTCAAGGGCTTGCTCTGCTGTGGTTATTGAGATGTGACTGGCTGCAAATGCCAAGCATACAGTAGTGTTATTCTTAAAGAGAAAGTGTACCCTCAAATTTCTTCTAAGTGACTTTGCCTTACCTGGAAAGAATCTTGGTTAAAGAGAAATAGGGAAAAAGGATTGAAAGAGTGAGGGCCTCTTTGGGCATAGATGCTTTAGAGAGTTTTTTGAGAGGCTGATATTTTTATCTGCTAAATATAAGCATTTAAAAAAATCAGAGACATCCTGGAGTTTCTAAAATTAACAAGTACATGTCTACTGCATCATAGAACTCAATCTTAATAATAAATTAAACAAATAATAAATTAAACAAAAGCAGAGATAATGGCTCTTGGAAGTAATAGTTTGCAAAGCAATGGTTCTTAGGCTGTTTGCACACTTTGATAACAACAGATACTTTGTTTTACATTGACTTTGGGAAGAATCGAGGCATTATATGATAGATGCAAATGTATAGGTTTATAAGCTTTCAGATCCAACATGAGATTATGTTCAAACTATATTAACAGAGTTACTTTACTCATTCATCTCTGAGGGAAAAAAGGAATGCAAAATATGTAGACATTTCTTTTTTGGCCTTTTACTTTGCTTTAGCCTATAATTATCATCCTGGTTAAAATATTTGGCACTTGGAAAATTTTTTTGGAAGCTGTAGAAATACAGAGACGTATAGAAATTAGCTTAAGAGATATCCATGATTCCACCACTCAAAATAATAAATACTAACATTTTCTTACTTTTGCTTCAGAAATGTTCTTAAGAAAAGAAACAGAATACTAAGAACTGGATTACATTTATCCCATTCACTCCCATGTCCCTCCTTCCTTCCCCCCAAACAACTATTAGCTTGAATTTGGTATGTATTCCTTAAGTTTGTGTTTATTATAGAAATATAATTTATTACAGTATGTTCATAAATAGTATGTAGATAAATAATATATATTTTGGTTGTGTAAATATTCAAAATTTCATAAGTTGTACCATGGTAGTTACAATTTTTCACTGTTTTTGTTTGAAATATGTTCAATATGACTATATTTAAATCTAGTTATTTTATTTTCATTACAATATAGTATTATATAAATTAGAATTTATTCTTCATTATTCTTTATGAGTGGAGATTAATTCTTCCATTTTATGTTTTGGTATTACAATTAATGTTGTAATTAGCAATTTTGTACATGCCTCTGGGAGTACATGTGTAAGATTTTTCTCTGCAATTTATTCCTAGCAGCAAACTTGTCAAGTTCATTAGATGTTATTGCTTTTCAAAGCAGTTCAAAAACATGCTTCTTCAAACCAGTTATACAAATGTACTCACCACTTATGATTTATGAGCCCATTTCCCTAGAAACTTGCCAATATTTGGTATTGTCAAAGTTTACATTTTTGCTGATTTTATGACTATGCCATATTTCATTATTGCTTTATTTTTGCATTTTCTCAATCATTAAAGACATTGAGCATTTTTTCATATGTTAATTAGTCATTTATGTTTTATAATCTAGGCATTGCCTGTTCATAGTTCCTATTTTCCAGGGATTATGAGTGTTGTTTTTCTTTCTTCTATTGATTTGTAAGATTTTTGTCATGTTTTTGGATACTAAACTTTGACAGATACATATGTACCAGATATATTCTCTCTATTTGTAGCTTGGCTTTAACTTTTGTGATGACTTTTGTTCTTATAAATTTCAGTGTCAGTTTTGTTTATGTCTAGGTTTGTTGAGGTTTAAAAATTGATATTCTACTAGATTTATAACTTGGAGATATGTTGACATCTTTAATATCATTACTTTTCATCTAACATCATATGTATAATTTATATCTTCATTAATTTATCTTTTATGTTTTTTTCATAATACTCTGAGTTTGTTTTTACATATAATTTATTAGTTATTTCTAAGTACAATATTTGATATGAATATTTTCTTTTATATTTCTTAATTATGCTAGTGTATATTAATGCTCTTATTTTTTTCTGTATAAGTGTAAATTCATAACTCTTATTTGTTTAATGGTTTATGGATGTTCTTACACAATTTCTGTGTAGATAATATTTTCTGCAAATAATTTTGCTTTTGCCTTTAACTTTTCAATTATTAGGCCTGTTTTTTATTTTTCTTATTACATGCTATGAGCTTTCAGTAAAATATTTGATTTTTTAGAAAGCTCCTGTAGTTTCACCAATAGGAATCGTTATTGGTTACTAATATAAATTTTGTCTAGATTCATTTTATCAGGCAAAGGAAATGCTTTCTATGACTAAAACCCTAAGATTTTGGATTTTTTTCAGAAGATTTTTTTCAGTGGATCGATTGAGAAGATCATATGCTGTTTCTCTTCCCAGGGATGGGCACATGACTAAAGCTGGCCCATTGGAGTGAAGGAAAGACATTAGCACATACTAGAGGAAGTATTCTGTTTTTGTTTTTTTTTTTTTGCTTCAGAATACAAAAAAGGAAGTATTTTCCTGGTTTCTGCAGGAAGCAGTTCTGATGAATTAGCTAATATAAAGAGAACCCAAAAGTGAATTAAAAGTAAAAAAGTGTATCCTAACCCTTAATGTGTTGTACCTGGAGCCAACCCTACCTCCATCCTTTTTATTAAGGAAGCCAGACCGGAGATTCCCGGGCAGAAAAGCACCATGAATTTTAACACCGCTGTTTTAGCCAGCGCAGTGGGTTGCTCAGATTCCGGCACTGGGGATCAACAAGTTGGACGTCCATTCAGAGACCTAATTTGAAAGTCGGTAATTACAAAGACGACAGGTGGATAAATTTACAATGATGGGAAGAAACCAGCGTAAAAAGGCTGAGAATACCCAAAATCAGAGTGCCTCTCCCTCTACAGGGGATCACAGTTCCTCATCAACAAGGGAACAAGGCCTGATGGAGAATGAGTGCATTCCATTAACAGAAGTAGGCCTCAGAAGGTGGATGATAAGAAACATCTGTAAATTAAAAGAACATGTTCTAGCCCAATGTAAAGAAACTAAGAACCTTGAAAAAAGGTTTGACAAAATCCTAACGAGAATAGACAATTTAGAGAGGAATATAAGTGAATTAATGGAACTGAAGAATACAATACGAGAACTCCGCGAAGTATGCACAGGTTTTAACAGTCGAATTGATCAAGCAGAAGAAAGGATATCAGAGGTCGAAGACCAACTTAATGAAATGAAACGAGAAGACAAGATTAGAGACGAAAGAGTAAAAAGGAATGAGCAAAGTCTCCAAGAAATATGGGACTATGTGAAAAGACCTAATCTACGTTTGATAGGTGTACCTGAATGTGACAAAGAGAATGAATCCAAGCTGGAAAATATTCTTCAGGATATTATTCAGGAAAACACTCCTAACCTAGTAAGGCAGGACAATATTCAACTCCAGGTAATACAGAGAACACCACAAAGATATTCCTCAAGAAGAGCAACCCCAAGACACATAATTGTTAGATTCACCAGAGTTGAAATGAAGGAGAAAATTTTAAGGGCAGCTAGAGAAAAAGGTCAGGTTACCCACAAAGGGAAGCCTATCAGACTCACAGCAGATCTCTCAGCAGAAACCTTACAAACTAGAAGAGAGTGGGGGTCAATATTCAATATCCTCAAAGAAAAGAATTTTCAACCCAGAATCTCATATCCAGCCAAACTAAGCTTCATAAATGAAGGAAAAACAAAATTTTTTGCGAACAAGCAAGCACTCAGAGATTTCATCACCACCAGGCCTGCTTTACAAGAGCTTCTGAAAGAAGCACTACACACAGAAAGGAACAACCAGTATCAGTCATCCCAAAAACTTACCAAAAGGTAAAGAGTATCTCCATAATGAAGAATCTATATCAACTAATGGGAAAAATAGCCAGCTAGCATTAAACGACAATATTAAACTCACAAATATCAATATTAATCGTAAATATAAATGGATTAAATGCCCCAATCAAAGACACAGACAGGCAAATTGAATAAAAAGTCAAAACCCATCGGTACGCTGTATCCAGATCCATCTCATAAGCAAGGACACACTAAGACTCAAAACAAAGGGTTGGTGGAAGACTTACCAATCAAATGGAGAGCAAAAAAAAAAAAAAAAAAGAACAGGAGTTGTAACTTTCGTCTCTGACAAAATAGACTTTAATAGTAACAAAGACAAAAGAAACAAAGAAGGACATTACATAATGGTAAAAGGATCAATGCAACAACAGGAGTCAGTGATCATAAATATATATGCACCCAATATAGGAACACCCAGATACATAAGACAAGTTCTTAATGACTTGGACTCCCGCACAATAATAGCGGGAGACTTTGACACCACATTGTTAATATTCGACGGATTAACGAGATAGAAAACTAACAGGGACATCTATGATTTGAACTCAGACCTGGAACAAGTAAACTCAGTGAATATTTATAGAATTCTTCACCCCAGGTCCACAGAACATACATTTTTCTCAGTATTACATTACACCTATTTTGAAAGTGACCACATAATTGGAAGTAAATCACTCTTTAGCATTTGCATAGCATTTCACAAACTTAAATGAAATATTGGTTGGCTGTTTGTTATTTTTTTCCCTTATTCCTTCCTGTCTCAGCTGTTAAGCACAATTATCGGCATAAAAGAGGTTTTTAATACCTATTTTTAGATTGCATTCCAGCCTGGGTATTAGAGCAAGACTCCTGTTCTCTCTCTCCCTTTCTATTTCTCTTTCTTTCTTTAAAAAAAAAAAAGAAAAAGAAAATAACTTAATCAGTAAAATTTCCAGATGGATGGAAATTTTTTTCTGTGAGGAAGTATCTAGGGAAGTGAGTTTAGCTTTGGTACAAGAAAGAAGATGAAGTGGTGATTTAAATATAGAAGTTGCAATTAGGTAGATGTACCTTCTAGAGCAGTGGTGTCCAATCTTTTGGCTTCTCTAAGGCACAGTGGAAGAAGAATTGTCTTGGGCCACATATAAAATACACTAACATTAATGATAACTGATGAACTGAAAAAAAAAAGCCTGTTCATAAATCTCAATGTTTTAAGAAAGCTTACAAATTTGTGTTGGTGCATTCGAAACCATCCTGGGCTGCATGCAGCCTACAGGTCCATGGATTGGACAAGTTTTTTCTAGAGTGTCAGGGCTATGCTGAATGGACCTCAGATGGAAACCTGAGAGCCAGCAGAACACAGTGATCAATAGTTCAGCCTCTGGAGCCAGGCTTCGTGGGGCTCAGGTCCTTGTTTTACTGCTTCTTATGTGACTGATCTTGGCAACTTATGTAACTTAGTACCTCAGTTTCCCTCTCTAAAATGGAAGTAAAATATTACCTACCTTATAAAGTTGTTGAAAGTAGAAAAAGAATTAATATGTGCAAAGACACTTAAGACAGTGCTTGGTGCATGGTATTTAATATAAATTGGTTACTATTATTATCATTATTAAAAAACAGGACCGTAATCTGATGTTTTGGATTTTTTCTTTGCAGAGGTGAGGGCTAGACTAGCTGTTTCAAATAATTCAAACCAAGTCTGATCTCTAAGAAGCCAACTTCTGTGGAAATAGAACATAGTAAAAGAAGCTCATGGGGATGGTGGTTGTTGGGGAGTGCCTGACTGTGAAGTTTGGTCTTTTGTTTTAGGTAGAACTGAATGTATCTTGCTATCTTGGGCACCAACTCCCTGACAGGAAGTTTGGTCTAAGGGGCAAAGCCCAAAAGGAAAATATTTGGACAATCAAGGTCATGCCCTTGACTCAAGGACTACTTTAAATCTGTGACAAAGAGAAAGAAAGAGAGAGAGACAGGTCTTGTAAATGTTAAGTAGATATTCTATATATTTTTCCTTTCCTCTTTTAGCAGCACAAAATGAATCAGCCACAAAGCCAGAATAGTCTTATAGAACGTGCACAGGACAGCCACATTTCTGCCCTTACCACGGTTAGAAGCTTAGAAGACCTAAGTCTGGTTTGTTTATATGCATTTTTCTTTCTAGGCTACTAAGAAAATATTAAATAATTTATGAATGGATTGGGACCTTTAGGTTGCACCTTCTAAACCTGAGAGGCCAAAGAAGGCTTCCAGGAAGAAACAAAACTCAAAAACTGAAGGCTGAGTAAGCTGCCAGATGAGATGATGAGACAGAATATGTCAGAGGAGTATAGGAAAATATTATTAACCACAAGCATTGTACTTAGATACTGTCTCCCCATACCACTATCATTTCTTTCATGTTGCTTCTCCGCTGCCCCTGAGCAGAGACACTGCCTCCTTAGGCACGCTTTCTTGGAATGCCATAGGCCAGGCAATCTAGCCCTCTAACTTTTAAAGTATGAAGACTGCTAATTACCCAGAAAGTTTTCAGAGATCCCAAAAGACTGGATGAAGGGGCCTTCCCATGTGCTTCCATAGCCCCCTGCACTGAAGGGGCTATGGGAGCACATGGGAAGCACATACAGTAGCATCAGTTGTACTCTATTGCAAAAGTTCTCTCTCTCCCACTACCAAACACTGAGCTACTTGATGATAAGGACCATATCTTATTCACCAGTTTGTGCTCGGCACATGGTAGCATCCCTGGTACATACTGTGTTCATCATAGATGTTTGTTGAATGAACAAATCTCCAGGAATTACAGTTCTGCGATCTTTTCTGAAAGCTTGCCAAGAATAGAGACAACTCCCTTGAGTCACTCCTCTGCTTAAACTTCAATGGCCCTCCCTGTGTCTTTAGGATAAAAGATGTGTCTGGCTTTATTTCCTCTGCTTCTTTCATATAAATGCCATGTTCAGTCATACTTTACTCAATACCACTTCCAGAATGTACCTTGCTTTTCTATATGAACACACATTACTTTAATTGTTCTTTTGCTCACATAGAAGATTCATTCTCCAAGCATCAGCTTACATTTGGTGAAGTTCTCCCAACTCTCCTTTCTCAAGTGCACCTTTCCTTTCTCTAAATGTCTCTTCTACCAACTGTTTTTCTTCTCCTTTTCCTGCTAAAGCAGTCTAGATATGATTCCTGTAGCAGTTTTTATATTGAATGTTACGTTTTCTTTATGTTTCTCTCCTTTACAAGACCAAGAACTCTTAGAGGGCAGACAGCAAGACTTATTCACCTTTCTGGCTTAGTAGGAGCCTGACATATCATACAAACACATGCAAAGCTCCAACTAACACCCCCTTGGCCTTCCCTCTGAGTTTAGCTTCATTAGGGCAAAGAAGCCTATAGACGGTCTTCAACTCCCTCCAGCTGACAGCCTCTTGCTTCCTGCCTTGGACTTCTCTGGTAATTGAGACACTGGAGAGGAGATCTGTGGGGTATGTCCTGGCTTCCTTAGCCTATATGCAGGTGGAGCTTAGAAGAGTGGAAGAAGTTAACAGACACAGGTTAACTTTCCACCACTGGGTGACTAAAGCCTTCGGATAATTGCTCCTTCTTCCCAGCCTTTAGGGAAGACAATTCCTTCAGATAATTGCTCCTTCTTCCCAGCCTCTAGGGAAGCCTTCAGATAATTGCTCCTTCTTCCCTTCCCTTTTCCAGGGAAGACTCTGAAGCTTCCTTCAGAGTTCCAGCAAGATTGACTCCACTTTGTTCAAAGTGATGTCGTCAATAGCGTACTCTTATGTTCATTGGCTTTCTTTCATTCCTTTCATTCTGTCTCCACTCCCACATTTCTGTTCCTTTGGATCACCTCTCGAAGACACTAATTGTACCCAATTCTTTGTCTTACAATTTGCTTTTGGGGAAGCTAAGCAAAAACACTATAGTGTTTAAAAATATTTTTGGAGTGAAAGAATGAATGATGGATCAACAAATGAGGTAATGAATAAAAGAATAAATGGTTATTGTGTATTTGACACTCCTGCGATTTATTATACTTTGAACTCTGTGGCTTTTTCTTGACTCCAATGGAGAAAGTGGGTGATGGAAATCCACAGCCTATTGCATGGCTTTACTAGAGAAGGCAGGCTACTGGTTTCTCCCCCTTTTCCTCTCTCTGCCTTCCAGAGAGGCCAGTGAGTGCTTCCAAGTGAATTTCCTGTGGCTCTCATTTCCTAAATTGAAGCAGTTTGTTTCTGATAGGGATGTGAGAATTGAAGCTCCAGGATACGACCAAATTAGCCTTAGGCCCACAATAGCAGACCAAAGTTAGTATATTTTTCACAGCTTGATTAGAAGAGCTTGCATCTAGGAAGGACAGGATTGTTACATCTGACTTCCAGGAGAGCAGCTAGGGCATTATTCTCCAGCAAGCTCACAACAGAGAATCTGCTCTGTGTGACAGCACATTTCTTTACTCCAGCCCAGATCTGGCCTCCGTGCCTGAGTACCTTTCTAATGCCAGAGCCCTCAGCTCTCCAGCTGTCTTCAGTTGCTGTCCTTTTCCTTCAGCTGTCATGACTCTGCTGTGATCTTTGAAATGTGCCTGCAAACATATATTTTCTTAATTCTATTTTCTCCCCAATGCAGTCAAAGCGCTTTTGCATTTGTATGGAGATCAAGAAGGAACATTTATACGTTACATACACAAAAGGGGCAGCTTTTTGTAACCTTCAATTTTCCATTGGCTGGTGGGCCATTGGTCTCAGAATCATATAGGAGGCTTGATAAATATACATATCCCTGACTCACCCTAGAACTGCTCACTCGAAGTCACTAGAAGTTGAGGCCTGGGAGTCTGCATTTTAGCAAGCTTATCAAGTGATTTTTATGCATAGTCAGGTTTGAATGCCACATTAATTTGTTCCCTTGTATAATTTTTCTGTAATGTTTTCTCCTTTCGTTCTCAATGAGAAGGTGGAAAGGACTCACTGAAATATCTATTTCTGTATGACTTTTGAGTGAAGCCAGAACCAAAGCAGATTTGCTATGCAGTGTTTCTCATTAAATACAAGGTCAAGGAGAAAATAACTCATTTACTTTTCATGGTAGATGATCACAAAGACTTTCTTGTTTGTGGCATATTCTATTGTAGTTGGTTGGTTAACTTTTCTTTGTCTTTCAGAAGGGAAACTCATCTGACCCAAGCAGCAAAGGTGAAACTCAGCATTGTATTTGGAGCCAACTGTAAATACGAGGTAGCACTAACCTAGTTTGGAAATTCCTAAGCTTGTTTACTCATTAGAATTACCTGGAGAGCTTAATCAATCCCTGGGACATACTCTTTAGAAATTCTGATTCACTTGGTGTGGGGTGGTACTTGTCTATTTAGAAAGCTTCCTAGGGGATCTTCTAATAGGAGAACCACTGTGTAAGGGATTTTTTCAGGTAGGATTTTCTTTGTTGGAAAAGATAGAGATGAATATATCAAGCTTAGGGAACTATAAGTAATGAGGTTAAGGGATGAATATATGGTGAGTTCTAGAAAGTAAGTTTATTCAAATTTGATAAGGTTTCATCATCAGAAAACAAAATACATGGATGTATGTACCAGATAGTTTCTGATGAAAGGACTTCACTATGATAAAACTTTAGCTTTTATAAAATGACATTTGAAAAATATTTCTAAACTTATGTAAATGGCAGGAAATATGTAATTTACTAAATTACTTGGTAATGAGCCTTCCAATACATTTATTCCATTTTTGCTATGAAGAAAAAACCTATATCTCCTACTGCAATTTCTTTTTTCCTTTATCTGGACAAAGAAAATTATATGGCCCATGGTATTTTATGTTAGACTTTGGCGATTAAGAAATTCAATGTTAATTTTAGTGCTTGATTACAGAAACTCACACCAGGCTTCCGATAAAATTTTCTTTATTCTTCATATTATTTTCAATCCTTCTTTTTAATCCATATTCTGATAACCTGTTTGATATGGGCTTTAACATAGAAATGTATTGAATTCATTTTTGGAATTAGAGAACTATAACTTTTACGATCCTTCATCCATCCATCTCTAAGCAATGAGGGTCCATATGACCTGGTTCCTGCTTAGTCTCTGACCTCATTCCCTGCTAATTTCTCTGTTGTGCACTATACTCTTGATCTTACCCAACACACCAGTCTTGATCTTACTTACTTTCTTTCTGCTTGGATTTTCTCTTCAACAAAAGCAGTGCTTTAGAATGCTTTTCAGGTCATGGAACACACAGAAAATGGTAACGTTTGTATAACACACTAGGGTGAAGAGGGGAAGCTACTGATTACCAGAGGCTACTAGTATCGGGCTTTGACTGCCCTAGACTGCCCTGCTGGCCCAAAGGCTAAGATGATCACTGTGTCATTGTGGCATACCACCAATTAGATATTTGAATGGCTGTCTCCTTTATATTAGTTGGATCTCAACTTCAATCTCTTTTTCCCAGAGAAGGTTCCCCTCACCACTTTCACAAGAGTAGACCCCTCCAGCCTCTCCATCATGTTTTCTCAACTTTATCTTCCTTACAGCATGATCAGCACCTGAACTTACGTCATTTATTTATTTATTGATTTACTTATTTATAGTTTGTCTTTATCAATTTCAACATATGCTCCTTGAGTGCAGGGATACTTCTATGTTTTGTTCATGCACCAAAAGCCTAGAAAAAGTTATAAG
The DNA here is from genome assembly GCF_030222135.1 of Aotus nancymaae. NCBI lineage: Eukaryota > Metazoa > Chordata > Mammalia > Primates > Aotidae > Aotus > Aotus nancymaae. The sequence goes on along the minus strand of NW_026988425.1, from coordinate 58,145,582 downwards.
TACTCAATAAACGTTATCAGTTTGATGGAAACAGTGATTGACAGGGCCAGGATATTCCCCATTCCTGATGAGGCCTCCCTTATTCTGGTTGGGGAACATACTTCAGTTAATGAGTTAAGGCAGGGACTTTGTCTTCCCATTGTTATAGTCTTAATGGATGGCATGCTGCCTGGCTAATAGTACACACATAACAAGTGCTTGTTAAAGAAATGAGTGAAAGAAGGGATGAAGGATGGAAATAAATAGATCCTTGAACACAGACTTAACATTCTTTGGTCTGTGTTAAGTTCTTTGAGTGTTTTCAACTGGAGCTGGGCAGTTCAATCTGAACAACTGGACGATATTGCCAGGTGATTTTTGATGCATTAGGCTAAAATGCAGTCAGGTTAGTGTGAGACGCCCATTGTGTGATCTAGGGAACATCATTTAACTGTGAGGATTCAGTTTTCTTTTGTGCAAGTTGAATATATTTGGAATAGAAAAGCTCTGCAGCCCATTACTATCTTTAAATATCTGCTGTTTCAACAGACAGAAATTCAGAAAGAGAATTTTGAGGAAGTTGTCATGCAGGTAATCCAGGTAATAGCCAAGATCCTCCTAGGGGGCCAGGGGCTACTTTTTAAAAACATAATGAGTGAAAATTATCCAGGTGGCCCTATGTGCATGTTTTTAGGAGTCTGGGTTTGTACTTAGGACATTTATATCTAAAAGACCTGAGAATCCTCAGATTCTAATCCCCTGCAAATCCAGTACCCCAAGACAAAGAAAGCCGGCTGGATTGCCCTCCCTCTCTGCCTGTCTACTGCTGAGCAACACCTTCTCATTAGTTGGTGATGTTGAATGAATGAGCAACAACACCTGCAAGGTAGCTACATATATGAAATAGTTTTCCAGGGTTGGGAATTCTATTTTCTCAATGTACTCCAGCATTTAAGAAACAAACAAGCAAAAGGCCTTTCTAAGCCTCTGTTTATTAATTTGAAAACTTGAATATGTTGTGAAGATTAAATATGATAGTGATAGATTATGATATGATAGAATGTGATAGATTATGAAAAATATGTTGTGAAGATTAAACATGATAGTGCATGGAAAGGGCCTTGCATAGTGCTAGGCATATAAATAAACACTCAATCATGCTGGCTACAACTGTTATTACATTATGCAAGTCATGAGCCAGAAGCCAAAATATTTAATCCCCAAATACTGGACTTTAATTTAAATTCTTTCTACTGAAGATAGAGCAGTTCGCTATGATGTCCACGGAATGAAATCTAGTACTGCACACAATGACAGTCATCTTCTTCAATTAGAAAGCCTCAGAATATTAATATGCCCAGCTGTGTTTCCCAAACAATTTGAAAAGCTGCAAAATCTAAAAATAAGCCAAAACAAAGGGATAGTCAGTCTAGAGGAAAGTTTCAATTTTAGATTTCTTATAGAAAAAGTTGTTATTATTGTGTTTGGCATTAAAACTGTATCAATACTGTATTTAGTGACAATCAGATACTCTGTCACAGTCATCTCCCTTTCTTTGTGACAGGATGAACATTTATCTCCTTGTATAATCATTGTTTATTTGCTCTTGTTTTGTTTCCTGTTAAGTGATGGTCCTGGAATAACAACTTCCCATTCACAGTCAAAAGTATTTAAAGGTGTGGTTCATGCTTAAAGATGCTATTTATGAGTTTTTCGTTTTCAAGATGGCATTGGAAATTAAGAATAAAAAAGTTTTAGAAAATGGATATTATCAACTTTAAAAATGGATACTGACTGCTAATGATGGCCTCTAAACAATTTTTCAAAATCTTAATTCTTGAATAATTTCCAATAAGAAATTGATAAAACATTAACAGCAATTTTTGACTAATTATAGTTTAAAGAGCTGCTTTTCTGTAGAATTTCTAAGTCATTGATTATAAACTCAAATAACATAATTTATCATAATTTCCCTATATCACAATCTTATCCTAAAAAAGTTAATGTATATGTAACTGTATATCAAACAAAAAATTATGACTACTATTTATGCAGAAGAGTAGACATGTATTTTCTTTCTGGAGAACAAATATATTTCACATAAATGGAAATGATAAAGAAAGCCCATTATATTTTGTAAAACTAAGGTTTTTATTTTACTAACATTTGTTGAGTACATGATGCAAATAACTCTGCTAAATTCTTTAGTTGCCTTTTCTTATTTAATCTTGATGCAACCTAATAAGGTTGAAATTTTTAAATCTTCTGCTTCTGATAAATATTGCAGATTCCCTGTTGTAAACTTTTTCTCACTACAAAATATCAAAAAATGAGACATTAAATTACAACTAACAGGTATAACTGAGCTTCCTAGAACTTGAAGAAAATCGTTAGTAGTCTCAAAATGATGGAAACGAAAACCAGAGTAATAAGCCAGTACTGAAGCTATAAATATATTGGAGGACATCTGCTGATCCAAGGGGCCTAAATGCTGAAGTTTTAATGTCTCTTCAGTGAACCAGACCAAATCCTTGATCAGATAAGCTATGGGGATTGTAATGGAAGCAGTTACATAAAATGAAAACTGTAAAAGAGCTTCAGTGAAAGGGTAGGCCAGAAAAATAATGGATCTCTCTGGCTTGAATCCTACTCAGGGATAAAATCTCCTCTGATAATACCTAGTCAGAGAAAATACCTTTACACAGGTTAGTAGCATACTGTTGTATGTAACATAAGGAAAAACACATCTTCCTGGAAGAATTTTCTGTTAAACCACATCTTCAGGATTTTCATAAACAGAGACTGGCCAAATATGAGCTAATGATATAAAATAACCACATACAATAGAAAACAAGCTGCCATGAGTGAGACTCAGCAGAAACAATCACCAGACAAATAGTCATCCAGGGACACAAACATTGGAATAATTAGAGACTAAATATAAAATCAGCATGTTTAAAATATTAACAGAAATAATAGAATCATACTCTTGAGAAAGAAACAAAAGTCTACTACAATAACTAGGTATATTTGAAAAAATTAAACAAATCAAACTTAATATATAGTTAAAATTGAAAACCTAGAGGATTGGTTAAATAGATCAGCCATAATTGAAGATAGAATTAATAGATTGAAAGATAAATATGAAGGAATAAACCAGAATGCAGCACAGAAATAAAAATGAAAAATATGACAGAAATAGCCTGGACAACATAGCTACACTCTGTCTCTACTACAAATAAAAATTATCAGCTTAAGGAGTTTTTGGGCTGAGATGATGGGGTTTTCTAAATATAGGATCATGTCGTCTGCAGAGACAATTTGACTTCCTCTCTTGCTATTTGAGTACGCTTTCTTTCTTTCTCCTGCCTGATTGCCCTGGTCAGAACTTCCAGTGCTATGTTGAATAGGAGTGGTGAGAAACGGCATCCTTGTCTTGTGCCTGTTTTTAAAGGGAATGCTTCCAGCTTTTGCATATTCAGTATGATATTGGCCGTGGGTTTGTCATAAATAGCTCTTATTATTTTGAGATATGTTCCATCATATCTACTTTATTGAGAACTTTTAACATGAAGGGATGTTGAATTTTATCGAAGGCCTTTTCTGTATCTATTGAGATAATCATATATTTTTTGCCATTGGTTCTGTTTATGTGATGCATTATGTTTACTCATTTGCATATGTTGAACCAGCCTTGTATTCCAAGGATGAAGCTGACTTGATCATGGCAGATAAGCTTTTTGTTGTGTTGCTGAATTCAGTTTGCCAGTATTTTATTGAGGAGTTTTGCATCGATGTTCATAAGGGATATTGGCCTGAAGATTTTTGTTGTGTCTCTGCCAGGTTTTGGTAATAGGATAATGCTCACCTCATAAAATGAGTTAGGGAAAATTCCCCCCTTTTCAATTGTTTGGAATAGTTTCAGAAGGAATGGAATGGTACCAGTTCCTCTTTGTATCTCTGGTAGAATTTGGCTGTGAATCCATCAAAGCTTTACTTGGTTGGTAGACTATTTATTACTGTCTCAATTTTAGAACTTGTTATTGGCCTACTGAGGGATTCAACTTCTTCCAAAGTTTAGTCTTGGGAGGGTGTATGTGTCCAGGAATTTATCCACTTCTTTTAGATTTTCAATTTTATTTACATAGAGGTGTTCATAGTAGTCTCTGACAGTAGTTTGTATTTCTGTGGGGTCAGTGGTGATATCCCCTTTATCATTTTTAATTGTGTCTATTTGATTCTTCTCTCTTTTCTTTATTAGTCTAACTAATGGTCTATCTATTTTATTAATTAAAAAAAACAGCTCCTGGATTCATTGAGTTTTTGAAGAGTTTTTCATGTCTGTATCTCCTTCAGTTCCACTGTGATCTTAATTATTTCTTGTCTTCTGCTTGCTTTTGGATTTGTTTGCTCTCACTTCTCTCTTTCATTTGACTGTGATGTTAGGGTTTGAGATTTGAGATCTTTCTAACTTTCTGATGTGGACATTTTAGTCTTATAAATGTCCCTCTTCACACTGCTTTAGCTGCATCCGAGCAATTCTGGTACATTGCCTCTTTTTTCTCATTGGTTTCAGAGAACTTCTTGATTTCTGCCTTAATTTTATCATTTACCCAGGAGTCATTCAGGAGCAGATTGTTCAATTTCCATGTAGTTATGTGGTTTTGAGTGAGTTTCTTAGTCCTGAGTTGTAATTTGATTGCACTGTGGTCTGAGAGACTGTTTGTTATAATTTTAGTTCTTTTGCATTTGCTGAGGAGTGTTTTACTTCCAAATTATGTAGTCAATTTTAGAATAAGTGCCATGTGGCACTGAGAAGAATAAATATTCTGTTGTTTTGGGGTGGAGAGATTGGTAGATATTTATTAGGTTCACATGATCCAGAGCTGAGTTCATGTCCTGAATATCCTTGTTAATTTTCTGTCTCATTGATCTGTCTAATATAGACAGTGGGGTGTCAAAGTCTCCTACTATTATTGTGTGGGAGTCTAAGTCTCTTTGTAGGTCTCTATGAACTTACTTTATAAATCTGGGTGCTACTGTATTGAGTGCATATATATTTAGGATAGTTAGCTCTTCTTGTTGAATTGATCCCTTTACCATTATGTAATGTTCTTCATTGATTGTTTGTTTCTTTTGATCTTTGTTGGTTTAAAGTCTATTTTGTCAGAGACTAGGATAGTCTCTGACAAAACCCCTGCTTTTCTCTGCTTTCCATTTGCTTGGTAAATTTTCCTCAATTCTGTTATTTTGAGCCTATATGTGTCTTTGCACATGAGATGAGTCTCTTGAATGCAGCAGGACATAGGCAAGGGCAAAGATTTTATTATGATATCACCAAAAGCAATTGCAACAAAAGCTAAAATTGACAAATGGGATCTAATTAATAAAGAGCTTCTGGACAGCAAAAGAAACCATTATTAGAGGGAACAGGCAACCTACAGAATGGGAGAATTTTTTTGCAATCTACCCATCTGAAAAAGGACTAATATCCAGAATCTACAAGGAACTTAAAGAAATTTACAAGAAAAAAAAAAAAATCAAAATGTGGGCAAAGGATATGAATAGACACTTCTCAAAAGAAGACATTTATGCAGCCAAAAAACATATGATAAAAAAGCTCAACATCACTGGTTGTTAAGAAATGCAAATCAAAAACCACAATGAGATACTATCTCATGCCAGTCAGAGTGGTGACTATTAAAAAGTCAAGAAACAATAGACGCTGGTGAGGCTGTGGAGAAATAGGAATGCTTTTACATTGTTGGTGTGAATGTAAATTAGTTCAACCATTGTGGAAGACAGTATGGTGATTTCTCAAGGATCTAGAAGTAGAAATACCGTTTGACCCAACAATTCCATTCCTAGGTATATACCCAAAGGATTATAAATTATTCTGTTATAAAGACACATGCAAATATATGTTTATTGTGGCACTGTTTACAATAGCAAAGACTTGGAACCAACCCAATTGCTTGTCAATGATAGACTGGTTAAAGAAAATGTGGGACATATACACCATGGAATACTATGCAGCCACAAAGAAGAATGAGACCATGTCCTTTGCAGGGACATGGATGAAGCTAGAAGCCATCATCCTCAGTGAACTAACATAGGAACAGAAAACCAAACACTGCATGTTCTCACTTATCAGTGGGAGGTGAACAGTGAGAACACATGGACACAGGGAGGGGAACAACACACACTGGGGACTGTCAGGGGTGGGAACAAGAAGAGGGAGAGCATTAGGACAAATAACTAATGCATGCAGGGCTTAAAACCTAGATGACAGGTTGATAGGTGCAGCAAACACCATGGCACACATATACCTATGTAATGAACTTGCATGTTCTGCACATGTATCCCAGAACTTAAAGTAAAAAAAAAAAAAAAAAAAAAAATTGGCCAGGCATGGTGGCTCATGCCTGTAATCCTAACACTTTGGGAGGCCAAGGTGGGTGGATTATCTAAGTTCAGGAGTTTGAGACCAGCCTGGGCAACATGGTGAAAACCTGTCTCTACTAAAATACAAAAAATTAACCAGACATGGTGGTACACACCTGTAGTCCCAGCTACTTGGAGGCCGAGGAAGGAAAATCACTTGAACTTAGGAGGCAGAAGTTGCAGTGAGCCAAGATTGCGTCCCTGCACTCCAGCCTGGTTGACAGTGTGAGACCCCATCTAAAAAAAAAAAAAATTTGCCAGATCTGGTGGCATATGCCTGTGTTCCCCAGCTACTCGGGAGGCTGAAGTGGGAAGATTGCTTGAGCCTGGCAGGTGGAGGCTGCAGTGATCTGTGATCACACCACTGCTCTCCAGCCTGGTTAATAGGGTGAGACACTCTCTCAGAAAAAAAAAATGTAATAAAAAGAAAACAAAATATGACAGAGAGATTAAGCGACATGGAGGACAGGAGAAGTTTTCTTTTTCTTAGTATATTTAGAATTGCATAAGCAGATAACAGAAGAATGAGACAAAGGCAATACTTGTTGATTAATTGCAAATGAATGAATCAGTATTTATGAAAGTTATAAATCCTCAATTTCAACAAGCAAAATGAATCCCAGGAAAACTAAGAAAAAAAATCCGAATCTTGACATATTAAGGTGAAATTTCAAAACAATAAATACCAGAGAAGATGATTAAATGTGGCTGGAATAAAAGGAAGATTTCTTAAACAAAACTCATGACTGAGAGTTGATTTCTTATCAATGGCAATACAAGGCCAAGAATAGTCATATAAAAATATTTTCCAGCTCTGAGAAGCATATATATATGTATATATATATACACACATATATATATATACATACATATATATATACATATATATATATATATACAAGCTATCGACCTAAAATTTTGTACTTAGTTAAATGAGGATGAAATAAAAATGCCAGTCAATAAAAAATAGATGAGTTATTAATATTTGTAACAGATGCTTATAAAAGGAATTCCAAAAGAAATTCTTAAGGTAGAAGGAAAATAATTTCAGAAGAAATGTCTGAGATACAAGAAGAAATGATGATCAAATAAATTAGTAAACTTAAACGTGTGGGCAAGGATAAGCAAATATTCATAATGAAATGAATAAGGAAATAATCATATTTAATTAAGGGAGTAAAAATCAAAATCAAGATAACTAATTATTTCACAATACCCTAGAAGATAGGGGTAATCTGAGTTAAAATATTTAAATGTATCGGTATAGTTTTATAGGTAGTGAAAAGCATAAATAATCTTTATTCTGTAAGTTGTTTATGCATGTTAAAATTTTAAGAGAATCCAGAAATAGAGTGTAGAATTTCTATAATAATACAATAGAAGAAGAAAATTAATTTTAAAACTTAGTGGGTAGAATAGAAGCCAAGAGTAAGTGTAATAGAAGCACCAAATATACAGTATATTTATGTCTTTTAACATAAAATAACATGGTTAAAAGAATTTCTTGAACTCCTGGACTCAAGTTATCCACCCACCTTGGCCTCCCAAAGTGTTAGGATTATAGGTGTGAGCCACTGTGCCTGGCCCAATAGGAATAGTCATAATAAAATTAAAACTAAACTTAGCTCTTAAAAACTAAGTTTTTCAGATTTGAAAAGAAAGTCACTATCATATTTGCATAAGAGATTCACCTAAAACTTGAAGATACTGAAAAGATGAAATTTAAAATATAGTAGGCAAAAAATTACAAAAATAATTAGTAGAGACAAAGTAGACTTTAAGGCAACAAATGCTATTAGGGATAAAGGGGATAACTATTTAAATCAGCAGGATGATAGACTAATTCTAACATTGTTTGTACCTACTATTATGTCCTCAAAGTGTGTTAAACAAACATAGAACTACAGGGAGAAGTTATTAATGTCCGTAATAGATAATGGACTTCAGTAAGTTAAGATAAAACAAAAAAACAAAAGAACCAATTAAAAAATAATAAGTAGAGAATAGAAGAATAAAAATATATGATCAAATATATATATGATCAAATATATATATTTTGATATATGATAATTCACTGTGAAGAAACATGAAAAAACACTAAACCCTGATGAAACAATAGGAATGTAAACCATTTTTTAGTGGTTGTATTAGTTTCCAAGGGCTAGGAACATAGCAAAGTACCACAAGCCATATGGCTTAAGTCAACAGGAATGCATTGTTTTACAGTTCTGGAAGTTGTAAGTCTGAGATGAAAGTATTACAGCACAAACTGATGGCTCTAAGGGAGAATCCGTCCTATGCATCTCTCCTAGCTTCTGGTGGTTGCCAACAGTCCCTGGCCTTTCTTGGCCTGTGGTAGCATAACTCTAATCTTTGCCCCTGTTTTCAACATGGCAATCTTTCCTTTGTGTCTGTGTGTCTCTGTGTCTTCAAATGGTATTTTTTCTCTGTCTATGTTCAAATTTCCCTCATTTTATAAGGACACCCGCCACTGTATTAGAACACATGCTGATCCAGTAAGACCTCATTTTAACTTGACTACATCTGCAAAGACCCTATTTCTAAATAAGATCACATTCATAGGCAATGTGAAGCCTTTATCCTCTTGGGTGACACAATTCAACCCAAAGCAGTGGTTATGAAACTTTATACAACCAGTTTGGAGAAGAATTAGGTTCTATCTAGTCAAGTAGGATTTAGCCATACCTTAGGACTTGACATTCCACTTGGTATATTTAGATCCTTGCTACTCTAAATATAGTCTATAAAGCAGCAATATCAGTGTCATTAGGAGCTTAGTAGAAATGCAGAGTCTTGGGTTGCACCAGAGACCTACTGTGTCAAAATCTGCATTTCAAATAAGATCCCCAGGTGATTTATTTGAAAAGCACTAATCTAATCTAAGATACATGGATGCAAAAAGATATACACAAAAATATGCATAGAAGTATTATTTATAAGAGCAAAATCTAACCAGAGAATGGTTAAGTAATTTGTGGCACTATTCATACAATTTAAACCTATAGAACAGTGACAATAAATGAACCAGAGACACTTGTATCAACACAGACAAATTTCACAAGGATAATGTTGAACAAAAAAAAAGTTACAGAAAATGTATATAGAATACCATTTCTTTATTGCTTAGAGACACATACATATGGTATAAAAGCACAAAGTCATTCATGGAAATAATAAACACTAAATTCAAGAGTAAACAGGAACTTCAGTTGAATCAATACTATTTTTAAAAGCTTTTCTTAAGCACATAAGCATTTATTATATTATTCTTTATATTTTTAGTAAATCATATATAATATGTAATAAAATTAAAAAATTTAAGAAAACAATTCAAGGCTAGTACATTGCAGGGTAGTTATTTGAATCTTGAACTGTGGCTATGAGTGACTATATTTAACCAACACATTACTGCTTCAAAACACCAAATGACACAGTTTTAGACTGGTATTTTGTAATCACAATTATTGCATTTATATAAATAGCATGTTGTATAGAAACATTAAAATAATGTATAATATTAAGCACTGATTTTAGTTTTACAACAAAAATGTCACTTGCCAAAGAAAATAATAATGTGGGCATTTTCATGCATTGTTAAGTTAAACAGAGTAACTGCATTTTGTTTAAGGATTGTTAGACTGAATTTAATTTCCAATTATCCTTAGATTAATAGGAAAATTTGAACTGACATTCCAAACATTTTTCTTACCCCAACTATGCTCTTATTCTTTCAAAAGTGAGCAATAAAAAATATCGACAGAAGGACAGCATTGTAAAAGTGCATTTATTAATGCTTGTCACTATGAATCTGATAATTTCTCACAACAAAAATACTGTCTTTTGGTTTTTACTGAATTTTTAAACATTTTATTTTGACCTATAAATTTCGAATACTTGTTTTATGCTTTTGAACAAATGGATAAACTCCTGGGAGAGGGTAGAGTCCTTTTCAATACTGATCATTAAACTTTTGTTGGCATGTTCTTTTATTTCCTTCACTAACTTCTGATTATGTAAAGAAGTTTCAGAATGCAGCAATCACATCTTGTTTTCTACTTGTCTTTTACTCAAAATTTCCCAGAGAATTTGGAAGCTTACCAAATACTTTAAAGAATGGGGAGAATGTAACATCCACATGCAAATTGCTTTAAATCTTCCCTGGAAAGAGACATTTTTTTTCAATCTTCACTCTCTTACTAAGGCCACCCAGCTCTCTTTTCCACACTTTAGAGCAATTATCAGTAGAGAGAGACTTAATGTTTTTACTTTCCATCAGTATTATTACTATTACTATTTAATCTTTATTGTGTGTATATTATGAGCCAGTGTAATCTATTAAATGGTTTAATCTTCACAAGTCTATTATTACACTCATTTTATTACTGGGGAAACAAGAGAGTTAATTAATTTGTTTAAGTCACATGCATAGTGAATATATGTTATATTTTGTTCACTCTTTATATACTGTGCTTTTAATATTATGTACTCAATGCATTAAGCCAACCTTACAATTCTCAGCAGAGACTCAGGCTTCCACTGTTTGTGTTTTGTCATTGAAAACCCAGCACAATTCTGGGTCTGCAAGTGCCTGACAGGGAGAAACAGCAGTGAAGAAATGATATTATTTGACGAAGGTAGATGGTGAGGATTAGATTTAAAAAAAAAAAAAAAAGCAAAACACAAGCCTGATGCAGTGGCTTATGCCTGCAGTTCCAGCACTTTGGGAGGCCAAGGTGGGTGGATCACAAGGTTGGGAGATAGAGATCATCCTGGCCAACATGGTGAAACCTTGTCTCTACTACAACTTAAAAAATTAGCCAGGCATGGTGGTGCATGCCTGTAGTCCCAGCTACTCAGGAGGCTGAGGCAGGGGAATTGCTTGAACCTGGGAGGCAGAGATTACAGTGAGCCTAGATCGCACCACTGCACTCCAGCCTGGTGACAGATCAAGACTTCCTCTCAAAAAAAAAAAAAAAAAAAAAAAAAAAAAAAAAAAAAAATCAAAACACAACAAAAAAAAGTCAAGAAAACACCATACAAAAGCAGACTGTGCTGTTTTAAAGAAAAATTTATTTTCTTGGCATTTTGGTTTCATTTCTTGTATATTTTCACTGATAATCAGAAGACCACATTTCCCAAATTATCTAAGGAAGAGTTTTCTAAAAGTTGTTTCTCCTAGTCGATTTCAATCAAAATTCACAGTTCTGAAAAAAATACAATTGCCCTACTACTTTAGTATTTGGGGATTGGGAATAATTAAATTTAGAATAATATTTTTAACCTAAAAAAATAATTGATTCTAGTTTTAATAGGAGCTTTTAGAAACAACTTTTATAATCTCATGAGCAAATATTTAGCTCTTTACTATACAGAGTCTTCTTCATTAATAAAAACAAATCAGCCATAATTTGGGGATAATGGACAAACTTAATCAATCTACTGAGAAACTCTGACCATCAACCTTCAGTAATGATATGGCTTCAAGGTTCACAGCAAAACTTCAGCTTAACATCTTTTTATTTTGTGTCCCTGGTCAAGGAATTACATTGAAATGCTGGGTGTGTATCAAATTTCCTGTGAAAATGTTAAAAATATTTATCTCTTTTAAACTATTTTAGAGAAATTTCACATGATGGATGATGTATCATACCCCAAATTCATAACCTGACAAGTTTATGCTTGCATCTAGTAAATTCAAAAAGAAATAAAGGCAGAATGACTAGAATTTTTCTTTTCAAATGATATCATCAATAATATCCGTTATAAAGCTTGCTTTTCTTTAGGTTAACTTCAGAGGCCTTGAAGAATAAGAGCTTATCTCCTTATACAGGAGCTTTGGTTTGCAGCATTTACTTCAGAAATATTTTGTATTATGTATCTTTAAGAGTTAAACATAGAAAAATTGGCTAAGTGAAAATGAAGAAATGCAATATCATTCTGCATATATCATATATCACAGTATTATTAGTTTTAAAAAGTTAAATATCTATTAGTCACTTGCAGGCTATGGAACCATAGTCAGTGCTGCATACTTCCATACTTCTATTTCCTTCCTAGTATTCATAAGTGTGCTTTTAAAAGTTTCTAAATTATAAGAAATAAAATATTTAATATATTATGTCTATTACTTCTGAGGGAAAACTTGAATTACTTGGGATTTTAAAGGCTTTGTTAAAAATGCTTCATCATAGCATATTAAAGGAGAATAACAAATGCTAGACCTCAGGAATATTAATTCCAGATTTTACAGCATTTTAATTTTCTTGACGAGAAAAAATAAATTTATCAGTTATTAAACTATTTGGGATCCAACAGATGAAAGCGCAATTCTAACGAACATATTTATCGATTTACTTGTGATTTACATATTTACATGTGTTAAGTCTGACACAATTCTTAATTATGTTCTTGATATGCATGTATTTGCTTCTTAAATTTTAAATTTCCTTTATTTTACTTTGTTTATATTCTCAACTATAATTTCAGATTTTAAATATTTTCCCATTATGATTTTTGGACCTCCAACTCTATTTTTACTGTAAATATAGTTCTGTATTTGTGAAGAGACTTTAGAAGTGAAAATGGAAATAGATACCTTCACAAATCTTAAAAAGACTTTTTCAGAATCTGTAAACAGTATTACCATGTATACTTATCTCTTTCTTTTCATTGCCATGAATCATCACAATGGTAGGCTCATTGTTGTGGCATGCTGAAATGATTGAGTGGGAACTGTGCCCAGCACTGAATTGTAAACAAACAAACAAACAAACAAACAAACAAAAAAACCCTTCTCCAAACACGCTGTCCTGTACTGTAATGCATTGGCCCAACTAGATTTTTTTTTTTTTTAATGCTTTGGTAATTGCTCTTCTATTTGGTCTTGGAGAATTCAGAGCTATGAAATTCAGAGCTCAAATTTGAATACAATATTAAGATTATTGCAATCTATAGTGAATCTGTGCATGTTATCCAGAGTCAACTGCTTTTGAGATTGCATTCTGCACTTTACTTTCACTTCAGGCATGTAATCAGGATGTATAAGTGAAATGTTGTATTGTATGTTTACTGTAGTTTCTTAAAAGTCCCATTCTTTCCTGATTCTCAAGTGAGATTAAATTTTTTTTTCTTGTTAAAGTAAACAGCTTAGAACAAACCCATGTAAATTAAGTATCTTTATTTTCAATTATTTAACATTTGGGAATGGAAAATGAAATACTATTATTTTCTCCAACAAAAGGTAAATATATGTAAATGTGTCAGTTCCAAAGTTCAGATTATGGCAGCACAAAACCAACACATGTGAAGATTTTTGTCTAGCTTTATTACAATGACATTCCCAGATAGAACTTGTGAATGACAGATGTTTCAGGCTTTAAAGGGAGCTAAAACATATAATAGGCTTGATATATAAGGTTCAGAGCAAAGGAGGACACTAAAATAAATTTCTAAAGAAAATAGGAAAAAGATAAAACTCAGTGCTACTTTGCCTTTTAATAACCGTCTTCCTCTTTCTAGAAGTTGTTGGATTTCCTCAATACTTGCTTAATTTCTGCATAAGGGTTTCTAGGTGGCACTCTAAAACATTTGCCGGAAGGTGGCGACATTAAACCCTCATTGCTTAGAGCTGTCCCAGGTGCTGAACTCAGTTTCTGTGGTTGAGAGAGGCTAGGCGGTTAGCGAACAGGGATTCCGCCAAGTTTCCCCCAGTGGTTTGCAGGCTCTGGTAAGAAGTGCCATATAAAATGCCAGACTTCACTCAGAACACATATGCAAAATATTTCCATCTCTGAATTTATTAGCCACAAAGCTATGTTCCCATAGCTATGTTCCCATGGTGTCACTGAAATTGAAAGTGTAGTAGTGATGGAAAAGTGTATGTGTGTGTGTGTAGAATACATATCATATTGAGTTTTGTTCTTTATTTAGAGATGCAGTTGTTTACCTCTCCTTGTCCCTTGTCCTTTGTCACGTCCTTTATAATTTCGTTCTCTCCCAGTTCCCCAAGGTTAAAAAAAAAAAAAGTCACAGGCAATATCCTCCTGAGGGAGTCAGGCTGGACTGTGAGATGATAAACGGAGGTAGTTTTTTGTTTGTTTGTTTTTTTGAGACGGAGTCTCGCTCTGTCACCCAGGCTGGAGTGCAGTGGCGCGAGAACGGAGGTAGCTTTTTAAAAACGAAGACACACTCTGTCTTCTTCCATCAATTACCAATAATTGAGAGACTGACCCAGGACTGTTCACCTTCCCATTCAGGCTCCCTGGGCTTCCTTTTCTCATCTCCTATTGTCACTCTGGGCTGCTGACACTATTTAAGAATTTGACAGATAATACGAGGTAATGAGTAGTTAGAATTTCCTCTTCTAAATACCCCCTCCCCAGTTTGGGTTGGAGGCGGAGTTTATTTGTTACAGCCTTGGTCTCACCGGCAGGGATCCGGTGTGTGTAAGTGAGTTCTGAGTCTCTTTTGACAAAAAGGGACTCTAATGCAAAGGCGCAGAGCTAGAGGTATAGGAGGGCGGGGACCCACAGAAAAGAGGCACTCCTTGGGGTTGGGGAAGTGTTAGGAGGGGAGAGTTAGAGTGGGAGGGAGGGAGCCTGGCTTTAGAAGCGACTCACAGGGGGATAAATAATGGGGAGTGGGGAGGAAGAGGCAGACTGAAAGGGAAGGCAAATGGGGAGAAGGGGGAAGAAATTGGCTGAAGAGAGAGAGAAGAGAGAGGAGGAGGGAGGAGGAGAGAGGGAGAAAGAGAAGGAAGGAAACCGGGAGAGGAGGGTCACTGAGTGACCGTGGAGGATGGGGCTTCTCGGTTCTAGATATTTCTGGGATTGGAGACTGTTTACTCTTGGGGAGACTCCAGCTCCGGCAGCCAGTTGGGAAGCGGCAAAGTAAAATGGACAGCGACAGACAGACGTTCCAGCCACCTCTCCACCGCTCAGAGATCCCGGAGCTGCTTTCGGGCCAACTCCAGTTTCCCAGCTGGAGCCTTTGAACGCGCTGGACTGCGCGAGCCCAGGGAGCGCCTGAAAGCTGCTCCTCGGGAATACCTTCGCCGGAGCAGTAAGAACTTCCTGCTTGGGTCCCTGGATTCCCTTCCTTCGAAACTTCCTGGGAGACGGGCGGAAGACCCCAGGGGAAGGGGCGAAAGGGATCTTCGCGCTGCTTTTTCTTCCTTCCACCTTCCCGCGCGGGGCTCACAGGCATGGATGTGCTCAGCCCTGGTCAGGGCAACAACACCACATCATCCCCGGGTCCCTTTGAGACCGGCGGCAACACTACTGGTATCTCCGACGTGACCTTTGGCTACCAAGTGATCACCTCTCTGCTGCTGGGCACGCTCATCTTCTGCGCGGTGCTAGGCAATGCGTGCGTGGTGGCAGCCATCGCCCTGGAGCGCTCCCTGCAGAATGTGGCCAATTATCTTATTGGCTCTTTGGCGGTCACCGACCTTATGGTGTCGGTGTTGGTGCTGCCCATGGCCGCGCTGTATCAGGTGCTCAACAAGTGGACTCTGGGCCAGGTCACCTGCGACCTGTTCATCGCCCTCGACGTGCTGTGCTGTACCTCATCCATCCTGCACCTGTGCGCCATCGCGCTGGACAGGTACTGGGCCATCACGGACCCCATCGACTACGTGAACAAGAGGACGCCCCGGCGCGCTGCTGCGCTCATCTCGCTCACTTGGCTTATTGGCTTCCTCATCTCCATCCCGCCCATGCTGGGCTGGCGCACCCCGGAAGACCGCTCGGACCCCGATGCATGCACCATTAGCAAGGACCATGGCTACACTATCTACTCCACCTTCGGCGCTTTCTACATCCCGCTGCTGCTCATGCTGGTTCTCTATGGGCGCATATTCCGAGCTGCGCGCTTCCGCATTCGCAAGACAGTGAAAAAGGTGGAGAAGACCGGAGCGGACACCCGCCGTGGAGCATCTCCGGCCCCACAGCCCAAGAAGAGCGTGAATGGAGAGTCGGGGAGCAGGAACTGGAGGCTGAGCGTGGAGAGCAAGGCAGAGGGTGCTCTGTGCGCCAATGGCGCGGTGAGGCAAGGTGACGATGGCGCCGCCCTGGAGGTGATCGAGGTGCACCGAGTGGGCAACTCCAAAGAGCACTTGCCTCTGCCCAGCGAGGTTGGTGCTACCCCCTGTGCCCCCGCCTCTTTCGAGAGGAAAAATGAGCGCAACGCCGAGGCGAAGCGCAAGATGGCCCTGGCCCGAGAGAGGAAGACAGTGAAGACGCTGGGCATCATCATGGGTACTTTCATCCTCTGCTGGCTGCCCTTCTTCATCGTGGCTCTTGTTCTGCCTTTCTGTGAGAGCAGTTGCCACATGCCCACCCTGTTAGGCGCCATAATCAATTGGCTGGGCTACTCCAACTCTCTGCTTAACCCTGTCATTTATGCGTACTTCAACAAGGACTTTCAAAACGCGTTTAAGAAGATCATTAAGTGTAAGTTCTGCCGCCAATGATGACGGAGGAGTAGCCGGCCAGTGGGGGGCTACAGGATCCGCCCCATTCACTATGCTTCGCCCAACTCTAGGAAATCAACACCTAAGATAACTTGCTACTTCTCCTCTTTCTCAGCTACTCTGCCCGCGGCTTGCGGACCTGGTCCCCTCCCCATTTCCCGCACCAGGGCAGGGCGCTTTGTGCAAAGGAGACCCAGCGACGGGGCGTGAGAGACCAGGAAATTCAGAGAGTTTGTGAGAAGCGACATTGGCCCAGACTTTGCCCTTAGCATCAGTTTTGATCTCAGCAATTGCCTCTTCTTTCCTCTGTCCCCTAAATCTTTGCGACGGATGTTTCATCCTTAGCTATTCAAGGTAGAAAATCCAAAAAATAAAAAAAATAATAAACTGTACACACAGCCGCCGCACCCACTAGGGGCTCTATCCGATCACCCAACTCCTAGAACTTGGACTTGAGGTTTGGGAATTTGCTCCATCTCTCTCGCCCTCTAGCCCTTGAAATATTCACTTTTTTTCTCCCCGTTTTTATCCTTTCTTTTCTTTCATTGCTTCCTTCTCTGCCCTCGCCCGTCCTGAGGCACTAATCTGCTGGTCCGCAGAGGCGGAAGAGTCTGCTTTTCCCGGTGCCCCTGGGATTCCCGTCTTCGCGCAGACTTGGAACAACTGTCGTGCAATGCACAACCCCTGCTTCCTTTGTTTCCTTGGAATCAAAACGAGTAGCCAGAAGGTGTCTCTCAGAGTGGACTTGTAAGTACAGCCCGGGCCAGTGGGGACGAGCGAGGAGGTGGAGAGTGTGCAGACCGTTTTGTCTATTCTTGCCTTGGTGTCAGCACTCACCAAAGAAACTGACAGTCGTACAGTGAAGAGAGCGGACTGCTGTTTGTACAGGTAGCTGGCTAGTCTGGAGGTCCTGGCATCGCCACTTACGTACTGCGGGAGGCGCCCGCTGGCCGCTGTTTGCGCGCTGGGGACGCTGAGAGGCCTGGGATCCGCGCGCCTCCCCAGCCATCTGTGATCTGGCAGCGCGCTGGGCGCGCCCTGCTGCTGACTTAGCGGGTTTGGGTTCCTCCGCCTACGCTCTGGGGCGCCCTGAAGCGCGAGTAGACACATTAGGTTTTTTGCCTTAGCTGGCGGCGCAAGGTCTGCAGAACTCTGGGGATTGGAGAGACCAGGAAGGCTTTAAGGGGCGGCGTGGAGGGGCGGCAAAGAGGAAAGTTTCCCCAGGGCACGCATGCCGGAAGCTACAGCTGGCTCCCCCAGTAAAACCTGAAAGGACAAATTTATCCTTACGATGTAGGCTTTTTCCTCCTAATTCACGCTCTTGTCCTTTTTGGATCGGGGAATAATTCTGTTTAGCGCGTCCCGACACTCACTGCAGTTGTTCCACAGTACATCGAGGACACAAAGTTGGCAGAATTTTTTTTCCAAACAGGAATTCAGGGCTTTCAATGGAATGCCCAGATAGTCCATAGGTTAGCACTATCTGTGACAGCAGGCGGATAGTTTAAATAGCAGGGCCCTAAAGGACTAGTTAGGAGGTGGTCTTCCTGGGGAGGCTAAGAATCTTTTATGGGAGGAGTATTTGTTTCCTGGCATGACCATTCTGCTGTGCCAAGGGTCTATGGAAACCACATTTTTGCCCTTTGAATCGTGCGGCGCTCCAGGTTTTCTCTCCCTCAGTTATTCTTTAAGGTTTGCCACTCCTGCCGAGAAACTGCTTAAAATCTTTGCTGCCCCAGAAAGGGAAGTGATTTAGCTACACTGTTTGGATGTATATTTCCACCTTCACGACGGGGATCTAGAGGTTTGTCATTGTTTGGTCTAGCCTCTAATTTTCTTATGAATAGTGGTTTTGTTTTCCAGAAATTGCACAAAGTAATTGATCCCTACTCCCCTTTCCCTTCAACTGTACCTTTCCAATGTTTGCATTTGCTGTTTTAAGAACCGTATTACATTTATAAATTGCAAAAATTGCCAGTGGAAAGATCACTTGTTTATAATCGTGAAGGTGAAAGGACAGCTCTGTCACTTAAAGCCATTTTATTGTTTGTCAGACTAAACAAAGGTTTCCTTTGGTGTCTCTTTCTGTATTCTAAACTGGAAGTAGACATCATATCCCAGATAAATAGGGAAAGTTTTAAAACTTTGGGAATAGTTTGTCTATGTATGTATAATGCTGAGAAGGGTCTGCAGTGAAGAAAATAAGATAGATTTCTCCAGTACAACTATTACTCATTTGAAAATTCAGTTTTGTTTTTGCTCACATAATCTCAGTAGAGGTATATCAGAAACCAAGTTTTTCTGTATCTTATACTAAATTTTTAGAACAAAATCTATATTTAAAATAACCCAAACCCCAAATTTGCTCATCTAAATTATGTCTTGGCCAGCAAGTATTACATTAAAAGTTTGGAGATTTCCATTTATTTGTGTCTTTTACAGAATTGTGTTACAGTCATTTTTTGGACATTTGCTTTTTCTGCTTCGGAGGATTTATACAAGAATGGAGAAGGAATATCCAACTGGAGCACAATTGTCAAGGCAATAGAGAATTTAGAGAAATAAAATAGCTGCATATCTCTAAAGAGTGCCTGATGCTTTCTTTCTCTTTAAAGTATTTGTATGAAGGTAAAGTACTGATGCATCAAAATTGGCCTTCACTTTTTCTTGTGACAATAAAGTACTTTAATAATGGTAATGCTACAATAAACTGGTATCAGTAACACATGCATCTTTATTTCAATTAAAATCCGTGTCTACTTGTATTTATTTGCATAATTTAAAATTAAAGTTAAAAATACACTTATTAAAAGGAGATCCTTCTGTACAGGTCAGGGATCTGACAGAGAAATAAGTGTAGTTTTCAACAGTAAAACTTATTCTAGATGGGTGATTTCTTTTTAAAAAATTATGTCTCTGGAAAAAGAAAGTCACATATCATTTAGGCATAAAACCGTGCATTTTCCATGACTGGCGCTTTCAGGTAACATATATATTTCTGTCTAATTAATATGGACAGAATGGAACATACGTGGAGGGGAACTGTGGTCTTTTGGGAAAACAACAGGGGTCCAACCTGCTTTTTTAAAACTGGATGGTGCTAAAATCCTTCCTCTGTCCTTCCTGCAACATTCAGCTGGAAGAAAATGACCTCCCGTGCTTTCAAAAGGAACAATTGTTTTGGGGTTTGTCACTCAATTAAAAGTAGAGAGGTATTTTATTTTCTGGCTGGGTCTTCTTCCATAGTAGGCTTTTGTATATAAGATGCATTACTATGTTAAAATTGATTACCATGCTCTATTCTTTCCCTACTCCAGTGGTGAGGAACACCTGTTGTTGCTATTGTTATATTCATTCATTCTATTGCTTTCTGGTGTCAGAATGATGGCTGCAGGGCAAAGTGAGCATGGGTAAACCTCAAGAGTAAACAAAGGTCAGGGTCATTATTGTCAGGGCAGAGAGCACTCTGAAGCTCATGAAGCTTGGTTCAGGCGAAGTATGTCCATACACATATTATCCCAATAGTGAAAAATAAAATCAGGCTACTACTGGTGGCTCTCACCTGTAACCCAACACTTTTTGAGGCCTAGAGGAGGCAGGAAGATGACTTGAGGCCAAGAGTTCAGGGTTATGGTGACCTATGATCACGCCATTGCACTCTAGCTTGGGTGACAGAGTGAGACTCTTATCTCCAAAAAAGAAAAAAAAAGTAAAATTAGAAGAGTTGATGGAATAAGGAACATCTGAAGTTTGTCATTTGAAAAATGTTATATAAATGTATCCCTGACGTTGGGTAAAATGTTGAATTGGACATATTTGTCATTTGGATTTTGGATATTACTGTTGTCGACCCTTGCTCCCTCCTCTGGCATCTCTTCCTCCCAGGACAATGGCTTTCTGTTTTCTATAGGCCTTCTTGTGAGCTCTATCAACACCTCAACTAGGAGAGGGAATTATTGGTTATCAGTCACTTCCAGTGTGACTATGAAGCCCCAGTAACCCATTTTCAGTGATCATGTGTCAGCTACTGCTTAATAATATTGAAATATAAAACTATAAATTAATACAGGATGCTGTTATCACCTTGAAGAAGTTTTCAACCATTTTAAATCTATAAGAATAAACTACTAAGGCCAAGTAACTACTCATGGCAGGGTCAAAGTGTCATATAAACAGGATGAATCACAGTAGTTTGGCTCTCTAAGAATTCAGAGGACAAAGCTCACTGTGGGCTGGTAGTGGGAAGGGAAGGGTAGGTAGAAAACACTGTATAAAGTATATAGGATTGAGCTCTGGACTGATGGGGGGTGATATGAAAGGCCTTCAGAGGTGACAGAAAACAGCCTAATACCCTCTTCCTGGCAAGTGGGGGCCTAGTATGAAATTTCTATCTGATTGCTGGATGTCGATTAAATAACTGGGTTGATTATGCAAATGGTGATCCTTTAGAAAGATGCAGACTCAAAACCTCCCAAGTGTTGTGTTAACTTGAAAGGGTCTGGGAAGAGAGAGGAAAATATGGGTCTGAAGCCCAAGGAATGGGGGTCTGGGGTAACTAGATGAGAAGAAGAATGTTTTGAGCAGAGTAAGGAGGACAGCATAAGAATGAAGAGAGAATCATTAACCATTAAAGGGTTGCAACAGGGTGGCCAGGGGGTGGTACAAGGCAAAATGTACTGCAACATTCAGCTGGAAGAAACATACTTATGTAATGTTTGTGATTTTGCCAAGTAGTTTGGACACATAATGTGCCATTTAAATATGAAGTAGCAGATCCTGTTAGAAATGCCAATTAGAACATTTTAGCTAAAGCAGAAGGTTCACAGAGTAGTGGTAAGTACAGACAAAGGTGCTAGAGATTGTATATGGTAGTACTTATGCCAGGTTAAAAAGCTGGAACTGTAGTTTTAGTCAGTGGAGACACTAATAACAAAAGCAGATGTGTTCTCTTTGAAGGTGATTTCAACAAGGTAGGTGTGAAGCAATAAAGACTTGAATGTGAGAAGCTGGCAGAAGGAATGGAAAACAAATAAGATGATGAAAAATACATCAAAGAAGGAACTGGCAGGACTTGGTGTCTGGATGTGAAGAGAGAGAGAGTAGAAGATGCTGATGAGGTTTTGAGCCAGGGAGATTTGGGCAAATGACAGAAAAGGAAAGTCAGGGATTGCTTTTCCTGTGGGTCTTTCTTTTTGGAGCTTCATCTGTAAATGTGAAAAGGCTTTGTCCTCTGCTAAAAGAATTCCCAACCCATATGGCAGGGGCCTGCTGGAAAAGGTATTAATACATATCACAGCATTAAAACAATCTGCAATTTGGATGAGTATATGAGGAATGCTACTACATAAATTAATGATTGGATTAATTCCCTGATTAATATTAATTTCTTTTTTAGTAGGAGATGTTAATTGTTTTTGGAGAGGGAACAATCCTAAGAGACAACAGCCTTTCATGAAGAGCAACCCAAAAATACTATGTTAAGTAGTGTATTCAGAATGGTACATGAAGCCTAAAGGTTGTATCTTTCCAGTTCAGTAAGTGCAGAGCAGAACAAATCTGTTTTGCTCTTTGAGTTCACTTATTAAGAGCCATAAAAGACCTATTTGATCCTTATATTACTAGAAAACCTAGATCCATTAGTGTTTAGTCTGTTCAGGCTGCTATAACAAAATACCATAAATTGAGTAGTTTACGGACAACAGAAATTTATTTCTGATAGTAGTAGAGGCTGGGAAGTCCAATATTAAGGCCCCAGCAGGTTTGCTGTCTGATGAACGACTGCTAACTGGGTCATAGATGGCTCTCTTTTCTCTGTAACCTCACATGGCAAGAGGGACAAAGGACCTCTCTGAAGCCTCTTTTATGAGAATATGAATCTCATTCATGAAGGCTCTTTCCTCATGACCTAATCATCTCCCAAATACTATACCTGCTAACACTATTGCATCGGTGATTAGGTTTTAATATACACATTTTAGGGGGACACAAACTTTTAGACCATAGCAGTGAGGCTAACATATCCAGTGCATTTCTTTTATTTTTCAATCTATTTTGCAATGGCAAGAATAGGGAAATGAGTAGAATCCACTGACATTTCCATATCTGACCACACCCCAGGCATCATAGTGCTAACTGTCTATAACCTTGTGCAATAGCCCAGCCTTTCAGAAAGCTTTCCAGGCCACTAATTCAAGGAGCTGTTTTGTATTGGAAAGTGTTTGTTCTGTTGTGTCTAAGCTAGTTTCATCTTTGAAGAAATGAAAGGGAAAAAGCTGGCTGGAGGAAGAAGGGAGGGGAAAAGGCAAGGAAGATAATGGGACATACTTATCTTGTTATATCGCTGTGGAGATTGATGAGAAAGTGTTTTGAAACTCCTCCAAGGTTCTTGGAGAGGAAGCATCCTGTGAAATATAGTGTGCTTCATAGTCTCTGGGAACAATTAGTCTGACTTTGCAAAAACTAAAGAAGATAGAAATCAAATGATGAAAGCTGATTTTAACTTTAAAAGAACAGTTGATACAGGACTCAATTGTAAAAATTCACCAAAAATATAGTTTATTATAAGCATCTATTGTATTTTAAGTATTTACTAAAGAGAAGGAGCAATTTATGGGAGAGGCTCTGGCTCAGGAGTAATGGCCATGAAATTCACTTGTTCATTCAACTAAGATTTCTGCAGTACTGATGGGCCAGGGACTATTTTACATACTCAGGATACAGCAGTGAAAAAACTTGGTAAAGTCTTTTGGCAGATTGTTTGCAAAAATTGCCACCATTATTTTTCTCTGTGTTCACCTCTTTTGCAATGTAATTGAAAATTGCTAAGAGAATAGATTTTAAGTGTTCGCAACACACAAAAAATGATAAGTATGTGAAGTAATGAATATGTTTTAAAAAGATATGGAGGCTATTTTCTTATACCTTGAATCTAGGCTAGCATTATGCCTTGCTTTGATGAATACAATGGGACAGCATTGCTGTGGTACCAGTTCTGATCATGGAACTCAAGAGGCTCTGTCCTCTTCCACTTGCTTCCTTGTAACCCTGCCCAACTGTCATGTGAACAATCCTGTGCTCACTTGCTGGAGATGAAGAGACCAGATGGAGCAGAGTCATCCCAGCTGGAGTCATCCCAGCTGAGGCCATTCTGCATCAGCTAGAGCCTGATTGACTTGGCAGCTGACTGCAGACACAAGCGTGAGGGCAGCCTAGACCAGAAGACCCTCTCAGCTTCATTCAGTCTAAATTATCAAAGCACAGACTTTTGAACTAAATGAATGATTGTTACTTTAAGGCGCTAAAGTTTTGGATAATTTATTATACTGGAAAAGCTAACTAATATAGTCTCAGATCTTAAGGAATTTACAGTAGAGAGAACAGAGAAAAGAGGCAACAATAACAAAATCATATACATATGTAGTACATAAGATGGCAATCTGGAAAATAAAACAAACTAAAGTAAGATGTATAGGGAGTGCTAAGGTGAAGGGGGAGAATGTTGCTATTTTTTATTGGTGTTTAGGTGACAGCTCACTGATAAAGTGACATTTGGATAGCGGCCTTGAAAGAGTTATCAGAGGCATGTTTGGAGATTGGTGAAATGAGCCCTCAGATAAAGACATCTTAAGAAATCTTAGGCAATTTACTGTGAAACTACAAAGGATGTATTTCCAACAAAGGAAATGCCAGGAAATTGCAGATTTGGAAATTTGTGCACTCAAATTCTAGGGCCTTCCTACTTCCTATCTGGAGACCTATTACGTTGAAGGTATTAATATTCAACTTGTTCAGGATAAGACTCAGCCAGCTAATGGGAAACCCCAAGTGGGATCTTACCAAATCATAGGTATTGCTATGACCCTGAAACTCTGGGATATACTATACATCGGGGTCCCCAACCCCCAGGCCATGGATCTGTACCCATCCATGGCCTGCTAGGAACCGGGCTTCACAGCAGGGCAGATGAGCCAGCATTCCCACCTGAGCCTTGTCTCCTGTCAGATCAGCTGTGGCATTAGATTCTCTTAAGAGCGTGAACCCTATTGTGAACAGTGCATGTGAATGATCTAGGTTGCACGCTCCTTATGAGAATGTAATGATAAATGTAATATGCTTGAATCATCCCAAAACCATACCCCTGCTCACTGCACTCCATGGAAAAACTGTCTTCCACAAAACTAGTCCCTGGTTTTTGAAAGGTTGGGGACCGCTGCTCTACATGGTGAAAAAAACTGCCTTGGCAAGCCAGGTCACTTGAATTTTACTTCTGACTCTGCTACCACTGTCATCTTGGTATATCATATAGTTTTATTTTGAAAATAGCTTTACTGAGGTTTCATCTACATACTTTACAATTAACCATTTAAAGTGTGTAATTCAAAAGTTATAAGTACACTCACAGAATTCTGCAGTCATCATTACAACCAATTTTTAGAACATATTTATCACTCCCAGAATAAATCCTGTACTCTTTATGTTTCCATGTTCTTCCTCCTTATTTCCCATTAATACTTGAGTCCTAGGCAATCACCAATCTACTTTCTATCTTTATAAATGTGCCCATTCTGGACATTTTACCTAAACAGAATCAATTAACACGTCATCTTTTGTAACCAGATCCTTTTTCCTAGCATAATGTTTTGAAGGTTCATTTATGTTGTAGCATGTATCAATACTTTATTTCTTTTTATTGCCAAATGTTTAGTTTTGAGGCTCTATCATATTTTATTTATCATTTAATTAATTAATCATTGTGGTTGTTTCCACTTTTTGGCTATTATAAATAATGCTGTTGTGAACACTTGTGTACAAATTTCTGCCTGAGTGTATATTTTCATTATCTAAGGTATAAAACTAGAGATAGAATTGCTGGATGATATGATAACTGTATGTTTAACTTTTTGAGGGACTTCCAAGCAGTTTTCCATAATGGTTATACCAATTGAAATTCCCACCAACAGGGTTAGAGAGCGCCAATTTTTCTGCATCCTCCCCAGCACTTGTTATTATCTTCTTCATTACAGCTATCCTAGTGAGTCTGAAGTGGTATCTCATTGTGGTTTTGACTTGCATCTTTCTAATGAGTAATGATGTTGAACATCTTGTTATATGCTTATTGACTGTTTGCATATCTTCTTTAGAGAAATATCTATTTCAATTCTTTGCTCATTTTTAAACTAAGTGGTTCTTTTTTATTATTGAGTTGTAAGATTTCTTTATATATTCTGGATGTTAGATTCTTATCAGCTTTATGATTTACAAATATTTTCTCTAAATCTGTTACCTTTTCACATTCTTGACATTATCATTTGCATCACAGCAATATATATATGTGTGTGTGTGTGTGTGTGTGTATATATATATATATATATAGTTGTTGTTGTTTCTTTTACTTGTGTTTTGGTGTTGTATCTAAGAAAGTCATGGAAGATTAACTCCCATGTTTTCTTTTAAGGGTTTTACAGTTTTAGCCTTTAGATTTAGTTGGTTGATTCATTTATCAGTTATTTTATGTACGTTATATGGAAGGGGCTCAAATTCATTTTTTTGCCAATACCATTTTCAATACCATTTGTTGAAAAGAATATTCTTTCCCCATTGAAATTTTTTATGCCCTTGATGAAGATCATTTGAGCATAAACGTAAGGGATTATTTCTGGATTCTCAATTCGGTTCCTCTAAACTATGTGTCAATTGTTGCAGCAATACCACAGTCTTGATTATTGTACCTTTGTAGTAAGTTTTGAAATCAGGCAATTTGATTCCTCCAACTTTGTTCTTTTTTTGGGAGCAATTCAGGTATTCTACATCCCTTGCATTTTCATATAAATTTCAACATCAGCTTGTCAATTTCAGAAAAAACATAACTAAGATTTTGATAGGGATTGTGTTGGATCTGTGTATTGACATGGAAAGTATTATCTATATCATCTTACCAATATTAAATAATTTGATTCAGGGACATGGAGTGCCTTTCCATTTATTTAAGTGTGATACAATTTATTTTAACACCATTTCATGGATTTCAGGGTGCAAGTTTTACACTTATTTTGTTAAACTTATTGGTAGGAATTTTCTTCTTTTTGTTGCTATTGTAAATGCTATTGCTTAATTTAAAATTTCACTTTTGAGTGGTTCATTATTAGTGTATAGAAATACAATTAATTCTTGTATATTGATCTTGTATTCTGCAATCTTGCTAAAATTATTTTAATAGGTTTTAAGGTGAGTTTCTTAAGATATTTTGTATACCTTATGCCATCTGCAAATATAGTTTTACTTTAAAAAAATTGATGTCTTATATTATTTTCTTGACCAATTCCCTTGCTACAACTCAAAAGTGATGAGAGCGGACATCTGTCTTGTTCCTGATTTTATGGGAAAAACATTCAGTTCTTTACCATTTAAGTATGAAATTAATGGTGGGTTTTTCACAGCTGTCTTTATCAGATTGAGGAAGTTTTTTTATTTTCCTTGTTGACTGTTTTCATTGTGAAAGGATGTTGAAGTTGATCAAATGTTTTCTCTATGTCAGTTGAGATGATTATGTGTTTTTTTTGTGATTAAGATTAAATGAAATAATTTCAGAAAATAGCAAAAACTCTACTATATACTAACTGCTTAACAAATGTTATTTAATATTTACTAAAGGAAACACCTGTAATTGGATTTTCATTAGTTGTGTAGTTGTAGAGCAAGGAAGAAAGTTACATTGAATGTTAGATGTAATTCCTGATTTTTAAATCATAAAACAGAAGATAAATGTATTAGTTTGTTCTCATGCTGCTAATAAAGACATACAGGAGACTGAGTAATTTATAAAGGAAGAAGTTTAATTGATTCTCAGTTCAGCATGGTTGGGGAGGCCTCAGGAAACTTACAATCAGGTGGAAGGAGAAGCAAACATATCTTTTTTCATATGGTGGCAAGAAAGAGAAGTACAGAGCGAAGCAGAGGGAAAAGCCTCTTATAAAACCATCAAATCTTGTGAGAACTCACTCAGTCTCACGAGAATAGCATGGGGGAAAATACCCCTATTATTAAATTACCTCCCACCAGGTCTCTGCCATAACACATGGGGATTATGGGAACTACTAATCAAGATGAGATTTGGGTGGAGACACAGCACAGTTAAACAGAATGCCTCAGGGAGAAATAAGAGGACATTTACAAACTAGCATTGTCCACATGATCAACCTTTAATTTTAAGGGAATTAAAATCACACATAAGAATGAGGAATGGGCTTGATAAGTGGTAAAATACTAAAAAATGTAGCATCCATTCACCTTCCTCTCTTCTTGTCTTTGCTTTATCTTTCACTGGTATGGCTCTCTCTCTCTCTCTCTCTCTTTCTTTCAGTTAAGTGTGTGTGCACACCCACTCACACCCACTAATCTATGACTCTAGTGTGTGGGGGAGAGCTTATAAATGCTTTCAGTTCATTGATTTCAGTTTGTAATGGTTTTCACAGTGGACCACTCTGTTTACCACTCTTAGTCCTTACCAGAGGAACCAGATGGCTGGTATACTTGAGTTGCTAAAACAGCAGCAATAAAACTCATAAAATATGGAGAAAAGATATATTTTTTATTGTATTTAAATCCTGACAGTGTGATTAAATAATGAGAACTTCAAAAGCTGACTGTGAAATTCACAAATTATCGAGAGTCTGGGTCGTTGTTCTCATTCTTTATTGTTAAATAATTAAGCCTTGATCATTTCAAACACACACACTTGATTGGTGTCATTTGATGGCATTACAATTTTTGCTTTAACAAATTAGATATTAATGTTAAATTTGCTTTATCTGTTTCTTATCTTGCATTTATGTTTTGATGATACAGTATCCGATCATATTTGTTTATTCAATTGGCGTGAATTTTTAATAATGTGTTCTTACCATGTTGGTTTTCTGATGTGTAACTTTTCATGATGCTTGGTTTTAATATGACTCTTACCCATTTAATCATATTTTAATAACATTTAATATGCTAATAATGGGATTTATAGTTTTCTTTCTGATTTTTCACGAACATTTACATATAGATACAATATGACATTATTTTATATATTTATGTGTATCTTTATAAAATTTGATGCACTCTTAGCAAAATAGTTTTTATGTTCACATGTATAAAATAAGTGATATGTCAGTGGTTCTCAAATAAGGATGATTTTGTACCTTCCCCCAAGGGATATTGGCAATGTCTGGAATCATTTTTCATCATCACAGTTGGACGGATGCTACTGGCATCCAGTGGGTAGATGCCAGAGATGTCATTCAACATCTTCAATGCACAGGACAACCCCCACAACAAATAATTATCTGACCCAAAATATCAATAGTGTTGAGGTTAGAAAATCCTCTAGATAAATTGCCTTCTTATGTTTTAGAGTGAAAATTTTTTGATGTACTTTTATGGCTAGCAAAGAAATAATGCATGCATTTAGGAATACTCCAAAAACAAAAATTGCTATAAATTCCATTTTGTTTT
The DNA here is from genome assembly GCF_030222135.1 of Aotus nancymaae. Lineage (NCBI taxonomy): Eukaryota > Metazoa > Chordata > Mammalia > Primates > Aotidae > Aotus > Aotus nancymaae. The sequence goes on along the minus strand of NW_026988425.1, from coordinate 58,116,172 downwards.
TGTAATGTTTGTTAACTTCTCCAGGGGCTTTCACATACAGAATTTAATATACTTCTTATATTATTTCTGTGATATAGATATGGAAGATTTTCCAAACAAATATGGTTTTTTTTAAACAGATGCAAAATAGATAAAGAATTGAAGTGATTATCCTAAGGTTACATGGTTGAATACTGATCACAGTGCCTTGTCTGATGGTAAAAGCATAAAAGGCTGACTTTTATGTTGCTGGGAGAAAAACAAGATGATAATGCCAGTGTGCAAAAAGACTTGCTCCATCTTTTCTCCTTGTTTTCTACCTCCTCAGTAATATAAAAAATCCCAGGGAATGATTTCACGTTTGTATTAATAAACACTGAATAATCTCATATCATCATTTCAATTAAAGCTTATTTCTTTATTGATGTAGAATTAAATTTACTTTTGTTAACTTGAAATTTACATTTAACCTTAATCACAATATGGAAGGAAATTAAATCTTGAATTGATCATATAAATTCTGCTAATGAAGTTGTGAAACCAAAACATGTCAAGCAATGTAGAGTTTCCATGTTCTTCCTCTGCAAGTTCTAAGTCGTGCCTCATCTTATAGCTGTTGAATGGTAAATGAGTTTACGAGAGAATGCCAATAACCCAGATTGAGATTTAAATTAGAAATGGGACAAATATTAGTACTTAGTTACTGCGAGTGTTAATCTTGGTGTCAGTGATTTTCAGAATAGGTAACTTAGAGGAGAAATTTACTGGTATTTCCATCCCCAAATTTCTTTCTACTATGCTACTATTGTGGCCAGGAACTAAGATCCTTAAGCTCTAACTTAGAGACTGTTAATATTATGAAATAATTTATTCTGTTTTAATGGTTGAGGTAATTTAATAAAGTGATAGTTTAGGCTATCTTTGTATGAATAAATTCTATTTAAATGCCTTCCAACAACTTGTACAAACCTTTGAACGTGAATGCATAAGGACAAGTTACAGAGCCATCCATCCTACCTTAACATTTTCCTCATCTGTGAATCAAGGGTTTTCTGAAATGTAGTGTCCAAGGATTATAGTTTAGATTTTTTTCTCAATATACTTACTGAGTTTCTGATAACTGTCTAGCACTGGGAGTATACCAAAGAGGGATAGTGGCTTCATACACTTTTCTGCAGTTAAACCTTCTATTAGGTAGTTAGTGGATAGTGGTAAATTCTGGAGTAACCCTGGGAGATGAAGATGGCACAGCAGCAGAGTGAGAGGACTGTCATTTATCAGTAACCAAATATAAAGAAGAGAGTCTTAGGAATTTACAGCTTAGTGGTAGGTGGGCAGAAAGCTTAGAAATGATCAGAGGGTGAATTGATCTGAAAGCAAGATTTCAAAGCTTTTTATTTAGTTGAATACCTAGGAAGTGAGTTGTGATCAAAACTCCCACATTACCTACTGAAGTAGTGTGTTGAAAATGGAGGAATTATTTGTAAATGCTTATATTCTTTTTTTTAATTGCATTTTAGGTTTTGGGGTACATGTGAAGAACATGCAAGATTGTTGCATAGGTACACTCATGGCAGTGTGATTTGCTGCCTTCCTCCCCATCACCTATATGTGGCATTTCTCCCCATGATATCTCTCCCCAACTCCCCACCCCCCGCCGTCCCTCCCCTGCTTCCCCCCGACAGACCCCAGTGTGTAGTGCTCCCCTCCCTGTGTCCATGTGTTCTCATTGTTCAACACCCACCTATGAGTGAGAACATGCGGTGTTTGATTCTCTGTTCTTGTGTCAGTAAATACTTACATTCTAACAATTGTTCTCAATCCTGGTTGCACGTTTAAATTACCAGGGAAGCCTTTAAACATATGGAAGACTGTATCCCCACCGGATTCATTGAGTGTAGAGCCTAAGAAATTGTTGTTAACAAAGCAAACAAAGAAAACTCCATGAGTGATTCTAAAATACAGAAGACTAGGGATCTAAAGGGTTTAGAATATATCTGATGGCATCTCATTAACTTTATCATAGGAAAGTGTGGTATATGCTTGATGGTAATAACTATATGGGTCTGAGACTATACAACAGAGAGATATGACATTTGGGCTATAGTCTACTCTGTGGGAAAGAATAAGAAAAAGCCAATCAAACTTTACTCTTGGTCTCTTACTTATCCCAGGGAGCCCTATGGGACTTAATGATTAAGAAAGACATACAGTGTTAATAATAAAGAGCCATTCTCATTGTTCCCTAATTTACTTCATCACCTGTAGGAATACACTTGACTAAGATATTTTTGAGGCAACAAGTTAGAACTCATCATAAATAGAAACTACCTGCAAATGGACTTAAAAGGCAATGGTATTGCTGTCCTCAGGCAACCAGAACAAGGTCCTTTCACTGTTCAGGAAGGATACACACACACATACACACACACACACACACACACACACACGAGAGAGAGACAGAGAACAGAGGTTACATTTATAGCAAGGTAAAAAAAAGTTTTAAAATCCGAGTTTATAAGGGATAAACTACAATCCTGAGAGTATGAAATAAAGAGGATGATTGATCTATGTAATAACTCAAGAACACAAAGGAAATATTCACAAGTAGCTGGAAGATAAGCCAGTCATTATTTTGGCAAGTTCAATTTTGATCTCTTTCTGTCCTAAATCTTTGGTAAATATATCTTTAATCACTGAGCTAACATAAGTGAGACAATTTATTTAATCTGCCATCATTTTAATAGGAATATACTTAGATATGTGAACTATTTGACAAAGCTGTATTTTTTGAAAAAGCTTGAAGACTAGTTTTAAAGGAGATAGATGATTAGACCAAGAATGGTATCACGATGATGTTAATTTTGTTGAAGTATAACTGCCCTTGCTGTCTTATCCACATGAATACATTTGCTGTTAAATTTTTATAGATTGTTTCTATCTTGCCTAAATTCTAACTTGTTAAAATTAAAATGGAAAACCTTAAAACCGTACAAGAATTTTCTAGTTTCCAATGGTCATTTGAGTTCCTGCATTTAATTCCCACCTTTCAAAATTGCTAAGAAATAGGAAAATTGAAGAAAATAAAAGACCGGCAAAGATTATTATTTCAGCAGTGGAGGTGGAATGAAGGGGATCAGTGAAAAACTCACCTAAACAGCAGCTCTAAAAAATAGTTTTCCACATCCAAACTGAAGGGTTGGGTAAGAAGTGGGCAAAGTAGAAGTGAAATCTTAGTCCTCCTTATGACTCTGAAAAATGCGTCGGTGAATGAAACCACAACATAAAAGGCTAATAAGATTTTTAAAAAAGAATGATAACTTTCTTTATTAGTGAAAGTGTTATAACAATGAAAACTCATGCATACAGTTAATAAATGTAAATTGGTACAAAGTTTCCTTAAAGAAAATTGTTGCCATGTATCACGGACTTTCAAATTGATGCCATGTTTGGTATCTTTGGTTTACTAATTTTATTTTCAGAAATTCTGTGGAAGTAATCATACCACTTACCAATGATGCATTTACAGAGATGTTTGTTACAGCACATTTAATACAGAAAAACTGGTAGAGGTGGAATGTTCAATACTAGGGCTCTGGGCAAATTTACTGTGGCAATCCATACAATGGAATAGTATGTAGTATTTCAAAATGATATATAAGCACATGTTTTGTCTTTGAATGATAGTAGAAATATATTGTTAATGAGAAAGGCAAATTAGAAAACATTCATATGTAAAGAAATATTTGTCCATATATAAAGAAGAAGTCTTGAATATCTACCTACACATTAGTAGTGTTTATCTCTCTGTGGTGAAATAAGGATAATTCTTTAAATTTTTAAAAATTATCCCATGAATTTTAGTAATGTGTGATAAAAACATGAAAAATTTAATTCATGGTATGAAATCTCTTATTTCTATAGAAAATTTATATTGTGTTTGTTTTAGCCTCTGAGAATCTGAAGCAAATATTTTTACCATGTGGGATACATTTTATATGCAGCTATAATTCATTAAAATTTTATTTTCATAATATGTTAGTTGTAGAGACAAGAGTTCACCCAGGAAATGATTAGAAGGAATGAAATGAAAATAAATCACCCAATATAAGTAGCATAAGTGTTATAATTTGCATCAGGAGATTAGTAGAGGGATACTCATTCTGCTTTCTTGAATGAAGTGAAATGAGCTTAGCCTTTGAGATTGGTAGGATTGGATTCAACAGACAAGAGGAGTTGCTTAGATGCAGAGATTAATGACTCACGAGGGGACAAGTAAAGCAGTTGATATAATTAGATCTTGTTTTCATAGTAAGAAGAAGAAAAATGCAAGGTTAGATCTACAGGAAGCTAGGAGGGAGAGTTTACAAATTCCACTATGAATTCATTATCTGTAATGCAATAGGTATCTGGAAATTATTGTGGCTTCTTGAACAGTAGGAATATGAGATATAAGTAACATTTTAGTGAAGTTATTCCACTCAAGAGGGACTAAGTGAGGAGATTAATCACAGCAGAGCAGAAATGAAGCTACTGGCTCATTCTATAGGGTGAAGGAAGTCTTGCCAGGATGGTGCCTGTTGGCCATCTAGAAAAGCACCAGCAGTACTTAATACACCAGAGGGGAGAGACAGGAGAGACCCCTGTGTTTCCAAACTGGGAGGATGAGGCAATGGGAGAGTAGCCTGGAGAAAAGGGGAGATGGAGAATTATAAAGAAAAAGTGTTTTTTTGTTTTTTTTTTCTAGAAAATGTGAGAAGAAGTAAAATCCACAGTCGTTTTCAGCTGACACAGTCAGGTTCTGAGTTATTAATGTGGCCCATTAATCTATTATGGCTGCCTGTGATACTTGCTATGATCACAGCAAGGTGATACACATGAAAGGACACATTGACGTACATTTTATGTTACTAGGTTAAATCCCAGATCCCTCACCTTCTCATTGTCCCTCATTCCCTATGCTTTAGTTTGGTGATCTGAGTCACAGAATTCACTATACATTATTTAATATCCTTCTTTAACTTGGCCCTCACTTTTCATAAACAAGGTTATCTAGCAACGTGCAAATGTGGCTACTGTGAATGAAGATGCTGTCTCCTTTCTGGATTCAGGGCCCAGGCTACCTAGGAATATTTCCTTTCCAGTTTTATTGGATTGGTGCAAAAGTAATTGCAGTTTTGGACTGTGAATTTTAAATCATTATAACTAGGCTCAAACACATCTTTATTAATCAAAGCAGGAACCATTACAATCAACACATTTTTTGCCATTGAGAAATAAGGTTGTTTATTCCTGTAGTATAAAAATTCATGTTTTGAGATTTGACAACTCTTAGAAAGCATTTTCTGCATTCGGCTGGTTGTGGAGGCATTTCGATGAGATTGCAAAAAGTTGATAACATCTTTGAAGAAGTAAAGAAATGGTAGTTGGTGAGAGGTCAGGTGAACATGGTAGATGAAGCAAAACTTAGTAGCTCAATCTGTTCAACTTTTGAAACACTGGTGGTGTGACGTGTGGTCGGGTGTTGTCATGGAGAAGAATTCAGCCTTTTCTGTTGACCAATGCCAGCTGCAGAGGTTGTAGTTTTTGGTTGATTTCATCAATTTTCTGAGCATACTTCTTAGATATAATGGTTTTGCTGGGATTCTGAAAGCTATAGCGGGTCAGACCAGGAGCAGACCACCAAACAGTGACCATGACCTTTTTGGGTGCAAGTTTGGATTTGGGAAGTGTTTTGGAGCTTCTCCATCCAGCCACTGAGCTGGTTGTCACTGGTTCTTGTATAAATCCACTTTTTGTCACATGTCATAATCCAATAGAGAAATGGTTTGTTGTTGCTGTGTAGAATAAGAGAAGATGACTCTTCACAATGGTGATTTTTTTCGTTTTTGGTCAGGTCATGAGGCGCCAACTTATCTAGCTTTTTCACCTTTCCAATTTGCTTCATGCTGAGTGGCCACACAATAGTCAACGCTGAATTCTATGGCAACTATTCGTGTAGTTGTAAGAGGATCACTTCGATGATTGCTCTCAAATGGTTGCCAACTTCTGATGGCTAGCCAACATGCTCCTCATCTTCAAGGCTCTGGTCTTCTTTGCAAAACTTCTTGAACCACCACTCCATGGTATGTTTGTTAGCAGTTCCTGGGCCAGATGTGTTGTTGATGTAGCAAGTTGTCTCGGTGCTTATGACACATTTGAATTCGAACAAGAAAATTGCTCAAATTTGCTTTTTGTCTAACATCATTTCCATAGCCTAAAATAAACATAAATAGCAAGTAATAAATCAGCAAAAAAAAATAAAGTGAGAAATGCCCATTAAAATTATGTATAACTAAGCACATTTATTTAAGAATATATTTCAATATCAAATGGCAAATTCTAGCAATGCAAAAACCACAATTACTTTCGCACTCCCCTCAATATATATATTCCTAAATAACTTGACTTATGGAAAAGTTGCAAAAATAGTACAGAGAGTTCTCTTAAAACTTAAAACTTTCACCCAGCATCCCCTAAGGTTAGCATCTCTTATAAACATAATATCAAAATAAAGAAATTAACATTGCTACAATACTGTTAATTAAACTACAGGCTCTATTCCCATTTCATCAGTATTCCACTGCTTTCTGTTACAGGATCTAATACAGAATTCCATTTGCACTTAGCCGTCATTTCTACCGAGTTTCCTTCATTCTGTGATACTTTCTCAGTCTTTCCATGTAGTTTATGATCATGATACTTTCAAAGAATTATCAGTTATTTTGTTAAATGTCCCTCAATTTAAATTTGTCTCATGTATTGGTATATACTTACGATATGAACTAGCAATCCTCAATCTAGGGCATTTACCCAAGAGACACGAAAATTTATGTTCAAGCAAGAATCTGTAGATAAATATTTATATCGATTCTATTCACAACTGTAACAAACTAGAAACAATTTAGATGTTGATTAAATCAAATTATCAAGTTTTGGCCATAATACCACAAAAGTGTTGTTTTGCTCTTCTCGGTGTAAGTCAGGATGCGTATCTTATTGAAATGGGAAAAATTTTCTTGTCTCCCTTGCAGAGCGAGCAATGGGGGTGTGGCTTTCTCCAGTTAGCAAAATTTATTTATAATGCATCCATGCTGTTTCAGGAATCAATAAGTTGTTTCTTTATATTACTTCATAGCATTCCATTGAATGTGTGAACCAGTTTGTTGACCCATTCACTGGTGGAGGAACATCTAAATCGTTTCTAGTTTGTTATAGTTGTGAATAGAACTGATATAAATATTTATTTACAGATTCTCTCTTGAACATAAATTTTCATGTCTCTTGGGTAAATGCACTAGATTGGGGATTGCTAGTTCATCTGATAAGTATAAAGTGAACTTTATTATAAAAAATTGTCAAACTGTTTTTTAAAAGATGTTTTACATTTTACTTATCAACAGTATATTAGAGTTCTAGTTTCTTCAAGCCTGCTACAACTTAGTGTAGTCAGAATTTTTGTTTATTTACTATTCTAATAAATGCAAAGTTGTATCTTATTGTGGTTTTAATTTGCATTTTCCTGATGATTAATGATGTGAAACACCTTTTCACAATTGGTGTCAAAATTTATCATGTTTTTTCTTGCATCTATTGAGATGCTCATATAGCTTTTCCTTTTTAGTCTAATAACCTAATTAAGTTACTTGATTTTTCAAATATTGAAATAGTTTTGTATTACTGGGATAAATTCCACTTGGTCATTGAGTTGTTCTTTTTATACATTTCTTGATTCAAGTTTTTACTATTTTTATTGAGGATTTTGAACTTATGATTATGAAAGATGTAGGTCTATAGTTTTCGTTTTTACTCTCTTTGCCTGGTTTTGGTATCAGGATAATACTAACTTCGTAAAATAAGTTGAAAAGTCTCTTTTTAAATATTTTCTGGAAGTGATTGTATAGAATTTATATTAATATTTTTATTATACTTAAACGTTTGTAGGAATTCACCAGGAAAATTGTCCGGGCCTGCGTTTTTCTTTGTTAAAAGGTTTTAAACAATAACTCCAATTTATTTAATGGCTACTGACTTATTCAGGTTATCTTTTTTTTTTTTTTTTTTGGCAGATTGTGTCTTTCAACAAATTGGTTACTTTCAACTAGGTTGCTTCATTTGTGGTAACAGTGTTCACAGTTTTTCATTATTTCTCTTTTTAATGTCCATGGGGTCTGTACTGAGGTCCCCTGTTTCATTTCTAATATTAGCAATTTATTTCTTCTTTTTCTTTATCAATCTTGTTAGAAGTATACCAGTTTTATGGATCTTTTTAATGAATTAGTTCTGTTTTAATTGATTTTTCCCTGTAGATTTGTGTTTTTAATTTCATTAATTTCTGTTCTTTATGTTTCCTTCTTTCCGCTTGATTTGAGTTATTTGCTCTTATTTTTCTAGTTTCTTAAGGAAGTAGCTTAGATTACTGATTTCGTACTAGTCTCTTAGAATATAGACATATAATGCCATACTTTTCCCTCTAGAGACTGGTAGAATTTTATCTCACAAATTTTGATGTATTTTACTTTATTTCATTCAGTTAAAAGTATTTATAAATTTCCTTTGATTTTTTTCCCTATCCATGGGTTTTTAGAAGTATCTTGTTTAGTTTCCTACTATCTGAAGGCTTTTGAGATATTTTTCTGTTACTGATTTCTAATTTAATTTCATTATATTCTGAGAAAATATTTTGTACTATTTCTATTCTTTTCAATCTGTTGACATTTGATATATTGCCCTTAATATCATATATCTTGGTGGCTGTTTCATGTGTGCTTAAAAAGAATGTGTATGTTGCTGTTGTAGAGTGAAATATTCTATAAATGTTAATTATGTTGAGTTATTTGATAGTGTTGTTCAGGTCTTATGTAGCCTTACTGATTTTCTACCTGCCTATTCTATCAATTACTAATAGAGTAGTCTTGAAGTCTCCATCTGTAATTGTTGACCTGTCAGTTTTGTCACTTTTTGCTATATGTAATTTGAAGTTCTGTGTTACATGCATACACAATTAGGATTGCTATATCTTTTTTAAGAATTAAAGTTTTCATGTTTATTTGATATCTGTTTTTATTTCTGATCACATTATTTGTTCTGTAGGAATATTTTGTCTCATATTAATAAAACTCTTGCAGCTTTATTTTGACTACTTATAGTAATATGCATCATTTTCCATCCTTTCACCATACTTTACATTTAAAATATGTTTATTGAACACAGCTGCTAGATCTTATTTTATTCCCAATCCAATTTTAGACTATTTGTATTTTCATGTTTCTTGAAAGAGTTAAATTAAAATTTATCATCTCTGTAGCTGTTTTCTATTTGTTCCACCTATACTTTGTTTTTTCCCTTTTTTTTCCTTTCTCTAGGGTTAATTGAGCTTTGCATTAATGATTATAGTTTACCTTCACTATTCAGTTATTTATAACTCCTTGTTAGTGTTTTAGTTGAGTGCCTGGGATTTATAATATGCAAATCTAGTTGATCACTTACCTGCAAATAATACTCTGTTTTACTTTTGCATATGCTATAAACACATAATACATTGTTAATATCTTTGCTTTAGATAATCAGCTATCTTTTATAATAATTAAAAATAAGAACAAGTAAATTTTCTCTATTTTATTCCATTACTAGCATCTTTCATTTTCAGTGTAGATCCAAGTTTCTGTCAAGCATTATATTTCTTCTGATTGAGAAACTTCTTTTAGCATTTCTTCTAAGTATACTGACAGTGAATTAATTCTGGTTTTGTTTTTCTGAAAAAGTTTTATTTCTCTTTTATTTTTGAAATTTATTGCCAGATATACAATTCTGTTTGAAAGTTTTCTTCTTTTGGTATGTCACCTTATTGTCTTCTGTCAAAAGTCTGTTGTGATTTTCATCTTTGTTACTATGTGTATTTTTTTATTCTCACCACCTTGAAGATTTTTTCTTTGGATTTTAGCAGTTTATATATGATACATTTAGGTTTATTTTCCTTCCCTTTATTCCTTCTCCTTCTCTGCTTCCTCCTACTCTCCCTGTTTTCTCCCCACCTTTTTCCTCTCCTACATTCTACCTCCTCCTCGTCCTTCTTCATTTATCTTGCTTGGCGTTTTTTGTTTCTTGCATCTGTGGTCTTGTCTGTCATAAATTTGGGAATATTCTTGGCCACTTCTCTATTTTTTGTTGGATTTCAAATATAGGTATGTCAAAAGTTTGATATATTGTTTGACAACTCTTGTGTTCTCTGGCTTTTTACTCTCCACTCTTTTTTTCCTCTTTGTGTTTCAGTGTGGTTAATTTCCATTGACCTGTCCTCAAGTTTATAAGTTATAGTATCACCCATGTAGCATCTACTCATGATCCCATTGATTGCATTTACATTTATATAACTGTGTCTTTTATTCTTTGCATTTTCATTTGATTGTTTTCCTCTCACTGCTGAAATTTGATTTCATGTTGTCTGCATTTTCCATTGGATCAGTAGTTCTCAACTGGGAATGATTTTGCCCTTTCTCCCCGGGGACATTTGCCAATGTCAGGAGTCATTTTTGGTTGTCATGATTAGAGAAAATGCTATTGGCATCTAATGGGTATATACTAGGGTTGCTGCCAACCATCTTACAATGCATGGAACATCCCCCTACAACATAGAATAATCCATTCCAAAATGTCAATATTGTTGAGAAACCCTGTTTTAGAATAGTTAACATCTGAGTTACTTTAAATTCTCTGCATGATAATTCCAGCATCTGTGTCTGAGTCTGAGTCTGGTTCTGTTGATGGCTTTGTCTCTTGTTAGCATGATTTTAAAAGGTCATGATTTTCCTTCTTGTGTGACTTTAGCAGGAGGATTTTCATTAATCTAATTACAGATTAAGTTAATTTGAGATTTGTTGTTGCTTTAGTTATTCTTTATGCACTACAGGCTTCAAATGTCTCTAGCAAAGCAATACCTTGTGTTTAGGGTGGGGTTCGTTTGTCAACGGGTTTGTTTTAATGCTGCTTAACTGAGAAGCTTTGGGGCTTCGCTTTGTTTCAGTGCCACTTAGCTGAGAAGCTTTGGGTCTTCCCATTGTGCTGTTCCTCGGAGAGGCTCTGTCTTGCAGTGCTTGCACTGTAGGGCTACTTTCTCTATAGTCTCACTATTTTTTTAAAAAAAATAAGTGTTTGTTGAAGTCTGTGTATAACAAGTCTGCAATATGGTACAAAATTTTCCCAAATTTGTGGCCTCCGTCAGTTGTACATAGTCTTGCCAGATCACACTCTGCCTCCAACAATTTATTAACCATTCTAGCTACTTTTTTATATAGGTGTTCAGCTGCACCTGCTCCAGGTAATAAAATATTTATGTTCTCTCTTTCTCTTCAGGCGCTTGTCTCTCCTTAGGTTTTAGGCTAGTTGACTGCCTTGTGACTTCAGCTTTTTTATGGATTTAAGAAAGAACATATGATTACAGCTTGCCTTACTTTTTGTTGCTGTTGTGAGTGTGAGGGAAATGCTCTTTCTGGCTCTCTATATCTTCATGTGGAGTGGGAAGAGTTTCCTTCCAGGATAATCTTGCTATAATGGAGCCAGCTCTCTAAGCTGTGCTCCCAACATGGTTCACTCTGGCCTCAGAGTCAGGTTAGAGAGGCTGCCTTAGTGTCACAGCATAGCAGGAGACCAGGGTAGTCAGTTCCCACAGCTGATTTTGGTTTGAGTGATGGGGATGGGCTCCTGAAATTGGAAGCTGGTGACTTCTTTAGTGGTGTAGAGAAAATCTAGGATTTAAAACTGAGTCTGAGTCTAAACGGGTTTCCCTGCCCAACGCATGGTGGTTAGTGGCTAAGTTGGGCTTAGTGAACAAGAAAGAAAAACAATGTTGCTTGCGGAAGCCAGTGTTTGTTTCTCATCTTAGGCTGGCGTAGTGTACAAGGCTTACTTTTCAGGCCATTTGCTAAATGGATAATGAAGCAGGAGGGTTATTGAAGATGGTTAATATTCATAAATCAAAAACTGACTACAAACTGGGTTCAGGGTGAAAATGCTTCCCTGATGGTTAAAAAACATGAGATTCAATCACCTTTAGAACCAGCTGTTTATATGTGTGTATATGTGTGAATGTAAATACATGTGTGAATGTGTGTGTATCTCTATTGTAGAAAATTTGAAATACCAGAAAGCATAAAGGAAGGGTATATTTCACTCATAATATTACCACCCAGAGATGACAGATCTTAACATTTTAATATCTTTTTCTCCTACGTAATGCTTTATATTCTTAGAATCATATGTTCATAGTTTGTGACATGATTTTTTTCACCTTCTGAGCATTTTTTAATATCCTTAAATACTTTCAAGATAATTATTTTATATGCCTATACTATAATTTATGTAGCCATTTCTACAACTTTGAATATTTAAGTTGCCTTAAATTTATTTTGCTATTATAAATTTCATTATAATAAACATCCTTCATCAAACTCTTTTAGTTTATGACTATTTCTCTAGATAAATTCCTAGAAGCTAGATTTATCAGACCAGATGCTTTGCTCAGTTTTAGACTTTTTATGCTTATTGCTAAATAATCTTTCAGAAAGATCATGTTATTTACTTTTCCATTGGGATTATGCAAAGTTTCTGTTTCTGAAAGAAACATTTCTCTACCTAATTCTTCACCATCGTAAAGGAGGCTAGAGGAAGAAGTAACAGAGAGAAATACCCTTTTTTTATGATAAAAGAAGATTGAGGAATAGTTTTATGGGTTTTGAGTTTATCAGATAACTCCTGGTTGAAAACATAGCTGATAGCAGCTTTATGAGTAAAATGATAGATAAGATTTGAGAGTCTGCATTATTTTTAAACATTCACTTAAAAATTAAGCATTTTTGCTCCTCTTAAAAGTTACTTGAATTCCTTAAATTTTCAAACATTTTCTCACTTTCTAATGTGACTTGGGAGTTTCCTTTTTTCTCTTTACCATTTGTCAGTGTCCTTTACCTTCCTTGGGTCCTGGCTGAAGTGCTTACACTTCCTGAAGTTATTTCTGTTTTCCCTATATCTGACAATTGTCCAGTCACTCTGGGATTGTGTATAGACACTATCATTTTTACTTTCGGTTTTTAGCATGAGGCACGATGTTTAATCATTTTATGTGCATATCCTTTCTTGGCTATGTTTAAATACCCTTCAAATACAGGGCTAGAGTTTTGTGCTTTTCCTGTTTCTTTGGGGGTGAGGGCAGTAGTTTGCACGGTTGTGGTTTGTAGATCACTTTTTGTTGATGATGACCAGACTGTGAATGCCATAAGAGCAGGGACAATGCATTTTTCCTCATTATTCCATCTCTAATGATTTTTGAACTGCAACAGCTGGAACTCAAAAATACTTTTTGAATTAATACATGAACGGATAATTTTGTTACACATTTTTGTATATGAGGGTCACCTTCTGAGAAGTTATGTGCTTCATTTTCCTTTATAGCGACCTCATTGGGAAGGAAGGAAATGGGATTTTTCCTCTCTCAGAAGATATCTAGGCTGAGGTTTTCTTACCCTTAGAGGTATTCTACTTTGATGATATTGGCAGGCTGATGTGGAACCTTTTAAAAGAAAAAGCCATTATAAAAACTTATGTGCCTTTTGTGTGTGTGTGTGTGTGTGTGTGTGTGCATTTGTGTGCCCACTTAAGGCAATTGAAGCAATTAGATCTAATTTTCTCAAAAGAGAGAAGAAGGAGCCAATCTGAGTTTACAGTGTTGAAAGGAGAATAAATGTGTAACCTGAGTTTTATCCACAAAGAGTGGGAAGAGGAAAGGGTTCTAAGTCTCTTGGGAGGTAGAGGTCTGAACTCACTTAGACGCTGCAACTTGGAGCCTGGTGAGATGTCTGTGAGGACAGAGCTGTGGCCTTGGGGCAGGAAAAACCTCTCCATTGGCAGACTTTGCCCAAAAATGAGTGAAGCTTCCAGGGAGCTGCCCATCAACAAATAGTGCTTGTTGGCTTAGACCACAGATGGCACAACAGCTTGGACAGATGGTGAGAGACGAGTGCTCCACAGTAGCTTGGTATGGCCCCAAAGAGCAAATGGCAGTGGTGGTAGCCACAGACTGAGGCTCTTCCCTGCTCAAGAACTGGAAAGCTGGAAAGTCAGTTTTTAGTAATCTGTCTGTCATCTATCTATCTATCTATCTATCTATCTATCTATCTATCTATCTGTCATCTCAGTCCAGGAGTATGCAGAGCACAAACTGACTAATATCAGTCTTCTTGCCAATATTAGTGGGAAGGGACTTGAGCTACTTCTAATCAATTTGAAGAAAATTAAAGGATTGTAATATAACCTGGCCCTTCTATGTCACAGAGCAATCTAAGGCTCACGTAATTACGATTTTGTTTTCTGCAGTTACATCCACCAGGACTTCCCAGGGTGAAGAAGTTCTTATACAGATCATAGGGTATTCTCATCTAATAAGCTATCTGCTGGCAAGTGGAACATTCCAGCATCCAGTCCAAATTTCAGTCTGGGAATGCCAAAGTTTGTGGAATAATTCAGAAACTTTAAATTATTGTTGATGACCTTAGTTTCCCTTTTCTCTGTATGGAGCAGTATTGAGTGAATGCATGCTAGGCTATGTCACCATTTTCATTGCAAGGTATAATTTTCACAGTGTGTGTCGTGGGAGTGTTCTAGGAAGTATTCTTCCAAGCTTTACCTTCAACATTAAAAAAGTTTGACATCTCTCCTTTGACTTAGACCAAGTGTTTAGCTTAAGATTAAATTACCTTTTGAAACATTTACTTGTTGAATATGTGCAAATTACATTTAAGATGTGAAAATAGCCATATGTGAAGAGTCTTGCTAGCACTATGCCATCAAGCTTCTCTTTCCTTTGTTTTTATATTCTATCCCACAATTAGGAAATGAGATTCTCTGTGCATCGTCAATTATAAAGGAGTTGAAACTTGAGTCTATAAAGAAGATCACAGCTGGGTTAAATATACCCAGCCTGGGCAACATGGTGAAACCATGTCTCTACAAAAAAATGCAAGAATTAGCTGGGTGTGGTGGTCCTGTGCCTGTAGTCCCATCTACTAGAGAGGCTGAGGTTGGGAGGATTGCTTGAGCCCAGAAGGTTGAAGCAGCAGTGAGCTATGATCATGCCACTTGCAGTCCAGCCTGGGTGACAGAAAAAGACCCTGTCTCAAAAAAAAAAAAAAGTGTTTCTTCCTTTCTCTTCCATAAGCTTGGGGTTGGGGGACACAATGCTGGATATCCACACATCTCCATTATCTCCACATAATGCTCTGTCATTCTAGGAGAAAATAAAAATGCTGCCTTTAGAATTGCAATTGACTAGGCAAAATTTTATGAAATCAGCAAATATTTTTTAAAAACCTAAGTGAAAAGTTCTATTTGTTTGATAGTCTAAAGGTATTTTTTTCCCTTGAGGGAGGATAAAACCAAGAATGATTATGAGCTTATCTCATAGAGAGACCTGCCTCTGCACAGCACCATTTACCTGTGTGCCTCAGACCCCACAATAATTGCATTCAAGTGAGTTCCAAGATGGCCATTAGTACTTCATGGAAGGATCAGAAATGCCACTGTTTTGCAGAGTTTGCAAGGTCATTTGCACTGGTTTTTCTCCACCCTCTGCCTCATTTTTCTTTCTTCTCTGTTCTGGGCTATGCCAGCAGGCTCCCTTGCCTTGACTGCCACTTAGTTTTAGCCAAAGGGAGGTTTCCACAGTAGATGAGAGAGCCAGAGGAGAAAGAGGCCCTAGGGCTTCTTGGTCTCCTCTACTCTGCTTTGACTTCTGTGTTGTGATTGCAAAAGTGGCATTTTCCTTTTCAGATTACAACTCTGGTCAGTTCTGACACGACTTTGGTTACAGTGCTTTGCTCCCCTTGTCTCTTTTAGGCCTGAAGGTGGAAACCGTTTCTTGCTCGTGTGGTCCCTGGCTGCTTCCGCATCCCTTGTTGGTTTTCTTAATTCTTGCCTCACCTCTGTAAACTAATACTCCCTCTATGAATTTAACTTCAAAATCCAAGCAGAGGGTGTTTTCTCTGTTTCCCCAAGACATTGAGTGTTGAAGCACTAAGGTTTTTCTTCAGGTACCAGGCTGATGGGTTTAGGACATTGACTTTTGGAACTATTCTGAGCTTAGAGCTCTTTACAGATTCTTTCTTGGACATAAATGGTCATTTTATAAAATATTTTTAGTATCAATTGGAGTCTCCTTTTAAAGAGGAAGTGTTAGGCTGTTAAGCCTGTTTATTATGAGCTTGAAGAGAGTGAACTTAGTGAAAAGTATGTGGATTACAAAAACAGACTCCACCAAACTGGCATTCTTCCTCTGGTTACTACATTACTACCCTGCTACATTATGAAAGTCGTACCTGACCAGAGTTTAGGCCTAATTATTTGTACTGGGTCAAATTAGCATCTACACTTAGGTCTGCAAGAAAGTCCAAGACATAATAGTAGCCCACTGTAGGAGCTGTTGATGAGTAGGGCTTCTGTCTCTGTCTGTAGAAAGATCAAATGTTGGGTAGCCCATTGAACACCAGGCTAATTCCAAGTGCTTTCTAGTAATTTGCAAAGCAATCATGCCCTTACCATCTGGCCTCAGAGCTTTGTGAACTATGATATATGACAGGTCTGGCACCAAACAACCAGGAGACGTAGGAATAGTGGAAGTTGGCACTTTAGTCTATGGTGTTGCTTTTCTCTTAATTTGTGGATTAATTCCAAATAAAAAATGAGAGCCTTGTTCGTTTTGTATTAATGTTTCAGGAAGTCTTTTCTTTCTTGTTAATGTGAAGGATGGGAAACGGAAGAAGTTAGGGAATTAAAAACCATGTCATTTCACACACCTGGGGTGGACAGAGAGTGGTGGAGGGGCCCCTTTAAGGACTTTAGTCTGGTAACGCTTGAGAAGAATATCATATATATCTAGGGAAGCTTTAGAGAAATAGGAACTTTAAATGAAATCCAGATACATATCCACTGAGAAACTGTGACTTTTATTTTTTTTACTTGGAAAATAATACTTTGAATTTACAACCACTCAATATTTCTTAAACGTCTATAGAGTATCGCCTGAAGGATATACAGTTCAAGTACTCTTCCAGATCCTCTAAAATATCTTCAGTGGATTGTTAGGCAAGAGGAAGCTTCTGCCTCATACTGCATCATTTTAGCATATTTCTTTCATTCAACTGGATTTTTGTTTTTGATTTTGTTTTCGCATTGTGTTTTTGCTGACCTGCATTGAGAGACATTGGTAGAAACAACCCTGAATGTCTCATTTTTGTATTTGCTACAGAGATGCTGTTGAGAATGCTGTTATTTCGCATAATCTTTCACATGAAGACTCATGGGAATAATGTCTCTCAGGCCTTAGTTTTAGGAATGCTTGTGTGTGTTTGAGCAACTAGATTTTTGTTTTTTTAATCTATGGACACTGTAGGTCATATAGGTAATCATTTTTCTTCTTTTTGTTTTGTCTAATAGAAAGGTCAGAACCTAGTTTATGATCCATCTCTGAGCAATGATGCTTCTATTTTAACTTTACTTCATGACTTTATCTCTTTTCTTGATTTTACTTTTCTGTCTTCTTGAATTACTGTATTCAACATTTTTTCTTTATATTCTATTATATATATATTTAAAAGCTGCTTCAAATTTATCTTTGAACACAGTAAGGGTGTAAACAAAATAATAAATAACAAAACAATTTTTTAAATGTTTACTGTGAGAATCATTTTTATGTCTATACAGCCTCAAAAATAAAATAAAATAAAATAAAATAAAATAAAACTCCTCAAATTCAAAAAACAGTGATGGTCAAAATACAAAATATTAAATTTATTTATTATTTTCTATGATTATATAATATAAAAATAATAATTGTTATATACAATAAAATTGCCCATAACTAACTTAGTTTATTTAAACTGATTTATGTGATTTGATTTGTACTGCATAAGGCAGAATCTTCTAAATATCTAGCATTGTATACTAATTGACAAAACATGGGCATTGGGTTAGTTAAAAGGAGAAATGTGGCTCATAAAGAAAATTATTGAGGCTAGTGCAAAATGTGGGTTGACTAGAGTTTTTACTAAAATCTTCATTTTTGGGAACAGTTAATATGGTAACACAGTTATTAAAATATTAACCAAGTTATATATACAATTAGACTTTTCATATTTGAAATACTCGTTCAACACAGAAATCTGTTTTATTAATCCTAATCGAGTATTTTGAATCACCTGAAGGTAAGGTACTTGGAAACTTTAGACTTTTTTGATTGAAATTCAAATTACCAACAGGCAGACTTTTAAGGTTTTAACTGTTTGATCCTCAGAAGTGTAAGATGAGGCAAACCATGGATAATTAACTGACAAAGGGCTAAATGGTTTTATTATCATACTGAATTTATGAGTTAAACATTCAATTGGGAATTATATTTAGCAGGATAATTAAAGATAAAAAACTATGATTTTTTAAAAGCTTTAATTATCCTGCTAAATATAAACGATTTATTTAATTGTGTAATTCATTTGTTTCACAGCGTTTTGTGAAGACTAAAGTTTTTATATTTTAAATTTTAACAGGGTCCCACAAAAGGCACACCCATAAGGCTAAAGAGAAAGGGTAAGGCTTCAAGGAAACAAAATGAACTTCAACTCTCTGTGAATAATGAGGCAACATTAACATACGTTGGTGTCTTCACATCCCACATGCATAAAGAAAAGTTAGCAGTGGTTCTTACACTTCGTTTTCTCTCTCTGGACCATTCGCATTATTAGTTCTCACAAACATCTGCTCTACTACAGGGTAGGAAACATGACTAGGATACCCAAAATAATAACACATTCATCCTGTCTACATCCAAAAGGGTCGGTGGACCAAACGAACAATTAGACAAGAGAGCCAAACCCCAAAGACATGAAATTCGCAGGGAATGGTAATGTAGAGCATGTGTTCTAGCCAGCATAATAATAAAATTCTGTGCATCTTTATTTATTTATTTTGCCTAGGATTGGGAAAGCTTTTATCATGATTTCCCACCTAAGCTGTAGTTCCAAACTACAGAGAAAATTTTGACTTCCAAAAAATGCATCTTGTAAAAAGTTAAGAAAAGCAGAATCTGTAATTAGGAAACAGGAATCTTTAAAAAATAGTAACAAAGTTGCCAATTAATTTGCTGCTATGGCCTTAGCTATCCTTCTATTTTCCTCCAGTGAGGAGGGATCTGATGGGGTGGAGCTCAGGGTCTGCAGCATAAATGGCGGTTTGGCAAAGAGACCACGTACCTGAGTGTTGGTCTCCCAGACACCAGACATTGCAGATCTGAAAACATCTGGAAGATAATACTAATGAAATGGGGAAGTGGGGAATATGCTTACAAATTTGGGCCACATCAGTGGATTTTAACACTGAACATGCTGAAGAATTATATGTGTAGCTGCTTTTACCTCATTATTATTATTATTATTGTTATTTTGAGACAGAGTATCACTCTGTCACCCAGGCTGGAGTGTCGTGGTGCAATCTTGGCTCACTGCAACCTCTGCCTCCCGGTTCAAGTGATTCTCCTCCCTTAGTCTCCCAAGTAGCTAGGATTACAGGGGACCACCACGATGGCCAGCTAATTTTTGCATTTTTAGTAGAGACAGGGTTTTACCATGTTGACCAGGCTGGTCTCAAACTCCTGACCTCAGGCAATCCACCCAACTAGGCCTCCCAAAGTGCCAAGATTACAGGTGTGAGCCACTGTGCCCAACCACTATTATTATTTTTTTAGTGGCTTAATGACTGCCTGGTAACATCCAATTCTGACATTTCTCTCTGTGCCTGGGGTAGAGTAGGACAGGAAGTCTTTGTATTTGCTCTTAGGATTGAAGGCTTTATTACTTGGTCTGTGCTCCTCTCTGTGGGTTTCAGATAAACTCCTGAGTCACCGAGAGTTTGGAAAAGCACAGAAAGCACATCACCTGTATAGAGGATCTTGAACACCTTCACAGATTCCCTTTCAGAAACACCACTAGCTTAGAATTCTTATGAGGAAAAAAAAGGTTTGCTCATTAGCATTGTAACCGCAGATATTTTCTTATTCGTCACCAATTTAGATAAATTGATACAAGGTTTATTAGTGCTGGTGGATTAATGTGCTTTATTGTCAAGAAGATGCAAAATGAACGGGGCCCTGTCTGAGACACTGCCTATGATTTATGCTGTCAGCAATTGATCAATCATCTTCCCTTTGGAAACTTCCACCTTTGAGGGAAACATAGATGTAGCTAAATGATAAAATTAGGACCAAATCTTTGAAAAAAGGAAATAGAAATGATCTAAAACTTGCCTTATTGTGAAATTAGCAAATGAACACTTGACTATTAAATTGAAGATCAGGGTTCTTACTTTGCCAAAAGGTAACCTCAGGTAAGATACATAATGTTTGGCTTCAGTTGTCCATTTGTGAAAGGGGACAATGATAATACCCACATGTGTTAGTCCGTTTTCACGCTGCTGATAAAGGCATATCCAAGACTGGGAAGAAAAAGAGGTTTAATTGGACTTACAGTTCCACATGGCTGGGGAAGCCTCAGAATCATGGCGGGAGGCTAAAGGCACTTCTTACATGGCAGCAGCAAGAGAAAATGAGGAAAAAGCAAAGGCAGAAACCCTTGATAAATTCATCAGATTCATGAGACTCATTTACAATCATGAGAATAGCACAGGAAAGATTGGCCCCCATGATTGAATTACCTTTCCCTGGGTCCCTCTCACAACAGGTGGGAATTCTTGGAGCTACAAGTCAAGTTGGGATTTGGGTGGGGACACAGCCAAACCATATCACCACATTTTTATTCTTTCTTTCCTGAGATGTTGAGAATTTCATGACAAATAAAACTAACAGAATACATATTGAATGTCTACTGTCTAGGCCTCAAATGGAACTCTAGGGAGAATATAAGAAATTATGTTTACAAATCTCTGGGACCTAGTTTTGTCATCTGTAAAATGGGAAATTGGATTCCACAACTAATTCTGTCAAGCTTTAAATTTGGTAACAATAGCCACTTATTAAGCATTTACTAGATGCAAGCACTGTATGAGGAACTTTATATACATCATCTCATGCAATCTTCACAACCACCCTGGGAAGAGTGTCCTGTTTTTTCACCCTTAATTTAGATCTGATGAAACCAGGACTTAGGAAGATGATTGCTACTTCTCAAGGACACACAGGCTAGGAGCATATGAACACAGTCCCTCGGACTCCAGCCGATGCCCCATACATCCTCCTGAGGGTTTTTCCTCAGCTGGCTTGTTACACTGGCCTTATGGAATGCATTTGTTCTATTCCTAGATAGCTGTCCACCACTCTCCCTTTTTCAGTTTTTATGAAGCAGCACCATTACCTGTAGCCAGTGATGGATGCGTTTTGTTTTTGTTTTGAGACAGAGTATCACTCTGATGCCCAGGCTGGAATGCATTGGCATGTTCAGGGCTTACTGTAGCCTCAAAATCCTGGGTGCAAGCTATCCTCCCACCTTGGCCTCCCTAGTAAATGGGAACTACAGGCATGCACCACCATATCCAGTTAATTTTTAAATTTTTTGTAGTGATAGGGTCTCACTGTATTGCCCAGGGTGGCCTCAGATTCCTGGGCTCAGGCAATCCTCCTGCCTTGCCCTCCCAAAGTGCTAGGATTATAGGCATAAGCTACTGCACCTGGCCTGGAGGGGGTTTGAGGTACTGCTTGCAAAATCAATAGAGACCAAAGTTTCTCTACTTCAGCACTCTCACCATTTTGGTCTGGATAATTCTCTTTGTGCAGGCTGCCACGGGCATTATGACATGTTTAAAAGCATCCTGACCTCTACTTGCAAGATGCCAGTAGCAACTCTCCAGTTGTGACAACTAAAAATGTCTCCAAAAATTATGAAATGTCTTCGAGGGGCAAAATTGTCTTTGGCTGAGAACCACTAAGCTGGATTTTGACTGTGGGTTGATAATAAGCCTTTTTTTTGATATTATGTGAAGCATTTTGGACATTTAATAATACTGACAGGGCCAGCTGGCCAATGAATTTGTGGTTGCAGGAACTTCTTGTTTACATATCATTAAATTGATGATTGCATTGTTAGGAACACAGATACAATAGGAAATTAGATGGACGTACTGTTAGCTTTCCAAGTTCTTTGTGGTGGATTCTATAGTTTAGCCTATGAGTTATTTCATGGAGAAGTGTGTAGTTTAGTAGTAAGAGCGCAGGCCTGGAGTTAGGTGACCTTGCTCCTACACACAACACTGTCATTTCTCAACAAAGCATTGCCATTACTCAATGACACATTAAGACTATTTGGGCC
This sequence comes from Aotus nancymaae, assembly GCF_030222135.1. Lineage (NCBI taxonomy): Eukaryota > Metazoa > Chordata > Mammalia > Primates > Aotidae > Aotus > Aotus nancymaae. The sequence goes on along the minus strand of NW_026988425.1, from coordinate 58,093,802 downwards.
TCAGTTTCATTATTTGTCAAATGAGGAAATTGGGTCAGATAATCTCCAAGTCCCTTTCTGCTTTAATAACTAATGATTTTAAGGTCCAAATTCTGAATAAATCATATGGCACATTATTTCTTTCTGAGAACATTGTTGTTTGTGACAGTGTAGCTACTTATTCAATTACAATGTAGCAATAAATGTCACCCCTTTTTCAGTGAATTCCTGGACTTTTTGATTTCCTTTCCATACATAAATCTCAAATATCACAAATCAGAGCCTGTTTTAAATGCAGCCTCAGGGAGGTCTGACAAAGAAATTAGGGAAATTTTCCAATTTGGCCACAGCTGGCCTAACAGAATGGAGAAATCCTGCTGAAAACCAGATTTGTGTTTGGGATTCACAAATTTTATCAAGAAAAACCCTATTTTTATTAAAAAAACAAACCCAATATATTTGCTTTTCCTTCCAGTATCCAAATAAGAATGTTCTGGTTGGTTTTATTTCCTCCACCACAAAGATGTAAAGAAGAGAGCAGCAAGAGCAGGGAGACACTACACAGATTCTGTCTTACAGCCTCGGAGGTCTCCTAGTTGGAAATACCATTAAATATGATTTTTTAAAAGACAGAAAGGTACGTTGTGGCAACAAGACTGTAATGCCTCTAGGAGTTATGCAATGTGGAGGTTCCCTTAGTAGCCAGTATTTCTGTACAGTATGAGTTTCTGGTAACAGTGGTGAGATGCTTTAAGTTCTGGGACCAGCAACTATACTCCTGTTCAATTCAGGAAGAAAGATCACTACCAAGGATGCTGTTGGTTAGGCTAGAGCAAGCTTTGCCACAGGCCTTGCAGTTGCTCTTTAAAGGCATTTTAGACTAAAAAAATACCACAAACTCAAGTGGCCATGTGCTTTCATATGCACTATTTCTTTTTTGTGTGCCTTAACTTGATAAATGAGACCATTATTTATCTGGCTTTCTGAGCCAGAAAACTGGGTGAATTCCTTGATTTTTCTCTCTTTTCCTTTCTTTACACAAAACATGATAAGGTCCTTTCAATTTTTCCTGCTTATTTGTCTCAAACCAGCTCACCTCTATCCATCCCCACTGTTAATACTTAGTTTAGGCCCCCATTATCACTTGTGTGGGCTCCTTATATCGCTTTCTAATAGGCTTCCTAGCCACAGTTCTTCCCTCTCTGATCTAGACTCTGTACTTAAAGCACAGTGATCTTTCCCAAATCCAAAGATTATCATGATATTCTCACACTGGCAATCCCTTAGTGGCTTTACATTGTCCACAGGCTTTCTATACTGTTTTTCAGGTCTATCATAATTTGGTCTGCTTTCGCCTCTAACATCACCTCTTACTACTTTCACCTTCTATTCCGTGCTCTGGCTCTACTGAAATTTCAGTTCCTCCATAATATTGTGTTCCTTGTTCTCTCCAGAATATTTTCCACATTGTTCCCCACACCTCAGATACTTTAAAGGAAACTTAACAGTGTGTAGTGAGGAATGTAGGAATATGTAGTTACCGGAAAAACTGCAATTTACAAAGCATTTCCTAACAGGGTGTTTATCATTTAGGAATTTTTGGTTGAAAGCATAGAGATCTTAACGGTTAATTTCCGAAATTTGAAACTCAGAATCTTTTCTTACTTTGTGTGTTTCTGTTTTTACCTTTACTTTTCTCTAATCCAGGCATGTAAAAACAAAAAAGTGCCTTTGTAAAGGTGGGGTGTGTGTGTGTGTGTGATAATCAGGCTAAGAGGAGATTCTGAAATAGAAGGCCTGATCTAAGTGTCCACACTTTATACCATCTATGGACAAGGCAAACTTTTATGCTTATACTGCAGGGAAGAGGGTTGGAAAGTTGTGAAGCATATGAAAATTAAAGACTAGAATAAAGCTAGGAAAAGAAGAAAGCAAAGCAGTTTAGTGGTGAAATTGGGACATCATTGTGGCCAACAGAATGTGGATTTCTCGGAACATTTTAGACCTTCTCCATTAAGGTTTCTTTGGCAGTGGGGTGAAAATTTATTTGTATTCTATGAATTAATGTGGTATGCCAGAGAGTACAAGGGATATGTGATCTGGAAGTAGTGACTTTTTTTTTTAACTTTAGGTTCTGGGGTACATGTGCAGATCATGAAGGATTGTTGTGTAGGTATATACATGGCAAGGTGGTTTGCTACCTTCATCCCCCCCATCACCTATATCTGGTATTTCTCCCCATGTTATCCCTCCCCATTCTCACCATCCCCCATTGTCCCTCCCCAGTCCCACCCTCAATTGACCCCAGTGTGTGATGCTCCCTCCCTGTGTCCACGTGTTCTCATTGTTCAACACCCGCCTACAAGTGAGAATATGCGGTGTTTGATTTTCTGTTCTTGTGTCAGTTTGCTGAGAATGATGGTTTTCAGATTCATCCATGTCCCTATGAAGGACACGAACTCATCTTTTTTTATGGCTGCGTAGTATTCCATGGTGTAAATGTGCCATATTTTCTTAATCCAGTCTATTGTTGATGGACATTTGGGTTGGTTCCAAGTCTTTGCTATTGTAAACAGTGCCACAATGAACATACATGTGCATGTGTCTTTATAAATAGAAAGATTTATAATCCTTTGTGTACAAATCCCAGTAATGGGATTGCTGGGTCAAATGGTATTTCTATTTCTAGGTCCTTGAGGAATCGCCACACTGTCTTCTATAATGGTTGAACTAATTTACACTCCCACCAACAGTGTAAAAGTGTTCCTATTTCTCCACATCCTCTCCAGCATCTGTTGTCTCCAGATTTTTAATGATTGGCATTCCAACTGGCTTGAGACAGTATCTCAAGGTGGTTTTGATTTGCATTTCTCTAATGACCAGTGATGATGAGTATTTTCTTGTATGTTTGTTGGCCTCATATATGTCTTCTTTTGAAAAGTATCTGTTCATATCCTTCACCCACTTTTGAATGGGTTTGTTTGTTTTTTTCTTGTAAATCTGTTTTACTTCTTTGTACATTCTGGATATTAGCCCTTTGTCAGATGGGTAGCTTCCAAAAATTTTTTCCCATTCTGTTGGTTGCCGGTTCGCTCTAATGATTGCTTCCTTTGCTGTACAGAAGCTCTGAAGTTTAATTAGATCCCATTTATCTATTTTGGCTTTTGTTGCCATTGCTTTTGGTGTTTTAGTCATGAAGGCTTTGCCTATGCCTATGTTCTGAATGGTTTTGCCTCGGTTTTCTTCTAGGGTTTTTATGGTGTTAGGTCTTATGTTTAGATCTTTAATCCATCTGGAGTTAATTTTAGTGTAAGGTGTCAGGAAGGAGTCCAGTTTCTGTTTTCTGCACAGTGCTAGCCAGTTTTCCCAATGTCATTTATTAAACAGGGAATCTTTTCCCCACTGCTTGTTTCTTTCAGGTTTGTCAAAGATCAGATGGTTGTAGATGTACGGTGTTACTTCTGAGGCCTCTGTTCTGTTCCTTTTGTCTATGTCTCTGTTTTGGTACCAGTACCATACTGTTTTGATTACTGCAGCCTTGTAGTATAGTTTGAAGTCAGGTAGCGTGATGCCTCCAGCTTTGTTCTTTTGGCTTAGGATTGTTTTGGCTATGTGGGCTTGCTTTTGGTTCCATATGAAGTTTAAACTGTTTTTTTCCAGTTCTGTGAAGAAGGTCATTGGTAGCTCTTGGGGATAGCATTGAATCTACAAATTACTTTGGGCACTATGGCCATTTTCACAATATTGATTCTTCCTAACCATGAACATGGAATGATTTTCCATCTATGTGTGTCCTCTCTTATTTCCTTGAGTAGTGGTTTGTAGTTCTCCTTGAAGAGGTCCTTTACATCCTTTGTTAGTTGTATTCCTAGGTATTTTATTCTCTTTGTAGCAATTGTGAATGGGAATTTGCTCTTGATTTGGCTCTCTGTTTGTCTGTTATTGGTGTATAGGAAGGCTTGTGACTTCTGCACATTGATTTTGTATGCTGAGGCTTTGTTGAAGTTGCTTATTGGTTTCTGGAGATTTTGGGCTGAGACAATGGGATTTTCTAAATATACAATCATGTTGTTTGCAAATAGAGACAATTTGATTTCCTCCTTTTCTAATTGAATACCCTTTATTTCTTTTTCTTGCCTGATTGCTCTGGCTAGAACTTTCACTACTATATTGAATAGGAGTGGTGAGAGAGTGAGTTTTTATCAAAGAGATCAATAGCTGCACAGCAGCACTAAAGTTGCATTGCCACTTACCTTCAGTTGTTGAAGGACTGAGTGCTGGGCTTTAGTGAAGAGAGAATATGCACCCCCTACAAGTCAGGCCGATTTGGTGCTTCATGCCCATAGGTGATGCTGAAGGAAATTAAAATATGCTCGGAGCTTGAGTTCTGAGATGGATAGTGAGGATGGGCAGAGTAAAAAGCAGAGGAAGCAATTCCAACGCAACCATCATTTTCTTTATGTGTAAGATAATTATATCTGAATAACTCTGATGTCAGAAATGACTTTGACGTGAAAGACCCAGGTCTTTTCACCAAAACTGAAGAGGAAGTCATGCTTTAAGGCAGCCTGAAGCTCCATCCAGAAGCCCCATGGTAGAGTGGAAAATAAGCATTTCTGGACTGCCCCAAATTCCCAACTGGCAAGCAGCTTTTGAACCATAATCTAGAAAATAATTTATGGACAAGTAAATAATATCTGCATTATTAATTGGTTGAGAAATTTTGAAGAATACCTGCAGGAACCCCACAGGATTCAATGTACCCCAACCCCAGCCCCATGTTGGTATTCCAGAGAGAGTAACACCAAGGTTACTCACAGCCTGGTGGCCAAATCTTTGCAGGTCAAATTCATAAGGCCTCTTGCACCAGCCCTGCAGAGTGTACTAGCAAGTACCTTTCAGCTCATTTCCCTGTTCACTACCGTGCCTTTTTCACTGTGAGTGTGGTACTAATTTGTGCCACTTCTTAATCATCAAAATACCAGCAGTGGCCTAAGCTTCCTCTTTGTCTTCATGCACCTGCCTCTATGTCCTCACTCTATCCCTTGAGATATTTCCAGTGTCCTCTTTGGAAGACCTACCCTGTCTCTAAGGGGGAAAATAAATGTCCTTTCCCATAGGTATTCCTAGGTAATCTTATCGTTTTCCCCCACTCTCAGAGATGGCCACTTCCCACAAACCACTGTCATCATCCTGCCTCAAGCTTGCTGCATTTCAAAAGGGAAAGGGTAGGTGGCAGACACAGGGGAGATGGTCTTCAATTCTCTTCTAAATTGAATTGGGTCAGATGGGGCCCAATGTCTTTTTTTTTTTTTCCTCTGAGAGATCCAAGAGATTAGTAAATATTAGTTAAACTCATTACAGATAAGTTTGTGAGAAATAAAAATTTTTCTTGAGAAAGCTTTGGGTTTCCCAATGTTGTTCCTCCAGATTTCCTTGTCTGCACCGTGATTACTGCAAATCAGAAAAGCAGCAGCACCTTAATGTGACAGGGACTATACTGGCAACATTAGGAAGGAATTAGAGACCTTGGCAGGGGCAAAGAACAAATAACAAAGGCAACGTTGTTGGTCAGATCCTGAGAATTTTCTCCTTCCTCACATCCCTACCTTTATACCCCTGAGGTTTGGTCACTGTAAAGAAGAGGGAAAAAAATATCTACGACAATGCCATGATAGACATATAGGATGTATGGATAATTTGTCTGGTAAGGGCATAGTGGTCAAATCCAGAATGAGGTGTGGGTGAACCCTGAAATACATGCCATCCCTAAAACCCACCAGGAAAGGCACATGACAGAAGACTGGTCTTTAAACCATTCCTTTGTTAGATATTATTAATCAAAGTTTCTAATTTTCTCAAAATTAGCACACACAGAACAAAAAAATCTGAACAGCACAGCTGCTTTTCTATCTTCTAGGATATTGACTGTATGCATTATACATGCTTGAGATTATATAAGTTATAAGTTTTATAATGAAGGTAGTCATATCCTGGAAGATATGAAAGTGAAGATTGGTAAAGTTAAGCAGAAATAGGTATTTGTAAGAAACAGCCAAGAGGAAGCATGGGAATGACAAAGGTAATAGTAAAAATAAAAAATTCAAAGGATATAATAAATGACAGAATGAATATAACTGAGAAAACATTTTTGGGGAAATTAGATATGTAATATATCTAATGCTAAGATAATGCTAAGAGAATAGAAGATTGATTGAAAGATGTCAAAGGCTCTAAAGCAGGAGAGCTAAGGGAAAAGCCACAGCTGAACACACTGTTCATTTAAGTAGCAAAATTTGAGAACACAGAAACACACAAGATCATACTACAAGTTTCCAGAAGGAAAGTGCAGACCAGCTTAAAAAATATAAGAATTAGGACAATAACTGACTTCTCAACAATGATGGCAAGACACCGTAAAGTAATAATCTAAAAATTTTGAAGAAAAACAAATTTGAATCTACAATTTTATATTCAGCAAAAATAATTAAAATTTGATGGCACAACAAATATATTCACAGGTATATAAGACCTCAGAAGACCTACCATGCTAACTTCTCTGGAAACACACTTCAAAGAACTATTCTAACTGGGAAAATACATGTAGAGTCATCTAGGCACCCACAAAGTAAATAATTTTGTATATTTAATTGTTTAATAAAACAAAACACCCCAGAAATTCTACTTCTAGATACTTATTCAAGATAAATAAAAATGTATTTCTCATAATGACTTGCACACATTCATACCAGCATTATTCCTAATAGCCGAAAATATAATAGCCAGATGTTCATCAACAGGTGAATGGATGAAAAATTTATGGCATAGTCACAGAGTGAAATTCTACTTGGCAAATAAAAGGATCAAACTACTGATGCATGCTATAGCATTGATAAATATCAAAAACATTATGCCAAACCAAAGAAGACAGACACAAAATACTGTAAACTGTAATCCTTTTATATAATATTCTAGAAAGGGGAAATCTAATCTATGATTGTAGAAAGCAGACCATCATGTCTGGGACTGAGTACGTACAGGTATAGATAGAATAATATTTACTAAGTCAGGAAATGGAATCATCCTCCATCCCCAAATCTCTTGTATTTATAGATCTTAGATTCAAAGAATAAATGGAAAAAAACAAAACTAAACAAAACAGAATATGGCCCTAACTAATGTGTAAATATGAAGATGTCCAAGAGTTTTAAAAGTCTTACAGCTAGGGTTTTGCAGGATATACACATTTCTATTTGTGACGGATAATATTAAGTTCACATTTAGAGTTTGCCCTGACTGTAGTTTTTTTTTTTTTTTTTTTTTTTTTTTTTTTTGCCTGTGCTTATTGGGTGTTTATCATTCAATAAACCTTGGCCCAGTCCAATGTCCTGGATAGTTTCCCAAATTTTTTTTCATAATAGTTTCATAGTTTGAGATTTTAGATTTAAATCTTTCATTCAATTTGATTTAATTTTTGTATATGGCTAGAGATGGGAGTCTAGTTTCATTCCTCTGCATATAGATACCCAGTTGTCCCATAATAATTTATTGAAGAGACTGTCCTTTTATTGTATGTTCTTGGCATCTTTGTGGAAAATTAGTTTACTGTAAATACATGAACTTATTTCTGCTTTCTCTATTTTTTTTTTTGGGAAGAGAGAAAGAAATGAAGATAAAGAGTCAGAGGTAGATATAGAAAAAGAGGCAAAATGTGAAGTGGCAGATCCAGGCATAAAGAAACAAATGCCTAAGAAGACAAAGACAGAGAAATCTTGAGGAAGGATTTTGAAAGAAAGAAAGAGAAAGAGAAAGGGGGAGAGAGAACAGGAGTCTTGCTCTATTGCCCAGGCTGGAATGCAATCTAAAAATAGGTATTAAAAACCTCTTTTATACCGATAATTGTGCTTAACAGCGGAGACAGGAAGGAATAAGGGAATAAAATAACAAACAAACAGCCAACCAATATTTCATTTAAGTTTGTGAAATGCTATGCAAATGCTGAAGAGTGATTTACTTCCAATTATGTGGACACTTTCTAAATAGGTGTAATGTGATACTGAGAAAAATGTATGTTCTGTGGACCTGGGGTGAAAAATTCTATAAATATTCACTGAGTTTACTTGTTCCAGGTCTGAGTTCAAATCATAGATGTCCCTGTTAGTTTTCTATCTCGTTGATCCATCGAATATTAACAATGTGGTGTCAAAGTCTCCCGCTATTATTGTGCGGAAGTCCAAGTCTCTTTATAAGTCATTAAGAACTTGTCTTATATATCTGGGTGTTCCTATATTGGGTGCATATATATTTATGATCATTGACTCCTGTTGTTGCATTGATCCTTTCACCATTATGTAATGTCCTTCTTTGTTTCTTTTAGTCTTTGTTACTACTAAAGTTTATTTTGTCAGAGACGAAAGTTACAACTCCTGTTTTTTGTTTGTTTGTTTGTTTGTTTGTTTGTTTTGCTCTCCATTTGATTGGTAAGTCTTCCACCAACCCTTTGTTTTGGGTTTTTATGTGTCCTTGCTTGTGAGATGGATCTGGATACAGCGTACTGATGGGTTTTGACATTTTATTCAATTTGCCTGTCTGTGTCTTTGATTGGGGCATTTAATCCATTTATATTTAGGTTTAATATTGATATTTGTGAGTTTAATATTGTCATTTAATACTAGCTGGCTATTTTTCCCATTAGTTCATATAGATTCTTCATTATGGAGATACTCTTTACCTTTTGGTAAGTTTTTGGGATGACTGATACTGGTTGTTCCTTTCTGTGTATAGTGCTTCTTTCAGAAGCTCTTGTAAAGCAAGTCTGGTGGTGATGAAATCTCTGAGAGCTTGCTTGTTCACAAAAAAATTTATTTTTCCTTCATTTATGAAGCTTAGTTTGGCTGGATATGGGATACTGGGTTGAAAATTCTTTTCTTTAAGGATGTTAAATATTGGCCTCCACTCTCTTCTGGCTTGTAGGGTTTCTGTTGAGAGATCTGCTGTAAGTCTGAAAGGCTTCCCTTTGTGGGTAACCTGACCTTTCTCTCTGGCTGCCCTTAGTATTTTCTCATTGATTTCAACCCTAGTGAATCTAACGATTATTTGCCTTGGGGTTGCTCTTCTTGAGGAATATCTTTGTGGTGTTCTCTGTATTACCTGTAGTTGAGTATTGTCCTGTCTTGTTAGGTTGGGAAAGTTTTCCTGGATAATATCCTGAAGAAAATTTTCCAGCTTGGATTCATTCTCTTTGTCACACTCAGGTACACCTATCAAACGTAGATTAGGTCTTTTCACATAGTCCCATATTTCTTGGAGACTTTGCTCATTCCTTTTTACTCTTTCTTCTCTAATCTTGTCTTCTCGTTTCATTTCATTAAGTTGGTCTTCGACCTCTGATATCCTTTCTTCTGCTTGATCAATTCGACTGTTAAAACCTGTGCATACTTCGCGGAGTTCTCGTATTGTATTCTTCAGTTCCATTAATTCACTTATATTCCTCTCTAAATTGTCTATTCTCATTAGGATTTCATCAAACCTTTTTTCAAGGTTCTCAGTTTCTTTATATTGGGCTAGAACATGTTCTTTTAACTCACAGAAGTTTCTTTTTTTTTTCTTGAGACGGAGTTTCGCTCTTGTTACCCAGACTGGAGTGCAATGGCGCGATCTCAGCTCACGGCAACCTCCGCCTCCTGGGTTCAGGCAATTCTCCTGCCTCAGCCTCCTGAGTAGCTGGGATTACAGGCACGCGCCACCGTGCCCAGCTAATTTTTTGTATTTTTAGTAGAGACGGGGTTTCACCATAGAAGTTTCTTATTATCCATATTCTGAAGCCTAATTCTGTTAATGGAACACACTCGTTCTCCATCAGGCCTTGTTCCCTTGTTGATGAGGAACTGTGATCCCCTGTAGAGGGAGAGGCACTCTGATTTTGGGTATTCTCAGCCTTCTTACGCTGGTTTCCTCCCATCATTGTAAATCTATCCACCTGTTGTCTTTGTAATTACCAACCTTCAAATTAGGTCTCTGAGTGGATGTCCAGCTTGTTGATTCCCAGCACCAGAATCTGAGCAATGCTCTGTGCCAGCTAAAACAGCGGTGTTAAGATTGATGGTGCTTTTCTGCCCGGGAATCTCCGGTCTGGCTTCCCTCTTGAGTCCTTTTTTCAATCATCTGAATGGGTGACTCTGCCTTCTCAGAGCTGCAAACGTCAACCAAAAGGGGACCCAGTCCCGTTTACTCTGCACCAAGAACCGCCACGCCGGGGCGCCAGCCACAGGAGTTGCACTGGCAATCCGTGGGGCTCCTCTGCTGGGAATCTCCTGGTCCGTGAGCAACAAAAATTCGTCTAAGAGTGTGGCTTCTTCTCATTCTCTGCGCTTTCACTGGGAGCTACAATCCTGAGCTGCTAGTGATCGGCCATCTTGGATCTCTCTCCTGACTGTAGTTTTTTACAAAGGGTTATAAATCGTTCTACTATAAGGACACATGAACACCAGTGTTCATTGCAGCACAGTTTACAATAGCAAAGACCTGGAACCAACCCAAATGCCCATCAATGATAGACTGGACAGGGAAAATATGGCACATATACACCATGGAATATTATGCAGCCATCAAAAATGATGAGTTCGCATCCTTTGTCGGGACATGGATGAACCTGGAAACCATCATTCTCAGCAAACTGACACAAGAACACAAAATCAAACACCGCATGTTCTCACTCATAGGCAGGTGTTGAACAATGAGAACACATGGACACAGGGAGGGGAGCACTACACACTGGGGTCTGTCAGGGGGAAATAGGGGAGGGACAGCAGGGAGTGGGGAGTTGGTGAGAGATAGCATGGCAAGAAATGCCAGATATAGGTGAAGGGGCGGAAGGCAGCAAATCACACTGCCACATATGCACCTATGCAACAATCTTGCATGTTCTTCACATGTACCCCAAAACTTAAAATGCAATTAAAGAAAAAAGAATGTATGAGCATACGATTAAAGTCCTGTACTTCTGTTTTATGGGGTTGATCTCCTACTGGTCTATCTATTACCAGTACTTTCATCTGCAACTGCAAGATCTAAATGACTAAAAATTATGTACTTCAGTGCTTACAGAGCCATTCAGAAAAAGACCTTCATAAACTGCAAGTCAAAGCAAAAATGCCAACAGGAGATCAAAACAAAAACCATCGATTCCTAGTGGAAGGAAGAGCTTTGACTGAATAGAACTTTTTATTCTTTCTTGTGTCACTTGGATGACTAATGTCTTTAAAGGATAGTTAGTTTACAGGGAAGAAATTCTAACATAAGTCTCAGTAACTTGGTATACCATCCAATTCAGAGGTGCAACTTCTGAATTTCAATTGCAACAGATTTAAAGCTTAAAATAAGTAAAAATCTAGATAAAAACAAAATAAATACAAAACTATTAATATTTTCAAGTGTTCATTTAGATCCTCCAAGAAGAAGACATGCAATTGACATACAGATTTATTGAAAGAAACATCTGTGAAGGATAGAGAGGAGAAGGAGCAGGAGAAGACAGTGGAGAGCCTTCAGACTACAAAAGTAGGTGTCTAACACCAGAAGGAGAGTAGGAAGGACGAGGATGGGGAAGGAAGGGCCTTGGTCTGTGTATAGCTCTGAGAAACTCATGTCCAGTGGAGTCTCAGAGGAAAGATAGTAGAGAACTGTGTTGGTCAGAAAAAGTCTGGCTTTAGTATCCTAATTTGCTTAGGATACTAGATTCTTAGTCATTGGCTGAGCTTAGCCTTGGGGAGTGAGCTTTTTAGCATGAATGTGGCAATGGATCCAAAGGTGTGGTTGCTGTTGGTGACTGTCATTCAGCTACATTCCTTATGACAGGCCTTCTTGATGGGAGATCTGAGCAATGCATCTCCATGGCTGCCAACAATACAGAAGATATTTTAAAAGTGGCTATTGTAGATGCTTTAAGAAATGCTTTCATTTCAAATCAAAACCTATTGTATTAGTCTGTTTCCATGCTTCTGAAAAAGACATACCCAAAACTGGGTAATTTACAAAAGAAGGAGGTTTAATGGATTCACAGTTCCATGTGGCTGGGGAAGCTTCACATGGTGGAAGATGAAAGGCACATCTCACATGGTGGCAGACAAGAGAATAGAGCTTGTGCAAGGAAATTCGCCTTTATAAAACCATCAGATATCATGAGACTTATTCACTATTGTGAGACTTATTCACTATCATGAGAATAGCATGGGAAAGACCCACCCCCATGATTCAATTACCTCCTACCAGGTCCCTCCCACAACACATGGGAATTGTGAAAGCTATAATTCAAGATGAGATTTGGGTGGAGACACAGCCAAACCATATTACCTATGAAACTCTTAAGTCATATAGTGTTAATTGGCAAGACTTTTTAAAAGAGCCAATGAGAAGAAAATTGCACATTATAAATTATCATTGGAAACTTCATCAGGAAACAGGATTGTACTTTCAATTACCGTCCATAGAAAACATGTTTGTAATCCAGTAGAGGCGATAGAGTTTCACTCAAGATGTCCACATCCTCTTGCTTGATTCTCTTGTTACCAAAAATATGCATTTTTAAATGTGTGGCTAAGCTATGGGTGCAGTAATACCCTTTACATCAACATTACCATGATCTAACCCCAAGAACATGAAAGAAACTGGGATTATGATTATGATCATTGAGGGCATAAAGTTTAGCATCCCCTTCTCTAAAACCTGATGTCTTCATAAAGTAAAGTAATTCTTGGAGATGCAAAACCATTAGTCAATTTGTTTACCATTGAGTCACTACGAAGCCTTATTGATTGTCATTACTAGATTTCAGCTTTTTGCGAGTATCTATGAAACTTCATTTTTGTTTTCAATTACTCTCTTATTGGGAAGGTTAATCTGTATCTTTCTGTCTGAATGTCTTTAATAGCTGGAGGCAATGGAACAAGAGGCCTGCAATTGGAATCAGTATTAAAATCTGGCTTTAATTCCTGTTTTCATTACCATAGTTCTCTTTTGTAAAAACAAAACCCATTCTGCTTTAATTGACTGTTTTAAATACTGAATATAGTAATACATACAGATTTCATGGTACAAGGTGAACATTCGATTAATGTCTTCTTGTATTAGCAAATGAACAAAAATATTTGCCCCAATCTTTAGATGCAAATTATCCCTCAGTACCATCCCCCTGACTTCTCACTCTTTTTCATCACCTAAGGTGGGTGTCTGGCTGCTCATAAAGGGGTGTAAGTATGTGTCTGAGATGCCAACATGGCAAAACTAAGATGATGAGCATTCTGAGAGAAGTGGTGTGTTACAACTTTGTATATGTTGAAAAATTACTATTTATTAATATGTGTAAATAGTAGTGGCCATGCTGAATAACTTGTTTGCTTACTATGCTGATTTATGAGGGGAGAAATGATGACAAATTCTTCTCAAAGTTTTGAGCTGCAACATCCATTTAACTTTCAAGCTTATTAAATTTGTCATTTTGTTTTCTATTGGGAAAACATCTGGAGTCCCTTTTGCAGGCAAATTTGGGATACTAGCCTGCAGTGAGAAGTGCTGTTAGTATCGCTGTGTCTCCCAGTACCAAGTCCTAAATTTAGTTAAGAAAGATAGCAACTGGGAGAGGTTTTAATAAATCTTGCACAGCTTCAACTCAGACTTAACTTAGTGCTTTCCTTACTGTCACCACAAACATGTCAGTGCAGTAGGAGAACACAAATACAATGTAGACTAGTAATGTTGTAGGTTTTTCTTTACATTTGATAGTACTCTAATAGAAAATTTTTTTTTACCTCGCTATTGTTTTTCTATTAGGTTGTGTATCATTTTGGAAAATTAAACTTAACATTCTTTTATGAATAGTGGTTTAGAGTAGTTACAAAAACTGGAACATAATTGTTAGGAAGTATGAGTTTGGCTTTGCATGGAAAGCTACATTCATTTTATGTATGAAACAACTGTCTAACTATATTAGTATTAATTGTGTTAATTCTTGAAATTATTTTTTCTTTCTTAGTTCATAATGACACGAGAACATGCTTCTAAAATTTATTTATATTTTCTTTGCTGTACATAGAAATTACATTGATTTGAATTATAATACACTAATTTCTTTCTCTTTCATAAAATAAGAGAAAAATCATAGGTGAAATAAATCACAAAATTTGTACCCATAGATATTAACTCTTAATTTTGGATTTGTGTTGATTAATTAATTCTTTTTTGCACTTACCCTGTGTGCTTCAAAATCTACTATTTTCATTTCTGTTTTCTTGTCAGTTAACATACGTTTGTGGAGCTAGAAAGGATGGGCTGAAGGTGAAGAGTTTTCCTACCACAGGGGCATTGAATGGTAGGGATTCTGTAGAGGGGATTCAAGCATGAGATGGTTGGTTGGCATGAGCAAAACCCAAGCTCCTTAATTTATGATTGCCAGTGATTACATAAAACTTACTTATGCTAATTATCAGAATATATCTCACTTCCTACTCTTAGACCTGTCCAATGAACTGTACCTCAATCCTTCTAAACTTTATTTAAAATTAAGCCTGACAAACATTTGTTAGATAGTTGTTATGTGCAAGACAGACTATATATTAGCCACTCTGAAGAATCAAATTAACTGTAATATATACATAAAGCAAAACTATAAATTTAAAAAATTTCCAAGTTTTTAACAATTACAACTAGAATAAAGCAAAAAAAAAAAAAAAGTGAGTACAGTGAATAATATAAAGCTCCAGACTTCAAAGAGCTTATAATTACAAATTTCTTAAAGTCCCTGAGGCTTTGGTTATTTCAATCATTCCAGCAGCGCTCTAACAATTCTCTATATTGCACAAAATTTTTAGTGCATATATTTGAAGCATGGGTTAGAAATAATTAATATTTTTTAAATTTTTTTAAGAAAAAATGAAAAAAAGGAAGAAAGAAAGAGAGAAAAAAAAAAGAATGAAGGAGAGGAAGAAAAAGGAAGAGAAAGAGGGAGAGAGAACGGGTGTATTTCTTTATTGCCCAGGCTAGAATGCAGTCTAAAAATAGGTATTGAAAACCTCTTTTATGCCAATAATTGTGCTTAACAATGGAGACAGGAAGGAATAAGGGAAGAAAATAACAAACAAGCAGCCAACCAATATTTCATTTAAACCTATGAAACGCTATGCAATTACTGAGGAGTGATTTACTTCCAATTATGTAGTCACTTTTGGAATAGGTGTGATGTGGTACTGATAAGAATGTATGTTTTGTGTATTTGAAGTGGAGAGTTCTGTAAATGTTTATTAAGTTTACTTGTTCCGGGTCTGAGTTCAAGTCCTGGATATCCTTGTTAATTTTCTATCTCGTTGATCAGTCTAATATTGACAATGTCATGTTACAGTCTCCCACTATTATTGTGTGGGAAGCTAAGTCTCTTTATAAGTCATTAAGAACTTGTTTTATGTATCTGGGTGCTCCTGTATTGGGTGTGTATATATGTAGGATTGTTAGCTGTTCTTGTTGCATTGATCCTTTTACCATTATGTAATGTCCTTCTTTGCCTCTTTTGATCTTTGTTCCTTTAAAGTCTATTTTATCAGAGGTGAGAATTGCAACTCCTGCTTATATTTACTTATTTATTTATTTATTTTTGCTCTCCGTTTGGTTGGTAAATCTTCCTCCATCCCTTTGTTTTGAGTCTTTGTGTATCGTTGCATGTGAGATGAGTCTGGATGCAGCATACCAATGGGTTTTGGCTTTTTATCCAGTTTGCCTGTCTGTATCTTTTGATTGGGGGATGTAGCCGATTTAAATTTAGGATTAATAGTAATATATGTGAGTTTAATACTGCCATTTGATGCTAGCTGGCTGTTTTGTCCATTAGTTGATGTAAATTCTTCATTATATTGATGCTGTTTACTTTTTGATATATTTTTGGAAAGGCTGATACTGGTTGTTCCTTTATATGTGTAGTGCTTCTTTCAGAAGCTCTTGTGAAGCAGGCCTGGTGGTGATGAAATCTCTAAGTATTTGCTTGTTTGCAAAAGATTTTATTTTTCCTTCGCTTGTGAATCTTAGTTTGGCTGGATATGAAATTCTGGGTTGAAAGTTCTTTTAAGGATGTTGAATATTGGCCCCCACTCTTTTCTGGCTTGTAGGGTTTCTGCTGAGAGATCTGCTGTAAGTCTGATAGGCTTCCCTTTGTGGGTAACCTGACCTTTCTCTCTGACTGCCCTTAATATTTTCTCCTTCATTTCAACCCTAATGAATCTGACGATTATGTGCCTTGGGGTCGGTCTTCTTGAGGAATATCTTTGTGGTGTTCTCTGTATTACCTGGAGTTGAATATTGTCCTGCCTTACTAGGTTGGGAAAGTTTTCCTGAATAATATCCTGAAGAGTATTTTCCAACTTGGATTCATTCTCTTCATCATTTTCAGGTACACCTATCAAACGTAGATTAGGTCTTTTCACATAGTCCCATATTTCTTGGAGTCTTTGCTCATTCCTTTTTATCCTTTTTTCTCTAAACTTGTCTTCTCGTTTTATTTCATTAAGTTGGTCTTCAACCTCTGATATCCTTTCTTCTGCTTGATCAGTTCAACTGTTAGAACTTGTGCATACTTTGCGAAGTTCTCGTGTTGTGTTTTTAAGCTCCATTAATTCACTTATATTCCTCTCTAAATTGTCTATTCTTGTTAGCATTTCATCAAACCTTTTTTCAAAGTTCTTAGTTTCTTTGCATTGGGTTAGAACAAGTTCTTTTAATTTACAGAAGTTTCTTATCATCCACCTTCTGAAGCCTACTTCTGTTAATGGAATGCACTTGTTCTCCATCAGGCCTTGTTCCATTGTTGATGAGGAACTGTGATCCCCTGTAGAGGGGGAGGCATTCTGATTTTGAGTATTCTCTGCCTTTTTAGGCTGGTTTCTTCCCTTCATATAAATTTATCCATCTGTCATCTTTGCAATTACTGATTTTCTAATTAGGTCTCTGAGTGGACGTCCAACTTGTTGATTTCCAGCGTCGAAATCTGAGCAATCCACTGCGCTGGCCAAAACAGTGGTGTTAAGATTGCACCAAGAACCGCTGCACCAAGGCGCCGGCAAAACCACCATGCCGGCCACAAGAGTCATGCTGGCAACCTGTGGGGCTCCTCTGCTGGGAATCTCCTGGTCCATGAGCAACAAAAATTCGTCTGAAAGTGTGGTGTCCTCTTGTTCTCTGTGCTTTCACTGGGAGCTACAATCCTGAGCTGCTAGTGATCAGCCATCTTGGCTCTCTCCAGAAATAATTAATATTTTAAAATCATATGCTAAACAACAAAATAATGCAATTAAAATGACTTTTATATTTTACTCAAGAAAATAAGTTTATAAATTAAAAACAAACACTAATGTGCTATGTACAAAATACTGTGTAAAAATGAAAGCTTTTTTAAAGTACAAGTTTCAGGAAATAGGAAATCAATATACATTCAGCTCAATCTTCTACATTTTCTATATGATGCAATTAATACTTCTGTTAGAATAATGACTATGAGTCACTTGAAAAACATCCTTTACCAAAGTCAGGAAGTTTGTCTAAAACAAGATTAAAAGTTCTCAGGACATACACCCAGCCAACAAACATATGAGAAAGCGTTTAACCTCACTAATCATTAGAGAATTGCAAATCAAAATCACAATTACATACCCTCTTACAACAATCAGAATGGCTATTATTAATACATTAAAAAATAAGATGCTGTCAAGGTTGTGGAGAAAAGTGAATGCTTATATCCTGCTGATGGGAATGTAAATTGTTTCAGTTATTATGGAAAGCACTAGGATGATTTCTCAAAGATCTTAAAATAGAATTACCATTCAACCCAGCAATCCCATTATTGGGTATATACCCAAAAGACTATGTCATTCTTCCATAAAGACATATGCACTTATATGCTTATTGCAGTACTATTCACAATATCAAAGACATAGAATCAACCTAAATGCCTGTCAATGGTAGACTAGACAAAGAAAATGTGGTATATCTATACCATGGAATACTACGCAGTCATAACAAAGAAATGAAATTATGTATTTTGCAGCAATATGGATGGAGCTGGAGGCCATTATTTTTAGAAAATTAATGCAGGGACAAAAAATCAAAAACCACATGTTCTCATTTATAAGTGGGAGCTAAGCATTGGGAATATATCCACACAAAAGTGAGAATGACAGACATTGGGGCCTACATGAAGATGTAAGCTAGGAGAAAGGAGAGGATCATAAAACTACTTATTGGGTACCATGCTTACTACCTAGGTGATGAAATAATCTGTACAGCAAACCCCTGCAGCATGCAAATTGCCTATATTACAAACCTGGACCCCTGAAGCTAACATAAAAGTAGAAAATAACTTGATCGTGGAAAAAATAACTATAAAATATATTTTAAAAATTTTAATGTAGTAGATAATACTGAAAAATTATTTACATATGAATGATTAAAAATTATAACTCTATACCGTGGATTAGTACATATCAATTCAAAAGAACATTATATCTATATAAAAAGATAAAAGAAGTTCTTCTAAAATAATAGGTAAAATAAATGAACTTTATGTTTAAAACTTGGTTTATTGAAAGTTAAATTTATTAGAACATTTTATTCCTTTACTATTCTAAATAATCATAGTTGCACTAGGTGTTTTTTGTTCTATTTACATCTATTCATCTGTATCTGCATCTATATGTACTGTTAGCAACTTGAGGTCAGAGAATAAGTTTTGCAAATAATAAATGTAGTTGGTTACATTAACTTTTTATACCCCTATAATTATTGTACACATTGAATTATAAGTCTTTTATTGAATGAAGTCTTCACTACTCATTCAGCATTTATTGAGCACATGGTGTACACCAATATGTCAATAATAACACTAGTCTTTTTGGAATGGAGAAAATTGTAAGGGTCTATGGTGGTCTTTATGTCTATAAATTAGGTTATTGACTTTCTGGCAATATGGTGGGATTGCCCTCCCTTACCTCCTTTAACATGAGGTATAGCCACATGATTTGTTTTGGCCAATGAAATATGAGAAGAAATATAGTGTGTCACTTTAAGAGCCTTCAGATTATTTGTTACACCATCTTTCCAACAGTTCAAAGGAGTACTCCATTGGGTAGCACTGAAATTAATACTGCATCAATTCTATGTCCCTCAGGGTTCACATGAACAGAGCTACCTTGTCATCCCATGTTGGATACAAACTGTGAGCCTCAAATAAATTTTTGTTGTGATAAGCCTCTAATATTGTGATTATTCATTATTTTACTGTAACCTGGCCTTTGTCATACTGAAGTTGCCCAAACAGAAAGTGTAACAATATGGTATTGACTTTGGGACTGAGTAGTGAGGAAATGTTACTGGAGGCTGTAAAGATAAGGAATCCCAAAATATTTGGTAAAATGCTTGCCTGTGATAATGTGGAAGGCAGATCATACCTGGTGAACTTATAACTCTAGGAAAAGAGGATGGAAAACAGAACATTAATAGTTAATTTGTTACTCTTGACTACAGTTAACAAGGTACTGCAAGAAACATATGAGATTACCAAAGGATTGGACTTTTAAAAAAAAATACAAGGAAATAAAACTGCAAGAAACATATGAGATTACCAAAGGATTGGACTTTAAAAAAAAAATACAAGGAAATAAAGAGTCTAAAAATTAAGAAACTTTCGGGTATAGACTATGAAATTTCTTCACAATCCCAACCAGTAAAATGTAAATGAAAGGTCTTTGAACAAGAGTCTGATTGAAACAACCGTAAGGTAGAAATCAAATGAATGTTTTGGCTGTGACAGCCATTGTTTAAACCTCTGTGTGGACCAAGATATTCCAGAACAAAAATCCAATTCCCAGAAATTCCTTTCAATGAGACAGAATTGCTCAAGTAAAAGACATGAAAGGTATGTCTCTCCCTCTAAGGCCTAGTTGATCTGTGTTTTGATTAGTTAGAAAGAGAAAGAGGGAGAGAGGCATAAGAGAGAGGACATAAAAATAGCACATTTAAGAATTATGTCTAGAAAAGAACTGTATGTGTGCCTAGTGGCACCTGAATCTGTCTTGAATCAAACCAAAAAATTACAAAGTGTTTAATGTTAAAAAGTCATAAATATGGATGAAAAGCAACCAACCATCTACAGGCTAGAAGCTGTATGAGAAAGCGGTTATCTCCTAAAGGACACATTCTCCAGTGCTACTTCACTCTAGCTAAGGAGGGCAAAGGAAGAAGAAAATCTTCCAGAGAGTGGAGTCATGAACCACAGAGAATAATGAACCCTACCATGGATCAGAACTGGACTTGATCTAGAAGCATTCCTTTCCTTCAGAATAAGGAGTTCTCAAAAATGTCTACACAGTGCAATTCTGGATTTTTTTAAGGGCAAATATTTCCTGCATGTTTACTATTTTGTCTCTGTATAGAAATGCTTAATGGGGCTTTTCTGTCCCCTTTACACCATCATATTTTGATTGCATTGGGACAGATAAATTTTCTTTTATGTCTCCAGATCAAGAGGAGTCACATATGGACCTGCTGTAAAATGATGTCACCCTAGATCTTAAATTTTGAGCTTGATGCTAGTTGTAGATGTCATGCCAGACCCCTCCTGACTCCAATAGGGATGACACTGTCTCTGAGAGGCCAAAGAGGAGTTCAGAGACAGAGAGCAACACATAGTGTTTATTAAGGGAACTTACATACAGGGACAGTCCACATGGTGGGCTGGACAGGAGAACCACTACTGGTTCTAAAAAGCACAGTACTTTCACTTAGCACATCTACCTAGCAACCTCCATTTAACCCCTCCAAAAAGGTCCTCAAGCCCCTGTATGGCCTACATTCTAAGGGATGAGTTAGGAGTTCAGATTTCCTTCATAGATAAGAAGTGAATCTCTGGGTTGGCTACTCTTGGATTCCTCAGCTTGGAAATCTGAACACACATTCTTCTTAGACCATAGGGTCATCTTCAAGATATCCTTAAGTTAAGTTATTGTTGTCAGGTGCACCTGCTGTGCAATGTACTGTACTATGAGACTGTATCCTTTGGGGGCAAGATAAATGTATTTTATGAGTGGGAAGAAGAGTTAACTAAATTAGTGTCCAGAAAGATAGAATGTGGTATGCACTAGTGATGTTCATAAAATCTTCTTTTCATCTTCCAGGCACATGATAGGATTGTATTTTCTTATTGATTATGAAATTAAGAATGACTGTATGATGTATTTTGACCAATGAAATGTGAATAGAATTGGCTCCTGCAACTTCTTAGTACAAGCTTTATATGCTAATGTGGGATTGGCTACATTCTTTCTTCATGGCTGGCATGATTGTGGAAACACACATTGAAATTAAGCTTTAATCAACTCATCCCCTGAGTACTACGGACTGAAATGTGATCCCGCCCCCCAATTCGCATATCATAGCCCTAATTTCCAATGTGCCGGTATTTGGAGTAAGCAATTAAAGTAAATGAGGTTATAGTGTGGGGTCCTGATCTGACAAGATTAGTGTGTTTATAAGAGACATTAGAGAATTTACTTTCTCTCTCTCTCTCTCTCTCTCTCTCTCTACCATGTATGTGAAGATACAGTAAGAAGGCAGCCATCTGCAACTAGGAAGGAAGCCCTCACTAGAATCCAACCTTGCTGGCACCCTGATCTTGAACATTCAGCCTCCAGAACTATGAGAAAACAAGTTTCTGTTGTTTAAGCCACTCAGTCCATGGTATTTTGCTATGGCAGCCTTAGCTGACTAATATTTGGAGTGAACACAATGAGCAAAGTCTCTGCCATCTCACATTAGATATACACTATGAGGATGAAGTCAACCCATTGTGATCAGACACTAAGATTTATACATCCAATTAAGTTGTTAATGTCTCCATTTGGATGCCTCATGAGCAACCCAAAAGTTAAAATGTCCAAGGCTGAAAACTTGACATCACCCCCGGAGCCTCTTATTCCCATTCTTTCCTATCTTAATAGGACTTAGTAGTACAACAGTACACATTCACAGGATAATCCACCTGGTGTCTCAGCTAGAGGACTCAGAGCATTCTTGATTCCTTACTGTCCATTGCCTCCATATTAAATCCATTGGCAAGTTTTGTTGACTCTCTCTCTTAAAAATACCTTGAATACACACAGTTTTCTCTATCTTTGCAGCTCCCACCCTAGAACATCATCATTACTTCTTGCATGGACTACTGGAGTAACTTGCTAATTGGCTTTTCCACTTCAACTCCTGTCTTTTTCCAGTGTATTCTCCACAAGCAACCAGGAGTTCTCTGTAAACCATAAATATCAATCATGATCAGGCCAAAATACCTTCAATGACTTCCCATTATGCTTTTAAAAAAGTACAATTTACTGTGAACCATGTCTATTTTATCTACCCTATCTCTTGTCACTCTTTCTTGTCTGCTTCAGTCAGTAATATTTTTCCTTCATTTCTTCCTTGAACATGCCAAGATATTTTTAGTCACAGGGTTTTAAAATAATTGTAATAGCAATAACAAAATTAACAACAATATTAATAACTAACATTTATTGAATGTTTACTCTATACCTGGCCCTGTTCTAACTGCTGTACACATATTAGTTCATTTAGTGTTCACAGTGAAATACAGACATAAATACCATGTCCATTGTGTAGATGAGAAAACCAGAGCACAAGGAGATGCCTGAGGTGATTTCCTAGTAACTGCTGGAACAGGATTGGAAGCCAGGTGATCTGCTCCAGAGCACTTTCCTGTTTAAACATCATGGTCCTAATGATCAGCTCTTATCTGTTGTGTCTCATGTTGTCAGCCCTTTCACCACTTACTCCCAGCTTAAACATCCCTCTAAGAAAGATCACTGTATCCACTCAGCCCTTACTGTCTTTCATTATAGCAGTTTGTTTTCTTCATAGTGCATACCTCACATTTGCAATTATATATTGTTTATTTCCTATCTAAAAGGTTGGTAAACATTTTCTGTTAAGGGCCACAGAGAAGAAATTTTAGGCACTGTATTTTGGTAACTTTGTGAACTTCTTCTGTTACAGATGAAATTAAGCTGAAGAGTGTCAAATTAAACAGTGATAGGGTATTTTGGATGATTTGTTAGATCCTTATGGAAGGGATGTGAGTAACACGAATCTCTGAACTTCTGAAGAAGATTTGGGCTTGGCCTGATTTGTTCTCTTCTCTTACCTCATTCTTCAGAAAGGGACTTTCTTGGCTTACCAGATTAGGTCTTATGAGTTTTTGTTTATACAGACATAATCAGGAGAAAAGCAGTGAGGAAGAATAAATGTGTGGGTGATAACTTGCAAAATTAATTTAGGGAAGAGTAGGAGAGAAGGATGAGGGAGAAGCTGAGCAAGGTTATTTGTGTGATGTGGGTGGGCAAAAAAAAAAAAAAAGGAAAGGGGTTTTTAAAAGTATGGGCCTGATCAATGCATATCTATAATTCTTTGAGAAATGACAGTAAAGTTTTGATTTATTGAAAAATGATGATTATTATTTTTGCTTGCTGGATTTTTCTTTCTTTGACTAAGATGTTGCTAGGTGTCTTAGTATAATATTATGTACATGAAGATCATAAGCATTGTAGATCCACAGACTTCACACGTGTTACGCCTTCAGAAGCATAAGGCTACCACCTCCTCTTTTCATATCATCTCTATCTATGTTGGAGAAATATGTTAATTACATGACATATGCACGGTCTTTTTCGTGCATAACAGAGCTGCTACAGCTGTATTCCTTTTTGATCTTTATGCATTTTATAAGTTTTTAATACTCTCTGGAATGGCAACAAAAAAAGCTTTTATGTGTGAGAAATCTTCACAAATTGTGAAATGTATTTGACACAGCTCTTCACTTTACTTAGTAGAAGTCAGATCAAGTGACTGTGATGTTTTTAAGTTTCTGAAATTATGATTTCTTCTGATGAGAAATTCTTGGTTCATAGAATCCCAACTGTCAATTTGGACTATTACTTTGAACTCTAATTATATAAAAATGTCTCTAATATATGCCCAGAAATTAAAATAGGTTTAGGAATACTGAAAATATATTCCTGATAATCTCTTATCAATACTTTCTCCATCATCATTTTAATTTTCCTCTTAGAAAAATTCCCTTTATATTAAAAGGCCAATTAGACTCAAAAGCAACAATAAACAATAGTCATTGGCCCAAGAACCATTATCATTGGTTTGATGGATATCAACAATAATTGTCCTGGCCAGAAAGGAACTTAGTGGGCAAAGAAAATATCCTTTCAATCACGGTGGTTTTCAGACACTGATGTTATTTCACTAGGCTCTTCCGAACTGGTAGAATTGGCATTAGACTGTGTCAATAAAATCACTGTGAAATTGAAAACTCTAAATGCTTGTAGCAGGAAATAAAACCCTTGCCAACTTCCATATTTACATGAGACAGAATGAAAGGAAGTGACACTAATCATTGAATTTAGCACTGGTTTCTTTTTAGTTACAAAATAAAAAGTCCCTCTTTCAGTATATTTAGTATTGGTTGGTCAGCTGCTCATAAGAGTTACTCTGTCCAAATTGTGGTTATCTTAAAAAAGGGTCATGGAAATATTAGTTTCAATGGAGAAATTAAGATGTCATAAGTGCCCTTCTAATTCTGACATTATGTGGATCTCAGATTTGAGTCAGAGTTATTTATGTGTTGGGCAAATGACCTTTGATTTAGATACCATATTTTTCAAGTGGAAAATTAAAACAATAGCTTAGAAAACTTTAAGTCCTTTTTGTAGATGACTTAATATGTCTAGGATATATTTTATGTGACAGAACGTTAAAATTGATAACTTAGGGGAACAGCGGAACAAATTCTGAAATCAGAACTGTCCCAGGTAGTTTAGGAAACACGATCAATGCATCTGTATGCAGGGGGCTTTATCTGTATTCCATTGACATGATGTTATCCAAAAGTTTATGCTTGGAGCTCCAAATATTCCCCACTTGTCTAGCGTGCTATTATACTATCAACTTTTCTGCCTTGAGAACTTGAAATTTTAATTTGCTGGGTCATGGATGGATTAACAAAGGAGCAGAAACCATTCTTTCAGAAGGTCTTTCTTAAAGTATACATATGATTAGAGAGGTTTCCTGTGGCCTTTTCCCTTTGGCCCAGTTCAGTATATCTGATTAGCTGATCCAGCTTTAGTTCCTGAAGGCAAGGAGTGAGATACAGGAGAAAACTGCAAGGAGGGGAGAATCAGTGGAACCATAAGTCTATTAGTGTGTATTAGTTATTACTCTACTTGTCCAGGGCAAGGAGAGTAACCGTAGGCCTTGGCACCTAAGGGATTTTGAGAGGCTTCAAAAATAACTATGATGTTGATGGTGCCTGAAGAACAGGATAATTGATGACCTGAGGTGAGAGTTAAGCTCCAAAAGTTAGGCTGGAGCTAGATAATAAAAGCCCTTAAAAACCAGGCCAGGGAATTTGGGTTGTCCTATAGACAAGAGAACAGGGAAGAGCAATGAATTAGATTTATGTTTAGATGCATTATTCTGATTATCAGGTAGTGGGAGGGATAAAAGGGGAAAGGGCTTAGATTAGTTGGTGGGGATGAACATTTGGATAAGTTAGTAGAGGTGTGAATTAGGTCAGTATTAGCAAAGATAAAAATGACAGATTCTCCTCAGTTTTCAAGAAAGAAATAACAAGGATTGACTGGACAATATGGTTTCAATAGTTATATTTCTTCTAAAAAGAAGGGGAATATGGAGAAAGAAGATGGTGTTCAAACACAGTCATTTATAAAATATAGTCTCTACGAACCTTCAGTCCCCACTTTAGGCTAAAGCCAAAAAGGAAACCAAGTAAAAATCAGAAAAGTGATTTAGATCTTGGTAGACCATTGGTTCTCAACTTTAGGGAATATCAGAATCACCTTGAGAGTGTATTGAAACACCAATTGGTAGGCTCTACCTCCAGAATTTCTGACTTAGTGAATGTATGGTGGAGCCTGAGAATTTGCATTTCAAGCAAGGGTCAAGGTGAAACTGATACTGCTTATCCCCGGCCGCATTTTGAGAACCGCTGTACTTAATCATTGTTTTCAACAGTTGTTTTCAATATGGTTGTTTTGAGCAGAGGCATTCTATCATGATCTACAGTGACTAAGGGAATTACACAATTAAATTGATGGATCTTATTACCATTTGCTCAAAACATTTTTTTCCCCAATACATTTTAACTTGGCTTAGACCATGATTTATTTGAGCTTACATATCCTGGTTCTGTTTCTATAAGATCACCCTTGATTCTTTTTATCTAAATCCTAAGTCATTGCCTCTGTGATTCTCAAGAAGTCTTTAATCTTTGCCTTGTAAGGTATCAGACAACATTTTAAAACCACAGATCCAAGTAATTCTTTAAATTTGTCTAGCACATTTATAATTGTAACCCTTTAAGAACTATACTGTATCTGTTATCATCTGCTTTTAAACTTATCATTGTTATAAGTCACAAGCCTAGAAATTCACCACTCCCATTTAATGCAGTTTTCCTTTTCTGAACCTCGGTATTGATGATACAATTCCATGAATTTAGTGTTCATTATAGGAAACTTCAATAAAATTAAAAAAAAATGCTGCCCTATGGGGATTTGAGAAAATAACTAAACTAAATATGGAAGTAAAGACTGTGAATGTTGGAGCAGATTTCATAATTGAAAAACATACATTGTCATGATTTGTGATGTAGGTGGAACTAACACAGAAAAACTTGTGTGTGGTGGGATAATTACGGTGTTTGTTAAACCAATCAGAGAAACTTGAGGAAGAGGGAGAGAGAGGAAATTGACAAAGAAATGGAATAGAAGTGTTGATTCAGAGAGATTTATTTGTTATGGAGGAACAAAAAATTCAAGCTTGACTGCAAACTTTGATGTTTCCTTATACTGAAAGAATATATGTTGCTTGGGGATCCAAAATATTTTGTAAATTTCTCCTCTTGTGAATTTTGTGGACAAAAAGCACAGTATTTCTAAAAATATAACATGTTCATATTTTCCTTTCAAAGCCAGATTAGCTTTTTCAACTTTCTTCCAAAACCCTTACGTTTTCATTTTCTCACTAGCTGATCATCTCTGTGGTCTTTTCCAGCCCTCACGTTCCTCCTATATGTATTTGTCCCTGATGCCCCCTGAGCTTAGTGGAATCAGAGCAACCTACTTTATAATTACTTCATAATCCTTCTCGTTGAAGTATATTTCCATTTGCTTGAGAGAGGAATTAGCCCTGTGGGAAAAATGACTGAAAAAGGCTTTTCGAACATTTGCTGCCTTAAAATTACCCAGAAAAGTTCCAACTTTGTGACTCCTGCCTTTTCATCAAAATACTGCAGTCAAGAACTATACATAGGGGGTACTCAGTAAGAATAACTGATGATCTGTCTTCATCCCTCTAATATACCTTGCCATTGAGGAAGAAAGATTTGCCAATATATTAAATAGAACTCATACAAGTAGGTGATAAGAGCTGTTCAGTAGGTTTGGTTAACATTGCAGTCAATTTTCTATAAAAGCACTCTTGTGACCTGAGACCCAAACCTCCACACAGTTTTCTCATTGGAGAATATAGTCTAGTGGATAAAAATATGCTTAGATATGTTTGTTTTGAGTTAATTGCTCTTTATCCTTTTAGATCAGCAAGCTCTTTGTCTGTATAAAAACTCTGTCCTCTTTATTTTACAGAATTTACTTATGCATGCAATGTAAAGTTGTCTGTAATTTTCTGAAGGCCACCCATAGACCACAGAGAGAAAGTCTCTGGTAACCTTTTTTGTTGTCTTAGGAGCATTTATCATCATTCAGAATTCCAAGGTTTTTAAATAGAAGGTATCTGTACATGCATATTGGCTGCTGCAACTGTATGACCATGTTTTAAGCAGAAGAAAAAGAGAAATAAAAATGCTTGCTTTTTGCAATGATTTTTTAATTGAAAAATTAAGAGCCGTGGCAACTTGAGTTATGTGATGGAACTACTTTAATCTTAAACTGTGATTTTCCTTTCTTATAAGAGTTCCATGGGAAAACCTAAAATAAAAACAAAGTGTATGTATGTGTATGTTTCCCCACTTGGAAAATTTGTTATAGAACCTGAGTCATCCATCACCATGTCACAGAGTCAATAGAATCCTCCCCTTTAGAGTCTTGCCTAAAGGTTTTCAATGTAATTCTCCAAATAAAGGATTAGTTAAACCCTGAGTAGCTAATGTAGGTCACATAGTGGCTCAAACTTTTTTTTACATTTGTCTTATCTTTCTAAAATCAATATTAATTTCTTCCTAAAGTGATTATGTGGCTTCTTCTTAGTTTCCCATTGCTTGGCTTCTCTAGTACATAGTACACAGCAGATTACAGATTACATTCTCCCTTTAATAATTCCCAAAGCCTTTCATTATTTAGTGCTTCTAAACATGGGACACATGTTAGACTCCCTTAGGGAGCTTTAAAAAATATTAATGCTTGGGACTGCTTGGATTGGGTCTCATTTCTAAACATCCTAATTAAATGTGTCTGAGTTGTGGCCATAATATTGTGATTTTGTTTTGGGTAGTATTTTTTAAAACAGCTTCATTGAAGTCTAACTGACATACAATAAACAGTACATATTAAAATGTGCAATTTAATAAGTTCAACAAATATGTGCACATGTGAAATCATCACCAAAGACAAAATAGCAAATGTATACATCAGCACAAACATTTTGCTCATACCCCTTCATCCCTTCTCTCTTTCTCCCTTTCCACTTCTCGTTACTCCCTCTCTAAGCAACCATGACGTTCTTTCTCTCATTATAGATTAGTTGCATTTTCTAGTTTTATATTAATGGAATCGTACAGTTTGTACTCTTTTTTTTGTCTACTGTGTTCACTCAGCATAGCAATTTTTAGATTTATCTATATTGTTCCATGTAGTTCATTCTTCTTTGTTGCAAATTAGTATCCCCTTGGATGGAAATGCCACAAAATGTTTATACATTCATTTGAGTTGTTTCTAGTTTTTGGCTGTTACAAATAAAGTTGCCATGACAATTCATGCACAAGTCTGTATGGATGTATACTTTCATTTCTTTAGGAATGGAATGGCTAGATCAAATATTAGATGAATGATTAATATTTTAAAAAACTGACCAATTGCTTTCCAAAATGGTGGTACCATTTTATGTTCCCACCAACAATGTAGAGAGTTCTAGTTCCTCCACATCTTTATTATGCTTCATTGACCTGTCTATTTTTATGTTAATATCACAATGTCTTAATTACTGAAGAGTAATAAGTCTTAAAATCAGGTAGTAAATTAGTGCACCAACTTTTTTTTTTTAACAAAGTTGTTTTCTGGGAAGCTGAGGCAGGTAAATCACTTGAGTCCAGGAGTTCCAGACCAGCATAGCCAACGTAGCAAAACCCTGTCTCTACTAAAAATATAGAAGTTAGCTGGGTGTGGTGGCTTGTGCCTGTAATCCCAGCTACTCAGGGGTCTAGACACCAGAAATCACTTGAGCCTGGGAAGCGGAGGTTGCAGTGAGCTAAGACTGCGCCATTGCACTCCAGCGTGGGTGACAGAGGTAGACTCTTGTCTGGGAAAAAAAAGATATTTTCCTATTCTAGACCCTTTTACTTTGGTATGAATTTTAGAATCAACTGCTAATTTAAAAAAAACTCACTGTGGTTTTGATTGAGATTGCATTGAATATTGAGATAAATTTGAGAAGAATTGACATCTTAAAAATATTGAGTCTTTTGACTTATGAAAACTATTTCTTCATTTACTTAGGTCTACTTTAATTTCTTTCAGTAATGTTTTACAGTTTTAGTGTTCAGATATTGAGCATGTATTATCAAATTAATTCCTAAGGATTTCATATTCTCTAATGCCATTCTAAGTGTTGTTTTTCTAAAGTTTTTATGTCTGATTATTCTTTGCCAGTAAATAAAAATAAAATTAATTTTTCTGTGTTGATTTTGTATCCTGTAACCTGGATAAACTCATTTAACTTTTCTTGTAGTCTATTTGTAGATGCCATCACATTTTCTGCATAGATGATCAAATGGAGAGAGAGACAGTTTTGTCTCTTTCTGTGTTCTTTTTATATCATTTTCTTACCTGATTGCTCTAAACTAGAATGTTGACCAGAAATGATAGCAGAGATCCTTGTCATATTACTGATATTAGGGAACCACATTCAATTTGGTATTAGCTTTTAGCTTTTCTTCATTGCCCTTCAAGATGTAGGGCATTTTCCCTTCTTAACATTCTAGTTAAAGCCTGATCCTGAGGGGAGGGAAGGGTCATGGGCCATATGAATTTTTCTAGTTCTCCAATTATTCCTTTATGAAGTGAAACTGGTTTAAAGTTGTGTCATTATCCATGAATATTGAACATAATCCCCACTCTCTCACTCTCCATAGTTATCTGTACTGAGTACAGTGCCTGGTACTTAGTAAAGGCTTAATTAATGTTTGATAAATGATCAAAGTAAATATTTTTGCTGAGCACTATAGAAGATGTGAGAAGCATGCAACGTATTTCTCTGTCCTCAATCAATGGGTTATCTTCTTAGGAGAATACACCCTTTTCCAGATTAGGGAGAGAGGATCATCTAAAAGTTATCTTTATATTGACAAGGGAGTTAATCTCAGTTCAAGGCAAATATATGAAAATTAAGTTTTATAGAAATGGAGAGATGAGATTTATCACTGTGTACTCTAAAGCTAGGGGCTGGCTTCCAGAAGATGGAAATTAAACTGGTTTTGAAAAGGACCAGGATTGGCATGTCTGGAGAGGGATTGGGGGCAGGCATTTCAGTTTGGGAAACACTGAAGCGAGGTCAGAAGGAGACCCAGGATGAGTCTGAGGGATAGTATTTTGAAGTTATGAGATATCAAGCATGATCTCTCTCTCTCTCTCTACTCGTGTGTGTGTGTGTGTGTGTGTGTGTGTGTGTATGACTGAGAGAATTTGTATGTGTGTATGTTTGAAAGAAGCACACTAGGTGGGATTGAATAACAGCAAAAGGATAGCAAAATTAAATACTGAACATACATATATATTTTCCTGTTTATTAATTAGGCTTTTTATTTTAAGGTAATTGTAGATTCACATGAAGTTATAAAAAATAATAGAGAAAGATCTTGTGTATTTTTTACCCAGTTTTGTCTCCTATGGTAACATCTTGCAAACCCATAGTTCAAAATCACAACCAGTATACTCACATTGGTAGTCAAGATATAGAACATTTTCATTACCAAAATTATCTCTCATGTTGCCTTTTTGTGGCCACACCACTTCCCTCCTGTCTTCAATCTTCAATCCCTGGGAACTACTATAAGTTCTTCATCTCTATAATATTACCAATGTTGTAAAAAATGTCATATAATGGGTTCATATATTATTTAATTTTTGAGATTTTTAAAAATTCTCCTTCAGCATAATTCTCTGTAGATTCATCCAGGTCATTGCTTGATACAATAGTTTGTTCCTTTTTATTGCTAAGTAGTATTCCATGGGATGAATGTACTGCAATGTAACTATTTACACATTGAAGAATATCTGTGTTATTTCTTGATTTTGGAAATGAATGAAGTTTACAAATCATGAATAAGTAAAACTTCCACATTAGAAATACATTTATGAGTAAAGCTGTTATAAAATTTTTTTTATAGGATTTTGTGTGCACATAAATTTCTATATCTTTGGGATAAATGCCTGGAGTGTAATTGTTGAGTTATATATTAGTTGCATGTTCAGTGTTCT
Organism: Aotus nancymaae; assembly: GCF_030222135.1. Taxonomy (NCBI): domain Eukaryota; kingdom Metazoa; phylum Chordata; class Mammalia; order Primates; family Aotidae; genus Aotus; species Aotus nancymaae. The sequence goes on along the minus strand of NW_026988425.1, from coordinate 58,061,991 downwards.
AAAGCTGTAAAGCTGTAACGTTTTAGATTCCAACTAGCAATGCATGTATGAGCCAGTTTCTTCACATTCTTGCAAATATTTTGTGTTATCATATTTTTAACTTTAGCCATTCTTATAGGTGCATAGTGGAATCTTGCTGAGGTTTTAATTTGCATTTCTCTAATGGCTAAAGATATTGAATAGTTATTTGCTTTCTCTCTCCATTCTCTTTGGCAAAATGTCTCTTCATGCCTTTGCCCATTTCTAACTGGATCATTACTTATTTTATTATTGAGTTTTGAGAATTCCTTATTTTTTTTTAGATATCAGCTCTACATCAGCTATGTGGTTTGAAAATAGTTTTTCCCAGTTCATAGCTTGTCTTTTCAACCTCTTAACGAGATATTTGGCAGAGGAAAACTTTTTTATTTTGTTGATGTTCAGTTAGTCATTTTTCTTTTTTTGAATTATACTTTTGGCATCAAATCTAAGAACTCTTTGTCTAGCCCTAGATCCTGAAGTTCCCCTATGATATTTCCAAAAGTTTTATAGATTTTTTTGTTTTAGACTTAAATCTGTTATTTATTTTGAGTTAATGTTTGGAAAAGTGTAAAGTTTAGGTTGAACTTCCTTTTTTTAATTTCCCCACAGATGTTCGTTTGTTTCAGCCTCACTTAATAAAAAGGCTTCCCCCTACAATCATTGAATTTACTTTTGTTCCTTTGTCCAAAACTATTTGGGCATAATTACATGGTCTTTTTCTGGGCTATTCTAGTCCATTGATTTGTGTGTATTTCTTCACTAATAACAATAACTAATTACACAGTGTAGATTACTGTCACTAGGTAAAAAATCTCAAAGTAGAATGATTCCTCCTGCTTTATTCTTCTATTTTAAAATTATTTCCCTATTCTATTTTCTTTTTTCCCCACATAAATTTTGGAGTATTCTTGCCTATATCTACAAAAATTCCTTCTGGGATTTTGTTAAAAAATACGTTAAACCTGTATATCAATTTGGAAAGAATTGACATCTTTTCTGATTTTTTTTTTTCAATTTATGAACATGGTATGTATCTCCATTCATTTAGGTATGCTTTGATTTCTTTTTTCAGCATTTTACAGTTTTCAGCATACAAGTCTTATATATATTTCATTAAATTTATAGAAAAGAATTTGAGGTTGGTTTTAGTGATTGTAAATGGTCAGATGTTTTAAATTTTATAGGTTATAACTTCACAGCTTGTATATGGAAATACCATTGATTTTTGTATCTTTATCTTTTAAGTCTCAAACTTACTAAACTCGCTTTTTGGTTCTAGGAATTTGATGTTTTTCTAAATAAGTTTTTTTTTCTTTTGGTTATTTTCTCTATAGACAATTGTGTCATCTGCAAATAAAGACAATTTTATTTCTTGGTTTTTGATTTATATGCCTTTTTTTCATTGCCTTATTGTATTGGCTAGAACTTCCAGCACTAAGTTGACTAGGTGGTGAGAGTGGGTGTCCTTGCCTTGTTCCCAGTCTGAGGGGGAAAGCATTCAGTCTTTTCATTAAATAAAATGTTAGCTGTAGGTTTCCTCATTTTTTATGTAGATGATCTATATCAATTCGAGAGAGGTCCCCATTCGTATTTTTTGAGAGTTTTTGAAAGTTATGAAAATGTTTTGAATTTTATCAAATGCTTCTGCATCAGTTTATATTATCACATAATTTTTCTTCATAAACTTCATGTGGTCTTATTGCATAATTATTTTTAAATATTGCTGACTATCTGCTAATAATTTGTTTAAAGATTTTGTGGCTATATTCTTTAATGATATTGGTTCCTTGATTTTTATTTGGACTTTCTTTTTTTCTGATTTTGAGAGCACAATAACATAAGCTTTATAAAATAAATTGGGAGGTGTTCCCTCCTCTTCCATTTTCTGGAAAATATTGTGTAGAATTTATGTTACTTCTTCTTTAAATATATTGTAGAGCCATCTGGACTGGGAGATCTCTTTTTTTAAGAGAGTCTTTAAATTATGATTCAAATTCTCTAATAATGATAGGGCTATCCAGATTCTTTATTTTATATTGGGTGAATTGTAATTAGAATTTTGGGGTAAATTGGTCAATTTTATGTAACTTGTCAAATTTATGTGTGTAGAACTGTTTCTAATATTCTTTTATTATTTTTTTGACGTCTACAGGGTCTATCGTGATTTCCATTTTATTCCTGATAGTGATAATTTGTGTCTTCTGTCATTTTTATATCAGTGATGCTAGAGATTTATTAATTGCGTTATTGTTTTCAAATAATAGGCTCATCAGCCCTTTGTTTCATTTATTTTTCTTGAATGTTTTTCTGTTTTCAATTGTTTAATTGATTTTTGCTTTTATTTTTAATATGTTCTTGCTTCTGTTTGAATTTGCTGTTGTTTTTCTTTTTCTAGGTTCCTGTGATGGGAGTTCTGTTTAATGGTTTGAGACATTTACAATTTTGTACCGTATGCATTTAGTGCCATAAATTTGCCTCTTAGCATTGTTTTAGCTGTGTTCCATAATCTTTGATGTGTCATGATTCATTTTCATTCAGTTCAGTATGTTTTTTATTTCCCCTTGGAAATTTTATTTGATCCGTGGATTATGAAAAAATATGTTGCTCAGTTTTCAAATGTTTAAAGATTTACTATTTCTGTGATTGATTTCTAATTTGATTCCATTTTGGGCAGTTGGAACACACTTTATTTCAATTATTTCAAACTTTTTAAGATTTATTTTAAAGTTTAGGGTATGGTTTATCTTGGTTCATGTTCTGTGGGCAGTTGGAAAAAATGAATACTCTGCTGTTCTGGGGTGGGATCTTCTGTAAATGTTAATTAGATCTTTTGGTCTAGTGTAGTTGAGTTGTTTATTAGTATATCCTTTCTGACTGTCTTTCTATTTCTATCAATTGTTGAGAGAGGAGTATTGAAGTTTCCAATTATAATTGTGAATTGTTTTTGCCTTAATTTCAATAACTTTTGGTTCATTTATTTTGCATCTCTGTTGTTTGATGCATACATATTTAGGATTACTATTCTTCTTGGTAGAATAACACTTTTATTTTTATATAATGTCCTTTTCTTTATCTGGTAAATTTTTTTGGTCTGAAATGAAATCTACTTTGATACTAATGTAGCTATTGTTTCCTTTTGATTAAAATTGCACAATATATCCTTTTACATCCTTTTACTTTCACTCTGCCTATGTCATATATTTAAACTGAGTTCTTGTAGCAGCATATAGTTGAGTCATATTTTTATAAACTCTACCAATTTCTGCCTTTTATTTGGTATGTTTAGACCATTTACAATAATATAATTATTAATATGTTAGATTTAAGTCTATCATTGGATTTTTTTGTTTTCTGACTTTTTTCTTTTTTTATGTTTCTCAGTTTCCTTTTTTCTGACATTTTGTGGGTTACTTAAACTTTTTTTTCTTTAGAATTCTACTTTGATTTATTTATAGTGATTTGGGTGTATTTCCTGGTATAGGTTTTTCAGTGTTTGCTATAGGTACTATATTATATATACATAATCTATCACAGTATGCTAGTGGTATCATTTTCCCAGCTTGAGTGAGTGTGGAACTCTTCTCCCCTTCAGGCACTTTTATACTTGCCATTTTGTAGTATAATTGCCTTAAATATTTCCTTAACATACCTTTAGAACCATATCAGATGTTGTTATAACTTGATTCAGCCATCAAATGCATTTAAAAAAACTTTAGATGAGAAAGGTCATCTATTATATTTATCTGTATATTTATTATTATTATTTGCTTGCTTACTATGTTTCTTCTTTCCTGGTGTTCTAAGATTCCTTCTTTTATTGTTTTCACTCTGGTTAGAGAATTTCATTTATCCATTCCTTAAAAGTAAATCTTTTGGTGAAGGATGCTTTTAGAGTTCCTTTATCTGAGAATGTTTTGATTTTCCTTGTATATTTTTAGAATATTTACACTTGATATAACATTCTGGCATTTTATCAAATGCTTCTACATCAGTTTATGTTATCACATAATTTTTCTTCATAAACTTCATGTGGTCATATTGCATAATTATTTTTAAATATTGCTGACTATCTGCTAATAATTTGTTTAAAGATTTTGTGACCATGAGGTGGGTTTTGGGATTATTTTCCTAATAAAATAATTGAACTTCAGAGGAATTAAATAATTGCCAAAAATCACATAGTAAGCAAGTCACAGAATCAAGTATGGAACACAGTCTACCAGACTGAAGGTGGCATCAGTTGCAAGATAATGAAGGACAGTGTATTCGTCAGGGTTCTCTAGAGGCACAAGACAAACAGGATAGACGTATGTATAAAGGGGAGTTTATTAAGAAGAATTGACTCACACAATCACAAGGTGAAGTCCCACAATAGGCCATCTGCAATTTGAGGAGCAAGGAAGCCAGTCCAAGTCCCAAACCTCAATAGTGTAGCCTTCAGTCCATGGCTGAAGGCCTGAGAGCCCCTGGCAAACTGCTGGTGTAAGTCCAAGAGTCCAAAAGCTGTAGAACTTGGAGTCCGATGTTCAAGGTCAGGAAGCATCCAGTGCAGGAAAAAGATGAAGATTAGAAGACTCAGCCAGTCTACTCTTTCCATGTTCCTCTGCCTGCTTTTATCCTAGCTGCATTGGCCACTGATTAGATGATGCCCACCCAGCTTGAGGTGCCCACCCTGTATCTCCCAGTCCACCGACTCAATGTTAATCTTCTCTGGCAACACCCTCACAGACACACCCAGGAACAAGAGTTTGCATCCTTCAATCCAATCAAGTTGACACTCAGTATTAACCATCACAGACAGTTTTATGAGATGTTAGAGAAGATGCATCAGCATTAGTTCTGAGATGTTTGGTAGCCTAAGTACAGAGTGTGTGCACCTTTGGTCATGATTCCCTCAACTTCAGCCATCTGAATATCATCTTATATGTATGCTGTACTTAAAAGCCACCTGAATTATTTACTTAATATTTTTTATTCACCTATGTTACTTAAAGACATGTTTATCTTATACAACAATATTGATATTACCATGTGCTAGTTATATCTATTTTTCTAATACAGATTGAAATAAATATTAACTATTTAAATAGCAGCTGATCTGTGTCACAGCCAAAAGCTTGTCAGGAATCATCTTGCTATGGGAGTATGACTTCAGTGCCTGAAAGATGTTTAACGGAAGACGGTTGTACACACAGATCTAGCACTGGGGCAAATGTATGAGAGATCACTTTCCCACTATTATTACCACTGGAGTGATTAGAAGTTTTGGTTGGAGGATTATACTTACCTTTACTTTTCAGTGACAGCCCTTCTGTGTTCCAGGTGACTGTGTACTGACTTTCAGTAAGATCTGTTATTAACTAAGGGTTAGGCTGTAAGAAAAATTAGCTTATTAAGTGGATACCCATCTGTTGGTATCTGACTGGATACATTGGATTCAAGACTTAGAGAAAACAAACTCTCTTTTAGTACTTACTAAGTACAATAAATCAAGACTGTGTCTTTAAAAAGATATCTAGACTTTAGTGAAAATTTATACTTAAAATATTTTGCCGTATCCTGGTTTTTACTTTCAGCACTCTCTAGATGAATTCAGATTTTCCCCAGTGATGAGTTAATCAGATGTTGAAAATAGGGTATTAAGCTTTACAAATCTTGAAATAATGCCAGCAGAGCAGAATAAAAGCCTGAGCTTTGATTCACAACACAGAGAAAGAAATTTTGCTTATTAGGAAAAAAATACAAACCATTTTTCTTTTAAAAAAAGGATCCACTAATGGTCATGTCACCCAACAGCTGAATCGTTGCAGAGGAATGGCATAGCGGGTTTTTATTTATTCATTCATTCAGACTTCAGTTTCACTGGGTTATACCTAGGGAATACCAATCCAAGAAAACTCATTTCACATCTGTGCTCCTGCTGAAAAAGTATAATTGGTGACTGATTGCATGTAAAACATTTTCTTTCTTCCCTGACCTTTTTGTTCTGGTAGCCTGGTCATTTGCTGCCGAGGGCTGGAACAGGATGCATCTAGGTGGAAAGTGCTTTTTCTTTACAGAGATGAAGCACTCACTATCATCTTGAAATGTTTCCCATTTGTAATATGAAATGAATTGCTTTATGATGGAGGTATTTGGAAAGGAGAAAAAAAGCATTTTTAAACCAGCTTTTAGTAATAGATAATCAGCCATATACTCAGCTGGGATGTCACCATCTATATATGGGTTGCTTCTAGCCAGAGTATCTGAGATCCCCCCCTCTTCTTTTTACTGCTGTACTAATAATCAATATCAAACAAATCTCAGCTATTAAAATTGAAGCTGAAGCCAAATATAACCTGTTCAGTACTTAGGAGGAAGAAAGTAGCTGTTGTCTGCACTGATTCACCTGAGATGTACATCTATGGGATTTTACTTTCATTTGAGGGATAATGTAGTTGTTCCTGTCTCTGGAATTGGATAATGAGATTTCAGGGAAGAGTGGATTTCTACCTTTTATACTAATGTTAGTTTTTATTTGAAATTATTGTGTTAGACTTAAGCGTCAAAAATAATGGCTGTGTTACTGGTTAATGCCTTTGTCAAAAGGGGAAAGTCTAGAGGGTGAAGATGGGGATTGAGCACAAAGTTTGAAGTCAAGAAAGAACGTCTTGAGGCATATTTGGAAGTCACTTGCAAAAGCTTAGATTTTTAATTTTAATTGGTAGCAGGTTGATTCTGCATTTGTTGAAGACTGTTAGTATGCTGCCAATAATCTTGTTTATGTCTTTCAGTTAAAGCATGCATTTTCTTTATATACAGAGAGCTTAGAACGTGCATGCTAACATTTCTTCTTGTCTCTTGAACAGTTCTAAATGGATGTTTGAAATTCATTTGTCATTTAGTTGTAACATTTTTTGCCGATTAAACGCATCTAATACATTTCATTAGCTATTTTAAAATAAAAATGTATCATATGCATGTTACAAAAACTTTTTAAAATTACAAACAAAAATGCATAAAAGTAAATAATCTCCCCACCCATACCCCTGTTCCCACCTTTTGAGGTAACTAGTATTTATAATCTGATATATGTCTTTCCATATAGATCTCTAGACTCTTCTAAAAGTACAGATATATAACACATGGTTCTCTCTCTTTCTTTGTCTCTCTCTCTCTCTATTTCTCTTTCTCTTTCTCAAATTGGCATGACACTATTCACGTAGTAAATGTAGTTGCCTACTGAATGTCTATTTTCAAGCAGCATCCTATAACACACTTTAGTAAATTGCTATACATCCATGAAGTCACTCATTCTTTCTCTCAAAGGAGAAAAGAAAACACCCTTCATTTATTTACCACATTATACATGACGTCTGTTGTATCCAGATTATGTGCAATCTTCTCCATCAAGTCTCTATAAACTTCTTCATGATCTAGGAACTAATGGATAATTAATTGTCCCAATACAATTTTTGAAAAGACAAGTATTTTACCATTGAACTTCCTTGAAACTTTTGCCAGAAAAATCAATTCATTAAAAATGTCTGTTCTAGAAAACCAAACACTGCATGTTCTCACTCATAAATGGGAGTTGAACAGTGAGAACACATGGACACAGAGGGAAACATCACACACCGAGACATATCGGGGGTGGGAGGCAAGGGGAGGGAGAGCATTAGGACAAATACCTAATGTATGCAGAGCTTAAATCCTAGATGGTGGGTTGACAGGTGCAGCAAAACACCATGGCACAATTATACGTATGTAACAATCCCGTACATTCTGCACATGTATCCCAGAACTTAAAGTAAAATTAAAATAAAAAGTCTGATCTTCTGATCTATTTCTGTTCTTATGACAATATTGCACTGTCTTGATTTGAAATAGATGGACCAGAACTCAAGATTTGATTCAAATGTCAAGATGATAATGACACACACATACACCACAAAGAATATAAATATGCTTATTACTTACATAAGGAGGCTTTCTGGGGAGAACAAGACTGGCCTAAGATTGTCTAAAAATGCCTTGATAGAGCAAGAAAAAGAGACTGGCCTGGGATTTTTATTGTAGTTAGGGGATGGGATTAGCAAGGACTTGCTGGTTTGAATCTCCTGGTGGTGCCCTCCAAATGAGGCAGCTCAGATTTTCTTATCAGCTTGCCCAGATGTGAAGCAGAAGGGAAAGAGGCTTAAACAATTTCAGCAGTCAAACATCAAAAAAATTTAGTTGAACTCTTTATTAAGTTTTGAACTGAGAATGTAAGGCCTCTACTGTTTTTTTCTCAAAATTGTTTTCAAAGCTGTTCTAGTTTTCTTTTTTGTGCTAAGGTTAATTGGTTATGGTATTAAGTACTTATTAGCTTCATAAAATGCAGGTAAAAATTTTCTATCTTTCATAATAACGAAAAATGATTTTTCTTTAAAAGTTAGATAATACTTTTACAAAACTATCAGTATATAGTATTTTAAAATATTATTGTTGGAGCTTAATTACCATATGAATTTATCCTGTGGATATTGTTCTGTTAATATATTGTCTCTTATTAGAGAATATTGGAAAAATACAATTTGATAGAAATTGTTCTTTAGATTTTCCAATTTATTATGGAAATATGTTGTGTAACTACTGCAGTTTTCTGATGTGTAAAATGGTTATCTATTCAAGTGGTTTACTGTATTGATAATAAATGAATAATATGCTAAGGCCTAAGAATGGTAAGTACACAGTAAACACTCAAATGTTGGTTAATATTGCAATAGAATTGCCGATATCATTTTGTTTTGATATACTTTAATTCATCTCTTTTGGTATGGTTTTTATTTTTGGTGTTTTGTTATTAAGTTTGCTATAAATCAGCTATTTTTAAATTTCCTTTGGTTTAATTTATACTCCTTCTAGTTTTGAAACTTTCTTTAATTTAAGCTTTTATCTTCAAGTATGTCTTCTTACTTTTTTTTTGGTATATTTTGCTCTTCATTTTCTATTTTCTTAAATACTCAGCTTATTTATTTTCAGTTTTTATTGTAAATGATAAAAACATTTTTTTGGTGTCTGTAATTGTCTAAACTATTCTCTTTTAAATTACTTTCTAGATTATTTTAAATTTGTTTTGATTTGCTCTTTTATCCAGGAGTTTTAAGAGACAATGTGATAATTTGCAAATGGTTAAGTTGGCATATTTTGAGTGCCTTTTTATTATATATTTGTAATTTATTTGAGTGATAATCAGGAAATACTACTTTAAATCTAGAATTTTGAAGAATATATCATAGTTTTTTGTTACAGGAGAAATTTTATAAATGTTTTATCAATACAAGGAAAGAATGTATATTATCTGAAAAATGCAAAACTCTCTTTCACCCAAATGGGTGAAAGAGAGTTTTGTATTTTTCTATATATGAGCTCTTCCACTGAAATAAAATCATTAAGAAATTTAATTTCTGTGAGAGGGTAGGAGCCCCTTTTGGATCAATACCCATTAGTAAACACAGACAGCCTGATCACATTGACTAACCTTGTGCTTAATGTACCCTAGCCCTTTTCCACTAGCCCATTCCAGTTCTTAAAACCTCTCCTGCTTTTGGTTTCAGTGGAGTTGAGTTCAGTCTTGCTCCTTGATTGCAATAGTGTTGAATAAAATTTTCCTCATTATTTTAACAAGTATCAGGTATAATTTCTCTTTGCACTTGACATTTGTTTAAATGTAATATATTACAGCTCACTTACTTTATTATTCAGATTCTATTTCCTTTCTTATCGTTGATTTTTATCCCTTTTCGACTAGTTGGAGCCCTTATAGTTTCTATGGAATGTGATGAAATGCCTGTGTATCCTTACAAATGATAGAAACTGGTCCTGTTTTTTTTTTTAAGTAATTAGTGTAGAGACTCAATTATCTCTGCATCTTATGAAATGGAACAGATGCATCTCATATCCAAAAAATGTTTGGAATGGAAGAGTTCACAGAACAATCAAACCCAACTCATTTTCTGTCGATATAAAATGAATAAGATCTTGCAGAGTACTTTTCATAGGTCTCACAATAAATTAATGTCAGCAATATGTCTTTAAAACTTTAAAACTCAAATTTTAATGTTAGCTATCCTTTTTACTCTTATAAGAACTAAGTGAATCTTCTAAAAGAAACAGTAGAGAGGAAAGCCCATTGACCTGTACCCTCTAATTGAAAGGAAGGGAGAATAGGTAGTGGAAAGACATGTGTTTTGCATTATATCTGCTAAAAGGTAGGTTCAGACCAAAGGCTATGAAACTATTAAGACAGCAACTTACTCAATTGTAGGTATCTAGATTTAGCCAGTAAAACTACAGATGTCCAGTTCAACTTCAATTCATGATAATTTTTTAAGTATAAATATATCGCAGACAATATTGAGGGCACATTATAACAGAAAAAAAATTCATTGTTTATCTGAAATTCAAATTTAACTGGGCATTCTGTAGGACTTCGGGGGATAGTAGAGACAGATGAGTACAAAACAATTCCAAATTCCTATATATATTTAAGAAAAAAGAGGAGATACACTCTATCCTTGTAACTATCAAGTTCTGTAATAAGTAACATATAACACTGACTGAGTATATAGAAGCTTGGATATCTTAGGTATGTGATACTTGTGAAGCCTTATTACAGGTTTACTTTCCCTAAATATAATACTAAGAAAAGAAGCCTAATTAATAGGCAAAAAATAAGTAAATCAGGTGTATTGGAAATGGAAAATATAACACTGGGATCAGATCCTCAGTGGAAGCTTTATCAAGTTTTTCTGATAATTCATGAGATTAGCCAGTTTATGATTCAAGTGGTTGATGAAAACATTGAAAGACAGTTTCCTTAAAGAGGATGTTTTTCTTGATAAGTTCTTTGTTGTAGTTAGGAGTTTGTATGCAAAGGATTAAAAAATAATAAAACATGTCTCGGTGACCATTGAAAATTACAAAAACAATTGACTTTATCAAATTTGTTAAAGGCGTTGTTTTAGAGCATAAGATAATGCTTTATACACGTAGATCAATTTGTGCTGAGCATTCCTGCTATGCCAGAAACAAATTGAATTTGTTGCTCAGGTAAATATTTTAAAAAGCAATGCTATTTCATGATAATGTCCCAATGTAAATTTGGCTATACTGTGATTGGCAATTTGGCTTCTAACCGCTGCCCTAATTGAGTGGGATTGAAAAGTATCCTATGTTTCCTGCTGCAGGAGAAGTTTGAAGAAGTTGGTAGCTATGGGCAAAAGAACTGTTCACCAACAGCTTTAATGTCCTGTCTAAGGCAGTGATCCCAACCTTTTGGGCTCCAGGAACCAGTTTCGTGAAAGACAATTTTTCCACAGATGGGGTGTGCAGGGATGGTTTCATGATGGAACAATTCGACCTTAGATCATCAGGCATTAGAGTCATAAGGAGTGTGCACAGTCCCTCTTGTGCACTGTTCATAACAGGGTTCACACTCCTATGATATTCTAATGGTGCCACTGATCTGACAGGAGGAGCTCAGGTGGTAATGCTTACTCGCCCCTACACTCACCTCCTGTTGTGCAGTTCAGTTCCTAACAGGCCAGGGACCAGTACCAGTCCTCAGCCCCAGAGGCTGGGGACCCCTGGCCTAAGGCACTATGGGACAGTGAGGCAGAAAGGGCACAGGCAGGGAAGTCCATGGATTCTCATTCCTGCAACTTACTTAAACTTGCCCAAATCACTGAGTTACCTTAATTTTATAAACCTCAATTTTCCTATTAGCAAATAGAGATAGTAACAATGCCTGTTGAAGTCTCTGAATTACTGTTGAACTCACATTGCTTACAATGAGTGTGCTACATGTATATATGTTCTATTTTCTATTTTATATGTTCTATGTTCTATTTTCTGTGGTATTGATATTCTGTGCCTAAATCAGAGTTCTACTAGCTTTCCTGAACCAAAAACTAAGAGGCAAAGATATTTCCTACTGCAGTAAAGATATAAAAAGACCATAAAGCCTAGAAACCCAGCCTCCCATTCTTCATCCCACATAAGGCAATGTATAATGGGCCATGTTCTAGGTGAGCACAAATGGATGACTATTTCTCCGGGCCAACTCACATTTGGAAATAAAATCTATGAGACTCTTAACAGTCAAAAGTGTAACAGAAAAAACTAAGTCTGGAAAATGATTGATTACTTTTGGGATGAGTTTGAAAACTCAGTTGAGACTCTGGGGTAGTGCTTCCTAAATTCTTGTGGTATCTTAGAATTGTGAATAATAGCCATATGAATTCTTTCCCTGAAGGGGCAAAGACCCTTCCTTCTCTTGCCAAAACCTTTCACGTTAACATTGTTCCAAAAAAGCAGCTATAAAAATGTGAACCTCTTAAATGTTATTTCTTTTATCAGTATTCAGAAGGAAAATGCTACTAAATCTGTTCAGCCTCTAGCCCCATCTTACCAGAGGCGCCAAAAGGGCAAGGAAACACAATCAGAGACCCAAGCTGTCTTCCTAGGGAAGCCCTGGAGGTAGGCTTCTGCCTTTAATATTGTTTATCCAGTAGCTTATCATATTGCCAGAGAAAAGAGCCATGAGACTCCTTCTCCCATAGTTTGTCATTGTCAGCAGGCATTTGGTTGTCAGCAATAAGGAGCTTTACTCCCGCTTTCTCTATTTAATTCTTAACACAGTTCAGCAGTGCACCTTCTACCTAGGGACTTTGAGGCAAGCACAACAATTTTATCAATAAATCCCAAGATTTCTACTCCCTACTCCATTTTCCAATCTAGATTTTCAAAAATAAAACTTTGCACAATTAAGGGTTAGTTAGTTGTGCAAATTAAGTTACTTAGATTCCATTCAGAACATGTAAGTTTATAGTTCTTGAACTAAGGAAAATAGCGGTTCCTCAAGCCTCGTAGATTTCCTTTTTCCTTAGCTGCTGCTGCCAGTAGTGTTTCTTAACTGAAGACTTGGGGCATGGGCTAGACCAGATCATCAGGTTTTTGCTACTGTTGCCGTCCATGGGTGAAGACTTGGGGCATGGGCTAGACCAGATCATCAGGTTTTTGCTACTGTTGCCATCCATGGGTGATCAAACCGAGTTTTCATGAGCCTTTACTAAAAATCAATGACCTCTATTATCTCTATTGCCATTAAGACATACATTCTGTGAGAAGCAGCAGAACTTGGGTTAAAAGCATGGACTCTGGAGTTTGAACTACCTCATTGTTAAACTTAATCACTTGTTGATTTAAGGCAAGTAACTTACTTTTTTCTGTGCACATTTCCTCATATTATTACATCCGTAGAGTAAATATAATAATAGGTCCTACCTTATAGAAAGAAAACATGTAAAGTACACCACACAGTGCCTAGTACTCAACACGGTGATTAAAACAACAGCAATCATCACCATCATTGTAGTCATCACCATTACTATTGCTAACTACAGAGATTGATAGAATTAAATATTATTTTTATTTATCAGTGATAAAGGATTATTTAATAATGTTCAAAATATGAGATTTTGGAAATGGTCACGGGTATGCTTGCACGTGTAAAAGCAAATACAAATTAAAAATAAGAGGTTTATTCTTTCTGTTGAAAACTAGGGAAGAAACTTCTTCCTTTTCTTCAAACATTTACTTTAGAAAACTTCGAAGTTCTTCTCTACTAGGTAAATCTTTCAGAAGCTCAATCATCTCTTAGTACCTTTACAAACCAGGAATGTCTTTCTCAGAGACCTGGTAACTATCTCTTTGAAATGTAATTGTGATATCGTGATTTATAACAATAAATCTATATTTGATCCTCCTCTTCCCTGGCACATAACTCCTAAAACCCTTGGGATTTCCAAAGCAATGTCTTCTTGTGTGCTACTGAGCTGCTCTATGACTGTGGGCTGCTGGATAGCCTCAGGATGGGAACTAGTTACAAAGGGAATCAACAAGTGATCAGAGGGTTGCAACTTTCAGCACCACTCCCTGACCTCCAGGGAGGAGGAGCTGAAGGGTAAGTTGATCACCAATGGCCAACAATTTAATTAATCATTCATATGTAATGAAGCCTCTATAAACATTCAAAATGACAGAGTTCAGAGAGCTTCTGGGTTGATGAACATATCTATGTGCTCAGAAGATACTGCACCTCAACTCCACTCCACAGGACAAAGCTCTTGCGGCTGGGACTCCCCTCAGCCTCATTCTATGTACCTCTTTATCTGTATCCTTTATCATAGCCTTTATTATATAATAACACAGAAACTGTAATAAGTGTCTTCCTGAATTCTGTGAGCCATTTTAGCAAATTTTCAAACCCAAGGAGGGCGTGCGTCATGGAAACTTCTGATTTGTAGCCAAATCAGATGAAAGTTATAGGTAACTTGAGAATTCACCACTTACAAAAAACATCTGAGTTTGCTTCATTTTCTTTATAGATATATTGCTTTATTGAGTTGGTTGAATCCTAAAGTAATAGATACATTCCATCTTTTATAAATGAAAGAACTGATTTTCTTCTCAAGAAACTGATTATTAGAAAAATATTTCAAATATACAGGTAAATATCTATCTATAGAAAAGCTATCAGCCTTACTTCATATTGAAAAGAGACCATGTGTACGTCCAGTACCAAAGATAGCATAGATGAGGCAGAAATCTAGGGCTGTGGTTCTTAAATTTTAACGTACACCCCTGAATGACTTGTTAAAACACAGATTTCTGGGCACCACTTCCAGAGTTTCTAATTCAGTAGGTCTAGGTGAGGCTTAACAGTTTGCATTTCTAACAAGTTCCTAGGGATGCCAGTGTTTCTGGTTTGGTTACCATACCACTGAGTAGAGCATTTCCCCATCTATACATGCATTCTACAATTATTTACTTAGTGCCTACTGTGTGCCAGGGAATCTTCTAGGAGCTAGGGACACAGCATTCAACAAAATTAACACATCTGTATTCTCAAACATTTACACTGAAGAAGACAAACAGTAAACAATATAAATAAATAAAATATATAATATACTGATGATGAGTGCTAAGGAGAAAAAAAAAATCCAGGATGTGAAGGATACGTGCTGTGTTCGGTATAATATCAAAATTTTGATAGAAGGTCAGTCAGAGAATTTTGCCGTCACAAGATACTTTTTGAATAAACCCTAAAGGAAGTGAGAGATTTTTTCATAAAATGTCTGAGGGGAAAGCATTTAAAGCAAAGGAAAAATTAAATACCCAAGCTTCAGACCAGAGAGAGCCTGGCATGGTCAGAGAATTCCAGCATGGCTCTAGCAAAGTGATGAAGAGAATAATAAGAAATAAGGCCCCACCGGGCACAGTGACTCAAACCTGTAATCCCAGCACATTGAAAGGCCAAGGCAAGTGGATTGCCTGAGCTCAGGAGTTCAAAATTAGCCTGGGCAAAATGGCGAAACCCTGTCCCTACTAAAAATACAAAAGATCAGCCAGGTGTGGTGGTGGGTACCTGTAGTCCCAGCTACTCGGGAGGCTGAAGCAAGAGAATCACTTGAACCCAGGAGGCAGAGGTTGCCATGAGCTGAGATCATGCCACTGCACTCCAGCCTGGGTGACACAGGGTGACTATGTCTCAAAAAAAGAAAGAGAAAAAGAAAGAAAGAAAAGAAATAAGGCCCCAGAGATGGGGTAGAGGTGGTCATCACAAAAGACTTTGCAGGTACTGTGTGATTATCATCATGTGAGTGAGATGAGATGCCTTTAGAGGGTTTTAAGCAGATTAAATCTAATTTATATTTTAACAGACTTTCCCTGAATGCTTAAGATTAAAAAGAGAGGCAAGAGCAGATGGAGACAGACCAATGGAAGGCTAGTGTAACAATCATCTGATGAAGCTTACTTAGTCACCATAGGCATACAGTGTACTTCAGTGGTCTGGTCTTTCTAGCATGTGTGTCATGATAGAGTTGAACCTCCACATAAACCTCAAAATGGGGCCCAAAATGTCAATTACATAAAACACGTAGTCCTGTTATTGCAAAGTTAATGGAAAAACAAAGAGCAAAAGTACTACTGAAGCTTAGGTAGAAGACTGTGCACAGAATTGAGAGCAAGTTCCAATAATCATAAGACAATTATTTCCTAAGCCTCCTCTGGCTTCCTGCCAAAGATAAGAGCTTTAGCTCATCCTCATCCCTGCCCCTATGACCACCATCTAATCCTTCAAGGTGGATGATGGCTGTTAATATCTATAGCAAAGGTGGGTTGCCACTGGTGCTGACTCAAATTGGTACAGAAGCTACCTGTGCATGGTCCTTAAATTTTAAGTTAAGGTTCTGAGGCTGATTCATCTGTCTAGGCATAAGACTCATTGAAGGATTTCACACATTTAACAATACAAAGGCATATCTTGTTTTATTGTGGTTTGCAGATATTGTGGTTTTGTTTGTTTTTTATAGGTTGAAGGTTTCTGGCAACCCTGCACTAAGCAAGCAAGGCTATTGCTGCCATTTTCTTCAACAGCATGTGCTCACTTAATGTCTCTGTATCACATTTTGGTAATTCTCTCAATATTTAAAACATTTTCATTGATATTAGTTCTGTTCTGGTGATCTGTGATCGGTGATATTTGAAGTTACTGTTGTAATTGTTTTGGGCACCACAAACTGTGCCCATGTAAGATGGAAAACTTAATTGATAAATGCTGTGTGTGTTCTGACAGCTCCACTGATGCCCTGCTTCATCATCTTTTTCCCTCTCCTTAGGCTTCTTATTTCCCGAGACACACAATGTTGAGATCAGACCAATTAATAACCCTAAAATGGTCTCTAAGTGTTCAAGTGAAAGCAGGAATTACATATCTCTCACTTTAAATCCAAAGCTAGGAAATTAAGCTTTGCGAGGAGGGCATATTGAAAGCTGTGATAGAACAAAAGCTAGGGCTCTTGTAACAAACAATTAGCCAAGTTGTGAATGCCCAAGAAAACTTCTTAAAGGAAATTACAAGTGTTACTCCAGTAAAAACATGAATTATCATAAAGTGAAAAGTATTATTTCTGATACATAGAAAGGTTTAGTGGTCTGCAGAGAAGATCAAACCAGCTACAACATTCCTTTAAACAAAAGTCTAGTTCATAGCAAGGATCTGACTGTCTTCATGCTATGAAGGCTTCCCAGGAACTCTCGACCAGCAAGAGGATTCTGACCCTGAATCGGGGGTGCGCGGAAGAGAAAGAAGACAGGCAAGCTGGGTCAGGAGGGTTGAGAAGTCAATGCTTCACCAACAACTTTATTTCTCAGAGACTCAGTATATATACATTTTCCAAAGAGGAAAACAAGTCAATAAATCACAGTCTAATCACAATATAAATGACAGGTACACAATCAGTAATCTCAAAAGGTAATGATTATTTTGGAGGTTTACAAAGATTCCATTTCTCAAGATGATTTCTCAAGACCCTTGTAATCTTTCCATATACATTGTTCCTCCAGAATGCACATCTTCTAAGTTATCTTTTAACTAGCCTCTCCTTCTGCCTCTTTTCATCTCTCAATCTCAAATTCTTTCCTCCCAGAGTCACTGTGTCTGGCTTAACCACCCGTATCGTGTAGCTCACCTTGCAAGCCTTCACTCGGGTGGATTCCCCGCAAAGGCTAAGAGAGATGAAACTGTAGATGAAAAGTTTGAAGGTAGCAGAGGTTCTTTCATAAGGTTTAAGGAAACAATCCATCTCCATAACTTAAAAGTTTAGATAAAGCAGCAAATGTTGATGTAGAAGTTGCAGCAAATTATCCATAAGATTTAGCTGAATAATGGATAAAGACGGCTACACTAATCAATGCATTTTCAATGTAGAAAAAACAACCTTTTCTTGGAAGAAGATGCCATCTAGATTGACCATCTCTAGAAAAGGGAAGTCAATGCCTGGCTTCAAGTATCAATGAACAGGCTGACTCTCTTGTGAGAAGATAATGCAGCTGGTGACTCTATTTAAAGCCAATGCCCATTTACCATTTCAAAAATTTTAGGGCCCTTAAGAAATATGTTGAATATACTCTGCCTATTCTTTATAAATGGAATAACAAAACCTGGATGATAAAACCTAACTGTTTACAGCATAGTTTATTGAATATTTTAATCCCACTGTGAGATCTGCTTCTCAGGAAAAAAGATTTCTTTCAAAATATTACTGCTCATTGACAATGAACCTAATCACAAGAGCTCTGATGGAGATGTTCAAGGAGATTAATGTTGCTTTTATTACTGCTCACATATCTGTTCTGAAGCCCATAGATCAAGGAGTAAGCTTGACTTTCATGTATTACTATTTAAGAAATAGGCTTAATAAGTTTATAGCTGCCAAAGATAGTGATATCTCTGATGGATCTGTGCAAAGTAAATTGAAAACCTTTTCTAAAACATTTATTATTCTAGATGTCATTAAAAACATTTTCGATTTATGGGAGGAATTGAAAAGTCAACATTAACAGGAATTTAGAAGAGGATGATTCTAACTCTCATGTATGACTTTGAGGGATTGAAGACTTAAGTCAAGAAAATAACAGTAGAGGTGGTAGAATTACCAACATAACTAGAATTAGAAGTAGAGCCTGAAGATAGGACTGCATTGCTGCAATCTCATGATAAAACTTGAGTGAATGAGAAGTTCCTTCTTATGGATGAGCAAAGAAAGTGGTTTCTTGAGATGGAATCTACTTTGGGTGAAGATGCTATGAATGTTGTTAAATGACAAGACAGGATTTAGAATACTTCTTAAATTTGGTTGGTAAAACAGCAGCAGGATTTTAGAAGATTGACTGCAATCTTGAAAGAAGTTATA
This sequence comes from Aotus nancymaae, assembly GCF_030222135.1. Taxonomy (NCBI): domain Eukaryota; kingdom Metazoa; phylum Chordata; class Mammalia; order Primates; family Aotidae; genus Aotus; species Aotus nancymaae. The sequence continues at coordinate 58,043,188 of NW_026988425.1, read as the reverse complement.
CTATGGGTAAAATCCCTTCAAACAGTATCACATGCTGCAGAGAAATCTTTCATGAAAAGAACAGTCAATGTCACCAATTAACATTTTTGTCTTAAGAAATTGCCATGGACACCCCAACTTTCAGCAACCATAACCCCTGATCAATCAGCAGCCATCAAGGCAAGTCCCTCAATCAGCAAACATTTTTAAGACTTTCTGAAGGCTCAGATGATTGTTAGCCTTTTTCAATAATAAAATATTTTTGAATAAGGTATATATACTTTTTAGACATAATGCTGTTACACTCTTTGAATACAATATAATGTAAACATAACTCATATTTGGGGGAATTCATGTGACTGACTTCACTGTGATACTTGCTTTATTATGGTATTCTGGAACAAAAATGACAATATCTCCAAGGTATGCCTATATGGAGAATCATATTTTTATGTTTATAATTTAAAAACCCACCTTTATAAAGGAGACTTTCATTATAGTGGTAGTATAACAGCATGTGCTAACATATCTGAAGAGTAGATTTGAAATGTTCTTACCACAAATAAATGATAATTATGTGATGTGATGGATATGTTATTAATAATTAGCCTGAGTTAATGATTCCACAATGCAAAACATGTATCATAGTATCACATTGTGTTGCATAAATATATACAATTTTTATTTTTCAATTAAAAATAAAATGTAAAAATCCATCAAAAGACAAATGTTAAAAAATGCCTATTTGAAGTGACTACCAACAAATATTTTGTTACTGAAAAAGAAAATGTCTCTGTTTTATAAATGTGGGCCACTTTAAAATTTTATGAGATAAAATGTCTCTAATTTTCAGCTTTTCAGGGTTACTACTGTTATTCTTGTCCAAACCTATTTGGTCACTGTTGGGCAGATGACTCTGATGTTTATGTGCCAAAATGGGGGGATATTAACTTTCTTAGATGAGGCTGGAGATTTTGAATCCCTTGAGGCCAATCTCTATAGATGCATCCTACACCTTTCCCTTGTTAGGCCCTGGTATTTCCCTAAGAATCAACAAGGCAATAGGATATACCCCCAAATTGCAGTCTAACTTAGAGAACTTCTGTGTTCCCTTTAGTGAGATTAATCAACTGCTAACATTTGCCACGTATGCCTTATGTTTTTGAGATTTTCTTTTTCTTTATCGTTCTCCCCATTTCCCACTCTCTGTATATACAGCTTTTTTTCAGACCATTTGAGAGTAAGTTATAGTTATCATGTCTCTTAAATCTTATTACTTTGTTATTTATTTTTATGAACAAGGACATTGGTCTAGATAACCTCAATAAAATTATCAAAATCAAGAAATTTAACACCAATAGGTGACTACTATTGACAAACATTGCTTAGATGTTACCAATTATTAATTATATAATTCATTATTTAAATCAGGGCAATTTTGAAAGTGAAAGGGTGATATTAATAATTATGCCAGGACAACGGGTATAAACTGAGGCCATGCTAAGAAAACTAGAACGAATGGTCGGTCGTTCTGGGCTTGAATGGTCTGTTAAAGATCTCATTCAGGAGAGCTCTTCCTGAAGGAGTGAGGACAATCAGCAGAAAGGGGCCAGAAGTGCACATGGAGAGCTGAGGCTCAGGGTGGCTCCCAAGGGCCAGCCAGGGTTCGGTGCCAAGGGCAGTATGGCAGCCCTTGCCTTGTGAGGGTGTGAGGAATGGACAAATGCATTCAGTGTGATAGAGCAGCATTTGAGTGCCTGTTGTGGCAGAGTACAGGAGAGCTGAGAGAGGGAGACAGCCTGTGCCAGCTAAGAAAAACTGTTTTGTCCCTTTATGCCTCTGGCTTCTACCCACTATGGTAGTCCTGGAAAGAGAGGCAGTTCCGGGAATAGAGGGAAAGAGGTAGGACAAGGGGAATGAAAAGGCAGACTAGGTCCCTTCTTTGTCACTTCTCTTCCCCACCATTAAGATTAGAATTGCACCAGGGGAGGGAGAGGCTTTATTAGGATGAGAGATTAAGGTTTGCAATTATATCGAAGTGAAATTTTAAAAATTAAAAACAAAATTATTCGAGTACATGAAAGTGATGGGATAAACAATGGGATTGACCCTATTTTCTCTCATGGGGAAGAAAATCCCATAGGTCTAGTTTGAAGGATGTGATGGGAGAAAAATGATACAACTTTTCAAATCCAGCATGTCTAATAAGCTGCCTACACATGGTTTAGAAAAGTTAAACATTGCCTCAGTAACATAGAACCAAAATTCACCAGTTCCTTTTTCCTTCCCCAGCCCCCTGGAAAGCTGTGCTTTACTTGTTTATATTATTCTTCTGTTCTCCCTAACATTTATTTTTTTAAAAAAATGCATTGTATATGCACACATATACACACATATATATATACATACATATGCGTATATACAGATGTATATATGTATGTATATATATGCATATATATGTGTGTGTACATACATACATATATATATATAATACTGCACATCCTAGTCTAAATTTGCCTTGTTCACTACTTTACAATATGCTATAGATATCGGCTCTTCATGTTACAAGATGTAAAGATCTATCTCATTGTAGGGACATACCATTGTGTGAATGTATGATGATTTACTTAACCAAATTCATTATTGATGACAGTTTGTTTTCCATTATTAGTGATAATAAATAATTCATTACATTATATCTTTAGGATAAATTCTTAGTCAACTTGTATCCAAAGTGTAGACTTAAAAGATTTTGTGATATACAATGTCACATTTCCTTTCTCAAAATTTCTACTAAGTACACTCATAATAAAATGAGGGCCTTTTCCCCCACATTATTGTCAAAACTCTAGTGAATATTATTTGTGTATCATGTACTTATTCATTCACAAAAGAATATACTTCAGTTTACTTTCCAGTGGTCATAACTAGAAATAAGACAGTCCAGTAGTATGGAATGGAATAATAATTCTCTTTACTTTTCTTTCCCCTTTTCTTTCTTTCCAAATAGCTCTTCAAATTTAAAACCTAAGAATTAATGGGAGAAGCAAACAAAATAATTCCACAGCACTGCCAATGTTGAATATATCCACAGCTTTCCAACATTTGATAGCTGGATCTGAAATTGTTTTTTTGCATTAATACAATTTTGTTTCTGGCTGATCATATGGTACACCACAGAACCCACCTCCACTTGTTGACTGGTTACTTTCAGTGACATCTGTGTGAGTGGGATGTTAGTACATTCTGCAAAAACTGCAGAATTGTGCTGCATAGGATTATTAGAATTATGCTTCATTTGATACCATTTCAATTATTTTGCTGCTGTTTTTCCCTTATGCTACCTCTCTAAAAACTAAAAAACTAATAATAGCAGTAAGGTTGAAGCCATGAAATCATGGCCGTTTGTGTGGCTAAGCACTTAAAAGCATCTCAACTATGAATTTACACTCCATCTGCTTTGCTTATAATAGTGAAAATTCAGATGATTTCTTTTCTTCATGAAGATGCATTGTTCACAAATGTCATGTTTCTTGCTTACTCCTGTGCTGAAGGTATGCTTAAGTTCCCAAGGAGAGATTGTTTCATAGAAAAGAAACGTGAATCAGGTGGCTGTGTAGGACTGATAAAGACCTGGCCTGCTGCTTCCATGAATAGCTGCCAGTGGGTCTCAGCTGTAGCTCTAAGAGAAATCAATAGCTTTGTTTTAGGAGTTACTTTAATTCTTTATGCCTACCAAAGTCTATTTAGACCATCTAAAATATTATTTTTTAAATGAAATACTACTCAGTTAGAAGGTTGAAGCTTCTCCAAAAGAGTCATCATTCTTTCCCACCAGGTTATGTATTTCTAAAATTTGCATTGCTGGAGCATCTTGGCTGTTCGTAGGAAGTTCCCACAAATGTGGAAAAGATGAGTAATTTTTTATAGCTCAGAACTTTTATGACAGAAACAGTCTACAAATAACAGTGCATGAGCTCTTATCCATTTGTCACCTGATAAACTAGAGGTTGCACACCAGTGGCTAGCAGGCTGATCTGTCCCATAGGCATTTCCTTTGTCTGTCTAACACAAGGTGTTGCAGACTGAATGTCTGTGTCTCCTCAAAACTTAAGTGTTGAAATCCTAAACCCCCAATGTGATGGTATTAGGTAGGAGATGGAACATTTGAGAGGTAATTTAGGCCATGAAGATGGAACCCTCATAAATGGGATTACTGCTGTCACAAAGGAAACCCCAGAGAGCTCTCTCCCACTCTTTCCACTATGTGAAGGTACAGTGAGGAGTGGGCAGTCTGCCACCTGGAAGAGGACTCACCAGAACCTGATGGTGCTGGCACCCTGATCTCAGACTTCCAGCATCCAGAACTGTGACAAATTTCTATTATTTATAAGACAACCAGTATATAGTGTTTGTTATAGCAGCCTGAACTAAAATAGGGCTTTTCAAAATATTGATCTCTAGCTAATATTTAAAAATCTGGATTTCAGGTTTCTTTTGGAAAATTGAAAGATCTAGTATTGCTTGGGTGGCATTATTACACAATAATTGTATCACTGCCCCTTCAGGACAGAATATGGTCTTCACTCATTTATATTACCTGCTGACTGTAGAACCTTGAATTTATAAACCCTGTTAAGTTCTAAAGAGGCACAACATACCTTTTTTGAGAGGGAATTCTTTAAGACAGCTCAATTTGCTATCCTCTTCAGTCTCACATTCCCAGGAAGTAAATGATTCTGTGTTCCCACAGCACTTTGTACGTATTTGGATGAAGGGACTTTTTATAATACGTTGTTGCTTTTCCCCCCAAGCCTGCCTTCTCCCATAGTCTTTGATGGTAGAAACTGTTTCCTGAATGCCATTTTAATGCCCCATTGCCTATCACTACATGTAGGTCCTTGAGAGCTGCTTTCTGAATGAATGAATAAATGCTTGAATGAACAAATGAACAAATGACCCATTCTATTAATTATGACTTGAGTTTTCAAACTAAGGGGGATAGAGGTGATTTAGGATGGATTTTTCTCAACATTTGGTACTTTTTGAGTAGTTTGCATCATATAGATCTTCAAATCATGTCATTTGAAGCTTGAGCTATAAATTAGAGCAACACTCTTGCCATGGAGCAGCTTTATTTTTCTCTGACTACTGGGAATAACAATTCTTCTTTGATTATCCTATTAAAATTAACACAAAACCTAACACAAATTCATTATTCCTGTCAAGTTTTTAATCATTACCTGACAAAAGAAGAAGCCGAAATCATCCAAAAATATAATTTCTGTCCTCCTTTTAAAAGAATAACATATTCAAGTTTTGTCTCACTGTAATTTCAGTTCTGTTTTTAGTTAGCCCTTTGTAAAAGAATGTAAAATCTTTCCAATCTCATCTTTGTAAAGAATATAAATAAAAAATGTTCAGTGTTTTGGAACAGTTTTAATATATTTCTCCTTTAAATTAGGATCATAAATGCTCAAAACTGCCATGGTCATTTAATCAAAGGGTACATATTTTAGTGACTGCAGTGAAAGGGAAGCGACTGAACAAATGGTATCTGAGGGTGGTTATTCTAATTAGAATTGTGGCCTAAGAAAAGCAAGAGCAATGTTTTGTATGGAGAAGGTAAAGCTGATTTAATCCAGTCTTATTAAGGACAGGTCTATTGTAAATGAGATTTTAATCAATCATTTTAACCCAAACCAGAAATTAAGTTTTATATTTGTTTCTCACCTGGAAACTGCAATATTTCTTTCACTCTCATCTCATGTAGTACCAATCACTTTAACACTGATATATTTCAGAAGTTAAATTTAAATCATATGTAGTTACATATATGAAATTCAATTTTGTATTGTAGTTACATTATAAAATTGGACAGAATTCCATTTCTATGTGGGAAAAATCACCAGAAAATTAATTAAAGCACTTTTTAAGTAGGAAAGGGTAAATAGGAAGTCTGGCTGTGAGAAATTCTGAGATTCTATCTGCTAGGGGTAGTGCCCACTATAAGAACATTGATATCTTGATAAAACTAGATCATGCCTGGAGAAGTAGAAATGCATGACTATAACTCAATTTTTAATTGCATATCTTGGAAAGCATATTTTATGTCATATATTTAGTAAAGAAAAGACTGTATATTTGGTATGTTAATTTAAAAACTATTTTAACTAGATATTATTTTAGAATATCATTAATATCAAAAGAACATACTCGAACAGTATTATTTGGTGTTTCTTTACTATGGAAAACCATATACTTCTCTACAAATGTAATTCTTGGCAAAGATTTGTCTCCATTCTGGACATTTGAAATTTCTTTCGCAGTTTAGAATGATAGTGTCCAAGCCTACACTTGAAACATTGCTTTATTATTCTTTGACTGTTTAGTGAAGAGGGAGTGCAAAGGAAATTCACCCGATTCTCCACTGGAAATGAAATCCCCATCATTTTTATTGTGAGTTCCTGTAGTATTAAAGCATTGTAAATGTGCAGCAGTTACTGAACCTGTGGTGTAACAATTTTCCCCACACAAATATAATTTTATATTTCTTTAAAGAAGATTGTAAAAATGTCTAACAAAGAGAAAACCTGCCATGGTAATCTTAAGCAAATCCTTGTTTGATGTGCAGCAGTGGGTGGGAAAATAGGACCAGTGGACCTGCTGGGATGTTCTGTTCAGCATTGAACATATTCTCAAAAAACCTTTGTCAAACACAAGTTCCTTTGTCCTCAGAACATCGGTAAAGTTACCTCATGGTTCTCAGGAAGCCACCTGCTGCGGAAGAGAAAGAAAGAGTATGAAGCTCACCTAGAAGGGTGGGGCTGTGACTTCTTCCAGCCCGTGCTTGTAGGATAAGCACCCAGAAAGGTCTGCAAAGAGAACTTCCTAAGAGCCTTGGATTCTCTGCTACTCCTGTAGTGTAAAGGGAGTCCTACGTTTCTAAAATTAAAACTTGAAAGGACTTCTCGTTTACCTCAAATTTCAAGTGTTCCTTTTGACTGGCAGTGGAAAGGCAGGTAAAGTTCAAGGCTGAATGGAGATTTTTAAAGTCTCATTGTGATGGACAGAAAGCAGTCCTTTTGTAGGTTCTGATGCACTTAACTTTTGCCCTTTATTAAGCTGTTCTTACTCATGAAGTAACTTCACTAAGTCCCCTTACTCCTGAATTATGGACTCACATTTCTCTGACATGGAAGAGGTGTGCTGGATCCACAGAAATCTAACTTATTCTGCCACACATTTCAACTTCCCCTAGTCCATTTCCACACCCAAACAACATCAATAGTAATACATATGTAGATGACAAATTTACTCCATACCCTTGGACTTGCTGTGACAAACTAATGTAGTTATAGGAAATAATATGTGTTTCATTTAAATATATTACCTTTAACTTCCTCAATTGTCTGAATCACATTTTAGCAAGTTGACTCTAAAACACAGTGCCAAACAGTTATATAAGCTTCTAAAGAAAAACTAATTATCTATTTCCTGAATCTTCATCTTTTATTCTTTTAAAAAATATTTCATTTTCAGTGCTTAATTTTGACCATTTCCCACTCTTAGACTATCAAAATAGCTTTTCAATTGATTTTCTTATTTGCAGATTCTTCTCTACAACTCAAAACCATCCTGCACAATGTTGTCAGGTTAATTTTCCTAAGAACTAGCTACTTGCATGCTGAAAAACGTTTGGTACTCACTCTTCAGCAGTTAAAAATTTATAAACTTATTAAAAGGTAACATTTCATTATCACAGTCCCCTGCTTAGCAACTTTTGTTGGCTCCCCAAGGCCCTTAGACTAAGGTCCAAGTGCCTTAAAACATGGCCATCTAGTTCTCTCTGACCTATCCCTGACTACCATTCTGTGTAGGTCTCTATTCTTCTCATACATTCCAGCTGCCCTGGATTTTGTTATAGTGCTATGACCTTCTCCACAATTTTCCATGGTTAAAACTTAGGATCCTAAGGAAATGTAGAGAAGACAGAGCCAGTTCATGGTAACTTGGGGACTTGTATCCTCCTCAAAAGCCAAGGGATTTGATTAGTGAGAAAACTGTTCATAATCTGACTGCTTCTCTGCATCCTGACTCCACCAACACCCTAGTCCAAATCACCATTATTTTTTATCTTAACTACATGCCTTCCCTTTGGTCTACCCACATCCACTCCTACCTTACTCCTGGTTTTCTTTCAGTCCTATGCATTTGTCATGCTTATCCCTACCATGGAGACTTTGTCCTTATTGATCACTCTGTCTCAAGGGCTGCTTCTTCCCCTTCATGCCTACTTACCCATTTTTTATCCTTTATATTTCAAGTCACTTAGGCCTTCCTCAGGAAGATCTTCCTTGAACTCTCTGACTACATCAAATGCCCTTCCTGTGTTGTCTTTCAGCTTTGTGTGCATCTTCTTCATGGCACGTTTTTACAGTAACACCTTTTATGTGCATTTTTCTGTTTGGATAATATCTGTCTCCTCCATGATTCTGTAAGCTTAGTTAGAGAAAGCACTAGATCTATTTTTTATTTATTTATTTATTATTTATTTTTATTTTTTATTTTATTTTATTTTTTTATTGCATTTTAGGTTTTGGGGTACATGTGAAAATCATGCAAGGTTGTTGCATAGGTGCATACATGGCAGTGTGATTTGCTGCCTTCCTCCGCTTCACCTATATCTGGCATTTCTCCCCACGCTATCCCTCCTATTTTTTTAAACTACTTTATTTCTGAGGTCCTGTGCAGGTCTTGGTCAAAAATAGGCATGCTTAATAAATATTTTTAGAATGAATTTGAATAATAGATCAAAGTCTCTCTTAAGTTTATTTCAAAGTCATACATTTTGATCCAGATTTATGACTTCTCTTTTCCCCAAATGTGCATCAGAATAAGATATTTTATTAATGTTCAGCTTTTCCCAAATATTACATTCTTTCTGTTTCCTGAGAAAACTCTGCAGCTAGGTCAGATTTTTTCATGTCCTACTATCTTAGCGTTTCTAGAGACATGATGGGTTTCTCGCTTGTTGGATTGCTGATTTTTTTTCTCTGCGATTCCAAGTTACCAAACTTTCATAATAAAGTTTCCTATCAGTTTCTAAAAAGTAATAAGCAAGGAAAATATGTGCATTTTTAAGCAAACAGAATTAAAAGAAAAAAATGTGATAAACAGGTAAGTGAAAAACTTTATTTTATTTCACTTCAATATTGAACCTCTATAATCTTAAATCTTATTTTAGGCCCCAAATTGTATTTAGGCTCTGGGTCCATTCCCAGGCAATTTTCACAGCCTGACATTCTCTATTCTGTTACCTACCCCATCCTTCCTTTGCCACACATCCTTTCTGTCTAAGTAAAAATAGCATGTTCTAAGGATTGTTTGCTCTGGTTTATCAGCTCTGTGCATGGAGCCATTTAAATTTTGTGTGTGGCTATATCCCCAGGTAAAATGCCTGGTATATAAGAACTGCATAACTCATATTTCTTGAATGGATAAATGAATTAAATGAATACCCTTTACCATTGGGGATAAGCTTTTAACCCACACTGCCTCTGACACAAATTTTACACTCCATTTGTGTGGCGCTGCTTCTGCCATTTCTAGCCTTACCATGACATTCCATTTTCCTAAAACAGCACTATGTATCTATGTTTTGTTTTGGTTTTGTGATAGACTTCCTTTCATCCTCATCGATCATGGCCCATCTACCACAAATCCTATCTGCTTTGCTGTACTTCTATATTTCCCTAGCTAGATATAATCCCTTTCTCCTCTAAACTTTCAAAGCCATTAGTGGTCACATGTCTAAGGCAATGACACTTTGTGTTACAGGAATTAATGAAGGACTCATATATCTCTAACTTGATTGCAAATTCTTTAAGAGAACAGGCCATTCTGTACCCATCTCTCTCCCATATTTTCCAACATAATACCTTGCTCATAATACTCGTGTACTCAGTCAATATTTGTTAAAATAATTGAATAATGGCTAATCTAGTTAACCAAAGGTTTTCCTATTCATATTGCTTAGTTTGCTTAATCTAAGTGTTTAAGCCTCCTGAGCAAAATAGATTATTTTATTATAGTCTCTTTAAGCATTTTGTTTTTATCGCAATTTTTTTGGTCATTTGATTTTAGGAACTCCATTTAGATTTAGCAGGCTAAGAATTTTTAAATGAATAAAAATAGCCCAAAAACCTGGTCATAAATCTTTTGAGTGATAGACTAAGAACAGACTCATTTTCCCTGGTTTACAAAGAAAATACTAAATGAAAGAGTTGATTCTACAGTGTGCATGATTGGACCTCCTTCAAGAATTACTAGATTTAAACTGGGCATAGTAAGCAATTTAAAAAGTCAGCATGGCCCCAAGTCTATTCGGTTTCCAACTAGCATAGTGCAAAGCATATTTGAGAATGACCTATATATAGTTAGGAAATTAAGGGGCTTAGTAAAACTTCTACTAAAAACATTTTTGGAGAAATTCTTAGCTAAAAATTCTTAGCTAAAAATCCCCTAGGGATTCTTGAAGAAATCAGAAATCAGAAATGATAGTTCAGACATAAAGTGCATCCATCTTTTTTCTTTTTTGCAAGAAGGAGAATATTCTAAGTGAATGCTTACAAGCAGCGCAGAGTTTAGAAAATTAGAGTTTTACAAGCAGCACACACTTAGGGCTTCAATCTAGCAAGCAAGAAACCCATCACGTCTTAGTTTGTTTGTGCTGCTGTAATAGAGTACCACAGATGGGGTAATTTTTAAAGGTCAAAAATTTGTTTCTCACAGCTTTGGATGCGGGAAAGTCCAAGATCAAGGCATTGGCATCTGGGGAGGCCTTCTTGCTGCATCCTCACATAACGGAAGGCTAAAGGGACAAACTCATTCCCAAACTCTTTATATGGTGGCATTAATCCATTCCATTTTTCTGCCCTTATGACCTAAACATCTCACATTAGAACCCACCTCCTGGTGTTATTGCTTTGGGGATCAGATTTCCAACACATGAATTTTGAGGGATACATTCAGAGCATAGTAAGGGTTACTACGGAAAGACCCCAAAGGGACAGACTATACCAAATACTCTTAATAATTATACCAGAAACAGTATAGGATGTTTTTGTGTTTGCCTAGAAGTCATTTGTAAATGTATTTGGGGGTCTGGGACAGTAAGTAAGGAGGTCTTAAGGATTAGATTTCTCATTGCTATGGTACTAAGTATTTTTCAATGACAAAGTTCTCTCTTCTTATGTTAGGGGAGAAGTTACAGAATTTAAGATGACCTAGGATGGGGAAAAGGGACATTTTCATGGGTTTAATTGGGCACTAGTCTCTGTGAAATTGCATTTCCTGGTTAGTAAGTGAATGCCTGTTTATAGCTTAGAGTTGCCTTGAGACAGGAGGGAGTGAAGTTGGACTTGTCCTGCACAGGATACTATCTCACTATCACAGTCTGGTCTCCCCTCTTCTTGGCTTACTGGTTAGAGGCTTAATGCTAGGGGAAAATTTCTCTCATACCCATTAGCAAACTCCCTACCAATATCTTTCTTGCCCTCATCACATACCTCAAAAGATTCTTACTCTACATACCTGCAGAATCGGAGCAATGGGAGCATTTCCAGAGTTACTTGATTGATTTTATCGGTAGCTCAAGAGTTCTTGAGTTTGGAACAAATAAACAACGAATGGGGCTGGTGTGGTGCCTCACATCTATAATGCCAGCACTTTAGAAGAAAGGCAGGAGGATTGTTTGAGGCCAGGAGTTTGGGACCCTGTCTATATACCAAAAAAAGACAAAGAAAAAGCCAAAAATTAACTGGGTCTGTTGGTGTGTGCCTGTATCCCTAGTTACTTGAAAGGCTGAGGTGGGAGGATTTCAGTGAGCTTTGATTCTATGATTGCGCTGCTGCTCTCCAACCTGGGCATCAAAGCCAGACTTTGTCTCTAATAAACAAAGAAACAACAAACAAACAATAAATGGGACACACTTAAGGATTCCTGAGACTGGCCATAATATTTGTTGAACTACTTTTCAAAAATCCCAAGGGAAATATGGGCATGGTTGTAATTGATGGCAAATTCTAGGATCTAGTTTATTTTTTTCCATTTTAAACTCCAACTTCATATTACACACTGAACAAGAGCACAAAGTGGATTTTAATAATGCAATCTAACATCAATAGCCATTCCTCAGTTAACAAAAATCCCAATAATCAAATGAAAATGCGTCGTAAGTATATTGTGGCGGTTAAGAGCTCAAACTTGGATGCAGAGATTTATACATGTATTCAGCCATTTGTCTCTTCTCCCTCTATCTCCAACCTCAATGTTCACTTGCTGTGAAGCAAAAGCTAAGAACTAAGAAAATTCAGCATGTTAATCTATTTTTAAGTTTTCATCTCCTCATTAGTGTGTGAAGAAAATGATAGCAGCTACCTTGTAGTGTTTATATGAGGGCTGCAAAGCAAGAATACTCAATATATGTTACTTATTAGTACTTTAAGAATAATCTTTTTAATGTGATACAATTCAATATAATAAAATAAACTGAAATGTAGGGTATACAATTTTGCATTGGACCAGCTTCAAGTTTTGATACTTGGATTAGAAAGTATGAAGCAGTGAAAAGAATTCCAGTTTGGAAATTAGATGACGTGCATTCCCTAAGCAAGTTTCTCAATCCTATAGGTCTGTGGTTCTTCAACTGCAAACTGAGACTTGCAGGTTAGATCTGTGACCACAAAAGGTGAATGCCTACCATACTGGCAATGGAGTTGATTTAAGCCTATTTGAACTACAGATCAAATTGCATTGCACTAAAAGTGTGTGTTTTCTGTTCACTTTTCTTTTAATACTTCTGTTTAAATTAAATCAAAGAGAAAGGTTGAGTTTAGTGCTAGTCGTCATCCCCTGCCAACATTAAACTCTCTTTTTAAAAGAAATCTAAACAACAGGAAGTAGCTAGTATCTAAGTAGACTTAAATCATTTATTTGTTTTAATCGTGCTTATTTTTGTGGTTATTTTCGATTTCTGGCAAGTAATATTGGGTAATTATTTACAGTTCCCATTTATAATATTCATATAAAAAGTAAACCTATTTAAAGAGAAGTATTAAGCCTAGGGAATATGTACATTTTGAAAAAATTGTGAAGGTGGCTGAAGAATAAGATATTTGGGAAGCATTCTAGTATCAACGTTGGATTATTTCAAGTTCATGGTTTCAAACGTGAAATAATGGCGTACCAGATTTATTTATAAAAGCTAATAAACTTTACATTATGTAAATGAGAAAAAATAAATTCACAGTTATAAAATAGTCAATGCATATGAGATTAAAGAGGAATTTTTGAGAAAGGATTAAGAAAGATGTCCTTAGGTTAGGACTAGAAATTACCTTTGGATAGATTTTGGGTCCTAATAGGCATAAGATGAGATTAGAGATAAGAGAGAAGGAGCTTGATCAAACCATATTATTCAGGTAGGAATACTTCAAAAAATTCATTTCCTTTTTTGAAAAAGTTCCATTTAAAAAGAGAATAAATACCAAGTGTTGTGGTAAATACTAAGAAGACAATTGGACATTAGTGAAGATACGATAATATGGAAATCAGTTTCACAGAATGAAAGAAAGAAAGTATACCAGCATACCTCATTATATCGCACTTTTGTTATTGTGCTTCACTTTATTGTACATTACAGATAGTGTATTTTTTTTTTTTTTTTTTTTGAGACGGAGTTTCGCTCTTGATACTCAGGCTGGAGCGCAATGGCGCGATCTCGGCTCACCGCAATCTCCGCCTCCTGGGTTCAGGCAATTCTCCTGCCTCAGCCTCCTGAGTAGCTGGGATTACAGGCACGCGCCACCGTGCCCAGCTAATTTTTTGTATGAGTAGAGACGGGGTTTCACCATGTTGACCAAGATGGTCTCGATCTCTTGACCTCGTGATCCACCCGCCTCGGCCTCCCAAAGTGCTGGGATTACAGGCTTGAGCCACCGCGCCCGGCCCAGATAGTGTATTTTTTAATAAATTGAATGTTTGTAGCAACTCTGCTTTAAGCACCTCTATAAGCACCATTTTTCCAAAAGCATGTGCTCACTTCATTTTTCTGGTTCACATTTTAGTATTTTTTGCAGTATTTTAAGTTTTAAAAATGATTATTATACCTTTTATGTTGATCTGTGATCAGTGATCTTTGATGTCACTATTGTAACTATTTTGACGCATCATAAGCCATAAAAGATAGCAAATATAATTGATAAATGTTCTTTGTATTCTGATTGCTCCAACGACCATCTGTTGCCCATCTCTCTACCTCTTCATGGGACTCCCTCTTCACTGAGACACAATAAAATTGAAATTAAGCCAATAGCAAGTCTACAATACCTACAATAGTCTCAAAGTGTTCAAGTGAAAGGAAGCATCATATGTCTCTCACTTTAAATCGAAAGCTAGAAATAAGCTTTGTAAGGAGGCATGTCAATTGCTGAGATAGGTCAAAAATTAAGCCTCTTGCATCAAATAGTTAGCCAAGTTGTAAATAAAAAGGAAAAGTTTTTGAAGGAAATGAAAAGTGCTACTCCAGTGAACACACAAATAATAATAAAGAGAAACAGCATTATTACTGATATGGAGAAAGTTTTAGTGGTCTGAACAGAAAATCAAAGCAGTAACACCACTTCTTTGAGTGAAAGCCTCATCCAGAGCAAGGTCCTAACTCTCTTTAATTCTGTGAAGACTAAGAGAAGTGTGGAAGGTGCAGAAGAAAAGTTTGAAGGTAGCAGAGGTTGGTTCATGAAGTCTAATGAAAGGAGCCATCTCCGTGACATAAAAGTGCAAGGTGAAGCAGCAAGTGCTGATGAAGAAGCTACAATAAATTATCCAGAAGATAAGAGAAAATTATGGATGAAGGTGGCTACATTAAACATCACATTTTAGATGAAGACTAAATAGCCTTTTATTGGATGACAATGCTATTTAGGACTTTCATATCTAGAAAGAAGTCAATATTGGACTTCAAGTCTGCGAAGGGCAGGCTGACTGTCTTTGGAGAGGCTAATGCAACTGGTGACTTTAAATTGAAGCCAATGCTCATTTACCATTCCAAAAATTCTAGGGCCCTTAAGAAATTTGCTACTCTGCCTGTACTCTATAAATGGAACAACAAAGCCTGGCTGACTGACAGCACAGCCATTTACAGCATGGTTTACTAATTGTTTAAGCCCACTGTTGAGAACCAGTGGCCAAAAAAAAAAGATATCTTTCATACTATTATTGCACATTGACAATGTACCTAGTCATCTAAGAGCTCTATGGAGAGATGTATAAGATTAATTGTTGTTTTTTATGCCTGCTAACCCAACATCTATTCTGTAGCCCATCGATCAAGGAGTAAGTTTGACTTTCAATTATTATTGTAAGAAATGTGCTTCATAAGGTTACAGCTGCCAAAGATAGTGATATCTCTGATGGATCTGTGCAAAGTCAATTGAAACCTTTTCTAAAAGATTCATCATTCTAGATGCTATTAAGAACATTCATGATTCACAGGAGGAGGTCAAATATCAACATTAACAGAAGTTTGGAAGACGGTGATTCCAACCCTCACGAATGACTGAGGGATTCAAGAGTTTAATGGCAAAAGTAACTGCAGATGGGGTGGAAATAGCAGAAGAAGTAGGATTAAAAGTCAAACATAAAGAGGTTATTTAATTGCTGCAATCTTATGATAAAACTTGAACTGATGAGTTGCTTCTTAGGGATGAGCAAAGAAAGTGGTTTCTTGAGATGGAATCTATTCCTGATGAAGATGCTGTGGGCATTGTTGAATTGTTGAAATGAAATCAGAGGATTTAGCATATTCCATAAACTTAGTTGAAAAAATAATCATAGATTTAGAGAGGATTGACTCAAATTTTAGAAGGTCTACTGTGGGTAAAATACTATCAAACATCACCTGCTACAAAGAAACCTTTTATAAGAGGAAGAGTCAATTGATAAGATCAGCTTCATTGTTTCTTAGTTTGAGAAACTGCCACCACCACCCCAAACTTCAACAACCACTACCCTGACTAACATCAATGTAAGACCCTCTGTCAGCCAAAAAAATTATCACTTGCTGAAAACTAAGATGATTGTTAGCATTTTTTAGCAATAAAGTATTTTAAATTAAAGTATGTAATTTTTTTAGACGTTGCTATTGCACACTTAATAGGCTACAGTATAGTGTAAATATAACTTTTATTTGTACTTCTAAAGCAAAATTTTGTGTGACTGGCTTTATTGTATTATTCCCTTATTGAAGTAGTCTAAAACTGAGTTATGGTTGAGGTATGCCTGAATATGTTTGTAAGTATGTACATATGCATGTATCTATAATATATACAGTTCTTCTATATATAATTATTTCCTTATGCCATTTTTTCTTGCTCAAACTTGAATATCTTGCAGAAAGGTGGGCATCAATAATAATCAGTGGCACAATGTTGATATTTGATGCATCCTAGCTGGTATAATTTACAGTTTTCCAAAGAAGAATAATTATAATACATAATTATAACAATTGATATGACAGATACACAATTCTTCCAACTTTACTTACCAAAATAAGTGTCTGGAGAAAACTTATTACACTTTCTAAACATTTGTCTGTTAATATTCAGATTTGTCTGAGGTGTTAGAATAAAAAAATGTATTCAGTGAATGCTACTGCTTCCTTTTCAGAAAGGTGACATGCCAGTTTAATAACCATTCCACTACTACCAGGGTATCTTTCAAAAATATCTAACTTCAAACTGGTAGTGGCCTTCAGCAGCAAATGAGGATAGTTCTTTTGCTTACCACCTTTATGACCTTAAGCAAGTCACTTAATGCATCTAAACATCAATTGCCTTAGCAGTAAAATGCAAATAATTACACCTAATGCTTTGATGATTAAATATAAATCACTCAACATAGTTACTTACACAGAATAAATGCTTAGCAAACATTAGCCATGATAATAATCATAGCCAAGACTGGCATAGAATAAGTTGTAATAATACTTTTATTTTTTTTCTCAAGAGTTTCTCCATGTGAATGGTAATTAATTTTTAAAAATAATATTCTGTACAGTCTTTCCTTTATATAGAAAATGCTTCATCTTAGACAAGTGACAGGTTTCTAGGGAAACCATTGCTTTCTATAATTGTTTTGACAATTATATGAATGAGATAACTATCAAAAGTAATAGTTTAGTGTTAAATATTTTAAGTGATAGCTTTAGTATATTACATTGAATTTCTGGAAAGAGTTGAATAAAAGTTTTTCATATATCACAGTTTTTGCTTTCCAGTGAGATGGGTTTTGCTAGTCAATCTTTTCCTGTTTCTAAATGTGAACAATGTAATGACTCATGGGGAATTGCATAAAGGTTGATAATACTGTTTAAACAGAAGACTTTTCTAGAAGTGAAAAATATTTAAGTGATATATAGAGACTAAGTACATAAAATTATGAGTCAGATAATCTAATTTATTCTTCATTTTTAATTAAAAATATTCTGAGAAGTACTTCTGTAATGACAGAGTAAAGACTTCCAAAAACAAATTATTCCATACAAACAATAAGAACACTAGCAAGAAGTGTCAAAATGTTTATTAGGATACTGGAAATTAACCAAAATCTTGGAACAATATAAGAAACATTTATATGAGAAAAACATCTGAATTTTTGTAAGATCAGTGAGCTCTGTGGCATTTTGACTTGCCTCCATTGTATCCCCCTCTCTGTAGCTCTTTTGTAGCTTTAAAAACCATCAGATTCAGAACAAAGGAGATGTACAAATCAGCAATCTAATAACCACTGAAGGGATAGAAAAGATTTGGAGCTCCCTAAAAAGCCCCATCTCCAGAGAATGATTACTATTTGCTATGTCTGGTAGCTCTTGGTAAAGCCCATTTATAAAAGATAAAAGTCTTGCCTTTATTTGACCTGATTCAGAGCTTAATCAGTGAGGGAAGCCTCATCCTCAAGTAATTAGTTAAAAACAGTCAGCAGCAATTGTTTAACATTACAGCCACTTGTGGCAGCAATGCAAGTTGGGTAAAACAAAAAGCTGCTAAAAAATGTAACATAAAAATTTTGGAATGAGGTGTCCATAGGGGACTTTGAAAAGTTCCAATATATTTTTAGGGATTTATGCAGTCATGTGCAGGGATGTGTATATGTCCAGAGAAATCCTGAGAAGACCCAATCTCTTCCTTCTCACTGACCTTGAAGCTCTGTGCAATAGACAGAAAAAGTCATTTCAAAGTGCTAAATGACCAGAGTGTTAAAGGCATACCCCAACACACACACAGATCCCCTTGGCAAAGGGTGGGAGTTTGTTGATTCAACACATTTAAGTAAACTTATATCCAATCATTAAATGACAACTAAACTAAGAAGAAAGTTCTGTGTTTATACATGACAAACAATATAGAGTCTTATTAAAGTAATCTAGGAAAATCAATAAACAGCAACAATAGCAAACAGCAGCATCAACAAACCCTAAGGAATGAGGAAATAAGATTTCTAAAGTTTCCACATTATATTATTTAACATGTTCAATTTTCAACAAAAGTTATGAAACACGTAAATAAACAGAAAAGTGCAGCACATAAACAGAAAAGAAAAGTCAATAGAAACATCCCCTAAGAAATCCCAGATTTAGAACTTTCTAGACAGAGACTCCAATGTAGCTATTGGAAATATGCTCAAAGAATAAAAGCAAACTATGTCTAGGAAAATTAAAGTATGAGAAAAGACTACATACTAAATAGAAAATGGTACTAAGGTGACAGAAGTTATATAAAAAAAATAGATAATCTGGAGTTGAAAATTACTACACTTTAAATATGCACTACAGGGACTCAACAGCAGATTAAAACTGGCCAAAGAAAGAATCAATTTGAAGACAGATCTGAAAAACAAAATTGAAAAGACAAAACAAAACCAAATACAGAAAAATGAAGAACATTCAGAAAACTGTTGGATAAAAACATATGCATTATGGTAATCCCAGAGGACAGAAAAGAGAAGAAAGAATATTTTAAAAAATAATGGCCAAAATCTTTCTAAATATGAATAGTAACATTAATTTACATATACAAGCAGCCCAACAAGAGCCCTCTCTTGAAGTTTGTCTTATTTGACAAACTCTTAAAGTTTATAAGACAAACTTTAAGAGAGGCACGTCTAGGCACATCCTAATCAAACTATTGAAAGTCAAAAACGAAGAGAGAATTCTGAAAGGAGTAAAAGAAAAATGACTTATAACTTACAAGGTATATTTAATAACATAAACAGCTGACTTCTCCTCAGAAACAATGGAAGTCAGAGATAGTGGAATAACAAATGCAAAGCCCTGAGAGAAAAATGCTGCCAACCAAGCATTGTATCAACAGCAAAACTATCCATAAAAAATAAAAGAGAAATTACAAAATTCCAAGAAAGATAAAAATTAGGAATTTATTACTAGAAGATCTGCTATACAATAAATACTAAATAGAAGCAGTTCTTCAGGCTGAAGTGAAAGCACACTATTCCATAACTTGAATCTGGTTAAGGTAACTATATAGGTAAATATTAATATAAAATACAGTAAAATATTTTTTGTTTGTTTGTTTATGTGTTTGTTTATTTGTTCTTTGGTATGTGTTTGTTCTTTGGTATGTCACCAGAAAAAATAGATAAACTATACTTCAGAAAAATTAAAAACTTTTTTTTTTGCTGAAAATGACACTATTAAAAAAGTGAAAAGATGTCCCACAGAATGGGAGAAAATATTTGTAAATTATATACCTGATAAGGGACCTGTATGCAGAATATACAACTAACCTTAATGCATTGATTATAAAAATGCAAATAATTCAATAACAGGTGAACAAATGATTTGAATAGACATATCTCCAGAGAGGATTTACAAATAATGTTCAACAATTGCAAGAAAAGATGCTTAACATTAAAACTTGAATGAAATTTAAAACTACAGATGAAGTAACATTCATACATGCTAGAATAGCTAAAATGAAAATTGGCAGACACTATATATTTAAGAAATTAATGAATAGGCTCAGGGGTTCATTGCAGTTGTTTTATGTACAACTCAAGTCCTTTACCCTGATCTTATCCTTCTCAAATTCATCCTAAATTTATCCCCCAGCTTGTCAAACTAAATGGCTGTCAGGTAGTTTGGAAGTCACCTCACCCAGGCTGCTGGCTTCACTTCAGAACCAGGTCTTAAAATCGTGGCTCAGAGCATACATTGTCTAGTGATATTAAGGATATTGCATTTATTTAGTTTCTGATTAAGAGGATGTGTCCTTGTCCTTTCACTGCTCTAGGCCTGTAGCTTCTCACAAACATTAGTGTAGACTTGAGCTAGAAATAGTTTCTCCATCTTCCCTTCAGAAAAGGCAGGGAGCTTTGCCTCCAGTTGCTAACTTCAAGCAGTAAGTTTGGCCCTTGCCCCTTATCTCACTTAGAACTCAGCCTGTTGTTCTGTAGCAGTGAACTCTTGGCCACCAGTTGCTGCTTCCATTTTCCAGCTCTCACAGACCTTTGGCTTTGTCCCTTCAACTTTGTATTTTGTTTCTGCTTCATAAAGATGTTTATTTTGCTTCAGAAGTGGGCTATGTTCAGATTGGTCTTATGATAGTTTGTCTATCATTGTCAAAGATTTGCAGCTAAGGTATTAATCAAAGTCAAAACTTATAACCAACATTTTTATCAGAGCCTCCCTCCCTCATTTAGTTCTCTTAATTGGTGTATTTCTAGAAGCCATTTGCAGGAGTTGCACTGTATAAACTTTGCTCACAAAAGACACTAGAATTGACTTTAATATCATTGTTTATTTATTAAAATAGGAGAAAATTTTTTTGGTTTGCAACTTTATATAGATAATTAAAACATTAAATAAAAATGGCTGAACAAACAGTAGAGAATTAGCATTGCGTAATAGTTTACCAAGTGACATATTTATAGATATCATGAAATGTAATAATATATAATATGGTTCTCATGTTAAATTTCCAAACATTTCCATCAAAGAACTGGTGAAATTCTTAGCCAGGGGTACTTCAGGAACTAGTTTCTCCTATATGTTCAGAATCTTTTCTTCTATCACATTTTGACTCTGACATACACTGAGCTTCTTTGGTAATCCATTCTTCCCTGCATGACTGATCATTTCTTTCTTTCAAAGTCACAGTCTTAAGACTTTGCTTGTGTACTCTGACATACTGCTGTATCTCCTAGGGATGCAAGTGCCACAATCTGAGAAATAGTGATCTTGAGAAAAGATTTGGGCAGGGGATGGGGGAGCAACCCTAGTCATTAATAACTCTTAAATAACTTAATAAACAAATATATAATTGGTTTATTTAATAAGTATGAGTCAGTATGAAGTCAGATAAACATTATAATAATAATTTATTATTATTGTTATCTCAGTATTGCTTTCTTAATCTTTAAATCCATTATGGAGAATTTTTCATCCCAGCTGCTAAATGAAATCTTGGGCAGAACAACAAAAGAAACTATCTTCAGAGTAAACAGACAACCTACAAAATGGGAGGAATTTTTTGCAATCTACTCATCTGACAAAGGTCTAATATCCAAAATATACAAAGCACTTAAACATATTTACAAGAAGGAAACAAATAACCCTATCAAAAAGTGGGCCAAGGGTATAAGCAGACACTTCTCAAAAGAATACATTTATGTGGCCAACAAACATCTGAAAAAGAGCTCAACATCACTGGTCATCAGATAAATGCATATCATAACCACAGTGAGATACCATTTCATGGCAGTCAGAATGGAGATTATTAAAAAGTCAGGAAACAATAGATGCTGGCGAGGCTGTGGAGAAATAGGAGCACTTCTACACTGTTGGTGGGAATGTAAATTTGTTCAACCATGTGAAAGACAATATGGTGATTCCTCAAGGGTCTAGAACCAGAAATACCATTTGACCCAGCAATCCCATTACTGGGTATATACCCAAAGGAGTATAAATCATTCTACTATAAAGACACATGCATGTTTATTGCAGCACTATTTACGATAGCAAAGACATGGGACCAACCCAAATGCCCATTAATGATAGACTGGATAAAGAAAATGTAGTACATATACACCATGGACTACTATGCAGCCATAAAAAGGAATGAGATCATGTCCTTTAGAAGGACATGGATGAAGCTGGAAGCCATCATTCTCAGCAAACAAACACTGGAACAGAAAACTAAACACCACATGTTCTCACTCTTAAGTCAGAGTTGAACACTGAGAACACATGGACACATAGAGGGCAACAACACACACTATGACCTGTTGTGGGGGATGTGGGTGGGAACTTAGAAGATGAGTAAGTAGGTGCAGTAAGCCGCTGTGGCACACGTATACCTATGTAACAAATCTACATGTTCTGCACATGTATCCCATTTTTTGTTTTTTGTTTTTGTTTTTGTTTTTGTTTTTAGAAGAAAAGAGACAATCGATTTTCTAGTCACTTTCAGGTAGTAAAAAGTCCAGTCAATTTTATTAAAACTTCAATAATTTTGAATTGAAACATTCTTTAGTTTTGCTTTGACTCAGGCTTTAAAATCTGTATGAAAAGTGTAGAGGGTAGATCTTTTTTCTTGCCTTTTCTCCTGTTCTCTTTCTAGATGCTAGTTGTAGTCCCATCCAGGGATAGGCCTAGGGGTGAAGTTTAGAGGTAAGAATCAGATGTTTTGCTCCCATTCTTATCAGGGATACTTTCATATGACTCAGACTTGGGTATTTTTCACAGTCCCCCTTTACTGATGGAACACAAACTTCTTGACTTTCCAAACATTGGAAGCAAAGTCTGTTCCCAGTATACCTACCACACATTGCCATAGCAATCTTCTTACCCTTTATCTTTTTCTGGTATGTGTCAAAAATTGTCCTCAAACTTCAGGGAACATATGGCAAGCTTTCTGAATGGTTCTTTTTAATCTCCAGTCACTTAGGAAGGAAAGACCTCCTTGGTCTTCTCACCTCTTTTTACCTGCTATAGTTGGGGCAAGTGATGTGCTAAGAATTTCAAAGCCACTTTCAAATAATCAATATAATTTTTGAAAATATCACTTTAATGTGCAAAGACATGCTATTTTTAGTTTTTAGAAGGCATTTCCTTTAAAAAACTTTTTAATAAAAATGTTTCATAGGTTTTCTAATACAATAAAACAAATTTTAGAATTAATAACTATTTCAAAAATTATTTGATTTCAATTATTTCAGTAACGTTTGACATGATTTCTCTATTTAAAGAACATGTTCAGCTTTAAACTTAAGTTGACCAAAAACTCATTTGACAATTTTTTTTAAACTGTCTTGGTTTTTCTCCTTTTTCTGATTTGAATTATCAGCTAAAAATATGCAAGTCATTTGATCCAGAGCTAAATAGTACATGGTTCATCTTACCCTCTTGTGATTTTTGTTATGTTTATATTTCTTCCAGGTTTGGGTTGTCTTGTCTAGGCACATCCCGATATCCTTCTCCAGATGGCTTTCATCACTATGTAGCCCTCCTGTTGTTTTATTTTAATTTTTTGAGACAGAGTCTCACTCTATCACTTGGGTTAGAATGCAGTGGTAAAATTTCAGCTCACGACAGCCTTGATTTCCCAGGCTCAGGTCATCCTCTCACCTCAGTCTCCCAAGTAGCTGGGACCACCACACCTGGCTAATTTTAGTATTTTTTGTAGATGCAGGGTTTTGCCATATTGCCCAGACTGATCTCGGATTCATAGAGTCTAACAATCCAACCTCCTCAACCTGCCAAAGTGCTGGGATTATAGGTGTGAGCCACCATGGCCAGCCTGCTTCTGTTGTTTTAATTTTAGAATGCACATGGTGTCCCAGACACTGTGATGATTATAACCTGTCTCTTCTCTCTAAGACTATTAATAATATGTGTGTTTGAATACCTCATATATACAACTGCCATTTTACATTTTTAAAATTTCCTTTGATCACTTCTGCTTTCTCACACATTTTATCTTGTATATATTTAATAGAAATAGTCCAGAGAATACTTCAGAGCTATAATTAAATCTGAATATTTGAAATTCTTCTACTAATTGCCATCTTGAGAGATGCAACTTGCTTTATAACCTCCCAAACTATGCAATTTATACAAATGACAGAATTGGGGTTATTTTATGTTTTTAATTCCATAAAAGATTTTTTTTTGTTCTAAAAGAATCTCTTTAAGTAGTAGGAAATCTTCCTGAGGCATTGCAAACATAATATAATTTATACATTGTTAAAGTTACTCAGCTTTCAAAATACCCCCCATTTGTTGCATACAAGTACATTCGTAATTACCAAGAATAATTATACAAATAAGTGATGTTTAAGAAATTAAAAGATGACTTTGGCCAAGTGAAAAACTGCCTAGTAGGTTAAGTTCTGATGTTTTTCCATTGCATTAAATGATTATTTTATCTTTTGTAACAAGAGTGGCCCATTTCTATCTCAAAGAAAAAGATTTAGTTTTAGATAAAATATTGAATTTCTGGGTCTAGACTCACATTGTTATATTGTGTTGCTATTGAGTCAATTTTAAATAATAAGTAGCTAAAGGGGGTATTTCCTTTTCTTTGTGCTGCTTGCTATGAATGTTGCTTTGTTTGTACTTTGATGAGGTTTTTTTTGCTGTTGTTGTTATTTTGTTTCTAAAAATATCTGTAGAAAGCAGTTCTGCTTTTACTTCTAGTAAATGTCATACTGGAAAGGGAATTATTAATCATAGGCAAGTAAATATTTATTTCCTTTTCTCTGCCTTTTTCTTTCTTAATAGTATATAGTAAATCCAGACACATATTTGTAGAGATATCTTAGTTGTAGAATTATTCTGTTTCTTGGATTTTTTTAACTTTCAAGCCCAGCTGTCATAGGTTTAATACAAGGTCTCTGTACAGATTATTTCATATATTCCAGCAAGAAGCTACTCTAAATATAGTAACCATGGAAATATATACACTCTGCACATCTCCCTTCCTTTTATTTTGTGTTATTTATTTTTATTGCTAAATGCAGTTAAACAAATGCTTTCATTTGAATTTGGCTGCTGAGAGTGCCAGAAACTCTTACATTATTATATATTTTAATGTGTCTTCTGAAATATTAAGATAGTTACTTTCCTTTCTTTTTTTTTTTTTTTTTTTTAAATCATGGATGGTACAGGGTCAACACTGATGGAGGGTCAACACTGATGGAGGGTCAACATTGATAAATTCAATTTATTTGTCCTGCAAAATATGCTGATGTCTTTTCTGAGGGCAAGGGTTTGTATTTCAGAATAGAAGGAAGCCAGGCTAAGCCATATTTGAAAAAGACAAGAGACAAGCTGAACAAACAGTGGGTATTGCTGCAGTCAGGGAACAAGAGAGAGCCTCTTATTGTGGTCAGCAGTGCACCAGCCTTGTCTACTTCAAATGGCAGCACTGGCTTACAGCCTCATCCTGAAATCAGCCACAGCACGCCATTATGAAACAGGAGGTTGCTCTGCAGGTGTCTCCAGATCTTGTCATCTGTAAGATTTGCCCTGACTTGCTCTACAATGAAACTGTCCATAAAAATAATTCATTTCTGCTATGTCATTAGAAACATTTTGGAGCTTTAAAGGCAATAATTTTCTTATAAGATAATCTGTATTTTTCCTTTAAAAAACTGGTGCTTGTATTGAACTACATTCATTTAAAAAAATCTTTCTTAAGCTTAGTCTGTTTGTATGGTAGCAGCAATAGTTAACAATCATTTAAAGTATTTACTTCATGCATGGAACTCTGCTAGGTGCTTATCTCACTACATGCTCACAGGCTCTATTGCATAAATATTATCAACATTACATTAGATGAAGACATTTAAGTTTCAAAAGGAGTAGTAACATTCTCAGGGTCACATGGCCAGGAAGAAAAGGTGCAGGGATTGGAATGGAGAGCTTTCTGTCTTCTGAGCCCATTTTCTTTTCATTGCTTCGTAATGCCCCACACGGTATTATCTGAGTAGCCATCGTCCAGAGGAAAAGGAGAATATGACTTTTTCTTTAGAGAGTGTATGATATGGTTGGGGGAGAAAAATATATTTTTCTGTGAAACAACTACAGGTAAATTTAGTATGTTAGCTATAAAGTGAATCTGTACCACATAACACCATGTGTTTTTGCTTCAAGGTATGATCTTGGTTCTAGAGGTTCAGTACTTAAAGTGACAAAAGACTTTCTGAAGAGAGGGATGCAACTTGTATTTTAATTCCTCTATGAGATATTTTCTTCTCAAACTGCCATTGTATATTCTAAACCACATTTATGCTATTCTGGCCTAATTCTAAACTCTACCTTCTTTTCTTTTTTCTACCCCATGGGTGATATTGATGGATTTTGGCCACATACGGGATGTATCAGGTTAAGTACAACAACTGAACCATAGGTCCACTACTTGCAACTCAACCCTCCTCCCCACCCGCCCACTTGCTGAAGCAATGGAATCATAAGATGAGTGCATCATGGTCTTTGTCATGACTCTGCACTGCTTGATTTCTAAGACATTCATCTCTTTATATCCTCTCTTCCTTGTCTACCACTTCTATAACCCCATATATTTCTTACTTATATAAATTTACCCTTCCATTTTATTTTATTTTATTCCTCCATCAATACTCTCTGGACATCATCTCTGTCTCTCCCCAGGAAGGATCTTATCTTTGTTTCTAATTTGCATGGTGCTCTTATTCGTGCTCTGGAATCTTTGAGCTTCTGCAGCTACTGCCTTGACCTCCTTAATCCTAGATGACTCTAGTAGATTATTTTTTCTGCTTTCTTTCATGAAGATTGAATCCGTTAAAAATTCTGGGTAAAGAATATCACAACTGGTTGCGAATTTAGTTGTTTCTGTATTTCCAATTCTGTTAGCTTCTGTATTAGTCCATTTTCACACTCCTATAAAGACATACCTGAGACTGGGTAATTTATAAAGAAAGGAGGTTTAATTGACTCACACTTCTGCAGAGCTGGAGAGGCCTCAGAAAACTTACAATCATGCTGGAAGGGGAAGAGGCACGTCTTTTTTTTTTTTTTTTAATTGCGTTTTAGGTTTTGGGGTACATGTGAAAAACATGCAAGGTTGTTGCATAGGTGCAAACGTGGCAGTGTGATTTGCTGCCTTCCTCCCCTTCACCTATATCTGGCATTTCCCCCCATGCTATCTCTCCCCAACTCCCCCACCCTGCTGTCCCACCTACTCCCCCTTAACAGACCCCAGTGTATAGTGCTCCCCTCCCGGTGCCCATGTGTTCCCATTGTTCAATATCCGTCTATAAGTGAGAACATGCGATGTTTGATTTTGTGTTCTTGTGTCAGTTTACTGAGAATGATGGTTTCCAGGTTCATCCATGTCCCTACAAAGGACGCGAACTCATCGTTTTTAATGGCTGCATAATATTCCATGGTGTATATATGCCACATTTTTCCTGTCCAGTCTATCATCGATGGGCATTTGGGTTGGTTCCAGGTCTTTGCTATTGTAAACTGTGCTGCAATGAACATTCGTGTGCATGTGTCCTTATAGTAGAACGATTTATAATCCTTTGCATATATACCCAGCAATGGGATTGCTGGGTCAAATGGAATTTCTATTTCTAGGTCCTTAAGGAATCGCCACACTGTCTTCCACAATGGTTGAACTAATTTACACTCCCACCAACAGTGTAAAAGTGTTCCTATTTCTCCACAACCTCTCCAGCATCTGTTGTCTCCAGATTTTTTAATGATCGCCATTCTAACTGGTGTGAGATGGAATCTCAATGTAGTTTTGATTTGCATTTCTCTAATGACCAGTGATGATGAGCATTTTTTCATATGCTTGTTGGCCTCATGTATGTCTTCTTTTGTAAAGTATCTGTTCATATCCTTTGCCCATTTTTGAATGGGCTTGTTTGTTTTTTTCTTGTAAATCTGTTTTAGTTCATTGTGAATTCTGGATATCAGCCCTTTGTCAGATGGGTAGGCTGCAAAATTTTTTTCCCATTCTGTTGGTTGCTGATTCACTCTATTGACTGTTTCTTTCACCGTGCAGAAGCTGTGGAGTTTGATTAGGTCCCATTTGTCTATTTTGGCTTTTGTTGCCAATGCTTTTGGTGTTTTGGTCATAAAGTCCTTGCCTACGCCTATGTCCTGAATGGTTTTGCCTAGGTTTCCTTCTAGGATTTTTATGGTGTTAGGTCTTATGTTTAAGTCTTTAATCCATCTGGAGTCAATTTTAGTGTAAGGTGTCAGGAAGGGGTCGAGCTTCTGCTTTCTGCATATGGCTAGCCAGTTTTCCCAACACCACTTATTGAACAGGGAATTGTTTCCCCATTGCTTGTTTTTATCAGGTTTGTCAAAGATCGGATGGTTGTAGTTTTGTTGTGTTGCCTCCGACGCCTCTGTTCTGTTCCATTGGTCTATATCTCTGTTTTGGTACCAGTACCATGCTGTTTTGATTACTGTAGCTTTGTAGTATAGTTTGATGTCTGGTAGTGTGATGCCTCCCGCTTTGTTCTTTTTGCTTAGAATTGACTTGGCTATGTGGGCTCTCTTTTGGTTCCATATGAAGTTTAAGGTGGTTTTTCCCAGTTCTGTGAAGAAGGTCATTGGTAACTTGATGGGGATAGTGTTGAATCTGTAAATTACTTTGGCAGTATGGCCATTTTCACGATATTGATTCTTCCTAACCATGAACATGGAATGTTTCTCCATCTGTTTGTGTCCTCTCTTGTTTCATTGAGCAGTGGTTTGTAGTTCTCCTTGAAGAGGTCCTTTACGTTCCTTGTTAGTTGTATTCCTAGGTATTTTATTCTCTTTGTAGCAATTGTGAATGGCAGTTCGTTCTTGATTTGGCTCTCTTTAAGTCTGTTATTGGTGTATAGGAATGCTTGTGATTTTTGCACATTGATTTTGTATCCTGATACTTTGCTGAAGTTGCTTATCAGTTTCAGGAGATTTTGGGCTGAGATGATGGGGTCTTCTAGATATACAATCATGTCGTCTGCAAATAGAGACAATTTGACTTCCTCCTTTCCTAATTGAATACCCTTTATATCTTTTTCTTGCCTGATTGCTCTGGCTAGAACTTCCAGTACTATATTGAACAGGAGTGGTGAGAGAGGGCATCCTTGTCTAGTGCCAGATTTCAAAGGGAATGCTTCCAGTTTTTGCCCATTCAGTATGATATTGGCTGTTGGTTTGTTGTAAATAGCTTTTATTATTTTGAGATGCGTTCCATTGATACCTAGTTTATTGAGAGTTTTTAACATAAAGCGCTGTTGAATTTTGTCGAAGGCCTTCTCTGCATCGATTGAGATAATCATGTGGTTTTTGTCTTTGGTTCTGTTTATGTGGTGAATTACATTTATAGACTTGTGTATGTTGAACCAGCCTTGCATCCCCGGGATGAATCCTACTTGATCATGGTGGATAAGCTTTTTGATGTGCTGTTGTAATCGGCTTGCCAGTATTTTATTGAAGATTTTTGCATCTATGTTCATCATGGATATTGGCCTGTAGTTTTCTTTTCTTGTTGAGTCTCTGCCGGGTTTTGGTATCAGGATGATGTTGGTCTCATAAAATGATTTGGGAAGGATTCTCTCTTTTTGGATTACTTGGAATAGTTTCAGTAGGATTGGTACCAGTTCCTCTTTCTATGTCTGGTAGAATTCGGCAGTGAACCCATCTGGACCTGGGCTTTTTTTGGGTGGTAGGCTCTTAATTGCTGCCTCGACTTCAGCCCTTGTTATGGGTCTATTCAGGGTTTCGACTTCTTCCTGGTTTAGGCTTGGGAGGAGGCAACTGTCCAGGAATTTATCAATTTCCTCCAGGTTTTCTAGTTTATGTGCATAGAGTTGTTTGTAATAATCTCTGATGATGGATTGAATTTCTGTGGAATCTGTGGTGATATCCCGTTTGTCATTTTGTATTGCATCTATTTGGTTATTCTCTCTTTTCTTTTTTATTAATCTAGCTAGTGGTCTGTCTATTTTGTTGATCTTTTCAAAAACCAGCTCCTGGATTTATTGATTTTTTGTAGGGTTTTTCCTGTCTCTATCTCCTTCAATTCTGCTTTGATCTTAGTTATTTCTTGTCTTCTGCTAGGTTTTGAGTTTTTTCGATCTTGCTCCTCTAGCTCTTTCAATTTTGATGATAGGGTGTCAATTTTAGATCTCTCCTTTCTTCTCATGTGGGCACTTATTGCTATATATTTTCCTCTAGAGACTGCTTTAAATGTGTCCCAGAGATTCTAGTATGTGGTGTCTTCGTTCTCATTGGTTTCAAAGAACATCTTTATTTCTGCCTTCATTTCATTGTTTATCCAGTCAACATTCAGGAGACAGTTGTTCAGTTTCCATGAAGCTGTGCGGTTGTGGGTTGGTTTCTGAATTCTGAGTTCTAACTTGATTGCACTGTGGTCTGAGAGTCTGTTTGTTATGGTTTCCATTCTTTTGCATTTGCTGAGGAGTGATTTACTTCCAATTATGTGGTCAATTTTAGAGTAGGTGTGATGTGGTGCTGAGAAGAATGTATATTCCGTGGATTTGGGGTGGGGAGTTCTGTAAATGTCTATTAGGTTTGCTTGTTCCAGGTCTGAGTTCAAGTCCTGGATATCCTTGTTAATTTTCTGTCTCATTGATCTGTCTAATATTGACAATGGGGTGTTGAAGTCTCCCACTATTATTGTGTGGGAGTCTAAGTCTCTTTGTAAGTCTTTAAGAACTTGCCTTATGTATCTGGGTGCTCCTGTATTAGGTGCATATATATTTAGGATCGTTAGCTCTTCTTGTTGCATTGATCCTTTTACCATTATGTAATGTCCTTCTTTGTCTCTTTTGATCTCTGTTGCTTTAAAGTCTATTTTATCAGAGATGAGAATTGCAACTCCTGCTTTTTTTTGCTCTCCATTTACTTGGTAAATCTTCCTACATCCCTTTATTTTGAGCCTTTGTGTATCCTTGCATGCGAGATGGGTTTCCTGGATACAGCACACTGATGGGTTTTGGCTTTTTATCCAATTTGCCAGTCTGTGTCTTTTGATTTGGGCATTTAGTCCATTTACATTTAGGGTTAATATTGTTATGTGTGAATTTGATCCTGTCATTTTGATGCTAGCTGGCTGTTTTGCCCTTTGGTTGATGCAGATTCTTCATTGTGTTGATGCTCTTTACCATTTCGTGTGTTTTTGGAGTGGCTGGTACTGGTTGTTCTTTTCTATGTGTAGTGCCTCCTTCAGGAGCTCTTGTAAAGCTGGTCTGGTGGTGATGAAATATCTGAGTACTTGCTTGTTCACAAAGGATTTTATTTTTCCTTCACTTATGAAGCTTAGTTTGGCTGGATATGAAATTCTGGGTTGAAAGTTCTTTTCCTTAAGGATGTTGAATATCAGCCCCCACTCTCTTCTGGTCTGTAGGTTTTCTGCTGAGAGATCTGCTGTGAGTCTGATGGGCTTCCCTTTGTGAGTAACCCGACCTTTCTCTCTGGCTGCCCTTAGTATTTTCTCCTTCATTTCAACCCTGGTGAATCTGATGATTATGTGCCTTGGGGTTGCTCTTTTACAGGAATATCTTTGTGGTGTTCTCTGTATTTCCTGGACTTGAATATTGGCCTGCCTTGCTAGGTTGGGGAAGTTTTCCTGGATAATATCCTGAAGAGTATTTTCCAGCTTGGATGCATTCTCTTCGTCACATTCAGGTACACCTATCAAACGTAGATTAGGTCTTTTCACATAGTCCCATATTTCTTGTTGACTTTGTTCATTCCTTTTTACCCTGTTTTCTCTAATCTTGCCTTCTCATTTTATTTCACTGAGTTGATCTTCGACCTCTGATATCCTTTCTTCTGCTTGGTCAATTCAGCTGTTGAAACTTGTGCATGCTTCATGAAGTTCTCGTGTTGTGTTTTTCAGCTCCATCAATTCACTCATATTCCTCTCTAAGTTGTCCATTCTCGTTAACGTTTCATCAAGTCTTTTTTCAAGGTTCTTAGTTTCTTTGCATTGGGTTAGAACATGTTCTTTTAGCTCACGGAAGTTTCTTATTATCCACTTTCTGAAAGCTGGTTCTGTCTTTTCATCACACTCATTCTCCATCCAGTCTTGTTCCCTTGCTGGTGAGGAGTTATGGTCCCTTGTAGTAGGAGAAATTTTCTGGTTTCAGGTGTTTTCATCCTTTTTGCACTGGTTTCTTCCCATCTTTGTGGATTTATCCACCTGTTGACTTTGTAGTTGCTGTCTTTCTGATTTTGGTAATTTTAAGTCTGCAGCAGCAGAACTCATAAACTCCCTTTTCTTCCCCCCAGGTGTTCTGTCCTAGGGAGTTAGGGCTTTATGATTTTCTGCAGTGCGGTTGCTGTTTTTCCTGCCCACAAGGTGGCAGCCTAGTCACACTCAGCCTGCAGAGGCTTTGCTGAGCTGCTGTGGGCTCTGCCCAGCTTCCGTGTGAACTTCCCTGCAGTCCTGTTTATATGGGTGTAGTTAGAACTGCTTCCACTATGTTGGCCCGCCCCTGTAGTGACAGAGTCTCTGTAGTGGCAGGTTGCCTTGGTAGATTGCCCTGGGAACTGCAGGGTGCCTCTGTAATGGAGGACGCCCCTCCTTGACAGAGCTGGACCATCCCGGATTCAGTTGTGTTTGCAGTGGGGCTTTTTTTGCCCAGGAATCTCCTGGCTTGACTCCCTGTTTCAGCTCCCCTTGCTGGCTAAGAGGGGACCCCGTCTCATCTGCTCTGCCTCTGGAGCTGCTGCCTTGGCCGAAGCCGCGGCTCTGAGATTTGTGGTGCTGGCCTGGCTCCCCGTTTCAGCTCCCCTTGCTGGCTTAGAGGGGACTCAGTCTCTTTCGCTCTGTACAGGGAGCCCCGCTTCCCCAGGGTGCAGACCAAGCAGCCACGCCGTTCAAACCAGCGGCGCTGGCGACCCATGGGGCTCCTCCGCCTGTGAATCTCCTGGTCTGTGGACAGTAAAAATCTGTCTGGAAATGTGGCGTCCACTCACCCTCTGCGCTTTCTCTTGGAGCTGCATTTCCAAGTTCCTCCTAACCAGCCATCTTGGATCGCTTCTGTTTTATTTTTCATTGAAAGTTGACTTATTTATCCTGTGGCATGGCATGTCCAAGGCACACTTGCACATCCAAGGGACAGTGCTGTATATCCCCAGCGGCACATGCCCTCATCCCTCCTGCAACCTGTGGTCCACGAGAGCTCTGCCCAGGGGTCGAGGCACGTCTTATATGGTGGCAGGTAAGAGAGAGTGGTGAGTGAAGGGGGAAGAGCCTCTCATAAAACCATTAGATAATTGTGAAAACTCACTCACTATCATGAGAACAGCATGGGGGAAAGAGCCCACATGATCCAGTCAGCTCCCAACAGGTCTCTCCCTTGACCTGTGGGGGTTTTGAGATTTGGGAGGGGACACAAAACCAAACCATATCAGTCCCTCCCATCATATCTTTCACGGTTATTTTCCTAAAGATCTATCATATTCTTCATCCACAAGCCTATGCTTGTCTTCAAGACTGAGCTCAAAAGTCTTCTCATTATCTTGGCTCCTCAAGGAAAAGATTACTGTCTATTTTATCTTCTTTGAAGCTGGTATCACTTGCTAAAGGAATTAACAACAAATTGAAGATATTATGGGAACATATGCTTAACTGCATGGCTTTCTGCTATAACATTATTAGTGGTTACTGTATTTAGACTGACAATGGAGAAAATGTGGTAGAAACCTTTAATATTAATGTGGCTTTCATCACAATAAAATAAACCATGCAAAAATTATTAAATGGCTTTGTTTACATGTAGAAATTTCAAGGTTACTATAAAGCATCCTTGTGGTTTTATCCAGTTTAGTGTAATTGATAGATCATTTTGGAGTTCAATAATGAAGTGGTAGCCCTTTAAGTAGTATAGCGGTTGATTTTTGTGGTTGCATTATAATATGCCTATTAAACTAAATAGATTTGTATCGAATGTATGCTATATTTAGGCAACATGTATGAAGGAAAATGTGCATGAAACATACATGATGCATAAAAATTGCATAATGTACAGTGTATTACCTTCTAGGAGCTTTCTTACAGGGTCTATCAGTATTCCTGACTTAGCAAAATGCTTTCATCTCAACATTCATCTTTGTAGACCTACTGATATCGTTGGTGGGAACAAATAACTGAAACCTTAAAAATCAATTTTATTACCTTTAATTTTTTAAAATTGTGGATATTTATAGCCGTAATTATTTTATATAAAGAATGACTATGGCATATTTTCAATGTTACTAATGTATTTCTACTTCTAATGGAAGTATTTTGATTAGGTGGGTTTTTTTAATCCTTAGAAAGTAGGCTAACCTGCTTCTGCCACTAGTACCTGTAGTACTGTATCAGTCAGGGGTCATATCAGGAGACAGAAACTAAATAATATTTTAAACAGGAAAGTTTAATGTAGAGAATTATAAATATTTTCTTATCTATCATCTATTAGCTATCATCTATCTATTATTTATAACTAAGAGGAATTAAAAGAAGATTCTAAAGATTACTCTGGGTCTGAAGGTGACTACCTAAAGAAGAAACTAACTTGGAAAAATAAGGATGCTCTTTAAGGCTGGAATGAAGACTTTTTATTGGAAATGTGTTTGTAGTCTACTGAATGGAGGAGAAATTCCCTGGGTTGCTGTATTGACGAGAAGTGACTCAAAGTCAATGGGCCATTCTGAAGGTGCTTTGAAATCTATTTTGAAGGTAATAGTGCTTAGAGTATATGGACTCCACTGAGTAGTTTAGGTTCTGATAGGAGAGGATAGTTTCACAGTCTTTATATCAGAAGTTATTTATTTCCCTTTATTTTCAGAGTTCAAGTTAGTAAGGCAGAGTGTTTTTTCTTTCCGCAGTTTTACCATACACCTGCTTCTTCTATTTTTTCTTTTGCTCAATTCTCTGCTCCACGTGTTAAAAATAATTGAGTAGAGATTTCTAAAAATATAAGAGTCACACACTAAAGTTTAATTTTTAATATAAAAGTAAAGGAAATAACCACTTAAAGCCACTCTATGCTTCTGTTAATCATTTATCTTTGTTTTCCCCATTATACCTATTTCTGTGTCTCTTCATTGCATTTAGTAATGCTACCTCCTTCTTTTGATTTATGGAATCTGTTGCTGCTTTTGGTTTGAAACCAGCAAAATTGAAATTTTTGGTTTAAAATTTATTGCTGTTTAGTTTCACCAGTGTTCTCTTATAGGCTTGGCTAATCATTTTTCATAATTATTTGGTTTTCTCTTGACTCCATAAAATAGATATATGTGTGTTCATTATGTATGTATATTGGTATAAAAAATTTATTTCACTACATATATGTAGGATTCCATATTTATATCTATACATTTATATTTGTTTCTATTTTTCCATCTATTGATCTATTCATCTGCCTATGTATTGATACACATGTGCACACACATACATCCTCTGGAATACAATATTAATAAATTAGCAGTAAAAATATAATCAGCTATATTTCCTTCTATTTCTTATCATAATAACCCAAATAATTTTATCTTAAATATTTTCAAGTACATTTAATAATCTCTAAAAGTGCAGAATCTATGTTTTGAATTATAAAAAATGTCAGAAATATTAGTTTTTATTTTTATGCTCACTCTCACTTTGATAGTTTCACTTTATAAATTATCAAACTATGATCCAGTCCACTATTCCCATTTTGCAGAAGGCGAAGTATGAAGTGAAGTAGCTTACACAGCTCACACATGATTATAATGATTTTTGAGCATCTTCTGGATGAATTACCATGCTATTAATACAATAGACCAATAGCTGGACCATTTCAAAATTAAATATGTGAGGATATCTGATAAGTATTTTAATAAATGTTCATATATTTCAGTCTATATGTTATTTATTTATCTTTTATTTAGCTATGTGTTTTGGAGACAAAACAGTGGAATCTGGTTCTGAAAGTGGAGTGTAGAACATGTGCATCTATGTTTTTGGATGTGTGCTGGGCATTTAATGAGACAGAATTCTATTTGCTTCTTTTCAGCTTTTTCAGTGGGATCTGTCTTTCAGAAATTCAGCCCAAAAAGACTGGGTCTGTCTCTGAATAACCACATTATTATTTCCCATACTTAAAGGCACTCTCACTGGCATTCATATGAATTATGGAGTGACAAACAATGAGAGCTATCAGACCCCAGCTCCGCCTCTTCCACTGGGTACAGTTCAATAGCTATTTATTAACTCTCATTGCTCATTTTAAAGGTGAGACTTCACACTAGTTCACAAAAGCCAAATAAACTTGATTTCAAAGATGCACAATAGTGTCTGGATGAATTACTTAGTGTTTACTGATGTGCCAAAAAGAGAAATAAAGAAAGCATCAGCAAACACAGGCTGAGCTGCCTTGGTGGTAGGAATGGGGGAGTAATTCTATGCTCTATAAAATTTGCTTCATTGCTTTTATGTTCAAAGGTTTTATGTGATGTCTGCCTTTTGTGCCGGTTGCCAATGAAGTTTATAATTTTATGTCAGATGCTTGAATTTTTCAATTAAAAAATTGTTAGCCTGAGCAAGCCAGCCAAGACTATAGAAAATAACAAGTCATGTAAAATAGATTGTATTTTTACTGGAACATGAACAAGAGAATAAATGTAATTCTAAAGGCAGCAGTCCAGGATGAGCCAAAGCTGGAGAGTTTCTGTTAAATTCCCCATTTTCCTTTTATACACCATGGTAAAGAGCATCAGCTTCTCTCATCAGTGCCTAGTTTTCAAGTTATAACAATTCGTTAGTGTCTATTTTCATTCAGATATAAATCTTATCTTAGTCAATGCTATGTACTCTAGGGCTTCTTATTAAAAATGCATCAATTTCCCCTATTGAAACAACTTTTAAATGGGGAGTTGTTTGTGAGCACAAATCACTTGGTAAGATTTTTTAAAAATACATATTCATAATCACCACCAAGTCATTTTGATTTAGGTGGTCTATGGTGGCTCCCATAAATTTTTATTCTGAATGCAAAGTACCCCAGGTGATTCAAATGTAGGTGGTTTGAGAATCACTAAAATTATAATTGTAAAAGTGAGTTGATGCCAAAGAGAGAATCATTTCTTAGCAGGTACAAATTCAGATTGCCTTAACCCCACCTACTTTGGGCCTCTTCCCGGAAAAATTCAGACTGAATTTATCATTGGATATGACTGTGTGATCTGAGTAATTTTCCTAGAGCATGGTTTGGTTGCAAACTCTGTCATGAATAATCAGTGAAATCCTGAAATGTAGGTGTTTTCATTTAAAAAGATGTCTCTGGCAAGCAGAATTAGGGGATCTTCTAGCCATGGTCAGAGACCTGGAAGAAATGCAGAGCAAATAATCTTTGTGTTCAGTGGCTACTTTTGCCTAAAGGAGACAAACAAGAAAAGGCCAAAAAAGATGAAAACATGAGCAATCAAACAAATAGCTAAACGTTACAAGTCATAGGTTGTGCCAGTTATGGCAACATTAAATAGCATTTAAAAGTTACTAAACACTTTTTCTAATTTATCATTATTATTTTTAAAATTTGGCCCAATCATTAATCTCCTGACTTAAATGCACGTAGTAAAATGCCCTTTTACTTTGATTCAGTTGCTCAATGGAATTAGGTCTGATATTTGTGTTGACATATTAAGCATATTAAAATGTGGCAGTTGATTTACCAAAAAAATCAAACAAAAAAGAGGAAGGAATGTATTGCCTCAATAAACAGATAGATAAATATGATGTATTTATTCCTAATTTTTAATATTTCTTTATAATGTGGTGAATGTTAATATTAACTTTATCTTTCTGATGTATGTTAGATATTTGGTATAAGCTCCCAAGAATATACATAGACATTTGAGTTTTCTTTAGCTGAGTGAGGATATTTTAAGAAGTTGAAGGATAATTTGTTTCCAAATACAACTGAGAGTACATCTTATTTAAAAGTTCATCTAATTATTAATAAATAAACCTAAAGTTTGTTTTCAAAAACAAAGGCCTTTTTATGAATCTTTGAGTGAAAGTTTCTAAAAGTGCAACTCAGACATCAACACACTGTGTATAAAACGGCTTTGTTTTCAGTTTTGCAAAACACAAGACACTAATTAGTATATGTAAAGAAACATGCACATATCCTTTGATCCTCATCTGATTAAGATGTTCCTGGATTGCTGGCTCTTAAATGTTAGGAGTTGGGGAACGAAACCAGTTATCTGGCTTCTATTGTATCTGTTGCTTAGATTTGTTCCTGTTGTCAAAGCTGTTCAAAAATATGGGTGACATATGGACACAATATTAAAATAAATGCATCCTTAAATATGTATTTTTGCTGTAAAGATTGCCATATGCTATGGGAAATTAAAGTAACACAAAATTAGAAAAAAAAAATTAAAAAGCAAAAACAACAAAAAGTCTGGCTGGCATGTTTAGACAAGATTTTAGGTGGCTACAGGAGAAGTTTGGAGGCCTGTTAGGAAGCTGTGTAAATCTACTATTTCTAGAATAACAGTTAAAAAATCATAGAATTTCAGTAGCATACAGGGCATTTATATTTCATGCATATGTGGGTGGGCTGGGTGTCTCTGTGGATCTTGGCTGTGCTCATGTTCTCATCACTCATCTGCAGTGTTTGGCTGGAGGAGCTGTCAACTTAAGCTGAACTTGCCTATGGTGGCTGAGCTCCACATTTTTCTCATACTCCTCTTGGGACCAGCAAACTAGGTATATTCTCTTGGCAATGTCAGAGGCACAAACTCCTTCTTTTGTTACTTTTTCTAAAATTCCATTAGCCAAAGCAAGTCATATGGCCAAGATCAAGGGGTAGGAAAATAAATTCTGTTTTTTAAAGTGATTTGCAAAATTCAATGGTGATAAAAGTCATCGTTAAAGGAGAAAAGAAGTGAAGCTGGTAATTCCACATACCAGAAAGTCTCTTGCAGTAGTGTAGACAAGAGGTTTGGGTTCAGACCACACATAGAACTATGGTAATGAGAAGAAATATCAGGATTCTGGATGTATTTTGAAGGGAGAGTCAGTGAGATTTACTGAGTCATGGAGAGATGTTAAGGATGATTCCAAAGTTTCTAGTATGGCAACCTGTAAAGATAAGCTTGTCATTAACTGAGATATGAAAGGTTGCAGATGGAGCATTTTGGAGAAAAAGAAAACAATTTGTTTTGAATATGTTGAGTTTCAAGAGTCTTGATTTACAGAAGTATGGTGTGTGCTACCAGTGTACATTTGGGAATTGTATGGTATTTAAAGCCATGAGTGTGGATGAAATCAATAATTGATGTATGTAGAAGGAAGAGAGAGGAAGACTAGGACATTTTTAACTTTAAGAGGGTGACAGACATGAGAGATCAGCAAAAGGGACTGAGAAGTGATCTACAAGATAGAAAATAATCAAATGAGTGAGGTATGCTATGTAAATAAAACATAGCAAGGAGAAAAGAGTGGTCAACTGAAGTAAATATGGCTTATAGGTAAAGGATGACGCACACTAAAACTTACCATAAGATTTAACAACATGGAGGATACTGATGCCTTTACCAACAGCAGTTTCAAAGAATTGCACCACACTGAGAAGTCATGTTTGGAATGTTCTGGGATCCCTAAATGTAAGGATGGAATTCTTTAACAAACTCTGAAGAATTTTAAAATTCTAATTCTAATTCTTTTAAACAATTGCTTCTCTCCTTCTCCTGCGTTCTCTATTTGTTGTTTCTAGAAAGATTTTTTAGAGATATAATGGACCATGCCACTATTTTCCACGTATCTTTACTAACACTTTACCCTATGTTTTTTCCATTCATGTGAGTTATTTAACTCTATCTTCTGGTAGGTTATATATCCAATTGTGTCTAATCTGCTGTCACCCAATCCACTGAATTTCTTAAATTCAATAATCATTTCTCTTTATATCCTCCTGATTTTGCTTTTTCATGTTTCAGATTCATTTTTATATATTTAATCATTTTCAACACATGAGTTTATGATTTATGTTTTTTAACTCTATCACCTGACATTCTTAGGAGTCAAATTCTGTAATTTATGTTTTATGTTGACTCATCTCACATTGACTTGTTTTCTGTGCTTACTAATTTTGGATTGGGGTGTCTGCTTGGTGTGGCCACCCTTGCTAATTCTGTGAAGACTAACTTGGAATGTGATACTTTATCAAGGTTTACTTTATGACTCTCTAAGTACCACAGAGATGATAGCAGATATGGTTGTAGCCCTACCAATACTCTTTTTTTTTTGAAATATTTTTTTTAATTGCATTTTAGGTTTTGGGGTACATGTGAAGAACATGCAAGATTGTTGCAAAGGTGCGTAAGTGGCAGTGTGATTTGCTGCCTTCCTCCCCTTCACCTATATCTGGGATTTCTCCCCATGCTATCTCTCCCCAACTACCCACCCCCCACTGTCCCTCCCCTATTTCCCCACAACAGACCCCAGTGTGTAGTGCTCCCCTCCCTGTGTCCATGTGTTCTCATTGTTCAACACCTGCCTATGAGTAAGAACATGTGGTATTTGATTTTGTGTTCTTGTGTCAGTTTGCTGAGAATGATGGTTTCCAGGTTCATCCAGGTCCCTACAAAGGATGTGAACTCATCGTTTTTGATGGCTGCATAATACTCCATGGTGTATATGTGCCACATTTTCCCTGTCCAGTCTATCATCGATGGGCATTTGGGTTGGTTCCAGGTCTTTGCCAATGTGCATGTGTCCTTATAGTAGAATGATTTATAATCCTTTGGATATATACCCAGTAATGGGATTGCTGGGTCAAATGGAATTTCTATTTCTAGGTCCTTGAGGAATCGCCACACTGTCTTCCACAATGGTTGAACTAATTTACACTCCCACCAACAATGTAAAAGTGTTCCTATTTCTCCACATCCTCTCCGGCATCTGTTGTCTCCAGATTTTTTAATGATCGCCATTCTAACTGGCATGAGATGGTATTTCGATGTAGTTTTGATTTGCATTTCTCTAATCACCAGTGATGATGAGCATTTTTTCATATGTTTGTTGGCCTCATATATGTCTTCTTTTGTAAAGTATCTGTTCATATCCTTTGCCCACTTTTGAATGGGCTTGTTTGTTTTTTTTCTTGTAAATCTGTTTTAGTTCTTTGTAGATTCTGGATATTAGCCCTTTGTCAGATGGGTAGGCTGCAAAAATTTTTTCCCATTCTGTTGGTTGCTGATTCACTCTAATGACTGTTTCTTCTGCCGTGCAGAAGCTGTGGAGTTTGATTAGGTCCCATTTGTCTATTTTGGCTTTTGTTGCCAATGCTTTTGGTGTTTTGGTCATGAAGTCCTTGCCTACGCCTATGTTCTGAATGGTTTTGCCTAGATTTTCTTCTATGGTTTTTATGGTGTTAGGTCCTATGTTTAAGTCTTTAATCCATCTGGAGTTAATTTCAGTGTAAGGTGTCAGGAAGGGGTCCAGTTTCTGCTTTCTGCATATGGCTAGCCAGTTTTCCCAACACCATTTATTAAACAGGGAATCCTTTCTCCATTGCTTGTTTTTGTCAGGTTTGTCAAAGATAGGATGGTTGTAGATATGTTGTGTTGCCTCCGAGACTCTTTTATGCCTTATTATTTTTATGCATGTAGGGCTAACTTGTATTTTCCAGCATACATGTCTCTTTGCCTGAAAGTTTTGTCAGGTCACAACTCTTGCCATGTACACAGAAGGCCAAAAGTGGAATTAATGTTTCCTACCTCAACAAATGAAAGATGGGAGTTGGTGTGTAAATAGCATAGCTCTGTTGCATCTTGGATGGAATAGTTATGAAGTTAGTGATCAGTATCAGCCCACAGATTTCCCCCTGGGGATAAAATCTCTTTACCCTCAGGGGTAATACACTTGATAATGCATCCCTTATTGACTGTCTTTACTTGCCTGACTCACATTCTCCCCTACTCACTCAAATACTTACCAACTTGGAGTCTGTTTTAGGAGTACCCAAACTGAGACAGCCTTATTATGAGACCAGAAGTACCATTTTTTCAAAATAGCTGATTTTCAGAACTGCTTTGTAATATTAAGGGTTATCTTTGGACTCTTGACACCTGAAGATGTTGTGAAAATTGAATCCTGAACTCGTGTAAAGTAATACTCTGGTTCAGAGTCTTCAGAGAAGACTTCATCTTATGCCAGTGGGAACAATTTTTTTCCTAGTCTGTTTTATAGCCCCAGCTTGAAGCAAGAGTGTCACTCAGTATTTTATGCACTGTGTCAAGCCCAAACTGAGATTCTTGGGCTTATGATATATTCCTGGAAATGGAAGAACAGGCATACGTCAGACATACTGTGGTTGGGATTCAAGATTGCTGCAATAAAAGTAAATAGCACAATAAAGAAAGTCACACAAGCTTTTTGTTTTTCCAGTGCATATAAAATGTATGTTTATGTTATAATATAGTCTTCTAAGTGTGTGATAGCATTATGTCTAAAACTATACATATACTTTATTGCTAAAAAATACTAACAATCACCTGAGCCCTCAGTGAGATGTATTATTTTTACTGGTGGAGGGTCTTGCTTCTATGTTGATGGCTGCTGACTGATCAGACTAGTGGCTGCTGAAAGTTGAAGTGACTCTGAACATTTTCTAAAATGATAACAATAAATTTTGACACATAATTGAATCTTCTTTTCATAAGATATATCTTTGTAGCATGTAACTATTTGATAGCATTTACCCAATTAGAACTACCTTCAAATTTGGAGTCAATCTTTCTCTAGAGCTGCTTTGCAATTAAGTTTATGGAATATTCTAAGCTGTTTGTTATTACTTCAACAATGTTCACAGAATCTTCACCGGAATTAGATTTCATCTCAGTAAACCACTTTCTTTTCTTATCCGTAAGAAAGATCGTTTCATCTGTTAAACTTTTATCATGAGACTGCAGTAATTCAGCCACATCATCAGGCTCCACTTCTAATTCTAGGTCTCTTGCTATTCTCACCACATTTGCAGTTACTTCCTCCACTGAAGTCTTGATCCCTCCAAATCAAGTCATCCATGAAGGTTAGAATCACACATTCTTCC
Source organism: Aotus nancymaae (assembly GCF_030222135.1). Taxonomy (NCBI): domain Eukaryota; kingdom Metazoa; phylum Chordata; class Mammalia; order Primates; family Aotidae; genus Aotus; species Aotus nancymaae. Next base: position 58,000,024 of record NW_026988425.1, on the reverse strand, counting down.
AAACTCCTGTTAATGTTGACATTTTGACTTCTGTGTAGGAATCACAAATGTTCTTGATGGCATCTAAAATGGTGAATTCTTTTCCAAAGGTTTTCAACTTAATTTACACAGATCCATCAGAGGTATCAGTCTGTATAAAAGCTATAGCCTTATAAAATGTATTTCTTACATAATAAGGCTTGAACGTTAAAATGTCTTTTTGGTCTATAGGCTTCAGAATAGATGTTATTTTAGCAGAAATGAAAACAACATTAATTTTGTTTTACATCTCTATTAGAGCTCTTGGGTGCATTGTCAATGAACAGTCATATTTTGAAAGGAATCATTTTTCTGAGCAGTAGATCTCAACAGTGGGCTTAAATCATCAGTAAATGATGCTGTAAACAGATGTGCTGTAATTCAGGCTTTTTGCTCCATTTATAGAGCACAAGAAGAATAGATTTAATGTAATTTTTAACATCCTTATGATTTTTGTAATGGTAAATTAGTATTCACTTCAACTTAAGGTCATTATCTGCATTAGCTTCTAACAAAAGAGTCAGCCTGTCATTTGAAGTCAGGGATTGACTTCTCTTCCTAGATACGAAAGTCCTAGATAGCATGTTCTTCCAGGAGAAGACAGTTCATCTACATTGAAAATTTGTTGTTCAGTTTAGTCACCATTATCAATTACCTTATTCACATTATTTGCTGCAGCTTCTCCATCAGCACTTGCTGCTTCACCTTACACTTTTATGTTATGGAGATAGATGGCTCCTTTCCTTAAACTTCATGAACCAGCCTCTGCTAGCTTCCAAGTTTTCTTCCGCAACTTCTTCACCTCTCTCAGCCTTCATTTAATAGAAGAGTTAGAGCATTGCTCTGGATTAGGCTTTGGCTTAAGGGAATATTGTGGCTGGTTTGATCTTCTATTCGGACTACTTAGACTTTCTCTGTATCATCAATAAGGCTGTTTTGCATTATCATTCTTGTGTTCACTGGAGTAGCAGTTTAATTTTCTTCAAGCACTTTTTCTCTGTATTCACAACTTGGATAACTCTTTGGTGCAAGAGGCCTTGCCTTCAGTCTGTCTTGGCTTAGCACGCCTTCTCACTAAGCTTAATCACTTCTAGCTTTGGCTTTAAAGCGAGAGACGTGATTCTTCTTTCACTTGAACACTTAGAGGTCATTGTAGGGTTGTGAATTGGTCTAATTTCAATATTGTTCTGTCTTAGGGAATAGGGAGGTAGAGGAAAAGGAGAGAGATGGTGGAACAATCAATGGGGCAGTTAGAACACACGCAACATATATTGATTAAATTTGTCATCTTATATGGCAACTAACATAGTAATATCAAAGACCACTGATCAAAGATCACCATAGCAGATGTAATAGTAATAAAAATGTTTAAAATTCTTGTGAGAAAAACTAATGTGTGACACAGAGACACAAAGTAAGTACATGTTGTTGGGAAAATGGCAGCAATAGTCCTGCTTACTGCAGGATTCCACAAACCTTCAATTTTTTAAAAACCTAGTATCTTTGAAGCACAATAAAATGAAGTGCAATAAAATGTGGTATGCCTTTATCTTTTCCATTATTTAGAGACAGTTATTATCAGGGCCATAATGAAAACATTTGCCTTCTAGAAGCAGGAAACTGGAAATTTTAATCTAAATGATTTTGACATAATCAAGGATTATTGATGCATCAAAATGTGAAGGAGGACTTCTGTTTGTTTCCTTTTGACCAATGTCACTGATCTTGGAAAGTTAATAATGGGGAATTTCTTCTCTCATTCCCCTCTCTTCTAAGTTTCTAGGATATCAAGAAAATATCCAAAGATAATATTTTTTCCCAAGTTACTGACTTGTCCGTTTGCCGCTGTTTGAGTTTATCAGGAGAAGATGAATAAATGTCTATTGGATGTCTATATTTCTATTTTCATAATTTGGCTATGCATGGATATTTGTTCCCATGAGCATTATTTCTGTATAGATCACCATGAGTCAAGTAGACCCTGCCAGGCTTGTAAGATGATAACTTTGAAGCCTTAGCCATACTTTGCCCTTTCTCGTATGCCCGATGTTGTCATTTCACACTTTGACCATAGCTTATCTGCAAGTGCAAAATGTAATATCTCTGTTGTGTCTGATTGAGAAGGAACTTGAGTGAGTTGGTTTCTGTATCTTAAAAGAGTTTTTGTTTCTGCACATCATTTCTGTAACAAGAACAAGGAAATATATTTTCAAAGGACAGTAAATAACCCAGGCTGTAAGTGGTAGATGTAATAGGAAGCACTAAGCTCTCAATCTTAATGGGCTCTGGGATATATGTTAACGGCAGCTTGCAAGTGGGAAAAGAGTAGCTTTTGATCAGCTAAAAATGTCAGTAATAAAGCAATCCTCATAATTAAAGCCATCAATTTGGTTATTATCTTAGAAATTTTCTGCTCAACCTTTCAAAAATGCTAGAATGATACATATGTTTTAGCTCAGCTTGAGCAACTCCCCAGGCTGTTGGGTCCAACCCATTCCATTGTAGGATAACTGTAACTATTTAAAAAGTCTTCCCTATATTAATTCAAAGTCTGACTTCTCCTAACTTCTTAGCTCTTACTAGTTCTTTTTTTTTTTTTTTTTTTGAGACGGAGTTTTGTTCTTGTTACCCAGGCTGGAGTGCAATGGCGCCATCTCGGCTCACCGCAACCTCCGCCTCCTGGGTTCAGGCAATTCTCCTGCCTCAGCCTCCTGAGTAGCTGGGATTACAGGCACGCGCCACGTGCCCTTACTAGTTCTAATTTTTCTCTTAAGAATACTACTGTCCACAGGACTTTCTTCAATAATGGAAATGTTCTAAATCTTGCACTATCTAATATGGTAGCCATCAGCTACCATATTAGATGAGGCTATGGAGCATTTGAAATATGGTTAGTATGCTAAGAAACAGAATTTTTAGTGCTACTCAAATTTAAACATTTTTTAAATTTAAATTTTATTTAAACCTTCTTCTAGGAGACAACTGTTAAAGTATTTAGAGGCACTACATTGCCTGTTTCAGTCTTCTGTTTCTAAAGGACAACTTAGTCTAGAGCCTTGTGGCCTACAATATTCCCACCCTTCTCACTAACTTTCTTCAGATTGTGTTGTTTATTAATTATCTGCTTAAAATCTGGTGCTCATATCCAGTCACAGTGGCTCAAGATGGTCTGACTAATCCAGAATGCACTGGACTTATTAACTTAGAGTGAGACTGAAATTTAAGAAATTTTATATTATGTTTATTTATTTGAAACAGAGTTTTGCTCTTGTTGCCCAGGTTGCAGTGCAATGGGGTGATCTCGTCTCACTGCAACCTCTGCCTCCCTGGGGTCATGTGATTCTCCTGCCTCAGCCCCCTGAGCAGCTGGGATGACAGGTGCCTGGCATCACATCTGACTAATTTTTTGTATTTTTAGTAGAGATGAAGTTTCACCATGTTGGCCACACTGATCTCAAGCTCCTGACCTCAGGTGATCTACTCACCTAGGCCTCCCAACGTGCTGAGATTACAGACGTGAGCCACCATACCCGGCCTTGTGTTTATTTTTGAATGTCATGATGCACTTGACATTTTGTTGATGAGAAATCACCACTATTGATATAATTTGTATATTTGTTTCCTTCAAATGTCGTGTTAAAATTTGATCCCCCAGTGCTGGAGATTGGGCCTGATGGGAAGTATCTGGGCAATGGAGGCAGATCCCTCTTTGGCTTGGTGCTGTGCTTTCAGTAATGAGTGAGTTCTTGCTCTACTAACTCATGTGAGAGCTGGTTATTTAAAAGTGAGGCACCTCCTCCTTTCTTGCTCCATCTTTTGCTATGTTAAACGCTGGCTCCCCTTCCCTTCTGCTAGGAATAAAAACTTCCTGAGGCCTCAACAAAAGCTGAGCAGATACAGACACCATGCTTCTTATATAGCCTACAGAACCATGAGCCAAATATACTTCTTTTTAAAAATAAATTACCCCATCGCAGATATTCTTTTATAGCAATTAAAATAGATGAATAAAACCACCTTCAGGCAAATGATTGGATTTTAGAATTAAAAACCATTTGAGGGAACTTCTAGTTCAGTGGTTTTCACAGTTTATTTTCATCAAGGGACTCATTATTAAATAAAACTTTCCCTGAAGAGTTAATTCTAGAGCTACTTGGATTGGAGCAGGAGTAGACTACCCAGCCTGTAATCCCTACCTAAATAGTATAGCCCTTCATGATGGAGTGTTGATGTGAGTTTCAACCAATACAGACACAGAATCAAATCATATTAGTCAGTAATGAGACTTCCTAATGGTATTATTTAAGGAGCATTGAAGGCTGCCTGACAAAAAGGCAAGCTCAAATTGGAAAATGAATGCTTAAGCAGTTATTCAGAGCGTTTAGGGTCAGACATCCTAATAATGATTTGGACCATGATTTTACTGAAAATATAAGATTATTCATAATAACTTTAAGGTATTAGATATAGGTTATTTTTCAGCCTATGTGGTAATATTGGGAATTTGGGTGTCTACTTATCGAGCACATTTAAAAACCTTTATCTTTTGTCTTCTTTTATATAGGGGAAGGCTTTGTGAGCTTCCAGGTTCCCTGGTCATCTCTCACAGAATTTCTCAAACTTTTGTTTGCACAGGTATCATCTGGAGATCTTGGTGAAAACGCAGGTTTCTGGTACCCATCCCTAGAGACTCTGATCTGGGTACAACTGGGACAGGTCTCAGGAATCTGTATTGTTAACAAGTCTCCCAAACAATTCTGATACCTTTACTACTCCATATTCACACTTGAGAAACACCAGCCTACACCACGGTCATTAACAAAGAATGGGAAATTTATGGATTTACAATCTGTCTTGGGAATTAAGTGTAACAGTTAATTTTTTTTTAAATATTGGAAGTTTTATTTTAAAAAGATTTTTGTCCCCCAATATTTTGAACCCATTTTTTTAAATCCTTACACAACCTGTTTGTTATGTGGCTGACATTCCTAAGCTCTAAGATGAGGAACATTTAATGGGTATTCTAGTCCTATCGCCCTGCTTTTGGAAACACAATTTCTCACTGTGCACCTTACCTTTTACATGCCATTATTCAGCCTTTCAAGCTTACTTGATGTGTGATCTGTCAACAGCCTGCAAGAGGCTCTCGGCTCTGCTGTGGTCCTGATGGATGACTGCTGCGGCTGCCACACTTTTTTTCTCTTAGCTTTTGTTCTTTCTCACTTCTAGATGTGTCTACATATTTTACTGAGACATAACAGAGAAAAATTACTGTTGGGATAATGATCCTGAAAATTAATAATTTTCTTTAATAAGCTTTTTTTCTTGTTAGTGCCCTTTAATGAATTTATCTAAGCTGTGGGAAGGGGAACCACTGTAAAGGCCATAGAGGGCTTTCTCATTATTCAAATGCTGGGTTGAAGGTGAGAATTTCATGTCGTCTGTAATAACTTCTGAAAGTGGCATTATAACCCATATATTTTACCTGTAGAACATATTTAATAAACTTATAAAGCTTTTATCTTTGTTCTACCTACACAGAAGATAGATGGAACACCATGAACCAAATACATTGGTTTGTTGATTTTTACTATTTAGATACTATCTGAAACAGAGGACAGTTAACTGTCACATGAAGGTGAAAAAGACAGACTTCTTAGAAATAGCAAGAGGTAATGATTTAATACTTGGGCTAGTTTGGCTAAGGTTCTGTCTATTAGAACTGTGCTGACTAGTATGGTAGCCATCAGCCACATGTGGCTACTTAAATTTAAATGTATTTGTTAAATATTAAGATTTAAAAGTTAGTCTCTCATCCACACTGACCACACTTCAAGAACTCAGTAGCCATAAGCAGCTAGTTGTGGCTATATTGGACCAAGCAAATATAGAACATTTCCATCAGAAAAACTCTATAGACAGTCCTACAGAAGACTCTCTCAGCTTGTTGACCCTATCTGAGCAGGGCAAAAGGGAAAGTACCTTCTATGTAAAATGCTGATGTTTGCTTGGGTTAAGGTTAATTGCTACTTAGGACTGTGTGCTATGTGGAAATAGACCTGTGCTGAGGGTGATGCATTTCTGAATTGTGAATATAGTTTTTACCTCCAATTGAGCTGGCAGTTTTTCTTCCCAGAAGAGCCTATTGACTTATAGGTAGTGACTGAGTATTCAATAATTTAATAGTTTACAGATTTGCCTTATTTTTCTTTTAATTGAAGTATAAAATAGTTATTTTAAATTATGTTAATAAATTACTGTATGGTATTTCCTACTTAAGAAAATCTGCAAAACAAACACATATGATTTTCTGGTTGAAAAATAATTGTTTGCTTTATAGTAAACAAATACATTTATTTTTTATTTTATTTGTATTAAAAAAAGAAATTCTTGCAATTGCAAGATTCTTTAGTGCAGTTAAAATCAAATCAGATGAATTTTTTTTGGGGCTTGTACATTTATATCCAAGAACATCAACTGTATTGCTATATTATTGTCAAATATTATAGATTTGCCCTCAACTCAAAGTAACTGCTTTCCAGATCATCAACAGAAATTTCAGTTTTCAACTGTGCTCAAATGCCTAGAGCACAGGTCTCTCAAAATTATCTTTTCAGAACCATACATCTTTATAAAAGTTGAAATTACAGAACCAAAGAGTCAATCAATTAGGTAGGAAAATGATACTGAGTTAATCATTGGGATAAAAATTTTAAGCACTGAGTGCTTCAATAGCCAGTAATTGGACAGCCAATTTGTTTGTAAGATTAAGAATTCTGGGGGACAGATCCAAGATGGTCGAATAGGAACAGGTCCGGAGTGCAGTTCCTGGTGAGACTGCAGAGGGTGAGTGATCACCCTTTTCCAAATGAGGTTTTACTGCCCACAGGCCAGGAGATTCCCAGGTGGAAAAGCACCACGAGTCTCCAGCATGGCTGTTTCATCTGGCACAGTGAGTCTCTGCACAAAAACTCACACAAATCTGGACAGCAGTTTCAACTGGTGCCTGGAATGCCTGGGAAACAGAATCACCCATTCAGCTGAAAAAAAGTGGGCTGAAACAGGAAGCCAGGTGATCTGGCTTGGCAGATCCACCCCCACAAAGACCAGCAATCTGAAACACTCTGGATTGAGAGTTGCACAGCAAGCACAGCTGGACACGGGACGGTCCAGCTCTGTGCGGGGAAGGGTGTCTGCCATTACTGAGGCAGTCCACCATTGCCAAGGCAGTCCACCATTACTGAGGCAGTCCGCCATTATCAAGGCAGTCTGCCATTACAGAGACAGTCTGCCATTACTGAGGCAGACCGCCATTACCGAGGCAATTCTAACTATACCTGTATAAATGAAACCACAAGGAAGTTCACGCAGCAGCTGGGCAGAGCCCAAGGCAGCCCAGCAATGCTTCTGCTGGCAGACTGTGACTCGGCTACCATCTTGCTGGGCAGGGTATCTCTGAAAAAAGGTAGCAGCACATCAGAAACTTAAAAATAAAGCCCCACCTTCCCAGGACAGAGCACCTGGGAAAAAAAGCAGTAATGAGTTCTGCTGCAGCAGACATAAACGTACCTACCTAGCAGCTCTGAATGGAACAATGGAGCTCACAGATCAGCACTTGAACTCCAATAAGGGACAGACTGTCTCCTCAAGCAGCTCCCCGACCCCTGTATATACAAAGAGACACCTCATAAAGGAGAGCTCAGGCTGACATCTGATGGGTATCCTTCTGGGACAAAGATAACAGAAGAAGAAACTGGCAGCAACCCTTACTGTTCTGCAGCTGCCACAGGTGATCCCCAGACAAGCAGGGTCTGCAATGGACCTCTAGCAGGCCTACAGCAGAGAGGCCTGATTGTTAGAAGGAAAACTAAAAAAATAGAAAGAAATATCATCATCGACAAAAAGGACGTCCACTCAGAGACCCCATCCAAAAGTGACCAACTACAAAGACCACAGGTAGATGAATCCACAAAGATGGGAAGAAACCAGCACAAAAAGATGAAAACACCCAAAACCAAAATGCTTCTCTTCCTCCAAGGGATCACAGCTCCTCACCAGCAAGGGAACAAGGCTGGATGGAATATGAGTCTGACAAATTGACAGAAACAGTCTTCAGAAAGTGGGTAATAAACTTCTCTGAGCTAAAAAAACATGTTCTAACCAAATGCAAAGAAACTATGAACCTTGAAAAAGGTTTGACAAAATGCTAACTAGAATGAACAGCTTAGAGAAGAATATAAATGAGTTGATGGAGCTGAAAAACACAACACGAGAACTTTGTGAAGCATACACAACTTTCAATACCCAAATAGACCAAACAGAAGAAAGGATATCAGAGATTGAAGATCAATTCAATGAAATAAAATGAGAAGGCAAGATTAGAGAAAAAAGTACAAAGAAAAGAACAAAGCCTCCAAGAAATATGAGATTATCTAAAAAGACCTAATCTATATTTGATTGGTGTACCTGAATGAGAATGAATCCAAGCTGGAAAAGAATCTTCAGGATATTATCCAGGAGAACTTCCCTAACCTAGCAAGGTAGGCCAATATTCAAGTTCAGGAAATGCAGAGAACACTACAAAGATATTCCTCAAGAAGAGCAACCCCAACGCACATAATTGTCAGATTCACCAGGGTTGAAATGAAGGAAAAAATGCTAAGAGTAGCCAGAGAGAAAGGTCGGGTTACCCACAAAGGGAAGCCCATCAGACTCACAGTGGATCTCTCAGCAGAAACCCTACAAGCCAGAAGAGGGTGGGACCAATATTCAAAATCCTTAAAGAAAAGAACTTTCAACCTAGAATTTCATATTCATCCAAATAAGCTTCATAAGTGAAGGAGAAATAAAATCCTTTATGAACAAGCAATTGTTCAGAGATTTCATTACCAGCAAACCTGTCTTACAAGAGCTCCTGAAAGTAGCACTAAATAAGGAAAGGTACAACCAGTACTAGCCACTCCAAAAACGTACCAAATGGTAAAGACCATCAACACAATGAAGAAATTGAGTCAACTAATGGGCAAAACAACCAGCTAGCATCAAAATGGCAGGATCGAATTCACACATAACAATATTAACCCTAAATGTAAATGGGCTAAATGACCCAGTCAAAAGACGCAGATTGGCAAATTGGATAAAAAGTCAAAACCCATAGATGTGCTGTATCCAGGAAACCCATCTCACATGCAAGGATACACATAGGCTCAAAATAAAGGGATGGAGGAAGATTTACCAAGCAAATGGAGAGCAAAAAGAAGCAGGAGTTGCAAAACTGGTCTCTGATAAAATAGACTTTAAATCAACAAATATCAAAATAGACAAAGAAGGGCATTACATAATGGTGAAAGGATCAATGCAACAAGAAGATCTAATGATCCTAAATATATATGCACCCAATAGAGGAGCACCTGGATACATAAAGCAAGTTCTTACCAACCTACAAAGAGACTTAGACTCCCACACAATAATAGTGGGAGACTTTAACACTCCACTGTCAATATTAGACAGATCAACGAGACAGAAAATTAACAAGGATATTCAGGACTTGAACTCACATCTGGACCCAGCAAACCTAACAGACATTTACTGAACTATCCACCCCGAATCCACAGTTTACACATTCTTCTCAGCACCACATTACACCTACTCTAAAATTGACCACATAATTGGAAGTAAATCACTTCTCAGCAAATGCAAAAGATTGGAAATCATAACAAACAATCTCTCAGACCACAGGGCAATCAATTTAGAACTTAGGATTAGGAAGCTAACTCAGAACCATACAACTTCATGGAAACTGAATAGTGGGCTCTTGAATGTTGACTAGATAAACAATGAAATGAAGGCAGAAATAAAGATGGTCTTCAAAACCAACAAGAACGAAGACACAATGTACCAGAATCTCTGGGACACATTTAAAGCAGTTCTAGAGGAAAACTTACAGCAATAAACGCCCACATGAGAAGCATGTAAAGATCTAAAATCAACACCCCATCATCAAAATTGAAAGAGCTAGAGGAGCGAGATCAAAAAAACTCAAAACCTAGCAGAAGACAAGAAATAGCTAAGATCAGAGCAGAACTGAAGGAGATAGAGACACAAAAATCCCTTAAAAAAATTAATAAATCCAGGAGCTGGTTTTTTGAAAAGATCAACAAAATAGACCACTAGTCAGAATAATAAAAAAGAAAAGAGAGAAGAATTAAATAGATGCAATAAGAAATGATAAAGGGGATATCACCACTGATCCCACAGAAATACAAACAACAATCAGATATTACTACAAAAACTTTATGCACATAAACCAGTAAACCTGGAAGAAATTGATAAATTCCTGGACACTTGCACTCTCCCAAGACTAAACCAGGAAGAATTTGAAACCCTGAATAGACCAATAACAAGGGCTGAATTTGAGGCAGCAATTAATAGCCTACCAACCAAAAAAAGCCCAGGTCCAGATGGGTTCACAGCAGAATTCTACCAGACATGGAATGAGGAACTGGTACCACTCCTTCTGAAACTACTCCATACAATCTAAAAAGAGGGAATCTTTCCCACATCATTTTATAAGACCAACATTATCGTGATACCAAAACCCAGCAGAGACTCAACAAGAAAAGAAACTTCAGGCCAAAATCCATGATGAACATAGATGCAAAAATCTTCAATAAAATACTGGCAAACTGATTGCAACAGCACATCAAAAAGCTTATCCATCATGATCAAGTAGGCTTCATCCTGGGGATGCAAGGCGGGTTCAACATACACAAGTCTATAAATGTAATCCATCACATAAACAAAACCGAAGACAAAAACCACATGATTATCTCAATAGATGCAGAGAAGGCCTTCGACAAAATTCAACAGTGCTAAAAACTCTTAATAAACTAGGTATCAACAGAACGTATCTCAAAATAATTAAAGCTATTTATGACAAACCCACAGCCAATATCATACTGAATGGGCAAAAACTGGAAGCATTCCCTTTGAAATCTGGCACTAGGCAAGTATGCCTTCTCTCACCATGCCTATTCAATATGGTATTGGAAGTTCTAGCCAGAGCAATCAGGCAAGAAAAAGAAACAAAATATATTCAATTAGGAAAGGAGGAAGTCAAATTGTCTCTATTTGCAGACAACATGATTGTGTATTTAGAAGGCCCTATCGTCTCAACCCAAAATCTCCTGAAACTGATAAGCAACTTCAGGAAGTCTCAGGATACAAAACGCTCATCATCACTGGTCATTGGACAAATGCAAATCAAAGCCACATTGAGATACCATCTCATGCCACTTAGAATTCCTCAAGGACCTAGAAATAGAAATTCCATTTGAGCCAGCAATCCCATTGCTGGGTATATATCCAAAGGATTATAAATCATTCTGTTATTAAGACACATGCACACATATGCTCACTGGAGCACTGTTTACAATAGCAAAGACCTGGAACAAACCCAAATGCCCATCGATGATAGACTGGACAAGGAAAATGTGGTGCACATACACCATGGAATACTATGCAGTGACTGGTACTAGTTGTTCCTTTCCATGTTTAGTGCTTCCTTCGGGAGCTCTTCTAAGGCAGGCCTGGTGGTGACAAAATCTCTCAGCAGTTGATTGTCCATAAAGAATTTTATTTATCCTTAGCTTATGAAGCTTAGTTTTGCTAGATATGTTATTCTGGGTTGAAATTCTTTTCTTTAAGGATGTTGAATATTGGCCCCCACTCTCTTCTGGCTTGTAGAGTTTCTGCTGAGAGATACACTGTTGAGTCTGAAATGTGACATAATGTTGTTTCTACAAAAAAATACAAAATTAGACAGGTGTGGTGTCATGTGTCTGTAGTCCAAGCTACTCAGGAGGCTGAGGTGGAAGGATCGCTTGAGCCTGGGAGGTTGATGCTTCAGTGAGCCATGATTGTGCCCCTGCACTTCAGCCTGGGTGACAGAGTGAGATCTTATTTCAAAATGAAAAATTAAACTCACAGCCAACTACTAGAACTTTTGCCTGAACAAAGCTTATGTAGCACACATATTGTCTTCATAAAGTACATGTCTTAGACTCTTTTATGTTGCTATAAAAGAGTACCTGAGACTGAGAAATTTATAAAGAAAACAGGTTTATTTATCTCATTGTTCTGTAGGCTGAGAAGTTCAAGGGCATTGCCCTGGCTCCTGGCAAGGACTTTTGTGCTGCATCATAACATGGTGGAGAAGGTCAAAGGGGAAGTGGGCACATATGACGAGAGGAAACTTGAGGGGCATCCTGGCTTTATAACAATTCACTCTCTTAGGAACTAATTTATTCCCTCAAGTGCTAATGAAGTCTTATGAGAGTGAGAACTCACTAATTCAAGAACAGCACCAAGCCATTCATGAGTGTTCTGCCTCCATAGGCCCCACATTCTAACATCACCACACTGGGGATCAAATTTCAACGTGAGCTTTGGTGGAGACAAACTATATCCAAACCATAGCAGTATATCACATCCTTTTTGTACTTAGGAACACTAAACAGTACTTTAGCACTATGTTTGGGGCCATTAAACAGTGAAATCACCAACAAACAAAAAACACAAAATGTGAAGAATGTGGTACTAAATATACCATAAAAAGGCCATTCTTTTTTTCAGTAGGAGAGCTGAAACTAGAAGGCAGAGCACCACTTTTCTTTACTTCATTGGGAATGTCTGCCCCAGGCAACTTAAATGTTTCACCACTCTGTGAATGCATATGTCTACCAATGACTGAAGGTGCCACAGATAATGATTTTGGATTTGCAAGCAAATTTGAGCAAGTAGGTGAATTCCAGAAATGTGGAATTGGCAAATAAAAAGAATGGACTCTATATGTATATGCACATGTTTATATAAACATATGTATGTGGGAGCTTGTAAAAGCTAACAGAAATTCCTGAAAATTGGCAAAGATCTCCTATGATTCTCCAAATAGCAAATGAGATAGCCAGCCTGCTATTAAGTACAAAGAGTATAAAAGGAAGTTAGGAGAAAAGAAGTTGGAAAAAAATGAACTCAGGAGAACAGTATGTATATTGAGAACCATATCAACCTTGGGAGGCTAACATATAGTGGTCAGTGCAAGATTGCAACTTGTGCATGTTATTATAAATTAGGATGGTCTTTATGACATTCAGGATATTTAAAATAACTCTTTGGAGAAATTAATATTGTAAGAGTTGTTATTATCACTTGATAATGGTGAACTCATCTTTACTACTATGTATAGACTTTCCTGAGTATCCATGGAAGGCTGGGGTCATAGAGAAAGAAGGAGGTAGACATTATAAATTAAACCCAGACAAAGTATTTTTTTTTTCTCAATTCCTAACTTCAACTATGTCCTCCTGTGAATTTCCTTATCCATTCATAGTTCTCCTTATTTTAGGTGTACAAGGAAGAAATTTGACATTTGCCTTCATCCTGTACCCTCATTCTATTTTTCAATCTCCAATGACAATTTTCAGGTACTTAAAATACTTAAACTCCATCTAATTAATAAAGAAATTGACAGGTTGTGGTATATTTATTATAAAAAATGAGGACAAAGAAGAATAAAACCTTTTAATAATGTGTGTCAGCACAGAATTATTTACCTAGACCATATCTGAAGGCCTAATATGTGCATGTGCTGACATAGCTATTGGAGGTAACACAGAGTTCTAAGTTTCAGGAGCCACAATTCAACCATCTTTTTCTCTTCCTGCAGTACATAATAGTGCCTTAACCTGCAAGACTTGATGATAATAGTGGAGGTAGCTACCATCTATCTAACACTTTTTATGGACCAGACAGGATGATGACTTTCTTTCAAACGTTATCTTAGTTAATCCTCATAATGGGCCATTTATAAACAGGGAAATTGAAATCCAGAAAGGTTCAGTATCTTGGTTAAGGGTCGCATAGTTGGAAAATAATTTTTATGTGTTAAAACTGAGTTTCCATCTGGGTTACACAATTAATCTTTAGTTTCCTTCTAGGCAGCAAAGTGGAAAACACTCAGGAGAAATTTCAAATACCAAGGAAAAGTGCCGCCTAAACAGACTTGTTTTTTAGATGTTTTAACATCTGTTTCTAACTCATCAAAATAGTATAGATTCATGAGTGTGGTATAGCACTCTATCACAATGCACATGCTTGGTGACATTTTATTCTTGTCTTCTGAATTAACACCAAGGTACAATAAAATTACTGTTCTGGAAAACACTATATATAATTTTCTCTTCCTCCTCAAAGTTAATTAGGTGGTGATAATAACAGTTCCTATTTACTGCAGTATGTTTCACACTTTGTGTTAAGGGCTTTGAAAGCCTATCTCTTTGATATTACAATAATCTTATGAAGAAATTGTTATCCTTATGCACATTTTCAGATTCAAATACGAAGCTTAGACTGCTTGAATAACTTGCTTAATATAACTCAGTTTGCATAAGTGAGAAAACGGAAATTTGAACTTACATTTTTCTTTCTTAACCCTTGTCTTTAATGAATACACTGCTAGCTATTCTGCCTCCACATTGGTAGTCAGCTAGTATTTATTCAACTCGTACCAAGTTTCTGATCTAGTGTAGTAATGTACCTGTACTCCACCCTCCAGAAACCTTTTGTCAGACTGGGAATACAAAATGACTTGCAGGAAGAAATTGAAGAATAAAGAATTATTGGGTTTTATGAATCCAAATACAATGAAAATTTAGGGAAGTTACTGATTGGAACTGAAGATATTAGGAATGCTTCATGGAATAAGTAGAGCTAACAGTATCTTTTAGACATTGGATGGGATTGAGAAAGGCAGTGAAATGAGAGGCTCTAGGCAGACAGCGCACCGTGCGCAAATGCTGAGGAATGAAAATAAATTAAGTGATCTGACTGAAAGAGGGAAAACATTCACTGACATTTCAGCTCTTCATTTATTTAACATAGCTAGGATGTGTCTAGCATTTGACTAGGTACCATGTAAATGGTTGCCCATTGACATGTAAATAACTATATTGGATGTTGAAGGAGATTTATCTGTATATAGCAGTTTCTCCTTATCCATGGTTTTTTCCCACAGTTTCAGTTACTGACATTATTTGGGTTACTGTCAATTATGGTAGCTGTCTGGCTTTTCTACTTTGGTCCTTGCTGCTACTAAGGAAAGTCAAGCACACCCACAGGAGTTAGGTGGGTACAAGGGAGTCTTACACCACAATAGATCTACACTATTTCATTTGAAGGATGGTCCAAATGTATTAACATAAAATTTCAGAAATAAACAATTCAAACATTTTAAACTGTGTGAGCCTGAGCAGCATAATGAAATCTTGCACCACTCTGCCATGTCCTACCCTGTCTTGCCCGAGTGAGTCATCTCTTTGTCCAGTGTATCCAAGTTGTCTATGTTCCCTGCCCATTAGTCACTTAGCAACAATCTTGGTTATCAGATTGAGATAACATAGTACCTATATACATATTCAGTTGGTACTCCCCTTGGTTTTAGGCATCCACCGATCTTGGTTTCAGACATTCCAGGTCTTGGAATGTACCCCTCATGGATAAGGGAAGACTAATGTACCTCAGTTATGTAAGGTATGCAAGGCATTTTCTTGATTTTTGAAAGGAGACATAGTGTATTACCAGTAGCAGCAAAAAGAAATTTTTGGAGTCAGAATATTCGGGTTTTAGTCTCAGACTGGTCATTAATTATTTAACTGCATAATTTTGGTTAACTCCATTATTCCATTTCATAGGGGGAGAATGGCATCTTCTTGCCTGGTTCATGGAGTTGTGCAAGGACAAAATAAAAATGAAAGACTTTTGAAAACTGCAAAGTACTTAATTTATAGATATTTATTAACAGTATTTATTATGGGAGGCATATGTGGGAGGTTGGTTTTTGGAGAGGCTATTTCTTAGCAAACCAATGAAGAGTAATCCAGGTTAGAATGGTGTGGTAGCTTCAGGGATGGAAAGGAAAAAGACAATCTGGGAGTTATTCCAGAGAAAGAATCATGAAACACAGAGGTTAATGACTGGTTAGATTTGAGTGATTTAGTCATCTACTCTTACATTATTAAATATCTACTCTATATCAGATACTGAGGATTTGTCGTTGAACAAGTCATACATGCCCTGTGCCCTCACATGATGGAGTGGAGGCATTTAACAAATTATTCAACCTTTGGAGAACAGTGAAATGGAGCAGTCTTATAAGAGCATAAAACAAGCAAGACTGAGGGCTTAAAGAAAGTTTCTCTGGGGAAATGATGTTCAGGTTGAGATGTGAAGCAGGAGTGGGATTTAGATGGAAGGGATCAGATCATTCCAGTAAAAGATAGCATGAAAGAATTCCTCAAGACAGAAAAGAACATGACACATTCTAAAAATAAGGCAAGTCTAGTGTAGACTCCCCTGTACTCACCTAACTCCTGTGGGTGTGCTTGACTTTCCTTAGTAGCAGCAAGGACCAAAGAAGAAAAAGCAGACAGCTGCCGTAATTGACAGTAACCCAAATAATTCATGAAAGCCATCATATTAGAAAATATTCTCAATTCTTTTCCCGTGTTGGAGTTTTGTCCCTTGCAGCAATGACAACCAGAAAGAATAGGTGAAATAGTACAGATATTTAAAAATTGTGTTGTATGTATACCAAATTATTTGCCATACTTTCTCTATTATGCAAATTAATTGCAAACTCCTTCCCTAGCCTTCCTCCTAGATAAAGTTAGATAGGCAGCCGGGTGTGGTGGCTCATGCCTGTAATCCCGGCACTTTGGGAGGCAAAGGCAAGTGGATCACCTGAAATCAGGAGTTTGAGACCAACCTGGCCAACATGGCGAAATCCAAACTATACTAAAAATACAAAAAAAAGTAGCCGGGCATGGTAGTGTGCGCCTGTAATACCAGCTACTACGGAGGCTGAGGCAGAAAATTCGCTTGACCTGGGAGGTAGAGGCTACAGGGAGCTGAGACTGTGCCACTGCACTCCAGCCTGGGCGACAGAGCAAGACTCCGTCTCCAAAACAAACAAACAAAAAAACACAGATAGGCAATATGTTCCTTTGTTTAATATTAATTTTATTTATTTTTTCATTTATATTATTTTATGATTATGAACTCTGTAAACATGGAGAGCATGAAGTGGTGCATTTTCAGTTTAAATCATTTTTAAATTGTTTAATATCTACTCATACATACTGTACTTGATAAAACTCAAAATCTGCCCTTGGCTTCTATATGCTTCTAGTCACCAGACCATAAATGCAATCGGATCTTTCTGCTTTTTCTCTCATGTTTGTCAATCAGCTTTATATTGTCTTCTTATTTTGCTGACTGGGACCACTTCAGTCTAGCACTGAAAATCTTTCTAGTACTTTGTATATCCAATCATATCCTTCATTTTTAAGGCTTGATAGTAGATGTATTTTTAACTGACAATACTACAAGAGGGTACATTAATTTTCACTTTTTAATCCTTTTCCTTTACTTCTAAGGAATATGTTTTCTTCTTCAAACAGACAATAGTTAGAGCCAAGAGACAGAAAAGATGACATAAGATAAGGCCAGAGGTAAAGGAGGCCACATCATGGTGGGCCTTAAGGATTATATTAAGGATGCTGGACTTTTTCCAAATGGCATTTAGTACTATAATACATTTGTAAGCAAGGGGGCAATATAATTGTTAGCATTTTAAAATATTTTTATTTCAGTATTTGCAGCTAGACTTTATTTTTAGAATAATTTAGAAAAAAAGGGAAGATAATGCAGAGTTTCCATTTATCCCATACCTAGTTTTCCTTGCTATTGACATCATGTATTAATGTGGTGCATTTGTTATAATTAATAAAACCAATATTGATTCATTATTATTAACTAAAGACAATACTTCATTCAGATTTTCTTAGCTTTTACCCATTGTCCTTTTTCTGTTCCAGGATCTCATTCAGGATTCCATGTAACATTTAGTAGTCATGTCTCCTTAGACTCATCTTGGCTATGACAGTTTCTTGAATTAACTTATTTTAGGACATTGACAGTTTTGAGGGGTACTGATCAGGTATTTTGTAGGATGCCCATGTATTGGACATTTTCTGCTTATTTTCTCCTGATAAGACTGAGGTTATGGATTTTTGGAAAAAAAAAGGACTGTAGATATATAATGTAATTTTCATTGCATCATTTCAAAGGTAAGTACTATCAACACTATTAGTCACTGTTGATGCTGGCCTTCATTACCTGACTGAGGTAGTGTTTGTCAGGTTTCTCTACTGTAAAGTTACTTTCCCTTTACTTCTTTTCACATTGTGCTGTTTGGAAGGAAGTCGCTATGCAAAAAACACTTTTAAGGAGTGGGAGTTGTACTTCTTCTTGGGAGTGGAGTAGCTATATAAATTCTTTGGAATTATTCTGCAAGACTTTTTTTGGAGAATTTTATTAGTTCTAAAACTACAATATGCTTCAGGTTCATCTTGTATGTTTCCTGCCCCAGTACGAAAATCAACCATTTCTTCATGAAGTCCTGGTTCCTTTTATTGGAGCATGATATTAGCAATCACAATCAGGCAGTAGGTGTTCTCATTGCTACAGGATGTGTTGCTTTTAGGCCTTTTCAGCTGATAGACAAAAAAAATTATGTAGACACCTACATCAAATGATCATCTCAAAATACATGTGTTTGTGCATTTAGACTCCCACATGTAGCCTCCTACATTTACAAACACATATATTTTGAGACGATCATTTGATATTTGTATTTTATTATATTGACATATCTTACATTAATTAATTTTTAGATGGTAAATCAACAGTGCATTCCAGGAATAAATTCCACTTGGTTATTGTGTGTGTGTGTGTGTGTGTGTGTGTGTGTGTGTGTATAAATATGTGTGTATATACATGTGTGTGTGTGTGTGTGTGTGTGTGTATACATATATATATAATGTTGCTTGATTCAGTTTGCTAGTATTTTGTGCAGGATTTCTGCATCCATATTCGAAAGATATATTGGTTTGTGGTTTTCTTTTCTTGTGATGTATTTGTCTGGTTTTGGTATCAAGGTAATAGTAGCCTCATAAAATGTGTTGGGAAGTGTTTCCACCTGTTCTACATTTTGAAAGCATTTGTAAGAATTAGTATTAATCCTTTAAATGTTTAGTAGAATTAAGCAGTAAAGTCATCAGGGCCTAGGATTCTCTTTGTGGGGATTTTAGTTATTAGTAATTCAATCTTTTCAATTGATCTAGGTCTATCCAGATTGTCTAATTATTTTTGAATCAGTTTTGTAGTTCATGTCTTTCATTGAATTTGGCCATCTCACCTAAATTACCTAATTCGTTGATATGGAAATGTTCATAGTATTTTTATGATCCTTTTTATTTCTGTAAGAATGGCAGTAATGCCTCCTTTTCCTTTAAGATGATAATAATTTGAATATTCTTTCTCTTTTTTTGATTGATGTAGCTAAAAGTTTCTGAATTTTTTTGCTTTTTTTAAATAACTACCTTTTTGTTTCATTGTTTTTCTCTGCTGTTTTCCCTTTCTTTCTTTCACTAATTTCTGCTTTATTCTTTATTGTTTCTTTCTTTTGTCTTGCTTTGAGTTTAATTTGCATTTGCTATTCATTTTCCAGTATCTTAAAGTGAAAAATTAGGTTATTGATGTCAGATATTTCTTCTTTTTTTTTACATAGGCATTTAAAACTAAAAATTTCAATCTACACACTGCTTTAACTGTATTTCATAAGTTTTGGTGTTTTGTGTCTTCATTTTCACCCATCTCAAGATATTTTTTGACTTCTCTTTTGATTTTTTCTTTGACCACAGTTGTTTAGGATTCTATTGTTCACACCTTTGGATATATTTGTGACTTTCTCATATTTTTCCTGCTGTTGGCTTCGAATTTCATTTTATTATGGTCAGGGAATATATTTTATATTATTTCTGTCCATTTACATTTATAGAGTCTTGTTTTATTACCTAGTGTATGGTGTACTTTGAAGAATACTACATGTGCATTGAGAAAACATATATTCTGTTGTTGTTTGGCAAAGCATTCTATAGATACTTGCTAGATCCAGTTGGTTTATAGTATTTTTCCAGTGTTCTATTTCCTTTTTGATGTTCTGTTTAGTTGTTCTATCCATTATTGAAAGTGGAGTCATTTTTTGCTTTGTGGATTTTGGTACTGTGTTATTAGGTGCATGTTTTTTTCAGTGCAGGCTATTATAAAATATATATAATAGAAGGCCATTTGATCATGATCAGTGATCTTTGTAATGTGTCATTGAATTCAGTTTTCTATTATTTCATTGAGAAATGTTGCGTCTGTGTTAATGAGAGATATTGGCCTGTAGTTTTATTTTATCGTTGTTGTGCCTTTGTCTGCTTTTGGTCAGGATCTTACTATGTTGCCCAGGCTGAACTTGAACTATGGACTCAAGCAATCTTCCTGCCTTAGCTGGTAGTAGCTGGGACTACAAGCATGCACCACTGTACTGGGCTCTTTGAATCTTTTGAATATGTTATCCCACTGCTTTTTGGCCTCTATTGTGTCTGCTGAAAAGGCAGCTGTTAATATTATTTTGTTTCCTTACAACTGACAAACCAATTTATCTTGCTACTTTCAAGATTTTCTCCTTTTGTTTTACTTTCAGCTTGTTTACTATGATGTCTGTTGCGGATCTCCTTGTGTTTATTCTACTTAGAAAGTCTCACTATAATCAATATTGTACTCACACCCAGTTCAATATTATACTCACTCCCTAGCCTTGGAATATGGCAAAACAAAAGAAAAAATGTAAGGATTAAAAAACAAGAATTAAGATTATTATTACCTGAAGATGACATAATTATTCACATAGAAAACAAAAAAGAATCTCTAGAAAAATTATTAAAATAATAAAAGTTTACAAAAATAAAAGAATATCTAGAAAAATTATTGAAATAAATATGAAAATTAAGCAAAGTTGTTGGATATGAAATTAATATGCAGAAGTCAATTGTCTTTCTATAGGCTGTAGTTGTAAAATGCAATAGTGGTTTTCATATAAAGTTTTCATTTATTATAGCCACAGAAAAGTATAACTTCTAAATAAATCTACAAAACATGTGAAAGGACTATGATAAAAATTTTAAAACATTGAAAGAGCAATAATTAGAGAAGCAAGTCATTTTCAAGGATAAGAAGCTTTGGTATTTTAAAGATGCCAATTCTCTCCATAACTATTGTTTAAATGCAATATTAGTCAATATTCTGAAAAAGTTTTTTTTTGGACTATGAAAAGATGGTCCTAAAATTTACATTTTAGAAAAAAGCTACTTCAATAACAAAGGTGAAACATAGCAATGGTGAAGATGTGCCAGGCAGTAGTGGGACTGGGGAAACTTGTCCTACCAGATTTTAAAGCTGTGCTATTAAAATGATGTATTTGAAAAGTAGTTAGAAATATTGACCAATAGAACAGAATAAAGAGGCCAACATATTTAGGCACACAGAGATCTCTGACACATGACAGAGATATCACTACAGATCAGTGGAAAAGGATAAACTTTTAAACTTTTAATGGTATCAGAACAATTGATTATATGTATGGAAAGCAAAAGATTTATACGATCTCACCACACAAATAATTCAGAAGAAGCACTTACATTTGAAATATAAAATTTTAAATCTTTTAAAAGAAAATATAAAAATATATCTTAATGATCTTAGGATATAGAAACTTTTTTTCCCTAAGTCACAGAGCACATAGTCCATAAAGGAAGAATATTAGTAACTTTAACTGAGTTAAGAGTAAATGGCCAGGCACTGTGGCTCATGCCTGTAATACCAGCACTTTGGGAGGCCAAAGCAAGCAGATTATGAGGTCAAGAGATCGAGACCATGCTGGCCAACATGATAAAACCCCATCTCTACTAAAAATACAAAAATTAGCTGGGTGTGGTGGCATGCACCCATAGTCCCAGCTACTCTGGAGGCTGAGGCAGGAGAATCTCTTGAACCCAGGAGTCAGAGGTTGCAGTGAGCTGAGATTGCACCACTGCATTCCAACCTAGGGGACAGAGAGGGACTCCATCTCAAACAAACAGAAAAGAAAGTAAGCAAAGTCCATAAAGAAAATTATTTTAACTTTGACTATATTTAATTAAGATTTTCCATTATTTAAAGCACCATGAAGAGAATTAAAAGAAAAGAGAAAAACTGGGAGGCAATCTTAGCAAGACATATAGATAAAAGGAATTAGAATATAGAATATAAAAATAAATCTTACAAATCAATAAGAAAAAGACAAACTGCTGAATGGAAAAATAGTCATAAACATATATTTCAGAGAAGAGGAAAACACAAATGACCAATACCCATACTAAAAGACACTCTTATCTCACTAGGTACCAACAAATTGGAAAATAAAATCACATTTAGATACAATTTTACAAACACTAGAATAGTAATAATTTAAAAATCTGATATGGGAAGAGGTGTTGGTAGAAGGGTAAGGTGGCATTACAATTTTAGAAAACAATTTGACATTATATAGATCAGCGGAAGATGTACACATACTATAAATCAGCAATTCCATTTTTGTTTATATATCCTGGATGAAATTTTTCAACCAGTGGCATTTTTAAGAATATTTACAGCCACATCACTCAAAGAAAGTAAACTATTTTTAAAAAATAACCTAATTGTCTTTTTATAGTAAAAATACAAATATATCATGGGCTAGTCATAGTTCAGAATGCTAAAAGCAGTGGAATGAGTAAACTACAGATAGCTAGTACACATCAATAATTATGAATATCCTAAAGCAAGTCATTGAAGAATACATTTTAAATTTTAAGTAGATCTAAAATTTTAAAATAGGCAAAACTAAATGATATATATATATGTGATAAAACTCTAAAAAAGCATGGCCATTATCATACCAAACTTCAGGATGACAATTACCTCTGGAGGATAGGAGAGTGGTATAAATATGGAAGGACACAAGATAGCCTCAAAGGTATTAGGATGTTCTACGTCTATGGCTCATGGGTGTACAGGTATTCATTTTATTATTATTCCTTAAAATGACCATGTATTTTATGAATACACTTTTGGCAGACAGTAATTTTCCTAAAGATGATATTCCTAAGTAATAAGGAATTAGCCAATGCCCTAAAGTTTCAGTATTAAAAATCCTCTCTGCTGTAACAAAAACGGTGCTATCACTTTGATGGGGCCTTGAATTCAGGTCATAATGACTCATCTCTAAAGAACTTCAACCTGAAGGGCCATTGTTTCCAACCTCAAAAATCAAAAGACCCAGCATCTGGAGAGCACTTGATACTTTTGCCGCTCAATCATTTGCAGGCATCAGGATGCCACAATGTTTGTATTCAAAGTTGGGCTTAAGTCATTCATATCTCTTGCAGATCTGAGACATAAGGATGTTAGTAGCCAGCAATAAAATATATCTGGACCTAAATTTCCATTTTCCTCAAATGAATCATTCCCCTATAACGCCTGGCATGAATGAATAAAACCTCAGAGGTGACTAGTGTCTAAAATCTTCTCTTTGGAAGGAACCTTAAAATACTGAGATACATATCTCCATGTTTAAGATGGCAGGAAACCAGGAAGAAAATGAGAGGTAGAATATACAGGCATGGCAGGGGATGTTTGATAGTATACTGTACTTAAGAAGGTGAGAAGAAATGAACTCGAGGCTTATATGAGGTGGGGGTGGGGGATGAGAATATATTCTCTGTGTGCGAGAAAAGTTGTGATGGTATGAAATAGTGAGTGAAAAAGGACACAGAAGTCACTAACAATGCTACTGATCTGCCATTAGGAAAGATGCCTTTCAGCAACACTCGGAGAAGGCTGGTGATTGCATTTCTCCAGAACTGGGGTTTGTCCAGATAGTGCTATGACAGAAAGGAAAAACAGGTTGAAAATACAGTTCATGGAATTTAAGTTGAGAGGACAGATATAAATACTAGAAAGAGGAGAATGATTAGAAAGAATGTTAAAGAGTTGATGGGTGAGAGGTTCATGTGATGTCAACAACAATAAAAAAGGAAATCAAACAAGCTACAAGACTAGAACATTTATTCCCAGATCCCTTTGCTTGTCCCACCATCCTACCTTTAAAATGTTATTCACTGGGTGTATTAGTCCATTCTCACACTGCTAATAAAGACATATCCAAGACTGAGTAATTTATAAAGAAGAGATTAGTTGCACAGGGTTGGAAGGCCTCAGGAAACTTACAATAATGGAAAGGGAAGCAAAGATGCTTACATGGCTGCAACAAGAAGTACAGAGTGAAGGAAAGGAAAAGGCCCTTATAAAACCATCAGATCTTGTGAGAACTCAGTCACCATCAGGAGAACAGCATGGAGGTAACCACCCCCATGATTCAATTACCTCCCACTGGTTTCCTCCCATATGTGTGGGTTATGGAAGCTACAATTCTAGATGAGATTTGGGTGGGGACACAACCAAACCATATCACCAGAGCTCACTGTAGCAGTTGTGGTGGAAATCAAAGTAGGACTTGGATTCAGGAGAAATTACTAGATATTTAAAATGATTTCAGATTTCTGCTATCATAATATTACTACAAAGTCTTTCTTATATATTCCTATTTATGATGAATTTTTTAGTATGATGAGGTCATAAAAAACCATTCATTCAAAGAGTGTTCATAATTTAATTTTAATCAATATGGACACATTTTGATTCCCTGAATGGTTGTAATGATGAAGACCCTCACCAACAATATGTAATAGGGCTTTTTACTACACCTTCATAGAAGCAAGATGCTATCATTTAAAGACATCAGTGTTATTTTCTAACATTATCTCCCTGATCTGGTTTGGCTCTATGTCTCCACCCAAATCTCATGTTGAATTGTAATCTCCACATGTCAGGGGCGGATTTCCCCCATGCTGTTCCCATGATAGTGAGTGAGTTCCCATGAGATCTGATGGCTTAGAAGTGTGGCACTTTCCCCTTCCCTGCAACCATGTAAGAAGTGCCTTGCTTCCCCTTCCCCTTCCACCATGAATGTAAGTTTCCTGAGGTCTCCTCAGCCATGTAGAACTGTGAGTCAATTAAATCTTTTTTTTTTTTTTTTATAAACCACTCAGTTTCAGGTAGTTCTTTATAGCAGGGTAAAAATGGACTAATATACTCCACATAAGATATTTTAATTTCTTTTTTACCCCAAATTCAATTATCTGAATCAATTACTTGATCTAAAGCAGGTCCTAATTCCCCAGGCCATGGAGCAGCACCAGTCCATGGCCTATTAGGAACATAGGAATGGGGCCTCACAGTAAGAGGTGAGTGACAGGATCCCTGCACATGCAAGGGATCTAGGTTGCGTGCTCCTTATGAGAATCTAATGTCTGATGATCTGTCTGTTTCCCATCACCCTCAGATGGGACTATCTTGTTGCAGGGAAACAAGCTCACAGCTCCCACTGATTGTACATTATGGTGAGTTGTGTAATTATTTCTTTATATATTACAATATAAAAATAATGGAAATAAAGTACACAATAAGTGTAATGCACTTGAATCATCCCAAAACAATCTTTCCCTGCTCCCTCTCATCTGTGGAAAAAGTGTCTCCCATAAAACCTATCCCTGGTGCCAAAAAGGTTGGGAATTGCTGGTCTGGAGTGTAGACGCTAGGCTGGTTTTATAGCAAAATTCAGAGCAAAAGAACATAAAATGTGCTGCAGCTTTATCACAGTTATTTCTTTACAAAGCAATCTCTCCAACAGGTTAGTAACATTTTTTTAAAAAGCCATTTAAAATTGCATTTTTCTAAGTACCATTTGCATTTCTTACGTATATTTGGCATATTATTCATTAATTATATCATCATTAAATTATATTATAATATATATTTGTTGCAATGAAAACGAGAGTACTTCATACTGAGTATCTTTCAATAATCCGTACAAACTTCCCTGATAATGAGTTAAGTGACAAATACTTAGGTAATGGCAGGTAAATTATCAAATTTTTTTTTATTATGTAGATATCTATGGTGGAATTAATTACATAGTGTTTAAGAATTATTTAATGATACTGGGAATGTTTATTAAAGTTAATTGTTATATATATATATGCATGTATATGCCATTTTTCACTCATATTGGCCATATCTATATATTGGTATATGTAGATACATCTCTCTCTATAGATAGATAGATACATACATACATACGTTGATAGATACATCTCTCTCATATGTGTATATATACACATATGAAAGATATATTTACATATGTATACATATATACATATATATACACATATGAGAGAGATGCATCTATGTATCTATGTATTTATGTATGTGTGTATGTATGTATGTATATATCTATCTATCTATATATAGAGAGATGTATCTACATATACCAATATATAGATATGGCCAATATAATGAGTGAAAAATGGCATCTGATTTAACATGAATTTTTCCTTGCTACATGTAAAATTAAAAGCTTTTTTTTTTTTTGAGATGGAGTCTTGCTCTGTTGGCCAGTCTGGAGTGCAGTGCCATGATATCAGCTCACTGCAACCTCTGCCTCTCAGGTTCAAGTGATTCTTCTGCCTCAGCCTCCCAAGTAGCTGGGACTACAGGCATGGGCCATCATACCCAGCTAATTTTTTTTTTTTTTTGGTAGAGATGAGGTTTCACTATGCTGGCCAGGATGGTCTCCATCTTTTGATTTTGTGGTCCACCTGCCTCGGCCTCCCAAAGTGCTGGGATGACAGGCATGAGCCACTGCGCTGGGCCTCCAGCTTTGTACATGTTGATTGCTATTAGCCTTTTTCTCTTATGTATGCTTCTTGTTTGTTTGCTCTCTCATTTTTGCATTAGGATAGAGTCTTGAAAATAAGTCTGAGGTTGATAAATCAATTTTATTCTGAAACTTTTAAGGGGTCAACTTTTCTCCACTGTGTTGGTAAGAAAGTGTATAATTTTCCAGAGTTGAGTCTTTTCAGTTTTCGGCCATTTTAACATATTTTTAGAGTTTCCTCCTTTGACATATCCATAGAGCCTTTTTCAAGAAAGATCCAGATATTTCTTTTCATTCCAGGAAAGAAACAGAAGCTATCTCTATCTATCATCTATCTATCTATCTATCTATCTATCTATCTATCTATCTATCTATCTATCATATGTCTTTCTATCTCTAAATGTCAGAGCAGAATGGGAAACAACACATTACGGAGTACATGATACATTTTAGCATAAAGACCACCCAGAAAGTAAGAACCTCTCCTCCCACTCTTTCACTGTCTCCACCACATCCATCAGTGTCCATATTCATTTGTTTATTGTTGTAATGCCATTTCTGCACAGTCTGCACACTCTCTACCTCTGCGTGGAATATGCATGCTTCCCATATTCATCTTGTTGGTTCCAACTCAAACTTTATAGCCTAGCTTAAATGTCATTTATTCAGAACAGTCTTTTCTTCAGAAAAGTTTTCTCAGATCTTCTCATTTAATTTTCCTTGTATCATTTAATTATCACCTTTATCACATTATGATTTTTTTAAAATTACAATTATTTGGTTAATGTTTCTAACCTCCATTAGATGGTAAGCATTTTAGTGTCAGAGACTATATTTGTTTGTTTGTTTTGTTTTATTTTGTTTTGTTTTGTTTGAGATGGGGTCTTGCTCTGTTGCTCAGGCTGGAGTGCAGTGGCATGATCATGGATCACTATAGCCTCGACCTCTTGGGCTCAGGTGATCCTCTCACCTCAGCCTCCTGAGTAGCTGAGACCACAACTATGTGCCACCATACGCAGCTAACTTTTTTATTTTTTGTAGATATCGGGTCTTGCTATGTTGCCCAGGCTATTCTTGAACTCCTGGACTCAAATGATCCTCCAGCCTTGGCCACCCAAAGTGCTGGGATTACAGGCATAAGCCACCAAGTCTGACCATTGTGTTTGTTTTCGCACAGTATTTTGTTCCCCGCCTTCCATACAATATAGCGTTCAGCGTGAAGTTGACACTTCAGTTTTAGCATTTTCTTTACCTTACTTACAAATTGGACTTGTTTCTATTGATTCTATCTGTACATGTTACTAAGCTTACATATGAGCCATGCTAAAGCTTTGTCTATTAGTCTCACTTATCATTGGGGTTTGTTGTTTTTAGTGGGGTTATATCCATTTAACCTCATGTTTTAGTAATATAAAATTTTATACATGTTTAATGATTTGTTTGTTGTGGTTTCTTGCAGATTTGCTTTAGATACTATCTAGAATTAATGGAGTAAATTACTTATGGGCCCCTGTGGAGCATTGAACAGAAAGTTTTGTTCATGACTCAGGACTTGTAATGATTTCTTGCTCTGGGTATCTCTAAGATCTATCACAAGTATCTCTAGATGGAGCTATTTAACCTTTTCTCTTATAAACTAAAGCCATAAGAAATAAAACCAAAGGAACATGATCATGCTGTTTGTTTCTAGGATTCTAGGCCATAACTTTTGAAGATTGCTTAATGCTGGGGATTCCTGATAATGTGCACTGACTTCTTTATTCTTTTATCTTTTTCCTTAACAAAAAAAGCCAGTTATGCTGGTAAACACTATGTATGAGTAAAATAATTCTTTCTTTGGTCTGAGTCAACTGAGACCATTAACAATAATATTTTTATTTAAACCATTATTTTTTCCTAAAAAATCCAGAGTGTTTGTCTATCCAAAGTAACATTGTTTTGTGAAATGGTAAGTTTAAAGAAATCTATCATAATATATTAGCAAAAACAGAAACAATAAATACGCATAAGGTTGTTAAAAAATAAATTATGGTTTAATTTTAATTTTAATGATGAGCAAGTTGGGCTTCAGTCATAGACCAATATTTATTTTTAATAATAATGATGTCATCTGATCTCTCTCTATCTATAGTTCTTGGTCTAGCAATTTATATATCTACTTATTTATTATTATCTATTATTATATTCTAGCTGCTTTATTTTATTTATTATTTATTTTTTATTTTTTGAGAGAAAGATAGAAAGAGAAAAAAAAAGGGGGAGAGAGAACAAGATTCTTGCTCTATTGCCCGGGCTGGAATGCAATCTAAAAATAGGTATTAAAAACCTCTTTTATGCCGATAATTGTGCTTAACAATGGAGACAGGAAGGAATAAGGGAAGAAAATAACAAACAGCCAACCAACATTTCATTTAAGTCTGTGAAATGCTATGCAAATGCTGAAGAGTGATTCATTTCCAATTTTCCAATTATATGGTCACTTTCAAAATAGGTGTAATGTGATATTGAGAAAAATGTATGTTTTGTGGACCTGGGGTGGAGAATTCTATAAATATTCACTGAGTTTACTTGTTCCAGGTCTGAGTTCAAATCATAGATGTCCCTATTAATTTTCTATGCCATTGATCCATCAAATATTAACAATGTGGTGTCAAAATCTCCCGCTATTATTGTGCGGGAGTCCAGGTCTCTTTATAAGTCATTAAGAACTTGTCTTATGTATCTGGGTGCTCCTGAATCGGGTGCATATATATTTATAACCATTAACTCCTGTTGTTGCATTGATCCTTTTACCATTATGTAATGTCCTTCTTTGTTTCTTTTAGTCTTTGTTACTATTAAAGTCTATTTTGTGAGAGACGAAAGTTACAACTCCTGTTTTTTTTTTTTTTTTTTGCTCTCGATTTAATTGGTGAATCTTCCTCCATCCCTTTGTTTTGAGTCTTTCTATGTCGTTGTTTGTGAAATAGATCTGGATACAGCGTACCGATGGGTTTTGACTTTTCATTCAATTTATCTGTCTGTGTCTTTGATTGGGGCATTTAATCCATTTAAATTTAGAAGTAATATTAATATTTGTGAGTTCAATATTGTCATTTAATGCTAGCTGGCTATTTTGCCCATTAGTTGATGTAGATTCTTCATTATAGAGATACTCTTTATATTTGGTAAGTTTTGGGGATGACTGATACTGGTTTTTCCTTTCTGTGTGTAGTACTTCTTTCAGAAGCTCTTGTAAAGCAGGCCTGGTAGTGATGAAATCACTGAGTGCTTGCTTGTTTGCGAAAAATTTTCTTTTTCCTTCGCTTATAAAGCTTAGTTTGGCAGGATATGAGATTCTGAGTTGAAAATTCTTTTCTTTGAGGATATTGAATATTGACCCCCACTCTCTTCTAGTTTGTACGGTTTCTGTTGAGAGGTCTGCTATGAGACTGATAGGTTTCCCTTTATGGGTAATGTGACCTTTCTCTCTAGCTGCCCTTAAAATTTTTTCCTTTATTTCAACCCTAGTGAATCTAGCGATTATGTGTCTTGGAGTTGCTCTACTTGAGAAATGTCTTTGTGGTGTTCTCTGGATTAGCTGGAGTTGAGTATTGTCCTGCCTTACTAGACTAGGAAAGTTTTCCTGAATAATATCCTGAAGAA
Organism: Aotus nancymaae; assembly: GCF_030222135.1. Classification (NCBI taxonomy): domain Eukaryota; kingdom Metazoa; phylum Chordata; class Mammalia; order Primates; family Aotidae; genus Aotus; species Aotus nancymaae. Next base: position 57,969,561 of record NW_026988425.1, on the reverse strand, counting down.
TATTTTCCAACTTAGATTCATTATCTTCATGGCATTCAGATATACCTATCAATCATAAATTAGGTCTTTTCACATAGTCCCCTATTTCTTGGAGACTTTGCTCATTCCTTTTTACTCTTTCTTCTCTAATCTCATCTTCTCATTTCATTTCATTAAGTTGGTCTTCGACCTCTGATATCCTTTCTTCTGCTTGATCAATTTGACTGTTAAAACCTGTGCATACTTTGCAGAGTTGTCGTATTGTATTCTTCAGTTCCATTAATTCACTTATATTCCTCTCTAAATTGTCTATTCTCATTAGAATTTCTTTAAACCTTTTTTCAAGGTTCTTAGTTTCTTTACATTGGGCTAGAACATGTTCTTTTAAGTCACTAAAGTTCCTTATTATCCACTTTCTGAAGCCTAAGTCTGTTAATGGAACGCACTCGTTCTCCATCAGGTCTTGTTCTCTTGTTCATGAGGAACTGTGATCACCTGTAGAAGGAGAGGCATTCTGATCTTGGGTATTCTCAGCCTTTTTATGCTGGTTTCTTCCCTTCATTATTAGTTCATCCACCTGTCATCTTTGTAATTGCCTACTTTCAAATTAGGTCTCTGAGTGGATGTCCAACTTGTTGATTCCCAGTGCCAAAATCTGAGCAACCCACTGCGCCGTGGTGCTTCTCTGCCCAGGAATCTCCAGTCTGGCTTCCCTCTTGAGTCCCTTCTTCAATCAGGTAAATGGGCGACTCTGCCTTCCCGGAGCTCCAAACATCCATCAGTCCCGTTTACTCTGCACCAAAAACCGCCGCGCCGGGTCGCCGGTGAAACCACGACACCGGCCACAAGAGTTGCCCTGGCGACCCGTGGGGCTCCTCAGCTGGGAATCTTCCGGTCTGTGGGTAACAAAAATTCGTCTGAAAGTGTGGCATCCTCTCGTTCTGTGCGCTTTCTCTGGGAGCTACAATCTCGAGCTGCTAGTGATCAGCCATCTTGGATCTCTCCTCTAGCTGCTTTATATTTTGCCATTTAATCCTCAGAACAAGTCTGCTTTTTACATAATTAATTGTAAGTCAAATAGAAAGCACGTCTTCAGCTCTTGGGCATGCTGTTAAGTGTGTGTTTTAGATGACATACAGAACGCTCACTGTATGTTAAATTCTATATTTATCCTGCATACCAGCTCAAATACTTCTTTTTGAATTGGATGATTTTTGACTTTGTCTTTTGGATGGTGAGTTCCTCGAAGGCAAAAACTGTGTCTTGATAATAGTTATATCCCTAGTACTAAAAATTATTTTATCCAATATTGTAGCATGTGGGTAATTAGACTTAAATTTAATTAATTGAAATGGAACAAAATTAAACATTCAGTTTCTCAATGATACTAAGCACATTTGAAGTGCTTCATAATTATCACTTATGGCTAGTAGTTACTCTATTGGATGAAGATTGCATGATCATTTTCATTATTACAGAAAGTTCTACTGATGGCAATATTTAGGATAACAATTTGTCTATGAATAAATTCATTGCTCAAATTGATAAATATTTATCAAGTTGCTTATAAGATAAAGACATTAAGCATAAGAGACAGAAAATCAAAAAGTACAATTTTTCTCCAATTGTTTCCCTAGCTTATAATTTTGTGAACAAAATAGACATGAAACAACTCAGTGTTAATGGGCATGTATTTAACAGTAGACTATTTCAGATTCACTGTAGAAAGGCCTGTTTTTGAATTATCTGAGTAGAGTTTTTTATCAATCAGCAGCACATTCTAGTGAAAATATTTAACCTTTCCTTGGTTCCTGTGGCATAATTAGTATCAGAGGTACAGAAATCTATTCCTTTCTTTCTGGAACCATTAAAGAGATAAGAGCAGCAGATGTTATAACTTTTTAAAATTTGTACAAATTTCGGTGTTAGAGGAGTAGAGATTTAACTACACTTCAAGGAGAAGTGGGAGGAAAGGTACAGCATTTAACACAGCAGGAGGACCATTAGTGCCCTGCAGTAGGATGAACATGAGCAAAATTTTGTGCTGGCTTCCTGTGTTCATGATCTTGGGGGCTTTTTATTTCATTTGCTTCCATTATTTTCCTTTTGATTTTCTGGCAAACCAGTTTTACATGTGTTCTGACATCAAAGTTAAACAGGGAATAATAAAGAAGCCTCATGAAGGCTTCTACACCATTATGAGATGCTAATATACTAATTATCTAAGAAGAAGCCACAGTCCTGTTGGTAAATACAGAGGACTCACTTCTGATGCGTGCTGAAATAAATAGATAATGCAGCTGTAAATTTTCTTGTAATTGATGTGATCATTATTTTAAATCAGCCCAATTGGCTAGATTGTATTCCTTGAGCAAGTGTGGAGGGGTATTTATGTGTGATCGCTGTCTCTGGGAAAACTACACCTGGAATGGGTTTCCTCTACACCCCAAGGAGTGAGACTGCTGTAATTACTGATGAAAGGAGCATGATGATAAAACAGCAACAGCTGTTTAAAGAGTGGGTACATAGAATACATGGAACTCTCTGTAGCTTGAGAAAAGGGAACATTTTGCTTAAAACAAGTGAAACATTTTATTTTAGGAATACCAGGATTCCAAGAAATAAGGAATAATTGTGTAATTGAAGATGAGGTGGTAGACGGTAATTGTGCATCCCAACATCTAGGCCAGGCCAGTGTTTGACTTTTAGCTTTTCCACAACTGCCTATAGAAAGTATAGAAGGAAAATTACATAGAATTTGAAATGAGACTAGAATTCCTTCTCTGCTTCCATATAAGATTTTATTAATTCAAGATGCTGAAAATGACATCTGCTTGCAAACAATTTTTAGATGAATTAATGCCTTCCACATTTGGTAAAACTAAATGGGCTGGATTTTAACCTATGCCTAGTGTTCTATTATTGGAATGCTAAGCATGTGGGAGTTATTTATATCCTACTGCTCAAAGTCATTGCCAAGATTTGATTGCAAAAAGTAAAAAAAATTGCAACCTCAGGCATAAATGGGTTAAAGATCTTGTACTGCTTTAGTAATTTCTAATTTCTATCCGTTTATTTTAAAATGTGTATTCTTTGTAACATATTGAAAACAGCAACCAAAGAAACACTAATGGCAAAAAGCACTTTAATAGAAAGCATAAAATAATAATTACTTTCATCAGATCCATAAATTACATCTATCTGATTTAATTTTTTTATGTACCACCTGAAGATATCTTTAGTAAAACAAAAATAAGAGTTAAAAAGAAAAATTATATTTATTTCTACTTCACTCTTCCATTTCTTGGGAAGTAACACTTTTTATATCTTTAATGAATTATATCATAAGAGGGCTTTATAAATAGTATCTGAAACATTTCTTATGCCATATTTAGCGACTAAGCATGAAAATGATAAAAAGTGATACAGAAAAGAAGAACTCAAAATATCATATAACAAAAAAAGATTTTGTCTTCATTTGATTCTGAAGTTCTAGCTAGTTTTCAATCTATATTTTAATGTACGTTTGACCTATATATACAAAAAGAAAAAAATATGATCTTTCAAGATTTACTTAAATCATAAATACTTTAAATAAATTATCTTTATATTCCTTTAAAGAGGAAAAGATTCAAAAGTAAGTAATATGTTATTAATATTATTAAAATATATTAACTAAATGATTGGTATAATCTTTAAGGATTTAAGTTTTTAGATCTTTATTACAATACAAATTGATAAAATGATTTTTTTCTTTTTCTTTTCTTTTTTTTTTTTTTTTTGAGGCAGATTCTTGCTCTATCACCCAGGTTGGAGTGAAGTGGCCACAATCATGGCTTCACTGTAGCCTCGACTTCCTGGGCTTAGGCGATTCTCCCACTTCAGCCTCCCAAGTAGCTGAGACTACTGGCACATGCCACCATGCCAGTCTTATTTTTGTAGAGATAGAGTTTCACTATGTTGCCCAGGCTGGTCTCAAACTCCTGGGTTTAAGCAATCCTGCCTTGCCTCCCAAAGTGCTGTGATTACAGGCAGTAGCCACTGTGACCACTGATAAAATGATCTTAGAAATTCTTAATGAGGTAGGCTTTCTATATCATAATTACTCTGAAATGGATCTGTGAGTCAATGTTAAAATACAGTTTAACAAATCTTAGATACTTTTAATTGTTAGAAGTATTTGCTAACTGTTTTAGTTTTTTTCTCCCTATGTCTCTGTCTCCCTTTCTCCTTTTTACTTTTTGCTTTTTAAAAAACATTATTTAGCCTTTCACAAAAGTCCAGAGTCACCAGGAAGTTGGATTTGATTATCAACATATTTTGAGAATATTGAACTCAAATCCTACAATCCAAAAGCCTTGACATTTCTGCTGGACACTCCTAGCTCTTTCTGCATCTGTGTCTTGAAATACATCCTCACTTTAAGAAACAAGAGGTGATTTTAATTCTAACATTTCTTTTAAAATAGCCCAAACATGGTGAAATGGAAATCTAGAGCTCCCTGTAGACATTTGTTATTGGTCCCAATTGGCTCGCAAGCATTCACACTCTTTCCTATTTCAGGAAATTTCCTAATTGTATTATTGTTGGCAGGGTCTCTTTAGAGTGAAGAGACCCTGCCAACATATGATCTATTCTTTTTTGGTTGGATATCCCTGCTCAGGACTTACAAAGAATAGAAGAAAAAAGGAGTGAATTAGAATTTATGGATAGTAGCATGCACTACAGTGGAATAATTCACTGGCATGTATGCTACCCTGGGTAATATTAACCCAAGAGTTCCTGTGTTATGATGTAGGCTGCCTGCCCTCTTTTGATTCTCATTGGATTTTTGAGCCTTGGTTTTGAAGCGTCCACATAGGTTGTGCAAGCTAGTCCATAGTTGTCTAATAATTATCTTTTTTTCTGCTTAAGATAGCCAGAGTCAGTGTCAGTTGCTTACAGTAGAGAATCCTGTCTGGTGCAACTTTATTATCTAGAACTCAGAAGGTAATTTTACTTTGATTTTTTTTTCTGGTAATGAAATGCGATTTTGAAATCTCATGAAGATCTCATTTTCCCACAAACCTTCACTCTGATTAATACAACACTTTAAGTGATCATTGCGAGAATGGCTCTGAGAAGCCATTTTTCTCAGTGGCTCTGGAAGAAAAGTTACAGAATCATGAAGAGTCAAGTGATGGAGTATGGCCTGCACATTGGACTCATGACTTCTTACCCACTTCCTGCACATCACGAGCATACACAATCGATGCCTTCTTTTATTTGTTTAGACTGAAGGTGTCTAATAGCAAATGAGGAAGAGCTGCTTCCCATTCTTTCAAAGCTCTCTCTCTCAAGGAAGGAGAGATAAAGAGAGCTAGGGAGCAAGTGTTTCCCTGAACTTAAATCGTGAAGAACTGAATAAATGACAATATCAATGTTTTAGTGTTTATATTGTGTTAATATCAAAATATAAATATAAACACTGACATTTTATTTTAACAGTATCTCAAATTAGTATTTCAGAATTTAATGACATTTGATATGCTCACGTGCAAGAAAGTATAAATTAATTTTAAAAGTTAAGTAAAAATAATGAGAAATATAAAAGTCAGATGTTTATTAGATCAGTTACAAATAAAATTAGATACCACAAAAATGAACTACATCTAATTCATCACAAATTACAATATATTAACAAAATAATTTTATTATATTAAATATATTATTTGAATATACATGTGGAATATATTGTTTGGTAACAGGATATGTTACTTGAATTAAAAAAATATATATGATCTTACTAAAGTGCACAAGCAGTAATATTATTTGTGAGTATATTTTCTTACATGGTTTCTAACTACTAATTCTACACTAGTAGGGAAACAGTGAAGAGAGTTACCAACTAGTGCCAGATATTTTCCTTCAGCATTCTTAATTTTTAAATAATTCCATCACTTGATGATTTTGAGCTTTTTTTAAACTAAACAACTTTTTCCCCCCAGAAACTGCAAACTTTTGTTGAAATCAGGTTGTCATTTTCTTTCAAAAGTATTCCTGGTTTGTAATTCACTGTATTTCTGTTTTGTTGTCATCATGTATGCAGAGTTACTGTATTAGTTTGTTCTCATACTGCTATAAAAATATACCTGAGACTGGGTAATTTATAAAAAAAGAGGTTAAATTGGCTCATGGTTCTGCAGGTTGTACAGGCTTCTGCTTCTGAGGAGGCCTCAGGAAACTTGCCATCGTGGTGGAAGGGGAAGGGGAAGCAGACACATCTTCACATAGAGGGAGCAGAATGAAGAAAGAGAGAGAAGGGGGAAGTGCTACACACTTTCAAACAACCAGATCTCATGAGAACTCTAACACAAAAATAGCAAGGGAGAAGTCTGCCCTCATGAATCAGTCGTCTCCCACCAGGCCTCTCCTCCAACACTGAAAATTATAATTCAACATGAGATTTGGGTGGGGACACAGAGACAAACCATATTGTTCTTGTCCTGACCCCTCCCAAATCTCATGTCCTTCTCACATTTCAAAACACAATCATGCCCTCTCAACAGTCCCCCAAAGTCAATTCATTCCAGCATTAACTAAAAAATCCAAGTTCAAAGTCTCATCGGAGACAAGGCAAGTCCCTTCTGCCTATGAGCTGCCTAAAAAGTAAAAACAAAGTTAGTCACTTTCAAAATACAATGAGGGTACAGGCAACGAGTAAATGCTTCCATTCTAAAAGGAAGAAATTGACCAGAACAAAGGGATTACAGGTCCCATGCAAGTTATAAACCCATCAGGAAAGTCATTAAATCTTGAAGCTCCAGAATAGTCTAATTTGACTCCATATCTCACATTCAGACCACAGTGATGCAAAGGGTGGGCCCACAGGGCCTTGGGAAGCTCTGTTTGTTATGGCTCTGCAGCATACAGCCCCCCAGCTTCTTTCATGGACTAGTGTTGAGTGCCTGTGGCTTTTCTAGGTGCACAGTGAAAGCTGTTGGTGGATCTATCATTCTGGGGTCTGGAGGATGACAGTTCGCTTTTCACAGGTCCACTAGGCAGTGTCCCAGTGAAAACTCTGTGTGGGGACTCCAACCCCACATTTCCTCACTGCACTGCCCTAGTAGAAGTTCTCCATGAGAGCTCTGCCCCTGCAGCAGACTTCTCCCTGGTCATGCAGGCATTTCCATACATCCTCTGAAATCTAGGCAGAGGCTCCTAGGCCTCACTTCTTGCTCTCTTTGAACCCACAGGCTTAACACCATGTGAAAGCTGTCAAGGGTTGGCACTTGCACCATCTGAAACAATGGCTTGAGCTGTACCTTGGCCTCTTTTAACCATGGCTGGAGCTGGAGCAGCTGCCATGCAGGGCACCATGTCCCAAGGAAGCACAGAGCAGTGGGGCCCTGGGCCTAGCCCACAAAACCATTTTTCCCTCCTAGATCTCCAGGCCTGTGTTGGGAGAACCTGCTGTGTAGGTCTTTGAAATACCTTGGAGGCATTTTCCCCATTGTTTTGGCTATTAACATTCAGCTCCTCTTTTCTTATGCAAATTTATGCAGCAGACTTGAATTCCTCCCCAGAAAGTGGGCTTTTCTTTTCTACCACAAGGTCAGGCTGCAAATTTTCCAAATGTTTACTCTCTACTTCCCTTTTAAATATTTTCAAACATTTTTTTGCAAACACATATGAACATAATGCTGTTAGAAGCAGCCAGGTAAATTCTTGAACACTTTGCTGTTTAGAAATTTCTTCCACCAGATACCTTAAATCATCTCTCTTAAGTTCAAAGTTCCATAGATCTCTAGAGCAGGGGCACAACACCACCAGTCTCTTTGCTGAAGCATACCAAGAGTGACCTTTACTCCAGTTCCCAATAAGTTCCTCAACTCCTTCTGAAACAACTTTAGCTTGGACTTTATTGTCCGTATAGTGATACGGACAACCATTCAACAAGTCTCTAGGTAGCTCCAAACTTTCCCATATCTTCCTACCTTCTTCTGAGCCCTCCAAACTGTTCCAACCTCTGGCCAATACTCAGTTCCAAAGTCACTTTCACATTTTCAGGTATTATAGCAATGGCCCACTCCTGGTACAAATTTTATGTATTAGTTTATTCTCACACTGCTATAAAGATATACCTGAGATTGGGTAATTCATAAGGAAAGAGGTTTAATTGGCTCACAGCTCTGTGGACTGTACAGGCTTCTGCATCTGGGGAGGAAATTTATAATCGTAGCAGAAATTGAAGGGGAAGCAGACACATTGTTACATGTAGGGAGCAGAAGGAAGAAAGAGAAAGAAGGGGGAGGTGTTACATACTTTCAGATAACCAGATCTCATTAGAACTCTATCACTAGAACAGCAAAGAGGAAGCCTGCCCTCAGGAATCAATCACCTCCCACTAGGCCCCTTCTCCAACAGTGGGAATTACAATTCAACATGAGATTTGGGTGAGGACACAGAGTCAAACCATATGTTATCTCATCAGTTTCAATTGTATATTCTACTTGTTCAGAAATCTTTGATCTAGGGTAAAAATTATTTTTGCAATAGAAGCTTTGTTCTATGGATTGCTTTCAACTATATGCTCTACCCCGTTGAAAAGTAAAGAAGTTACAGAAGAATACTTTTAAGTAGTGTACTTTGTTCGATTTGAATTTTAGTGAAGCACATAACTCTGAGTATATCTATCTCAGGATGTAAATAATTTTTGTTTCAGATTTTTGAAGGCTGAAAAATTGCATCATACCAAGTAAAGTATGGTATTTCAGAAGGTAACAATAGCATGATATACTAGAAAAACAAAAATTTATATTGCAGTCACTAAGCACATCACTGCAGTCTTGGAAGTTGAAGAAAACACCATTGTATGAACAAAAACTGAAACAAATCACAACTGGATACATACCAGTATTTTAAAAGATTTGAAGAGAATGGGAGAATGAGGTATGATTCTGGGAACACATCAACATTAGAACTGCAATAATTCAGTTAGTGCTTCAACTGACAAGCTGCATCTCATACTTACCCTCCCAATACACATGGTGGAAGAAGTATAGTTCTAATTTTATAGTATAAGATTCAAGGCATCTCAATAAACCCTTCCCTAACTTAAAAATTCCTTCAAGCTATTGTTATACATATATTAAAACAATTGTGTGAAACTTGACTGACAAAAAGGACTTCTGGAAATGCTGGTTGATCCTTAGGATTTATGTTATATTCTAGGCATAACGTAGATGCTAGTCGATGGAGTAAAATGGTAATTGTTTCTTCTGATGTTTCTTTTGGTGAATTTGAAATGCAAACTTTTGCCATTTGCTTTCTACTTTCAAACACCCCTGCCCTGGCTTGCCTTTTAGTCCAGCTGATTTGATTCCTTCTGTAGTTTAGTTTTAGTGCCCTAGGAATATATGAATAGAATTTTGAAGTCTCTCCTAGAGACATGATGCTATGACCCTTCTCTGTTACCTCTTCTATTCGTGGTCTGATGAGACTCCCAGTCAGTGGTGCTTCCCTTCATCATGTCAAATAACTACTTTCGGTCCACAATTTTCTGCTGACTCTTACACTTTTTTCTTTGACCATCACTTGGAGGTGACTATAGCTGCTATTAAACTTGGATTTTAGTATCCAGGGTGCTTCTACACATTGGAATTTTGCAGTCTCTCCAGCATATTTACATTTTCTTGTCTTTCTCACCCATTGTGGATTAACAGTTCATTAACAAAATAATGGCATAAAGTGAGGCTACTGTAGGGTAATCATATGCATCAGTGAGCATCAGTTCAGCTGAGGAAAGCACAAGGTGATGGCTCAGTGGTCAGTGGCAGAGAGCATTTGCTAATATTTGCTCCACTGTACTGCCTCACTGGCCATGAGAACAATATGTGAGAGCTGTACTGCTCAGTCTTAAAATAGATTTGTATATTTAAATATGAAAGTATTTGAGACAAATCACATTCAATAAATCAGCACCACACAGAAAAGTGCTCCAAGAGAAATGTATGCATAGAAGACACATCAAACATGACTTATAAATGCCACCCAGTAGGCAGCTCAAATGAATTTTTAATTCCTCTTCACGAGGTCTCTTTGAAACTCAAGATTCTGTAGCATAGAAGCATTATTTCTGTTGTGGTTCTAGCCTGGCTATCCCTTTTTCTGCCCTGTCCAGTGTCTAAGGCCATTTTTGGCCCAGGCTATTCAAGGTAGGAGTGGACTCAGCAAATATATTCTGATCACCTGTTACGTGTAAGGCAGTATTCTAGGCTTTAAAAGCTCTTACTTCTGAAAGAAGGAATAATTTCCAACTTAGGTCCACTTTGTGAACAGACTTCTCTGTTCATTTGGGACCCAGAAGACATTATGCTTCCTGGGCAGCACATTCTCCCTGCCAAAGCTCGGGATTTGACTATTTAACTCTTGTTAACAGGTAATCCACTCTCCAGTGAAGGATGACAACCTCGTACTGCTTGCTAGTATATAGATGAAAAGAGTAGATTTATAAAAAGATGTTACATCCTCAAAGTGGAATAGAGCGAGCCAAACCCACGTAACTTTAAAATGTGCCCCAGAATGTCTAAAATCTGACCACAAAAGAATACTTATTTCTTAGCCGTCTGTTAAGACATTAAAAAAGGCTTGCCAAGTGACAAGCAGCATATGCACACATGACACATTAAAATTGTGAAAAATCCATGATTTGCTCAACAGGATGTGTCTCTAGACCAACCTTGATGTTTGTGTCATTTTGTTCATGGTTTCCCTAAGTGCCACAGCAGACGAGATACCTTCAAATGGCAACACCTTGTTAAGAACATTATCGACATTATCAGGTCATGCTGTAACATTACGTTTGAAGTGACACTTTTCTTGAAACAAGTATTAAGTCTCTATTTTAGGTATTATATTAATCTTTTGGATTTTTTTTTTAAAGCAGAGGTGTCTCATCTTTTCACTGCCCTGGGCCACACTGGAAGAAGAATTGACTTGGGCTACAAATAAAATACACTTAACACTAATGATAGCTGATATGCTAAAAAAAAGTCACAAAAACACCCCACTGTTTTAAGAAAGTTTGCAGATTTGTGTAGGGCTGCATTCAAAGCCCAACACAAAGTCCTGGGCTGCATGTGGCCCCCGCGGGTTGGACAAGCTTGTTTTAAAGGAATGCGATGTTTGTAATATTAGTACAATATCAAACAGAAACTCAGTTTCAGAGACATATTGTAAGATACCATAAAACATTAACATTCTTTGCATTCCTTCCTCCATAGAGCTCTTTTCAATGTATTCTACTTGAATTTGCCATGTCTATGCCTAAATTGTGGAGAGGGGATGTCAAAGAGAAATGTAATTAAAAATAATCTGACCAAAACTGTGCTTATTTTTGTCCAATTTTAGTATACTCCTCTCTGTTACATATCCAGTAATGAATATCATGAGATACTGATTGCTTCCTTTTTAAAATAATAATTGTAGATTAGAATGCTGTTTACTCAGTATCTCTTTCTCAGTAGGTGAATTATCTACACATTGTATGCCTTTTAGTAATTTCCCTGGTCATTAACACCTCTATCGGTGGGGAGGTGGGAAAATGCAAAGCTAGCAACAAAATTCTTGTTTTCCTTGTTAATAACATTGCAAGAGATTTAGAAAAGACTGTGATTAGCCTCTGACTACCATCTTGTCCAGTTGAATAGAAGCAAGAGCTTCTTTGAAAATGGAGCAATGAAGAAGGAAGAGCCGAGAGAAGGAAAGCAGGCAGGTACTATTTATCATCAGCACCCAGTTTACTTGTTGGGTTTGTACTTTGGTTGCTTATGCAGTGCAACTTTGGAGGCATTCCTCACATCTATTTCTACACCAAAAGTCTGGCCTACTGACTGATGCTTGAAAAAAACATTTAAGGACTTTTATTTCATAACCAGAAATAAGGCTAAAATCTTGGGAATAATAGCAGTGACATAAACACAGACTAAAGTGTAGATTATGGTACCCCAGGATTCTTTCTAAGGATAGATATTGAAAAAGGAATATTTTTACATCGAAGGAAGAAAAGCAAAAGGACAAAAGGATGCATTTATATTAAGAAATGAGGAAGTAATACTGTGCCTAATCTGGAAAGTGAAGGAACATGTAAAAGAGACACTAGGCACAAATAATTATTTTTATAATATGTTTAGGGCCAGTCTCACCCATCAGCTTAGATAATCTAGAAACAAAAGCACTTTCCCAAAAGTCCTGGTTGTCATAAATGTTTGGAATGTATTTTCAACATAAATACTAAGCATATGTTTAATGTGTTGATTTTTCTTAAGTCTGTTCAATTACCTTCCTAGTTTGAAAAGAAATAAACTCACTATAAAATGTCATACCTTTAAAAAGTCTTGCTAGCAAGCAGAAGTGCTTGTTTCCCCTCTTATAGTTTCCTTAGAAGGTTGCTTGCATGTATCCTACTTCGTATTCCAGAGATTGGAGGCAGAACTGCAACATCAGTAAGAAAATGAACTTTAGAAACAGACTTAGTTTTGATTACCAACTTTGTCATCTATAAGTTGTATGACTTTGGACTTGTTACTACTCTCTGCCTTAGTTTTCTTGTCTGTAAATTGGTGAAAGCAATACTGTGTCATGAAATTAAGAGGATTAAATGAGACTGTACATGCAAAGTGCTTTACCAAGCCTGTCAGATTCTAAATACTCAGTAAATGAATGGTGGCCCTGTGGTTGATGGTGTAATGGTGATTATGAGATTTAAACTTTTTAACTCAGTAAGTGTCAGATCCTTAAGTTAAGGGACTATGATTTATCTGTTTTTTATATGCTTGAAATATAGGATCAAATTGCACAGGGTAAGTATATTTAACAAGTTAAGTAGAGAAATTTTAGAGTTTTGACTTAATTGGGGATAGTTTTTTTAAGTTGGTAAAAAAAATAATTACAACCATGAAATGTTAGAAAACATATAATTGGATGACTTAAAAAATATGTGATAGCTTGAGTTTTACCCCTTATCCTTAGAAAACTAATGCAGGAACAGAAAACCAAATATTGTATGTTCTCAGTTATAAATGGGAGGTAAATAATAAGAACACATGGACACAAAGAAGGGAACAACAGACACTGGGGCCTACTGGAGGCTGGAGGCTGGGAGGAGGGAGAGGCTCAGAAAAAATATCTATTGAGTACTAGGCCTAGTACCTAGTACCTAGGATGATGAAATAATCTGTACAATGAACCCCTGTGACATAAGTTTACCCATATAACAAACTTACACATGTGCCCTTGAACCTAAATTAAAAGTTAAAAAAATAATAAGAAAGAAAGTATGACCACATAGAGGTCATTTGGAAATATCACTTACTGATGAACTAACAAAGATTAAAGTTGCTAACTTAAATGACATGAAGCAGCATTTCTAAGGTGTTTAAAAATTATTCTTATGAAATTGAATAAAAGTTTCTTTGTATATTTTATATGGTTTTTATGTCAATAATTTTTTTAATTTCTATTTTTAATTTAGTAGATATTAAGGAATACAGAAATGGAATCTGAAAGGTATTTTGTAAACTTATTTAATATGAGCAGAAATGAAAAGAACTGAGAATGTTTATCTAAACTAATACAAAATTCTGGAGAGGAAGTACCATCAATCTTCAAATATATATAGAACATCGATATGTGCTTTCAGTCAAGGTTGTTTTGGCTGCAAGTGATAGTAAATGCAGCCCAAGCAAAATTAAGCGGGGGAGGAAAGAATGCATTATAAACTGAAAAGTGCAGGAAATAGATCTACTTTCATATTTGACTGTGTATTTTAGGACCCAGTCACTCTTTCTGTTCTTCCTTAGTGTATGTTGGCTCCATTTCCAAAGAGGCTTTTGCTTCACATGGGTAAGATAGTGGCCAGAGGATCTCTACCTCCAAGACCACTGAAACAGTGAGTGTTTCTCTTGCTCAGAAATTCACAGTAAAACTCCTGGCCTGAATCAGGTTTTGTTCTCTTTTCTGAAATAATAACTATGGTCTTGGGAGTGCTATGCGTTCATGTTTGAATCATAGGCACACCTCTGGAGATAGTAGCAATCAACAATACCAGACCCAAATGTACTACAATTTGATGAGAGGTGATACTCTAGAGAAAAACTTGGGTGCTGGGTTCTGAGGAAAAGAAAGAGAATGGATAGCTACTAGAGCACAGAAGAGGGAGCCCCCTGTATTCTGTTTTGCTCAATGGGAAGGATTTGGGATCAACTGGAAAAAAAAATAGTTCTAAGGCAGATTTCAATTCAACAAAAACAACCTAGTATTTAGAACTCACAAAGAACTGGCCCACCTGAAAAGTTAGAGTAGCTTGTTTTGAATTTCTTTTGAAAAGAAAGTAGCTTGTTTTGAATTTCAACCTTGCTGAAAATTTGTCGCATCAATTTCTAGCTGAAGATTTTAGAACAATTCAAAAGGAAAGTCTATTACTGGGAAGTATTTATTACTCAACATATTGAATATTGAATTGTACTATATTTCCTCGAAAGGTTAATTGGTGTTCTTTCCTACAAACAACAATAAGCCTGTGAAGCTTGTCTTCAAGCTCAGGCTTGGTTGCCATCTGTGGGAGACTGGAGTAGATAGATGATCTTTAAGATCTTTTTTTAGTCTGTAGGTGGTTACTAGATTTCTTCTGTTAAGTTTGAATGTGATAAATAGATCATATGCTGAATTCTTTTAAGGGTATGTATATAAAACAATATTACCTAGGGACTTGCTTGGTAGAAGCACAGAAGGTCCTAGAGGAAGAACTTTCCTCAGAAGGCAAAATGCTTTCACTGAGAATTCACATATAAACAACCTTAACGTCCATATAATGTTTTTTTAAATTTTTGATATTTAAACTTAGAAATGTTCCCTTTAGTTTTTCTTCTTGCAAAAGAAGATAAACACTATATCTGTTATAAACCCACTAAAGAAGATAAACACTATATCTATTATAATAATTTTTTAAATTTATTTATTTTTAAATTTTTTATTGTACTTTAGGTTCTGTGATACATGTGCAGATCATGCAGGATTGTTGCATAGGTACATACATGGCAATGTGGTTTGCTGCCTCCACTCCCCATCACCTATATCTGGCATTTCTCCCCATGTTATCCTTCCCCAACCTCTCTACCCCCATGGTCCCTCCCCTCGTTCCCCCAACAGACCCCAGTGTGTGATGCTCCCCTCCCTGTGTCCATGTGTTCTCATTGTTCAACACCTTCCTATGAGTGAGAACATACAGTGTTTGATTTTCTGTTCTTATGTCAGTTTGCTGAGAATGATGGTTAATTTTTATATGAAACTATATGATTAGAACTAACAATCTCTCTAGTCTTTTTGTGGTATGTATGCCATCTTTGAGGTATGCAAAGTGTAATCTTTTTTTTTTGCCATAAAAGGGAGGAACTCAGAAAGGTGATATATGGTTAAGAATCACTGATTTTGGTTTTTAAATAATTTTCTGTTCATAGGAATTTAAACAGCAAATGAGGAAAAGGAAGCAATAATTACTGAACATCAGTTATATACTAGGTGCTTTATACAATTGATCTCATTTAATCTGCACATTGTCTAGCGGTATATCTATAAATAGCTCCATTA
This sequence comes from Aotus nancymaae, assembly GCF_030222135.1. Taxonomy (NCBI): domain Eukaryota; kingdom Metazoa; phylum Chordata; class Mammalia; order Primates; family Aotidae; genus Aotus; species Aotus nancymaae. The sequence goes on along the minus strand of NW_026988425.1, from coordinate 57,953,955 downwards.
ATATATGAAAAACACAACGTTTATAAAAGTTTGCATACCTCGCCTGAATTAAGTCATTTAACAAAATGTATGACCTTGTCCAAGTTCATACTCATCAGCTGTCAGAGCCTAGATTTAAATCTGAATCTATCCATTTCTTTTTTTTTTCTCAGTGTATTTCTTTTTTAAAAAATTATAATTTAGGTTCTGGGGTACATGTGCAGATTGTGCAGGATTATTACATAGGTATACATGCCATGGTTGATTGCTGCATCCATCCCCCGTCACCTACATTAGGTATTTCTTCTAATGTTACTCCTCCCCAATACCCCTACAACTTGCAATCCCTCCCCTAGCTCTCCCATCCCCCAACAGGCCCCTGTATGTGATGTTCCCCTTCCTGTGTCCATGTGTTCTCATTGTTCAACACCCACTTATGATGAGAACATGGGGTGTTTGGTTTTCTGTTCTTGTGTCAGTTTGCTGAGAATGATGGTTCCCAGCTTCATCCATGTCCCTGCAAAGGACATGAACTCATCCTTTTTTATGACTGTATTTCACGGTAAATATCTATCCTTTTTTATGCATAGTATTCCATCATATATATGTGCCACATTTTCTTTATCTAGTCTATCCTTGATGGGCAATTGGGTTGGTTCCAAGTCTTTGCTATTGTAAACAGTGCCACAATGAACATACGTGTGCATGTGTCTTTATTATAGAACAATTTATAATAATTTGAGTAGATACCCAGTAATGGGATTCCTGGGTCAAATGGTATTTCCAGTTCTATCCTTGAGGAATCACCACACTCTCTACCACAATGGTTGACCTAACTTACACTCCTACCAACAGTGTAAAAGCATTCCTATTTCTCCACATTCTCTCCAGTATCTGCTGTGAGCGTTTTTTTTCATTTTTTTTTTTTTTTTGGCTTCATATGTGTTTCCTTTTGAAAAGTGTTCATATCCTTCACTCACTTTTGGATGGGTTTGTTTTTTTTATCTTGTAAATCTGTTTCAGTTCTTTGTAGGTACTGGTTATTAGCCCTTTGTCAGATGGGTAGACTGAAAACATTTTTTCTCATTCTGTTGGTTGCCGGTTCACTCTAATGATTGTTTCTTTTGCTGTACAGAAGCTATGAAGTTTAATTAGATCCTATTTGTCTATTTTGGGTTTTGTTGCCATTGCTTTTGGTGTTTTAGTCATGAAGTTTTTGCCTATGCCTATGTCCTGAACAGTTTTGCCTAGGTTTTCTTCTAGGGTTTTTATGGTATTAGGTCTTAAGTTTAAATCTTTAATCCATCTGGAGTTAATTTTTGTTTAAGGTGCATGGAAGGGATTTAGTTTCAGCTTTCTGGATATTGCTAGCCAGTTTTCCCAACACCATTTATTAAACAGGGAATCCTTTCCCCATTGCTTGTTTTTCTCAGGTTTGTCGAAGATCAGATGGTTGTATATGTGTGGTGTTGCTCTGGAGGCCTCTGTTCTGTTCCATTGGTCTTTGTCTCTTTTGATGTCAGTACCATGCTGTTTTGATTATTGTTGCCTTGTAGTATAGCTTGAAGTCCAGCAGCATGATGCCTCCAGCTTTGTTCTTTTTGCTTAGGACTGTCTTGGCTATGTGGGCTCTCTTTTGGTTCCATATGAAGTTTAAACTGGATTTTTTCCAGTTCTGTGAAGAAGGTCATTGGTAGTTTGATGGGGATAGCATTGAATCTATAAATTACTTTGGGCAGAATGGCCATTTTCACAATATTGATTCTTCCTAACCATGAGAATGGAATGTTTTTCCATCTGTTTGTGTGTTCTCTTATTTCCTTGAGCAGTGATTTGTAGTTCTCCTTGAAGAGGTCCTTTACATCATTTGTTAGGTGTATTCCTAGGTATTTTCTTCTCTTTGTAGCAATTGTGAATGGGAGTTCGCTCTTGATTTGGCTCTCTGTTTGTCTGTTATTGGTTTATAGGAATGCTTGTGATTGCTGCACATTGATTTTGTATCCTGAGACTTTGCTGAAGTTGCTTATCAGCTTAAGGAGAGTTTGGGCTAAGACAATGGGGTCTTCTAAATATACAATCATGTAATCTGTAAATAGAGACAATTTGACTTCCTCCTTTCCTAATTGAATACATTTTATTTCTTTTTCTTGCCTGATTGATCTGGCTAAAACTTCCAGGACTATATTGAATAAGAGTGGAGAGAGAGGGCATCCTTTTCTAGTGCCAGATTTCAAACGGAATGCTTCCTGTTTTTGCCCATTCAGTATGATATTGGCAGTGGGTTTGTCATAAATAGCTTCAATTATTTTGTGATAGGTTCCACTGATACCTAGTTTATTGAGATATTTTAGCATAAAGGGCTGTTGAATTTTGTCAAAGGCCTTCTCTGCATCTATTGAGATAATTATGTGGTTTTTGTCTTTTGTTCTATTTATGTGGTGGATTATGTTTATGGACTTGGGTATGTTGAACCAGCCTTGCATCCCCAGAATGAAGCCTACTTGATAATAATGGATAAGCTTTTTGATGTGCTGTTACAATCAGTTTGCCAGTATTTTATTGAAGATTTTTGCATCTTTGTTCAACAGAGATTGGCCTGAAGTTTTCTTTCTTTGTTGAGTCTCTGCTGGGTTTTGGTATCAGGATGATGTCGGTCTCATAGAATGAGTTGGGGAGGATTCCCTCTTTTTGTATTGTTTGGAATAGTTTCAGAAGGAGTGGTACCAGCTGGTAGAATTCAGCTGTGAACCCATCTGGACCTGGACTTTATTCAGGGTTTCAACTTCTTCCTGGTTTAGTTTTAGTAAGGTGCAAGTGTCCGTGAATTTATCCATTTCTTCCAGGTTTACTGGTGTACGTGCATAGAATTGTTTGTAGTATTCTCTGATGGTAGTTTGTATTTCTGTGGGATCGGTGGTGGTATCTCCTTTATCGTTTTTTATTGCATCAATTTGACTCTTCTCTCTTTTCTTTTATATTAATCTGGCTAGTGGTCTATTTTGTTGATCTTTTTGAAAAAACAGCTCCTGGATTTATTGATTTTTTGAAGGTTTTTTTGGTGTCTCTGTCTCCTTCATTTCTGCTCTGATCTTAGTTACTTCTTGTCCTCTGCTAGCTTTTGAGTTTTTTTGATCTTGCTCCTCTAGCTCTTTCAATTTTGACGATAGGGTGTCAATTTTAGATCTTTCCTCGTATCTCATGTGGGCATTCATTGCTATAAATTTCCCTCTAGACACTGCTTTAAATGTGTCCCAGAGATTCTGGTACTTTGTGTCCTCATTCTCATTGGTTTCTAAGAACATCTTTATTTCTACCTTCATTTCATTGTTTATCCAGGCAACATTCAGGAGCCAGTTGTTCAGTTTCCATGAAGTTGTGCATTTTTGAGTTAGTTTCTTAATCCTGAGATCTAATTTGATTGTACTGTGGTCTGAGAGACTGTTTTTATTATTTCCATTTTTTTGCATTTGTGAAGGAGTGATTTACTTCCAATTATGTGGGTAAATTTTAGAGTAAGTGCAAGGTGGTGCTAAGAAGAATGTATATTCTGTGGTTGTGGGGTGGAGAGTTCTGTAGATGTGTATTAGGTCTCCTTATTACAGTTCTGTGTTCCAATCCTGTATATCCTTATTGATTTTCTGTCTTGTTGATCTGTCTAATGTTGACAGTGGAGTGTTAAAGTCTCCCACTATTATTGTGCTGGAGTCTAAGTCTCTTTGTAGGTCATTAAGAACTTGCTTTATGTATCTGCTCCTGTATCGGGTGCATATATATTTAGGATAGTTAGCTCTTCTTGTTGTATTGATCCTTTCACCATTATGTAGTGTCCTTCTTTGTCTCTTCTGATCTTTGTTGGTTTAAATTTGATTTTATCAGAGACTAAAATTGCAACCCCTGCTTGTTTTTGCGCTCCATTTGCTTGGTAGATCTTCTTCCACTCCTTTATTTTGAGTCTGTGTGTGTGTTTTTTTTTTTTTTGAGACGGAGTTTTGCTCTCGTTACCCAGGCTGGAGTGCAATGGCGCGATCTCGGCTCACTGCAACCTCCGCCTCCTGGGTTCAGACAATTCTCCTGCCTCAGCCTCCTGAGTAACTGGGATTACAGGCACGTGCCACCATGCCCAGCTAATTTTTTTGTATTAGCAGAGACGGGGTTTCACAATGTTGACCAGGATGGTCTCGATCTCTCGACTTCGTGATCCACCCGCCTCAGCCTCCCAAAGTGCTGGGATTATAGGCTTGAGCCACCACGCCGGGCCCTGTGTGTGTTTTTGCATGTGAGATGGGTCTCCTGAATACAGCACACCAATGGGTTTGGACTTTTTACCCAGTTTGCCAGTCTGTGTCTTTTGATTGGGGCATTTAGGCCATTTACATTTAACGTTAATATTGTTATGAGTGAATTTGATCATTCCATTTTGTTACTGTTTGTTTGTTTTGCCCGTTGGTTGAAGTAGGTTCCTCATTGCATCATTGATCTTCACCATTTGGTTCATTTTTGCAGTGGCTGGTACTGGATGTATTTTTCAGTGTTTATTGCTTCCTTCAGGAGCTCTTGTTGGGCAGGTCTGGTGGCAATAAAATCTTTCAGTAATTGCTTGTCTGTAAAGGATTCTATTTCTCCTTCACTTATGAAGCTTAGTTTGGCTGGATATGCTATTCTGGGTTGCAAATTCTTTGCTTTAAGGATGTTGAATATTGGTCCCCACTCTCTTCGGGCTTGTAGGGTTTCTTCAGAGAGATCCACTGTGAGTCTGATGGGCTTTCCTTTGTGCATTAACTGAACTTTCTCTCTGGCTGCCCTTAGCATTTTTTTTACTTCATTTCAACCTGGTGAATCTGAAGATTATATGCCTTGGGTATGCTCTTCTTGAGGAATATCTCTGTGGTGTTATTTGTATTTCCTGTATTTGAATGTTGGCCTGCCTTGCTAGGTTGGGGAAGTTCTCTTGCATAATATTTGAAGAGTGTTTTCCAGCTTGGATTCATTTTCCCCGTCCTTTTCAGGTATACCAATCAACTGTCAATTGGGTCTTTTCACATAATCCCATATTTCTTGGAGGCTTTGTTCATTTCATTTCACTCTTTTTTCTCTTTTTTTTTTTTGCCTTCTGTTTTTATTTCATTGAGTTGGTCTTTGATCTCTGATATCCTTTCTTCTGGTTGATCTGTTTGGCTATTGAAACTTGTGTATGCTTCACGAAGTTCTTGTGCTGTGTTTTTCAGGTCCATTGAGTCATTTATGTTCTTCTCTAGGCTGGTTATTCTAGTTATCATTTCATCTAATCTTTTTTCAAGGTTCTTAGTTTATTTGCATTAGGTTAAAACAACATATTCTTTTAGCTCAGAGGAGTTTGTTATTACCCATTTTCTGAAGCCTGCTTCTGTTAGCTCATCTGAATGATTTTCTGACCTGTTTTGTTGCCATGCTGGTGAGTCATTGTGATCTCTCTGGGAAGGAGAGGCATTCTGAACTTTAATGTTTTCATCCTTTTTGCATTGGTTTCTTCCCAACTTCTCTGAATGGACGTCCTTTCTGCTAAAGTTGGGGTTATTTTTCCTGTATGAGGCTTTTTTTTTAAACGCAGGTGCCATTGTGCCACTTGAGACAGTCTGTCCATTGTCTGCCTCTGGAGGCACTGCTGGGCTGCCTCGGTCTCAGCCAGGCTTCTGTTTATTCTTTGCCTGGTTTCCATACTGGTGGGGTTAGCCCTGCCTTCCCAATGGCGGCCTCTTTCCCTCTGCTGAGCCAGCTTTTCCCAGGTGGAGGATGTGTTTACTGTGAAACTCTCCAGGGAGAGGGACTCCGGTTGTGGATCTTGTGGGAGAGGGGCCTGTCTGGTGGTATCCCCCTCCCCACTTTCAACCCTCCCTTCTGTGGGACAGGCAGTTCCTTTTTGCAAGCTTTCTCAGTATTAGTCCAAATCGCTGCCCTGGTTTATGCTAACAAGGCATTGGTCTGGCTGGTGCTGCCAGTCTGGGCTGTCACCTGGGTCTGCGACTCTAGGTGGTTCTCAGCAAGGTGATGTTTTCCTGGTCCATGTGCTGCCGAAGTCTCAGAGTGAATTGCTGTATCTGATTCAGAGAACCAAGGAGGTGATGCCCCCCGGATCCTCCATGCCTGATACAGTTTCCAGGTGGGTCAGTGCCCCGCCTTGCCTCAGCTAGATGACTTTGGGCTGCTTTTGCTGCCTTTTTTGGGGTTAATCTCACTGTTCAACCAGTCTCTTTAAAACAAAATGGGTACTTCACTCAGAGACTTGGATATCGCTCTGTTTCTGTCTCACTCAGTGGTAGCTGCACTCCAGAGAAGCTTCCTTTCGGCCATCTTCCCCACTTCCCCTCCTGTCTTCTCGTTCTTAACATAATTTTGCAGAAGATAAAACTGAGACACAGAAATATTAATTAACCTGCCCAAGATCATACAGTGGGGATATGATGGAGCCAGAATTTGAACCCAGACCATATGACTGCAGTGTGTAGATATAGAATCAGGTTACAGTGTTGGTGGTCTTAGTCACTACATCATAATTTATTATTACTCCCCTTTTACAGATGGTATATTAGTCTGCTCTCATGCTGCTAATAAGCACACACCTGATAATGGATAATTTATTAAGAAAAAGAGGTTTAAGATTCCACATGATTGAGGAGGCCTCACAATCATGGTGGAAAGTGAAGGAGGAGCAAAGTCTTGCCTTATGTTGCAGCAGGCAAGAGAGCATGTGCAGGGGAACTACCCTTTATAAAACCATTAGCTCTCATGAGACTTATTCACTATTGTGAGAACAGCATGGGATAAACCACCCCCATGATTCAATTACCTCCCACCGGGACCCTCCCATGACACATAGGGATTATGGGAGCTACAGTTCAAGGTGAGATTTGGATGAGAACACAGCCAAATAATATCAGATGGCAAAACCAAAGTGACAAAAAGTATGGTTTCTTTCCCAGATTCAGAGCCAGTGCAGAAACTATGACTGATCCATTTCATGAGAAATGTCCTTTCTTCATTCATTTATTTCTTCCTTATCGCTTTCTTTTTAAGAAACAGGAGACTTTGGAATAAAGAAAATGTGTGGACTACCTATTTATTTAAATGTCAGAGAAAAGGAGACTTTTATGCTGAAACAATGTTCTTAACTCATTAGAAAGAATGGCAAAATAGTCTGTTATCAATTAGTTGGAATTTTAGCCATGTTGCATTTTCTATCAACACATTCTTTACTCCTTAAATAAAAAATAAACAGTTTTAATGTATGCAAATAATTTGTGGTTTTTATAAGCTGTTTTTGAAATACAGAATATAGAATGAAAACTATCATTCCACATTTACTCCCCAGAGACAATCGTTTTCTTTATTTTTTCCTACTCTCCTCTTTGTTGCACGTATTCTATATAGTTTAAATTTAACTACGTATACAATTTAGTAGCCTGTCTTTCTCATTTAGTAAGGCAACATAAACATACCCTCATATGAATGTAAACTATTCATTAGTATATCTTCCAATGAGTATATTGTATTGCATATTAAGTATCAAAACCAATTAATCATTCTCCTACTATTGGAGGTTAAGAATATTGCTAATATTCTGCTATGATGAATAAACTAGAGTACATATTTTTATACATAATTTTTATTTTTCTATTTCAAATTTCATCCTCAGACTAGAGTTGCAGAAGTAGAATGATTAGATCAATGGGTAAGATATTTTATCAGATTGCTTTTCAGATAAGGTATGCCAATTTACATTTCCAGCTAAAGTGAATCAGAGTGTTCATTTTGCTACAATCTCACCAGCATCTTAATTTTAACAACTGCTATTCAACTGTGCAGAAAGTATTTCATTAAAATAATTGCCGCTTTAGATTTTTCACACTCACCTTCTCAGTGTAAAACTAAACAAAACAAAATAATGGTTACCCACTTATTTTGTAGAAAACAACAGCCCTCACTTAAGATGAAATCATAGAGTGGCTACAGAAAAATGGGATTGCTTGTCGACTCTAACTGAACCAGAAGCTAAGCCTACATATTTCATGAAGAAACTGAATGTGGGAGATAAATATGATGTAAACTTGGGAGCTACTAATGAGGACAAATTAAAAAAAATGGTGAGTTTGCCAAGACCTTGGAATACCACAAATAGAGTGAGAATAATTCAAGTCTAGAGAGTTATTTTCTTTTACGTGTATTTCCTTTTTGTTTGTTTTTGTTGGTTGCCTCTTCATTAGTATTCCTTATTGAATCAGGATTACAGGTTATCATTTTAATAAGGAGGCCAGTTTGCTAACTCTGTGAATGTGGTTTTATTTTTATACTCCTGCTTTATGCACTTCTTCTGTTTTGTTGTTTTGTTTTTGCAGACCCTAGCACAACACTGCAGTTACCTTGAGATGTTAGATTAACTGTTAGCAATGCAGACTCTGAAGGCAGATATGAGTTAAAAATCTGCTCTTATGTTTACCAACTGTACATTTTTGGACAAGTTTTCTAACTCCTCAAAGCCTCAGTTTCCTTATTTAGAAAATTGAGATAACAATAGGATCTACATTGTATCATTGCAAGAAAATTACTGAGGCATTGCAAACAGTGACAGTGCCTAATAAAAGATCAGTAACTAATAGTTGTTACTATAATAATAATCATCATCATCATCACCACTGTCCTCCTGCTCCTCCTCATTATCATCAATATATTTTCGTTTCCTGATTCTTTTTGTGCATGACTTACTTCTGCCTCAACTATGAGATGGAGAAACTCTAGCTCTCACTGCCTTATCTTTTTCCATTCATTCATCAATAAACATTTGTCTAGAACAAAATAAAGTCTGGACACAAGAAACTTATATGCTTATAAGAAAATATCAATAGTGAAGAAATAAGCAAATAAATATTTAGTGTGTCAGGTGGTACTGTGATAGGAAAAAATAGAACAAGGCAAGGGACACAGGGAGGGATAAAAGTCAGAATGGGGTTACATGGGGGGAAGGTAGGTTATTATTCATGCAAAGTGGTAAAAATCTCTGACAAATGGCATTTGAGCTGTCTTGAACAGAATGAGAGAAGAAAGCACAACTCCCAGTGAAGAAACATGCCTGGTATGTTCCAAATCCAGCAAGAGGGACTGCGTAAAATGTATAGAGTCATCCCATGGAGGAATAAAACGAGATGAAGTCAGAATGTGGGGGAGAGGCAGAACATGTAGGACTCTGTAGGCCACCATAGGCCACCATAGGGACTTTGACTTTTACCCTGAATGAGAGGGGAAGCCACTGAATGAAAATGAGCAGAAGAATGACCAGTTAAAGACAGAAGTGAGGGATAAGGTAAGGGAGGCTATTTAAATAACTCAGGTGGGACAAAGTGGTAGCTTGGACCAGGTGGTAGCAATGGTGGTAGTGATAGAGAATTGGTTGGATTCTTGATATATACACACATATGTATAGGACTATCATCTTATTTTTAATGCACTAACCTTATAAATAGATATAAAACAAACTAGTGGTCCTTTTCTTTTTGTTCCCAGTAGCTGCACTTATTCTTTTGTTCTTTAGAGTGCTCCTTCTATTTTTTGTTGTTGACAATTCTTTGTTGTTAATTATTGATACGGTTTGGCTCTGTGTCCCCACCCAGATAGCATCGCGAATCATAATCCCCATGTGTCAAGGGAGGGAGGTGATTGGATCATGGGGGCGGTTTCTCCCACAGTGTTCTCTTGATAGTGAGTGAGTTCTTATGACACCTGCTGGTTTTATAACTGTTGGGAAGTTCCTCCTTCACTGTTCTCAGTCCTGCCACCAGGTAAGATGTGCCTGCTTCCTTTTCTGCCATGATTGTTAAGTTTCTTGAGGTCTTCCCAGCCAGGTGGAATTGTGAATCAATTAAACCACTTTAGTTTTTAAATTACCCAGTCTTGGGTATTTCTTTATAGCAACGTGAGAATGTTCTCATACAGTAAATTGGTACTGCAGAGACTGGGGCACTGCTATAAACATAACCTGAAGATGTGGAAGCAACTTTGGAACTGGGTAATGGGCAGAGGTTGGAACGGTTTGGAGGGCTTAGAAGAGGACAGGAAAATGTGAGAAGGTTTGGAACTTCCTAAAGTCTTGGAGGGCTCAGATGACAGGAAGATGTGGGAAAGTTTAGAAATTACTGGAGACTTATTGAATGGCTTTGACCAAAGTGCTAATAGGCAACTTGACAATAAGGTCCAGGCTGAGGTGATCTCAGATGGAGATAAGGAATTTGTTGGGAACTGGAGTAAAGGTCACCCTTGCTATGGAACTGGTGGCATTTTGCCCCATCCTAAAGATCTGTGGAACTTTGAACTTAAGAGAGATGACTTAGAGTACCTGATGGAAGAAACTTCTAAGCAGCAAAGCATTCAAAAAGAAGCAGAGCATAAACTTTGGAAAATTTGCAGCCTGATCATGAGAAAACAAAAACCCAGTTTCTGGGGAGAAATTCAAGCCAGCTGCATAAATTTGCATAGGTAACCAGGAGTCAAATGTTAATCACCAAGACAATGGGGAAGAGGTCTCCAGGGCATTTCAGAGATCTTCACAGCAACCTCTCCCATCACTGACCTGGAAATTTAGGAGGAAGAAATGGTTTTGTGGGCCAGGCCCTCAGGGAGAACTCCCTCAGCCTGGCCTGGGCCAGGCTCTCAGGGAGAACTTCTCTTAGGGCAATGTGGAAGGGAAATGTGGGGATGGAGCCCTCACACAGAGTGCCCACTGGGGCACTGCCTAGTGGAGCTGTAAGAAGAGGGCTGTTGTCCTCCAGACCCCAGGATGATAGATCCACCAACAGCTTGCATGGTGTGCCTGGAGAAGCTGCAGACACACAACACTAGATATGAAAGTAGCCAGGGGTGGGTTGGCAGCAGGGGAGAACTGTACCCTGAAAAGCCACAGGGGTGGAGCTTTCCAAGGCCACGAGAGCCCACCCTTTGTATCAGAATGCCCTGGATGTGAGACATGGAGTCAAAGGAGATCATTTTGGAGCTTTAAGACTTAATCAATGTCCTGCCAGATTTAAGACTTGCATGGGCCTATAGCCCTTTGCAAATTTGGCCATTCTCCCATTTGAAATGGTAGCATTTACCCAATGCCTGTATCCCCACTATATCTAGGAAGATACTGACTTGCTTTTGATTTTACAGGCTCATAGGCAGAAGGGACTTGCCTTATTTAAGATAAGACTTTCAACTGGACTTTTGAATTAATGCTGAAATGAGTTAAGACTTTGGGGGAACTGTTGAGAAGACATTGTTGGTTTTGAAATGTGAAAAGACATGAGATTTGGGAGGGACCAGAGCAGAATTATATGGAATCATCTTGAATTGTAATCCCCACTGTTGAGGGAGGGAGGTGGCTTCCCCCTAGCTCACTATGTCTCATGATAGTTAGTGACTTCTCATGAGATATGATCATTTTGTAAGTGTTTGGAATTTCATCCTTCACTCTTCTCTCTGCTGCCACCCCATAAGACATGCCTGATTCCCATTCTGCTATAATTGTAAGTTTCCTGAAGCCTCCCCAGCTGTGCAGAACTATGAGCCAATTAGACCTCTTTCCTTTATAAATTACACAGTCTTGTGTATTTATTTATAGAAATGTGGGAATCGACTAATAACATTATTATTAACAACTTTAGTATCTTGTCACTGTCATTCATCTTCCCTCTTCAATATCTTCTAACCAACTGGTTCCCATTCCTTTACGTCTCTGGATTCTCCTCCAAAATCATTTTAGACTGGAGAAATGTTGAGCATCTGAAGGCCCTTCAGATGTTCTTGCCTTAGTTTGAACAGGAGCAGGTACCAGTGCTATATTTCCCTGAGTTTTTCTCGTTGGAAATGGACTGTCTTCTTAGTGTTTGCTTTTGCTTCCAGCATTATTTTGCTGAGGCAACTCACCACATTAAGTAGAGAAGTGCTTTGCCTTACCATCTTAATTTCCATTTAAGAGGCTGGTGATAGTAAGGGCTGTGGAAATGATTTTTTTAATGCCCTTAGACTTTAAATATGTAGAGTTGAGTGAATTTAAATATGCTTTCATATTTAAGGTGCATGGATTGTATTATAGGCTTTATGGTGAGGCATTTATGTGGTGTAAAAGAAGAGCTGTACATATCTGAGAGGCACTGTGTAGCAGAGTTGGGGATGCTTCTGTGGGTAGGTAGTCAACTTCTCCATTTTCTTATTGTTTTAGTCTTTGTATTTGATTAATCTACTTGTCAGCAGCATTTGTGTCTTCTCATCCCTCTTCCTTGTGTAAGGTACATTTTAGGTCACAAGTAGTTATGTTATATTAGTGGATACATGTGGAATCAACACTTTGCTCTTTCCTTTTCCTGGAAAGCTCTTCTTCCAGACACACATGTATGTTTTACTTCCTCACCTTACTCAGGTTTCTATTGTCTCATCTGAAATACTTTCCGTGGCCATCCTCTCTAAAACAGCATGCCTCTACTACTCTTCATCACCACTTATTCCTATTTGTGTACTTCTATCTGTGTATTTACTTGTGTATTTGTCTATTGCTAGAAAATTAGCTGTGAAGCACTTCACATGTTGTTTTGTTCTCTGTGGTATATCCAAACCCTAGCACAGTGCCTGCCTTAAAATAGTGTTCGTGAATAGCATTGAATGAATAACGTAAAAAAATGAATAAACTTCATTCCCTGCCTTCAAGATATGTAAAGAATAATAAGGAGTAAAATATTTAACAATTATGGTGTAATAAGAGCAATTATAGAAATAGCTAGAAAATATATTTTTCTTTGAGATGGAGCCTCACTCTGTTGCCAAAGATGGAGTGCAGTGGCATGATCTCTGGTCACTGCCACCTCTGCCTCCCAGGTTCAAGCAATTCTCTTGCATCAGCCCCCAGGCAGGTAGGACTACAGGTGTGTGCTACCACATCTGGCTGATTTTTGCATTTTTGGTAGAGACAGGGTTTTTGCATGTTTGCCAGGCTAGGCTCAAACTCCTGGCCTCAAGTGATCCACCTGTCTTGGTCTCCCAAAGTTCTGGGGTTATGGATGTAAGCCACCACGCCCAGCCAATAGCTCAAAAATATTTTTAAAATATAGGGAGAGGTACATCTCACCAAATAGTGAGGAACCAGAAGAGGAAGAAGCTTGAGATATGAGCTAGGATATCTGTCATTATTCAGATGATGTCTATTCTTATTTAGATGATATCTGTGTGGCCTGCTGAGGATCAAAAGCTTCAGCTGTCAGAGGCTGTGTGTACTGTTCACTCACCTTCTTTTAGCAGGTGTGCTCTCTGCAGCTTTCACAGTCATTAGAGGGGCAGTGAATATGTCTGCAAGCAGTAAGAAAGTCATCTTTGAGTTCTTATGGCCGTCAATTTTTCTTTTGAATCCATTTGTCTAGATACTTTTCAAGCCTTTGGGAAATGCTTGAAAGGTAGTGCGTCATGTCAGAGATCAACTTGTTAACTGTGGCTGAAATTGCCCCTGCCACTCTGTAGATATTGGCAGGAATTCAGATAACCATTGCTGAAAATGAACTGGTATCTTCTCCTTCACCATTTGTGTGGTGCATGAGTTTTGGCCCCTTTCTATGACTGGCTAAATAAAAATCTTCAAGATTTTTCTTTCAACATTCTATGTAACAAATCATTTGAAGACTAGAAGTCAGTAAACACTTGTCCTAATCCAGGCTCTGCTAGTAATGGTCTTTATAGCCATGAAAGCTTTTCATTAAAGCTTTCCAGTTCTGCAATTTGATACAATAAACCACAGACTTTGGAATCAAAGAGCTTTTGACAAATTGAGGAAATGAATCAAAACAAACATAACATTTACAGCTGTAAGTTGAAAGACATAAGTTGTGATAGAGGAACGAAAATGGAGTCAGGAAATTTGGTATCTAGTTTTGAACTGGAGACTAGTTGGCTGTGTGACCTTGGCACATCATTTAACCTCCAGGGGCCTCAGTTTACACATTAATAAAATTAGGGTTTTTTTTCTAGGCTGATACTGTCCAATAGAATATTGTGTAATAGTGGAAATGTTCTGTATCTGCACTGTTCAATGTAGAAGCCATTAGCCACCTCTGTCCATTGTGCAGTGGGGTTAGTACAATTGAATAAGTCTTTAATTTATCCAGTAGTTTTAGTGGATATTTGCATTATTTGAAACTTTCCTAATTGTCTCATTAGTCTTATCAAGAAGCAGAATTCATCGCTCACTATAACTGTTAAAAACCCCAGCAATTTGCTCTTCTAGTTTCCCTTGCATTGAGGACTTGGGCACATGACCTAGGCTCAACCAATAAGATGCATCTACTCCTGTTTTTGAAATAGAAGCTAATTGTGCAGAGAAGCAGAGTCAGAGGAAAATATATACGTCAGCCACAACATCAAGCTTCAGGGCACTGATAGCAGTAGTTCTTGTAGGGGAATATAAAAGAAGTGCCTTTCACCTCCCACCATGATTCTGAGACCTCCCCAGCCATGTGGAACTGTAAGTCCAGTTAAACCTCTAAGCATCTATTAAGAAGGGATGCCGGTTAACACTTAAAATAAAAGCTTTTCCTAGAAAAAAAGTATTGATGGCATAGTGTGATTTTTCTGTCCTTTCACCCCATCTTGTATCTCTCTTTTCTTATTCAGTAACTCTATCCCTTTCTCACTGCAGGGCACCAATGCCCCACTGCCCAGTGTGCCTTACACAGCACCAGGAGCTTCCAGCCTTCCCTTCATCTCTGCCTCACAGAACCCCTGGACCCCATTCTTTAGAAGGAAACCTATATACTCATTCAAACCAAGGAATTAATGGCACATGTGAGCTTAATTAGCCACTCTTTCCACATAGAAAGCTTATTTGAATTAAAGCCTCCTTATGGTTTGAAGAAGATAATAACACACTAGACTAATTGAAAAATATGTGCCAGGGTCAAATAGTAGACCAACACCGCTTTATTGTAGCTAAAGCTGAACTGGAAGATTCGACCTGGATCTGGTAGAATGCTTCCTCCACCTGCATTTCTCACCACATTTCCAAGTTCACATCTTAAGACCCCAGTGTGGGAGTGTCAGTTTGCAGAGAAGGCTCACTCAGTCAGCTGTATATCTCACATCTGCTAAGAGCTGGAACAGGGAGGAGGGGCCACAAATACACAAAGGTGTTTAGCACATAACCCCACCTGTTAGAGAAAGAGGAATTAACAGAAGTCATATGCTTACTGTCTGATACTGTGTGATTCTGTGTCCCCGCTCAAATCTCATTTTGAATTGTAATCCTCATATTTCAGAGGAAGAACCAGGTTGGAGGTGATTAGATTTTGAGGGTGGTTTTCCCCATGGTGTTCTCATGATAGTGAGTGAGTTCTCATGAGATGTGATGATTTTATAAGGGAGTTTTCCCTTCTGCTTCTCACTTCTCTCCTGCCACCTTGTGAAGAAGGTGACTACTTTCCCTTTGCTTTCTGCCATGATTGTAAGTTTCCTGAGATCTCTCCAGCCATGCAGAACTGTGAGTCAATTAAACCTCATTCCTTTATAAATTACTTTGTCTCAGTTCTTTCTTTTCTTTTCTTTTTTTTGAGATGGAGTCTCACTGTCACCCAGGATGGAGTGCAGTGGTGTGGTCTCGGATCACTGCAATCTCAGCGTCCCAGGTTGAAGCGATTCTCCTGCCTCAGCCTCCTGAGTAGCTGGGATTACAGGCATGCAACAACATGCCTGGCTAATTTTTGTATATATGGTAGAGATGGGGTTTCACCATGTTGGCCAGGATGGTCTTGAACTCCTGGACTCAAGTGATCCACCCACCTTGGCCTCCCAAAGTGCTGGGGTTACAGGCATGAGCCACCGTGCCCAGCTTCACCTATTTCTTTATAGCAGTGTGAGGACAGACTGATACACTGTCTCCTCAGTGAGATCAACCACTTCTCACATAGGAAAAGCACGTGGGAAATGGAAGGAAGCTTGGATGCTTCAATGCATTACATACAAGAAGTTAGAGGTGCTTATTTTGTGGACCAGCGGAAATCTAAGATGGGACTGGAAAAGCATATTTCTTCCTACTCTTCTGTGCAATAAGAATGGATTGAAAATATAGAAAATTGAAGTGTTTCCAAAGGCAAAAGCAACAAAGGCTTTCCTGGTGCCATTTAATCATGTTTCATATATAGAAACCTGCTATGATTTTGTGATTATTTGTTGTTTTAAGCAGCCTCTGTTGTCTTGCCTTTTAAAAAATAGTTGTCATTCGTGGCCAGGGACAGTGGCTCATGCCTATCATGCCAGCACTTTGGGTGGCTGAGGTGGGTGGATCTTTGGAGGTCAGGAATTCAAGAGCTTGGCTGACATGGTGAGACCTCATCTCTACTAAAAATACAACAACAACAAAAAATAGCTGGACATGGTGGCCCACACCTGTAATTCCAGCTACTTGGGAGGTTAAGGTAGGAAAATCGCTTGAACTCAGGAGGCAGAGGTTGCAGTGAGCCGAGATCACACCACTACATTCTAGCCTGGGCAACAGAGTGAAACTGTCTTTAAAAAAAAGCAATTCACAATTTTTTTTGCTTCATGTAATGATAAAGGCCAGTGCAACTGCAGATAATACATATAACTCTAATCAGAATATTTCAGGTTCATTCATGGCCAGAACTAAATATTTACAACAGATTGTCTTTTGACATCTGAAATAATATTTTACTTTACCTTATAGAAAAGATCTGTCATGGTGCTTGGCACATAGTACATCAAGGATTCTCAATAAATGAATGAATTAGTCTCATCATATTCTATTTCCTGTCTTTCTAAGGTCACCTTACGTATTAGTCCATTTTCACACTGCTGATAAAGACATATCCAAGACTGGCAAGAAAAAGAGGTTTAATTGGACTTACAGATCCACATGGCTGGTGAGGTCTCAGAATCATGGTGGGAGGTGAAAGGCACTTCTAACAGGGCAGTAGCAAGAGAAAAATTAGCAAGATGCAAAAGTGAAAACCTGCTAAAACCATCAGATCTCATGAGAGTTATTTACTACCATGAGAACAGTATGGGGAAACCACAGCCATGATCCAAATTATCTTCCATCAGGTCCCTCCCACAACATGTGGGAATTATGGAAGTACAATTCAAGATGAGATTTGGGTGGGGACACAGCCAAACCATATCATTCCACCCCGTCCCCTCCCAAATCTCATGTCCTGACATTTCAAAACCAATCATGCCTTCCTACAGTACCCCAAAGTCTTAACTCATTTCAGCATTAACTCAAAAGTCCACAGTCCAAAGTCTCATCTGAGACAAGGCAAGTCCCTTCCACCTATGACCCTGTAAAATCAAAAGCAGGCTAGTTACTTCCTAGATGCAATGAGGGTACAGGTATTTGGTGAATACAGTCATTTCAAATGGGAGAAATAGGCCAAAACAAAGGGTTACATTTCCCATGCCAGTACGAAATCCAGTGGTGTGGTCAAATTCTAAAGCTCCAAATTAATCTCCTTTGACTCCGTGTCTCACATTCAAGTCATGCTGATGCAAGAGGTAGTTCCCATGGTCTTGGGAAGCTCCACCTCTGTGACTTTGCAGGGTATAGCCCCCTGTTCCTGACTGCTTTCACAGGCTGGCATTGAGTGTTTGCAGCTTTTCCAGGTGCACAGTGCAAGCTGTCAGTGGATCTACCATTCTGGAGTCTGGAGGATTGTGGCCCTCTTCTCAGAGCTACACTAGAAGATTCCCCAGTAGGGACTCTGTGTGGGGGCTCTGAACACACATTTCCCTTCTGCACTGCCCTAGCAGAGGGTCTCCATGAGGGCCAAGCCCCTGCAGCAAACTTTTGCCTGAGTATCCAGGCATGTCAATATATCTTCTGAAATCTAGATGGAGGTTCTAAAACCTCAATTCTTGGCTTCTGTATATCTGCAGGCTCAACACCACGTGGAAGCTGCCAAGGTTTGGAGCTTGCACCCTCTGTAACCATGGGCAGAGCTGTACCCTGGCCCCTTTTAGCAACAGCTGGAGTGGCCCCAAGTCCCTAGGCTGCACATAGCATGGGGATTCTTGGCCCAGCCCACAAAACCATTTTTTTCTCCTAGGCTTCGGGTCTGTGATGGGAAGGGTTGCCATGAAGACCTGTGACATGCCCTGGAGACATTTTCCCCATTGTCTTGAGGATTAATATTTGGCTCCTTGTCATTTACACAAATTTCTGCAGCCAGCTTGAATATTTCCTCAAAAAATGGGTTTTCTTTTCTACTGCATTGTCAGACTGCAAGTTTTCTAAACTTTTATGCTCTGTTTCCCTTTTAAATCAGAATGCTTTTAACAGCACCCAAGTCACCTTTTGAATGTTTTGCTGCTTAGAAATTTCTTCTACCAGAAACACTGAATCATCTCTCTCAAGTTCAAAGTTCCACAAATCTCTAGGGCAGGGACAAAATACTGCCAGTCTCTTTGCTAAAGCATAACAGTGTCACCTTTACTTCAGTTCCCAACAAGTTTCTCATCTCCATCTGAGAACAGTCAGCCTGGACCTTATTGTTCATATCACTACCAGCATTTTTGTCAAAGCCATTCAACATGTCTCTAGAGGGTTTCAAACTTTCTCACATGTTCCTGTCTTCTTCTGAGCTCTCCAATCTGTTCCAGCCTCTGCCTGATAACCAGTTCCAAAGTCACTTTCATATTTTCAGGTATGTTTTCATCAATGCCCCACTCTTCTGGTACCAATTTACTGTATTAGTCCAGTTTCACACTGTTGATAAAGGCATATGCGAAACTGGGAAGAAAAAGAGGTTTAATTGGACTTACCGTAAGTTCCACATGGCTGGGGAGGTCTCAGAATTATGGTGGGAGGTGAAAGACACTTCTTACATGGTGACAGCAAGAGAAAAATGAGGAAGATGTGAAAGTGCAAACCCCTGATAAGACCATCAGATCTGTTGAGATTTATTCACTACTATGAGAACAGTACTGGGGAGACCACCCACATGATTCAAATTATCTCCCACTGGGTCCTTCCCACAACACGTGGGAATTCTGGGAGTACAATTCAAAATGAGTTTTCGGTGGGGACAGAGAGCCAACCATATCACGTTAATTCCTTAAACTTCTTTGTTTTCATTTCTTGTGCTCTCTAGAAGCATCTTTAATTTCTTTTCTCTCATTCATCTTTTTTTCTTCTTGTAGGCAACTGTTTGTTCTTGCAATGCTTTCATTTTTCTTTCTCCCATTATTTTCTTCTAACTTTCATTCACTCTTCCTTTTCTTTCACCCGTGCTTCCCTAATTATCTTTCTACCACCTTTCCAGGTGTGACTTGGATAATTGGAGTGGAACATCTTACATTATGAGATATTGAAGTTGATCAATTACTAACTGATTACAAAGGGAAGAGCCAGAAATCTGTCTTGGGCTGACCTGAGACAAAGACATACCAATATCTATTTTGACATGACAAACATCTCCAAAGGACTGCCAGTGTTTCTTCACTGAGCTTTTACTTGAATCTAAAATCACTTGAATCACTTCTGAAAAGCTGAACCAAACTTTACTAGCATGCATATTTGTAAAGTAATAAACATGAAAATAATGGTTATTTATATTATCTCTCTGCTTATCTAAATAACTTTAAAATAAGTTGTTAAAATTATTACCATGAAATTCTATCCCAGTTGACAATATTTTACATTTATAATTAATATGCAAATATATGTAATTCTTACTGTCTTTCCTGGCAATTTTCTGAACCATAAAACAATTGAATTTGATTATAATCTAACCGAAGACAAGACAGTATGGAACAAGCACAGCTACCTGGAGAGAGTTAACTTTCTCATGAGAATCATGTGCTAGAATATTGAAATGAATCTTTAATATTAAATTAAAAAGCAACAAACTAATAAACCTGTGCATATTCAGTAAGGAAAATTACTCAAGCATTACTGATTTTCAGGGATTTAGTCTTAAGAAAAATAAGGAGTCATATGCGAATGAAAAAAGTTTTGGGGATTAGATCAACCTCCTGGGAAAGGAAGAGTGATTACTCCAAAACCGACAGCAGGCAGAAATTCAGGCAGGTCAGTAGTTGACATAAGAGAAGAGCAACTGTAATGATTGGGGAAAAGTTACTGGATTTTAGGGTAGAACTGTGACTATTTTCATCTCATAAAAACTGAGAAACCATCCAAGAAACCAAAGAAAAGACTTACACAATAAAAAATAATCAGTCAGCCAGAGTTTAGCCACTAGGAATAAGAAAAAGGCCTAATTCTTGGGGATCAGAAAAATAGTGAGAGAAGGAGCAGAAGCCAGGCTGCCTGGATTTTAATTCTCCAAGCTATGCCTTAAAGTTCCTGAAAGTTCCTGTGACCAGCACAGATTCTTTCTGTCTCAGAGACGAGGATGAGCTAAATTTAAAAAAAGGGGTATAGTGAGAACAGCCTTCATATTTAGGGGAGAAATCAGATAAACCTCATTGTGTGAAAAGTACATAAAAGAAAAAATATATATATAATCTGATAGTCTTGTGCTGTAATAAAAGTCTAAAGTTAGTAATTAAAACTTTTCTTATAGGGTTGTTAGGATGATTGATTAAATGTCTCAATACATAAAAAGTGCTTAGAAAAGTTCCCTATTTGTAGTAGGTATTCAATAACTGTTAGCTTCTTCTTGTTAGTGTTATCAGTGCTCTGACTGTTTTGAAGTGCTTCATGGAAATGCTGCTTCTGCTTAAAGTTTCTGAAAGAAGCCATAAAAGGGATTAACTGACAGGAGGTTCTTTTTGGGTGGAGTGACTTGAAAAGTTATACTGAATACCTTTTGGAATGTTGCATAACACATTCTCAAAGTGTGTGAAAGTAAGTGGTCTGGAAGGCTCTGAAGACTGCTTCTGTTTTGTATCCCTAGAATCCATAACCCCAGATTTAATTTCCAAATGCCTTGTTTCAGGTCAGATGAGAGATGCTTGGAATCAGATAAATGTAGTTTACATATCATAAGACTAGTGTCTTTGGTAAAGTTTATAGAGGCAAATTGTGTCCTTAGTGATGCTTCACAACACCTTATTCTAAAGAGGGCTCTGATAATTATAGTTTCCTCTGCCCACCCAAGACTGATCCCACCCTTAGCTCCCAGCAACTCCATATCACCATTGTTGCTTTCATTCATTCACTGGTTAATGGACTGCTTTATTCATTCATTCATTCATTCTGATATGGTTTGACTCTGTGTCCCCAAGCAAATCTTACCTTGAATTATAATCCCTATAATCTCCATGTGTCAAAGGCAGGACCAGGTGGAGGTAATTGGATCATGGGGGCAGTTTCATGAGTTATCATGAAACCTGATGGTGTTATAAGCATCTGGTATTTCCCCTGCTTGCACTCAGGCTGTCCTGCTACCCTGTGAAGATGGTGCCTGCTTTTCCTTTGCCTTCTGTCATGATTGCAAGTTTCTGAGGCCTCCCAGCAAGGCGTAACTGTGAGTCAATTATATCTCTTTCCTTTATAAATTATTCAGTCTTGAGTATTTCTTCATAGCAGGTTGAGAACAAACAAATACATGCTCATTCATAATTTTCAGTACCAGCTAATCGTTTGCAGACTCATGGATCTGACTAATCATCTCTAAGATTTTATGAGGTAGCAGCACAAAAGGCTGTTATACTTTATTTTACACACTAAGAACACTTAAAAAACACACAAGTAAAATTATCATTTTATATACCAAAGGATATTGTAACACCCTAACAAATAGAAGAGATTAAAAAGTCATATTAAAAGACTATATTAAAACAAGAGAATAGATTTTTCTACTTATAAAAGCAACTGTCTACCTTATGCTTTTTACTTGACCCTGGTTCAGGGAATACTTGGTTGTAGATTGGCAGTGGCGGGATTTGGAACCACTACCTTAAGCAGC
Source organism: Aotus nancymaae (assembly GCF_030222135.1). Taxonomy (NCBI): domain Eukaryota; kingdom Metazoa; phylum Chordata; class Mammalia; order Primates; family Aotidae; genus Aotus; species Aotus nancymaae. Next base: position 57,932,053 of record NW_026988425.1, on the reverse strand, counting down.
AATCTCCTTGCCTACTTTTCTTGCCATCTTCACAGTTTACCCACAGTGCTCTTTGTTTCTGCTGGCTTTCTTGCTGGAGAATGGCCTGGTAAATGATCTGGCCTTTGGACATTAAACATTAGACTTAGTCACGTTTGAAAAAGATGCCTGGAAGGCTTCAATAGCTCAAGTTAGCATTTAATGGTCCTTAGAAGGCAAAAGGGAGCAATATATTTTGATATTTCTAAAAAAAAAAATCAGGTAATATGGTAAACTTCTTACTAGATGAGTCCTTAGAACAGGGCTTTGCTCATCTTTCTAACTGCTCAAGAATTTCTGATCCAGGGCTTTTAACTCTTGAGACAAACCAAACAGATCTAATGATGCCAGACCTTTTTAAACTTTTCTGAGGGAGTAGACAAATGATTATGTTACAGGTCTCTATATTACTGAAGTATCCTAGGGGATTATCTGTGAGTGAGGCAAGGATCTGCTTTGAATTTATCATTTTTTCTCTATATTGTTTTACTAGAAAAATATTCTTGGCCTTACATATTTGGAACCTATCGGTCTATTTCAATCAGCGTTCATATGAAGCCAATTCCTAGTTATTCTTTTTATAATTCCAAATATCTCCTAATGTGAAGTTAGTTACTATAGTAATATAGTTATCCTTGACCTAAAGATAACTATATTATAAATTGAGTTGTTGAAAACTGAAGACAGGCTTGTTTTATAACTAATAAAAGAATTTGAACAGGAGAAAGTAATTTTTTCCTACTATGAATTTTAATTTGTTTACACCGTGGCTTGATTCTCATTTACTGGGCTAAGGGCTCTGTTACAAAAATCAAAGGCAAAAGTTTCCCGGATGTATTAAATTTAGTCACATTTTCATCCACTGACAGGCACCATTGACTGGGATGAAAGCAGAATGATTCAGTTAAATATATGTGTGGAGTTGATAATAAAAACACAAATGAAACCTGATCAATGCTTTGCTATTCAGTATACAATTAATTTTCCTTCTTTTAAATATTAGCTATTATATTAGTTATTAGATATTTTATATTACTAAATATAAACTCTATGTTAGTTATTAGATATATTAAATAGTGTTATGAATTGAATGCATATCTCCAAAATTCGTATGTTGAATCCTAACCACCAATGTGATAGTATTAAGAGATGAGACCTTTGGTAAGTGTTTAGACTGTGAAAGTGGAGCCCTCATTACTGGGATTAGTGCCCCTACATAACTTGCCTCAGAGACCTGTCTTCTCCCATCCACCATGTAAAGATACAGCAAGGAGTTGCCATTCTGGGAACCAAGGACCTCACTAGACACTCAATCTGCTGGTGCCTTGAACTTTCAGCTTCAAGAACTGTAAGAAATAAATTTCTGTTGTTTATAAGCTGCCTAGTTTATTGTATTTTGTTACTGAAGCCTGAACAGACTCAGGCATATGACTTTATATATATATATATTAGATATCATTCGTTATATATCACTGCAGCTTAAAATAGCAAATATTTACTCTTTCATTTAGTAAATTTAACAGTTTAAACTTAGAAGCTTAACACAACAATTATTGTCTCAGTTTCTGTAGATGAGGGATTCAGGAACAGTTTAAGTGCGTCTTTCATGAGAGCACAGTTAAGATAATCCGAAGGATAAACGAGGATGGGAAGATCTGCTTCCAAGATGCCTCACTCACAAGAATGTCAGTAGCAGGCTTCAGTTTCTTGCTGGCATTTGGCATGAGGTCTCAGTTCCTCAGGATCACTCTTCTTAGGGCTGTTGGTGTGTCCCATTAGGATGACAGCTGGCTCCTCCCAGGGAGGATGATCTGAAGAAAGTGCAAGGGAGCCACAATGCCTTGTATGATCTAGGCCTGGAAGCCATTTACTGTCACTTCTACCACAATCTATTTATTAAAATAGAACCACCAAGCACAGTTTTCATTCAAGGGGAGAGAAATGAGACCTCCCTCACCTTTCAGAGAAGAATCAAAAATTTCATAGACATAGTTTTAAATTGCATAAGCATATCTGACTTTTGGCCAGGATATATAGATCATTCTCATCATGATTAACAATTGTCACTGCAGCTGTATTCTGGTCCTGCAAGGTCACGTTTCCACTAGTTAATAGTCTTGAACTATTCTATATCTTCCAGGAAATGAGTTTGTTTAGTGCTGGGAGTAGAAATTGGCCATGAAGGTTCTGCTCTTTTTTTCTTTGTTCCCCTCCCTTTTCTCCCATTCTCTCTTTCCCTTTTCTGAGTGCCCTTGTCCCTGTGGTCCCTAAAACAAGTTGGATATATCTGGACTGAGGGAATGAATATTTATGCAGTGCTAGGAAGACATGTGTTTTCTGTAACAATAGCTGGATTGCAGATAATGAGTTATAACCTGCAATACAACTACCTACAAACCTTGAGAGAAAAATCTCTAGGCATTCAGACCTTTCACGTACAGCATACTCCCCTTTGCAGTTTACACTCAGCCATGGAGGGACATATGTTAACACATGACTTTCTGTTTCATCTGACAATAACTGAGTCTGCATTGTTTTACCGTTTTTTTATAGGATACATACATTTCTTTTTTGTTTATGCCATTACTTTCTCGTTTGTTTACTGCATTACAGAAAAACTCAAATATTGGTTTGGGTATATACCCTGTCATTTAAATCATTCTGTTATAAAGACACATGCACACACATGTTCATTGCAGCACTACTCACAATAGCAAAGATATGGAATCAACCTAAATTCCCATCAATAATAAACTGGATAAAGAAAATGTGGTACATACATGTCATGGAATACTATGCAGCCATAAAAATGAATAAGATCATGTCCTTTGCAGCGACATGGATGGAGCTGGAGGCCATTATTTTTAGCAAACTAACAAAGGAACGGAAAATGAAATACCATATATTCCTATTTATAAGTGGGAGCTAAATGATGAGAACGCATGAACATGTAGAGGGGAACAATACATACTGGGGCCTTTTGGAGGCTGGAGGGTAGAAGGAAGGAGAGAATCAGAAAAATAACTAATGGATAGTAGGCTTAATACCTGGGTGATTAAATAATCTGTTCAGCAACTTCTATGACACAAGTTTACCTATGTAACAAACCTGCATTTGTAACCCTGAATTTAAAATAAAAGTTAAAAAAAAAACGGAAATATTACCTTTGATAATTTATTTTTTCTCAATCATCTCTCTTGTTTTAACTCTCAGGTGTTTCTATGGGACAAATTGTGTGGCCCTCCTCCCTTATGTTAATATGTTGAAGCCCCAGCCCTCAATGTCACTGTATTTGGAGATAGGGTTTTTGAGAAGGTGATAAAGATTAAATGAGGTTATAAGAATAGAGCCCTAATCTTATAGAGCAGGTGGTCTTGTAAGCAGAGGAAGAGAGGCCAGAGCTCTCTCTGTTCCCTGTGAGGACACAGTAAGGCCATCTGCAATCCAAGAAATGAGCCTTTTCCAGACACTGTCGCTGATAATGCCTTCATCCTGAACTTCTGGCTTTAGAACTGTTCTTTAAGTCACCCAGTCTGTGGCATTTTGTTAGGGCAGCCTGGGCAGTCTAAGATGGGCACAGGCATCTCCGCTCCCTTTTTCCCTCACAAGTTTGCTCCTGGGTCTTGCAACTCACTTCCCAGAGAACAGACAAAATATTGCAAACATATGGCAGGTCTCTCGCTGAATAGCCATGAGGCTGGTGGCAGTGGTCACCAGCTGACGAGGCAGAATATTTCAGATGTCAGCAAACAGGAGCTTTGCTTGGTAAGCAAGAAATTGAAAGGCAATATTTATAATATGAATAAATTAATGTGCTATCAAGACCACAAATGAAGTCAAATTTATTAAATCACGGTATGTTGATGAGACTGTTCTAGGTGTGAATTATAGGCCATAGTCTTGTAGTAAAAACTCCAGGACCAGCTTTGTTCTGCGATTCAGACCCTTTGGGATTGTAGAAAAATAAGATCAATAGAATGACTATTTTGCAAGCTAAATCAATTCCATAATTTAAAAAAACTGGCCTTTTTATTTTATTGTTTTACTTTTCCAGGGATCCTTTTATAATTATATGAAAGTTACTTTGTGTACCTTTGTTACTCTAAGAAATACTTACTATGAGACAAAAACGTTTTCAAACAGAGGCATATGAATGAGACCAGGGTAGGAAATGGATCAGCTCCCTAAAACAGGGACTAGAACAGAGACCAATAATTTAGGAGTAAGAACAGAAACATTACAATGCAGAAACCACTGTGTAGAGCAAGTTAGAGAATGCATCTGAGATGAGATGAGGCCCGAATGACCATCACTTAGATAGTGTCAAGAATAATTCGATTAGATCCTATAATTCTATTTCACTCTTAAGGACTATAGAGGGTGTGTGCCTATGTATGTGTGTGTTGTGAAGGGCAGAAGAGAAAGTGGGTAGCATTCTGAGGTTTCATAAGTACCTTAGTAAAGTTTGGCCTAGAAATAACAGTAGGGCTAACATTGCAGGCACAAATATCAGAGACTTACAAGTGGAATTTCAAAAGAATTCAACTTGTTAATTTGGCAAGTTAGAGGAGAAGAATTAAAGAGGTAAAGAGGACAACTGGTCTTATCTAAGATACTTATGAACTTGCGAACTTTCTCTCATTATTAATATGGGCCTAGAAGGACTTCTGAAGACAAATAACTGTTAGAAAGTTGTGTACGCTTATTCAGGGATTCCAGCCTATCCATACACAAGTTTATAAGTAAGGAAGAATGTACATGCCACACATAAGTGACAAATGGCTAGGTACTTTTGAACTAATAAAGTATTATTCCTCAAAGTGCTGCTTTTCTCTAGGGCTTAAAAGTCTCTGTAAAATTGGGAAAGTTTTCTTGCTACTTATGCTGAGTTACTTATGTTAAATGACAACACATCAGAACAGCTATTAAGCTAAGACATGAGTTTTGGAAGTCAGGTTCTTTTAAATACAATTCTTGAACTTCATTTTATTTAACAGAATTTTAAGTAGTTTGAGAATCAGAATTGTCAGATTTATCTTAGTATCCTATGTCGCATCTAGTGGAGTATCCAGTAGACAATGGAAATTGAATAGATACTGTTGAATTCAAATGAACACTTCCCCCACAAAGTTTAACTTTCTAACTCCCTTCCTTTCTTCTCTAAGATCACTGTCTCTATTTTATGAACAGACAGTTTATAAAGTGACAAGTGCATTTTTATACTTGAAGTAGGCATCTTCTTTGATATACTAAGACTTCAAGATGTTGTAAGTCAAGATTTAGCTATAAATGACCTGGTTACATGTTTGGGGACAGGGCAAACTGTGAGGGGTGAACCAGCACCAAGAGTTGGTGTGATTGGAAACAGAACAGACGTATAGCTACTTGGTAAAGATTTACACTGGTAATAAACACTGCTTCCTAAGGTTCTTCTACTATAATGTCACAATAAAAGCAAGATTTCTCATCATAGACTTTAGAGAGGGTAGCAGAGGCTTTGGTAGGTAGGATGTAAATAATAGGAAACTAGAACATGACATGTATCTGCAAGTAGCAGGCCCAAAGGCACAAGAAAGGCAGAGATCAGGGATAATCTTCCATCCTTTCATTATCTCTCTAATGGATGTCCCCCCTTATGGATTATGCTGACCCCCTGATAAGTACTATTTTTATTCCTTTTCCATATCTTTCTCTCCAATTAGCACAGTTACTACTAGCAGATACTAATAGCACTTACTCCTACTATTTAATCTGGATCCCATTAAATCATCCCTTTTCTGTATTCAATTTTGCAATCACTACCAGTTCCAATAACACGACCACACTGTTCATTTTAATTTGTTGAGCACTTACTATATGGACCAAAATTCTGTGCTGGATGCTTCCTGGCATTATCTTTAACCCTCATAATAGCACTCACAGCCTTGGCATTACTCTCCATATTTTCCAATGAAGATTCTGTTGCATTTATTATGTGTCTACTGTGTACTAGGCATAGTGATAGATGCTAGTGATACAAAGGTGAATACAACACATTCTCTGTCCTCATAATCTTAGTCTAAGGAAAGATCATTGTATAACAGCACCAAGTGGCATAGCTAAGGCATGAGCAGGCTACTGTGGAAAGAGAGAGACATCTAGTCCATTCTGAGGGGAATTGGAAAGGTGGTGGTGATGGCGGTGAGTGCAGGATGACTTTGGGACTTTGAATTGAGTACAGATAATGCATAAGGTTTATGTGGACAAAGCAGGGGAGAGGAAGAAAGAGGGAAGCAATCTAGATATATTTCGTCTCTTAATTGATAATTCTTTGTTCTTGTTTTACTTTCCTGGGGATTTACTCAACTTTATCTTCTGATTATTTGACATGTTCAAATTTCAACTACTGTATTTTAATAAATATACTATTTTGTCCCTAATTTTTGCTTCTTAAGCATTCTTCTTGCCTATTTTATTACATATGAGTAAATGAACTATCTCCATTGTATATTTTTGCTTAAATTAATCTGTTCTGCTAAAATTTATAGGCTAATAATTTTATATCTCATGACAAGCTAGAAATTTGTCTTACTGCTTAATTTTCAAACTTGTCTTAATTTGCAAACTTTCAAACTTTATTCAAAAACTACCTTTCATATTTTGGAAAATTTAGAGAAAACATATATGTATATATAGGCTTCTTCAGAGAAACAGAATCATTAGGAGAAATAACGAATTGGCTCACATGATTGCTGAGGCTGGTAATTCTCAAGAATAGAGCTGATGTCTCCATTAGAATCAAGGGCAGCAAAAAGCTCATGTCTCAGTTTGAAGGTTGTCAGGAAGGAAGAATTCTCTTACTTGGAGGAAGGTTAACCTTTTAAATTCTACTGAGGCCTTCAAGTGATTGAATGAGGTCCACGCACATTAGGAAGGAAAATCTGCTTTACTTAGTCTACAAATTCAAATGTTTATCTCATCCAAAAATACTTGAAATAACACTGACATCTGAAATAATGTCTGAGCACGTATCTGAGTACTCCATGGCCCAGTCAAGTCGATACTTAAAATTATCCACCACAACCACTAGTTGAATCTTAAAACTAAGTCAGAATTTTCTCTGAAATAATAAGGGGTTGGCTAGGTCATAGGGTTATGATGGCCAGTTCAACTGATTGAAGAAGCCAAAAGGAAAGGCCACTATACCACCAGGCATTGCTACCACATGTCTGGCCACAAGATTTACATAATGTGAGAACCTAAACTATATGAATGATCAATTCTGAGCTATCATCACACACACACACACACACACACACACACACACACACGCACACACACACACACTCTCCCTCTCTCACAAATGTGTCCTAAATCTAAAAATAAACAAGCACAATAATGCTGCCGTAATGAAATTGTATCTGAATTCCAAGACTTGCTACAAATATTTCTCAAATAAGATATTTTTGTGAACTCTCTAAAAAATCTCAATCCAAGTATAGAATTGTTATTTTTTCAAATGTGTTTTTTAATTAGGTAGACTACCATGAAGGCTTTGCTCAATCAATTTTAAACAAAATTTATTGTAGCCAGTATAATTTGTGCTAATTTAGAAATGTGCAGACTAGCAGAAAAATGCATCTTTACTCCCATCACTGAGACTGCTCTTAGTTGTACGGTATTAATCATCCGTACTATGACTCAGCTGTCATTCCTTTGAATAAATATTTTCTCCCCACCCTGGTTAGTGCAGGGTGAGAGAGAGCACTGGACTGTGAGTTGGAAGACCTGGACTTAACTCCATTGCTTTTCATGTGTATCCGTCTGAATTTAGGCTGGCCTTGGGATATCATTTGTCAAGAGAGAAAATTGGACTAAAGATGATTTTAATGACTTCTTTAAGGCCTAATGCTTTCATATCATGAGTAACTTCTTATAGACTGATTATGTCCACCAAGAGAAAATTGACTATCATTAGTTTAAGGAGTTAACATTGAGTATAAAGCTAAATATTGACATTTTCTATCCTTGCATTTTTTTCCTCCCTAATCCCAAGTGCATCATCATCTCTTTAAAGTATTTCAGAAAAGGATGCTCATGATGTGTGGTGTGTGTGTGTGTGTGTGTGTGTGTGTGTGCATGTGTATGCTAAAAGTAGGTTAAAAAATTACCCTGATTCTCGTATCAAAGGACCAAGCTCATATTGCTAATAACCATATTATTTTCCTGAAACAAACTATAACTAAAATCATTACTAAGTTGTATCTTGTAACTATGCATTAAGGCCATACATTGTAATTTTTCTAAGTGGTTGCTCTTTGAATTGGTCAAGTTTAGGATTGATGCTGACCAGCTTGAGTCAAATTTCATCCAAATAAAATACTTGTTTTAGAAACCCAGCTTTATGGTACTTTCAACGTGGGAATTTAGTGAAAATCTCAAGTGTTGCACGATCCCTGGTCAGTGCTTCTCTAATTAGAACTTAGACCTTCATATTTTGACACTAAAATGTCAACAAATGCAATCAAAGAAATAACATATTTAAAAAACTCAGGAGTCCAACATGATATTTTAAAGCTCAGTGTGTAGATTTCCTAGAATTTAATAAGATGAGGTTGAGCAGATGGAGCATAGAAAGACAAGCTGTGTTTTACTTTATTTTCAAAGTAGTATTATTTTCTTGAGAATCAATTACTCTATAGGACTTTAGAAAACACCCGTGAATCAGAATTGTAGAAGAAGCTGTCAGTAAATTAAGCCTTATTGCAAAACATTATGAGTGACTCATTTAAAATCAGGAGACCTCTTTAGGAACTACTAATTTAACTAATCAAGGTGATACTGCTTTAGAAAGTAAATTGTGCCTAAAGGAGGTTCTGATGTGGCTCTAATCCTTTAAATGGTTCCCAGAGCACGTCTGTACTGGTGACAGAATCACAATGGTAATTTATTTGGATGTTGTGTGATTCAAGAGTTTAATGTCAGAGAAGAAGCTAAAATTCCCAAGTTAAGCTATTATGCATTAGATGATGTATAAAGGAAAGGTTGTCAAAGCCTCTCCATGCAATTCCAAAGTCAACAGTCAAACACACTTCAACTCCACTCCTACCAACTACAGTGAAAATAAGGATATTTACTTTTTTCTTTCTAGTTTCCATCACCATCATGGGCAGTCTCACTCAACATATGTCTTAGATATGTAAGATCGACATGCAAAAAGTTGGGGGTGGGTAAAATAAGAGGGTGTAGAGGTGAAATTAGTCTTGAGTAAGGGGGGATAGAAAGAGCTGTGAGGAACACATAATGCTGCTGAGAGACATTCTTCCTTACTCCCCTTTTCTTCCTTCACCAGGATCTAAAGATGGTACCAGAGATTTTCCTCTTTGTTGCTACACTTTTACCTTTGGTAACCATTTCTGCAAAATAGTTGGATCCAAACAAGTTGTCTTTGAAACATTTTGACTAAATTGTATAGTGAGAAGACTTCTGCTTCCAGACATGGTAAAGTGACAGGAACCAAATCCTAAACAAGGCATGAGAAAAAGACAAAGGTAAGTGGGGATTGGGGGGTTGGAAGGGTAGTAGCACTGAGCAGATGTGCAGGGGACTTGCCTTGAGTCAACAGCAAAGTACTGATAAATGCATGCGTTCAGGGTAAATACTCATGGCTGGGTTAAGAATCAGCATAAAGCAATGGGTAAAACAATGTTTAAGGATCACACAGAACCAAGGATAGTTCACAAACAAAAATGGAAAGACCTCTTAACATACATGTAGTCGAATAAAGTTCTTAATAGAGTATTGCCTCAAGAGTGAAACCAAGTTAGCCCTAAAGACTGTTCTGTATCAGTCTGACAAAGCTTAAACAAAAGCTTCAAGAAGTTCAAATTGTGTTCAAATTGTTTTCAAGTAATTTATCTGTTTCCCAGAACAAATTCCTAAAAATATTTACAATATTTAAATATGTAAAATCATAAGATTTCCAATATCTAACATGTAATCGAAATCTACCTAGCAAGCAAAGAAGCAGGAAAACGTGATCCATAATGGGGCGTGTGGGGGGCGTGTGGGGTATCAATCAAGAGAAAGAGACCCTGAAAGGTAACAGTGGATAGAATTGATACACAAGAATAATAAAACAGCTATTTAAATATATTACATACATTTAAGAAGGTAGTAGGAGATATGAAATTAATAAAAACATAAAAAAGATGCAAATCAAATTTCTAGAGATCAAAACTACAATGTCTGGGATGAGAAATACACTGGATAGGATTAACAGCAGATTAGCCACTGTGAGCAGCGTGGCAGGGGAGAGAAGAATGAATTTAAAGACATGTCAATATAAAGCCTCCAAATAAAAACACAGAAAAAACTTAAAGTAAAATTTTAAAAACATAGAAAAAGACTGAAAAAAATGAATAGAGTATCATAAAGTGGGCAATATCAATAAAAGATGTATAATTGGAGTTACAAAAATGGTATAGAGACAAAAAATATTTAAGGAAACAATTACTGGAATGCTACAAATTCTAGTCTCCACTACATATGCTGAATCATAATTTATTGGGTCTCTGTGTCTCTGACAATAAATGAACCACTAGGAATAGAGGAATGGGATGGGAAATAAAAAGTAGAATTGAAATAAACCTGTAGCTTTAAAGTAAAATAGAGCGTTATCTGAATCCTGAGATAACCAGCTTAGAATAGGTTATCCTGCTTTGGTGCTGAATATATACACATCATGTTGTGAATTCTAAAAACATTCAATAAAATCTTTGATGAAAAAGTGGAGTTCCCTCTTCTAAAAATATCATACAAATCTCTAGATAAACTTTTTCCCTATTAGTCTGATGGCTTCAAGCTATAGTAATATGAATGAGCTACATTAACATGGGTGAAACACTATTGTTAACTATGCAAATTGTCTTAGAGGAAGATAAACAGGTTTCAGATAAGGTGGGAATTGAATGAGGAAGAATTCATTATACTTCTCATAGATCAGTTCACTTTAGCATGAACAAACCAAAAAGGTGCAGCTGAGTGACTGGGTAAATACAATAGCCCTCTTCCCTAGTCCTAAAGAGAAAGAAATATGGAATAGAAAATATAGAGTATTCAGTTGAAGAGAAAACATATTTAAAACAAAAAAAATTTCACATTATTATTTTACATTGTTGATGTTGACAAAAGTGTAAATTGAATAAATTAAGGGATTAAATCCAGGAAATGAACACCAAAATGAGATATAAAAACAATTTGTAGAGTTTAGGAAACAACCAGAGGTCAAAAATCCACATTTATGAAACAAAGATGAACTAGAAACAGTGAATGACAAAATAAAATTAAATAAATTAATTTAATTAAAGTTGAATTAAATAATTTCAAGAAAGTCTTAACATAATCAGTAAAAACATAAGACAAAGAGATCAAAGCAGTAGTAGAGACAAAATATGTACAACTAACATATATAAAAGAAAACGTTGTTGCTAAATTACAGGATATAAGAACATAATGTTGAATACAGTAAGAAATTCTTCTTCAAAGGTTTAGCTTGCTTAAGTTTCCTTGTCCTTTGCTCCCCCCTTTCAAGGCCACACTTCCTTACTCTCTGTGTTCCTGCTGCCCTGGTAAACAACCTTCTTGCCAGTCCTTACCTATAGAGCCCACATTCCACATCTGCTACCCACCCTGTGAATTACCCCTCCCATTGCAGTGGCTTCTCCCACCAAAATTAATCTTCTTACCTTTCCACTGGTATAATAGCATTCCTGCATTTTTCAAGTTAGCCAACTGGGTTCAGCTTAGATTGTGTGGTCCAACTCCAGCCAATGGAGGCAAGACACAGTAACAGGGACAAGCTGTGTTAACAGATAATAAAAACCCTTGCTCTCCTTTGTTCTGTGTGCTGTCTGCTCCATCCTGGAGATGTACCCTTCTACATAAGTAAAAATTGCCTTGCTGAGAAAATTTATGTTTGAGTGCTATTTCTTTTGCGGCACTGAAAAAGTTTGCTTTTAACACATAATGATAGTAAAAATAATTTAAAAAAGAAAAGAAAATCCTGAATTCATGGCATAACTGAATCAGGACATTGAAAAGCACATCTAGGTAAAAAAAAAGATTATAGAATGATAAACAAGACGTGCCTTAGTTGCATTATTAAGCTTTAAAAAATGTATCATTAGGTATCAGAGTAGAAAGTACAAGTCACCTTCTATAATGAAGAAAAATCATAATAGTTTAACATTTTCCTTAGCAATAGGCAAATATAATAGCAATGCTCTGAGGAAAGACAGACCCAAAAATATTTTAGCTAACCAAGTTGTTTTTCATTTATTAGGTAGAAAGGCTAAAATTCTCAAATAACAAGCAAGCAAAGAGTTTTAGAGGCCATCATTCCAGCACATTATAAATGGGGCTTTAAGCAGTTCATGGAAAATGCACATTATGAAAATACTATATGTAAATTTCATTTTTTTTGCAGCAAAATAAACTTGTATGAACTTGTTATAACATGTTTGAACAGGATCTAGTTTGAGGCACTAAGAAGGATAAGCCATCAGTTTGTAAAGAGCCTCTATCAGGAAAAGTTGAATTCTGCTAAAATTGAAGCAAGAACACATAGCAAATTTGTGGTGAAGTGTGGCTGGAAGACTGCTGAAATCATTAATACTTTAAATAATGTTTATAAGGACAATTCCCCAAATAAATCAGCAGTTTGAACACAAATAACTGTCTTTAAAAGGGAATGAGATTATGCTGAATAGGAAGCATGGGGCAGTAGACCATCCACATCATTTCATCTTGTTTGCACTGTAATTGAAGAGGACTGATGATTAACAACAGCACAAGCAATAGCCAACACCAGACATCTCAATTGGTTCAGCTTATATAATTCTGACTGAAAAATTAAAGGTGAGCAAACTTTTCACCTGACGGGTACTAAAACTGTTGTGCCCAGATTAGCTGCAGACAAGAACACAGCTTTCAATGGAAATTTTAAACAAGTGGGATGAAGATCCTGAAATATTTCTTCAAAGAATTGTATCAAGAAATGAAATGTGGCTTTACCTGTACAATCCAAAGCAAATGCCACCAAAGCTGAAAGTGGTCCCATCAGAGCAAGACCAGTCAAGAGCAAACATCATGACAATAGCTTTTGGGGCTACTCAAGATATTTTGCTTGTTGATTTTTAGGAGCTTCAAAGAATGACAACATCTTCTTATTACGAAAGTGTTTTGAGAATGGTAACCAAAGCTTTAGCAGAAAAATGCCTGAGAAAGTTTCACCAGAGATTCCTCTACTATGACAATGCTTCTGCTGATTTCTCTTATCAAACAAGAGACATTTTGTGAGAATTTCTATGGGAAAGTATTAGGCATCCGTCTTACAGTCCTGATTTGGCTCCTTCTGACTTATTTTTGTTTCCTTAACTTTTTTTTTAAATTAAACTTTAAATTCGTTATATAGGTATACATGTGCCATGGTGGTTTGCTGCACTCATTAACCTGTTGTCTAGATTTTAGGCTCCATATGCATTAGGTATTTGCCTAATGCTCTCCCTCTCCATGCCCCCATCTCCCGACAGGCCCCAGTTGTGATGTGCCCCACCCTGTGTCCATGTGTTCTAAATGTTCAACTCTCACTTATGAGTGAGAACGTGCAGTGTTTTTCTGTTCCTGTGTTAGGTTGCTGAGAATGATGGTTTCCAGCTTCATCCATGTCCCTGCAAAGGACATGAACTCATTCTTTTTTATGGCCACATAGTATTCCATGGTGTATATGTGCCATGTTTTCTTTATCCAGTCTATCAATGATGGACATTTGGGTTGGTTCCAAGTCTTTGCTATTGTGAATAGAGCTGCAATAAACATACATGTGCCTGTGTCTTTATAACAGAATTATTTATAATCCTTTGGTATTTATAATACCTCATAATGGGATTGCTGGGTCAAATGATATTTCTAGTTCTAAATCCTTGAGGAATTGCCACACTGTCTTCCACAATGGTTGAGCTAATTTACACTCCCACCAATGGTGTAAAAGCATTCCTATTTCTCCACATCCTCTCCATCATCTGTTGTTTCCTGACATTTTAATGATCGCTATTCTAACTGGCATGAGAGTACTCAGTTTTCTTAAGTTAATAATATAAAGAAGATTGCATTGGCATGGTTAAATTACCAAGGTCCTCAGTTTTTTAAAGATGAACTAAATGTTGGGTATTATCACTTACAAAAGTGCCTTGATCTTGATGGAGCTTATGTTGAGAAACAAAGTTTATATTTTATATTTTTATCTTTAAATTCAATTTTTCCATAAGCTTTTTGAAGTGGGAACTTCATACCAGTGGGAAGCAGTCAAGACTATAAATGGAGACTGATGTACCATCTGTCAAAATTTTAAAGATTATATCTAAGATTTTGTATGTATATACATGTGTGTATGTGTGTATCTAACAACTATATAAAATAAAATATGTTCTTTCCTCCTACCTTGACAAATATAGTTTTTCAATAATCTTGAATGCTGGGTTTAAATTTAGAATTTTTCAATGACTTGGAATTCCAAATCAAAACATGATGCTGTGACAAGAGCCAGCTTTACTCCATGACACTTGTCAATGTTGGACATCATTTACATATATATGAATACCTTAGTTCACACATTCGAGCTGTATCTATAACTTCTCAAGCAGTCATCCCTGGGATATTCTGGGGTCTAGGTGTGGTGATGTGGTCCACTCTCAGGAGAACAGAACTGGGGAAGGTGCATGTGTAGGCCCTGGAAACAGGCTTAAGGTTGTTTCGGCAGAGCATGTTGGGTCTCCAGGTACCCAAAGTGTGCTTGAGAATATGGGCACAAAGACAAAGTCCTTTGAACCAGCAAACCCCTTACACTAGTCTGAGAAAGACATGAGCTGGGGTAAGCTAGTTCTAGGCCCTTTAAAATTCAGGGATTGGGGTGAGAGTACTTCTTGCGTAGTTCTAAGTGTGGTACTGGTGGGCATAGCACCCATGAATTTTTTTTTAAGCAAATACTGAGGAAACTAAGAAGTCCTGCTACCAAGAGATGAATGCAAAAAAAATACTAAAGTATTAAACCAATAGTCAATTTAATAAGATGGTGAAGGAATGCTTAGAAAGTTTAGTAATAAAAAAGATACTGATCCAATAATTTTATACCCTTTCCTTTTTTTCTGTAATATAAAAGGCAACATACTGACATTCTCAAGTATATAGAAATTCATACAATACAGGAATGATGAGTCTTTCTTAAAAAAGAATTCATGATTAAATCCATTCACCCAAGATATGACTACAGAAAAGTGTGGTAACAGGACTGGTGGTTATCATAGCATCTATTAATATACAGAACTTAGACTTAATAACTGGATTATGGTTTGAACAGAATATAAATGTTGTGAACCCTGTAATATCAATGATTATATAACAAATATTAGGGAGTAGGAGTGAGACTAAAGGTTATATAAAAGTGCTAATTTTCTCATAGGTTAAAACAGGGAGTCAGTTATTCTCCCTAAAGTTGAAACATGTTGTTTAAAAGAAATAAACACTCTAGACTTTTAGTATTGTTTCCTATCTATGTTTTTTATTCATAAAGGAGAAAGGAAATTATATATTTATAATATTATAAATATTATATATTTAAAGTCTAGCAGTTGCTTTTTCTTCAGTTTACCTTAAGTTTCTTCTTTGAAGGGAAAAATTAAATCTAATACTTTCATTTAAAAAATATAATGTATAAGATAATCATTTTTTAAAATTACTTTTATCTTTTGATTAGTCTGCCATCTATCAACCTATCTATGTATCTATCATCTAGCTTCCTACCTCCCTAATGACTTAGTCACTTATCCATATATCTATTCATGAATTTATTTTTTATCCTTGATCTGTAAATCTTCCTGTCCACCCCTTGATCTGTAAATCTTCATCAAGAGATGTCTGGAATGATAATCCCTTACTATAATTCTGTAGTGTTATTTGGAATGTTTTGGTTAATTTCTTTATACAAATGTCTATTTCTTGATTTCAATATATTATAGTGAACATGTATAAATTTTACAAAACAGTCCTTTTGAGCAGAATACTTAGGGTGAACCAGCTCCTGCTGGGAGTTGTTGGCAGAGGCAGAGGACAAAGGAAAAGAAAAAATAATAACGAGGGAAGGAGAATGGGATTATTCTCCTACAACATAATTGTCAAAAGCTGATATCAAACTGAAGGCAACACTTGGGCCCTATTGGGACCCACCTACTGATCAATCTAATTGCTCATCTTTGCTTAGAATTTCAACTGAGTTCCAAAGATTGTTTTCTAAGTGGAATATTACCTGTTGATATTTATGATCAGGTAGCTATCTTTCTTGGGAAGGAAAGTAGGATTCAAATGAAACTTACAATGCACTCACATCTTTTATTCTCTTTATTTGAGCTTAGATGCTGAGATCTGTAAAGGATACAGAGATGGAAGAAGCAGCAACACACGAGAGCTCTGAAAAATGGAATGGGGAGTGCATCACCCCACGGAATCTCTGTAAGCTCCTTCAGATAATAGGGGAAAGTCTCCAAGATGTGCTCTGCAATCAGTTCTTTTTTTTCTTTTTCTTTTTCTTTCTTTCTTTTTTTTTTTTTTTTTTGAGACTGAGTCTCCCTCTGTCACCAGGCTGGAGTGCAGTGGTGTGATCTCAGCTCACTGCAACCTTCGCCTCCCAGGTTCAAGTGATTCTCTTGCCTCAGCCTCCCCAGTAGCTGTGACTACAGGCATACACCACCACGCCCAGCTAATTTTTGTGTTTTTAGTAGAGATGAGGTTTTACCATGTTGGCCAGGATGGTGTTGATCTCTTGACCTCCTGATCCGCCCACCTCTGCTTCCCAAAGTGATGGGATTATAGGCATGAGCCACCAAGCCCAGCCAGTTCGTTTTTACTTTATAAAGAACACACTGAGAATAGAGACATTGGGAATAATGCAGGGAAGACGAAGGTCTTGGAACACACTGACAGAGTCGGCAGGCTCCTGGCTGACAGGGAATTGCAGAAAGCAAGAGACAAAAAAAGACTTGGAATGACAGAGGTGGAGAGAGATGACAGTGAAGCCAGAGACCTTTGGGCTTAAATCTACAAAGTCTGAGACTGCCAAAATAATTTAGATTGAGAATTTCAAATGACATCTCTGTTCTTTCGAAATCTGCATTTGGCAGCTCAATTTTTAAAATTGAAAGTTAATTTCAGGTGTGGGGATTTTTAAGACCGATTAAATCATGTGAAGTTGCTGTTTTCAGCAATGAAAACAATCAATATTAGCAAGACTCAACCTAATATTTATCCCACCACCCCCCCTACTTTCTCTGACACAGATTTGGGCTCAAGCTGTGGCTCGGCCACATCCTAGCTGTGTGAACTCTGGGCAATCATCCTCTATAAAATTAACTTTTAAATTGAGAAACTGAGAATAATTCTATTACCCAATTCCTAGTCTTATGGTAAAGATTAAAGGAGTTTATGTTTATTAAGTATTCCCAGAAAGCATTTAATGGCAGCTCTTGTTACTTTTATTTTTTATTAAATAAATCTTTATATTACCCTGCTTAAATCCCTTCTTTGACTTTCTGAGCCTCTTAGAAAAAGTCAAACTCCTAGACCTGACTTCCAAAGCCCTCCTAAGTTCTGACTTTTGCTTATTTTGACAGCCTCTTGTTTTATCATTCCTATAAACGCTTTTTAAACTTGTGTCAATGTGAAGTCCTTCCATTCCTCAGAAGTCACGTTTGCCTTTACCTCCTTGGCCTAGAACACCAGCCTCTTGTCTCATCTGCTCTCATCCTCTGGAAATCTTTTAGGCAACTCCTACACTGGGTTAGATGCCTTGAGAATCTCCACTGTAGATTGTATTTTGCCCCACTGTTTGCTCATCATCCTTTATTATATTTCGTTGTTGTATAGTCTTTCTTCCTGTCTGCGAGCAGCTATCTTGCTTATTTTTCGTTGTCTCCTGAAGCTAAAGATAGCACTGAACATATTTGAGGACTTCAGTCATTCTCTGCTAATACTGCCACGTCTTGGGAATATACATATTATGGATCAGATGTTTGTCCTTTCCCAATATTCATCTGTTGAAACCCTAATCCCTAATGTGATGATGTCAGGAGGCAGGGCCTTTGAGCAGTAATTAGGTTATGAGGGTGGAGTCCTCGTGAGTGGGATTAGTGCCCTAATGAGAAGAGGGGTGAGAGCTCGTTTTCTCTCTGCTCTCTGCCACGTGAGGATCCAAGAGAAGATTGCCGTCTGCAAACTAGAAACGGGGTCCTTATAAGCCTGGTTCTGTTAGCACCTTGATGTTGGACTCCACGACTGTGATAAAAAAATTTCTGTTGTTTAAGCCAATCAGTTTATAATAATTTGTTGTAGCGGCCTCAAATGATTAAGACAGTGCATTAGAACAAATTCATTTTTTTCTATTCTCCTAGTTGCTACTGTTTTCTTTAGAAACAACTCACAGTTGTGTGGGCTGGCAGAAGAGGAGAAAACAGTTCCTGCATTCCAACCAGGTATACAGAGAGACCTATTCCATATAAATAACTAATTACTAAACACAATAGCCTTTAAGTTATTCCAGTATTAACTCTGTTTTGATTAGGCTTATTTGAAGTTTAAATGGTCAGTGAACATTTAAAGCAGTCATAAATCTAGAGATAATGTTCTAAATATGATTTTCAAATGTTATTTACCAGATATTAGGGCAATCAAGGGAGAAAGAGAAACTCACTTCTTATGAAATAGTGCTTTAATCTATCTCAGAAAATATTTTGAACATTGCTTTTACATTTTATTTGGTTTACATTATATTTATATATGAATAAGAGCTAAATATACTCCTCAGTAGAACTAAAAAGGGAGGATATTTGGAAAAAAATCGAATACCTTGGCTCCATAATAGTCTGCATTTAGAAAGAAGCCAATTTAGAATGGTCTCTGTTTAAATGTTGGTTAATGTTATTATTCCGAGGAATGTTGCAGTCTCTTTCTCGAAGGGCGGAGAAAAGTGTAGGAGAAAAGCGTAGGAGAAAAGGAGATCACTGTTTTAGTGAATCTCATTTTACATTAAATGTTTTATATATCTTTGACAATAGCTATAAAACATTATTAGATAGAACGCTTTACACATAACAAGAATGTTCACACTTTTTCTTATTTGATTCTGATCAGAATTTTGTGGTATGACTGCAGATGTAGAAACTGAGTCTGAAAGGGGAAAAACTGATTGCTGCAGCCCATTTTACTAGAAGGAGAAAACTTAGTTTTCCAACTGAGTCTTCTTAACACATAATTACAAAATAATCCATAGCAAGAATGCTTTAAATAATTTTTGGCTTTTCCTGTATTAGTCAATATAATGATCTCTTCCACTGCTTTCTTAAATTATTTCCCCATGAATTTCTTCTCAAAGCTTTATTTCATGTTATCTTTCTTTTTTATTCTATTATATTATTGATGGGATCCTCAATATTAATAATTAGCCAATTAGATGTATAAAAGTATTTAAAATGTTAGTCTCTAAAGATTATAGGGTATCATAGATCATTTATTGCATTTTCCACTATGGATTGCTTCAATGTCTTGGGCTTTTCTTTTCTTTGGTTTACTGCAGAAATATTTCTTATAATCTCATTTTACAGTATGCATTTGCTCCGTTACCCTTTATTATCACTATCACAAACTTTGTTCTTAGAAAATCCAAACAAAGCAAGTGCTTGTGAGATGGGACTTAGAAAAGAATCACATTTATTTCCTGGTGCTTAGCACTCACATAGGACTTTCAGCAGCATAGGCTATTATGAAAAGAGAAAACATCCTTCTGTAGTTACTGTCCTTTCACAGTGTAAGTGCTTAACCCCTTAGAAATCATTATTCATTATCATTCTTTTCTTATAAGGAATCTAGAGCAGAATTAAAATGTTCAAGCTTAATGTCAAGGGAGGATTTTTTTTTTTCTATTCTATGACTGATCTTTCGGACAATAAATAAAATAGACATTGCTGAATTTTAACTTTGCAAAGTATAAAGAAGAAAATAAAAACTTGTGTAGTTTTACCAAGCAGAGAAAATAGTCTTACATTTTCATTTCCTTCTAAGCAACTCAGTGTGCGCAAGCATTCCCCACCTGACTCCTATAAAGCCATAAGCTCAATAGAAACACCTGTGCCTAAGACTCTGCTGACCCCACCTGTGCCTCATATTTTCTCCATTCCATTTCTTTATACCTAACTGTTACCCTTCTAGCAACAGAGGAAAAGCGTGTGGCAGGCAGTGCTGGCTAAGGGTCAGATCACACTGCCTCTGAATGTAGAGCAGAGCAGTGGGTGCCTGGAAGTTGATGCAGGTAATACCCTTATTGGATATTTCTGTTAGATTTGTCATCTTGGTGCTTGATTTCACCTTACCTCCAAATTGTTCTTCTTTGGGCCTAACCCTACCCACCCCTGCCTTGGCGTCGTAGACTGTTAAATTGCCATGACCATTTAGTTTCTGTTTTATGTTCCAATTGGTTATTGCTACTCTACAGTAAAACAAGTAATTTTTTTTTACATCTAAGCATTATAACATTATAACCATTGTTGGCCACAGGACACTACCTGCTTAAAAGATGTATGGTCATAGTCATTTTGTACATGCTGTCTTCCTTCTAATTCCTGAAAACGAATTGATAAGGCCAGGAGTGAGGTAGCAGTCAATTTTTTTAATGCCTTTTGCTACTGACAAATCACTTTCCTTCTTAGTAAGCATTCTGCATATTAACAATGACAAAATTTTATCTAAGAAAGTTTTTCAAAAAAATTGCCTAGATTATTTTCTTTTATAATTTTTTTGAGATTTTATTGAGATCCAATCTTTTACTAGTATTTGTCAATATCTTTCATTGCTTTGATAATTACATAGGTTCTGTGTGTGCCTTTGGAGTTCCTTATCTTTATTTCTTTCATTTATATAAAATTTAGTATGCTAAAGAAAAATTAAAATGAAGGCCATAGTTTGGATATACCCCAGGCCAACTGCCCATAGCCTTGTAGCCAAAACTTAAGTTTTTCTGACTTCCCCAAAATGCTAGCTCAAATAAGAAACAAAACATGAAATGGAAGCTTTTCATTCTGTCAGCATGATTCAGTGAAACTAAACCAATCAGCTACGGGCAGATCAGCTTAAATAGCCCTGCTTGCCTTAAAAAGAATGTTAGTGTGTAACAGCCAATTGTGAAAACGGTCAAAATACTTCCTCTTTTATGTTTTATAAACTGCATTTTAACAGTTCCTAGGAAGCTTCCTAGTGCTTTCAGTCTGTGTCCTGGTTTGTGAACTAATTTTTTTTTTTTGGATGAGCAATAAACTTCCATAATTTTAAAATTATATCTGATTTTATTTTTCAAAAGTAAGTTTGTGGCATGATGCAGATTTCTAACATGATTTTTTAAAAATGCCAGACAATTATTGCAGTTCATATTATTGAAAAACCCTTACGTCAATTGGTTTCCATACAATAAAGCAGAAAATAAACTATGGTTTTTGCGTAATTATGATTACACTTGCTTAATATGGTTCACACACACTTGAAAAAAGCCAACTGGTGTTTGAATAATTACTAAGAACGACCTGTGTAAAGGCCTATTATGTTAGCTCATGATAGTAACTCAATGTATTGAATAACTCGATAATCGAAAGTCATGGAAGCCCTGGCACTATCGTTGGTAGAACCGTAAAACTGTTCTAAGGTCTTATTGGGCGAGAAGTGTAAATAAAAATAAATATGTAGACATAAATGCTTGGATTTATATCTAAAATAGAACTCAGAATACTTTCTTTTAATGTCCCAATAAGTAGAGTTAAAAAAAAAAGACAACAGACAAAACTTTGTGGGTCTGTATAGACACGTATATTCAGGCACTCCTTTGAGTTTGTGTAAACCTATAGATGCCATAGTCAGGTTATTTTAGTTCGTGAATGGTGTAGTTGCATATTCTCATCTCCTTTCTTGTTGCAAGATTCTCTTTGTTCTGCTCTTGAAAAAGGCAGAGTCCCCCATCCTTACACACCTCCTGGTATGAATTACACCTCTTGCATGAGTTACTCTGGGATTACAGCCACCAAAACAGTTGACTGGTTTATTTTCTCTCCGGTTAAAATTGTCAGGAAGGTTTGGGCTCATGTCGGAGTGTAGGACTGGGACCAATTAGAGTCTTGATTTAGAAATCCTGAGTAGAAGCCCAGACGTTCACAGTGTTTCCTCGCTCCTCAGATGATTCTTGTGAATGCTTAGGTGTGAGAACTATTATAGTAGGCTCTGTTTTTAAGAGATGTGTTCTGTTCCACTGATTGTATATTATTTTTGATAGTGCTTTATTGTTTTAAATCTTAGCTTTTTTGTTTCATTTATCTAGTAAGATAAGACTTTATAAACCTTGTCATTCATAATTTCAAAATGTATTCTTATTTGTCTTGTTTTCATGGGATTTTAATTCAACTTACAACAGTGCAAGACTTTTTATTTTAAAAATAAACATTTATACATTTTAAGAATAGAACAAGTCTATGTTTCATCAACATTTTTCTTATTTTTACAAGTAAAGTTGTTTTCTTCATAAGGGATTATAATGTTCTCGTTTATATTATTACTAGATATCTATATTCTTAGTTGCTATTATGAATTAGTTTTTGTTTTATCTTTTGTTATATCTTCTGATTGGTTATTACTACTCTAGAGTAAAACAAATAATATGTAAATATTTATTTTACATCTAAGCATTATAACATTTACAAATCTATTTGAATTTAAATTTTACTCCTTTGTGCTTTCTTGGATTTCTTTAAAAAGTGACACATCTGAAAATTTAATTTGGTTTTCACACACAAACTACTTTTCTTGGGACGAAATACTTGGGTAAAAATTCATTCCCTCTTTATGTACATGGATGTTTGTTTTCTGAAAATGTTTATGTATTATATATAAAATTTGTGAAGTAAATATAAAAAAATTCCTCATCACACTTTGTACCCCTGTGGTTCTCAAACTGCAGGGTACATATAACATTCTGGGAGCTAATTAACAATGCAAACTGTTGGTACAGTGCCTTAGAGATTCTGATTCTGGAGGTGTGGGCTAAGTGCTAAACACCTGATTTTGCTGAGCACTGCAGGTGATTCTGAAGCAGGAGGCCCTCATCACATCTTTAGAACACTGCTGAGTATATTTTTTCCAGTGCTTTCTAGTATCTAATATTTCAGAGGAGAAACCTGAGATCTTTGTCCTTTGTCTTCTGCTTCCTATCCTGCTACAAGGGTGCATTGTGCTCCCTGGGTAGATACAGAGAGGGAAGGAATGAAAGAGTGTGAAGCAGGTGGAGCCAGCAGGGGAGATAAAACTCAAACCCCTCAGAGCTTTCTCAGCATCAGCTGAACAATGGGTTACCATGGTTGGTGCAGATCATAAGGGAGAGTGGGGCCGTTACCTTAGTTCAGAGGCTGCTTTTACTTTGAGCACTGAAACTGGAAAGAGAAGAAAGGTTCTAATCAAGGCTCTGTTACCTACTTTCTGTGTAACTTTAGGCAGGTCCTTTACACTGTCGAAGTTCTTCCCTACAAAATGAGGGGTCTGGACTCTACAATCCCTTAGGGTATTATTTAGATGTGTAATTTTGTGTCATAATGAGATATTGAGGTATTGAAAGATCATTACTTATAAAAGCTCAATTACTATGTCATGTCTCCTCTAGCAGTATATAGTGCATTTTAGAATATTTTTAACAGAAATGAAAATAAAATATTTAGATTAATTCTTAAGTTATTTTAAGAATAGAATTTAGAATTATAACTTAATTCTTAAGTTATATTAATTCTTAAGTTATTTTAGAATTTGTATGCCTGGTTAGAAATTTGAATAGAAATTTCCTATTCAGTTTTTGATTCTTAGATGTGGACTGGATTTGGACTTCAAAAAACACATCCTTTATGTAAAATTTTTCAGCATTATCTATCTCTATATATCTATCATATCTCTCTGTCCTTCTATCTACCTGAAATGATTTGGGTTTGTGTCCCCACCCAAATCTCATGTTGAATTATAATCTCCAATGTTGGGGGAGGAACCTAGTGGGAGGTGATTGGATCATGGGGCAGATTTCTCCCTTGCTGTTCTTGTGATAGTGAGTTCTCATGAGATCTAGTTGTTTGAAAGTTTGTAGCACTTCCCCCTTGGCTCTCTCTTTCTCTCCAACTACCATATGAAGATGTGCTTGCTTCCCCTTGCCTCTTTTTCCATGATTGTAAATTTCCTGAGGCCTCTCTAGCCATGCCTCCTGTATAGCCTTTGGAACTGTAAGTCGATTAAACCTCTTTTCTTTATAAAGTGCCGAGTCTCAGGTAGTTCTTTATAGCAGTGTGAGAACAGAATACTACACTATCTCTCTACCTATCTATCTCTATCTATGTCTATCTATGAGTATATGTATAAACAAACACTCATTTACCATATTATATGAAGCAACTTCTTAGCTGCTAGAAATTTAGTATATCTGAAAATCACATTGCTCCCCTTGGTGAAAAGAAAAATTTAAATTTGATTATCTTTAATAAAATGATATAATAAAAGGATAATCATTTGTAATTTTTACGAACAAAACTTGAGAAGCAGATTCTAAAATTTGACGAATATATAGTGAATACAGAGCCTTGAGTCACTGAAAATCACAATTTCTAGAATATCCAAGGCAATTGGAGAAATAGACATTAACTCATTCCATTGACTTCTTTGTGATTCCAAGCACATTCCAGAGAGAGGACAATATTTGAGTTCTGTCTGCTAAGGAAGTTCGGGTATCTCAGTTGATGGGAGTTAAACAGAATACTAATCAGTGCTAAAAGCCGGAAGCCATGCTGTCTAATTTCAACAGAAATGTACCTCTAAGCATCATGGTTCTTATGCATTCATACAGTAAAAATGTGTTAAGTAGACTTTCTATAGCAGTCATTGACGATACAAAGACAAATAAGTCCCATACCTCAAGGGACTTAGAAGGTAAAGGAAAAATGTGTCAAATAACTAAGAATAATAAAAAGATAAAATTTGAAAAGATAAATATAAAAATAGGTGCTGTAGTAAAATTATGTTCAGCGAAAAGTAACAGCTTCAGTATTTTTTCTTAAAAAAGCTGAGATTTTTAGTATTTTATAAGCTCCCTGGTGATTCCAGTATTCCACCAAAATTAAGAACATCTGTGTAGGTAGTCATTTAAGGGTTATATCCAATATTTATTGCTCTAGAACAGTAAGGGGGAAAAAAGAGCAAATCACATTTCTGATTGACACAATTTGTTATAGTCTTCAATTGACACATTTGTAGTTCTAGTTCTCTCCCTGATTTATATAATTTTCAGAAGATTCTAGTTTTTCCTATAATTTGTTTTAAGGATTCTATTTGTCTCAAATAATCTTCCACTACCATCAATTTGGCTAAAGCTATCTTTCCAAAATTTTTATTGTAAGGTATGTGTTGTTACATATGTAAGATCAGCCATATGAAAAGAACATTTAGTAAAAGGAGAAATGAACTCAGTAGCAAAATGAAATTAATATTAAGATCCTCTGTGGCTTTCTAAAATGGTATGTCAATGTCATAAACTCTTTGTTACTTAAGTAACAATCAGATATTTCCTAATTAGGAACAGAATAAAAACCAAACTAATGAGAATTGGAAAGAGTGGCCCAAAACAATATAGAACTGAGACTATTGTAAAGAATAAGCTGAGCACGGTGGCTTATACTTGTAATCCCAGCACTTTGGGAGGCTAAGGCTGGTGGATCACTTGAGCCCAGGAGTTCAAGACCAGCCTGCAGAACATGGTGAGACTCCCATCTCTACAAATAAAAAATACAAACATTAGCAGAGCATGGTGTTACACACCTGTAGTCCTAGCTACTTTGGAGGCTGAGGTGGGAGGATCTCTTGAGCCCGGGAGGTTGAGGCTGCAGTGAGCCAGTATTATACCACTGCGCTCCAGCTTCAGTGACAGAGTCAGACACTGTCTCAACAAAAAGAAAAAAAGAATGGTGACAGATTATGTTTTGTTCGTTAAAAGGATTTTTGTTGGGGATTCACCACTCAGAGCTATGGAAGATGGTCCATTAGACTGTACTGCCTGGGAAACTTCAATATCCCCTCATAACTAGTCACATATTTGTATACATTCTCCAAAGCTTTTGTCATCTTTACCTTTTCACAGATCTCTCCCCAAGGTTATAAACATTTTCCCTTAGGTGCTCTAGGGCAGGTAAGATAGAATCTGTGTGTGATCAAAAGTATGGGACTGTATAGCAGATGCACTTGACAGCAGTAAGTTCAGCATACTCTGAGAATTATTTAAGAAGAATATGTGTTCAGAGTTCTGAGCTAAGGAACTCAGGAGTGATTAACCTGGAGATTCCTTCTTATCTGTGAGAAACAAACATCTGAAGCTCTGGCCCATCCCCCGGAATGTGGGCCACACAAGAGATTGAGGCCCTTCGTTTGGGCTGAATGAAGGTTGTCAGTGGAGGTTGCTAGGGAGAGGGTGCTAAGTGAAAATACTATATAAACTGCATGCTTTTTACAGCTGTTGTGGTTCTCCTGTCCAGCCCGCTGCCACTGAACTGCCCTGTATGTAAGTGCCCTCAATAAACCCTGTGTGTCTTCACTGGCTCCAAGTCTCTTCTTCAGCCTTTCAACCATCATACTATCCCTATTACAGTCAATAGGGATCTGACAAAATGGGACTTGTTATTCTTTCCACCTGCCATGAGCTATGTGAAAATATCTTGTCTTTTCTCTAACTGGCTCCAACCAATTTATTTGTGTCCTGAATTACTAGTCTGTTCTGTGAATATTCCCTCCATCTATATATTGAAACCAGGGTAAAGCCTGATGTCTGTACAGCGGAAAATGAAAAGAGAAAAATATTAAAGGTAAAAACTGTTCTCAGTTTCAGTGCATTGCTCCAAGAAATCAGGATTCCTCTAAAAAAGATAATTCTCTCTCTCCCTTTCTCCCTCCTCCTTCCCATCTCCCTCTCCCCTCCTGCTCCTCTCTGGTTTTTCATCTCCAATAGAAAGAATCCCAAGGGATTTTTAAGCTCTTTTTACAGAGGCTATTGTCTCCTGCTTTAAGTCCTATGGATTCTTCCTCTTAGGGAGTTGCTTCCTAATATCTACATTTATCTCAATCAATATCTCCCCCTCAGCAAATACCTGAAGTAAATGAAGTCGCCTTCACTACCTCCACAGCTGGAGTCCTGAGATGCCCACTTATGGCCAACACTCTCTGCCACGTGCCCCCACTTTAAACCTGGTCTTTTCTCCAGTTTGGAATTCTGCAGGCTTAAATAATAACCTGTGCTACTGCAAGGAAGCAACAACATTTTCTTCTGCATCCTCCTTCCTTGCCGCATTGGGGTGGGTTTCCCTGCATGGGTTTCTATTGGGGGTAGCTACGCTGTTGCACTCTGAGAGCCTCCTTTCCTTCTCTTAGAGTTCTTCCTGCTCCAGTTGTAGTCATTTCTTCCTAGACTTTCATTTCATTAACCTGTCTTCTGAGGAGATTATTTTCCCTCTAGATCATTGACTAGATTTTTTCCCCACTTTTCTTCTCATCTGATTTAACTACAAGACCGAGTTATTTTTCGAGTATGATTCTTTCCCTTTTTGAGTCTCAGAGAAACACTGATTCCTAGAAAAGGTGTTCCAGGGACACCTACTTTAAAAATTTTCTTAACGTTTAGGTCTGAATGTTTCCATGAGGTTTATTCCACCTTAGTTCAGGAATTGATATTTTCCCCGTGTTATCTGTTTACTGACAAAATAATCATGGGTTGAATTTACAATCTGAATTCCTGAAACCCATAACTCTGATGTGAGCTTATGTAGAAAACAACCAGGAAGGACTTTAGAGAGCAAGTGGTGATCATGTTGGGAGTAGTGGAAGGTCGTTTAGATCTATAAGGCCTGTGGTTATATCCTACAAATCTCATCCTCTAGTGGCTAATATCTATTCTAGCTCTTAGACCTAAAGTCTGGATTTAAACAACAAAAATTGGGTCTATTTCCCAACACCTTAAAACATTTGTATACCTAAAGTCTGTTTAATTTTCTAAAAGTTGCTTAAATATTGTTTTAAATAAGCAGAAACTCACCATAGCTGTCCCTCCACTAGCAGCTCTGGCCAAGCACACAATCTTTGAGCCTAACAATACCCAGGCCTTATCAGTCGCTGTGTTCATCTAGTCTATGCCACTTTAGTCATCTCCCTAAAATTACATACAGAACTTTCAGTCCATCAAAACACCCCATCTCTAAATGTTAAACCTCTGCTGAGGATACTTTGCTTACCCGTTTGGACCTTCCATCCAATCTTTTCTACCCTTCTCTGTTCCCCGAGTGTTTGACCTAAATGGACCAATCAGTGATGAGCTCCCTTGCTCTCTGGCTTCCAGTTTGGCTCACACATAGGGAATCAGCAGATTAGAGAGAGAATAAAGAAAGAAATAAAGGCACTTATTACCCCTGCATCTTTCATGCAAGGTTGCTCTAAATTATCAGGAGGCCTTTCCAATATAAGTGTCTATTCCTGGCTCTGATAATTATTTCCTCCACCTACCTCTTCATATTTAGGTATGGGAATGTACCCTGCTGTTGTTATCCTTTGTGAATTGTATTATTCCTATGGTTTCTATACATCCTGCCCATACAAAAACAATTGCAAATAGTTGGTTTATTAAATATTCTATAATTACCCAGTGTGTTCCATATGTTTCTTATTCAGACATTAACTGTTATCCTCACTATCTTACTATTATTCCCAACATACATAATTTTGAATCCCAAATCATCTACCTGCCAACATATTCTTTTCCAAATTCCTTTTCTTTTATCTAACCTAGATTTTTCTGATCTTTAAATTTTAGTTATCTTTTGTTTTTTTCTTCACTCTTATCCCCTGTGAAACTCTAGCCTTGTAACAATCTAGCTATGTGAATAATTTGTTTCTATATTCCAGAGTCTGAATGTTACTGGGTAAAAATAAAACAGTTATATAAATTTGTGTCACTACAAATTCATGGTCCTGTATCTCAGCTGGGTTTGCAATAACTGCCCAGTTATACCTCTTTTAGTGGCTACAAGCTCAATCAATCATCCTGCTATTATACTTTTATCTTACTCTTGGCACATGGTCTAGTTTTCTAATTTATCAGAGGAACCAAAATCTCAGTGAACAATTTTCTAACTTCCTTCTATTTAGTTATATTCTTTCCTTATTAAACTTTTGTATGCATAGAAAGATTTTAATGGCAAGTAGCAGAAAAACCAACCCAAAATGGCTGAAGCAAAAGGTTTTTCGTTGTCTTAGATATTTGGAATCCCAGGAGTAGAGCTGCCTTAGATAAAGCAAGAGGATCAAATCATGTCACGAGAACATGGTTCTATTAATTTCTTGACTCGACTCTGTTGTCTTTCTTGGGTTAACTTTGTTATTAAACGGGTCTTCTGATGTAGGAGCAGGGATGTGTATAGCAGCTTCAGATATCACATCCTCTCATGTTCCTTTACAATAGTGATAGGTTCACTTTACCTGTTAATAGTCAAACAGAAGTTCTGGGCCTGTATCTAGTTGGTCTGAATGGAAAGAGCTACCCATGTCTGAGACAATCAACTTAGAGTATATGCTGATAAGCTTAAAAAATCAATGCCTGATTTTGAATCTGAAAATTTGTCAAAGTCCCTATGCAGTTTGTGTTAAAAATTCTATTATCTTATTTAATTACCTTAGTTACTAGGCAATTTGGAATTGACATTTTATGCCCAGTCAATAAAGAATGAGGTGGAGACCCTGTTATTGAAAGAACTGTTTATGTGGTTCTTCCTCTTTCTGAGGTCAGAAACAGTATTATCAGCATTGAAACAAGAAAGGGACTTTGTTCTAAGAAACTAGGCTTCATATACCACCACGTTATTAGTGTCATACTTGATACCTTACCTAGAACCCCTGGTTCTACTTAGCTAAGCTCCTCTACAGTTGTCTTCAACCGTATTTACTTGCAAAAAGAAATATGAACATTTGATCAAGAAAAATGAAACTAATTAATCATCCAAGGTACTTCCTTAAAAAAGTGTTTGGCAACTTGATTATTTCATTCATAGAAATTACACTAAAAGGAACCCCACTGCATGATGTTAAGCTACTTATTTCCTTTAGTATTTTTTGTCCCAGCCTAATCAGTAAGATAAGATTAAAATGAATATTATAGTTAAATTGAAGAATGGTCTATTTTCTTTGCTGCTATCTAGTTATACTCCATTTAATATGTAGCACTCCTGAAAATTCAATCGGAAGTTGGATGAGTCTTTATGGTTTGTTTCAGTCTCTGTTATAAGATAATAAACTAATATTAGCAAAGAGAATAGAACTCAGCAGCATTAGAACTCTTCAAGTCTTGTATAGTACACAAGAGACTTTCAAGGGAAATCTGGAGTTCTCTTATATTCATGTGTCAGCGCTGAAATAAAAAAGGGACTTTGTTCCAAGAAACTTCAAAGTATCTTAGGGTTTCTAGTATAGTGAGAAACTTCTGAGATATTGTGCATATAGTATAAGGATAAAATTCTTTAAAGCTTTCTTTTGAATATTATTTTCAAAACTGTGAAGTTCAACACATTTTTACCTCCTTCCCCCACTTCAGCTCACTGGATTTTGATCAGGATCATATCATATGCCCAGATATTTTCTTGACAGAGAGAAACTTAATTACAGAAACTGTATTGAAATATAGTTTTCCATTTGATTCTGAGTCAATTACATAGATTACCATTTACTTATGTTTTTGGCTTGGTTTCCTGTATGAAATTGAAGAATGAAAAAGTAAAACTCTTAATGATTCATTTTACCATTTCCCTGTAAGCATGGTTAGGAAGCAGTTTTTTTAAAAAATGGGTGAGGAGAGGAGGTGGAGCAAGATGGTGGAATAGAAGGCTCCACCAACAGTCTCCACCCTCCACAAGAACACCAAGTTAGCAACTACTATCTACACAGAAAAAAAAAAACACCTTCATAAGAACCAAAAATCAGATAAGCACTCATAATACCTAGTTTTAACTTTATATCACCGAAAGAGGCACTGAAGAGATAGAAAAAGCAGTCCTGAATCACCAATATCACCCCTTCCTAACCCCTGGCATTAGCAGCATAGTATGTAGAGTGTCTCTGGGTGCTGTGGGAGGGAGAGCAGAGTAATTGTGAGTCACTGAACTCATTTCTGTCCTGGTAGAACAGAGAGAAAAAGCAAACCAAGATCAGCTGATGCCCATTCACAGAGGAGGATATAAACCAGCCCTAGCCAAAAGGTAATTGAGGATGCCAGTGGGTCAGAAGTTGAGTTCCCATAAACCTCACCACTGAAGGGCTACAGTTCTCTGTGTCTCCAACTACATTTGAAAGGCAGTCCAGGCCATAAGGACTGAAACTCTTAGGCAAGTCCTAGGTTAAACTAGACCCAGAGACATTGGACTTGGGGGAGAGGGGTCACCTGAGCTACTGAGACACTGACCAGGGCAGCTAAGGGAGTGCTAACATCACCCCGCCCTAGCCCCAGGCTGCATATCTCCTGGTTCTGAAAGAGATCCTTTCCTTCCACTTGAAGACAGGAGAGGGAAAAAGTAGGGAAGACATTGTCTTGCATCTTGGGATACCAGCTCAGTCACAGCAGGATGGGGCACTAGTTAGAGTCATGAGGCCCCGTTCCAGGCCCTAGCTCCCAGACGACATTTCTAGATATATCCTGGGCCAGAAGAAAACTCTTTTCTTTGAAGGAAAGAACCCAGTTCTGGCAGCATTCATCAACTGCTAACTGAAGAGTCCCTAGGCCCTGAGTAACCAGCAGCAATACTACGTTGAGGGCCTTGGGTGAGTCTCTAAGACTTGCTGGCTTCAGTGAGACTCATTACATTACCAGCCATTGTGAGTACAGGGCAAAACTCCTGCTTAAGAAAAACAGGGGAAAGTAAAGGGAACTTTGTTTTACTTGGCTTAGGTACTAGCATGACTATAGGGGTCTAAAGACAAAATGGGATCTTGAGGTCCCTAATTCCAGGACTTGACTCTTGGACAGTTTTCTAGACCTGCCCTGAGCCACTCAGGGCACTTAAGGGTGAGTGCCAAACCAGGCAGCATTCACCTCAGGCTGACTTAAGAGCCCTTGGACCTTAAGGGAACATCAGCAGTAGTCTGGAAGTACTCCCTGTGTCCTCTGGTAGTGGGGGCTATGAGGTGAGGCTCCTCTGGCTTTCGAAAGGGGAGGGAAAAATGGAAAGGACTGTGTCTTGTGGTTTGAGTTCTAGCTCAGCTACAGTACAATAGAATACCAGGTAGATTTCTTTTTCTTTCTTTCTTTTTTTTTTTTTTGAGTATCTTAGGTCTTTTTATTATACTTTAAGTTCTGGGGTATGTGTGCAGATCATGCAGGATTGTTATATACATATACAGAAGCCATGGTGGTTTGCTGCATACATCCCTCCATCATCTACATAAGATATTTCTCCTGATGTTACAACTCCCCAATCCTCCCACTCCCTGCGATCCCTCCCCTAGCTCCCCTACCCACCAACAGGCCCCGGTGTGTGATGTTTCCTCCCTGTGTCCATGTGTTCTCATTGTTCAATACTCATAAGTAAGAATATGTGGTGTTTGATTTTTTGTTCTTGTGTTAGTTTGCTGAGAACGATGGTTTCCAGCTTCATCTATGTCCCTGCAAAGGACATGAGCTCATCCCTTTTTATGGCCACATAGTATTCCATGGTATGTATGTGCCACATTTTCTTTATCCAGTCTATCATTGATGGGCATTTGGGTTGGTTCCAGTAGATTTCAAAGGATTTTTACTCCAGTTCATGACTCCTGGAGGGCACGTCTGGACCCATCTGAGAGATGGGAGACCTTTCTGCCCTAAATGAAAGGACACAGGCTTGTCTGGCCTTGCCACCTGCTGATTGTACAGCTCCAGCATCTTGAGTGAACACAGACAGTAGCCAAGGGAGTGGCTACTGCAGACCTTGGGTGGGACCCAGTGCTGTGCTGGTTTAGGTCTGACCCTGCATGGTCATAATGGTGGTGGCCACAGGTTACTTGTATCACTCCATCCCCAGCTTTAGAGGGCTCAGAACAGAGAGACTCTGTTTAGAATAAAGTAAGGGAAGAGAATAAGAGTCTTTGCCTGGTAATTCAGAGAATTTTTCTGGATCTTGTACAAAACCCAGCAAGGTGGTACTCTGCAAGTCTATAAGACCCACAGTGTTATGGGGCTTGGGGTGTCCCCTAAAGTGGGTACAGCTTAGGTCACAACACTCAAGTCTTTTCAAATATCTGGAAAGTCTTGCCAAAATGAACGGGTACAAATAAGCCCAGACAGTAAAGTCTACGGTAAATATTTAACTCTTCAATGCCCATACCAGGAAGAATATCTACTAATATCAACAATATCCAGGAAAACATGACTTCACCAAATGAACTAAGAAACCAGGGCCCAATCCTGGAGATACAGAGATGTGTGACCTTTCAGACAGAATTCAAAATAGCTGTGCTGAGGAAACTCAAATAAATTCAACACAATACAGAAAAGAAATCCACAATTCTATCATAAATTTAACAAAGAGATTGAAATAATTAAAAATCATGCAGAAATTTTAGAGCTTAAAAATGCAATAGGCATAATGAAAAATGCATCAGAGTCCTTTCATAGCAGAACTGCCCAAGCAAAAGAAAGAATTAATGAGCTTGAAGACAGATTTTTGAAAATATACAGTCAGAGGAGACAAAAGAAAAAACATGAAGCATGCCTAAAGGATCCCAAAAACAGCCTCAAAAAGGCAAATTTAAGAGTTATTGGCCTTAAAGAGGAGGTAGAAAAATAGATAGGGCTAGAAAGTTTATTCAAAGGAATAAGAGAGAACTTCCCAAATCTACAGAAAGATATCAGTATCCAAGTACAAGAAGGTTATAGAACACCAAGCAGATTTAACCCAAAGAAGACTACATCAGGTATTTAATAATGAAACTCCCAGGGGTCAAGGATAAAGAAATAATCCTAAAGGCAGCAAGAGGAAAAAATTACAAAAAAATAGAGCTCCAATGTCTGGCAGCAGACTTTTCAGTGGAACCTTACATGCCAGTAGAAAGTGGCATGAGATATTTAAAGTGCTGAAGGGAAAAAACTTTTACCCTAGAAAAGTATATCTGGCAAAAGTATCCTTCAAACATAAGGAGAAATAAAGACTACACCAGACAAACAAAATCTGAAGTATTTCATCGACAGCAGACCTGTCCTACAAGAAATGCTAAAGGGAATGCTTCAATCAGAAGGAAAAGGACATAAATAAGCAAGAAGCAATCACCTGAAATTGTAAAACTCACAGATAATAGTAAGGACACAGAAAAACACAGAGTATTATAACACTGCAACTGTGGTGTATAATCTGCTCTTAAGTAGAAAGACCAAATGATGAACCAAACAAAAATAATCACTACAACAACTTTTCAAGACATAGTACCATAAGATATAAATAGAAACAAAAAGTTAAAAGCAGGGGGACCAATTTAAGGTGTAGAGTTTTATTATCGTTTTGCTTGTTTGTTTGTTTTTGGAAATAAGGTGTTATCAGGCTAAAATAATGGGTTCTAAGATAGTATTTGCAGGCCTCATGGTAACCTCAGGCCAAAAAACATACAATGGATATAGAAAAAGAACAAGAAAGTAAATCATATCACCAGAAAAAACCACTATCACTAAAGAAAGGCAGGAAGAAAGAGAAGACAACAAAACATCTAGGAAGCCAATAACAAAATGACAAAGTTCAGTCCTTATCAATAATAACATCGAATATAAATGGAATAAACTCATCATTCAAAAGGCATAGACTGGCTGAATGGATGAAAAACAATCTATCCAAAGACCTATTGATCTGTTACCTATAAGAAACACACTTCACCTATAAAGACACATATAGACTGAAAATAAAGAAATGGAAAAAGATATTCCATGCCAATGGAAACCAAAAAAAGCAGGAGTTGCTATACTTATATCAGACAAAATAGTTTTCAAAAACAGATTTCAAAACCAAAACCATGAGAAGAGACAGAGAGAGGGTCACTGTATAATGATAAAGAAGTCAATTCAGCAAGAAGGTATAATTGTGAATATATATGTCCCCAACACTGGAGCACCTAGATATATAAAGCAAATATTAGAGCTAAAGAGAGAGCCAGGCCCTGTCCAATAGTAGCTGGACACTTCAACACCCAAGTTTCACCATTGGACAGATCTTTCAGACATAAAATCAAAGAAATATCAGAAAATCTGTGCTACAGGTCAAATGAATCTAATAGATATTTATAAAATATTTCATCCAACAGGTACAGAATACACATTCTTTTCCTTAGCACATGGATTATTCTCTAGGATAGACCATTTGTTAGGTCACTATTGAGGCCAAATGAGAAATGTGGGCCTAAATTAAAATTCAGTCTTAGATTGCAACATGAATTGTGTGTACTGTTTTATAATGTGAGGTCTTCAGGACTGTTCTGTAAACTGGCCTTATTTAGGTAATAGGATGAGAACTATGGTAAAAATCTTATAGGCCGGAGACCTTGGTCCTTTTCTTCTTGCAAGCATCATTAGTTATCCTAGAGATATGCTTTTGTTTACATGATTTAAACAATTCTCCATTTGTTTACAACCCTGATGGAAATGATTATTAACTGAATTGGAGTAAAGATCTTGCTGTTTTATAATAAGTGAAAATAGATTCTTTTTTCCCAATCAAATACAGAATTTTCTTATTTGACAGATTATTCTTTTCTTTTATTCTTCATCATCGTTAGTACCTGTGAATCAATATCCATACAGATAAATTTGCATTCTTCATTTTCCTTCCTTGTTACTTCAAGCTTGGCTTAGTCATTACAGAGATATTGCTATAGCTGTCCCAGCAGCTGCACTGATTTGCATCAATTGACACCCACCCAGCTAGCTCTCCTTCACAATGTGGCAGCTGCTACTGTTGTTAACATCTGTATCCAAACTCTGTTATTGTTGTAAATCTTATAGAGATCTTACTCTCCACCCTCAGATTCCTTTTACTTGTACAGCCTTTATGTGTATATATAGACATATATAAAAGCCTTTTAAATATATACATTAATGTATATGTGTATATATATAAAATATGTAATGTGCACATGACTGTATACATTGATTTCATATATATATATATATATATATATATATATATATATATATATATATATATATATCTGAAACGTACTGGGCAGAGAGAAATCTGGTTTTGAATTTTCCAACTGTGGCCTAGAGGCAAGTGACTCATTTCACCTCTCATCATGTATCCTCAACTTTACACCTAAGATTACAATAAAGAGCTGGGCATGGGTTGTAAAGTGGAGGATGGGATGTGCAGCAAGAGGGAGGATGGGAAAGTAGTTGGAAAAAGTGATCTTTTTGGCCTGTTGGAATGTCTTCAGATTCATTTATTTAATGCACATATTTGGAGAGCACCTTCTAGGATCTGGGAATATATTACTGAACAGAACAGACAGGATTCCTATCCACATGGAGCTTAAGTTCTAATAGATTTAGACAGTCATAGTAAGCTATCTCCTAAGGTTTAATGAAAGGTCTATATGTAGAAGTCAAGCTCTCTTTATCCTTTCCCAAGGCATTGATGGGAATATTTACTCCATGGGAAGAAGGCAAGGCTCTTCTTGCTAAAGAAATTAAATGATCAAGAGAGAAATAAGAGAATTGTCACTCCCAAGCAAAGTATTCCAAATACTGGTATTTAAGAGTTACCCTGAGAAACCATAAGAACTCTGCCAACTCATCTTAATGTAATGTCTAAAAGCCACAAAAACCACACATCTCCTGATTGGTATTTTTTTTTGTACTTGCCTTATTTTTTTCTTCCATTTTTCTACCATTTCTGGTTTCGATTGCACATTCTGTATCATCACATTTTCTCTCTTCTCTAAAGCTATCAATTACACTTTTTTAAAAAGTTGTAGTTACCCTAGAGTTTATAGTACACCATTTTTAATTAATTTAAATCTACTTTCAAATAATACTCTACTGCTTCACATGTAGTTCAGGAAACTTATATTACTCCCAGTTCTTCCTTCTCCTCTTTTACACCATTGTTTTCATTTTCCTTACGCATATGCAATGACTACCCAATACGTTACTGCTACTGCCTTAAACACAGTTGTATTTTAGGTCAGTTAAGGATAAAGAAAATATTTTATTTCACCTTCATTTATCCCTTTATTTTTCCTTCTTTTATGTAGACTCAAGTTTCTGATGTATGTGTTTCCTTCTTTGACTTCTCCAGCCCTTGCTGATTTCCATCTCCCTGGAACACTCAATTGTGGTCTGAGACACATCTTCACATCTCAACAGTATTGCATCTTGCATTGTTTTTTGTTGTTTCATGATGTGAGTCATGATCTTTCCATACAATTGTAAACTTACTGAAGTAGGGGGTCCTCTATTTTATTTTTTTATCCCACGCAGTGGTTGACACAGAAGTGAACACATAAAATACACTGGATTTACATTGATTGCTTATAGACTAGTATAAATGTCAAGAGGCTGCAAGTAGGTGTACCCTTCCGAGTTTCTGCCATTTGAAGAGTGCCTGCGATGATTTCATCACTCCCATTAGAGCTTCATTTTTCCATCATGTCAATGTTTTCTCTGTGTTACTGTTATTATTTTGATGAACTGTAATCAGAATTTCTAAGCATAGCTCATAATATGAGCTTTGGAAGTTACAAGGAAGAAAATACCCATTGGTGATGGTATGGAGGAGGTGATGGCAATTTTAGTCATCACTCCTTGGTACTCCAGAACCCACAACCAGTTCATATCTTATCTTCCTGCCCACACTCTATGAGCAGGCAGGAGCTCAAAACAATTCTAGTTAAGTTTTGCATTTTACATCCATTCCCTGAAACTTACTCATTACTTTTCATGTAAGTTTCATGGATATTTGTAGAATAGAGTTTCAGAGGTATTTGAAAATATTATTTTGATCTCAGTGACAGCAGCTTCTTTGGTACTATCAGGAAAAGTGTCACTGGAGATTAAATACCCCTTTGTGCTTCACATAGCCATATGTCACATACTTATTATGATACTAAGTTTTACCTGCTTAGTAGTTTTTCTTATTCATCTGCTATGATGAAAAAGCATTATGTTTGTAATTTCTCTATCATATAGTGCCACTTGTTGAAGTATCTTAGCTATAGCATTGATCTTTGCAACATTTCCTGAGATGGAAGAGAGACATTTATCTCTCAAATTTCACACATATCATTTGTTGGCATTGTTTGCCCAAATTGGATGGATATAAATGTTAGCTTCAACTTCAGTTATGCCAGCTTATCTTTATTTTTTACCAAAACCCTTTATCTTTTGCATTTAAAGATACTGTGGCATGTGCATTGGCTTTCTTAACTTATGAATCTTATTGTTTTGATAGTTTCATAACTCTCTGCTCTTTCCATAGTGTGGAAGGTAGTTAACAAATGAGTGCCAGATATGAGCCCTGACATTCTTGCATTGTCCTGTTTGCTCAAATTCATCCATGGCTGCACTAGGTTTCCTGAGTATGATTTCTCTGGTGCTTTTTATTGAAAGGACCTCCTTCATATAGAATGGCAATCACATTAAGAATGCATAGCCACTATTTTTTATTAAAGGAGGGCAAGTCTCTATTACAGCTAACTTAAAAAATCACTTTAATTTTTGCTTTATTTCTTTAATATCTCAGAATGAATGGAAATTAACCTTCTTAAATATTTAAATTAGTGGAGCTTCTGGGCTTTTATGGAATTCTACCTGCCAATGACAGCTCTCTAAGTACTTTGTATGTTAACTTCACTGACTCTTATTATTTGCTTCTGTAATAATATGAGACGGAGGGTGGTTTAGAGTATTATGATCGGAGAAGTCTCTAATTTCAGTTTAATATTGCATCTCATAGGCATCCACTCTTATTATACTTCCTGACAATTGTAGAACACTTAAGAGTTTACAAAAAAGAATCAAATTTGATCCTTAAAATTATCTCACAAAACAATAAGATATATATTATTATAACCAATTTACAGACAAGAAAACTAAAGATTTTAGTTCTTGTAAGCTATAGCTGAGAACAGAAGACTCAGAAGGAAAAAAATGTTTGGTTCAAAGTGTATAGAAGCTGAGGGTAATTGTTCCCTCAAAAAGATCTCATCTCCTCTTGAACATGATGAGTGACCCTTATTTCCATGACTTCTAAATAAAGAGGAAAAACATAATTAAAGTCATCCTAACTCCCTATGACAGTTCGACTCTTCTGCGGTTAAATCATTTGCCTTGTCTGCTCATGACAGGAAGCAGGGGTTGCAGGTAGGTGGTGATAGCCAAGGCTCTATCTCTGGGGAAAGTCAAGTTGCTAGCCTCCAGATTCAGGAACTCTGGGTCCAGGATTTTCTGCTACAGGAAGGCTTTCTGATGTTGTCTATTACTACAAACACACCTTGTTTATGACACCACACATTCTGTATTATTCTTTAGAAGTTATTGTCAAAATAAATAGTATGATTTGCTTTATAGAAGAAGTTTGCCTAGCCTGAAGCTGAAGTAACTTATTAGTGAAGATAAACTGAGTTTCCACAAAGATTATAGATGTGTGCTGAGTGTTTGGAAATAAGAGGACATGTTAAATATTACTTATACCTTAAAGTGAGAAGAGGGTGGATTCCTACCAGATTGATGGGATTCACATTCCATTTGATACTAGCTATAAGACCTTGGAAACTTAACCTCTGTGTGCCTCAGTTTTGTCATCAGTGAAATAGGGTTGTCACCATTTACCAACCTCAGTAACTTGTTGTGAAGATTAGTGAATAAATACATGCACACTGCTTACATATGTGTCTGTTATTGTTGTAATAGTAATAGCTAATATTAGTTGACTATTTCCTGTGTTAGTTATTGAATTCCATGATTTAAATAGTTTATTACTTTTAATTTTCATGACAATCCCTTGAGATAAAGGCTATTTTTATTTCAACTTTACAGAGGATAAAATTATAGAAAAATTAAGTAACTACCCCCCAAATCCCACAGACAATTGGCAGAACATCTCTTACAATTATGCCTTCAATCTCTAAGCTAGAAATGGTCATTTCTAATAGAAATAGTTTAAAAATAGAGAAGGTAGAAGTAGGAAGCCCTATTCTTGGATACTCTTGGCATTTAAGCTGACAAAAGTAACTTCTACAGTTGACCCTTGAACAGTAGGGGTCTGAACTGTGTGGGTCCACATAAAAGCAGAATTTTTTATAACCAAAAGTAGATTGAAAATACAGTATTGGGGTCCCCCTTGGTGGCTC
This sequence comes from Aotus nancymaae, assembly GCF_030222135.1. Lineage (NCBI taxonomy): Eukaryota > Metazoa > Chordata > Mammalia > Primates > Aotidae > Aotus > Aotus nancymaae. The sequence continues at coordinate 57,891,511 of NW_026988425.1, read as the reverse complement.
ACACATGTAATCCCAGTGCTTTGGGAAGCCAAAGTGGGAGGATCCCTTGAAACCAGGAGTTCAAGATGAACTTGGGCAAAATATCAAGACTCTGCTACAAAAAGTTTAAAAATCAGCTGGGTATGGTGGCATGACTGTAGTCTCAGTCTTCAGGAGGTTGAAGCAGGAAGATCCCTTGAGCCCTGAAGTTTGAGGCTGTAGTGAGCTATGATCAGGCCACTACACTCCAATGCTGGCAACAGAGTGAGACCTTGTCTGTAAGAGACCCGTCTTTTAGACCCCATCTCTAAAACAAGAAAGAAAGTATAGTATTTGTGTATTTGCGGAATGCAAAATCTGCCTATAAAAAGAGCCAACTTTTCCTATGTGTAGTTCTGCAGGGCTGATTTTTGGGACTTGAATGTGTAAGGATTTTGGTATGTGAGGGCTGTCTTGGAACCAATTCCCAGAATATATCAAGGGATAATGGTATATTGTAAACTTTGTCTTGAATATAAATAGCTGATAATATTGATGCTATATTATCCTGCAGGGTACCATTTATTTCAGAATATTAACTTCTAGATGACTTTTTTTAAAGTTGTGAATCTGACTCAATTATAATTACACAGAATCAAACAGGATATAAAGCAATGATGGTCTGTGATTCTAAGTTTAAATAATTATAATAAAAAGAAAGCATATCTTAATATAGTACAGACCCTGGAGTAGATTCAGATTTCAATGAGATGGAATTATTAGTTATTTGTATTGATTCTTTTCATCATGCCTTGCATGTTAAAATGATTTACAATTACCCATTATTTTCTCTTGATTATTAGTTTCTCTGGAAGTTTAATATTTCTATTATCTTTTAAACAAGAAAGTTGGTTTATTGAGAATATAGATGTTTTAAAGTTTAACAGAAATGTAATGGTTTAGAAAGCACAATCTTAAGAAAACTTAGATCCAGGTTCCAGATTGGATATCCTTTAGAAAGTTACTTAAACTCTCTAATCGCTTTCCTTATTTATAAAAGGAGCGGCTGTTCTAACCTCAGTGAGAAAATTTATGTCAAATATAAATGCTGCATCAGGCACATTGTAATGCTCCAATAAAAGCCATTCTTTTTTATTTTCATTCAGTATTTAAATTTGCTTATTATGACAGCTCTATGTAACAAAACAGGAATTTATATAATCTCATGTGTATTAATTAGTCAGAGTTCTCCAGAGAAAAAGAACCAGTGGGATATCTATCTATCTATTATCTATCCAGAGAGAGAGAAAGATTTTAAGAAATTGGTCCATGTTATTGTGGGGTCAGTGAGTGTGAAATTTATAGGCTGAAAGTTCAGAAAGAGTCACTGTTGCAACAGTTTGAGTCTGAAATCTACAGGTGGGTTGGCAGGCTAGGAACTCAGGCAGCATTTTCACGCTGTAAGCTTCAAGCAGAATTGCGGCTTCTTTGGTAACAGATAGGGTGACACAGGAGTGAAGGTGACAAAGTATACCTTGATTCCTTCAGAGGTATTCCTTGGTCTTCTCAACTTTTCCTCAGCTTAAACTAGATCCCCGTTAGGGATCCCAACACCCTTTCTGCAAAGGTGTACTTATTGTTATCAGGTGAAAACAAATGCCTCAGATTAGCACCCTGAACTCCACTATTATGCCAGAATGGTGGAGTTAGCAACTGCTGTGGCGTCTCATATCCCAGGAAATGTTGGTGACTGTGCAGGTGACAGACCATCCGTTGCTTATTTCAGCCACATCCGAGATGCAGCTATTGCTTTGGAGAGGAAAGTGGAAGCTATCCACTATTGCTTATACAGCGAGTTAAGACATCCCTCCAAAGAAGAAAATTCCTTAATTTCATTTTTGAAATGAAAGCCTAATGGAGTATCATATGTTAACTGTTGTGAGTATTCATCCCACATGCTCAGTGGGCTTAAGGCCATCTCTTTGGGGTATGTATTTTAGAAAGAAAATAAATAAATAGTAGCTCTCCAAACCTCATAGAGAAATTTTCTCAGAGATTTGAGAGTATGTATTGCTGGCTATTACCCTTTTAGATGCTTTACTTAGAAAGGAGGTAATCTGTAGTATTATGGGTTGATTTGGCACCAGTGTTTACCATATTGTTATTTTCTTGCAGTAAGAAGAAAACAGCAGGCAAGTTACTCTAGGAAACCAGGGGCCTGTGTTGCTTTCTAAAACCTTTCCAAAATGGAGACCTATAATTGCAGGTTAAGAAATAGAGTTTAGAAACTGATATGTGGACATTTCTCTGCCCATATGGACTATCTCTCTGCAAAGACCTTTATGGAAATGATGCCATTGATAATTGGGGAAGAAAATTCCCATTGAAGCACTTCATCTTCAAATTCTTCTTGTTCTGTTGAGCACTAACAGATGGCCACGCTGTAGAGTTTCATAGGCTGTTAAATATGATACCTGTACCTAGGGTCCAGCATGAGAGAGATTCTCCTACAGAGGCACAGCCAGACCATTGTTAAGGATGACAAGCTACTAAGGGGACATCAAGGTCTTGTGCTTGGAGAGCCACACTGCTACAGCTTGAGACCATAAAGGGCTGCTTTGCCTGCCTTCTCACTCATCCAGAGCACTGCAGTGATAATGGCTCCAGAAGCTACTTGAAAATCTGCTTTTTGTGAACACTTCCTGAGACTATTTGGAATACCCTTACTATGTCATATTCAAATTGAAAGGGAGTAGGTCAGGCTCTGAGAAGAGAGGTTCAAATTTATAGTATGGAGAATGAAATAAAAGCTTTGTTCCAAGCTATATTCTGTGCACAACTGAACTTCTCCTTCGAGTTCCAGCTATGACTTTAATTAGGCTGGATTTCTACTTCCTTGTTTGATTTGTCTTCTTGAGAAACTCAGAGAGAAGAGAGCTGCTTCCTCTGGCTTCAGCAGACAAGTTGTCTAACTACATAGTAGGCAGATGGAAATTCTGAACTCTTATTTCTGCTCCTAACTTTTCTCCTGTGGAAAACTGACCTTTAGGTAAATAGAAGATACTTTGACTGTGATGCCTATATATATATATATTTAAACAATTATTATCATCAATATCTTGACTTTGTTTAAGGCTTGAAGAGAAAAACATTAACAAATTAGAAAATTTCACTTTTTGCCAAAGCTACTATCTTTGAGATGGTGGAAAACACACTTTCTTTTTCCTACGCCATCTTCTTAGTACAGTGATTTATTCTGACCTTGTCAGACTAATCAAGGAATCCAATCTTTGTCACAAGAGAAGCAAATGTTATTAAGTCTACAGTCTAGAGAGAGACAGCTTGATACAAGAATATCAGGGCTTTGTCTCACAGGTCAAATATTTTGTTATTTAGTTTAATCCTTTCCTGATACACACACCTGCACACTGACACAGCTAAATCTGAAGTTTAAAAGGGAATACTTTGGATCTTAGTAGAAAGATTTCAATCTGGTGATCCCGGACCTCAGTTAATATTTAAAATGCTTTTCTAGAAATGCAGCTGTGTGAGTTTGGTAATTTCAAGGCCCCCATGTTATAGAACTTCGATGAATTTTCCAAATTTTCACTTGTTTGCTGTTAGCAAATGATATTTTATTAACAGTCAAACAGTTGTCAGTGAGGTTGATAATTTTTGTCTCTTGTGTCTTGATCATCTTAAAGCTCTTTCTAGATGTCTCTGTAGTTATCATCTGAGTTAAAATTTTAACAAATTGTCAGTATCCTTTTCTCATTTTTGCTAGTTTTCCTCTTCCTTTGAAAAAGGGTTTTCTTGCATTTTGTTAAGATAATTAGACAATGTAATTAGGAAGCTTTCTCCAACAGCAGCTAGACATAACAAATGACAATTGGAACATTTGTGGAGTAACTGGTGGATATGGGAGAGGTCAAACATTGTGATTAGAACATTTTACCCTGTTGTGTAAGCTCACACCTTAAAGTTCAGAGAAAAATCAAAATAATTGCACTTACAGTGCCAGGGGCAATAAAAGCTTTCACCGTGTTATAGATGCCAATGATGTCTAATAAATTCCATAATCTGGCTGGGCGCGGTGGCTCACGCCTATAATCCCAGCACTTTGGGAGGCCGAGGCGGGTGGGTCACGACGTCAAGAGATTGAGACCATCCTGGTCAACATGGTGAAACCCCATCTCTACTGAAAATACAAAAATTAGCTGGGCCTGATGGCGCATGCCTGTAGTCCCAGCTACTCAGGAGGCTGAGGCTGGAGAATTGCCTGAACCCAGGAGGCAGAGGTTGTGGTGAGCTGAGATCGCGCCATTTCACCCCAGCCTGGGAAACAAGAGCGAAACTTCGCCTCAAAAAAATAAAAAAATAAGTAAATAAATTCCATAATCTCTGGATGACCTGAGTGCATATGCTGCCATGACCCTTGTTTACAAATTTCAGTCTATTACAGAACTTTCAATTTCCAGAAAAAAAACCCAAAACTATATAACTTTTTGGTAAATGAAAAAAGGGTCATGTATATAGGCTAGATTTTTATTCTACTAAATCTTAATATTGGGCCAATAAATGGTGTACTAAATTCCCACTGTTAACTATGGAAAATTAAGATTTAGTTCAAAAGCTGTCTGTGTTTTATTTTCAGGTAAAAGCACTGAATTCTTTCTCTAGGCAAAGTGCTTTGAACTAACCTTGTGCCTTTTATCTAAGTGTCTTACATTGATCTCATATTTTCTCATTTAGACTCATAACTGCCTTAGGAGATAGAAGGAGTAGAGTGGCAGCATTCCTTTGTAGATAAAAACTTGAAATATAGAGAATTTGGAACCACATAAAATAGGCTGGTAGAGATGATAACAGAATCCAGGATTCCTACACAATACTGAGTAATGGACTGGAGTATCTTCTGTGCACCAGGCACAGAGGCTGACTTGGTTCCTACAAGTACTGAGGGTCCCTTGGGCCATCCCTCTACCTGACTAGGTGAACATTCATCAGCATTCAGTTTGGAATGCCTGAGTACAGCAGGCAAACTACTGTATAAAAAGCCTCTCAATAGCCTAAGGACCTTCTTCAACACCAAAGCTATGCCAGAATTGCCTTTGAAGGGTCAGGACTAGTGAAAACCATTTGTGCCTCCTAATTCAGTGATGATCATCCATATTTAGAAACCCAAATTCTGATTTTTGGTCACATTCACTTTTGTACTTTCATTTCTATACTGTTTAATGATGCTTACCAACCTTCATCCTTTTGCTACTGATCTTCCATAGCAACAAAAGTACAGTGCCCTGTAGGAACCCTGTTCAATTATGAATTAACTTTCTGAATCTGTAATATCTTCATATTACTCAGTGGGATTCTGGCAAATATTTAACAACTGACTCTCTGAAACAAACATGTGTATATATACACACAGTTTTAAAAATACATTTTACTGATATAAAATGTGACACATCGTTTATAAATAATGTATGATACTCCTTATTATAATTCAATGTAGCCAATTGATTTGCACAGAACCCTTTTATTAATTTTTACTGAACTCCTGTATCCATGACCAACCAACGGTTGCAAATGAATGTAGTTCCAACATAAATGCTGGTTGGTATTTTCATTTAGATTAATGAGGAAAATAAAAGTAAAACAATGAAGGCATATGTCAGAATCACACTCATTTTTCAATAACATGAGTAACTGGTGAACCAAATAGTTGTTTCAAATATTGGAAGAATATTTTTTATTTTTTTTCTTCATGCTATTTACAATGAAATGGATACAGACATGACACACTTTTAAGTTTAATCTGCATTATTAACCTTTTCTCCATTATTTTCTTAAGTCTAGACCAGGAGTTGGCAAACTTTTTTCTAAAGGACTAGATAGTAGATATGTTAGGCTTAAGGACCGTATGGTCTCTGTTGCAAGTACTCAACTTTGCAATTGTGTTAGAACTATAGATGGTACCATTGACTACTGACCATATTCCAATCAAACTTTATTTACAAAACAGGCAGCAGTTGTGCAATATATTTTTTCTAGACAATTGACAAAAAAATTAATTAAGCCCTAATCTGTAGTAGCAACCTATTTCCATGGCATAAAAACTCCACCATAGCCAAGTTCAGGTACCAATATGGTATTACTGAGTGAGGAGTTGGGAAGAGATATGGAGAAGTACATTATTAGGTAATATTTCTACCATCCAGAAACTATAGATAGAAATAAACCTAAGAACATGAATAATAAAACGTAGTATAATCATTAGAAAATGATGAATTTCAGTATTTATTACCTTTGATTTTAATATCACTGCCTTAATTCTAAGTTCACATAATTTAATTGTAAATATTTTAACAACTAGTCCACAGATTTTCTGAAAATTTTATAATTAGTTTCTCCAATTTGGTATGAGCTGGTTCTACCATACCACTACTTCTCCTGGCACTTTTTCCAGTGGAATTTCATTATTTCATACTTAACTTACAAAGGAATTGGGAATGAGGACCATTCATTCATTTCATAGACATTTTATTAACTGTCAGTTTGTGTCAGACATTGTGCTATCATTTTCTTCACTCTGTTACTTTTAGATACAATTTTTTCAATCCTCATGAATAATGTGCATATCTCTAAAACCTGGCCTTGCTCTAACCCGTTGAATATTCTATCATTCTGTTGAATTCATTGATTACTTATTTCACAGATTTCCTCTTTGACATCCTCCTGAGTGATTTCAACAGCCATATGGATGACCCTATTAACATTCTAAGTAATGTGATTTCTTCTGTTCCAATGGCCTTCACCACTTTTCTAATAACCTACTTCCATATGTATTTCCTAGACTTATCAATACATGGAATATAGTCAGCCTTAATATCCATGAGATCTGCATCTGTGGATTCAACCAACCACAAAACATTCAGAAAATATAAATATAGCAATGCAAATAATATAAATAAAAATATAGAATAATTTGCATCACATTTACATTATATCAAGTGTTATAAGTAATCTAGAGATGATCTAACACATGCAGGAGAATGTACCTAGGTTATATACAAATACTACACTATTTTATGGAAGAGACTTAGGCATCTGTGGATTTTGGTATGCATTAGGGGGTCCTAGAACCAGTCCCCCACTGAGACCAAGGGATAACTGTATCTGAATATCTTGAATTCTTATATCTCACTTCTGGCTTAAATCATAAACTGCCACATGTTTCTAACTTTATGATGCCTAATTTTCAATCATATTGAAATATGAAATGCTAGACAACATTTTTTTCTCTCAGTTAGACTATCATAATTTTACTTTATTACCCATCACGGGTCACTGGGATCATTTTGTTTCACCAGTATTTTGAGTGTGCCGTCTTTTTGGTCTACTGCCACATTTAAAAAATTATAGACCTAGGTTTAGATAACTAATATTTTTCTTTTCTATACCTCTGCTAATTGATTGATGATATCACAATTTATGCTTTTCTTTTTGGTTATTCCACTCTGCTTTCTCATCTATTCATTTATTTTTTCAGAGTAATTTACTCTGTTTCCCATTGATATCTTCAATTTCCTAAGCCTGGCCCTCTCTTTTCATACAAAGGATTCCATCCTGCTTCTCTCTGTCTCAGCTGGCAAACTTGCCACCACAACTCAAGACCTGGTGAGCTGGGTAGGAGACGTCTGAGCTTCAGTTGATTCCCTGGAACAATTGTCTTAATCCAGTCAGTGTGTTCCTGGGACAAACTGATTGCTGAATCTCAAGGCTTACACAGGCCTACAAGGCTATGAGGAATAATGAAGTCACAAATAGGCCAAGATCCATTTTTTCCTGAAGTTTGTCTTTGGCCTGCTCATCTTTCACTGAACAAATTCTCCCTAAGCAATCATATTGACTTTAGCTACTACCTTAAGGCTGACGACATATTCATCTTTACTTTCAATTCAGATCTCTCCCTTGGGCTTCAGAATTTTATTTATGACTACACATCTTTATCTGAAATATTCCAAAAGCAAAATAAGCAAAGTGGTTATGTTAAAAAATAAGGTACCCTCCTCAGCCTGCACTGAAGCTGCACTTTCTTTCCTTGGTAAATGACAAGGGAGACACCTGGGAGTCCCTTTAATTCCAGTTTCTCCCTCGTTTGCCATGTTTAGAGATTTTCAATTCCAGAAAACTACATCTTTGAAAACCTTTTCCATCTGTCTCAACCTTTCCAATAAATATTCCTTATCCTTTGGTTCATTAATTTATTCTTCTTCCCATTCTGATAACAACCAAACTGTTCTCATCTGTACCACTAATCCTTTCTATGCTGTTAACAGAAAAATAATCCCAAAATGCAGATTCCAAGTTTCCTTTTAGGAACCCCGTTCAGATTGCTCAAACTTTGTAAGAGGTCTCTGCATGCCTACCTACCTTCAGTTCTTTCTAGTCTCAATTTTCTACTCTTAATTTCTAAACAACTATGGGATCACTTCCCTTATGGTTTTATATATTTTTGTGTATAGCAGACTTCAGCGAGAAAACAAAATAAAAAGCAATTGAAGTGAGTAACAAATAGATGCAGTCCCTTCAGACCTAGGGTATGTATTAGGCAGAGAAGTTAAGGTTCTCTTTTTATGGCATTTGACTCTCTGAAGTACACAGAATATAGTTTCTGTTTTTTCTGAAGTACACAGAATATCATTTCTGTTTTTTTTTTCTCTCTTCTTTCTAAATGCAGACCAAGATTTTAACCTCAAAAACACAAAGCAGGAAGTAGGTGATAGAGACTAGTAGTGATGAAGTACATTTTAAGACAGTTCCACTTATAATTGATGTTTATGAATATAAGTGGGGACCCTAGAAATAGAGCATCATGGAAATTTTCACAATAGAGAACTATCTCATAGGCTAAGAAAAAGGTGCCACCCACATATAAGAGGGGTAACATAAGTGAAGCCTTTCAGAAACAGGAAATTGTAACAGGGTTTGAACATATTAATCTTCTGAAAGATCAGAAAAGGAGATTATATGAGGCTCATGGAAGGACTACATGTAATATAAATACACTGTTGAGGAAAAATAAGACATTTTTAAAGAGGAAGGGATTATTTTTAAATTACTTCAAATTAAGAGAAAAAGAACAGCATTTTGAAGGCCTAAAGACAGAGCACTCTTCTGAAAACCGCCATCTACAGTCTCTGGGAGATTGGGCAATCATAACTTTATACAAAAAGTAATATTAAGAAAGAACAGAAAATTAGTGAGTAAGGCCAGAGGGAAATAGATCCTATTAGGATAAAATTTAAAGTCAGATGGCTAATATATGTAAAAATGGTTCCAGATAAATTAAAATCCATTTTTAGGACAATGGAGAATAGACATGTCTCTGAAGGAAAATGATTTTATAATGTGAAAGAAAACCTTCACAGTATTCAAGAGGAAAAGGTCATTTAGATTAAAACAATGAGAGAGAAGATCACAGATATGGAAGAAAAAAAAAAAATAAAGACTCACTTTTTCATGGCTTTTATTACGGAAGGAGAGATCACAACAACAACAACAAAAACCCAGAAATAATAATCATACAAAATAGATAATTTTCCTAAATGGAATGAAGCAAAACAAGTTACAACACTTTATTTAAGGTATTGTAACTTTAGCCCACATTCTGGTGAGCTTTTATTCTCAGGATTAAAAACAAAAAAATCTTACAAGCATTTAGGCAGAAGGAAAAACAATTACCCACAAAAGCAATTGGTAGCATTGAAGGAATGCTTGGAAGAGTTTAACCTCCCCCACTTCAATAGTCTCCAATTAGTTGCTCAAGGCACTCTAAATGAAAACAAAATATAAATAAAAGTATATTCTTGCAGTGCAACCATGGTTTTGAGTCCCAAAATATCCTTCCTGGCACCTACCGCCAACCCCTTTAGATTATTATACCTAATGCTTCCTGTGTAGTGATTCTGGAGGCACCACTCTTGAAGACATATTTAACCAAACGAGAAATAGAAACAAAAGTAAATGAAAAATGGGAACTGTATCAAAGAAAATCACTGGTGGTGAATGCCAATAAGTATGTTTTAAGGTAATTCATCCAAAAATTTATTGATTCAAAAGATTCATTGAATGCCTTAGTTCCAGGAACTATATAACAACAAGAAAAAAGAACGTTCTTTTTTAATGTCTTCAGGTATGAGATGCCTGCATGTTTCCAAGAATTTAAGATTTTTTTTTTAAAGTACATGGCAAAATGATAAAAGGATGGTGTTTACACTTTGAATTTTCTTTATTTTTGAGGTTCCTTTTTAAGATGTGATATGTTTCATTTCCTGGACAAGCTTACATGTTAGAAGACAGTATGATTTAAGCCATCAATGTGATGATTTACAGCCCTCAGACTGAAGGGAATACAGAGGAAAAGAATACGTTCAGCAGTCAGGAGACTGTGTTCACTTGGTCATTCTGGGAAATAGTTTAAACGCCCAAAAGACTGCACTCAGGAGGCAAATCTTGATGTTGCCACTTTCTAGCTGATTGACCTGATGTAAGCTGCGTAACCTCTCTTACTTCTCATTGAATTCCTTAATAGAAGAGAAGGTTGCATGAGATAATACATGTAAAACTGTTAGGATAGTGATATAGTTTGGCTCTGTGTCCCCACCCAAATCTCTTCTCAAATTCTAATCTCCACATGTCGAGGGAGGAACCTGTAATCCCCACAGGTCGAGGGAGAGAGTTTCCCCCATGCTGTTTTCATGATAGTCAGTGAGTTCTCATGAGATTTGATGTTTTTATAAGGGGCTCTTCCCGCTTCACTCTCTTCTCACACCTGCCACCATGTAAGACGTGCTTGCTTCCCCTTTGCCTTCTGCCATGATTGCACATTTCCTGAGGCCTCAACCATGTTTCCTGTTAAGCCTGCAGAACTGTGAGTCAGTTAAACGTCTCTCCTTTATAAATCACCCAGTCTTGGATAGTTTCTTTATAGTAGTGTAAGAATGGACTAATACAGATAACTTCCTTGGGACATGTGTTCAGTGGATATGGTCTTTTTTTTTTTTCCTTTAAACCTAATTCCTAACCAATGGTAACTGTAGATCTAATACATACCAAATTTTCTTGCCCAAAATATTTAGTATCATTTGTGGTTGCTTTTGGAAATAAGAAAATATGTGGAGATAGCTGTATAGAGAAAACAATTTTCTTTTCTTTTTTTTTTTTTTATTGCATTTTAGGTTTTGGGGTACATGTGAAAAACATGCAAAGTTGTTGCATAGGTGCATTCATGGCAGTGTGATTTGCTGCCTCCCTCCCCCTCATCCATATCTGGCATTTCTCCCCTTGCTATCCCTCCCCAACTCACCCCCCGCTGTCCCCCCCCACTCTCCCGCAACAGACCCCCGTGTATAGTGCTCCCCTCCCTGTGTCCATGTGTTCTCCTTGTTCAACACCCTCCTATGAGTGAGAACATGTGGTGTTTGGTTTTGTGTTCTTGTGTCAGTTTGCTGAGAATGATGGTTTCCAGGTTCATCCATGTCCCTACAAAGGACGTGAACTCCTCATTTTTAATGGCTGCATAATATTCCATGGTGTATATGTGCCACATTTTTCCTGTCCAGTCTATCATCGATGGGCATTTGGGTTGGTTCCAGGTCTTTGCTATTGTAAACTGTGCTGCAATGAACATTCGTGTGCATGTGTCCTTATAGTAGAACGATTTATAATCCTTTGGATATATGCCCAGTAATGGGATTGCTGGGTCAAATGGAATTTCTATTTCTAGGTCCTTGAGGAATCGCCACACTGTTTTCCACAGTGGTTGAACTAATTTACACTCCCACCAACAGTGTAAAAGTGTTCCTATTTCTCCACATCCTCTCCAGCATCTATTTTCTCCAGATTTTTTAATGATCGCCATTCTAACTGGCGTGAGATGGTATCTCAATGTAGTTTTGATTTGCATTTCTCTAATGACCAGTGATGATGAGCATTTTTTCATATGTTTGTTGGCCTCTTGTATGTCTTCTTTTGTAAAGTATCTGTTCATATCCTTCGCCCATTTTTGAATGGGCTTGTTTGTTTTTTTCTTGTAAATCTTTTTTAGCTCGTTGTAAATTCTGGATATCAGCCCTTTGTCAGATGGGTAGGCTGCAAAAATTTTTTCCCATTCTGTTGGTTGCCGATTCACTCTATTGACTGTTTCTTTTGCCGTGCAGAAGCTGTGGAGTTTGATTAGGTCCCATTTGTCTATTTTGGCTTTTGTTGCCAATGCTTTTGGTGTTTTGGTCATAAAGTCCTTGCCTACACCTATGTCCTGAATGGTTTTGCCTAGGTTTCCTTCTAGTGTTTTTATGGTGTTAGGCCTTATGTTTAAGTCTTTAATCCATCTGGAGTCAATTTTAGTGTAAGGTGTCAGGAAGGGGTCGAGTTTCTGCTTTCTGCATATGGTTAGCCAGTTTTCCCAACACCACTTATTGAACAGGGAATCCTTTCCCCATTGCTTGTTTTTATCAGGTTTGTCAAAGATCGGGTGGTTGTAGATATGTTGTGTCGCCTCCGACGCCTCTGTTCTGTTCCATTGGTCTATATCTCTGTTTTGGTACCAGTACCATGCTGTTTTGATTACCGTAGCCTTGTAGTAGAGTTTGAAGTCCGGTAGTGTGATGCCTCCTGCTTTGTTCTTTTTGCTTAGAATTGACTTGGCTATGCGGGCTCTCTTTTGGTTCCATATGAAGTTTAAGGTGGTTTTTTCCAGTTCTGTGAAGAAGGTCATTGGTAGCTTGATGGGGATTGCGTTGAATCTGTAAATTACTTTGGGCAGTATGGCCATTTTCACGATATTAATTCTTCCTAACCATGAACATGGAATGTTTCTCCATCTGTTTGTGTCCTCTCTTATTTCGTTGAGCAGTGGTTTGTAGTTCTCCTTGAAGAGGTCCTTTACGTTCCTTGTTAGTTGTATTCCTAGGTATTTTATTCTCTTTGTAGCAATTGTGAATGGCAGTTCGTTCTTGATTTGGCTCTCTTTAAGTCTATTATTGGTGTATAGGAATGCTTGTGATTTTTGCACATTGATTTTGTATCCTGAGACTTTGCTGAAGTTGCTTATCAGTTTCAGGAGATTTTGGGCTGAGATGATAGGGTCTTCTAGATATACAATCATGTCGTCTGCAAATAGAGACAATTTGATTTCCTCCTTTCCTAATTGAATACCCTTTATTTCTTTTTCTTGTCTGATTGATCTGGCTAGAATTTCCAGTACTATATTGAACAGGAGTGGTGAGAGAGGGCATCCTTGTCTAGTGCCCGATTTCAAAGGGAATGCTTCCAGTTTTTGCCCATTCAGTATGATATTGGCTGTTGGTTTGTCATAAATAGCTTTTATTATTTTGAGGTACGTTCCATCGATACCTAGTTTATTGAGAGTTTTTAGCATAAAGGGCTGTTGAATTTTGTCGAAGGCCTTCTCTGCATCAATTGAGATAATCATGTGGTTTTTGTCTTTGGTTCTGTTTATGTGGTGAATTACATTTATAGACTTGCGTATATTGAACCAGCCTTGCATCCCCGGGATGAATCCTACTTGATCATGGTGGATAAGCTTTTTGATGTGCTGTTGCAATCGGCTTGCCAGTATTTTATTGAAGATTTTTGCATCTATGTTCATCATGGATATTGGCCTGTAGTTTTCTTTTGTTGTTGAGTCTCTGCCGGGTTTTGGTATTAGGATGATGTTGGTCTCATAAAATGATTTGGGAAGGATTCCTTCTTTTTGGATTATTTGAAATAGTTTCAGTAGGAATGGTACCAGTTCCTCTTTGTATGTCTGGTAGAATTCGGCTGTGAACCCATCTGGACCTGGGCTTTTTTTGGGTGGTAGGCTCTTAATTGCTGTCTCGATTTCAGACTTTGTTATTGGTCTATTCAGGGTTTCGACTTCTTCCTGGTTTAGGCTTGGGAGGAGGCAACTGTCCAGGAATTTATCCATTTCTTTCAGGTTTTCTAGTTTATGTGCATAGAGTTGTTTGTAATAATCTCTGATGATGGTTTGAATTTCTCTGGCATCTGTGATGATATCCCCTTTATCATTTTTTATTGCATCTATTTGGTTATTCTCTCTTTTCGTTTTTATTAGTCTGGCTAGTGGTCTGTCCATTTTGTTGATCTTTTCAAAAAACCAGCTCCTGGATTTATTGATTTTTTGAAGGGTTTTTCGTGTCTCTATCTCCTTCAATTCTGCTTTGATCTTAGTTATTTCTTGTCTTCTGCTAGGTTTTGAGTTTTTTTGATCTTGCTCCTCTAGCTCTTTCAATTTTGACGATAGAGTGTCAATTTTAGATCTCTCCTTTCTTCTCATGTGGGCACCTATTGCTATATATTTTCCTCTAGAGACTGCTTTAAATGTGTCCCAGAGTTTCTGGTATGTGGTGTCTTCGTTCTCGTTGGTTTCGAAGAACATCTTTATTTCTGCCTTCATTTCAGTGTTTATCCAGTCAACATTCAGGAGAAAGTTGTTCAATTTCCATGAGGCTGTGCGGTTCTGGGTTGGCTTCTGAATTCTGAGTTCTAACTTGATTGCACTGTGGTCTGAGAGACTGTTTGTTATGGTTTCCGTTCTTTTGCATTTGCTGAGGAGTGATTTACTTCCAATTATGTGGTCAATTTTAGAGTAGGTGTGATGTGGTGCTGAGAAGAATGTATATTCTGTGGGTTTGGGGTAGAGAGTTCTGCAAATGTCTATTAGGTTTGCTTGTTCCAGGTCTGAGTTCAAGTCCTGGATATCCTTGTTAATTTTCTGTCTCGTTGATCTGTCTAATATTGACAATGGGGTGTTGAAGTCTCCCACTATTATTGTGTGGGAGTTTAGGTCTCTTTGTAAGTCTTTAAGAACTTGCCTTATGTATCTAGGTGCTCCTGTATTAGGTGCATATATATTTAGGATCGTTAGCTCTTCCTGTTGCATTGATCCTTTTACCATTATGTAATGTCCTTCTTTGTCTCTTTTGATCTTTGTTACTTTAAAGTCTATTTTATCAGAGGTGAGAATTGCAACTCCTGCTTTTTTTTGCTCTCCATTTGCTTGGTAAATCTTCCTCCATCCCTTTATTTTGAGCCTTTGTGTATCCTTGCTTGTGAGGTGGGTTTCTTGGATACAGCACACTGATGGGTTTTGGCTTTTTATCCAATTTGCCAGTCTGTGTCTTTTGATTGGGGCATTTAGTCCGTTTACATTTAGGGTTAATATTGTTATGTGTGAATTTGATCCTGTCATTTTGATGCTAGCTGGCTGTTTTGCCCATTGGTTGATGCAGATTCTTCATTGTGTTGATGCTCTTTACCATTTCGTGCATTTTTGGAGTGGCTGGTACTGGTTGTTTTTTTCTATGTGTAGTGCCTCCTTCAGGAGCTCTTGTAAAGCTGGTCTGGTGGTGATGAAATCTCTGAGTGCTTGCTTGTTCTCAAAGGATTTTATTTTTCCTTCACTTATGAAGCTTAGTTTGGCTGGATATGAAATTCTGGGTTGAAAGTTCTTTTCTTTAAGGATGTTGAATATCGGTCCCCACTCCCTTCTGGCCTGTAGGGTTTCTGCTGAGAGATCTGCTGTAAGTCTGATGGGCTTCCCTTTGTGGGTAACCCGACCTTTCTCTCTGGCTGCCCTTAGTATTTTCTCCTTCATTTCAACCTTGGCGAATCTGACGATTATGTGCCTTGGGGTTGCTCTTCTAGAGGAATATCTTTGTGGAGTTCTCTGTATTTCCTGGACTTGAATATTGGCCTGCCTTGCTAGGTTGGGGAAGTTTTCCTGGATAATATCCTGAAGAGTATTTTCCAGCTTGGATGCATTCTCTTCGTCACATTCAGGTACACCTATCAAACGTAGATTAGGTCTTTTCACATAGTCCCATATTTCTTGTTGACTCTGTTCATTCCTTTTTACCCTGTTTTCTCTAATCTTGCCTTCTCGTTTTATTTCATTGAGTTGATCTTCGACCTCTGATATCCTTTCTTCTGCTTGGTCAATTCGGCTGTTGAAACTTGTGCATGCTTCGCGAAGTTCTCGTGTTGTGTTTTTCAGCTCCATCAATTCGCTCATATTCCTCTCTAAGTTGTCCATTCTCATTAGCATTTCGTCAAGTCTTTTTTCAAGGTTCTTAGTTTCTTTGCATTGGGTTAGAACATGTTCTTTTACCTCACGGAAGTTTCTTATTATCCACTTTCTGAAAGCTGATTCTGTCATTTCATCACGCTCATTCTCCATCCAGTCTTGTTCCCTTGCTGGTGAGGAGTTGTGCTCCCTTGTAGGAGGAGAGGTGTTCTGGTTTTGGGTGTTTTCATCCTTTTTGCGCTGGTTTCTTCCCATCTTTGTGGATTTATCCACCTATCGGCTTTGTAGTTGCTGTCTTTCTGATTTTGGTAATTTTAAGTCTGTAGTAGCTGAACTCATAAACCCCGTTTTCTTCCCCCTAGGTGGTCTGTCCCAGGGAATTAGGGCGTTATGATTTTCCGCTGTTGCAATGGTTTTCCCTGCCCACAAGGTGGCAGCCTAGTCACACTCAGCCTGCAGAGGCTTCGTTGAGCTGCTGTGGGCAAATTGTCCTGGGAACTGCAGGGTGTTTCCCGGTGGGTGACGCCCCTCCTCCACAGAGCTGGACCGTCCCGTGTTCAGCCGTGTTTCCAGAGGCGTCCTCTTTGCCCAGGAAACTCTTGGGTTGAGTCCCTGCCTCAGCTCCCCTTGCTGGCCCAGACGGGATCCGGTCTCGCTCACTCTGCACAAGGGGCCGCTGCTCCCTGCCTCGGGTGCAGGCAGAGCAGCCGCGCCAGTCCAACCAGTGGCGCTGGCAACCCGTGGAGCTTCTCCACCTGTGAATCTCCTGGTCTGTGGGCAGTAAAAATCCGCTGCCCTGTGAGCTGCTGCATCAGCCAAAGCAGCGGCTCTGAGATTCGTGGCGCGCCCTTGCCCGGGAGTGTCCTGGCTTGAATCCCTGCTTCAGCTCCCCTTGCTGGCTCAGAGGTGATTCAGTCTCTCTCGCTCTGTATGTGGATCTGCCGCCCCCCACCTCAGGGCGTAGGCCGAGCGGCGCGCCGCTCCGCTCAAACCAGCGGCGCTGGTGACCCGTGCGGCTCCTCCTCCTGTTAATCCCCTGGTCTGTGGTCAGTAAAAATCTGTCTGGAAATGCGGTGTCCACTCACCCTCTGCGCCTTCTTTCGGAGCTGCGATCCCGACTTCCTCCTAATCGGCCATGTGGTAGTCCAATGTTCAGATGGCATATTTCCAGGTGTACTTCAGGCACCCAACTTCTGCCATGGCCTAGGACTTCAGTCTTCACCCTGAGATCCCTGGTTCCATTAAGACGCTCAGCTGCATTCGGCAACTCGCGAACACCAAACGCCACAAATTCCAACAATTTTCTTTTCAAAAGTAATTAGAAAAGATAGAATAAACGAAAAAAATACGCGATCAAATATGATTTTATTATTTGGGGAAAATTCACTCTAGTTTTA
The DNA here is from genome assembly GCF_030222135.1 of Aotus nancymaae. NCBI lineage: Eukaryota > Metazoa > Chordata > Mammalia > Primates > Aotidae > Aotus > Aotus nancymaae. The sequence continues at coordinate 57,874,045 of NW_026988425.1, read as the reverse complement.
ATTTATACTGGGTGATGGTTGCTTAGCAGTTAGCAAGAAGACTCAGGTTAAGTTTTTCTGAGTTTTTGTAATTAGAAAATTAAAACTGTACTTCAATGAAATTTGCTCTTGGTAGGAATCTTTGGAGTGATTTCTTTTTCTTTTTCTTTTTTTTTCCCCTTAGAAGTACCCTATGGCATGGTTGTGATCCCTTCCTTACCACCCCAACAATTAAATTCTAGGCAACATGCTATGTCCTTTAGAAGTTTCTATATGTCTGATATTAAATGGAAACTTCTAAGAATAAATGTATTTTTCTCCTTTAAAGAAAAACACCTGAATGTTTAAGATCCTAGTGTCTGGGAAAAAAAAGCATGGCTGTAGTTTAATGTTGTTTCACTAAAATAAGAAAAATAATTAAATTGACCTTATTTGGGGCTAAGAAATGCAGTCACTTTGATGCTATTTTAAGAAGATGCTTTGCTTTGGAATAGACAAGAGGTTTGATTGAGATAATTTGTTTCTGTTTTAAAATGTTTTATTTCTGACATGGATGAATGAAGACTTTTTAGTTATTCCATCTGTTTCAAAGTGGACACTGAAACTATGTTTTCCATATTTATTGTGTTAAGGATACATTTTTTTAAAGTATAGATTTCTTAATAGCCTGAGATCTACACTCTGATAAAATTATAAATATGTATGGGATGATATGTAGTAGAATCATGTCTATAATTTACTTATCTCCAATTCTTACATTTTTTAAAGAAATAGTAATGTCAAGTCAGAATAATCTAAAATATCCAGAGATCCTCATAAATAAATCATTTCTTCAGAGTGTTGAGTTGGCCATTTATGACCCACAGGTCAAATCCATTCAGCTGCCTCTTGCCTCATTCATTTCCGTATTGTTTATAGCTGCTTAGGCACTACATGGGCAAAACTGGGTAATTGTGGCAGAGATTATTACATGCCTACCAAAGCTTAAGACATTTACTACTTTACTCACCCACTCCATATCTCACCCCTTCCCTGTTTTACATCTAGAATGGCCATCTATCCACTAGGCTTAGTGAGTGGGTAAAAGGAGAGTGTTTTTAATTTGAAAGGTTGAACAAATATCTAGGAAAAATAAAAGGGGATTGCTAGTATGTGAGGATGCTGGAAGATAAAACCCTCTGCATTTGGCAATTGGCAAGCGCAGATCCTACCATATCAGCACCTACCTGCTAATTTTAAAATAAAAGTTACCGATTAGTGATATATGTATTGCTGTTAGCTATTGTTAAATGCGAATTTAAAACAAACAAAGAAGGGTTACTAGATATTTGATAAAATCTTAAAATATAAAAAGAAACCAAAAGTAAACAAAAGAGGAAAACTGATCTGGAAGGAAATAAAGGTGATTCAGAGAATGTTTGTACTTATGCAACAACCCTGCATGATCTGCACATGTACCTCAGAACCTAAAGTACAATGAAAAAAAATGATAATTTTTCCTTCTAGGTAGGGTGGATTAGCATGCAGCAGATTGTCGCTCCCATGAAAACATCTAGAAAACCCAGATAACTTAAAAAAATGTATTTCAAGGTATTGGAGAATGGCCAAATTAGTGATAACCAGAGGGGTCAAAATTCCAGAGAAAGGAGAAATGCTAAGATGTAACCTGATATTCTGCAGCTGATTTTTCTTTGGGAGCATTTGCTGATTTGAGACAAGAGGCTGCAAATTCAGATTCATAAGTGAGAGGCTTCAGGGACCTCAAGTATATGGCTGACCTCCCTCCAATGCATTTGGCAAATCTGAAGTTGCATAAAAAGAGAATGGTAGGAAGGTGTGAAGGTGATTGATATCAGTTATTATCTATCACAGCAAAAACTCATTAGACAATGCCAAAATTTGTAAGTTTAAAAAATGATACAAATACATAACTTGAAAATAAGGAAATGGGAATTATAAGCATTAAAACCAAAAACAATTAAAATGGTTATTATGGAAAATAGAAAATAGAATTTACTGACAACTGATATAGATAGTTATTCATATCAAAATTGGTGTATTACAACTAAAAGAACATTTATGGGAAAATTTATACTATAAAATTTGCACATAAAGAAAGATAGAAAATTAATGATTTTGGCATTTTACTGAATCAATTAGAAAAGAGCAGAATAAATTCCCCCTAAAATACTGAAAAAAATACAAATCAGTAATATAGAAAATGGAGAAAACACATATGTATTAAAATATTTTCTTTTGAAATGAAAATTTCTGGTAAACCGAATAAGAAAAAGGAAACACAAAATATTTAACATCAATAGTGAAAAGTAGATTAGAGACTAAACAAATTTGTTAGAAAAGGAACACTATAAACAACTTCATGTTATAAAGTGGAAACATTAACAAGATAATATTTAACCAAAATAATACAAAGTTCAATAAATAGAAAACTTTAATAGACATACTTATTAAAAAATTAAGAAGTTAAAATTTAAGTCATATAAAATATCATAAGCCTGTTTGTTTTTATAAGCAGTTTGTTCCAAATCTTCAAGAAAGCAATAATCCACATAATACATGCTAGAGACAAAAAAAGTAAAGAAGTGTTCCCAGCTCAACTTATATGGCTCATGCATCTTTGAAACCAAAGCCAGCTTAGAGAAGAAAAAAATAGTGGTCATTTTTCATTTATAAACTGAAATGTAAATGTCTTTGTAAGGTGATTTTTATTGAACAATTGAATATAATTGTTCATAATAGTCCCTTATAATTCTTTTCATATTATATATATTTGTGAAATGTCTATTACATTCTTTCACTTCCATTTGAAATTTTATTTACTTAAGTCTTCTCTCTTTTTTTTCTTAGACTAGCTAGGGGTTCATCCATTTTGTTTTTTTCAAAAAACCAAGCATTTTATTGATTCTCTTATCAATAATTTTTCTATTCTCTATTTGATATATGCCTTGTTTTTATTATTTCCTTTCTTCTGCTAATTTTGTGTTTAGTTTATTCTTCTTTTTCTGGTTTTGAACTGTATTGTTACTATTTATAACTACCTCTGGGATATAGATATTTTTATTATCATAACTACTTTACAAATAAGGAAACAGGTATATAGCTTATAATCAAAGCCATACAACTAATTAGTAGAAGAGCCAGGATTTAAACTGGGGTCAGTCTTGTTTCAGAGTTCAGGATCTTGAGCATTATACCACTCTTGTTTTGTGCTATTTATTATTGTTTCTTAGACTTGACTCTTTTGGTTCTGATTCCACATTTATACAGCATTTTCTGATTAATATTACCTTTGCATATAGATATGCCCATGGAGAAAACAATGCACTCCTCAAGCCAAACTGAATTCTTTTTGATCTTATAGCAATTTTATTCTGCCTTTAAAGATACACATCTGTCTTCTTAGTCTTATATAATGTGAATTTGTTCTTGAATAATGACTCTACTCTCAGAGTACCATAGACACTGACTTCCTGAGAGTGGAAAGCATAGGGTCAGATCCTGAATGTAGTGAGTTATCAAGTAATGAGGCCTCTTGGTAATCAGCCAGATCGCTGTTCCCAGTGGCTTGCTCATGACGCATGCCCTTCTATCCATCCTTCAAAAACATTACCATTGATGGGTCTCTAAGGGCAGCCAGCCTACTAGCCATTTAGCTGTGTTGGCTACAATTTAGCTTTCCTAGACTAGATATAAGGAAACGTTGCAAAGCAGGAGGGTCAGCTGAAGCAAGGCTTTGGAAAGCCATATGAACTGACAAAACAAGGATTTTCTGAGACTTAAAAAATGGATGTGTTACAAAAGTTATCTCAAAATGAATTATAGACCTGAATGTAAAGTGAAAAACTATCAGTCTTCTGGAAGATAATATAGGAGAAAACTTAGATAACATTGAGTTTGGCAATGACCTCTTAGAGGTAACACCAAAGGCAGAATTCAGAAAATAATTGGTAAGCTGGACTTAATTAAGATGAGCAACTTCTGCTACGCAAAAGTCACTGTCAAGAGAATGAAACGACAAGCTACAGGCTTAGGAGAAAATATGCAAAAGATACATCTAATAAATGACTATTATTTTAAATATTCAAAGAACTCTTAAAACTTATCAAAAGACAACAATCTGATTAAAAAATGGGCCAAAGACCTTAACAGACACCTCACCAAACATTTAAAAATAAAAGGCAAGTAGGCCTACAAAAAGATATTCTTTATTACATGTTATTAGGAAAATGCAAATCCAAACAACAATGAGATACCACTATGCATCTATTAGTATGACCAAAGTCTAGTTATCTGATAATGCCAAATGCTGACAAGGATGTGGACCAATGGGAACTCATTCATTTCTGGTGGAAATGTAAAATGGTATAGCCACTTTAGAGGAAGTTTGGTGGTTTCTTACAAAACTATATATAGTCTTGCCCTATGATTCTGCAATCATACTCCATGGCACCTATGCAAAGGAGTTGAAAATTTATGTCCACACCAAAACCTGTACATGGATGTTTAGATCAATTTTACTCATAATTACTTTGGAAACAGTCGTGATGACCTTCAGTAGGTGAGTGTATAAGTCAACTGTGGTACATCCAATGGAATATTATTTAGTGCTAAAATGAAATGAGCAATCGAGTCATAAAAGATGTGGCTGAACTTTAAGTGTATATTATTAAGAGAAATAAACTAATATGAAAAGGCTATGTGCTATAGAATCTCAACTATATGTCATTCTGGAAATGGCAAGACTAAGGAGACAATGTAAAAAATGAGTAGGTTACAGGGGTCTTGGGGATGAATAGGCAGAACACAGAGGATTTTTTGGGAAGTGAAAATGGTGGTTGCTATAATGGCAGATACGTCATTACACATTTGTTGGAGCCCATATAATGTAGCACCAAGTGTGAACCCTAATGCAAACTCTGGACTTTGGGTGATTATGATCTGTCAGTATTGATTCATTGATCTTTAACAAACGTAGCTCTCTGGTGGGGGATGTTGATGATGGGGGAAGCTATGCACACGAAGGCAGGGTTTATATGGGAAATATCTGTGCCTTCCTCTCAATTTTACTGTGAAGCTGAAACTTCTCTAAAAAAATAAAGTCTTTAAGAAAAATAACACATACGACTTTTCTGCTGGAATCTGACCATTGCTGACAGATATTTTTCATCATTAGAGATAATTGGAATTGAGTCTAAGAAGTCTTAGAGGACTTTCAGTACTTTCTTCAATAGATGTTTAAAAACGATCAGCTTCTAACTATACTTGGGATACCTTATTTATTTAATATTATTATTCAGTATTAGTCATTCAAAGCTGTTTCAACTATCAGATACATTTTGTTATAAATTGATGTGTAGAAATTAACTTAGAGCAGGGGCCACTGTAGTACAGTCTACATTCTGTTTTACTGACTTACAGTTTCTTTCCAAATGTCTATTTAATTTTCTACCCCTTTGAATCAGGCTGTATCACATGCAAGGCTCCAGAAGCAGCTTTGATGCCTTAGCTTAAGACCTGTAGTTCGCAGGCAATATGAAGAGTCTACTCTCTGTCCTTTGTCCCTCCTGGTTGTGGTCTTCTGAACTCAGCATTTGAACTTTAAGGGAAAAATGGGTGGTAAAAGAAGTAAGATTTACCTTGTTCCATGCCATTAAAAACCCCTTAATTCTCCTCTTAAGAAGGTCTTGCAGGCATATCAGATCTCCTTCTGAATTATATTAATTTCTATTGTTGTGTAATAAATTACTACAAACTCAGTGCTTCAAAGCAGCAATCATGCATTAGCTCAAAGTTCTGAAGGTTAAAAGTCTGGGTACTGTATAAATGGTTTCTCTGCCTAGACTCTCAGAGGCTAAAATCAAGATGTTGGTTAGGCTTAATTACTGTCTGGAGGCTCAGGAAAACAAAATGACTTTCAAGCTCATGTTTGTTGTATCCACACTCCAGTTCCTTACAGTTGTAGGGCTGATGTTTTCAATTTCTTACTGATTGTCAGCCAGGGGTTACTCTCAATTGCTAGAGGCTGCCCATATTATTGTCACATGCTTCCTCCAGTCTTCAAGCTGGTAACCATGTGCCAATTCTTCTCATGCTTCATACCTGCACTTTTCTGTCACTTACCAGAGAAAACTCTGTTTTAAAGAGCTTCTGTGATTAGATTATACTCATTCCAGATAATCTCTCTTCCTTAAATTCAATTTTGTCATGCTGTGTGATGTCATCACAGGAGTAAAATTTATCCCAGAGTCCCAGAAATGATACAGGATGTGTACAGCAGGAGGTGGGAAATCTTGAGAGCTATCTTTGAGTTTTACCTACCATGGGAATGAAATGAGGAGGTAATGCCTAGAGTTTCTTCAAGAGTTTACAGTCTTTGACCCCCATGCCTTGGTATACATTTTTATCATTTTAGAAAAGAAGCATAAGGACAGAGCAATGTTTATGAAAACATTACCTAAATAGTATAGTTTATTTTTTTCTAAACTGAACTATGTTGTGTTTAAAAAAAATCCTTCTTCATGAAATGGTTATTAAATGTCATAGTAAATTTTAACACTGTGGACAAATGACTTTAATAGGGTTTAATCTATTGGACCTGGCTATTTCTATCACATATCTGACACCCTAGGCCTCCTTTAATTTTGCAATGAGTCTGCATTTTAATTGTAGTGAGTCTGGAAAATGATAGCTGTTTTCTTATCTAACATGCAAGTGCTGTCCTTGTAGGCTGTGTTATTATTCTAATTATTCTTAATAGCTGTGCTATTGTTTGTCTCTATCAAGCAATATTGAGTTTAGTTCATCATTTATTCTTCATTTTTATGTTTCTTTTGTGACAAGGTCTTATACATATAATTACTATTTTTCTTAAAAAACATGTATAGTAATAGATTTTGCCTAGATTTTGACATAACCTCGAGTGGAAAAACTGCCAATCACATATGCTTTGGTTGTTGATATTTATTGTCTTTAAGGAATGAGCAAATGGAGAGGACAGTGAAGAATAGCTTATTATATGGGGGTTAGTCACTTGGTCATTAGTGTAGAATGCCAAATATTGCCATCCTCTTTCTGCAACTAAACTGGCTAACTATTCTTATTATAAATCTGTATACTTCTTCAATAAGGTATTTAAATCCTACACATAGGATATCAGGGCAGCTTTCAATGTGATCCTAAATAATCATGAAGACCTATTTGTGGCACAGGTAGGAGCAGGAGTCAGTGGAATGGAGAGAAGCCATTGCTGCACTTTGTTCTCATTACTCTGCAATCTACAGCTGTCCTGTTGAGAAGGGCACAATTCTTGAAGCAGTTCAGTAATTTATGATATACCCATGCTGTTTGGCTTTCTGTCTGGACTTTTCTTTTTTCCCCATAAAATGAATAATTATATCAAAGCAAAACAAAACAAAATATTAAATAATGATCAATAAAGTAAATAGAAAAATTTTTTTTTCCAAAAATAAAGACTCATAGAATTACTGGCATAAGACCTGCATAGAAAATGCTAGAATTTTCTTGTTTGGCTTTTTCTTATAGAAAGTTTCACAGCAATTTCTATGTAATTGTATACTTTGTGCAGGCATTTTTTTAACATTGCTCTCTCATAGTAATCTAACAGCTCCATGAGATACATCTCTTCCTCATCATTGTCTCTACTGTACCAGGCAGTGTCTGGTACATAGTAAGTGTTCAATAAATGTATAAACATTATTAAAAGTTAATCAAAAGAAAGAAATGCAAGTAGCTGATGAAAAATAATGTAATAAAGAGCAAACTTCACTTAAATAATACAAAATAAAGAGAAGCATTTTATTTATCACATTGGCAAGGTAAAGAATAAAATACCAACTATATGTCAAGGTTATAGATGGCAAAAGACATTCTCATTCACTTTGGTTCAATTTAAACAAATAAATTGATCATGACAGATGATAAAGACTTATTAATAAATAAGATGGTCTTTTGATAAGTGAGAAGATAAGCACACTGCAAAATGCTATGAATAGCAATTTGGCTATTATGTATCAATAGTATAAAAATGTTCTTACCCTTGACTTAGTAATTATAATTCTAAGGATTCATCCTATAATGTTCACTATAGCATTATAAGCTTGAAATATGGAAAATAATTTCAAAAGTTAACTAAATAATAGTTTTACAATCATTACATATTCAAGTGATGAAATAATATGTATTTATTCAAGTATAGTTTTGAAGAATATTTCAGTGCATGGAAAATTGCCTAAGGTATGCTTAGCAAGAAAATAGGTGAATTACAAGCTATTTATGTGATATTAGGTCATTCTATAGTTTTATATTCTGAAGATTACAGATGGCTTTTTAAACAGGTTTTACTTTTTGGGAGAATTTTAGATTTACAGAAAAATTTCAAAAATATTATTATTACAATATACTCATCTCGTTTCCCCTCTCAACATCTTATGTTGCTGACATTATGAACAAAGTTCATACTTTATTTAGATTTCTTTTTTTAATTTTTAAACTTTTTTTATTTTTTGAGATGGAGTTTCACTCTGTTATTCAGTCTGGAGTGCAGTGGTACGATCTCGGCTCACTGCAACCTCCACCTCCAGGTTCAAACAGTTCTCCTGCCTCAGCCTCCCGAGTAGCTTGGATTATAGCCATGCACCACCATGCCTGACTAATTTTTGTAGTTTTAGTAGAAATGGGGTTCCATCATGTTGACCATGGCTGATCTCAAACTTTTGACCTCAAGTAATCTGCCTGCCTCAGCCTCCCAAAGTGTTGGGTTTACAGGTGTGAGCCACTGTGCCTGACCTAGATTTCTTTAGTTTTTATGCAGTATCTAGGTGATTTTCAATTTTTTAAATTTATAATCTGAATTATTATGTGTTTTCTAAAATCTTCCAGTTTCCAATAATGGCAGAGTAACTTGTAATATTCAATTGTTAGTTGTCGATACTAATAAATTGTTGCCAATAATAATTGATAATAATTATTGTGATAAATTCTAGATATGTAATTAAAACTGATAATTTCTCAACTCTTTAAGTGTGGGATGAGAATATAATGAACACAATAGAATAATCTGTGAACTTGAAAACAGATCAATAGAAATTGTTCAAATTGAAACACAGAATTTTTTTAAAAATGAAAGCAAATGAATAGCATCTCAACAACCCACCTATCAGACAATACCAAGAGCAATAGCATTTTGTTATTGCTCAAATTGTCAGAAAAATAAAATAGAGGAAATAAGACTAAAATATATCAAGAAATAATGACCATCATCCTTTCAAGTTTGATTTTAAAAATAAACAAACCCTTAAGTCCAGCAAAGTCAGTGAATCCCAAGGAAGATAAATCCAAAGAAAATTATGCCTAGTGGGTGTTGAATAATGAGAACACATGGATACAGGGAGGGGAGCATCACACACTGGGGTCTGTGGGGGGAAACTAGGGGAGGGACAGCAGGGGGTGGGGAGTTGGGGAGGGATAACATGGGGAGAAATGTCAGATATAGGAGATGGGGAGGAAGGCAGCAAACCACATTGTCATGTATGTACCTATGCAACAATCTTGCATGTTCTTCACATGTACCCCAAAACCTAAAACACAATAAAATATATATTAAAAAAAAAAAGAAAAGAAAATTATGCCTAGGTACCATGTTGTAAAATTTCTGAATTCTGAAAATGAAAGAGAACATCATAAAAACAGTCAGAGAAAAAAAGATGCATATACAAAGGAAAAGCTGTAAAAATGATGGTTGCTTTTTTAATAGAAATAATGAAGTAAATTATGGAATTGCATATTTAAAGTGTTGGGAGGAAAACTCTCTACCCAGATTTCCATATCTATTGAAAAATGCCTTAAAAATGAAGGTCAAATCAAGATAGTCTTAGATAGATGAAAGCTGAAAGCATTTGGTGTCATTAAACCTATAATGGAAAACATATCAATGGTAAAGTAAGTTCTTAGAAGATGAAAATCACATCAGATGGAAATTAACATCTATAGAAAGGAATGAACAGGGCCTAAGGTAAATATGTTGTAAGTATAAACAGGCTATTTTTCTTTCTTAAATTATCTTAAAAATCAATTGACTATTTTAATAAAAAATAATGTTTCATGGGATTTATAGCATATATAATTTTTTAAATGGCACACTAAATATGGGATAGATGTAATACAAAGGAAAGGATTCATTTAATTATACAGGTTATAAGATTCTTGTGTGATAAATGTAGTGATATGCATTTCTGTATGAATTATGAAAAATTAAGGATGAGTATTAATATTTTAATCTCTAAAAAAAATTCCAAACATTATAAAATAAGGTATATCTACAAGTTAGAATTCTATATTTTAAAAATCCAACTTAGACCTTCCTTGTCCCTCTTTACCATCCCACCCCAAAGGAGGTAAAATAGAAAACAAATGACAATATGGTAGGCTTTAAAACATCCATTCAAATAATTATATTAAATATAAATGAATTAAAAATCCAAATACAATCAGGTGTTATCAGATTGGATAGAAAAGCAAGATGCAACTCTATGGAATTTATAAGGGATTGACATTAACTATAAATACACAGACAAGTAGAAACTAAAAGAATGAGCAAAACTATGCACACACTAAGCTTGGAAGGGTGTTATGACTATATTACTCTCAGCCAAAGTAGCTTTAATAAAAAAGAATACTATCAAAGATAAACTGTGTCATTGCGTAATGACCAATGGGTCAATTTATTAAATATTTAGAATTTATTTAGTAACAGAGCTTCAAAATACATTGAACAAGGATTGACAAAACTCAAAGGAAAAGTAGAGACAAAATTGTAAGTGGAGATTTTAATTTCTTTCCCTTTTAATTTCCTTTCCCAGGTAGGCATGCTTTAATGGACATGTGTATGTATCAATATTGATATGAAAAGATGCTTAATATCATGGGTCATGAGAAAATGTGAATTAAAGTAAAATAAGACCATGTTATTCATGACTCAGAGTTTTGAGTGGGCACATTTTTAGATGCAATCTCTTTAAGATCCTTTTAATTCTACTCTTCAGACACTACAAACTTGTCTTTCAGTTCACGAAAACTGAATGGAAAACTTCCTTGATCTTTGAGAATTAAAAAAGAAAATTCTTACCTAAGAATCTTCTCTGTAATGTTCTCTATGTATTTTTACATTGAGATAGGTAAGCAAACATCTTCAGTGCTTCTTGTCAGACTAGTTACTTTTTGTTTCACAACTTTGTTCTTTTCATCATCTTGGTCTACCAAATGACATCCAGTTTCTAAAGTTCTTGTATGTAATTTATCATAGTATTGTTCAAGAAGACTCCAAAGATTCTCCACTTTCTTCCAAATAATGTATTAGTAAATAGGTCAACAATGCTTCTTATTAACCTCTTTGTCACAGGAAAAGAAAATTGCTTATGATGTTCTTCAGCATTACAGGCATATAACGGAAAGGGGAAATGTACACATCTGCTTCAAAGTTCTTTTTTTTTAATATATATATATATTTTATTGCACTTCAGGTTCTGGGGTACATGTGAGGAACATGCAGGATTGTTGCATAGGTACATACATGGCAATATGGTTTGCTGCCTCCATCCCCATCACCTATATCTGGCATTACTCCCCCTGTTATCCCTCCCCAACTCCCTACCTCCCACTGTCCCTCCCCTAGACGCCCCCCACCACAGACCTCAGTGTGTGATGCTACCCTCCCTGTGTCCATGTGTTCACATTGTTCAACACCCACCTATGAGTGAGAACATGTGGTGTTTGATTTTCTGTTCTTGTGTCAGTTTGCTGAGAATTATGGTTTCCAGGTTCATCCATGTCCCTTCAAAGGACACAAACTCATCATTTTTTATGGATGCATAGTATTCTATGGTGTATATGTGCCACATTTTCCCTGTCCAGTCTGTCATCGATGGGCATTTGGGTTGGTTCCAAGTCTTTGCTATTGTAAACAGTGCTGCAATGAACATACATGTGCATAAGTCTTTATAATAGAACCATTTATAATCCTTTGGATATATACCCAGTAATGGGATTGCTGGGTCAAATGGAATTTCTATTTCTAGGCCCTTGAGGAATCACCACACTGCCTTCCCCAATGGTTGAACTAATTTACACTCCCACTAACAATGTAAAAGTGTTCCTATTTCTCCACATCCTCTCCAGCATCTGTTGTCTCCAGATTTTTTAATGATAGCCATTCTAACTGGCGTGAAATGGTATCTCAATGTAGTTTTGATTTGCATTTCTCTAATGACCAGTGATGATGAACATTTTTTCATATGTTTGTTGGCCTCATGTATGTCTTCTTTTGAAAAGTGTCTGTTCATATCCTTTGCCCACTTTTGAATGGGCTTGTTTGTTTTTTCTTGTAAATTTGTTTTAGTTCTTTGTAGATTCTGGATATAACTCATTTGTCAGATGGGTAGATTGCAAAAATTTTTTCCCATTCTGTTGGTTGCTGGTTCACTCTAATGATTGTTTCCTTTGCTGTGCAGAAGCTCTGGTGTTTAATTAGATCCCATTTGTCCATTTTGGCTTTTGTTGCCAATGCTTTTGGTGTTTTAGTCATGAAGTCCTTGCCTATGCCTATGCAAAGTTCTACATTTCTTCCTCAAGGATGTGGAACATACCAGAAGCAGCCCGGGTGTGGTGGCTTATGCTTATAATACCAGCACTTTGGGATGCTAAGGTGGGTGGATCACTTAAGGTCAGAGTTTGAGACTAGCCTGGCCAACATGGTGAAACCCTGTCTCTACTGAAAATACAAACATTAGCAGGGCATGGTGGTGTGCCTATAGTCCCAGCTAGTCCGGAGACTAAGGCAGGAGAATCCTAGAGACAGAGGTTGCAGTGAGCCAAGATGGCAACACTGCACTCCAGTCTGGGTGACAGAGTGAGACTATATCTCAAAAAAAAAAAAAAAAAAAAAAAAAGGCAAAGTAGCAACATAAAGAAGGAGCCACAGGAACATGTTTGGAGGGCTTTTCCATGGCCTTTGACCTCCTTATGGGAACACACAGCTGCTGGTGCAGAAGAACCTTTCCTAACCCAGACAGACACAGACTTACATTACCATTCAGGTAAAACTTAAAACGTTAAAAAAAAAAAAAAAATCTACACCTTCAGTTAAAAGAATGCTTTCCAGCTTCAGTCCCTTTCAGTTCCTGAACCACATTCAGGATCAATGAAGCCATACATTCGTTCAAATAGAGGAAGCGAAATTGATGCCCATGGGTCTCTGAAAAACTTCTCTCCTTTCAGTTTACTATAATAGTATCTGGAAAAGCTTTACTCTTTACATGTTTAAACCCAAGTGTAAATTCAGCAATGTTTTACAAATCAGCATTTTTAGAGAAATATGTGAGTTGTTGGAAATGCTGTGTTTACTAAAAGACAGTAACTGTAAGCCCTCCTTGAGTGGACAATCCCGTTTTTGTGGTCATTGTTATATTTTGATTTTGTATCATAAAATATGGTTACCTTGTCTTCTCTGAATCTAAGATTTTAAGAAAAAATATAGCCTTCTGTGCTATTCTCTTTGAACTCATACATATTTAGAATTTTAGCTCTTAGCCTCTTGTGTTGCTTTGAGTTTTTATTAATTTTGTAATCTTGTGAAAAACAGTAGCTTGCCAATAAAATAAGGGTCTAAGATAGTACATTGTGTGAACTGTGGTCTCATTGTAATTTCCTTAGTTGAGATTCAACAATGATCCTTTTGGTCATTTTTAAATATGTTCTTAAAATTTAATTTCCTTTATGTTTGATAGTAGCATAACAGTAAGATACCACAGTTAAGTAAGGTCATTTCATTAGTCTACTTTATATATTTTTTGGCTATAGTGAGGTACTTTGCAGGGCTTTGAAATGCACTTAGCTTTAGTGCAACCAAGGACTAGATTATAGATTAAAAGCAGTGCTTTTTCAAGTGTTGCAGATGACAGAATCCTGGACTGAGCCTGATTTTTGTGACAGTTTTAATATTTTTGTTCTGCAGAACAAAAATTTAATGTAACCATGGTAGATATGGCAATGCTATTAATTTTATCCTCATTTAATCAGTGAATTTTCTGTGTTTACTTACTTTGTATTGGAGGACAAAAATATTATTCCATATGTAAATATGTCATTGTTACTTTTTGAAACTCCAATTAAATAAGCAAAATGATTTTCCTGAAAAAATATGAAATCTACAGTATTCATCTTTACATCACTATATCATCAATAGAGTTCTTGAATTAAAAAGAAAGTTTTGGCTTTTTGTCCCCTTTACAATAGAAACCAGACATTTCAAATGTGTGGTCAAGATAGAGTATTTGCTCTTGCAATCCAAAAGATTCTTGCCATTATTTCTTTTGATATTTGTTTGTTGGGACATGAGAAGTCAAGTCTTCAACATGTTGTGTGTAAGAAGAATTAAGACAACTCAACCTGCTTTGTCCATATTTCCTTGAATTAAGGTATTAAGCACCAACCTCAATGCATGTTTCTTTGCCTAGTAAATAATTATACTTGTATGCTTTGATTTTTAAATCTTGTCCTTCAGATTACAGCAATTTTCATAAGTCAAAGTCCAACAATCTCTATAATGTAAGTTCAGAAAAATTTCCACATCAGAGCTGTAGGTAAACCACTCCCCGCTACTTTTTTAGGCTGTGTGTCATGGACTCTGTAAGTAACTAAACAGAAAACCTAGTTTCCCATTGACTCAATAGTGCATATCTGAAATTCAACAGAGGTGTATCATGTGATATGAATTTACTGGATTATTTTCAGATTATTTTTTGACTCAAGGCTAGCAAGGAAGTCCTAGATATAAATTTCTGTTATCTATATCTGAAGACAAACTTAGAATTCATTAGAATGTAGAACAAGTGCAATTAGTACTTTCATAATACTAGATTTATCCTTGAAATGTACGTTTAAATGAGATACTTGAAATTGATAATGCATCTACTAGAAGAAATTCAGGTTGGTGATTTGCCCAGAGGTCAGTCTTATGTAGACTCTTCATGAACTGGATATATTTAACTTAAAGAAAGGAAGCTTCAAGAGCCATAATATCAGTTTTCAAATGAATGAAGTTTGCCAGCTGAAAGAAGAATGAGACTTGCTTTGCTTCACAGGGTAGAACTACATACAAAGCTGGTAAGTTACTCGAACCTAAATACAGCTTAATATAAGAAAAATTCTAAAAAATTAGAGGTATCCTAATGTCTGGAAAAGCAGTAAGTTTCTATTATTGAAAATATTTCAGAGGCTGAACAACCATCTGCCAGAGATTTTGGAGAGAAGGCTCTTTCTCTGGCAGGGAATTTGTATTTATGACTTTAAGCTTCTTTCCAACACTGCTTCTGTTACATTTATTCAGGGATAATTGACAGAACCCTCACATCCTTACTCTGACCTCTCCTCTGCTTTTTGTTGCCCAGAGGGTAAATCAGAGAGAAGGGAGAAAAGAAAACATAAATTTACATGTTGGTTACTAGTGGATAAACTTATTAATAAGTTCTCATGAACATTTCTCCATACTACTCCTTAGCTGTTTCTAGGACTGACCATCTTTTCATGATTATAATTCCAAGACTCTCTTACCCAATTTTCAAGACTATTCATTACTTCTTTTCTTTCCTTCTGTTATATGTAAATTTTTGGTGCTGCAAAAGAAGTAGCTCTCAAATATTAATTTTCTCAGCAAGGCAACTTACTTCTATAGAAGGGTGTGTCTCACAGATGGAGCAATTGCAAACATACACCTGGACAAGGGAATGGAAGGCATTCTTATTCCTGATGCAGGTAGCCCCTACTGCTGTGTCATTCCCCTGTTGGCTAGGGATGGACCTCACAGTCTAAACTAATTCCAATTGGCTATTTTAAAGAGAGCAGGAGTACAAGCTGGAGTGGTGGAGTAGGTAGTTTGGTGGGAAGGATGGTTACAGAACAGGTCATAGCAGGTTACCAGGGGAACAGACGTGAACTACTGATTAGAACTGGCAGGAAAGTTGTTTATCAAAACTAGAGGCAAGGGGGCACAGAGAACTAGGAAGTTAAACTTTAAAATACAGAATTAAAACATAAGAGAGCTGAACACACTGACATATGGATTCTTTGGAGAGAAACTTGAGGCTCACTATATCTAACACTTCTGTCATCCTCACTTAATATAACAATTGGTCATCTGAGAGTGTGAGGTAAGAATATTTATTAAATCCTTAAGGCAAAATTCTGTTTCCATTGATGTAAAAAAATTGCTTTTAAGTGAAACAAATTATGTTTGACTTCTCAGCAATTTCATCTATGCCCTCAAACTCATGGCAAGAAGTTGAGTGGTGTATTTTAGGTCCAACATCAAATGGGCCAAAGAAAAGTGATCATAAAATTGCCTCTCACTATAATCCCTAGTCCAACACTTTTAAAAATGGATTTTCATGATCATAAGTTTGGGAAATATTAATAATGCTATTACTTAACACTTATGGAGCATTTTCTAAGTGTATGTATGGGGTTCAGGTTCAGAGTTTCATATATCATTTAATTCTTAAAATTTCTTTATGAGACAAAAGCTATTATTTCCCTATTTCATATAATAATAATTTGAGGGAAAGAAAGTCAAGAAATTTTACTACCTAGGTAGTGAATGACAGTGCTACAAATTCAGCTGGCCATGCTTAACCCAGTGTCTTCACTAGAATACTTCTTAAAGACCTAAGGATGCATTTGTGATCTATGAATCTTCATAGGAGAAATATTCTATAAGCTTTGTTCCTAAAGTATTTGCTTACAGGCTGTTTTGTTTCACATAATGCAAAATTAGTATTTTCATTTTAGAAACTTTACTAAATTATCCTCTATCTGCCTCACTAGTAAACTTAGACTTTTTGATTAAAAATTACTTTGATAGGGGAAGAGTTCTAATTAGAGAAACCACCATTGTGGCTTGTATTGTGAATAACAGTTCAAGATCATTTCTTATCACTGGAAGTTGCCAAATAGGGCAGAAATTATAGTGATAACATTCAGACCAAAGTTTTGTATGATAATGAATGCCTATTGTTTCGGGTGTTTAGAGATCCTTTGTTATGAAGCAATAGCAAACCAATGTAGAGAATACTGGTGAGTTTTGTGGGAATCTGTAAGAAAAGAGGTGAAAGATATCTTATACTCCTATTAGATATTACCTGAACCATGGGGCTTGTTGGCCTTTTTCAAAATCTAGAGTTCAAGTGAGAGATAGCATGGTGATATGGCCATATAGTGAGGGTACAAAGACTAACTCCATAATTCCTTAGTTGCTGAGAATGTGGAAGATTGACCCTGCACATTTTTTTCTTAGCTCCAAAGTTGATGCTTTATAAATAAATGAGTTTGGAGGCTACTGGACAACCCCACAAGATCAAAGATGGCTTGCTTCTAAGGATAGAAACATTTAGCACCATGTTGTAAAGTCCCTAGAGATGAAGTTGAATCTCACATGAGACCAAAAATCCATTTGTGAGATGCTTTGGATTTGGTTCTCTGATAGATAATGATATTAAGTGCTGATAACCAATGGAAAGGGGGAAACAACCTCACCACCATGCACATATGATGCTCATGTAAGCAAACAGCAGGTATGACTATAAGAAAGGACAGCCAACTTATCAAGGGCCATCCCTCCATCCCTACTGCAACATCCCAGAAGCAAGCCCAGGAAACCACTGTTACCCCCTGACATCAGAAGGGGTACTCCTGAGGGTGAAGTTGACACATAGACGTCAAACTCAAAAATAGATCTAATTTAAGCTCTGCCTGAATCATAAGAGAGAACTTCTGTTTTCATAGTGAAGAGATATTTCGTGCAGGCAAATACCTTAATGGATTTGATTAAATTTTAGTGTTTATTCATCCATAAGTATATATAAAATATCTCCTTTGTGCTAGTATTTGTAATATCCTTTGACCTCAGTTACTCCTTCTATAAGATAGGGTTCCTCAATATAGAAGAAACTTTAACAAAATTCTTATCATGTTTACCTCCATCTCAGTCCAAGTTTCACAAGTAAGAAAGTTAGCTATGGTGAAGGATGACAAGAGTTTTCATCCCATATGAAATTAAAATCTTACCTGTACTAAACTGCTTTAATAACTGAAAGAACCCCAAAAGTGAAAAAAGGCTTCTAAATTATTGCAAGCAAACCCCAAAGATAAAATGAAGTTCTCAAAGTATTATTGGTAGCAGTTCCTGAAAAAAAAACATTAAAAATGTTTTGTGCTGATATCTTGTAAATGGAGACTCTTCAATCAAATTGATTAATGAATTTTTATGAAATTGCTTTAGTTATCTTAAATAGAACTATACTTAAAATTGCTCAGCATAATTTTGGGGTTTTGACAAAATGACCTGGTTCCTTTATTTTAAAAAGAAAGTCAGTTTGGAAAAGCTGAAGCATGTTTAATCAGTCACCCAGAAAGACACTGAGTAACCTAATTAGGGACAGCTGGGGCACACAGGGCTCTTATTTGCTGTGAAGGAAAAGGCTGCTTAGTTATAACCATGTAAGGGCCAAACTAAGATGACAAATCTTGTTTCAGAGGAGATCCACTAGCTTCTAGAGCAATATATGAATTAATTTCCCTGAGGAAAAAAAATTTGTCCACATGAACATAGAAGAGTTAATTTTTACTACTAAAAGTGCCAAACTAGAACTGGTATGTATTGAACAATTGATCTATTTAATGTTGCTGGATACATTGCAATTATGTGTATCTAACATATATGTAGATCTGGGGCAACCTATAGAAATGTTAATGTTGCAACCAGGTAAAACTGAAGCTTTGGGTCTATTTGGAATTATTGTTAGACTCAGGCTTGTGTCTAAGTCACAGGATCTATTTTTTTTTATTTGAAGTAATTTGGATTTTTATAAACAAATATCAGCAGGGTTGGAGAGAGAAAATGACAACTGTCTGACAAAAACTGATATTGTTGGCAGAAACTACCTGAAAGCAAACCTTGAAATGGATTGGAGGAGTGGGTATGGGAAGAGAATGGGGTCACTACATTTTGAAAGCCCAAAGCATTAGCCATGATGGAAATAGCGCAATTATGAACTAATGGGCCTCTGAAGTTCTAACTTACTTCAGAATTGTTTTCAAGAAGACTTCTGATTTGGGCAAAATTTTGACATGCAGATTTTAAATGAACAAGATAACCATTGAAGCTGTAAAGAACATAGTTTAAAAGAAAAAAAACAACAATTGGCCTTACTTTTTCCATCAACCTCAAAATGCCGGAAGATACAACCTAGTAAATATTTAGCCACAAAGCTTCCAGACTAGACCTTTAACGTTGTTTTTTTATTTCTTGCAAATTATTATTATTATTGTTATTGTTATTATTTGAGACAGTCTCACTTTGTTGCCCAGACTGGAGTGCAGTGTCACAGTTTTGGCTCACTGCAACCTCTACCTCCTGGGTTCAATAGATTATCTCAGCCTCTCGAGTAGCTGGGATTACAGACATGCACCACCATACCTAGCTAATTTTTGTATTTTTTAGTAGAGATGTGGTTTCGCCATGTTGGCCAGGCTGGTCTCAAACTCCTGACCTCAAGTGACCCACCCACGTCGGCCTCTCAAAGTACTGGGATTACAGGCGTGAGCCACTGAGCCCAGCAGAAATTATTCTTTATAATCAAGAGCTTTTGAATCTTTTCCAGTAAAAAATTATTTGTATTTAGGGGACTTGTGATATAAGAAATATGTGATTCCCCAAACTTCCCCTTACCCTAGTGTTGGTATTCAGTAAATCAGATTACAGGATTACATAGCTCACAGTACCAAAATTAGGCTGAAGGGCAAAGCAGTTGAGAGTTCTCTGCTGCAGTGAGCTAAAACAATTGGGTTGAATAGAAACATAAAATATGACTGCAGTTAAGCCCTGGATTTGTGTTTATAACTCCATATTGCATACATCATCTTTTTTCCTAAATGAAAGTACTCTTGAAACTGAAAACCCAACGTGTGTGCTTCACTATAATATAGTCAGAAAGGCTTTTAGCTGTGTTAATCAAAGCCTTTATACTATGTGACTGTCTCCCTTGGACATTCTTAGGTAACAACTAGATTTTTTTGAACCTTCAAAATCCATGGTTACAGATATTTGCAGGTATCTCAGTGACATAGTGACATACCTCCAGCAAGGGAGAACAAACAAATGAACTAAAGAATAACTTTGTTCTATTCTTGAGGAAATCACCATTTAAAATCTTCTTATCCTATGGTTTTTAGAAGGCTGATACCCAAACATTGCTGACTAACCTTAGGTCAATTTGACCTTAAAGAAAGAAGAAAGAAATGATAGGCCCAGAATTTTGTCTTACAAACATTTGAAAAGAGGGGGTATGGTATATGAGATGCTAGTGTGCCATAGTTAAAAACTCACGAAAAATATGCCATTAATAAGTTGCAAAATTTTATGTAAGTTAATAAACCATTCTAAATGTTTTCTCATATTTGAAATATTTATCTTATGAGTTTCTGAGCTTTAAATGAGACAACAATATAGTATTGTTAAGAGTTATTATTATTAAGAGCCTCTGGTTATGAAATATCTACCTCCTTCAAAGTCAATTGCAACTGCTTCCTCACCTAAACTGAAATCTCTCTGAGAATATGTTCTACCTGTAGCAATGTACAAATGTTTTTCAGTTGACTGATACCTATTCCATGAACTCATGAAGCTAGACTGACTAGAGAGACAGGGCTCATATGCAGAAATATAGGCACTGGGAATTAATAGGATTATAGCCAGTTTCACGTAGATCATAAAACAACAGGGGTGTCGAGTAACTTGATGGTGAACTGAAATGTTCAAAGAAGTTTCACAGATACATAGGCCTTAGGTAGAGAGAAGCATACATAAGAAACAGGAAAAGTGAAGGGAATTATGGATGGGGATACCAATTAGACAAAGAAGAGTGAGAAACATATCAAAGGAAAAAGAAAAACAACATGTCACAGAAAAAAATGATTTGATTCAGCTTGCCAGAGGACTGTTATACTGGTCTTCCAGGGCTGCCATAATAGAACAGACTGGATGGCTTAAACTACAGAAATGATTTTCACACAGTTCTGGAGGCTAAAAGTCCCAAATCAGGACGCTGGCAGGGTTAGTTTCCAATGATGCCTCTGTCCTTGGCTTGGATTTCTGAGTCCTCACATGGCCTTTCCATTGTGCATACCCACTCCTGGTGTCTCCTCTTCTTAGATGGACACCAGTCCTATTGAATTAGGACCCCATACTTTTGAGCTTGTTCTTTAATTCTCTCAGTAAAGGCCTTATCTCCAAATACAGTCACATCGGGCGTTAGGGCTATAACCTATAAATTAAGGGGTGGGGGGAATATAATTCAGCCTATTATAATGGTAAAATGTAAATCAATTGGGTTGAATAGAAACATAAAATATGACTGTAGTTAAGCCCTGGATTTGAGAGGTGAATTAGAACAAAATTGTCATGGAACTTGCCAAGGTAATATTTACTATTCACATTTTTCTTACTAAATATCTATAACCAAGTATTCATATATGTGACTCTTACTGTTGGAAAATTCATGGAAGATTAGCCGACTGTTCTCTGTTTATCCTTTCTTTTTCTACTTTTAACTTCAATTATATATATATATATATATATAAACTTCAGATATATACTTCAATATACATATATATTTTGAAGTTTATATATGACGTTAATATTCTGTAGTATATTCTTTTACATACTCTCTTACATATATATATATATGTAAGAGAGTGATCTTACAGAGTTAACCTCCATTCGTTTAAAAGGTACTTAAAAGTAGCTCAGTTTTGACAGGCACAAAACATTAAAGCATTAGTATTTACAGTTGTCTCTTCCTTGGCTTTGGAATGACTATATGTTCTTGCAGCTTTGCTCCTGGACCCTGATTGTGCTAAGATCTTGAGAGGTGAGACTAATTAGAAGATACTCATGAGGACTACAATAGATGCTTGCTGACTGTCTCCCATAGCTACCTGCTCACCACAGTCTGAGTGAACTATGTTTTCCAACCCTTCTTGCAGGCAGGCATGTCTATGTGACTGACTCCTGGCCGATGGAATTTAAGCAGCAGTAATAAACACCACTTTAAAACTGGCCATCAAATCCTCTCATACCCACTGATCTGAAGTGTATAAGGTGATAAAAGTAATCTATATTGTGTTAGAAGTCACCAGTGGGAGTGATTGGGTAAAGATGTGAAGGGGTGTCCTGATGCTGAGCATCTTCTATTTCTTGGCCTGGATGGGGGTCATATGGGTGACGATTCAGCAAGCAATATACTTATACTTTATAAACTTTTCTGTTTTTATATTGTACTTCAATTGAGAAAGTTCAAAAGTACTATTTCATAGCTTTCCTCCATGATCTATTCCCCTTTTGGAAAGCTGTGATAAAGAAGATGTTCAAAGACATCTTGGGAAGCATATGTTGAAGATGGCAGAGCCTGCACAGACCTAGTGTCTGAGAGCTGTTCATTCTATCTGTTCACTGTAGGGAATTTGAATCATTTTGTACTTTTGGATTTCTTTGTTAGAGCCTCTGGCATTAACCTAAAGCATATTCCCATATCCTTTCTCCCTCTTTTACTCCCAACAATAATCACATCCTCCCACATGAATTTACCTATTTTCAATTTTTTCCACATGCTCTCTCAGAAATGACCCTACCCCAGTCTCCAGTTACAGATTCTCATTAGTTTTAGCTAATCAATATAGCCATCCCATGTCCAATAATGGGATTTCTGAGTCACCTGGTAATTCTGTTTTAAGTTCTTTGAGAAATTGCCAAGCTGCTTTCCACAAAGACTGAAACAATTTACATTCCTACTGGTAGTATACAAGTAGTCCCTTTTCTCTGCAACCTCACCAGCATCTGTTATTTTTTGACTTTTTAATAAGAGCCATTCTAACTGGTGTGAGATGATCTCTCCGTGTGGTTTTGATTTGCATTTCTCTAGTGATTTGTGATGTTGAGCATTTTTTCATATATTTGTTGGCTGTATGAACATCTTATTTTGAAAATTATCTGTTCATATCTACTTTTTAATGGGGTTGTCTTTTGCTTGTTAATTTAAGTTCCTTATAGATTCTGGATATTAGCCCTTTGTCAGATGCATAGTTTGCAAATATTTTCTCCCATTCTGTAGGTTTTCTATTTACTCTATTGATAGTTTCTTTTGCTGTACAAAAGCTCTTTACTTTAATAAGATCCCATTTTCCAATTTCTTTTATGTTGCAATTGCTGCTTTTGGCATCTTCATAATGAAATCTGTGCCAGATCCTATGTACAGAATAATATTATTCTAGGTTATCTTTCAGGGTTTTGATAGGTTTGGGTTTTACATTAAAGTCTTTACTCCATCTTGAGTTGATTTTTTTTATATGGTGTAAGGAAGGGGCCCAGTTTCAATCTTCTACATATGGTTAGTCAGGTATCTTAGCACCATTTATTGAATAGGGAGTCCCCTATTGCTTGTTTTTGTTAACTTCGTCAGTTGGTGGTTGGTGTTCTATTGGTCTGCGTATCTGTTTTTGTACCTATACAATGTTGTTTTGGGTACTGGAGCCTTGTAGTATAGCTCGAAGTCAGGTAATGTAATGCCTCTGGCTTTGTTCATTTGGCTTAGGATTGCCCTGGCTATTTGGGCTCTTTTTTGGTTCCATATGAATTTTAAAACAGTTTTTATCTAATTCTGTGAAGAATGTCATTGGTAGTTTGATAGAAACAGCAATGAATCTGTAACTTGCTTTGGGTAGTATGACCAATTTAACGATATTGATTCTTCCTATTCATGAGCATGGAATGCTTTTCCATTTGTTTGTGTCAGCTCAGGTTTCTTTTAGCAGTGTTTTATAATTGTCATTGTAGAGATTTTTTACCTTCCTGGTTATCTGTATTGCTAGATATTTTATTCTTTTTTGTGGCTATTTGTGAATAGAACTGCATTCTTGATTTGGCTTTCAACTTGTATGTTGTTGGTGTACAGAAATGCTACTGGTTTTCATGCATTGATTTTGTTTCCTGAAACTTTGCTGAAGCTATCAGATCTGAGAGCCTTCAGGAAGAGACTATGGGGTTTTCTAGGCATAGAATGATATCATCTTCAAAAAAATATTTTGATATCCTCTCTTCCTATTTGAATGCCTTTGATTGTTTTATCTTGCCGAATTGGTCTGGCTAGGACTTCCAGTACTATTTTGAATGGTTGTGGTGAGAGAGGGCATCTTTGCCTTGTTTTTGTTTTCAAAGAGAATGCTTTGAGCTTTTAGTCATTCAGTATGTGTTGGCTATGGGTTTGTCACAGATGGCTCTTAACATATATAGTTTTATCTTCTAAATGTTTCCTTAATTTTTTTCTACATCAGCTCACTTGAAATAGATATTTAACTATTGCTGAGTGATTGCTGAAAAGTTAATTTCTTGAAGATAGTTATCTATCTCATATAATCATAAATCTGGAATTATAAAGCTTCTAGGTTTGTCTTCTTTGGGTAAACCATAGAATTTGGAACACATTTCCCTGATATATTTTTGTTCACACAAATAAAAATGTCAAGAAGTTTGCCTTCCCCACTTAAGAGAAAAGTGATTTTTTAAAATGAAATTTTAGTTTTTCTCTCTAAACTGCAGTTCTCTGAATGAATCAAAAACATGACAACAGTGTAGAGCAATGAAGAGAAAGCTGAGAGGTGAATTATGGTCCAGGCTTTACCATTAATCTGCTGTATCAGATAATTTATTTTACCTGGATCTCAGTTTTTCTGTTGAGGAAAGTCAGACAATTAATAGGAAACTTGTTGCCAATACTAACAATCTGTGGAGAAAAACTAATGTGGATTTGGAATAGAATTCATCCTTCTAGTCAAAATGGATATGCTCTTTGCATCTAGGACCCAGACTCAATGAGAAAACAGAGAAGATTCCCTGATTTATCTCTATTACCTCTTATAGCATATGATAAGGCATGTATTTCTCAGGATCACATGTAACTAAGAATTAAGAAAGCTGAAATTAACCTGAAGATGTGGATTCATATCCTCATGTTGCTGCTTACAAGGTTTGTGACTTAGGGCAATATATGCCACATTGGCCTAACTCACTCTGTTTTCTAAGCTAGGAAAAAAACAAAAACCCAACCAAAACTCTATTCCCCATCTAGATGTGTACTGTTGTTACTTAATAAACATTATAATGCTTTGCTTACTGTGTAACTGTAGATATTGTGCTTAAACACTTGACAGAGCCTTTAGTCTTCTGGCATATAGAAATAGACACAGTAATTGATGGCATGGTATTTTCCCGCCCTTAGGGAAGGGGAGATACTCTGTTCATGATACTTCTCTATTGTCTATTGTCTTCTCTCTTGTCTCTTCTTGGAATATCATGGAAGCCAACCAATGTCCAGTATTCTCCTTTCTTAAAGGATTAGATTAGCTCTTTATCTTAAGGATAAGTGAGTTCATTTTAAATATTTCTATGTATTTTTAATTCTCATTATTTTTTAAAGTTAATCTCCTTAATGCCCCTGTCTTTAAACAGCATTGTTCAAAATCTCTTTAAAATCTGTTTAGCCTGTAAGTCTAATTTCCTCTCCTAAAGGATTTTTTATTTCTTTGGCAGCTTGCTTTTTTATTTATTTGGCAGCCTGCTTTTTTCTTGGACTTTAAGGAGAGACTAAGGGCCTTTATTTTCAAATGATATTTTTGAGCTGCACAAATACATAAGTACCACTGTTTCTTCCATGCACAAAAGAAAGCTCTCTGGTAAATTATTGAAATTGTTCTTTTATGCTAATTTGAGTGCAGCCTTGTTGGAATGAATTTATCAGTTCCTCAGCACCCACTGGGAGTTACCACAGGCCACTCCTGTAAATGAGATGTTGCATCCCAATGAGTAAATACATTTCAAAATGAAAAATAAATTTTTTATTTTCCTTACTTGAGTGTTCTGTAGTTGGTAACTAAATTAGTTAATATATTAATATGAAAAGTACCATCTGAAATTATACAAAACATCTTGCTTCTTTATTATAGAAATTGGCTGAACAAATAAAGCATTAAAAATGTAATTGGGGTAATTAGCTTGAATTTGGTAGGGAGAGTTCTGGGTATGAAAAAGGTTAAGCTACTAGGTGTATAAAATGAAAAAAAATCTGTTTAAACTATAATTGTTGCATTAAATTATTGATATAATGTTGGTTGATATTTAAAACATTTGGGGCCATTTTAGAAAGCAAGATGTTTACTCATTTAACCAGCAACAGCCTCAGAAACTTAATTGAAAGCAGCTGATGCAGTGATAATGCCAGGCCTCAGTATAAATGTCAACAGAGAAAAGAGAGTTATTTGTTGGTTTGCTTATTTGTTTTTTCCAGAGAGAAATTTGACTTCAAGAAAGGAAATAGCCTCCAAGGAAGAACAAAAAGAAACCAGTGCCTCTCCAAAGGCTGTCAGAGGCTAGATTGCTAACCCTCATTAGCAAGCAAGAGACCAGGTTAGTTTGAGATATTGTGGCTCTTAACGTAATAAATACTAAAATTATGTAATATTATTATTGAAACATCAGAATATCCATATTTTAAGCACCCAGGCTAAAATAAAGAGGACCAAAAGCAAATTTTTGCAATCAGGTTTAATTGTACATTAAATATTTGAGTACCATTAATATGCCAGCACAGACACAAATGTAAAGAAAATATACTTGAACTTTAAGAATATTCCATGAAGGAATAAGAAACTCTGACTATTAACATATATTGTATGAAAATCATTGGATACAAATAGTATATACTGCTTGGGTGATGAATGCACCAAAATCACAGAAATCACTACTAAAGAACTTATTCATGTAATCAAACATCACCTGTTCCCCAAACACATATTGAAATTTTTTTAAAAATAAAGAAAACTCAAAAAAATAAAATCTTTAGATACTAGAAAAAATAGATGTCTAAGTTCTCATGCTTATTCATCCAAAGAAAACCCTAAATGAGTTATACCTCCTATTCTTTGAGCTGGCCCTGTGTTATTAACAGACTGTGGCACAAGTGATGTTTCATGATGTCTGAAGCTAAACTGTAAGTCCTCAGCTTCTGCATTGGTTTCCTGAAACATTCACTTGATGTGAATCCAACAGCTACATTATAAGTAGGACTACCCCAAGATGGTCAATATGTGAGGAACCCTAAGCTAGCCATTTGGAAAGGACACAAGAAGAGAGTGCTATGATCAGCCTCTTCAATCTGTTACAACTGTCCCAGCCCAGCCTCCAGACATGGGTGAGAAGGAGCCACTTTGTACATTTCATGATGACAAAGATATTGGAGACTGATTTTCCATTGTTAGGCTCCACCCTAAGGCAAAGCAAGGAGTATACTAATCATGGTGATAAAGATATTGGAGAATGATTTTTTTTTTATTTTTAGGTGGCATCCTAAAGCAAATCATGGAGGCCTTAAGTTTAGTTGCAAGGGTTAGATTTGGTTTCAGCTGATAAACTCTAACAGTGTAAGAGTGAAGGAGAAGACAGAACTGGGAGGGAGTTGAGAGAAGACTTGGTATGCAAATATCCTTATTCACAAAAGTTCTGTGGTTGAAAGATTTTATCTATATTTGATGAATCAAGAAAAAATACAAGTGTGTAAAAATCTTCAAAGAGAAATAATACAGGTATTAAAAATAAAGACATTTACACTTGGACTTAAAATGTGTGCCTATAGAAGGATGTCAAATAATTATCAACAGATAAGCTCTAAAAATCAATACACTAAGAAATAACTGTGAAGGCATATTATTTAGCGATATGGAAGATCCAGCTAATGTAATTGAAAGTGTTCTCTTTTTATCATCTACCTCTCCACAAATTTTATTTGCCTATGTAAGATTTTGTTTACCACTTCACTTTCTTAAAAGTAATTTAAACATCTCTTTTAACTTATCTACTTCTTTAGCTGACGTTAATATAAATGGTAATTTAAAAACAATTATTCCTTAGCAAGTGGCAAATTTTGCAAATTGCCTCATGCCATTTGGAGTTACAAAAACCATATACCACATGTTGCATTATGAAAGATCAGCTGATATTTAAGTATTGATTATCATAGCCAAGATTTTGTTAATGCTTTAAATAACTGATTATTATCCTTTGGCATTTTATAGGAAGCTCTATAAAAATTCCTAAAATATTTGTTGAGAAATATATAAAATGAATATGTATCTAACCAACTTGGGTGAAACGTTCCAGGGCTCTTTAAATCACTTGTATTCTTCTGTTTTAATGTCAGTTTTAAATGGCTTGCTTTGGAAGACATCCTGGTATTAACTGATCTTTTATAATGCAACTTGTGGTATATGGTTTTTGAAAGTGGTTTTTCTTGGGAGCACAGTTGAGTGTTGGAAAAGAGGAGATAGATACATTTTATTATTATGAATTTTGTTATTGTATATCCCATTTAAATGTTTTTAAATATATGTATTTATAACTTTTTAAGCTCTTAATTTATTAAAATAATTTTATCATTTTTCAAACATAAATTCAGAGGTAAATGTAATGAGCACTTGTGTACATGCTAAGCAACTTTGGTGATAATATTTTGTTATACTTGTTTTAGATATTTAGTAGAATGAAGCATTAAAAATATAATGCCATTTGGTATCCTTTCTAATCTTACTGTCTGCATCCTTCCCTCATTTTCTAGAAGTAAGCACTATAAGGATTTGGATTTTTTCTATATTCTATGTTATCACTAAATATGCATGTATTAATAATATGTATAATGTTTGCATATTTAACCTCATGTATATAGAAATGTATACTCTATGTACATCTTTCCTTTTATAAAAACATTATGTTTGTGAAATTTTATCAATGGTTGTACATTGTTTAGTTCCATTTTATCTATTGAATTAACATACCAAAATATCTACTATTGATGACTATTATTTCCATTTTTTTCTGTCCCTGGAAATTTTAAGTTACCATTTCTCTAGCAAATAGAAATGCTACATCATAGGATACATACATGTTTTCAGTTTCATCACATATTGTTGCCCAAAATGCTTTCATTGATTAATTTTACTAATTAATGTTTTACTAGTTTTAAGAAGTTTTTCATGTATTCTAACTAATGAAAGTTTGTAGATTATATGTGTTTCAAATAACTTCGAGCTTGAGTGCTTACCATTTGCTTTGGTATGTTTAGATGCTCAGAGTTTCTGATATATGAGCTCCCACTATGGTTTATATGCAAAATGTATGTTTTGTTTAAGAAATCCTTCCCTAGTGGATCCCAAGATGGCCAAATAAGAGGCAGCTCCAGAATGTAGCTCTCAGCGAGAGAGATGCAGAAACCGAGTGGTCTCCACAATTCCAAACGAGGTACCAGGTTCATTTTGTGGGTCTGGTTGGACAGTGGGTATAAACCAAATAGGGCAAGTTGAGGCAAGGTGGGGCACTGCCCCACCCAGGAGGTGCGTGCAACTGACAGGAGGACTGGGGGATCTCCCCCTCTGGGACTTCGGTTTGGATACAGCTCTCCACCCAAGCCCTCTACAACCCACAGAACAGGAGATCTTCGCTGGGCTGAAAAGTCTCAGCAAGCTGCCTGAACAGGGCAGAACAGCAACTTTGGCTGGCGCCAGGGCTGTCAGCATAGATCTAGGAGGAAGCACTGGCTGACGTGAAAGCCAGAAAGTCAACTGGATGGATCTGCCCTCCCCTCAGAGGGAAGAGGAACTGAAAACAGGGAAACAGCCCATATGGCAGGACAGGTCCCCCTGCCTAGACAAAGCCCAGTTGACTGAAAAAAACTCTCACACCAGAGTTTTGCACCTAGAGAGCAACCAGGAACAATCCAGCTTGGCAGGGGGAGAGGCAGCCGCCATCACAGAAGCTGGCCTAACTTTCCTGGGTAAATAAAAGATGCAGCAGCTCCACAGAACCCTTGGCAGCCCAGCAGCACCTCTGCAGGCATACAAAGGAAAGGCCACCTCCCCAAGCAGCTACCTGAGATAAAAAACTATATAAATTTAATGAGATGGGAAAAAACCAGGGCAAGAAGAATGAAACCATCAAAAACCAGAATGCCTCTCCCTCACCACGAGATCACACTCTTCACCAGCAAGGGAACAAAGCTGGACAGAGAACGAATTTGACGAACTGTCAGAAGCAGGCTTCAGAAGGTGGGTAATAACAAACTTCTCTGAGTTAAAGGAACATGTTCTAAACAAATGCAAAGAAACTAAATTTCATCTAAAAAGTTAGATGAAATGCTAACTAGAATAACCAGATTAGAGAAGAACATAAATGACTTGATGGAGCTGAAAAACACAGCACAGGAACTTCTTGATCCATACACAAGGTTTAATAGCCAAATAGATCAAGCAGAAGAAAGGATATCAGAGATTGAAGATCAACTCAATGAAACAAAGCAAGAAGGCAACAAAAGAGAACAAAGAGTGAAAAGAAATGAACAAAGCCTCCAAGAAATATGGGATTATGTGAAAAGACCTAATCTATGCTTGATCGGTGTACTGGAAGATGATAGGGAGAATGAATCCAAGCTGGAAAACGTTCTTCAGGATATTACCCAGGAGAACTTCCCCAACCTTGCAAGGCAGGCCAACATTCAAATACAGGAAATACAGGGAACACCACAATGATACTCCTCTAGAAGAGCAACCCCAAGGCACATAATTGTCAGATATACCAGGGTTGAAACAAAGGAAAAAATACTAAGGGCAGCCAGAGAGAAAGGTCAGGTCACTCACAAAGGGAAGCATGTCAGACTCACAGCAGATCTCTCGGCAGAGACCCTACAAGCCAGAAGAATGGGGGCCAATATTCAACATCCTTAAAGAAAAGAACTTTCAACCCAGAATTTCACATCCAGCCAAACTAAGCTTCATAAGTGATAGAGAAATAAAATCCTTTATGGACAAGCAATTGCTGAGAGATTTTGTCACTACCAGACCTGCCCTACGAGAGCTCCTGAGGGAAGCACTAAACACAGAAAGGAAAAACCAGTACCAGCCAATGAAGAAAAGAACCAAATGGTAAAGACCAATGACTCAATGAAAAAATTACACCAACAAAAGGGCAAAACAACCAACCAGTAATAAAATGGCAGGATCAAATTCACACATAACCATATTAACATTGAATGTAAATAGATTAAATGCCTCAATCAAAAGACACAGACTGGCAAATTGGATAAAAAACCAAGAACCATCAGTGTGCTGTGTTCAAGAAATCCATCTCACATGCAAAGACACGCATAGACTAAAAATAAAGGGATGGAAGAAGATTTACCAAGCAAATGGGGAGCAAAAACAGGCAGGGGTGGCAATCATAGTCTCTGATAAAATGGACTTTAAACCAAGAAAGATCAAAAGAGACAAGGGCATTGCATAATGGTAAAAGGATCAATGCAACAAGAAGAACTAACTATCCTAAATACATATGCATCCAATACAGGAGCACCCAGACACATAAAGCAAATCCTTAATGACCTACAAAGAGACTTAGACACCCATACAATAATAGCAGGAGACTTTAACACTCCATTGTCAATATTGGACAGATCAATGAGACAGAAAATCAATAAGGAAATCCAGGACTTGAGCGCAGATCTGGACCAAGCGAACTTAATAGACATTTACAGAACTCTCAACCACAAATCCACAGAATATACATTCTTCTCAGCACCACATCACACCTACTCTAAAATTGACCACATAATTGGAAGTAAATCACTCCTCAGCAAATGCAAAAAACGGGAATCATAACAGTCTCTCAGACCACAGTGCAATCAAATTAGAACTCAGGATTAAGAAAAAAAACTCAAAACTGCACAACTTCATGGAAAATGAACAACTGGCTACTGAATGTCAACTGGATAAACAATGAAATGAAGGCAGAAATAAAGATGTTCTTCAAAACTAATAAGAACGAAGACACAACATACCAGAATCTCTGGGATACATTTAAAGCAGTGTCTAGAGGGAAATTCATAGCAACAAATGCCCACAGGAGGAGCAAGGAAAGGTCTAAAATTGACACCCTATCATCAAAATTGAAAGGGTTAGAGGAGCAAGATAAAAAAACTCAAAAGCTAGCAGAAGATAAGAAATAAGTAAGATCAGAGCAGAACTGAAGGAGATAGAGACACAAAAAACCCTTCAAAAAATCAATAAATCCAGGAGTTTGTTTTTTGAGAAGATCAACAAAATAGGTAGACTACAAACCAGACTAATAGAAAAGAGAGAAGAATCAAATAAATGCAATTGAAAAAAAAAAAGATGAAGGGGACATCAGCACTGATTCCACAGAAATACAAACTACCATCAGAGATTACTACAAACAGCTCTTATGCACACAAACCAGTAAATCAGGAAGAAATGGATAAATTCCTGGACACTTGCACTATCCCAATACTAAACCAGGAAGAAGTTGAAACTCTGAATAGACCAATAACAAGGGCTGCAGTCGAGGCACCAATAAATAGCCTACCAACTAAAAAAAGCCCAGGTCCAGATGGGTTTATAGCCAAATTCTACCAGACATACAAAGAGGAGCTGGTACCATTCCTTCTGAAATTATTCCAACAATACAAAAAGAGGGAATCCTCCCCAACTCATTTTATGAGACCAACATCATCCTAATACCAAAACCGGGCAGAGACACAACTAAAAAAGAAAACTTCAGGTCAATATCCATGGTGAACATAGATGCAAAAATCTTCAATAAAATACTGTCAAACAGAATGCAACAGCAAATCAAAAAGCTTATTCATCATGATCAAGTAGGCTTCATCCTGGGGATGCAAGATGGTTCAACCTACACGAGTCTATAAACATAATCCACCACATAAACAGAACCAAAGACAAAAACCACATGACTATCTCAATAGATGCAGAGAAGGCATTTGACAAAATTCAACAGCCATTATGCTAAAAACTCTCAGTAAACAAGGTATCAATGGAACATATCACAAAATAATAAAAAGCTACTTATGACAAACCCACAGTCAATATCATACTGAATGGGCAAAAACTGGAAGCATTCCCTTTGAAATCTGGCACAAGACAAGGATGCCCTCTCTCACCACTCCTATTCCACATAGTATTGGAAGTTCTAGCCAGAGCAATTAGACAAGAAAAAGAAATAAAGGGTATTCAATTAGGAGAAGAGGAAGCCAAATTGTCTCTATTTGCAGATGACATGATTGTATATTTAGAAGACCCCATTGTCTCAGCCTAAAATCTCCTGAAACTGATAAGCAAATTCAGCAGAGTTTCAGGATACAAAATCAATGTATAGAAATCACAAGCATTTCTATACACCAATAACAGACAAACAGAGAGCCAAATCAAAAGTGAATTCCCATTCACAATTGCTACAAAGAGAATAAAATACCTAAGAACACAACTAACAAAGGATGTAAAGGACCTCTTCAAGGAGAACTACAAACCACTACTCAAGGAAATAAGAGAGGACACAAACAAATGGAGAAACATTCCATGCTCATGGTTGGGAATAATCAACATTGTGAAAATGGCCATATTGCCCAAAGTAATTTATAGATTCAACACTATCCCCATCAAGCTTCCAATGACCTCCTTCACAGAACTGGAAAAAAACACTTCAAACTTCACATGGAACCAAAAGAGAGCCCGCATAGCCAAAACAATCCTAAGCAAAAAGAACAAAGCTGGAGGCATCATGCTGCCTGACTTCAAACTATACTACAAGGCCACAGTAATCAAAACAGCATAGTACTGGTACCAAAACAGAGACATAGACCAACGGAACAGAATAGACGCCTTAGAAGCAATACCACACATCTACAATCTTGAACTCCTGACCTCAGGTGATCCACCCACCCCGGCCTCCCAAAGTGCTAGGATTACAGGCGTGAGCCACTGCGCCTGGCCTCACACATCTACAATCATTTGATCTTTGACAAACCTGACAAAAACAAGCAATGGGAAAGGATTCCCTGTTTAATGAATGGTGTTGGGAAAACTGACTAGCAATGCACAGAAAGCAGAAACTGGACCCCTTCCTGACACCTTACACTAAAATTAACCCCAGATGGATTAAAGATCTAAACATAAGACCTAACACCACAAAAACCCTAGAGGAAAACCTAGGCAAAACCATTCAGGACATAGGCATAGGCAAGGAGTTCATGACTAAAACACCAAAAGCACTGGCAATAAAAGCCAAAATAGACAAATGGGATCTAATTAAACTTCAGAGCTTCTGTACAGCAAAGGAAACAATCATTATAGCAAACCAGCAAGCAACAGAAAGGGAAAAAATTTTTGAAATCTACCCATCTGACAAAGGGCTGCTATCCAGAATCTACAAAGAACTAAAACAGATTTACAAGAACAAAACAAGCCTATTCAAAAGTGAGTGAAGGATATGAACAGACACTTTATGAAAGAAGACATATATGAGGCCAATAAACATATGAAAAAATGCTCATCATTACTGGTCATTAGAGAAATGCAAATCAAAACTAAATTGAGATACCATCCCACACTAGTTAGAATGGTGATCATTAAAAAAATCTGGAGACAACAGATGCTGGAGAGGATGTGGAGAAATAGGAACACTTTTACACTGTTGGTGGGAGTGCAAATTAGTGTAACCATTGTGGAAGATAGTGTGGCAATCCCTCAAGGACTTAGAAATAGGAATACCATTTGACCCAGCAATCCCATTACTGGGTATATACCCAAAGAATTATAAATGGTTCTATTATCAAGACGCACGCAAACGTATGTTCATTGCTGCACTGTTTACAATAGCTAAGACCTGGAATCAACCCAAATGTCCATCAACAATAGTCTGGATAAGGAAAATGTGGCACATATACACCATGGAATACTACACAGCCATAAAAAAAGATGAGTTTGTATCCTTCATGGGGACATGGATGAATCTGGAAACTATCATTCTCAGCAAACTGACACAAGAACAGAAAGTGAAACACCACGTTCTCACTCATAGGCAGGTGTTGAACAATTAGAACATGTGGACACAGGGAGGGGAGCATCACACTGCAGTAAGTTGGGTGGGACTAGGGGAGGGACAGCAGGAGGTGGGGAGGGATAACGTAGGGAGAAATACCAGATATAGGTGATGGGGGGCAGGATGGCAGCAAACCACATTGCCATGTATGTACCTATGCAACAATCCAGTATGACCTGTACATGTACCCCAGAACCTAAAGTACAATAAAAAAGAAAAAGAAATACTTCCCTACTGAGGCCATAAATATATTCTCCTGTATTTTTATATGGTCTTAAGCTTTTATTTTTCACTTTAACGCTTTAATATCTTCATACTTGATTTTTATATATGGCTCGAGTGAAGGTCCAGTTATATTTTCTCTTCCCATCATGAATATTCATTTCTATCTCCAGGGACTTATAATGCCAAGTGATTCATATTTCATGTCTCCACATGTGCAACGATATGATTTTTGTATGTCTAGATGGTTTCATTGTTCTGTTTGTTCATCTCTGTAATAATAACATACCATCTTTATTACTCTAAGTTTATAACAGAATCTGATACTTGCAGAGTTCACATTGATCTTAATTTTAAAATTCTTTGGTTATTCTTGGTTCTTGTTTTTCCACATATATTTTTAAATCAACTTGTTATTTTCCTTGAATAGCTCTATTGGAATTTGGATGAAAATTACACTGAATTTATAGATTTAGTTGAGGACAACTGATATCTTGAAATACTAACTTTTTTCTGTTTATAATCATGGTTTAACTTTCTATTTTTTTAAATCTTCTGAATGTCAGTCACTACCATTTTAAAATATTTCCCATAAATTCTTATGCATTTTATTTTATTTATTGGCACATTATAGTGTTTGATGCTAATCTAAATGGTGTCTTATAAAATTTAATTTTCTCTTAATATGTTATAAGAAATCATTCTTTAAAATTATGTATTATCTAACAACAAACAAAACGTATTTAAAATTATCTTCTGTAAATTACTTGGATTTCTTATGTAGAAAGGTCATGTCAATGGTCAAATGATGATGGTTTTGTTTCTTGCTTAATGATTCTTATAAATTTTAATTTTTTCGTAAGTTAACATTTGGCCATAATTTCTAGAACCCCATTGAAGTACTACATTGAAGTACATTGAAGATATGATAGAGCATATTTTTTTTTCTCAGTTTCTCCATTAGGCATATTTTCTGTGGGTTATTTTTCTTTTTTGTTTTTAGAGATGTTACTTATTAAGTTAAACAATTCTCTTTCTAAATATAGTTTCTTAGGGGTTTCTTATCAGTTTAAAAATTATGAGTGAGTGTTGAACTCAACAGCAATCCTTTCTACCTTCCTTCCAGTAATTAGATAAATTGCATTATTGCATTTTCTTTTTAAAATTTTATGTGTAATATGAAACAAGTTTATCTTAGTCCTTCTTACTCTATAACACAATATCAAAAACTGGGTAAATTTTAATGAGCAGAGATTTATTGGCTCACAGTTTTAGAGACTGTGAACTCAAATATCAAGGTGACTGCATCTGGCAAGAACCTTCTTTCAGCATCATCCCAAGCAGAAGGCAAAAACAAAGCAAACAAGGAAGCAAGAGGGAAAGGGAAGAGATGAGCTCCTCCTTTTATGAGGAACCCACTTCCAAGATAATGAACCTACTCCCTGGATCCGGCATTAATTTATTCATAAAAGCAGAGGCCTAATGGCCTAATAACCTTTTAAAGGTCCTACCTCTTAATTCTGTCACTCTAGGGATTGAGTTTTCAATACATGAAGTTTGGGGTCACATTCACACTATAGTAAAGTTATATGTACAAAATGTTAGGTTTTGAAGGGAAGGCGAGATTTAAAAGAAAGACACACACACACACACGCACACACACGCACACACACTCAGAGGGTGGCTTTATGTCCAGCATAAAATCCACAAAAGTGGGGGACCAGCCTAATGCTAGAGCTCACCGCTGCTTACAGGCTGGGGCAATTTAGAAATATGGACGGAGAGGTCTGGGGAGTATGGCTTGCTGCCTGGCAGGGTATTGATAAAATATTCCCAAGATGAGGCCGTTCTGGGCCTTGTTCAGGCGGGATGTCGTCGTGGTGTTCCTTGGAACTTTGTCCGGCAAGATGTGACAGGGAGGTTTCTTTAGTTGGGGCTTTGTCTGCCTTGTGGTTAGGTGGTTAGGGAAGATGTTTCTCATGGCCCAAACCCCTGTGAAATGTTTCACTTTAACTTAGGTCTGCAAAATGACAGGTAGCTTACAAAATGGTGCAGTTTGGACTAACACAGAACAGCATATATAACATACATAGGTACATAGTAAGGGGTAAAAGCATAAATATCTGGGTACTTTTCCTGCAAGTGAGAAACAATATATAACCAGTGATTTTGAAATACCCACTTGTGTCCCTGTCTTTCTAAGAAAGAACCACAAACTTAAACGCTAATGATCACTTTGTCTTTACAGGTTTATTATATACATACATGCATATGCAGCCATGTACTGCGTAACAGTGTTTTCATGTTGATGGACCACATGTACAACAGTGGGCCTGTGAGATTATAATGGAGCTGAAAAGTTCCTATCACCTTGGCAGGCTTCGTAATGTTGCAGTGAAACACACATTACTTTTGTGTTTGTGATGATGCTGATTTAAACAAACCTATTGTGCTGCCAGTTGTGTAAAAGGATAGCACATACAGTTATATATACTTGATAATGATTATACACAACTAGGTTACTGGTTTATGTATTTACTATAGTATACTCATAGTGATTTTAAAGTTTAATCCTTCTACTTATTAAAAGAAAAGTTAACTGTAAAACAATATCAGGCAGGTCCTTCAGGAGGTATTCCAGAAAAAGGCATTGTTATCCCAGGAGATAATAGGTTAATGGTTGTTTTATAACTCTTAAAGAACTTCCAGTGAGATAAGATATGGAGGTTAGGGATAGTGATACCAACGATAGTGACCCTGTGTAAGCTTAGGCTCATGTGTATGAGTCTTAGTTTTTAACAATTAGTTTTAAAAGTTAAAAATAGCTGTTTAATAGAAAAAATTTTATAGAGTAAGGATATAAAGGGAAAAAATATTTTGTACAGCTGTACAATGTGTTTGTGTTTTAAGCTAAGTGTTATTGCAACAGAGTCAAATTTTTTTTTTTTTTTTGAGACAGAGTTTCACTCTTGTTACCCAGGCTGGAGTGCAATGGCACAATCTCGGCTCAGCACAACCTCTGCCTCCTGGGTTCAAGCAATTCTCCTGCCTCAGCCTCCCAAGTAGCTGGGACTACAGGCACGCGCCACCATACCCAGCTAATTTTTGTATTTTTAATAGAGACGGGATTTCACCATGTTGACCAGGATGGTCTCGATCTCTTGACCTCATGATCCACCCGCCTCGGCCTCCCAAAGTGCTGGGATTATAGGCGTGAGCCACCGCACCCGGCCAAAATTTTTAAAAAGTTAAAACATTTATAAAGTAAAAAAGTTATAGTACATTAAGATTAATTTATTATTGAATAAAGAAATTTAAAAAATGAATTAAGTGTAGCCTAATTGTTCAGTGTTTATAAAGTCTATGGTAGTGTCCAGTAATGTCCTAGACCTTCACAGTCCCTGATTTTGTAGTTCTAACCCTCTTTGCATATACTGTACTATTTTAAGTGTTATTTCCTTCTTTTCTATTCAATCTTGTGAAAGGTTTGTTGCTTTTATTAATTATGTTAAAACTTTTTTTTACTTGATTTATTTTTATTTACACCTGCATTATGCCTTCTATTTTATTTGAATTTATTCCTTTTGTCTCTCTCTTTTTTAATTTCCTGAGCTAGAGAGTTAGCTTATCAATTTTTTAAAGAAAGTTCCATTAATGTTGCCCAGGCTGGAGTGCAATGACTCCATCATAGCTCAGTACAGCCTCGAATCCCTGGACTCAAGCCGTCCTCCTGTCTCAGCCTCCTGAGTAGTGGGGACTACAGGCACACACCACTACACTCAGCTAGCTAGCTAGCTTGCTTGCTTATTTATGTTTGTACGTTTGTATGTAGAGACAAGGTCTTGCTATGTTGCCCAGGCTGGTCTAAAATTCGTGGGCTCAAACAGTCCTGCTTGGTCTCCCAAAGTGCTGGAATTGCAAGCATGAGCCACTGTGCCCCAGTCATCATTAATTTTTAATTACAAGAAAATCCTATAGAATTTTCCAGGTGATAGACCAGGCAGGACATTATGCCAGGCCATGCTAAGTGCTTTGGAGTAATTATAATTATAATAGCAATGGGAATTCAATCCAGGGTTTTAAGCACACCAATGATACGTTTTTATCTAATAAATGATTTTGGATGCAATTGAGAGAACAGTTTGGAGGAACCAGAGTAGATTTAAGAAAATTTGTTAGCAGATTATTTCAGATGCTTTAGACAGGATATAATGGGAACTTGCTATAAAAGGTATTACTAGTAAAAATGGGGAGAATGAGTGGATTCAAGAAATTTTTGAGGTGAAATGGCTGAAATTTTTGATGGATTGGATTACTCACTGTCCTGCCACTTCTCAAATGTGGCATTCCCAGTAAGGCAAGGGTATAGTGCTTCCATAATTATTGGACCTGTTGAATAGTGACTGGAAAGCTACCAAAGTAGTGATGCCCAATGAGGAAAATGCGTCTCCTTCCCTGCTCTTTACTCTGCTTCATTAAGAAGAGTGAAATGCTGCATAAGAGAGCAGTACCGGTCAACTAGCTTTTAGTGACTACTTATAGCAGTGCCCTCAGTTTTCTGAATATCTTGCTCAGTTTGATATTGGTATGTTTGGAACAAGATTTGGATCTGCTATTTATTGGAAATGGAAACCTGAACTTCAGGGTCAGGGTCTATTTCATGAGCATTTATCCATCAAGCCCTAAGATTTTATTCTACAACAATACAGATTATTATCTATTATCAAACCATTTACATGACCAACACAATTCTCCATGACCCACTACAATTCAAAATATTTACTTGTGGAACTATCTAAGGGAAATAGAAAGTTAAATATTTGGAATTATTGTTTTAGCTTTCTTGAATGTATGTTTTCAAATTTCTAATTAAATACTCTATATACAAAATGGGCCAGGTTTCTTAAAAATGATGTATCAAACAAGAGTTAGAGAAACAATAAAAAGGAGATATTAGTCTAGAGGATGATTCTGGGAATATTTTGCATAAAGAGAAGAAGAATGATTGTAATAAACTAATACTTTTCACATTGCAAATGTAAATTTTAATTCACCCTCAGATATTTAAAGGCATAATATGTTTACTTGAGAGTTCAAGTTTTTATTTTAGGGAATGTTTAGTTAGCACGTCCATATGGTTACATTAAATTTGGAGGTTTTCTTTATCCTTGCTGGATGTTGAAAACAGTCACATTTGAAACCAGTAAATTTTTAAACCTATTTTCTAAACTCTCTAGAGTTGCCATTATGAGATCTGAGTTACAAAGTAATTCATTTTTGAGTTTTATCTTTGGGAGAAAGATCTAGATAAAAAATGAATATAATTTTATTTAATATTTATTAGAAAAGAATAAATTATCTTTTACTTAATTTTTAGGAACTTAGAAAAAATGATCTCTTGAAAGATGCTAGACTGTGTGGATATTGTTTTTTCCTATATTCAGAAATGTGGGAACAGTAATGGTGTAAATATTTATTATATACAGCATCCTCCTCTCATGTTCCTCACCTCCCGAAGGAGTGATGATCTCCATGGAAAAAACAAGTGAAATGAAATGAAGAGGTTTATTTTTCTTCCTTTTTATTTCTTGATATTATTTTATGGAAATTTTATTGCCTTGTTAGGACAAAATAGATATATGCAAAATTCTCATAATCTTTATATAAATATCATCTAGTTCTTATGATAATTGCTCACTAATAGAGATATGTAGATAACTAAAATACATCTTGCCCAAGGTCACATATTTGGGAATATCCAAGATTTCATAAATCATTTCTTTATCTAGCGATTCTTGAATGGCTGCTTCAACAATAATGTATCTTACTTAACAATTCTTGAGCAACTTGCTTATCTCCCTATATATAAACATAACCTCTTCAGATATAATACCATTGACTAAATGATTTCCCTCTAGTTTTTGTTTCCCTTGAATATTGATCTGCATTATAGTTATTTTTTAGAAACCTAAAGGAGAAAATGATGGAATGTGTTACAAAGTCATAACAGTATTAGTCAAAAGCCTTTGACTTCAAAGTTCAAAGCATCAAGTTCATTGTGTATCCAGTAGTTTGTATTTTTTCAGTGGGAAATGTGTTGTTCTATTATTTTTAATTACTTTAAAAACTATTAATCTGATAATGTCCTGCTTATATCTGTTAATTAAATTTTCTTCAGGCATTGTGCTAGAATTATGAGTGGTGAAGGTGGTCAAGAAGATTTTATCAGCCATGATCATCAAAAAACTTTTTCAAAAAATCAACAGATAACTCGATAAAATATACTTTTCTAAGACATGCCTTTAAAAAACAGTCAAAAATTATTTAATGAATGTTAGTTTCAATGAATGCTAAGTAGGTATAAAGTTTAGCTAATATTATTTAACTTTTAATACCTTCTTTACTCTTTTAAACATGTATTTCTCATATTTCTGGTGGTTCAAATATGAAAAACCTAGTACGCAATTCACACATACATTTTTCATCAGCTTGCTGTTTGTAGTTCTCTTCTGTTGCTGCCAACCTTAATTAACATATCACTATTGGAGGAGTTTTATCTGTGCCAAAATTTAGCTAATTTCAAGTACCCTCTATAAATCTATTTTTTAAAATTATAGGACTTTTCTCTCTTCTCTAGTGTCTCAATTTAAAAATAAATTCCAAAATTAAGGTATGTACACAAAAATGTACATGGTAATAATAGATAGCTTAATGAATCCTCTCAATGTGAAAACACCCATATGTTCACTACCTAACCTGAAACTTATGTCTTCGTTTGTAAAATAAACTTGTAATGTAGATTTAAGTAATCCTCAAATTTCCTTCCATCTATGGATTTTATAGTTCTGTAAAGTATGACAAATTATATTTTTCCTTTTTTGACAATAATTTTTTAAATACATGTTTTTATTGAAGCATAAAATACAGAAAAATTTTAAATCATCTGAGTACAGCTTACTCAAAAAGTTAATATACTATATGAGCACCATTTAGGTAAAAATCATATTCATCATAAAAGAAAACAAAACAAATTATTAAATATTACACAATCTTTCTATTTCTCTTCCAAGTTACTTTTTAGCCTCCTTCTCAAGTGTGTATGCTATCAAAACTTGTTACATCAAAAATTAATTTTGTCTGTTTTTGAATGTTTTATAAATGAAATTATAGAATATTTGAATTTATCTTCCTGGCTTTTCACACCACAATATATTGTCTGTGAGATGCACATGTATTGTCACATTCACCATAATTCATTCATTCCATGCTGTATAATATCCTATTCTATGAAGATACTACCATTAAATTGCCCATTCTTCTGTTGATAAGCATTTGAGTTATTCCTAGTTGTTAGCTGTTATAGACAGTTGAAACACTCTTGCACAAGACTTGTGCAAATATGCTCTTACTTTGTTAACTATATACCCAGGAGTGG
This sequence comes from Aotus nancymaae, assembly GCF_030222135.1. Lineage (NCBI taxonomy): Eukaryota > Metazoa > Chordata > Mammalia > Primates > Aotidae > Aotus > Aotus nancymaae. Next base: position 57,831,260 of record NW_026988425.1, on the reverse strand, counting down.
AATTGCTATTGTCATAAAGGTTTCATAATTGATACTAACAATTTTCAAGCACGGTTGTGCCGGTTTACTCTCCTTTCAGTGTATGAGATCTCTAGTTGTTTTACAGCCTTGCCAACATATAATATTTTGTGTTTTTAAACTCCAGAGTGTATTTTATCTTTTTTAAAACCTGCTTTGGTTGGCTAATATTCTGTGTAGAATTACTTTTCACTAATGTTCATGTAAAAGATTGACCTATAATTTTTGTTTCCTGTTCTGTTCTTTTAAAGTTTTTGTGTTAAGGTTTCATTGGTATTGTGAACACTTACAAAGTGTTGCTTTTTCTTCTGTAAAAGATAGAGAATTAACTATTTTTGAAGAACTGACTGCTAAAGCAATCTGAGCCAAAAGTTTTCTTTGTGAAAAGTTTGAATTAGGGATTTAATTTATTTAATAATATTGGACTATTAAGCTTTTATATAAATATATTTTTGTTTCTATTAATACCATGCAACCCTTTTGGAATCCCTACTAAAAGACTTCTATTTATCAGAGCCTTTCCTTGGCATACCCAGATCTCCAATTTTTGTTTGCCCTGTCCTCTGTGATTATTAAGTGCTCTGCTCAACTTCTATACTCCTCAGGAACCATTTTATAATCTGTAAAGGCCTTAGGTTAAAGTTGCCGCAAATGTTAGTTTCACCTATGCATTTGTCATCTCCCTGTCTTATCAGTTCCTTCAAACAGTTATTTTGTATCTTTTATTTATATTCTCTAGTTGTTTTGGGTATCCTCTAGTTGTTCTGGGTATTCTCTAGTTGTTCTGGGTCTGATATAAGCTAATCCATTATAGACAGAAATAGGCAATTCATGCTCAGATTTCAATTAGCAGAAACACGATTGCAACATATCTTACTTTCTGTCAACATAGCGCTACACAGAACCTTAATTACTGCAGAATCTTTGTTATCCTTGCACAAAATCCCAGTAAGCTGTCTTTCTTCAGAGATAAGTTTCTGCTTTGATGTTCTATCTTTCTTGAGCAATTGCACATTAAAAAAAATAATAACACTGCAGGATCCTGGTGCCATTTAAACCTGATCTGTCCTACAAGTATACTTTATACATCCTAGTGAAATGTGTGGGCTATTTTTTCTCAGGCAGACTATAAGACACACTTAAAAGAATATTTTTATACACAAATAGAATGTGGATTCCTCTTGCATCTTTATCAAGGTTTTTTCCAAATAATTTTATATTTGCTTTTGAAAGATCTAAATAGCTTTCAAAATTAGAAAGATTGGTCACATCAGTTTTTTTCCCAAAAAACTGATGATAGAATCAGCACTTTTGAAATGGGCTTTTATTCCCATGCCCACTGCTTTGTTTATACAGTTGACCTTTGAACAACATGGGGGTTTGGGATGTAGTTCCATGTGGTCTAAAATCAGTGTATAACTTCTGAGTCCCCTACAGCTTAACTACTGTGTAGCAGTCCAGGTTTCCATTAGCAACCAGAACAGTCAATTTCTACTAACCCTTTACTATAACTCTGATGAATGTGTAAGTTAAATGTTAAAGAACTGGAGAAACTGGTACCTAAGTACAAGGGCTGGAATGAAAAAACAAACCCATTGAGACCTAAACCCTAAAGATTAGAAGTAGATTGATTAAAACACTCCTGTTTGTAGGTGCACTCTCACTCATAGGCAGGAAGCTTAAAATGTATATAAGCACTAGAAAATATTTTGTAACTGTGAATTGGTCTGGTGAGTTACTCCGACCTACTCATTCTAACTGCAGAAATAAACTCCCTTCTTTCCCAGTCTTTCTGCATCTCATTATTGGACCTCCAGGACAAGCAGCTGAGCCTCATTCTGTCCAGGAGCAAATCTGGTGACTCCCTCGAGACGGAGCTGGGGTCAGTGGCCAATGGCTTGCAAGGAGATGGTCATTGGGAGACCCCCCAGCAATTTCCTGGTATGGTTTTTCCTGGGGACTCTAAGGACCTTTCCGGCTGCAAAGACTACCCATCCCTCTATTACTGGGAAAGAACAGAGATTGGGAGCAATTGCACCCGAAGGGTAAGCAAAACTGGATCCTAAGCTAGGAGTCTATTATTTCCTCTATTTGGGCTCATGTAGCCATTTGTTTGGGTACTATGGAGGAAATAATAGGACTTCTTGGGATACATGCTTTGCATTTGTTTGAGGAATTCATTTACATTTGTTTTTGAAAATTCGTTTGTTCTGTTTGTTTGATATTTGTTAAGTTTAGAGTACTCAGTATGATCAATACTGCATCTATCCCTACAAATAGTCCTCTAGGGAGACTTTTATCAGATTGGAAGCACTTTGGTTATCCACCCATAACTAAAAGAAATTAATCTTCTATTTTGACACAGCCTGGCCAATGTGTGTTTTGGGATCTAAGGAACTGTGGCCAGTTTTTGGATCTTTACATTTTCATACTATTTATCAATTAAAATTGCTGTGCCGAGGTCAGGCAAGTTGGGTGAAATATCTTACTTTCAGACATTTATGTTGCTGCATAATAAGGATGCTAAAGAAAAAGGAAATAAGTTAATGATGCAAGGCACTGCTAAGGTCTGTCCTGACACGCCAGGGGAGGAACAGAAAACTTCTGAAACCCAACAGTTTATGAATACCCTGAACCCCATAGTAGCTACTGCCCCAGCTCAGGAAAGACAGGGGATGTCACCTCCAGAGTGCAGAGAGACAGCAGGGCTACTGTCTCCCTCTTGGACTAGGCAAGATAGTAATTTTGGTCCGGGAATCACCAAGTCTGGAGCTGGGCAGTTCCAACTAGAACAATATCTAGTAGGAGTCAATCAGCAAGGAGCTCCAGTGGGATATATTGGGCTTATAATATCACAATATTGGCTACACACTGTGCCACCTGAGCAGATGTGCATGCGGGCTCTTCTAAACATGCTCATGGCAGATGAGTGGTGGCTGGTTTTAAATGAAGCAAAATAAGAGCCACAACACCTTCACAATGAACATCCAGAACCTGATGGAGCAATTCCCCACAGATCTAAACTGGAATATTGTAGCAGACATACATCCCACTGTAGCTAACCTGTATACTATGTCCATTTCTCTTCCTGGAGATCATAAATTGTTTGTAGTATTGGATTTGAAATATGCTTTGTTGACCAGGTGTGGTAGTTTATAATCCCAGCACTTTGGTGAGCTCAGGTAGGTGGATCACTTGAGGTCAGGAGTTCAAGAACAGCCTGGCCAACATGGTAAAACCCTGTCTCTACTAAAAATACAAAAATTAGCCAGGTGTGGTGGCAGGTGTCTGTAATCCCAGCTTCTTAGGAGGCTAGGCAGGAGAATCGGTTGAACAAGGGAGGCAGAGGTTGCAGTGAGCCAAGATTGTGCCATTGCACTCCAGCCTGGGCAACGAGAGCGAAACTCCATCTCCAGAAAAAAAGAAAAGAAGTATGCTTTCCTTTTGCATACCCACAGACACAGAAAGTCAATTGCTGTTTGCCTCTGAATGTACAGATCCTAAAGCCTCAGCATGGTTCCAGTATAATTGGACTGTGCTCCCACAAGAATTGTAAAACTTACCAACTGCGTTTGGAGAAGCATTTGTTTGAAATTTAAAGAGTTTACAATTGAAGAATGGGGTATTGTTACAATATGTGGATAATTTACTAATATCTAACCCTTCCAGATGGGAATGTCAGAATAATACCATTAAAACTCTCAACCATCTAACAACCTGTGGGTATCGGGTTTCAGGTGAAAAGGTTCAAATATGCCAACAAACTGTGGAATACTTTGGTATTCTCTTACAGAAGGGAACTAGAGCTTTAAAGGTGGAAAGGTGAAACACAATAACTTCCATCGCAGCATCAACTACCAAAAAGTAGCTGAGTGAATTTCTAGGCGTAGCAGGGTTTTGTCTGATCTGGATTCCTAACTATGGACTACTGGTAAAACCACCATATGAACGGTTGAAGGGAGCCAATGACAACTCCTTTGGGAAACAAAACACCAACAGGCATTTGAATAACTAAAATATAAGTTGACTTCTGCCCTAGCCCTGGGGCTCCCAAATCCTCACAAGCCCTTTCGACTGTACATGCATGAGAGACTGTGTCTAGCACTAGGGGTCCTTACACAAACATTAGAAGAAATATTGCAGCCAGTGGCTTACTTTTCTAAACAACTGCATACTGTGGTCAAAGGCTGGCCCCTCGTTTAAGGGCAGTTGCTGCCACCTGCTTGCTACTAAAGGAAGCTGAAAAGTTGACTGTGGGACAGCCTATCATGATCTGTGTGCCTTACCTGGTGCTAGTGTTACCAGAACAAAAGTGAGGCTATTGCCGGACAGTCGGCAGGCTGGGCAATTACCAGGCCACACTCTTAGATAACCCCACAATAAAATTGCAGACCCCTAGAGTCTTAAATCTTAAACCTAGTGACATTACTTCCCTCTACCAAAAAGCCAAAAGAACCTATGCATAATTGTTTAGAAATTATTGACCACGTCTTTTCCAGTCACCCTAACTTAAAGGACACAGCCCTTCCACATGCAGACTGGACATTGTAGATGGGAGCAGCCTGGTAACCAGCAAAAGAAGAAATGCACATATACTATGGTAACCTTTTCAGAGGTAATAGAAGTAAGGACATCACCGATAGGAACCTCTGCACAGAAAGCGGAACTGATCATCTTTACTAGAGCCCTGCAGTTGTCCCAAGTAAATAAGGCACTTGGAATAAATTGGAAACTCGCTCAGCATGGAGACCACAATCTTCTGGACAGACTGAAATGATGAATGAAACATGAAAACAGTTAGTGCCAAACTGTGCTAGGAAACTCAACTAAAATGGATCCACGTACTCAGCATTGTACTGCTTTGGGTAAGAGTGACCCCAAGAAGTGGGATGAGGTTAAATCTCTATAAAATTATAAATGGGAGACCCTTTGCTGCTAATCTATCTTGGGTTACTGGGGTGCCTCTTCATAGAAAAACAACTATTAAACACTGTGTTACTCACTTGGGACAAATACTTAACATTTTGCATTAAGTTTGCTTCCAACTGGAGCATTGTAAACTCAGCAAAACCATGTCACTCATTCCAGTCTGGTTATCAAGTGCTGCTGAAAGAATGAAGAGAAATGAGCCCAAGTCAGCAGCTACAGAAGAAATAGAAAGGGCCCCATGACATGCTGCTGACTACCAAGTTGGCAATGAAACTGGTTGGCATCAAGCCATGGATCCACCACATACAGGTGAAGAAGATGACACAGGACACCAAGGCTTTCAGATGAGAGACAGAATCCCCCAAAGGCCTAAGATTTCTGTTGAAAAGATGATAAGCTATTCGTTTATATTTTTCCTCACTATTCCTCTTATTTCTGCTTACCTCTAACCTTTTCCTACAATGGGCACAGGATTATGCAGATGGATTACAGCAAGACTCTTGCTGGGTCTGTGCTCTGTTACTCCTCTCTAGCTCCCTGGGGCTGCCTTGGTGGGTCTCCCCCATGCAAAGAAAAAATTAAGTTTATAACATCTTGATTTGGTAGAAGACCTTCCTGGTGGCAGAAAATTCTTCTTGTCCTAGTTGCCCTCCTGGGCATAAGCATAACACTATGTTATGAACTACATTGTTGTTATATGCTGTTCCAAAACATTCCCCAAGCTCGTAAGATCATGTTTTATCAGGCACTGCCTTTGAGTCTCTGAAGTCAGGAACATTACCAGTGCCAGATAGACATCCACTCTAGCACCCCCGATGATGACCCTCTTCAGCAGGAAGTAGACAGAATACATCAGTCACTTTCCCTGAGTCTGCTATGTCATAGTTTACACTTTTGTACTAATCTTTTAACCAGTACTTGAAAAAAAATAGCTAACATGATAGAAATCATATACAAATTGACACTGGGGATTGCGGCAGACCAGGTTTCCATTAGAAACCAGAACAGTTTCCACTAACCCTTTACTATAACTCTGCTGACTGTATAAGTTAAACGTTAAAGAACTAGAGAAACTGGTAACTAAGTACAAGGGCTGGAATGCAAAAACAAAACCATTAAGACCCCAGACCCTAAAGATTAGATATAGATCGAAAGAAACACTCCTGCTTGTAGGTGCACTCCCATGCATAGGCAGGGAGCTGACAGTGTATCTAAGCACTGGAACAATTACTGTAACTTTGCATTGGTCTGATGAATTACTCTGACCTTCTTTTTGTAACTTGTTGCAGAAATAAACTCCTTTTTTCCCAGTCTGTCTGCATCTTATTATTGGACTGTGAGAACAAACTGCCAGACCTCGTTCTGTCTGGGAATACAGTGAATCCAAAGTATCTGAGACAGGTATTGGTAAATTTTGAAAGTTAATTTTTCTAAGGTTAAGGACATGTCTGTGACACAGCCTCAGGAGGTCCTCATGACATGTGCCCAAGGTGGTTGGGATACAGCTTGCTTTTATACATTTTAGGGAGGCATGAGACATTAATCAATGTGTGTAAGATGTACATCGGTTTGGTCGGGTAAGGCAGAACAACTCGAAGTTGGGGCTTCTGGGTCAGAAGTACATAAGACACAAAAAGGTTGCATTCTTTTGAGTCCTTGATCAGCCTTCCACTGAATATGCAATTTAGCCTGGCTCAGTGAATATGCATTTTTATATAAAAGATAGGGCAGAGGAAGCAATCAGGTATGCATTTGTCTTAGATTAGCCTCAGAAGGATGACTGAGTTCTGTTCTTTGTCCACAAGAATTTTCCTTGTGGACAAATTGTGAGGGAGGTATGTAGATTCTTACTTTTGTAGCTGTCTTGTTTTGGAATAAAATGGGAGGCAGATTCGCCTGACATAGTGCCCAGCTTGACTTTTTCCTTGGCTTAGTGATTTTAGGGTCCTGAGATTTATGTTCTTTTCACACTAATATTGAGAGGAAGCCTTACTGATAACATAAACAGTCAATTAACCCATGTTATATATGTATTATATACTATATTCTTACAATAATGTAGTTCAGAGAAAAATGTTATTAAGAAAATCATAAGGATGAGAAAGTATATTTACAATTCATTAAGTAGAAATGGATCGTCGTAAAAGTTTTCATTCTACTCTTCACATTGGCTAGGCTGAGGAGGAAGAAGAAGAGGGGGGTTCTTGCTGTCTCTGGGGTGGCAGAGGCAGAAGAAAATCTGTGGGTAAGTGGACCCTCACAGTTCAAGCCCGTGTTTTTCAAGGGTCTACTATACTATTAATTCATCCTAGAATATATTCCATTTCTAAAATTATTCATTAAAATGCTACACATTGGATAAGAATAAGTTTGAATGGCACAATCCCTATGATGGCTGTTATAATCATTTATGTCTACTTTGAAAGAAGATGACCTATGATTCTACACAACACACATAAACTTCCTTAGCATAATATTATACCTCACAGTTATTGTGCATCTATGTTATTTCACACATTATTGTAATCTCCTCAAAGACAAGAATCTGATCCTAAATAATTTCGTATCACTAAAATGTTTTGCTTATAGTAGCTATTTACTTATAATGAAGCAAAATTATGAGAGTTTGACAGACATTTAAAGTTAGATGCTGCAAATAGTGTGATTATATTGATTACTTTTATTTTGTATCTAGAATAGAATTCTACAGATTTGGGGGAATTCTTTGTAAAGATTAAATATAATATTATACAACATAGCAGAAATAAAACCAAGAATAGAAATACAAACAACATGAATATTGCACACATTAATTCTTGGATCACCATTATTTTAATAAAAATACTGTAACATTAATTCCCACCATAAATTTGTTCATAATCAATTTGAAAAGCCCCTTTCCTTTTTTTTATTATTTTGTTTTTGTTATTACTTTTCAATTCTCCTAATTCACATCAGTAAGTTGAAAATGTGGCAACTATAAGCTTCCCTGGAAATGTCTAAGCCTTAGCACTATTCTACTGAAAGAACTTATCTAAGACTGTAAAATCTATGTAATTTTTTACAAGAATAGTAACTTAAAGCTTCAAGCTGTTTTCTCTGAAATTGATAATATTCATCAGAGGGTAGAAATAAGTCTCTACAACATTTTTGCTTGACAATCATTTATTTTTCAATGAAAGCCCATTTTTATTTTTAATAGTACTTATTTTTGTAAACAGAACAATCAGTCCTACCAAGGATGTATACCACGTACAGAATAACTGTCCTCACAAAGCTGGCAAACAGCGTCCATGTTATGCAAGTCAATTTCTACTGACAAAATAATGGGGGATGGAGTCTTGCTAAATTTACAGATCCCATTGATTTCTTACAAGTTTTCCCACCCGCCAATAGTCAGCATGGTATTTGTTTAAACATTTTGTGTTCTTTCTGTAACTTATAGTGATACCAGTTACAAAAATTCAACAGTGAGAATTTTGCTGGCAATTTTTCCTCTAAACATGGTACAGAAGGAAGCTCAGCTTGCTCTGCCCAGGTGCATTTGCTCTGTCATGCCAAAAGAACATAGCATAACATATGATTGTCAGTTAAGGAAGCAAATAGAATTCAGAGATACCCAGGGGAAAGAAAATGTTGACCATGCAAGTAAGATTATGTTTACAGTTACATTTTTAACTATAGCTATTCTTAGTGGAAGGAAAGAACAGCTAGGGAAGTCACTGGAATACTGAAATGCAGATTTATTCACTGTATAAATAATAGAGTGGTTTATTAAAGACTGAGATCTTATACGTAGCCTTAGGTGAGTTTAAGAAGATATTGTTCCTCTAGGCAATCTGGAAATATTTAAAAATTTTCTCTATTAGGTAATTAATTCCACTTATGTTTATTATTATTAAATTATACTGACAGTGTATTTGATCTCAGTTTACACACAAACACAGACACTTTATCATATTTCTTTCTCTTTTTGTATTGTGTTTATTATTATTTATATAATTTTGAGGCAGAGTCTCACTTTATTGCCCAGGGTGCAGTTCAGTGGCACAATCTTGGCTCACTGCAACCTCCACCTCCCTGATTCAAGTGATTCTCCTGCCTCAGCCTCCTGAGTAGCTGGGATTACAGGCATCCACCACCATGCCCAACTAATGTTTGTATTTTTAGAGATGGGATTTCACCAGGTTGGCCAGGCTGGTCTCAAACTCCTGCCCTCAAGTGATCCACCCATCTTGGCCTCTGAAAGTGCTAGGATTACAGGCATGAACCACTGTGCCTGGCCAAGTGTGTATTGTTTAATATGTATATGTTCAATTTTTTTTTATTGTGTTTTAGATTCTGGGGTACATGTGCAGATCATGCAAGATTGTTGCATAGATACATTCATGGTAAGGTGGTTTGTTGCCACCATCCCCCATCACCTATACCTGATATTTCTTCCCACGTTAACCCTCCCCCACCCTCCCTCCCGTAGCCCCCCGCCAACAGACCCCAGTGTGTGATGTTCCCCTCTTTGTGTCCAAGTGTTCTCATTGTTCAACAGCCGCCTATGAGTGAGAACACGCAGTGATGGTTTTCTGTTCTTGTGTCAGTTTGCTGAGAATGATGGTTTTCAGGTTCCTCCATGTCCCTACAAAGGACAGAAACTCATCGTTTTTTTGTGGCTGCATAGTATTCCATGGTGTATATGTGCCACATTTTCCTTGACCAGTCTATCATTGATGGGCATTTGGGTTGGTTCCAGGTCTTTGCTATTGTAAGCAGTGCTGCGATGAACATTCCTGTGTATGAGTCTTTATAATAGAGTGATTTATAGTCCTTTGAGTATATACCCAGTAATGGGATTGCTGGGTCAAATGGAATTTCTATTTCTAGATCTTTGAGGAATCGCCACATTGTCTTCCACAATGGTTGAACTAATTTACGCTCCCACTAACTGTGTAAAAGTGTTCTTATTTCTCCACATCCTCTCCATTATCTGTTGTCTCAGATTTTTTAATGATTGGCATTCTAACTGGCATCAAATGGTATCTCAGTTTGGTTTTGATTTGCATTTCTCTAATGACCAATGATGATGAGCATTTTGTCATAGGTTTGTTGGCTTCATATATGTCTTCTTTTGAAAAGTGTCTGTTCATATTCTTTTCCCACTTTTGAATGGGTTTGTTTGTTTTTTTCTTGTAAATCTGTTTCAGTTCTTTGTAGATTCTGGATATAAGTCCTTTGTCAGATGGGTAGATTGCAAAATTTTTTTCCCATTCTGTTGGTTTCCGTTCACTCTAATGATTGTTTCTTCTACTTTACAGAAGCTTTGAAATTTAGTTAGATCCCATTTGTCTATTTTGGCTTTTGTTGCCATTGCTTTTGGTGTTTTAGTCATGAAGTTCTTGCTTATGCCTAAGTCCTGAATGGTTTTGCCTAGGTTTTCTTCTAGGGTTTTTATGATGTTAGGTCTCATGATTAAGTCCTTAATCCATCTGGAGTTAATTTTAGTGTAAGGTGTCAGGAAGAGGTCCAGTTTCTGCTTTCTGCACATTGCTAGCCAATTTTCCCAACACCATTTATTAAACAGGGGATCGTTTCCCCATTGCTTGTTTTGTCAGGTTTGTTAGAGATCAGATGGTTGTAGATGTGTGGTGTTGCTCTGTAGGCCTCTGTTCTGTTCCATTGGTCTATGTCTCTGTTTTGATACCAGTACCATGCTGTTTTGATTAAGTTTCCTTGTATTATACCTTGAAGTCTTGCAGGGTGATGCCACCAACTTTGTTCTGTTTGTTAGGATTGTCTTGGCTATGGGGGCTCTTTCTTGGTTCCAGAAGTTTAAAGTGTTTTTTTCCAGTTCTGTAAAAAAGGTCATTTGTAGTTTGATGGGGATAGCATTAAATCTATAAATTACTTTGGGCAGTATGGCCATTTTCACAATATTGATTCTTTCTAACCATGAGAATGGAATGTTTTTCCATCTGTTTGTGTCCTCTCTTATTTCCTTGAGCAGTGGTTTGTAGTTCTCTTTGAAGAGGCCCTTTACATTCTTTGTTAGTTGTATTCCTAGGCATTTTATTCTTCTTGTAGCAATTGTGAATGGGAGTTTGCTCTTGATTTGGCTCTCTGTCTGTTATTGGTGTACAGGAATGCTTGTGATTTCTGCACATTGGTTTTGTATCCTGAGACTTTACTGAAGTTGCTTATCAGCTTAAGGAGAGTTTGGGCTGAGATGATGGGGTCCTCTAAATATACAATCATGTCCTCTGCAAATAGAGACAATTTGACTTCCTCCTTTCCTAATTAAATACCCTTTATTTCTTTTTCTTGCCTGATTGCTCTGGCTAAAACTTCCAATACTATATTGAATAAGAGTGGAGAGAGAGGGCATCCTTGTCTATTGCCAGATTTCAAAGGGAATGCTTCTGGTTTTTGCCCATTCAGTATAATATTGGCTGTTTGTTTGTCATAAATAGCTTTTAATATTTTGTTATAGGTTCCATCGATATCTAGTTTATTGAGAGTTCTTAGCATAAAGGCTGTTGAATTTTGTCGAACGCCTTTTCTGCATCTAGTGAGATAATCATGTGATTTTTGTCTTTGGTTCTATTTATGTGGTGAATTATGTTTATGGACTTGGGTATGTTGAACCAGCCTTGCATCCCTGGGAGGAAGCCTACTTGTTCATGATGGATAAGCTTTTTTGATGTGTTGTTGCAATCAGTTTGCCAGTATTTTATTGAAGATTTTTGCATCTATGTTCATCATGGAGATTGGCCTGAAGTTTTCTTTTTTGTTGAGTCTCTGCCGGGTTTTGGTATCAGGATGATGTTGGTCTCATAAAATGACTGAGGAAGGATTCCCTCTTTTTGTATTATTTGGAATAGTCTCAGAATGATTGGTACCAGCTCCTCTTTGTACGTCTGGTAGAATTCAGCTGTGAACCCATCTGGGCCTGGACTTTTTTTGGTTGGTAGGCTGTTCATTGCTGCATCAACTTCAGCTCTTGTTACTGGTCTATTCAGGGTTTCAACTTCTTCCTGGTTTTGTTTTGGTAGGGTGCAAGTGTCCATGAATTTATCAATTTCTTCTAGGTTTACTGGTTTATGTGCATAAAGTTGTTTGTAGTAATCTCTGATGGTAGTTTGTATTTCTGTGGGATCAGTGGTGATATTCCCTTTATGGTTTTTTTATTGCATATATTTGATTCTTCTTTCTTTCTTTCTATTTTGTTGATCTTTTTTAAAAACCAGCTCCTGGATTTATTGATTTTTTTGCAGGGTTTTTTGTGTCTCTATCTCCATTTCTGCTCTGATCTTAGTTATTTCTTGTCTTCTGCTAGCTTTTGAGCTTTTTTGATCTTGCTCCTCTAGCTCTTTCCATTTTGACAATAGAGTGTCGAGTTTAGATCTTTCCTTGTTTCTCATGTGGGCATTTATTGCTATAAATTTCCCTCTAGACACTGCTTTAAATGTGTCCCAGAGATTCTGGTACTTTGTGTCCTCATTCTCATTGGTTTCTAAGACCATCTTTATTTCTGCCTTCATTTCATAATTTATCCAGTCAACATTCAGGAGCCAGTTGTTCAGTTTCCATGAAGTTGTGCATTTTTGAGTTAGTTTCTGAATCCTGAGATCTAATTTAATTGCACTGTGATCTGAGAGACTGTTTGTTATGATTCCCTTTTTTTTGCATTTGCTGAGGAGTGATTTACTTCCAATTATGTGGTCAATTTTAGAGTAAGTGCAATGTGGTGCTGAGAAGAATGTATATTCTATAGTTGTGGGGTGGGGAGTTCTGTAGATGTCTGTTAGGTCTGCTTGTTCCAATTCTGGGTTCATGTCCTGTATATCCTTGTTGATTTTCTGTCTCGTTGATCTGTCTAATGTTGACAGTGGAGTGTTAAAGTCTCTCACTATTTTTATGTGGGAGTCTGAGTCTCATTGTAGGTCTTTAAGAACTTGCTTTATGTATCTGGGTGCTCCTGTATTGGGTGCATATATATTTAGGATAGTTAGCTCTTCTTGTTGTATTGATTCTTTCACCATTATATAGTGTCCTTCTTTGTCTCTTCTGATCTTTGTCAGTTTAACGTCGATTTTGTCAGAGACTAAAATTGTAACCCTTGCTTTTTTTTGCTCTCCATTTGCCTTGTAGATCTTCTTCCATCCCTTTATTTTGAGTCTATGTGTGTCTTCACATGTGAGTTGGGTCTCCTGAATACAGCACACTGATGGGTTTTGACTTTTTACCCGTTTTGCTAGTCTATGTCTTTTGATTGGGGCATTTAGGCCATTTAGGCCATTTACATTTAACGTTCATATTGTTATGTGTGATTTTGATCCTGCCATTTTGTTACTGGTTGTTTGTTTTGCCCCACTGGTAGATGTAGTTTCCTCATTGTGTTGTTGGACTTTACTGTTTGGTTCATTTTTGCAGTGGCTGGTACTGGATGTTTTTTTCAGTGTTTAGTGCTTCCTTCGGGAGCTGTTGTTGGGCAGGTCTGGTGGCAATGAAATCTCTCAGTAATTGTTTGTCCGTAAAGGATTTTATTTCTCCTTCATTTGTGAAGCTTAGTTTGGCTGGATATGAGATTCTGGGTTGAAAGTTCTTTTCTTTAAAGATGTTGAATATTGGTCCCTACTCTCTTCCTGCTTGTAGGGTTTCTTCTGAGAGATCCCCTGTGAGTCTGATGGGCTTTCCTTTGTGGGTGACCTGAACTTTCTCTCTCGATGCCCTTAGCATTTTTTCCTTCATTTCAACCCTGGTGAATCTGACAATTATGTGCCTTGGGGTCTCTCTTCTTGAGGAGTATCTCTGTGGTGTTCTTTGTATTTCCTGTATTTGAATGTAGGCCTGTCTTGCTATGTTAGGGAAGTTCTTCTGGATAATGTTTTGAAGAGTGTTTTTCCAGCTTGGATTCATTTCCCCTGTCCTCTTCAGGTACAATGATCAAGTGTAGATTAAGTCTTTTCACATGATCCCATATTTCTTGAAGGCTTTGTTCATTTCATTTCACTCTTTTTTCTCTTTTTTTGCCTTCTGTTTTTATTTCATTGAGTTGATCTTTGATCTCTGATATCCTTTCTTCTTGATTGATTCAGCTATTGAAACTTGTGTATGCTTCTTGAAGTTCTCAAGCTGTGTTTTTCAGCTCTATCAAGTCGTTTATGTTCTTCTCTAGGCTAGTTATTCTAGTTAGCATTTCGTCTAACCTTTTTTCAAGGTTCTTAGTTTCTTTGCATTGAGTTAAAATATGTTCTTTTAGCTTAGAGAAGTTTGTTATTACCCATTTTCTGAAGCCTGCTTCTGTCAGCTTGTCAGAATGGTTTTTTGACCTGTTTTGTTGGCGTGCTGGTGAGTTGTGATGGCTCTGGGAAGGAGAACTGTTCTCAACTTTGATGTTTTTGCCCTTTTTGCACTGGTTTCTTTTCATGTTCTCTGAGTGAACGTCCTTTCTGTTAATGCTGGGGTTATTTCTCCTGTATGAGGCTTTTTTTTTTTTTTTTTTTTTTTTTAAACACAGGTGTCAGTGTGCCACTTGAGACAGTCTGTCCATTGTCTGCCTGTGGAGGTGCTGCTGGGCTGCCTCATTCTCAGCCAGGCTGCTGTTTATTCTTCACCTGGTTTCTGCACTGGTGGGGTTAGCCCTGCCTTCCATATGGCCGGCTCTTTCCCTCTGCTGAGCCCACTGTTCCCAGGTGGAAGATGTGTTGACTGCGAAAGTCTTTGGGGAAAGAGACTCCTATTGCTGGATCTTGTTGGGGAGGGGCCTGTCTGGTGGTATTCCCCCCCGTCCCCCATGGCTTTCAAGTTTCTCTTCTGTGGAATGGGCAGTTCCTTTTCACAAGCTTTCTCGGTATTAGTTAGCATTTTGTCTAACCTTTTTTCAAGGTTTGCACTAACCTTGAAATCTTCACCCTGGTCTGCGCTAACAAGACACCGGTCTCGTATATGTTCAGATTTTTAAAGTAAACATCAAATAATTTTCCAAAGGTATTGTACCATTTTATACCTTCTCCAAAAGTGTGTGAAAGTTCCAATTTCTTCACATCTTGACTAGAATTTAATATTGTATTTGTATGTGTGTAACTTTTAGCTATTCTGATGAGTATGCAGTGTTATCTCATTAGAGTTTTAATGGGCATTTCCCTGATGATTAATGGTGTTGTGCATCTTTTCATGTGCTTATTTTGCCATCTGTAGATTTCCTTTTGTGAAAATTATTTAAATATTCTGCTATTTTTATTGGGTTGTTTGTTATCTTTTTAGTAAGTAGTAAGAGTTATTTTTATATTCTGGATGCAAGCCCATTATCAGACAGATGCATTATGAATATTTCTTCCCAGTTGGGCTTACATTTTTATTTTCTTAATCAAGTATGTCAAAGTCTTAAGTATATCAGAGTTTAAAATACTTAGATTTTAAAATTTGACTAAATCAAAATTACATATTTTTCTGTTAGAGTTTATGTTTTTAGTGTCCTATCTAAGAAATCTTTCCCAATCCAAGGTCTTCATCAACCTGCTTGTATTTATTTTCAGAATCCTTTGGTTGTTGCTGTTGAATTTTATCTGAAATTTTTGGTAATTATGGGTAGAGGTAGGCTAAGTGGCCTTTTCCCATCTTGGGTGCTTATCTTCTAATAGTATTAATATTTTTGAAACCAGGAACAACTGAAAAAAGAAATCTACTTCTGTAAAGGAAATCCCTGCCCTCACTTAACTGAGGTCATCTTGATTGAGAGAATAGAACTTCAAGATGTTCTGGAAGCATCTGAAAATAACTTGAGTATATAGGAAGCAGTACATAATAAAGGTTCATATTTGAACTTATTTTAATAAAGCCTCCCTTTTCCTTGTTTCCTGAATTATTGCCTGGTAATATATGACACCTAAAGAGAGGTTATTGTTTGTTTAAGTCACAATACTAGTATAAAATTCTATAATCCAGTCTGATTTGCATATTATATTTCTTAAAGTATCCTTTCTCTTGTATTGTCTAGTACTGAAACCATAACCTTGTATACCAAATATGCACTGGATGGGAGTAGAGGGGACAGGAGGAGATGGATAATGCTGCTTCTCCCATTTAGGACAGCATTTCTGCACCAGGGATTACCACATATTCTAAGTAATTTTGTTGAGGAAGGCAAAGCCAATACTCACCTCTTGCAATAGGACATTGGTGCCATTTGAATGGACACTCAGAAGTCTGTTCATGAATTTACTTCATTCCAACTCTTCTTCTTTTAAAACAGACAGAAGGATTTCATGTGGGCGGATATCAGCCCTAAGAGATTCTATTTTGTATTTTAAGGACATTAATCCATAAAAATGTATCTCTTGATTGTCAATTTTTAGCAAGAGATATGGATTTCATAAGGATATGTTTCTAAGAATGTTAATATTTAGAGCTTGCTCAGTTTTACTTTGTGTGTGTTGGGGAGGTGTGGACCTCAGGGGAGACAGAGATGGCTGCCATTATAGCACACTATGGAAGGACTATAAGGATAACAATACCAGTCTGATCAGTTTTTAGTGTATAACTGTCCATTACACAAAATGTTCACAGGTTTCTGGAAAGCAAATTGCTGATCTCAGCTTAAACTAGTTTTGATTAAAATGGATCAGAATGAGACCCTGTCTCTACAAAAATATAAATACATAAAAATAAAAATAAAAAATTGGCCCAGTGTGGTGACACATGCCTGTAGTCGCAGCTACTTGGGAAACTGAGGTGGGAGGATCACTTGAGACCAGGAGTTCAAGGCTGGAGTAAGCCATGATTGCACGCCTGCACTCCAGCCTGGGTGACAGAGCAAGACATTATCTCAACAAAAATAAATAAGAAAAAGAAAGGGATCAGTAGCAAGTTCATTAAATCTTCCCAAATGTGTTTCAAATGTTAAAATGAAAAATAAGTGCTTCACAATTTTATTATTATTTAGAGGTTTAAAGATACTACAAATGATATTTTTTGCTTTAAGTCAATTTTAAGTGAATGGGAATTCTATAGGTGATAGTAGCATAATTTTCTTATGACATTTGATTATTACTGCTCAAGGGTTTAGGGACTGGGAAAATATATAAAGATATTGATCTCTTATAATACTTTTCTTGGTTGTGAAAAATAATGACGCTACTTTCTCTGGTCATGTTTCTCCTGAGTAATAACTCTCTTTTTCCTTGATGAAGATCAATGTAATAACCTAGACTGGCAGTTGTGCGTTTCACGATCTCTGTTTTGGATTTTTATCTTCACAAGTGAAAAGAGACAGTTTGTTTCCCAGATGGCAGAGCTCCACAAATGCCACAGTGTAGTTGAGTTATACATACATAATGAATTCTTTTTTAGTCATGACCAGTATTATTCCATCTAAAGCAGGTATTCCATGTATTTATAATGGCAAGAAATTCTAAATCAGTGATATTTAGAGATTCCAAACCACATTAACACTTTTCTGCTAAGTTTTCATTTTTAAAGTGGCCAACTTTTTAAGTCACTCATATGATCTGTTTTGCAGTGCTGCAGAAAATATGTCTCATAAAACACATGCTTTTTATATACCTCATAATTGTCTGTCATACTTTCTCTTTACCTAGCACATATGCTAAGAGAAAGAATTTCTTGGAAAAATCCTGAAATGATCTATTTCTTGGCCTTCCTCTCCTAAAGCCCCATAGACAAGATAGACACCAGACCCAGAGGACTTCACTAGTGACATATATATATATATATATATGAAGAAATTATTCTAATATGTACAAATTTGTCTAGAGAAGAGCAAAAGAAATCATAATAGCAAAAGCTAAAAGGAATGGTTTGAGGAAAATATATTCACAAACAATCTTATGTGTGAATATAGAGGCAAAAAAAATATCCTCAACTAAATAGCCCTAATAATCTTAGGAATATGTTTTTCATTTCTCAGAACAGCTCAATGGAAGCCTAACATTTTAAAATTTTTCCTTCTGACCACAACCTCTGGGCTTTTCACTTCTCTTGTTCTTTTTTAAACATTTATTTATTATACTTTAAGTTCTGGCATACATGTGCAGGTTTGTCACATAGGTATACAAGTGCTATGGTGGTTTGCTGCGTCCATCACCCTGTCATTTACTTTAGGTATTTCTCTGAATGTTATCCCTCCCCTAGTTCCCCACCCCGCAGCAGGCCCAGGTGTGTGATGTTCCCCTCCCTGTGTCCATGTGTTCTCATTGTTCAACACGCACTTATGAGTGAGAACATGCAGTATTTGTTTTTCTGTTCTTGTGTCAGTTTACTGAGAATGATGGTTTCTAGCTTCATTCATGTCCCTGCAAAGGACATGAACTCATCCTTTTTTATGGCTACATAGTATTCCATGGTGTATATGTGCCACATTTTCTTTATCCAGTCTATCATTGATGGGCATTTATGTCTTTTAAGTTTCATCTTTACTTGATTTCATGATGACTTCTTGATGTCTTCCTTTTTATGCCATTCTCCATCCTTCTTTCATGTCACTGGCCTCCCTAACCTAGACCACATGTTGAATTACTTCTGAATGCTTATCTTCTTGTTTTTTGTAAGAACAAATAGGGATCATGTTAACTGATTCCATGAAAGATTCTTGGTTTCCTGATTTTAAATTGGACATCAAATATACTTTATAATCCTTTTTAAAATCTCTATTTGCATAATGGACTACAATACATTCACCAGACTTTTGTCTTTAATCTTTTTCTGCTTTCGTGTAAATTTTGGCTACTCTCCTGTATCTAACTTATCCATATATGTAAATTCTCCTATTGCTATATTCATAAATTAGGCCCACAGATACAGAGGCCTAATAGTTATGCCTAACAAGACACCTGGCACACGCTTCAAATGCAACAT
This sequence comes from Aotus nancymaae, assembly GCF_030222135.1. NCBI lineage: Eukaryota > Metazoa > Chordata > Mammalia > Primates > Aotidae > Aotus > Aotus nancymaae. The sequence continues at coordinate 57,812,447 of NW_026988425.1, read as the reverse complement.
ATTTACAATAATATTCATTCAGTCTACTTTTTAACTTACTAATATCTGTTATTTATCTTTTTTCCTTTCCCCTGCTGAGCCAAAGGATTGTGGGGCCATTTATTCTACCTCTGGAATGGTTCTTTGTCCTTCTTCTCCTTACTTGTCTCACTCTAACAAGCCTGTGCAGGCCTGCTTTATTTCTTTTCTGTACAATGTAATAGTCTTTCAATGGATTTTGGTATTAATAGCTTTTCAACTTCCAACAAATTGTAACACCAGAAGAATCTTCTAAAATGAATCTGATTATGCAGTTCCTCTCCTTGGAAGCCTTCAGTTGTTCTTCATAGTCTGTCCAATTTTTTTTTTTTAAAAATTCTTACCAAAAGCATTATTTTTTAAAAGGAAAACAAAAATTCAAAAAGCCAGAAATATCCTCTTTTTTTTTTTTCTATTTACACCTCAGGAGATACATGTGCCGGTGTGTTACATGGGTAAATTTCATGTCACTGAGGCTTGGTGTATGAGTGATCCCATCACCAATGTGAGCATAGTACCCTAAAGGTAGCCTTCCAGTTCACACCCCCTCCCCAACATTCCCTGTCAAATAGTTCCCATTGTCTATTGTTCCCTTTTTTGTGCCCCCGTATATACAATGTTTAGCTTCCACTTATAAGTGAGAACATATTTAGTTTTCTGTTCCCATATTAGTTCACTTAAAATAATGGCCTCCAGCTGTATCCATGTTGCTACAAAAGATATGATTTCATTCTTTTTTATGGCTGCATAGTAGTCCATGGTGTATATGCACCACATTTTCTCTATCCAGTCCACCATTGTTGGGCATGTTGATTGATTCCATGTCTTTGCTATCATGACTAGTCCTGTGATGGAAATATGAGTGCATGTGGCTTTTTAGTGGAACTATTTCTTTTTTTTTTCTTTTTTTTTAAGGTTTAAATTTATTTATAAGATAATTTTAAATGATTAAAATCTAATAAATAATACATTGGATGTGTATTCACCAATAGAGAGTTGAGGGTCAAAGCTTATCTCTTCAGGTTAGGTTTGTTTGGCTACAATATGTGTTTCTGAAATGAGAATTAGTAAAATTAGCTCATATGGGATGGGCAAGTTGAGAAACAATGTGAGAATGCTGAGGTCTCCATGGTTTATTAGTTCTTCAAGCATGTTAATGCTTTGCATTATCAAGTACAGTAACAGCAGCAAATTGGAAAGTAAGTGCGGGGTTGAAGGCAGCAAGCCACAGAGGGGCCCAGTTTTGTATTTTCACATCCAGATTTCCTCTTCCTTGTTTGGCCCTGCACTCTGTCTTGGATGTGCCTATTGAGAGTAATGATCTCAGATCTTTATGCAGTTTTCTCTTGTCTCTATTGTTTAGCAACCTCAACTTTCCTTATATCTACTTCTGTCAAGTTACTATCACTTTTCCTTAAGGTAATGTCTTATTTTTTTTAAATATATATTTTATTGCATTTTAGGTTTTGGGGTACATGTGAAGAACATGCAAGATTGTTGCATAGGTACATACATGGCAATGTGGTTTGCTGCCTTCCTCCCCATAATCTATATCTGGCATTTCTCCCCATGTTATCCCTCCCCAACTCCCCACCCCCTGCTGTCCCTCCCCAAGTTCCCCCACACAGACCCCAGTGTCTTATTGTAAGGACACATGCACACGAATGTTCATTGCAGCACTGTTTACAATAGCAAAGACCTGGAACCAACCCAAATGCCCATCGATGATAGACTGGACAGGGAAAATGTGGCACATATACACCATGGAATACTATGCAGCCATCAAAAATGATGAGTTTGTGTCCTTTGAAGGGACATGGATGAACCTGGAAACCATCATTCTCAGCAAACTGACACAAGAACAGAAAATCAGACACCGCATGTTCTCACTCATAGACGGGTGTTGAACAATGAGAACACATGGACAGAGAGAAGGGAGCATCACACACTGGGGAAATATTTCTTTACCTATGTCCAATGGTGAGATTGCTAGGCCAAAAGGTAATTGTGTTTTAAGTTCTTTGAGAAATAGCCAAACACTTTTCCACAGGGGTTGAACTAATTTATATTCCAATCAGCAATGTATAACAATTTCCTTTTCTCTGCAGTGGCTATTTGGGGCACACTCTTCTCTCTGTGATGGCAGTGAATCAGTATGACAAGATAATAGCCATTTTAATAACCATTCTGACTTGTGTGAGATGGTATCTCCTTGTAGTTTTGATTTCTATTCCTCTGATAATTAGTGATAATGAGGAATTGAAAAATATATTTGTTGGCCACACGTAATCCTTCTTTTGAGAAGTATTTATTCATGTCCTTTGCCCACTTTTAATGGGGTTATTTGATTATTGTTTGTTGAATTGTTTCAGTTTCTAATAGATTATGGATATTAGACCATTTTCAGATGCATACTTAGCAAATGTTTTCTCCCATTCTGTAGACTGTCTGTTTACTTTGAACATAGTTTCTTTTGCTGTGCAGAAGCTGTTTAGTTCAGTTAGGTCCCGTTTGTCATATTTGTTTTTGTTGCAGTCGCTATTGGGAACTTAGTTATACATTATTTTTGGCAAAACTAATGTTCAGAATGTTATTTCCTAGGTTTTCTTCTAGAGCTTTTGTTGTTTTTGGTCTTACTTTTAAATCTTTAATCCTTCTTGAGGTAATTTTTGTGTACGGTGTAAGGAGGTGATCCAGTTTCAATCTATTGCATATGGCTACCCAGTTATACACACCCATTTATTTAAGAGGGAGTCCTTTTACCAGTTGCTTGTTTTTGTTGACTTTGTCAAAGATTAGATGGTTGTAGGTGTGTGACACTATTTCTGGTTCTCTACCCTGTTCTATTGGTCTGTGTGTCTTTTTTGTACCAGTACCATGTTATTTTGGTAACTGAAAGTTTATAGTATCATTTGAAGTTGAGTGTCTGATACCTCCTGCTTTGTTCTTTCTGTTTAGGATTGCATTGGTGATTTTAGTTCTGTTTTGGTTCCATGTAAATAGTAGTATAGTTTTTTCTAAGTCTATAAAAATGATGTTAGTAGTTTGATAGGAATAGTATTGACTCTGTAAATTGCTTTGGGCAGTATGGCCATTTTGACAATATTGATTCTTTCTATCCATGAGCCTGGAATGTTTTTTTCATTTGTTTGTGATATCTCTGATTTCTTTCAGCAGTGTTTTATAATTCTCTTTGCAGAGATCCTTTACATTCTAGGTATTTTGTTTGTGTGTGTGGCAATTGTGAATGGGATTCCATTCTTGCTATGGCTCTCAGCTTGTCTGTTTTTGGTCTATAGGAATGGTAGTGATTTTTGTACGTTGATTTTGTGTCCTGAACTTTTGCTGAAGTTGTTTACCAGCTGAAGGAGATTCAGACCAAGACTTTAGGGTTTTCTTTGTATAGAATTATACTGTTTGCAATCATAAACAGTCCGACTTCCTCTCTTCTTATTTGGATGCATTGTCTTTCTTTTGCCTGATTGCTCTGGCTAGGACTTCCAGTACTATGTTGAATAGAAGTTGTGAGAGTGGGCATCCTTGTCTTTTTCTGGTTCTCCAGGGGAATTCTTTCGGCTTTTGCCTGTTCAGTATGATGGAGGCTGTCGGTTTGTTATAGATGGCTCTTTTATTTTGAGATATGTTTCTTCAGTGCCTAATTGTTGAGGGGTTTCAACATGAAGGGATGTTAAAGTATATCAAAAACCTTTTCTGTGTTTATCAAGATAATCGTGGGTTTTGTTTTTAGTTCTGTTAATGTTATGAATCACATTTATTGATTTCCATATGATGAACCAACCTTATACCTGGCAATAAAGCCACTTGATTGTGATGAATTAGCTTTTTGATGTGCTAATGGATTTGATTTGCTAGTATTTGTTGAGAATTTTTGCATCTATGGTTATCAAAGATATTTACCTAAAGTTTTCTTTTATTGTTGTATCTTTGCCAAGTTTTCATATCAGAATGATGCGGGCCTCATAGAATCAGTTAGGGAAATGTCTCTCCTCCTCAAAAATTTTTTAATAGTTTCAGTAGGAATGATACTATCTCTTCTTTGTACAGCTGGTAAAAATCAGCTATGAATATGTCTAGTCCTGGGCTTTTTCTCTTTGGTAGGCTTCTTATTACTGATTCAATTTTGGATTCATTGTGTTCAGGGTTGTAATTTCTTCCTGGTTCAGTCTTGGAAGATTGTAAATTTCTAAGAATATATCCATTTTTCTAGGTTCCTAGTTTGTGTACATAAACGTATTTGTGTACATAAGAGTATTTATCTGAGGGATGTTTGTGTTTCTGTGAAGTCAGTGGTAATGCCCCCTATGTCATTTCTGGTTGTGCTTATTTAGATCTCTTTTTTTCTGTACTAGTCTAGATAGTGGTATATTAATCTTGTTTATTTTTTCAAAGAACAAATTCCCAGATTTGTTGTCCTATTTCTCCACATCCTCTCCAGCATCTGTTGTCTCCTAATTTTTTAATGATTGCTATTCTAACTGGTATGAGATGGTATCCTTTGAATAGTTTTTTATGTCTTAATTTCCTTTAGTTCAGCTATGATTTTGGTTACTCTTTTTCTTCTGCCATTTTGAGGGCTGGTTTGCTCTTGTATCTCTAGTTCGACTATGTGTGATTATTAGGTTGTTAATTTGAGATGTTTCTAAGTTTTTATGTGTGCGTTCAGCTCTTTTTATTTATTTATTTATTATACTTTAAGTTCTGGGGTACATGTGCAGAACGTGCAGGTCTGTTACATAGGTATACACCATACTATGGTGGTTTGCTGCATCCATCATCCTGTCATTTACATTAGGTATTTCTCCAAATGCTATCCCTCCCCTAGCCTCCAACCTCCTGACAGGCCCTGGTATGTGATGTTCCCCTCCCTATGTCCCTATGTTCTCATTGTTCAATACCCACTATGAGTGAGAATATGTGGTGTTTGCTTTTCTGTTCTTGAGACAGTTTGCTGAGAATGATGGTTTCTAGCTTCATCCATGTTCCTGCAAAGCACATTAAATCATTCTTTTTATGGCTGCATAGTATTCCATGGTGTATATGTGCCACCTTTTCTTTATCCAGTCTGTCATTGATGGGCATTTGGGTTGGTTCCAGGTCTTTGCTATTGTAAACAGTGCCACAATAAACATATATGTGCATGTATCTTTATAATAGAATAATTTACAGTCCTTTGGGTATATACCCAGTAATGGGATTCTGGGTCAAATGGTATTTCTAGTTCTATATTTTTGAGGAATTGCTACACTGTTTTCCACAGTATTTGAACTAATTTACACTCCCACCAACAGTGTAAATGTGTTCCTATTTCTCTGCATCCTCTCCAGCATCTGTTATCTCCTGATTTTTTAAATAATCTCCATTCTAACTGGCATGACATGGTATCTTAATGTGGTTTTGGTTTGCATTTCTCTAATGACAAGTGATGATGAGCTTCTTTTCATATGTCTGTTGGCTGCATAAATGTCTTATTTTGACAAGTGTCTGTTCATATCCTTTGCCCACTTTTGATGGGGTTGTTTTTTTCTTATAAATCTGTTTAAGTTCTTTGTAGATTGTGGATATTAGCCCTTTGTCAAATGGGTAGATTTTCAAAATTATTTGCCCATTCTGTTGATTGCCAGTTAACTCTAATGATAGTTTCTTTTGCTGTGCAGAAGCTCTTAAGTTTAATTAGATCTCATGTGCCTATGTTGGCTTTTGTTGCCATTGCTTTTGGTGTTTTACTCATGAAGTCCTTGCCCATGCCTATGTCCTGAATGATATTGCCTAGGTTTTGTTCCAGGTTTTTTTATGGTGTTAGGTCTTATGTTTAAATCTTTATCCATCTGGAGTTAATTTTTGTATAAGATGTAAGGAAGGGATCCAGTTTCAGCTCTCTGCATATGGTTAGCCAGTTTTCTCAACACCATTTATTAAATAGTGAGTCCTTTTCCCATTGCTTGTTTTTGTCAGGTTTGTCAAAGATCAGAGGGTTGTAGATGTGTGGCATTATTTCTGATGCCTCTGTTCTGTTCCACTGGTCTATATCTCTGTTTTGGTACCAATACCATGCTGTTTTAATTACTGTAGCCTTGTAGTATAGTTTGAAGTCAGGTAACATGATGCCTCCATTTTTTATTTTTTTTTTGGCTTAGGATTATCTTAGCAATGCTGGGTCTTTTTTGGTTCCATATGAAAATTAAAGTGTTTTTTTTTTTCCAATTCTGTGAATAAAGTCAATGGTAGCTTGATGGGGATAGCATTGAATCTATAAATTACTTTGGGCAGTATGGCCATTTTCACCATATTGATTCTTCCTATCCTTGAGCAGGGAATGTTTTTCCATTTCTTTGTGTCCTCTCTTTTTTTCTTGAGCAGTAGTTTGTAGTTCTCCTTTAAGAGGTCTTCCATATCCCTTGTAAATTGTATTCCTAGATATTTTATTCTCCTTGTAGCAATTGTGAATGGGCATTCACTCATGATTTGGCTCTCTGTCTGTTATTGAAGTATAAGAATGCTTGTGATTCTTGCACATTGATTTTGTATGCTGAGACTTTGCTGAAGTTGCTTATCAGTTTAAGGGGATTTGGGGCTAAAACAGTGGATTCTTCTAAATATACAATCATGTAGTCCACAAATAGAGACAATTTGACTTCCTCTTTTCCTGATTAAGTACCGTTTAATTCTTTTTCTTCTCTGATTGCCCTGGCCAGAACTTCCAATATTATGTTGAGTAGGAGTGGTGGCAGAGGGCATCCTTGTCTTGTCCTGGTTTTACACAGAATGCTTTCTGGTTTTGCCTTTTCAGTATGGTATTGGCTGTGGGTTTGTCATAAATTGTTTTGAGATATGTTCCATCAATACCTAGTTTATTGAGAGTTTTTAGCATAAAGGGCTGTTGAATTTTGTCAAAGGTCTTCTCTGCATCTATTAATATAATCATGTGGTTTTTTTCTTTGGTTCTGTTTATGTAACAGATTATGTTTATTGATTTGCCAGCCTTGGATCCCAGGGATAAAGCTGATTTCATTGTGATGGATAAGCTTTTTGATGTGCTATTGAATTCAGTTTGCCAGTATTTTATTGAGGATTTTTGCATCAATGTTCATCATGGATATTGGCCTGAAACTTTCTTTTTCAGTTGTGACTCTGCCAGGTTTTTGTATCAGGATGATATTGGTCTCATAAAATGAGTTAGAAAAGATTCCCTGTTTTTGTGTTGTTTGAAATAGTTTCAGAAGGAATGGTACTAGCTCCTTTTTGTTCCTCTGGTAGAATTTGGCTGTGAACCTGTCTGTTCTGGACTTTCTTTGGTTGGTAGGCCATTAATTGCTGCCTCAATTTCAGACCTTGTTATTGGTCTATTCATGGATTTGGCTTCTTCCTGGTTAAGTCATGGGAGGGTGTAAGTGTTCAGAAATTTATTCATTTCTTCTAGACTTTCTGGTATTTGCATAGAGGTATTTATAGTATTTTCTGATGGTAGTTTGTATGTCTGTGGGATCAGTGGTGATATCCCCTTTATCATTTTTTATTGTATCTATTTGGTCGTTCTCTCTTTTATTCTTTATTAGTCTGGCTACTGGTCTATTTTGTTGATCTTTCAAAAAACCACCTCCTGGATTCACTGAGTTTTTGAAGGGTTTTTTATGTCTCTGTCTTCTTCAGTTCTGCTCTGATCTTAGTTATTTCTTGTCTTCTGCTAGCTTTCAAATTTGTTTGTTCTTGCTCCTCTAGTTCTTTTAATTGTGGTATTAGGGTGTTGCTTTTAGATATTTCCTTCTTTCTCTTGTGGGCATTTAATATTATAAATTTCCCTCTACTCACTGCTTTAAGTGTGTCCCAGAGATTCTGGTATGTCATGTCTTGGGTTTTGTTGGTTTCAATTAACATCTTTATTTCTGCCTTCATTTCATTATTTTTCAAGTAGTATTCGGGAGCAGGTTGTTCAGTTTTCTTGCAGTTGCATGGTTTTGAATGAGTTTCTTAATCCTGAGTTCTAATTTGATTGCACTGTGGTCTGAGAGGCTGTTTGTTATGATTTCCATTCTTTTGCATTTTCTGAGGAGTGTTTTACTTCCACTTATGTGGTCAGTTTTAGAATAAGTGGGATGTGATGCTAAGGAGAATATATATTCTGTAGATTTAGAGTGGGAAGTTCTGTAGATGTCTATTAGGTCCGGTTGGTCCAGATCTGAGTTCAAGTCCTGGATATCCTTGTGGGTACAGCTTCAGCAGACTTAAACATCCCTGCCTGGCAGGTTTAAAGAGATCAGTGGATTTCCCAGCACAGCATTTAAGCTCTGATAAGGGACAGACTGCCTCCACAAGTAGCTCCCTGAACCCTGTGTATCCTGACTGGGAGATACCTCCCAGCAGGGGCTGACAGACACCTCATACAGGAGAGCTCTGACTGGCATCTGGCAGGTACCTTTTTTGGACAAAGCTACTAGAGGAAGAAAAGACAGCAATCTTTGCTGTTCTGCAGCCCCCTGCTGGTGATTCCCAGGCAAGAAAGGTCTGCAGTGGACCTCCAGCAGACCTGAAGCAGAGAGCCCTAACTGTTAGAAGGAAAACTAGGGCCTGGCTGGTGGCTCACGCCTGTAATCCCAGCACTTTGGGAGGCCGAAGCAGGTGGATCACGAGGTCAAGAGATCGAGACCATCCTGGTCAACATGGTGAAACCCCGTCTCTACTAAAAATACAAAAAATTAGCTGGGCATGGTGGTGCGTGCCTGTAATCCCAGCTACTCAGGAGGCTGAGGCAGGAGAATTGCCTGAACCCAGGAGGCGGAGGTTGCGGTGAGCTGAGATCATGCCATTGCACTCCAGCCTGGGTAACAAGAGCGAAACTCTGTCTAAAAAAAAAAAATAAATAAAAGAAGAAGGAAAACTAAAAATCCTAAAGAAATAGTTAAAAAAAAAAAAATTAACAGAAATGATTTTCACTCAGAGACCCCATCCAAAGATCACCAACTTCAAAGACCAAAGGTAAATAAGTCTACAAAGATGGGAAGAACCAGCGCTAAAAGGTTGAAAATTCCAAAAACCAGAATGTCTCTTCTCTTTCAAGGGATCACAACTCCTCACCAGCAAGGAACAAAACTAGATGGAGAATCAGTTTGATACATTGACAGAAGCATGGTCAGAAGGTGGGTAATAACAAACTCCAAGGTAAAGGACCATGTTCTAACCCAATGCAAGGAAGCTAAAAATCTTGAAAAAGATTAGACAAAATGCTAATTAGAATAACCAGTGTAGAGAAGAACATAAATGACCTTATGGAGCTGAAAAACACAGCATGAGAACTTCCTGAAGCATATCCAAGTTTCATTAGCCAAATTGATCAAGCAGAAAAAAATGATATCTGAGATTGAAGACCAACTCAATTAAATAGCAAGAAGACAAGATTAAAGAAAAAAGAGTGAAAAGAAATGAACAAAACCTCCAAGAAATATGGGATTATGTGAAAAGACCTAATCTACATTTGATTGGTGTACCTGAAAGTGATGGGGAGAATAAAATCAAGTTGGAAAACACTCTTCAGGATATTATCCAGAAGAACTTCCCCAACCTAGCAAGGCAGGCCAACATTCAAATTCAGGAAATAGCAGAACACCATAAAGATACTTCTTGAGAAGAGCAACCCCAAGACACATAATCATCAGATTCACTAGGGTTGAAATTAAGGAAAAATATGCTAAGGGCAGCCAGAGAGAAAAGTTGGGTTACCCTCAAAGGGAAACCCATTAGACTCAACAGTGTATCTCTCAGCAGAAACCCTACAAGCCAGAAGAGAGTAGGGGCCAATATTCAACATCCTTAAGAAAAGAATTTTCAACCCAGAATTTCATATCCAGGGAAACTAAGCTTCATAAGCTAAGGATAAATAAAATCTTTTATAGACAAGCAACTGCTGAGAGATTTTGTCACCACCAGGCCTGCCTTAGTAGAGCTCCTGAAGGAAGCACTAAACATGAAAAGGAACAACTAGTACCAGCCACTGCAAAAACATACCAAATTATAAAGACCACCGACACTATGAAAAAGCTACACCAACTAATGAGCAAAACAACCAGCTAGCATCATACTGGCAGGATCAGATTCACACATAATAATATTAACCTTAAATGTAAATGGGCTAAATGCCCCAATTAAAAGACAAAGACTGGTAAATTGGATAAAGAGTCAAGACCAATTGGTGTCTGTATTCAGCATTCGCTCAAACTTTTCTCTTAACACTTTACCTACTTTATCTGTGTCCCATAGATTCTGGTATGTTATATCTTTGTTTTCATTAGCTTCAAAGAATTTATTGATTTCTGTATTAATTTTATTGTTGACCTAAAAGTCATTCAGGAGCAGGTTGTATAATTTCCATGTAATTGTGTGGTTTGGAGTGGTTTTTGTTCTTTTTTAAAAGTATTGATTTCTATTTTTATTGCACTATATTTCGAGAGTATGGTTTGTATTTCTTTATAATTTTCTGAAAATGTTTTATAGCCAATTGCATGGTCAGTTTTAGAATATGTGCAATGTGCAGATGGGATGGATCTATATTTTGCTGTTTTGAGGTGAAGTGTTATGTAGATGTCTGTTAGGTTCATTGAGTCAAGTATCAAGTTCAGGTCCCAGATATGTTTGTTAGTTTTCTGCCTCAATGATCTGTCTAATACTGTCAGTGGGGTTTTGGAGTATCCCGCTGTATTGTGTGATTATTTAATTCTTTCCAAAAATCTCTAAAAACATGCTTTATGAATCTGGGTGCTCCTGTGTTAGGTGCTTATGTATCTAGGATTGTTAGGTATTCCTGTTAAATTGAATGCTTTACCATTATGTAATTTCTTTCTTTGTCTTTTTTGATCATTGTTGGTTTAAAATCTGTTTTGTCTCAACTTGGAATTGCAAATTCTGCTTTTTCTGTTTTCTGTTTGCTTGGTAGATTTTTCTCCATCCCTTTACTTTCAGCTTATGGTGTCATTGCTTGTGAGATGGGTCTCTTGAAGACAGCATACAGTTGGGTCTTGATTCTTTATCCAACTTATGACTCTGTGCCTTTCAATTGGGGCATTTCACCTGTTTTTTTCACATTCAAGGTTAATATTGATACGTGCAGATATGATCCTGTCATTGTGTTGTTAGCTAGCTATTATGCTGACTTGATTTTGTAGTTGCCTTATAGTGTCAATGGTCTATGTATGTAGGTGTTTTTGTGGTGACTTGTAATGGTCTTTCCATATTTAGAACCGATTCAGGACCTCTTGTCAGGCTTTTCTGAAAAGGATCTTATTTGTCCTTCACTTACGAATCTTTGTTTGGCTGAATATGAAACTTATTTGAAATATCATTTCTTTAATGATGCTAATTATAGCCCCTCAATGTCTTCTGGCTTGTAGGATTTCTGATGAAAGGTCTGCTGTTAACCTGATGGAGTTCCCTTTTTAAGTGACCTTCTCCATCTCTTTAGATGACTTTAACATTTTTTCTTTCATGTGTACCTTGGAGAATCTGATGATTATGTGTTTTGGAGATTGCCATCTTGTATAATATAATACAAGGGTTCTCTGAATTTAATGAATTTGAATGTCAACCTCCTTAGCAAAGCTGGGGAAATTTTTGTAGATGATATCATCTCCTCAAGAATGTTTTCCACGTTGTTTTCTCTCCCTGTCTTCAGGGATGGCAATGAGTCATAGATCTGGTCTCTTTACATAATACCATATTTCTTGGAGGTTTTGTTTATTCTTCTTCATTCATTTTTTCAAGATTTTTATCTTACTGAGTTAATTTGGTGAACAGGCTTCCAGCTCCCAGATTCTTTCCCCAGGTTGGTCTGTTCTTCTGTTAATATTACAATTGTATTATGAAATTACTGAAGTGAGTTTTTCATCTCTGTCACATCATCTTGATTCTTTTTTAAAATCGCCATTTGGTCTTTCAGCTCCTCTATCATTTTGTATTCATTAGATTCCTTGGATTGGGTTTCAATGTTCTCCTTAATGTCAATGATCTTTGTTCCTATCCATATTCTGAAGTCTATGTCTATTGTTTCAGCCATTTCAGCCTGGTTAAGAACCATTGGTGGATAACTAAAATGTTTGTTTTTTAGATAAGAAGACACTCTGGCCTTTTGGGTTGTCAGCATTCTTGCACTAGATTTTTTCTTATCTGTGTAGGCTGATATTCCTTTAGTCTTTGAAGCTGCTGTCCTTTGAACCAGGTTTTCGGCTTTTATCTTCTTTGATGTCCTTGCAGGTTTGATTGTGATATAAGGTGGGTTTTGTTGACTAGCTTTTAGGGGATTTCTGAAAGATTTTAGGGGGCCAAGAGTTAACTCAGCTCTCCTGGGCCACATGCTCTAACTCTTTGGGGCTGACACCAGGCCCATGGCTTTGTTCTCTGGCCCCTTGAGGTAGGAGCCTGCTGTGCTGGATTGGATTAGGTATTCTTAGTCTGCTGGCCACAATACTCTGATAGAGGGGTGCTGGACAAAGTGCTTTGTTGAGGCAGTGGAGTTGGATCCATGCTTGCTCATGCATGCCAACAGCTGCAGCAGTGTGGCAAGGTGCATGTGTATTGGCTGGGAAGGGGCATCTGCAGAGAAGGGATTGCTAGCACTTTTTCTAGTACTTGGGATGGCAATCATAGTGGTGACAGGGTGTTGGTGGGGTTGCCAGTGCCTTTGTTCATGGTTGCATCTGCAGCAGTGGTGTAGCAGGGGCAGGGTTGCCGGTGCCCATGTGCTATGCACCGGCAGTGGTGGTGGCATGGCAGGTGTGACAGTGGGCATTTAGCATGTTTTTAAGGTTTACTCCTGTTGTAGCATATGTCAAAACTTCATTCCTTTTTATGTCACAATAGTGTTCCGTTGTATGTGTATACCACATTTTGTTTATTCATCTTTTGATGGACATTTGGGTTGTTTCCACCTTTGGTCTATTGTAAATAATGCTGCTATAAACATCACCTAAAGATAGGTGGTATATACCTACCTTTATTAGTCTCTGTTTTTAATTCTTTTTTGTGTACACATACTCAGTCATATGTAATTCTTTTTAACTTTTTGAGGATCTATTAAACTGTGTTTCTCAGTAGTTGCATTAGTTTACATTTCTATCAGCAATATATAAGGGTTCCAATTTCTCCTCTTTCTTGTAAACACCTGTTATATTCTGCTTATTATCCTTACTATTATTATAGCCATCATAGTAGGTGTGAAGTTGTAACTCATAGTGGTTTTGATTTGCATTCCCCCAAAGACTAATGCATTTGGGCATTCTTTCATGTGCTTTTTGGCCATTTGTATATTTTCTTTGGAGAGTATTTATTCAAGTTCTTTTTCCACTTTCTTTTTTTTGTTTTGTTTTGTTTTGTTTGAGATGGAGTTTCACTCTTGTTACCCAGGCTGGAGTGCAATGGCGTGATCGCAGCTCACCGCAACCTCCGCCTCCTGGGTTCAGGCAATTCTCCTGCCTCAGCCTCCTGAGTAGCTGGGATTACAGGCACACACCACTGTGCCAGCTAATTTTTTGTATTTTTAGTAGAGACGGGGTTTCACCATGTTGACCGGGATGGTCTCGATCTCTTGACCTCGTGATCCACCCACCTCGGCCTCCCAAAGTGCTGGGATTACAGGCGTGAACCACCGTGCCCGGCCTCTTTTTCCACTTTCTAATTGTATTATCTGTCTTCTTTTTAGTTGAGTAGTAGTTCTTTATATAGTCTTCATTCTAAATGCTTATCATATATGAGTCACAAATATTTGTTCTCATTCTGTGTGTTGTCTTTTTACTGTCAATAGTATCCTTTGTTGTAAAAGATTTTTGATTTTAATGAATTTCATTTAATTATATTTTCTTTGGTTGCTTGTTCTTTTGGTGTTATATCTAAGAAACCATTCCCAAACCAAAGTCAAGAAGATTTACTTCTGTGTTTTTTTAAAGAGTTTTATAGTGTAAGGTATTAAATTTATGTCTTTTATACATTCTAAGTTAATTTTTGTATGTGGAGTGAGGTGAAGGTCTAATGTCATTTTGACATGTAAATATAGTTTTCTCAGCACAATTTGTTGAAGACACTGTAGTTTTCCTATTAAGTAGTCTTGACACCTTGTCAAAAATCAATTGAATGTAAATGTGAAGACTTAATTCTGGATGCCTAACTCTATCCCATTAGTTTATCAGTCTATCCTTTTGCCAGTACCACACTGTTGTGATCACTGTAATGTTGTAGTATGTTTTGAAATCAGAAAATGTGAGGGTTCTCGAACTTTGTTCTGTTTCTTCAAGGTTGTTTTTGGCTATTCTGTGTCCTTTGACATTACATATGAATCTTAGATTGGCATTTTTATTTCTCAAAAAATACCATTGGGATTTTGAAAAGAATTATTTTGAATATGTAGATTTCTTTGGATAATATTGTTGTCGTGACAATATTAAGTTTTCCAATCCATGAACATAGGATATCTTTCAATTTATTTGTGTCTTCTTTAATTTTGTTTTGCAATGTTTTGCTAGTTTGGTTTACACATGTTGTAACTTCTTGATTGAATTTATTTCCAAGTATTTTATTAGGCTATTGTAAATGATTTTTTCCTTATTTTTTTTCTTGAATGTTCATTGCTAATGTATAGGAATACAGTGGTTTTTGATGTGTAAATTGTATAGCCTGCAATTTTGCTAAATTTATTTCTTAGCTCTAACCATTTTGTATGGGTGTGTACATGCTTTAAGGTTTGCTGCATATGATCATATCTGAAAACACAGATGAATCGCATCTTTTATTTTCAATGCTTTTTATTTATTTTTCTTGCCTAATTGTTTTGACTAGGACTTCCAGTACTATGTTGACTAGGAGTGACAAACATAAGCATTCTTGTCTTTAAGGGTAAAAGCTTTCAGTCTCTCAACACTGAATATGATGTTTTCAATGGGTTTTTAATTTATGGCCATTTTTATGTTTAGAAAGTTCACTTCTATTCCTAGTTTCCTGAATATTTGTATTATGAAAGGGTATTGAATTTCAACAATGCTTTTTCTATATCCATCTTTGTTTTCTTTTATTCTCCAATATGATAAACTAAACTAATTTTTTTTCACAAGTTGCATTCTTGGGACCACTGTGAATTTCTTAGTACAATTAAAAGAAATTATATCACTCACTTTTGTATGAAAATAAAATTGAATTAACAAATTAATTTTTCTTTTTTTTATTGCATTTTAGGTTTTGGGGTACATGTGAAAAACATGCAAGATTGTTGCATAGGTGCATACGTGGCAGTGTGATTTGCTGCCTTCCTCCCCTTCACCTATATGTGGTATTTCTCCCCTTGCTATCTCTCCCCAACTCCCCACCCCCTGCTGTCCCCCCACTCCCCCGCAACAGACCCCAGTGTATAGTGCTCCCCTCCCTGTGTCCATGTGTTCCCATTGTTCAACACCCGTCTATGAGTGAGAACATGCGATGTTTGATTGTGTGTTCTTCTGTCAGTTTGCTGAGAATGATGGTTTCCAGGTTCATCCATGTCCCTACAAAGGACGCAAACTCATCGTTTTTGATGGCTGCATAATATTCCATGATGTATGTGTGCCACATTTTCCCTGTCCAGTCTATCATCGATGGGCATTTGGGTTGGTTCCAACTCTTTGCTATTGTATACTGTGCTGCAATGAACATTTGTGTGCATGTGTCCTTATAGTAGAACGATTTATAATCCTTTGGATATATACCCAGTAATGGGATTGCTGGGTCAAATGGAATTTCTATTTCTAGGTCCTTGAGGAATCGCCATACTGTCTTCCACAATGGTTGAACTAATTTACACTCCCACCAACAGTGTAAAAGTGTTCCTATTTCTCCACATCCTCTCCAGCATCTGTTGTCTCCAGATTTTTTAATGATTGCCGTTCTAACTGGCGTGAGATGGTATCTCAATGTAGTTTTGATTTGCATTTCTCTAATAACCAGTGATGATGAGCATTTTTTCATATGCTTGTTGGCCTCATGTATGTCTTCCTTTGTAAAGTATCTGTTCATATCCTTCGCCCATTTTTGAATGGGCTCGTTTGTTTTTTTCTTGTAAATCTGTTTTAGTTCTTTGTAAATTCTGGATATCAGTCCTTTGTCAGATGGGTAGGCTGCAAAAATTTTTATCCATTCTGTTGGTTGCCAATTTACTCTATTGACTGTTTCCTTCACCATGCAGAAGCTGTGGAGTTTGATTAGGTCTCATTTGTCTATTTTGGCTTTTGTTGCCAATGCTTTTGGTGTTTTGGTCATGAAGTCCTTGCCTGCGCCTACGTCCTGAATGGTTTTGCCTAGGTTTCTTCTAGGGTTTTTATGGTGTTAGGTCTTATGTTTAAGTTTTTAATTCATCTGGAGTTAATTTTAGTGTAAGGTGTCAGGAAGGGGTCGAGTTTCTGCTTTCTGCATATGGTTAGCCAGTTTTCCCAACACCACTTATTGAACAGGGAATCCTTTCCCCATTGCTTGTTTTTATCAGGTTTGTCAAAGATCGGATGGTTGTAGATATGTTGTGTTGCCTCCGATGCCTCTGTTCTGTTCCATTGGTCTATATCTCTGTTTTGGTACCAGTACCATGCTGTTTTGGTTACTGTAGCCTTGTAGTATAGTTTGATGTCCGGTAGTGTGATGCCTCTCGCTTTGTTCTTTTTGCTTAGAATTGACTTGGCTATGCGGTCTCTCTTTTGGTTCCATATGAAGTTTAAGGTGGTTTTTTCCAGTTCTGTGAAGAAGGTCATTGGTAGCTTGATGGGGATAGCGTTGAATCTGTAAATTACTTTGGGCAGTATGGCCATTTTCACGATATTGATTCTTCCTAACCATGGACATGGAATGTTTCTCCATCTGTTTGTGTCCTCTCTTATTTCATTGAGCAGTGGTTTGTAGTTCTCCTTGAAGAAGTCCTTTACTTTCCTATTTAGTTGTATTCCTAGGTATTTTATTCTCTTTGTAGCAATTGTGAATGGCAGTTCGTTCTTGATTTGGCTCTCTTTAAGTCTGTTATTGGTGCATAGGAATGCTTGTGATTTTTGCTCATTGATTTTATATCCTGAGACTTTGCTGAAGTTGCTTATCAGTTTCAGGAGATTTTGGGCTGAGATGATGGGGTCTTCTAGATATACAATCATGTTGTCTGCAAATAGAGACAATTTTACTTCCTCCTTTCCTAATTGAATACGCTTTATTTCTTTTTCTTGCCTGATTGCTCTGGCTAGAACTTCCAGTACTATATTGAATAGGAGTGGTGAGAGAGGGCATCCTTGTCTAGTGCCAGATTTCAAAGGGAATGCTTCCAGTTTTTGCCCATTCAGTATGATATTGGCTGTTGGTTTGTCATAAATAGCTTTTATTATTTTGAGATACGTTCCATCGATACCTAGTTTATTGAGAGTTTTTAGCATAAAGGGCTGTTGAATTTTGTTGAAGGCCTTCTCTGCATCAATTGAGATAATCATGTGGTTTTTGTCTTTGGTTCTGTTTATGTGGTGAATTACATTTATAGACTTGCGTATATTGAACCAACCTTGCATCCCCGGGATGAATCCTTCTTGATCATGGTGGATAAGCTTTTTGATGTGCTGTTGTAATCGGCTTGCCAGTATTTTATTGAAGATTTTTGCATCTATGTTCATCATGCATATTGGCCTGTAGTTTTCTTTTCTTGTTGAGTCTCTGCCGGGTTTTGGTATCAGGATGATGTTGGTCTCATAAAATGATTTGGGAAGGATTCCCTCTTTTTGGATTATTTGGAATAGTTTCAGAAGGAATGGTACCAGTTCCTCTTTGTATGTCTGGTAGAATTCGGCTGTGACCCCATCTGGGCCTGGGCTTTTTTTGGGTGGTAGGCTCTTAATTGCTGCCTCGACTTCAGACCTTGTTATTGGTCTGTTCAGGGTTTTGACTTCTTCCTGGTTTAGCTTGGGAGTAGGCAAGTGTCCAGGAATTTCTTCATTTCTTCCAGGTTTTCTAGTTTATGTGCATAGAGTTGTTTGTAATAATCTCTGATGATGGTTTGAATTTCTGTGGAATCTGTGGTGACATCCCCTTTATCATTTTTTATTGCATCTATTTGGTTATTCTCTCTTTTCTTTTTTATTAATCTGGCTAGTGGTCTGTCTATTTTGTTGATCTTTTCAGAAAACTGGCTCCTGGATTTACTGATTTTTTGAAGGGTTTTTCATGTCTCTGTCTCCTTCAATTCTGGTTTGATCTTAGTTATTTCTTGTCTTCTGCTAGGTTTTGAGTTTTTTTGATCTTGCTCCTCTAGCTCTTTCAATTTTGATGATAGGGTGTCAATTTTAGATCTCTCCTTTCTTCTCATGTGGGCACTTATTGCTATATATTTTCCTCTAGAGACTGCTTTAAATGTGTCCCAGAGATTCTGGTATGTGGTGTCTTCATTCTTGTTGGTTTCGAAGAACATCTTTATTTCTGCCTTCATTTCATTTTTTATCCAGTCAACATTCAGGAGAAAGTTGTTCAGTTTCCATGAAGCTGTGTGGTTGTGGGTTGGTTTCTGAATTCTGAGTTCTAACTTGGTTGCACTGTGGTCTGAGAGACTGTTTGCTATGGTTTCCATTCTTTTGCATTTGCTGAGGAGTGATTTACTTCCAATTATGTGGTCAGTTTTAGAGTAGGTGTGATGTGGTGCTGAGAAGAATGTATATTCTGTGGATTTGGGGTGGAGAGTTCTGTAAATGTCTATTAGGTTTGCTTGGTCCAGGTCTGAGTTCAAGGACAAATTAATTTTTCATACCAAAAATTAAGAACATTGAACATGGGCTTTCATTATAAACTGCCAGAATGACTAGAAAAAGTTCACCAGCAAATAGTTGGAGACACACTCCCTTTTTCCCCTCTTTGCTTGATGGACTTTATTCTTTTACCTTTTTGGGAAAATAATGAAAACATCGGCAATACACAGACATTGTCCCAGCTGGGCTATGTCCCTGCTGGGCCATATGTGAATTTAGTGCTAACCTTCCAAAAGTTAAAGTTATCCTGTTGGTGGGACCAATATAGTGTTGTATAAGACTTTAGGAGAAGATCACAGCCTAAGAGTGCAGTAATAAATGATTAAAACAAGAGGATAAGCTGGGACGTCTGTGGAAATGAACAACCACAGAGATCATTTTTTTATCATACTGCTTAAAGTGACTGAACAGTGATCAAATGCAATCCAGATAAGGGTGGTATTCTTCAGGGAAGTTTTCTGCTTCAGCATGAATCGTGTTTAGGTTCAGGGAAGTCAATAGTATGTATGTAGCCTAGAATAATATATTTCCCAAGGGCAAAATTTGTCCAACATCGTACAAGAAAGAGCCTGCTTTAGAGCAAAGATTTGGTTTCATAGTTTCAGTTTCACCAAACCATAGTTTGGTTTCATAGTTCCATGCTTACAAAATAAATTCATAATTATAATTTGGCTTCCCCATTTCTATAGACATATGTCTATATTTTATGTATGTATGTATGTATGTGTGTGTACATATATATATATATATATGTACACACACACACACCCCTTTTAATAAGTAAGATTATTAATGGGTGCTGGAGCTGGTGAATACAGCTTACTGTTAAGGAATTTTACAAGTCAGTTGTTGGCAACCTGGTGTTTGACATGGTTAGGAGTAATTTACACATAAAAATTAGCAAATGCTACAAATTAGTCTTCTTTCCTCCCAAGAAAAGTCAGTTGTTAAACATTAATCAGCATGCCACTGCCAATGAAACATGCTAAAATTTTTTGTAACCCACTGAATCATTTCTGAGGGCACTAAAATTGGGGTTTTTGTATCTGCAAAGCTAAGGCCCTCACACTGATGTATGAAGAGTCTAATAAAGTAATACAGTATTGCCTATTGGGTACTACTGTATGCCAGGCACTCAAAATATATTTTCTTTTAGTAATCACAAAAACAAAGCAGTTAGATGTTATATTACTTACATTTTACATATAAGAAAACAGAGATATAGAGTTTAAGCAATAGGCTAGAGCTCATATACTATCTTCATGAGAGGTCATGGCCTGAGCTATCAGTCAACACCATCTGTGACAATTCTGTCTTTTTTATTAAAAGGGTAAATAAATAGGCTTAATAGTATGCTGTAGTGAACATTATTTTTTATCTAATGTTTGATAGATATTTTGTTTCTTGGGTTGTTGCTAAGTTAACATTAGGAATATTATTTAGCCTTTCTGGTTCTCATTTTCCCTATCAAATAAATATTTGGCATAAAATGGCACTTTAGCTCCAAGGCAATATGGTTTCATGACAGTATTATGTATGCACAAGAATGCCAATTCTAGAATGACTCTATTAATAGAAACATCAGTGCTAGAGCTTTTATTTCACCTTAGTTATATAACTTATTTGTTATGAAAATAAATGTTGAAGTTAGCTCTGGATTTAAAATCTGTATATGCTCATTTCTAGTTATATGGCTACTGGGCAAGTTGCTTAAGCCCAAAGATCTTTAGTATTTCACTGAATAAATAATCATAACCCTGCAACTATACCCAAAATTGTAAGGATTAAATGTATTACAGTAATGTATGAGAACTGTTCTACATAGTACATGGTACAGACTCCGTGCTATATGAAAGGTAGTTATTTTTATTAGCATGGTGATTTAGGGAGATATTGCTTTTTTCAGTAATATAACAAAATAATTGTGTTTACCACTTATACTTTATCATCATTGTATAATTCATATCCTTATTCAGTTGCGGCATTGGGGAAAAACAATATAAAATTTTTAAATAATTTAGAAATTATCCACTGAAAAAGTGCAATGTTTTGATAAATATAAAAATGACTATAAAGTGTTAAATGCATTTAAATAATACTACAAAAACAAAGATGTTTTGTGGTTTCGCTTGATTACTTGACTGCTTCAGTTAAATGGGCTTGAACTGAAATGACTTAACTTCATCAAGAAGATAATTAACTATGATTATCTTAAAATATACTGCATATGTCAGAGGCTCTCAGTTATTCTGTTTTCCTTCATTGCAATTTAATTGCTTTGGAACATATAGCCTTATTTAAATTATAGAAACTGCTGAACTAAATATATATCTTGAAGAAAAGGCTCAGAGGATATATTCCTATATTTGACACCTGCACCTCGATGGCTTTGACAGTTTTACAAATGAATTAAGAAACTCCTTAAAAGGATATGCTTTACTGAATTTTCTCTTTGAATTACTACATGAACCTAAGGGAGGGTTTGGCAAATTGTCGGAATAGCACTGACCCTCCTTGACAGCTTTATTTAAATACTCACTATACAAGTTGAAGAACTGTTTCAGTGTGACACTGCTGCTTGAGTGAAAGTATGATAAGAGGAACAGTTGGATGACCACTCTTGTGAGCCATATGATCTGAAAATGGTATGGACCAGTCTGCTGGATAAGAGAGATGGAGTAATGAGGTAGCTTTTTTTTAAGGCTACCTGGGCACATTTCTGTAAAATAAGGCATAGATAGTTTAGATGGCTCTCAATCCAAAACGTTAGAGTCAACTGAGTCAAATGGTTAAGCACTGAGCTTTTGGAGTCAGACAAATCTGAGTTTAATCAGAGATCTGTCACTTACTAGATTTGTGATTTTGGAAAATAATTTTAGTACTCTAAGCTTCAATTTCTCATCCATAAAATGGATATAAATAATACAGCCTACCTCATAGGGTACTTGTAAGAGTTAAAGAAGATAATAAACAGACAGTATATAACAAAATGCTTGGCAGATAAATGGGCTCATAAATAATAGCTATTACCATTTTTAAAATATTCTCTTTCTGGCCGGGTGTGATGGCTCCTGCCTATAATCCCAGCACTTCGGGGGGCCGAGGTGGGCTGATCACGAGCTCAGGAGATCAAGGCCATCCTGGGCAACATCGTGAAACCCCGTCTCTACTAAAAACACAAAAATTAGTTGGGCATGGTGGTGCGCATGTGTAGTCCCAGCTACTTGGGAGGCAGAGGCAGGAGAATCGCTTGAACTTAGGTGGTGGAGGTTGCAGGGAGCTGAGATTGCACCACTGCACTCTAGCCTGGGCGACAGAGCAAGACACTGTCTCAAAAAAGAAAAAGAAAAAAAAGAAAAAAAGAAAACTATCTTTCTACCAATAATAAGTTAGTTTGAACCAATGCCATTTTGAAGAAATAAATATCCCAGAAAGGGGTCAAGATCAAAGTTTTTACTACATAACACTTTATCTAACAACAACTTAGTAAAAGTTTTATGACAACTGAGAGTGTGTGGATTGTGTACCCAAGAGACCCATAGCCGGCAGAGGTGGTGAAGATAGATGGGGCACTGTAAGGAATGGTAGGCGTCAGTGACATTTCTGGCATATTTTGCAATTTTGCTTCAGGCAAACCTTGACACCATTAAAATTTTCCTCATTTGTTACATCTGGCCCACAAAAAAAGGTATCCACATCTAAAGATCTTATATCTTGGACTATCTGCAGAATCTAAAAACCTGCTGCGTCCTTTAGCTGCAGACAGAAACAAGAAGATGATATTCCCATCTACGCGAATATAATCCAAGACAAAGAGGAAAGAGGTACAACAAGGACCAGCACACACTATTCTCCATTTTGAGATATGCCAGATACAGAAGAAATAATGAAATTTAATATGTATCAACTGATACACTGATAGAACAGAACACCAGGTGTATTACTCTCTAATACTGAACATTAGTTCAAATATATTTTTTAAAATATACCATATAAATATAAAACCAGAACACCAGGTGTATTACTCTCTAATACTGAACATTAGTTCAAATATATTTTTTAAAATATACCATATAAATATCAAACAGTATCAATATAAACCAATGATGAATATAATTTTAGAAAACCAGATGTCTCTAGTTATCTCATTGAAAGTTACCAAATCTCAAACTAAAGCACATTTCTGTTCATTTTCACTTTAAACATAAATATACCATGTGGAATTTTGCAAGTGAGTGTGTGAGGTATAGCCAATAAAAACTGGTTATAATGGCTTTATACAAACAACTCTTAAAGAACAGAGCATTTGCATCCACTTACCAGTTAAATGCTAGACATAAATCCGTCATCATAACCCATGCTGAATAAAATGAGACATCTATAATTATAATTCTTTCCATTGCAAAATATGATCTTAATGAACACTTCTGTAGATGCCTCTTTGACCAACAGTTCTCAACTCTGACTGTATGTTAGAGTCATTTGAAGATCTTTTTTTAAAAAAGTAAACATACTCAGAGATCTTGATTTAATATTTAATATTGTGTGATAGACATGAGTTTGTTTTGTGCTTTTTATTTTGAAATAATTTCATTCTTACAAAATAAAATTGCAAGAAAAACACAAATAAATCTCATGTACCCTTATCCAGAAATACCATTTCAGTTATTTTCAACTGTCCCAAAATGTCGTTTATGGCAAAATAATCCAATCCAAAATGTCATGTGGCGATTGGTTGTTATATCTCTTTAAATCTGGAAGAGGTCCACAGTTCTTCCTTGAATTTACTAACTTTAATATTTTTGAATATATGCCAGTTGTTTTGTAGAATGTTCTTCAAGTTGGATTTGTCTATTTTCATATAATTAGATTTGAGCTATTTTGGCAGAAATGGCACCTAATGAGACTACCTCTTCTTACCACGTTCCTTCAGGTGTCACACAATCATCCCTGATGACATTAACTTTGATGACTTGATTGCGGTCTTGATCATAGTCTACTTAAGTTATTCTACTCTAAAGTAGTTCTTTTCCCTGTTGTAATTATAAGTATTTTAAGAGGACATCTTTGAGAGTCTGTAAAAATCTTTTTTTTCCATGAACATACATTGATGTTCTTTGTTGGCTGAAATATTACTATCATAATTGCAAATTATAATTTTCCAGTTCTATTGTTTCTTCTACATTTTGTGTTTGGCATTCTGCTGTAAATAAGAGCTTTGTCTTCTCCATATTAATGTGCTTACTGTATATTCCTAGATTTCTCTTTATATATTTCTCTTTTAATAGGATGTATCCCAATAGTATCCATTACTGTCAGTCTTTTTATATTAACAACCCATATTGTTCTAGAGATTGCAGTGGGAGTCCTTTCAAGCTGTCATCCGTCTTTTTGACATGGCCCAAACATTATTTGAACACTTCCTTATTTATGTCATAGCAAGTTACTAGAATTGGAAATATAGACAAACACACATACTCTTACACAACACTTTTGTATTTAATTTATATATACATACATAGATATATAAAATCATGAGTTCACACCCATATAATTCCAATTGAATACCACAGTGTTCATTCTTCCATTTTATATTTGTAATTTCATTCTCTCACAGTGAGAAAGCCACCTTCTAGTATCTTCAGTATGTTTACTCTTTGGTTCAATCTTTTATAAATAATCTCCAGACACTCCAAGCCTTCTGTTCTGATTCAGGCCTTCTCAATGACTTGTGGACTAGAGGATAGGAGAAAGAGGGGTGAGATAAAGAGGGAGAAGGAAGGAAAGAAGGGGAGGGAGGGAATATTCTATTTTTTTAAGTTCTTGTGTTAGCCCATTTTTGCATCGCTATATCTGAGGCTGGTTAATTTATAGAGAAAAGATATATAATTTGTTCATGGTTCTTCAGGTGTATGGGAAGCATGGTGCTGGCATCTAGTGAAGGCCTTAGGAAGCTTTTACTCATAGTGTAAGGGAAAGCTGGGGCAGGCATCACATGGAGAGAGAGGAAGCAAAAGAGAGAAGAGGAACTCTCAGACTCTTCTAAACAATGAATCTCACATGAACTCACAGAGCGAGAATTCACCCATTACTGGTAGGATTGCCGAAAGCCATTCATGAGGGATCTTACTCCATAATCAAAACACCTCCCACCAGGCCCCACCTCCAGCATTGGAGAGCACATTTCAATATGAGATTTGGAGGGGACAAATATCCAAACCATATCAGTTTCTGAGGGGAAATTAACAACCAGCTTTGAAACCATTCATACAACTTCCTTTGCAAACAATCCTACCTATATTTGGCTAGTGGTATTATTATGTTTCTAGATCTACATAGGGGAATGAGACCACATTTCAATGACTTTTACCTGTTTTCACTGCCCCATTTGTGCCTAACTATAGTTTTCGTTGTCAATATAATATGAGAGTCAGTGTTTTAAAAAGTTTCTTTTTGCAAATAAGGGTGCCCATTTTAAAATAACCAGATCAGTGCTTCACAATTGCAAAGAAAACTTTCTCTCTATATCTGGGCAAATCAATATGCAAATGACTACTACATCTCAAATGAGCCCTATCCCATGTACTAAGAAGTAGCACAAATCTCTAAATGCAGATTGGGGACTTCTACTTTTCCCAATATAGTTCACAAATGCATCGTTTATTTCCTTCTTTCTGTTTTTTAGATAAATGGGATATAATTTTTTAGTTTTCTGCTTCTAGAAGAACATAGAGAACAAATTTTGGCTTTGAGTATAATCAGTATAATTTATTTTCCATGTTTTTGCTCTTAAAAAACACTGAGAGGTTAGACTTGAACTTTTGACCCAACAAAGAATACACTTTATTTATTTATTTCATTAGAGAAATAAAACCTGAAAGACTCTGACATTACACCAAAAAACACCATATCTCTCTAAGGAAACCTATGTCTAGGAAGAAAAAAATAACATTATAGCATATTTCAATTTACTGACTCAATGTAGAATGGAACAGATGTTAAACCACATTTTGCTTATTATAATCCATAAGGGTGATGGGGAACACTAATTTGCATTTGCAGCTAAACACATTTCTAGAGTTACATCAACAGAATATCATGGTAGGTGTTATGAACACTATGGGTTTAACAGCATGGTACAGCATCATCACCCAAAAGAAGTTGATGGCTGATGTTAGGGTATCATTTCCTCCTATTCTTCCTGCCTGACTGGACTACTCAGGATTCACGTCTTTCCAGAAATATTGTCACTTTATTCTCCAAGATGAATTCTTTTTTTATTGTTTGTTTTTGTTTTGTTTTGTTGTTTTTTTTTAAATGGAGTCTTCCTCTGTTGCTATGTTGCCCACCCGGGAGTGAAGTGGCAGGACATCTGCTCACTGCAATTTCTGCCTCAGGTTCAAGTTATTCTCCTGCTCAGACTCCTGAATATCTGGAACTACAGGCATGTGACACCATGCCTGGCTAATTTTTGTATTTTTAGTAGAGATGGGGTTTCACCATGTTGGCCACGCTGGTCTCAAACCTCAGGTAATCCACCCTCTTTGGTCTCCCAACAGGCCAAATTCTTGACCGAAAATTTTATGTATGGTTAAAGACTCAAATCAATTACTATCTAGTCCATAAAGTCTTCCTTGACTCTCCCCATACTCCCTTCCTGGAGAGGTGATTTCTCTTTACTCTTACCTTTTTATCCTCAGTTATTTTATTTGCTCGCTTATGGACTTGTTTAGAAGCGGGTCCATTCTTCTGAGTGTTAGCAGCCATTTATTTTTTTCTAATTTTTATACCATGTTGAACATGGTAAAAGATGAATAGCTATGTGAGGAATAAAGGTGAATACCAATGCTAACATGACATTTCATCCCATAGTCTCATTGGTTCGTTGTACCTGATAACTCCAGTTAATTAAAGCAAAGTTTTATGGTGTTGCTATAATTTTTTTTAAATGTAAAAGTGCAAGAAAAATTTTTGTGAACAGAAATTTGGCCAAGCAATTTTCAAGAGATAGATAATTTAGATAATATTAAGCATCACTGTACCTTTTCTATTTTATCATCCCACAAAGCATAAAGTGCTATGTAATAGGCAGTTTGAACCATCTCTGATAACATACACCTGCACAGGGAAGGCAAAACAGCAAATACATTGCCCAAGTAAAGGGATTTGAAAATGTGGTGTAATCATATAAAAGCTAAATCATTAGGCCCAAAGCATTCCCGGAAATTTACATAGTAGAGAAAATGTAAGAGGCTTTCATAACACTTTCTTCTCTATGAAGCCTTTACCAAATGATGAGGACAAAAGATATAATTACCTCCTAAACTATTCTGATCGAATATGCAACTGTCTCCACTCACCCCTCTCTTTATTCTCATCTTCACATCATAAAAATATAGTACTGTCTTTGTCTAGTTCCTTTACTATTTACATATACATATAATCCCAGTCTCTGCAATTTAGAATTATGCCTGGGGATCATGTATATTTCCTAAAGAATGTCTACCCTCTCTTTCTTTGTCTCTCTCATTCTCTGTCACACACACACACACACACACACATACACACATGAGTGTTCCATTATACAGAATTACTGTGTGACACTATATGTGGGTTCAGTGCTCTATCTGGGAAGGTGGACTAGACTGTTTAACTTTCTTCTGGTGGATGTAATATTGGACCTTTTGAATGTATAGATACTCCCCTTGGATGCTTCTTAACAAAAAGAACAAGTAAATGTTGATGTGAATTGCCCAGATCCTCTAAGAAGGTAAGAGGAATATATTGTGAGGAATAGAAATTGTGGGGTAAGGAGAGGCCCAAGGAGCTCCTGTACCCTATTAGTTTCCTATTATTTCTACACTTCCTGCCAATTATTTTCTGCCCCTCTTTGGCATCTGGAGTTCAGATTATTAGTTCTCTAAATATGAAATACATAAATTATATAATGCATATATTTTTATAATTGTATAATATATCCTTAAATTATAAAATTAACTAAATGTATAGTATGTGTAAACACATAAATATACTAAATAAATATAAAATATATAAAATATATTCATATGTAACATATATGTATATGTATATGTTCACACATAAAATATATGTTATACATACATATATAATACACACACAAACATACTTCACTTTCATAATTATATTCCATGCTGAATCTTATCATACATGAAAAATACTATGATGGGAATTATGCCTAAAATAGGTATTTAATGTACAAATCAGGAAAATATCAGAAAACAATGTCAATGGAAACATTGGCACATTATTGAGACCAAAAATCCTGATGTTTACTGTGAAGTTGGCGATTATGTAGCATTACATTTGAAAAAAAGACTTGGAGAAATAAATTGTGCAAACACAGAAAAAAATTGGAAATAAATCAGGCTTCATATGACATATTCTATTTTTCTTTTCCTATAAAGATTATTTAAGTAAATATATATACTATTTATCCAACCCAATCATTTGCTTGATATTATTTGTAAGCACACAAATGAAATAAAGCTGGCAGTTATATATATGAAGAAGAATTTATGCTAAACATTTCTTCAGTAGTGCACTTAGGAGAACCTGTAAGTGCTTACTTTTTAATTTTCAGGAAGTGAAAATAACTAAGCTTTCGAGTGGTACAAGAAGAAATGAATTTTCTCTCTTCTTTTCAAAATTGTGTTGAAGTAGGAGATAAGCAAAGAGGAGCGGTAAGATGAAACTTATCAAGGTCGCCTTTAGACAACGACCACTTCATAATTTACTGTCATATCTTCTCTGAGATTAGTTTATTTTCATATAAACTCATGTTTCATACCATGGTTAGTTATTTCATTGTTATTTTCTCATATCTTTGTTCAGAAGAAAGCAATTACCACAAGAACAACCTATTTTTCAAAATGCAAAAAGCAATTGTACCACATAATAAAGACTAGGTCTGGGGATGTTAATTTCTCAGTATGATATTTAGTCATTTATTCCACCTGACCTGGTCACATCTGCAATTTTGGCAGCCTTGCGATCTCAGGTGACCCTATTTTCTCTCCAAATACACCTAAATCTCTCCCTGATGCTAAGAAGTGTATGTCCCTTTCAAGTTCATAATTGTGTCTAAATACATGAGATGACAAACATGTAAAACTATGTTTAGTGCACAGGTAAATATCCAATGGATAGTTCCCAACCAAGTATTAATAATAGGTATATAAAATATGAAGCAGCAGGATTTTTTTCTTGTTGCTTAATAAAAGCTATTATGCACGTTTTATCTTTAAGAAAAATACAATTGAGCAATTAAAATGTATTATCTAGACTTACAAGGTACTTATGCATCATATGATTAAACAAAAATAATTAAGAATTTAAGGAGCCATGTGGAATTTTTACCAGGAACACAATCATAAAATGATATATGTGCATACATTAGGGAAAAGAATCATGATGTAAACATGTGATTGGAGTAGAAACTTTTTATGACTGCATGTTCCCCTTTTTTTTGTTACATGTAAGCACATATAAATGCATACATCCATATTTTAATCCAGGCACAGTCTTCTAACATGTTTACATTGAAGGAGTGTGTTACTCAAATTTGATCTTCACTAATATTTTTTCTAGATATACTTCCATAAAACTGACATTTACACAACTAGGTATGCAATACAGAAATGGAAAGGATAGAAACCTATATTCACTCCCTGCTGTGGTAGAAAGTGGGAGGCAGAATGTCTGCAGATACAGGGAGATTCCCTCAGGAGAGATGAACAGGTACGGTGGAGGTGGAGTTCTGTAGATGGCTGTGATTCCCTGGGGCAGAACTTTCTATCTCTGGCACTTGTCACAGGACAGCAAGTATCTCCATTTATAACCCAAATATATAGTTGTTTCACTTTCTCTATGTCTATATCTTATCAGTGCTCTGCATTTAACTTGTTTTGAAAAAATTGTAAGCATCCATTAAAATATACTCTGAACTACAAGTTCACTTCAACAAAATCAGCCTGGGCCTAGTAAACACCGGAGAGCAGATTTGAGACATTTATTGTACTCAGCAACAAGTATCTTATGGGGGAAAACACCGAAGTTTTAGCAGACCTCATTCTGAATGTGTGGCCGTCTACAAGTCACAACATTTCTAGCCAACACCACCACAATCATTTATTGATCATTTTTCACTAGAAAAAGTGCTAACAATTGACTTGCTCATTTCATTCCAGCCACAACCCTATCAGGGTAGGTAGTATTTTCACTTTTAGTTTTACATAAGACGAAAATAATCTGTTGAAAGGTTAAAAACAATCTTCCCAGAGCCACATAGTTATTAAGTAGCAAAATTTAAGTTCAAACCTGTTTATGCCTGTCTGATAGGGAAGTCAGTATCCTCAACCACCATGCTGACTGAGGTACAATATTAAGCATACCAAAGTCACTGGTCTGGATTAGAGATGCAAATGGAAAGCCGCATAAAGATAATTGCAAAATATTGATTGCTCAATAAAGGGCCATTTGCTTATTATTTATTCTCTCTCATGTTCCTGATATTCTTGGTAATGTTTTGCATCCCAATTATTTGGTGAAGGTTTGCATATACGTTCTTGTCCTAATGACACAGCGGTCAGTAGAAAAACATGGGGCCAAGGAACTATAAGCAAGGTCAAAGCATTCTACAGACTTGTCAGAATTTTTGGCAGACGACTCATTTTTGAAACCTCTCTGTAAAAACTGCCCTGAAGCTTGAACTAGTCTAATGACTGTTTTTCTGAAATCTACATATGAGGTCACATAACAGAGCAATTTAGACTCAAATTTAAATGAATTATTTCAGCCACAAATATGACATTCAGTTTAAACGCTGATCAGAAGCAGAGCAAAACAAATTAAGAAGTGGGGGATAAACATTGTGAAATTATTATTTTTACTCTCAGGATTCAATCATCTTTATTTTTGTAATAGAAAATTTTCTACTTAGCCTTCAATGGTAAAATCAGTATAAACACTATCTCTAAAATATATATTTTTTGTTATAACACTGCAGTTATGTGATAATGTAGTTTGAAGCACTTAAAGGCACCTTTAAAAAATACCCATGAAAATCTAAAGAGTCAATGTGTATTTGTATTTGTAATTATTTTTATGTAAATCACAGAGCTTTGAGTGTTTTGTCCCTTACTCTACATATATAGAAGTGTTTCTAATAGAAACCCTTTTTCTTTTGTGTGAGAATTGAGAACTGATTTCAGTCTCTGTGACAGATACCACTCCACCCAAAAAATTGAAACGTGCAGAATCAAAACACAAGGATTTAGGCATTGTGGATGGTGATTTGTACCCTGAAGCACTCTGTAGATTTTAGGAGCAATACTTCAATGAAATGTAACTTTATTTTATAATATATTTAAAGTGTATCTGTATTGTACTTCTGTAATATTCTTGAGAATAAATTATGTTTTATAAATTTTTATATTGCCGATTTAAGGTTTACCCCTTTCAGTATCATTGTCCTTCGTATGTGCTATTCTATGACATCTGTCTGTTTTCCCCACATTCACAAAGAATTCAGGTTACTGGCTCTCAGTAATCAAGGCCAGTGACTGGCTTGCATCATGAGATTAACAGTAAAGAGTGTGACTTCTGCAGTCTATCTGGGTTCAGTTTCCAGGCTCACTGCTGTGGGCCGGATTGCATCCTACTCAAATTTATATGTTGAAGCCTAACACCCTCAATGTGACTATATTTGGAGATAGGGCTTTTAGGAGATAATTAAGGTTAAATGAGGTAACAAGGGTGGGTCTTAAACCAATAGTGTTGGTGGCCTTATAAGAAGGGAAAGAAAGAAAGATACCTCTTTCCCTCCATGCACTCAGGAAAGACCATGTGAGCACAGTGAGAAGGTGCCCATCTGTAAGCCAAGAAAAGAGCCCTCACTAGAGTCTGACTGTGGTGGCACCCTAGTCTCAGACTTGCAGTCTCCAGAACTGGGGGAAAATAACTTTTTGTTGTTTAAGTCACCCAGTCTATGGCATTTTGTTACAACAGCCTGAACAGACTCACCCACCATGTTATTCTTAGGAAAAATATTCAACATCTTTGTGCCATAGTTTTTCACTTAAGAATAAGATAGTTCCTTCCACATAAGATAGTGTGAAGAGGAAATGGAGTAAGACATGTTAAACACTTAGAGCAATTTTTGTTTCTCAGTCAACATGCAACTCATGTTACAGTGATTTTTGGATCTGTATCTCTTCTCTGAGCTCTAATTTCTTATTTTTAACCTCCCAAAGTTATCCTCCTCCAAAAATTTTAAGTATGTTAACCTTAACTTTAACCAAACCAAAAGTTTTTTGTCTTAAGCTCTACCAAAAAAATCCCTTATTCTTTCTTTACCTACCTTTCTCTTTTCAAATTAGTGGTATCAGCTGTCATCATAGCTGCTAATGGCAAAAATATTAGAGCTAGCCTTCAACTCTTTATTTTTTCCAATTATTTGAAAAGACTGTTCAAGCTATACAGTCTTACACCCATACTTTCCTATCCTTTGGATATTGTTCTAGATCACGCCCTCACCATTTTCTCCTGTCCTGTTACAGAAAGCCTCTTAATTGTTTCTCCTTCTGTAGCCCCATCACTCCACTTTCATATTCCCACTTTTAGTTTTCTTCTGAAACTTTGATCTGGAATTTAAAATATCAAATAGCTAGTCATCAATGATACCAGTGATTTTCAACTTCCCAAATCTAAGAATACATACGGGACAAAGTTTCACCACCTTTAACACGCTGAAATTTAAGATTGCTGAAAACCTGTTCCCAGAATCTGAGGGAAAAATTACTAAGTATAAGGTTAAATAAGCTGAAATAGCTTCCAGCCCCTAGGAAAAAAATGATAGGAAGACACATTCTCCTTCCTCTGTTATCTGCCCCTAAATCAGAGTCCTTGGCTCTGTGCTAAGCAGAAAACTATTCTTAGAATGGTACTCAGAAGCGCCAGTAACAAAGTTTCATCCTGTCTTGGAGAGACTTCACTTAACACAGGAATTAAAAGATCAAATTGGATTGACCCCCATGGCTCTTATCTTCCAGTAAGTCCTGCATTCAGGTCAGTAGTTTTGGCAAGAATCGAAAGAGTGCTCATTCATTCATTTCTTGTTCAATGGCCAAAGCACACGAATGTACACAGCTAAACTGTTCCATTTTATGTGCTACTTAGAACTTATTTTCCCAAGTGACAGAAAAGATCTACTTATCTGTTTCCTTGAAGAGATGTAATTTATGCCTTACTTCCATGTTAAATTACCTAAACAGACATTATTCTTGGTGGGAATACTTTCACTTTCATTTGTAGTATGCAAATATTGGGGTTACAAATAGCTCAAGTAAAAAAATCCGAATTTGACAGAAATTCTTTTCAGATATATGTTCTGATACATAAGCAAATGTTTGCAAAAACAGGTGAAGTTTTGCTTTTCTTCCACTATCCAAAGAAATAACTATCCAGTAGGGGCTGAAATATGCAAAATTTTGAAAAAGACAGAATTGGTGAAATAACACAAGTACTGGATTTATGTTTATTTTAGTTGCAAATGTGCAATGAGGAAAGCAGAAAGAACTAGACTTGGAATTACAGAGACAGAGATTGAAAAAAGCTAGTGATGTGGACAAGTGTTTATTAATTCATCCATGCATTCATGTGTGCATTCATTTAATATTGCCTGCTCAGTGTTAGAAATTAAAGGATGAAAGCCAGACCTCAGGAATTTAAAGGGTAATCGGATACATACATGAGGAAATCATCTAGGATGGAAAATTATGAATGATCTACTAAAAACAGATCATGTTTGTTAGGAATTCAGATGAAGAATAATTATCACTCTTTATCAGCACAAATATAGTGATTTCAAGGTATCTTTGATCATTTTAATTTAATAAAGTTTTCTGAAGGTCACATAAACATTTTATAATATCTAGGAATAGAAATTAAACCTATATTAAGTCCCACCAACTGGTCCCTTGAATATTATTTTCTCCTGCAATATGGGAATATCACATGTAATGCTCTGTTATCAACATGGATGACTACTGTATTTGCAATGCTTCATAACCCCTGAAACAGTGTGTTGGTTCAATGTTACACTGCTTATCTTATTTACATCCTCATTCAATTCATTCACTTCCTGTACCTTTAACATCCTCTCTAGGAAAAGATTGCAAAGATTTAGATATTGATAGGCAGTCCATTAGTTTTATGGTTCTTAGGAGAGCTGTTGGTTTGAGTGTTGTTCCTCTCCTGGCTTGAAAATTGCATTGTTACCAATACCCTCATTCACATCAAATAGGGCAATTAATTTAAGGGAAGTGGAGATTCGCTTCAGAATTAAGTGACACACACTGGGTGTTACTGCTATTTGTTGCACTGTCTTGTCTCAATTTGTAATGCCAGTTTTGGCATTACAATATATCTACCCCAGTTATATACTTGGGAACATGTATTTATATCTGGAAGAATGCTCCTGTTGGTTCCCAGAGCTATGGCAAAAGGATCTTTCTGACTTAGAAGACTGCTAATTTCAAGTGAGGCTTAGAGTAAGAGAAATCTATGGATCCAGCTTCCTAGAGTTGAAGACCTAAGATTCAGTAGTGCCAGAGAGGACAATGATATCATATGGAATTTCTAGCCAGCCCCAGTAATAGAATTAGTTTAGACCAGTAAGGTCCTGGAAAAATTCATGCCATCTATAGCAGAAAACTGCCTTGCTTAAAAAAAAATCCCTTTAGGTGTGCTACTGGATGTACTAGAGACAGAGCACCTGATTGCAAGGACCAAGTGATATTGTTATCGGAGATGCCCATCCTCAGTTAGATGTTAGCAAATATGCTTTTACTTCAAACTCTGTTTTCCAGAAATCTGAGCTAAAGAAAATAGGAGTGAACTGAAAATGTCACAAAGACTAGAATTTTGAAGCACTAAATTACAGCCATGATACCAAAGCTACTTGCTAGTCTTTCTAGTGGCTTTGGTGTAGTTGCTCATACAAAAGTTACCATGGATGATACGGTTTGGCCCTGGTTCCCCACCCAGATCACATGTTCAATTGTGGTCCCCAGTGTTGGAGGAGGAACCCAGTGGGAGGTGATTGAATCATGGGGGCGGACGTCCCCCTTGCTGTTCTCACGATGGTCAGTGAGTTCCCACAAGATCTGGTGGTTTAAAATTGTGCAGCCCTTCCCCCTTTTTCTCCATCTTCCTCCTGCTCCAGATATATGGGATGTGCCTGCTTCTCCTTTGCCTTCTGTTATGATTGTAAATTTCCTAAGACCTCCCCAGCTATGCTTCCTATACAGCCCATGGAACCATGAGACAATTAAACCTCTTTTCTTTATAAATTACTTATTCTCAGGTAGTGTTGTATAACAATGTGAGAACAGACTAATACAATGGCCATTGCCTAGCCTCTTCAACCCAAACATCACACTCCATGCCAGTCGTACTAAAAGTTGGGCTCCCCAGTCAGCAGCATCAATATGACTTTGGAACTTGCTAAAAATGAAAATTCTCAGGCCTCACTTCGGATCTACTAAATCAGGCATTTAAAGAGAGACAAAAAGATTTTTGACATCCCCAACAGGTATTTCCAATGTATACCACCAAGGTTTGAGAAACACTGTTTTAAGCTTTGGGTTAACGGCTCTCGATCCTCAATGCAAGAGAGAGTGGTGGGAACAGGTCATAAATTTAGCTACTTCCATGCTGCACATCTGCAATTGTCTCCCAGCCCCCAGGTCCTATTAATTATGAGCACTCAGCTCCTGTTATCAGAAACTGCAACCTCCTGGAAGCAAACAGTGATTTTTATTTTCAAACAGAAAATGGGAATATTTTATCATAATAATTAAGATTCCCTTTAAATATTAGTTTTAATTTTTTAAAGTTTAATAAATGATACTGAATTTAGTCAAAGGCTTTTTCTTTTATTAATATTATTCTAAATTTCTTCTTTGATCTAATGTGGTGAATCAAAATAATTGATAGTCTAATATGAAATGAACATACAAACTTTGCTTTCCTATACTAAGGCCAAATTGGTTATGACAAATGACAGTGACATTATAGAGACAGGGAGGATGGCATAAAAGGGAAGACTTCAAGAGACCATATTGAGATGTCAAGGTGAGATTTAAAGACATGAAAGACCAAGAGAACTGAAAAGCCCACAGGTTGTAGTCAGCAAGCAGCATTTTAAGATGTGAGGTTTCAGTTGAGCTGTTCTGAGTGTTGACAAAATCTAGGTGTGGTCATACCGCTGATGAATGGAAGACATTTGGGATGAGAAGGTTGTGGAGGTATAGGGGAAATCTCTTAGTCCAGTGTTAGTAGCTGATAAAGAACATAGCCAGTAACTCTAGATTGATTGGAGAAAAGGGAAGTGATATCATAATTGGAGCATTAGATGAGAAAGATACGAAGTTAGAAATTTAGTTGGGAGAGAAAATACAGCAGAAACGAGACAAAAGGTGATAACCAGGTTTGCTGTGGAGATTTATGGAGTGAAACACTTTAGAGGTTTCCCACTCCCTGTGTACAAAATCTCATTCTGCCTTTATTTTTGATGCCTACTTTATTCTGTTGATAGAACCTGTATGCCTTTCATGGCATCTTTAAGATAGAAATATTATTGGCGTGATAGCAGGGAAGAAAATCACTGATTAGTTACCCAATGCTGTTATATGTTCCTATATGTTATATAGGAACAGTGAAGTAAATTGATTTAAAGCCTCAGATCTTCAGTTCTCTTTGCACTACATCTATTTTCATGTGACTTGGTGATCTGAGCATTCAGTTTAGCGTTTAAGTAGCTTTAATGTTTTCTTGTCATATGAGTCACTGTCATCACAGAGAGAAAGGTACACTCAGAATAGACGAGTGTTGCCAAAGGAAAGCAAGAGACACGTGGATCAGAGTGGCCACAGCTAAAAGTCACCAGTCACATTCAATCTAGAGCAGACCCCAGCCTGCCTGCGAATGTATGACTGAGCCAAGTTGAGATCAGCAGTGTCAAGTTTAGATTACACATCCCCAGCCAATGCATAGATACGTTAGTTATAATAACACATGATTGTCATTTTAAGCTACAGAGTTTTAGGTTGCTCTGTGATGTAGCAATAACTAACTGATACAGATAGCATGTGAATAAGTCAATACATGGTGGAACATATATTCCCCAAAATAAACAATTTTGTCTAACTCAGGTTTTGGTATGACCAGCAGTGGTGGTGGGAGCTAAGGCTGCACAGATATGTTATTATCTATTGACTGAATGCATTAATATGCATCTATGGACCTTATCATCAAAATGATTTTTGATCTAATTGCCAAACTAGATCAGGCAGAAGAAAAATCTGAGAGAAAGGATTTGCTGCTTAGCCGCCCATCTTTATCTTCAATCACTTCTCTTCAATCTAGTTTCTGTAAGAGTTTTTCTTCCAGATTTAGCAATTAATGTATGCCAGCATGCTTCTTCCATCCCATGGTGATTGTCATTAGTCAATGAGGCACTCATCTCTGCTGAGTCAGGAAGTCTTCCCAACAGAAGTCTCTTAATTTTCTCTCCTTGAGATCATCTTTCCCCTATCTCAGAGTTCCAAATTCTACCCATCAATGATCAGCTCAGATGTTACCTCCTCTATGGAGCCTTCTGTGTTTGTTTTACAAGATATATTGTTTCTTTTTTTTTATTACATTTTAATCAGGTGTCCTGTTTCATTTGTCAGTTTTTGAAATATCTCATGGCATTTACTTTACCTTTCTTATTTCCCATACTAACCCCAGGCCTCTTGAAGTTAAAGGTCCTGTCTTACATTTGTTTTTTGAAACTCCTGCAGCACCTAGATTAGCACTTTGAATATATTAGATAACCCGTAAATGTCTGTTGAAAGCATGAATTACAAACTTGAAAATACCACAACTGTTTCTTAATTCTCTCTTTTGGCAAGAAAAGTTTAAAACACTTTCTGAATAGTATGCAAATATATGATTCTGCCTACGTTGAGATGTTTTCTAACTGGTGACTAATTAATGTCTCTTCTAAAATGTACCTGACAAGAACATAAAAGGAGGAAGAAAAAGCATGGGAAAATTTCCTACTTACAGCAAGTGAAATTGGATACTAAACTTTCTAGGTGGAAAGTTGTCTTCCACATTGGTCCAAGTAACTGAAAGAGATGATTTCCCCTCCAGATTTTGGGATCCATCCTCTTTTTATTTAGGGCTGTAGAGATGCATTAGCCCTAGAATCCTGAATGTGAGTCTTCTATGAATTTCATTATTCTTATTTTTCAGCTCATAATAAAGAAACTATTAACCTCTCCTCTTTCTCACTAACTCAGACTATTTTTTGAGTCGTTAAAAAAAGAGAAAATTCAACACTTACAATTCTAACACCCAGAAAATATTGCTCTAATAAATTAGATAGGAAGCCTGAACAACTGAGTAATAATTTTATTATTTGAACACCTCGTATATGCATAAAAAAGAGAATCTTACATTGAAGGAAGGGAAAAAGGAAGGAAGGGAGGAATGGAAGGAGGGAGAGAGGAAAGAAGAATGGAAGGTGTAAGGTCTGTTCTCACCAAGGATAAAACAAAAACTGAGGCCAGCACGAAAAAATCCAATGCAAAGGAATTTATTCAGGCTCCCGGGTGAGGTTCTGCGGTCCGACAGGAGGGGCCAGAGAAGTCGTGCGGACTCCTCTCAGACGTGGGGTTTTATAGGGAGTGGAGGCGTTTGATTGGTTGTGCCCAAGGTGAGTGGGACAAAATGGCAGGGAGTGGGGCCTGGATGGAACAAAATGGTAGGCAGGAAGTGGGGCCCAGATAGGACAAAATGGCGGGGAGTGGGGCCTAGATTGGACAAAATGCTATCAGGTAGGTCCTGGTGGGGCTTTTTTCCCCCCGGGGGTGGTGTGTCCAAGCTCCCAGTGAGGGAAGAGGGTG
This sequence comes from Aotus nancymaae, assembly GCF_030222135.1. Taxonomy (NCBI): domain Eukaryota; kingdom Metazoa; phylum Chordata; class Mammalia; order Primates; family Aotidae; genus Aotus; species Aotus nancymaae. Next base: position 57,773,659 of record NW_026988425.1, on the reverse strand, counting down.
TGTCTGTGTAAGGTCTGTTCTTGCCGAGGACGAAATGAAGAAACTGAGGCCAGCACGAAAATAATCCAATGCAAGGGGTTTTATTCAGGCTCCCGGACGAGGTTCTGCGGCCCGGACAGGAAGGGCCGGAGAAGTCGCGCAGACTCCTCTCATGCACGGGGTTTTATAGGGAGTGGAGGCGTCCGATTGGCTGTGGCCAAGGTGAGTGGGACAAAATGGAGGGGAGTGGGACCCGGATGAAACAAAATGGAGGGGAGTGGGACCCGGATGAAACAAAATGGAGGGGAGTAGGACCCAGATGGTGGGGAGTGGGGCCCAGATAGGACAAAATAGTAGGCAGGGAGTGGAGCCTGGATGGGACAAAATGGTATCAGGTATGTCCTGATGGGGCTTTTTTCCCGGGCTCCCGGCGGTGGGAGGGGAGGAGGAGGCGTGTCTGAGCTCCCGGCAAGGGAGGGAGGCGTGTCTGAGCTCCCCGCGAGGGGAGGAGGCGTGTCCGAACGCCCCGCGAGGGGAGGGGGCGTGTCCGAACGCCCCACGAGGCAGCCAACCTTACAGTCTGAGCTCCCCGCGAGGGATGGGGTGCGTCTGAGCTCCCGGCAAGGGAAGGGGGAGCATCTGAGCTCCCGGCGAGGGAAGCGGGGAGTGTGCGTGAGCTCCCGGTGACGCAACCAGCCTTACAGAAGGAAGAAAAGAAGGAGGGAGGGAGGGAAGAAAAGAAGGAAGGACAGAGGGAGGGAACGGGTCCTGCTGGTGAGTGCTTTATGTATTTGAATGAGCTCTTACTTGAAACCTTAAAACAATTGCATTTGATTTTGAAATTCTTTCAGATATTAATAATAATTCATTAAGTATCTTTGTTCCTTATAGTCAAGTCAACTTCAACAATAAATGTGGGTCTAAGTGAAAATGTCTGTGCTGAAAATAGTGTTCTCCCTTCAAAGTACCACACATCTTCACTGGCCATATACATACACCCACTTGATATAGCTTTCTCCTGTGACTTTTCAGGAATGTAATTTGTATTATATAAGTTTATACTTTTTAATATATAATAAACTCATATTAATAAGGTTTTACAGTAGGTTAGGAATGTTAACTGGATATTAAATTCATATGAACTATTTCATTGTTGTTATTGTTATTATTTTTTGAGACAGGGTCTTAACTCTGTCACCCAGGCTGAAGTTCGGTGGAGCTATCATGGCTCACTGCAGCCTAGATCTCCCAGGCTCAAGTAATTCTTCCACCTAAACCTCTTGAGTAGCTGGGACTTTAGGTGCACACGATCATGCCTGGCTAATTTTCCTGATTTTTTTTTGTTGGTAGAAATAAGGTCTCACTATGTTGCCCAGGCTGATCTTGAACTCCTGAACTCAAGCAATCCTCCTGCCTCAGCTTCCCACAGTTCTGGGATTACAGTCATGAGACACTGCACCCAGTCCTTGTTGTTGTTGTTTTAACAAATAATATTTAAGTATATAAAGAGAGCAATGAATTTTCCCTTGGAAATACCTCATAAGCTCAAAATGCACTTCACCAAATATTTAAATTTCTCTTTGTGTCACTGCTTTTTTAAACTGCCTGGATTACCACATTGTTGAGCAGACTATCAAAACATTAGCCAAATTTTTCCTAGTATTTAAATCATACAATTCTCTAAGATATCCCACAGAAATGAAGATTTGAAGCCTGGCTTAGGCTGAAATATTCACCTTGGACATTCCCTCTTATTTACATTTCAACATGACATCTTAGTTGTCTTGAGGATTTTCAATTTCAAATACTAAAAATTTTGTACAAAGAATGAAGTATCATTTATATATACTGAAGACTCTAATACTCCAAATTATTTCCATATGCAGGGGAACAGCTGGTAGATCATAAAAAGCAGAAATATTTTTGAAGTAGTGCTGAAACAGTTGGAGGGTTCACATAAGAAAGTGAATACAAACTGTAGCTTTTGAAATATCCACCAGAGAGTCCTGTTCTGGAAACGAATGCTAGGGTAACTCTTACAAGCCGAACATTTCCTACTAAGATCTTCGAATCCAAAGAAATCCTTATTTTTCTTCCCCCCAAAAATCTTCGTAGTACTGTGTTTACATTTTGGGATATTAGTCAAAGCTCTTGCCCACCTCTCTAATAAAAAGAGCCAGGCTATGAAAAAAGGATTTAGTATATTGCGTATGGTAACAAGAATGCCTTTAGCGCTGAAATAACCAAGACCAGAGTTCTCGATGGTAACATGACATACTGCAAAGTTTGACCAATGCCAACACAGTTTACCTGAGGCCAGTGGTCAAGGATGTTGTTTGCCTGAGACTGCTGAAACATCTGGGGATGGAGGGCATGATCCTTTGCCAAAAGATATAAGCTCTTTAGACAGATATTCTTTTGAAGCAGTCTGTTTCGATCAGACTGAACCAGTGGAAGAAAGAAAGAGGGTTACCACAGACCTAAAGTCAGATGTGTTTCTTGACTCCCGTCTCCCTGTCTTCAGCAACTCCCTTTTCTGATTTGACTTTTTGTCCATTGCCTCTCTGCAGGATGATTTCTTTCATATTATTTCTGTTTATTTTCTAAGGTATTTCTAAATTCTTATTTTAATTCCTTCCTGTTTCTACCCATATTGATTCAAAATTTCTGATGTTTTTCTAGCATGACTTTTATTATTTTCCTTTTTTTAGTGGTATCACTTATTGGTTTGTAACTTCTTTCTCTTGCAACATCACCTTTTTTCCCTCCCAGTAAAACAAGTAAACTATCCGCACATGCAATTTGTGGCTCTGGTGGTGATGAGGTGTGACTACAACTTGTATGCATGAAAAGTTTTGCAAATTTACTTTTTTCAGTAAAATGGAAGAACATCTGCAAGTGACACCTAACTCTGCATAGTGTATTAATTAGCAATATTATGGCAATATCAATGATTTTTTCCTAACAATGCAAAAATTCTAAATCATGCTCAAAAAAACAAGGGTTCACTTTGTTGTTGTTTATTTTTTTTTTACCATGTCTGTGACTTTTTTACTTTTTAAATCAACTTTATTAAGGTAAAGATTACATACAATATAATTCACCAAACTTATTCAAACTCAGTCTTTTTAACAGCACAATTGAGGTATAATTCAGATACAATTAGCTGTACATATTTAACATGTATATCTGAATAAGTATATACCTCTGAACCCATTACCACAATCAAGATAATAAATATATAAATTACCACCAAAAGTTTCTTCATCTCTTTTGTAATCACAACTCCAGCCCTTTACCACCACCTCCACCCTTTCCTAGTTAACTACCAATATGATTTCTGTCACTATAGATAGGTTTGTATTTCTAGAATTTGAAATAGATGAAATCATATAATATTTAGTCTTATTTTATCTGGATTCATTCACAGTGTAATTGCTTTGAGATTTATTCACTTGGTATCATGGATCAATAGTTCATTTCTTTTCATTGCCAGTAGTGTCTTATTGTATAAATATATCATAATCTGTTCATACATTCACCTGGATATACTTGTGGGTTCTTTTAAGATTTTGACTATTACAGATAAAGCTGCTGTAACATTTTTAAACATGGAAAATTTGTGGGTCTGAGGAAATGATTTTTGTTTGTTTTCTTTTGAGATGGAGTTTCACCCAGTCTGGAGTACAATGGCACCATCTTAGTTCACTGTAACCTTTGCCTCCCTGGTTCAAGTGATTCTCCTGCCTCAGCCACCCAAGTATCTGGGATTACAGGCATGTGCCACCACACCCGACTCATTTTTGTATTTTTAGTAGAGGCAAGGTTTCACCATGTTGGCCAGGCTAGTCTCAAACTCCTGACCTCAGGTGATCCTCCCACCTTGGCCTCCCAAAGTGTTGGGATTACAGGCGTGAGCCACCGTGCCTGGCCTGTTTTTCTTTTGAGGGTCCCTGTTTAAAAGTAAGTGATTCATTGGAGGTCAAGACGAAGTGGCTAGTACAGTAGCTTATGGAAAGGAGAGTCAATCTTCTTTGTTGGCTGTAGAAGAAGAAGATCAGAGAAGGAAGTAAAATTTGAAAGCTAGCACTTGCATCTTTAGAAAAAAAATAAAGAAATGCTTATTGTTGGTGGGAATGTAAATGAGTACAACCTTTATGGAAACCAAAATGCAGATTTCTCAAAAAACCAAAAACTACCTTTTAATCCATCAATCCCACTAGTGGGTTTCTACCCAAAGGAAAAGAAAGCCTATTGCAAAAAGATACCTGCACTAGTGTGTCATAACAGCACTATTCGCAATAGCGAAGACATGGAATCAACATATTTATATAACATTTTCTTTACCCAATCATTCATTGGTATATACACACACCATATTTTTGTACATGTATAAAATATACCTAAATACATATACACTTAAATACTATTCAGGCATAATAATGAAATCATGTATTTTGCTGCAACAAAGATAGAACTGGAAGCCATTATACTAAGTAAAATAACTCAGAAACAGAAAGTCAAATACCACATGTTCTCACTCACAAGTGGGAGCTAAATATTGTGAACACATGAAAATAAAGTGTGGAAAAATAGACATTGGAGACCTGGAAGAGTGGGAGGATGGGAGGGGGCTGAGGGATAAGAAATAACTTAATGGGTACAATGTACATTATTTGGGTGATGGTTGCACTGGAAGCCCAGACTTCACCACAATGCAATATATCTATATAACAAAACTGCACTTGTACCTCTTAAATTTATACAAAAGTTATCTTCATACCAATTGAACAACACCTCATTTTCTCTTCAATTTGTATAAAAATAACACCAAAATCAAGGTGATACACGTACGCATCACCTCCAAAAGTCCTCTCTCTCTCTCTCTGTGTGTGTGTGTGTGTGTGTGTGTGTGTGTGTCTGTCTGTCTCTGTCTCTCTCTCTTTTTGGTGGTGGTAAGAACACCTAACATCTATCGTCTTACATTTTTAAGTGCACAATAAGATACTGTTATCTATAGGTGCTATATTTTAGAGCAGACTTCTAGAACTTATTTATGTTGTATAACTAAAATGTAGGACTCTGGAGGTTTTCATAAAAAGAGATGGCATTAGATATTTTACAGAGTGTCCAGTGAGGTTTGAAGCGAACCTTACCTTGATCATAGATTAAAGAAGAAACCCCAGGAAACATCTGGATTTACACCAAATGGTGCCCATTACATTGTCACCTCTTTTTATATGATAAAAGATTCTTATTGAGCAATTTTGTATGAGGCATTTAAGTGAGGATCAGGGTCCACAAAGATAGCTCCTAGTGTCTGTAAGGTCTGGATACATAATAGGACTTTGACACAAATTTTTGAACAATGAATAGATCAATGGAAGCATCCTAAAAATTTACACCTTTTCAGTAAATGGATTTAAAAATCTCAAATATACATACATATATGTAAACTTTGGCTCATAAGGGTGGCTTAGGCATCTTTTTTGGCTTCTAATATTTCATGTTGGTGAAAATATGTTAGAAAATAATCATTTTGAGCAACCTCTGACAAAAAATGTGAGGCTTTGATTTTCCACTTCAATAGGATCAGAAGTGAGTCCATGAGATGAATGACTGTAGCCTCTCAGTAAGTAAAGATGCTTTGTAAGTCATTGCTCTTCACAGCAGAAGTGGAGGAGAAAGTCTTCATAAATTCACCATTTTTGGAAACGCTTTCTGAGGTGAAACTTATCTTAGAATTATGGAAGGATTTGTAGAACTTTTAGGTAATATCCCTATATATGCTTTAATTTTTTTTCACTGGGCAAAAGAATTTCAAGTAAGCAAGGTTTCACTAACTATTATCAACATTTATTAACCCATGAAAATCAGTGGTTTTTATTTTCTGAGATTCTCAGCTTACATGTCTTCAGGCTGGTCTGGGAATAATTAAAATTTTGTTTAAGACATTTAACATCCTTCAGAAGTATCATTACTATTAACTAACACTAATACTGCTAGTACTAATCACAAACTTGTTTCATTATTATTTGTACTATTCTTTTTTTTTTATTATATGTTAAGTTCTGGGTACATGTGCAGATCGTGCAAGTTTGTTGCATAGGCATACACTCGCATTGGTGGTGCATTGCTGCATCCATCACCCTGTCATCTGCTTAGGTATTTCTCCTAATGCTATCCCTCCCCAATCCACCTACCAGCTGCTATCCCTCCTGTAGCCCCCCAGCCCCCAGGCTCTGGTGTATGATGTTCTCCACCCTGTGTCTATGTGTTCTCATTGTTCAACACCCACTTATGAGTGAGAACATGCATTGTTTGGTTTTCTGTTCTTGTGTTAGCTTGCTGAGAATGAAGATTTCCACCTTCATCCATGTCCCTGCAAAGGACATGAATTCATCCTTTTTTATGGCTGCATAGTATTCCATGATGTATATGTGGCACATTTCCTTTATCCAGTCTATCTTTGATGGGCATTTGGGTTGGTTCCAGGTCTTTGCTATTGTAAACAGTGCCGAAGTAAACATACATGTGCATGTGTCTTTATAATGGAATGATTTATAATCCTTTGGCTATATTCCCAGTAATGGGATTGCTGGGTCAAATGGTTTTTCTATTTCTAGATCCTTGAGGAATCACCACACTGTCTTCCACAATGGTTGAACTAATTTACACTCCCACCAACAGTGTAAAAGTGTTCCTATTTCTCCACATCCTCTCCAGCATCTATTATCTCCAGATTTTTTAATGATTGCCATTCTAACTGGCGTGAGATGGTATCTCAGTTTGGTTTTGATTTGCATTTCGCTAATGACCAGTGATGATGAGCTTTTTTTCATATGTTTGTTGGCTGCATAAATGACTTCTTTTGAAAAGTGTCTGTTCATATCCTTTGCCCACTTTTTGATGGGGTTGTTTATTTTTTTCTTGTAAATTTAAGTTCTCCATAGATTCTGGATAGTAACCCTTTGTCAGATGCGTAGATTGCAAAAATATTTTCCCATTCTCTTGATAATTAAATTTAATTTTAAGTTCTAAGATACATTTTCAGGATGTGCAGGTTTGTTCCATAGGTTAATGTGTTACATGGTGGTTTGCTGTACCTATCAACCTATCACCTAGGTATTAAGCCCCACATGCATTAGCTATTTATCCTGATGCCCTCCCTTCCTCCACCCTGCCTCAGACAGGTTCCAGTGTGTGTTGTCCCCCTTCCTGTGCCCATGTGTTCCATTGTTCAGGTCCCATTTATAAATGGGAACATGTGGTGTTTGGTTATCTGTTCTTGTGTTAGTTTGCTGAGGATAATGGCTTCTCAAACTTTTTAAAATCAACCTTTGCCTCTTCAGTATCTATTCATTCAGTCTGTAGATTAACTACCGTCTTTGCTGTCTTCCTTTTCTGCCCCAGTCCACCTTCCAGGATTTTTGTATTCTAGTATTTGAAGGTTGAGAAAAGGAAATTCACACATCAAATAGCATTATTAAAACTGTGGTGTAGGATTGCAACTATACATAAAAGTCGTAACAAATAGTCAACTTTGTATAACTGTGCAGCAAAAAAAATTCAAAGCCCGAAGATAGAATATGCCATTGTATGCATATACAATTTACTTTTTAATTAGAAATGAAACAGTATTACCAAAGCTTTTTGTCAATATGTTTGTAATAACATTTGTACCTCTACTGGCTAAGTTTCCCAGGTTCATCTGCAGATTTATTTTATTAACACTCTTTGGTTTGCACTGCTTTAATCAATTAGGATACATGATTACATATGTTATAGCCAAACACATGCAGAGAACCATACATGCTGTATTTTTTATTTAATTTTAATATAGGTTTTGTTAGAGTGACACCTTTTAATACGAAGAACCACCTTTTTTTGGTGATAGTTGTTCATTGATATAATTATTGAGGTATTTGATGTGATGTTTTAATCAATATTGAGTTAAAGAATACAATACAAATAAATCACACCACCCCTCACACACACATTGAAGTTTGAACCATATGAAATTGTCAATATTCAACTGTTTTTGACCTAAAAATGGTCAAATCATATGAAAGACCATAATATCTACTAAATGAACCTGTTTAATTGGTTAGACATGGCTTAAGAGATGTACTCTGAAGAAAGCCAAGCATTTCTCAAACAGGACTGTGTAATTAAAATCTTCCAAAACTAATCTTAGAAAAGAGCCTTCTAATAATTTATTGAAATACCACAATTATACAATGTGCCTAACAAAAAATAGAGGCAATTATAAGAATTTTTTTTTAAAAAATGATATTGAAAAAAAATATGCCGTTGACTTTAAAATCCTTGTGAGTATTCCTTGAGGATTGCTTTTAAAATCCTGCTCCATGGAAGCAATTGCTTATTAGTTGGCTCCATTTCAGTTCAATGCTGAACTGAAAGGCTCCATCTCATTACTGTGCTCACTGGTACCTTTTCAAAACTTCCTTCTGAAGCCTTTTCCAAAAAGCATCATTAAAAATTCAATACACAAATAAGTCATCTCATTTGTCCCCAAGTGTGGTATGTGCATCTGCAGTTCTGAATAAAGTATAGTATGATAGTACTTCAAAGAGCAAATAGGATAAACATAGGACCAATTGGCCAATCTAAAATAATTCAGCTTCGATTTAAAGAGATAAGTAAAAAAACAAATACCTTTCTTTCCTTTAAGTAATTCACGTTTAGATTGTGGTAATATGTGCAGAGTAGTTGCAAATAGAGCAAGGCATTAAAACATCCATCATAAATCCTCTTTTTTCTTTCTTTTCAAAGGCAATTTCTCACCCTTTATCTGGCTTTTTAAGTAGGTTGATTATAATAATTCCTATGTGTCCTTCTGGAATGCAGTGGTGAGCCTACAAATGTTTTCTCATAAAATTATGAAAAAAATAGGGAACTGGAAAGTATATATGAAATGGGGGAAAATAACCCACAGATACAGGGAAATGAGGATAAGGAGGAAAGGCTAAACACACACACAAAAACCAAATCCCTCTCAGCTGGTGTGTTCAAAAACCATTCTTATAATTTGAAAATCAGTACAATATATGTTGATGAAAGAAAGAGCTTTGGTTTGTGCAAAATGACTACTGTGAATGTCAGAAAGAATTTTGCTTACCACATGAAATGAAACACTTTTGAGCTCTTGTGTGAATAATGTAGCCTAATATGTCTCAGAGACTCCTACAGGATAGTCCCGTTCAGTCTGAACTCTAGGGAAGGAGCATAGCAATATTAGGAAAAAGGGAGCGAGGAATTAAAAATAAAAACCAGTGTCAGAAAGTAAGAGGTTAATGATAAACATCATAGTGAATAAAAGAAAACAAGGCCAGGCGCGGTGGCTCGCGCCTGTAATCCCAGCACTTTGGGAGGCCGAGGCGGGTGGATCACAAGGTCAAGAGATCGAGACCATCCTGGTCAACATGGTGAAACCCTGTCTCTACTAAAAATACAAAAAATTAGCTGGGCATGGTGGCGTGTGCCTGTAGTCCCAGCTACTCAGGAGGCTGAGGCAGGAGAATTGCCTAAACCCAGGAGGCGGAGGTTGCGGTGAGCCGAGATCGCGCCATTGCACTCCAGTCTGGGTAACAAGAGCGAAACTCTGTCTCAAAAAAAAAAAAAAAGAAAAAAGAAGAAAACAAATTCTTTAATTAATTTGTATGGTTTTTCTAAATTTGAAAGTCTACTCTATAAACTTCTACCAGAAAGTAGAATTCAGTAAATATTTATGTGGTCATATTCTATGATAGGCATAGGTTTAGTTGATAGTTTCTACCCTAAGGACCTAGTATCTAACAAGGAGAGAGAGAAGTAAGCCAATCATTTTAACATGCTCTAATGAAGATATAAATATGAAAGTACTGGAGAATATAAAATGGAGAAAATCAAAGCTGTTGAGAGATTGAGTCGAGGCAGGCTCTTGGAGGTTGTCACATTTGACAAAATTCAAAAGGAATTTGGAAATGCACCCTGGAATTAACTAGGAGGAAAACGTGATGGGAAAAGGCAAAAGAAAAAGTATGTTGAAAGCCATAACATAGAAAAGCATGGAGTGTTTGGTAAATTACATGTGGTTTGTAAAGCTGGATTGTAGAGTATGGATGGGACAGTAATATTGAACCTCTTCTAGCTAATAATAGCCGTACAATCATGCCACATAAGCACCAAGCTAAAATGTCAATCTAGAACCATGTCTTTCCCTCCTCTAAGGAGGCCTAAAGAGACTCATTTCCTCACAAGCCCCCTACAGAGCTAAGGATACTTCCCAATGAGAAGACACATTGACTGCATTCAGAATGTGGCTAGCTGGCAAGTAAACTTTTATATTTTTTTTTCCCACATCTCAAGGTTCTTCCTGCCTTTCTAAGAGGAGGAACTGGAAAACTTTTTTTTCTATGATGGTCTCATTACAATGCTTTGTCCTGTTGCATATGTGAATGCTTCCCTAAATGTAGAATATTTTCAGGAAGACATACCAGGGGATATCTGGCTAAGAGTTTTTAAGTGAAAACAGCTTCTTGAGTCACCCAGGGTTTCTCCAGGTAGACATACTTTGGTAGTGTCGATGGCAGTCCATCTGTATCTAGTGAGCCCTCCCAGATTGGTAAAGCCATGGTTGCTTACTAAACCTCTTAATCGCAAAAGACCTCATCTTAAAATCTCAGAGACTGCTTTATATGGTCACTAAATTTGTCTTTTTCAAACTTGACTCCTGGCTTTAATATTTGTGTTTCAAGTAACAATTTCGTTTTATGTTTCCAATATTATTTTTGCATTACATACTTTACTTCATTGACTGTAAAATAGTATTTATTGTAAAATATTTTATCTACTGCTAGCATAGAAGAAATATTGCTAACTAAATCAATATACTACTCTTATCACTTAGAATCTTTACATTATACTGTAAGAAAAAACATTCAAAAGAAATGTAATCATATACTCCTCTTGTGAATACATAAAAATGAAAATATAGTATTTTGATTAAGATAATTTAAAACTTTTTCACATTTCAAATTTGCAATCTTTATACTGTAAAAATAAAACTTACTTAAAAGAAATGTAATCATATACTGCTCTCATGAATATATAAAAAGAAAACACAGTACTCTAATTAAGATAATTCCAAAACTTTTTCACATTTCAAATTTGCAAACTTTGAGTACCTGTTCAGCTGAGCCGATGACATATTTTTCCAGACAGAATCATCCTCTGTGCTACCAAGAACATTGAAAACAACATTTTTAAAAAGGTGTTCCACTTGACTGCTGTCTGGTTGTTTAAAAGCAGCAAATTTTAGACACATTCTGTATTAATAGATATTAAAATGTGAGGTAAAATGATATACTTTGAATTGATGAAATACTGCATGTACTATTGACTGAGCATAGCACATGGACAGTCTCATAACTTTGTAAAATGACCAGTTTATGGGAATGTCCAATCAACCATATATGAAGCTAGAAAAAAATGGAGCAGAACAGCAAGACCAGAGTCTACCTATAGCAAGAACGTTGCATGGAACAGAGTAGGTCCTGAATAAATCAGTTTTGAATGAATGAGTCCCAATTCTATGGCAGAATTTAGCATTGCCTCGTACTAATTTATTTGTATCAGTAATTACTTCAACAACCCATGTATTAACTAGAGAAAACTTTGACTTGCCCTGAATATATATTCAATATTCTTTTCATTTTAAATAACCAATATCTTTGGTTATTCACAAATACTATAAATAAAGAGTTTGAATACACAAAAGCAATGGTGATGACTGAGGGAGCTTTTGCAATGTGTGAAGGTCATGCAATGATACAGCATGCATACATGTATATGCTTGGATTAAAATGTTACACTTAGATTCTCATGCTGTACCAACTTAGCTAGCCTATGAATCAGTAGAAAATAAACTAACTAAATAACTAATAGTCTGACTAAAGTGGGCTAAGGACTTGAATAGTCACTTCTTCAAGGAGACATATAAATACCATCAGGTATATAAAAAGATGCCAACCTTACCAATCAGGGAAATGCAAATTCAAACCACAATGAGATATCATTTCACACCTGCTAGGACGGCTGTTTTAAAAAAATATTAAAAAATAGTGTTGGTGAGTATGTGGAGAAATTGGAACCCTTGTACATTGTTGGTGATAATGCAAAATGATGTGGCATATATACACAATGGAATATTATTCGACTTTAAAGATAGAACATTTTGCCATATGATACAACATGGATGAACTTGAAGGGACATAATACTAAATGAAATAAGTCAGGCAAAGACAGACAAATACTTCATGACTCCACTTACATGAGGAATCTAAAACAGTCAAACTTAGAGTAAAATGGTGGTTGCCAGGGGCTGGGAGAAGGAGGAGGAAATGGTGAGTTGGTAATCAGTAGGTAACAATGTGCAGTTATGCAAGATGAATCAGTTCTGGAGATCTGCTGTACAACATTTAATCTATAATTGATGATACTGTATTTCTACATCTCCTAAGAGGGTAGATCTCAAGTGTTCTTGCCATAATAAAAAAAAGTTGATTAAACAAAAAGGGAAATAAGAGCCTGCTTTAAGCTTATTACACTAAAATACTTGACATATGTCTGTATATGAAGAATTTACTTGATTACATATTTTTTTGAGATTGGCTCACCTGTTTCATCAAATACTATAATTATAACAATTCTTTCATAATTAAGAACAGAAACATCTTTGTGATTCTTTGTCTTCCTTTGAGCTTTATTGATTGTTATAGCCTCTGAGATTTTATACTAGTGTGCAACAATAATCCTTGGGCTATATGCTAACATTTGTTATAGCAATGTGATTTGATGTCAAGTACAATCAGAGTCCATATGTTGATTGGCTAATGTAAGTTACCCTGGTATTGCTGTATTGGTTCATTTTCACACTGCTGATAAAGGCATATCCAAGACTGGGTAATTTATAAAGAAAAATAGGTTTAATGGACTCACAGTTCCATAATACTGGGGAGGCCTCACAATCATGGGGGAAGGTGAAAGGCACATATTACATGGCAGCAGACAAGAGAGACTGAGAACCAGGTGAAAGGAGTTTCCCGTTATAAAACCATCAGATCTTGTGAGATTTTCTCACTACCATGAGAACAGTATGGGGGAAACCATCCCCATAATTTAATTATCTCCTACCAGGTCCATCCCACAACATGTGGGAATTACGAGAGCTACAATTCAAGATAAGATTCGGGTGGGGACACAGCCAAACCATATCAACTGCCAAGACTAGATGTCAGTCACAGTAGACCTGCCTTTTTAATTTAAACAGATGTGTTTAGAGAAGAATTACTTGGAATACGGAGGATTAAAAATTATGTCACATGAAGAATATCAGGTACACAGACCAGAGATGTTTAGTCTTTAAAAGAAAGACAGAGTGGAGAGGGAATACCAAGATCTGGTAGTTTACAGTGTACAGTGAAGCCTACATGTACTTTTGAATGGCTTCAATAAGCAGAATCAAGGATGGAGAAAGATTTAGGTTTAGACTAAGGGCACATGTTCAGTGGTCATTGCTACCCAAAGATGGAGTAAACTGCTTCATGCAGCTACTGTCCTAGGATGGACAATTGTTAAGAATGCTATGGAGGTGACTCAAGCATCACTAGGTGAATTAACTAAGGGACAGAGCTTTTATGATACTCAGAAGATGAGAATCATGGTGGTCTCTATATAATGAAGATAATAGAGACATACCTCATTTTATTGCACCTGACTTTATTGTGCTTCACAGATATTGCTCTTTTGACAAACTGAAGGTTAGCGGCAATCCTGCATAGGGCTAATCTACTTGTGCCGTTTTTCCAACGTCATAGGCTCACTTTGTGTCTGTGTGTCACATTTTGCTAATTTTCATATTTAAAACATTTTCATTATGTTTATGTTCGTTAGGTAATCTGTGATTGGTGGTCATCAATGTTACCACTGTAATTGTTTGGGGACACCATGAACCATATCCACGTAAGACAGGGAACTTAACCAATATGTTGTGTGTGTTCTGACTGCTCCACTCACTGGCCATCTCTCCATTTCTCTCCCTCTCCTCGGGCTTCCCTATTCCCTAAAACATGACAATATTGAAATTAGGTCATTTAAAAACCCTACAATCTCCTCTAAGTTTTCAAGTGAAAGGAATACTCATGCTTGAAACCAAAAAAGCTATTCAGTATCATAAAAGTGCCCCGTGAATTATCAAGTGCTGATGTAGAAGAAGCAGCAAGTTATTCAGAAGATCTAGCTAACAGAATTAATGAAGGTGCTAAATAAACAACAGATTTTTCAGTGTAAACAAAAAAGCCTTCTTTTGGAAAAAGATGCCAGCTAGAATTTTCCCAGCTAGAGAGAAAAAGTCAATGCCTGGCTTCAAATCTTCAAAAGGCAGGTTGAATCTCTTTGTAGGAGCAAATGTGGCTGACGACTTTAAGTTGAAGCCAATACTCATTTACCATTCCAAAAATCTTAGGGCCCTTAAGAATCATGCTCAATCTCTGCCTGTGCTCTAATAAATGGAATAACAAAGCTTGGGTGATAGCACATATGCTTAGAACATGGTTTATTGAATATTTTAAACCTACTGACACCTACTTCTCAGAAAAAAATATTCTTTTAAAAATATTACTGCTCATTGACAAGGAGATTTATGTTGTTTTCATGATTGCTAACACAACATCCATTTTGTAGACCATTAATCAAGGATTCAAATTTGACTTTCAAGTCTTATTATTTAAGAAAATACATTTTATAAAGCTATTGCTGCCATGGATGATGATTCCTCTGATGACTATGGATGAAGTAAATTCTGAAAAGAATTCACCATTCTAGATGCCATTAAGAATATTCATGACTTATGGGAAAAGATAAAAATATCAACAACTCTCATAAATGACTTTGAGGGATTTCAGGCTTCTGTAGAGGGAGTAACTGCAGATGTGGTAAAAATAACAAAAGAACTATAATTGGAAGTGAAACCTGAAGACGTGACTGAATGAGGAGTTACTTCTTGTGGATGAGCAAAGAAAATGTTTTCTTGGGAAAGAATCTACTCCTGGAGAAGATGTTGTTAACATTGTTGAAATCACCAAAAAGGGTTTGGAATATTACCGAAACATAGTTGATCAAGCAGCAGCAGTGTTTGCAAGGACTGACTCCAATTTTGAAAGTTCTGTGGGTAAAATGCTATCAGACAGCATTGCATGCTACCGAAAAATCTTTTGTGAAAGGAAGATTCAACTGATGTACAAACTTAAATGTTACTTAATTTTAAAAAATTGCCATAGCCACCCCAAACAGCAACCACTACCCTGATCAGTCAGCGGCCATCAACATTGAGGCAAGACCCTACACCAGCAAATAGATTACAACTCTCTGAAGGCTGAGATGATCATTAGCATTTTTTAGCAATAAAATATTTTAAAATTAAGGTATATATTTTTTATACATAATGCTATTGCATACTTAACAGACCACAGTATAGTGTAAATCTAACTTTTATGTGCCCTGAGAAATGAAAAAATTTGTGTGACTCATTTTATTGTGATATTTGCTTTATTGATGTGGTCTGGAACAGAATCTGCAATATCTCCAATGTATCCAGGCTTATGGGCTAAAAATAAGTAATGATATCTGCAATGTGCAAATGCCTTGTGATATATATTAAGATAAAGTTTCTGAGAAATATTGCTATTTTAATTATACTCCCTCTCCCCTGACTTTTCATCATCTGCATTCTTTCCCATATTTCTGCTTGAATATCTAATCACTTTTTACAGGCCAGTCTAAGTAAGTGGCTCTTTCTTTAACAATATCTGTATTTAGACTGTCCCCAGTAGATTTAATTACTTCCTCATCTACATTCCTATAGTGTTCTGTACATAATTTGAGTAGAAAAGTTTTATGATTTTTGTGTGCATATTTTCTAATTTCCTCTGAAATGTGACTTCCTTAACAGAGTGTTGATTCACTGAAAGATTAATTTAATTTATGATATGCCACATAACTCATGGACCATGATTGTTGTGGGAAATTTCTTTGTCATTTTCTTGTACTCCTCCTACATAGTCCAGGCCTTTTGGCTAAAAGTTTTTCAATAGCAAATAGCCTTAGAGTCCAGAGATAGTGTATTCTACTCAAGAGATGTACAATCATCTTCCTCCTTCTGGAGACCCTTCATAATTTCTTTTTTTTTTTTTTTTTCTAAGACAAGATCTTGCTCTATTACTCTGGCTGGAGTGCAGTGGTGCAACCATGGCTGACTGCAGTCTCGACCTCCCATGCTGAAACAATCCTCCCACCTCAGCACCTCCATCTTCAATAGTTGGGAGTACAGGTACGTGCCACCATGCCCGGCTAATTTTTGTAATTTTGCAGAGATGTGGTTTCACCATGTTGCCCTTTTGCCCTTCATTATTTCTGGCTTAACACTGTTTTGCATGTATGTACACATGAATATGTGCATGAATGTAGGGGAGCAAAAGGAGAAAAGGAGGAAGAGATTAATATTAAATAGATAATTACACACCAAAATGTGCTAATTTCTGAAGTACAGCAAAGTGCTATAAGAATATAGAAGAAGAACAAGAAACTTCAAGGCTAATGAATACCGAATATTTTAAAGTGATTGTTAAAATACTGCTCAATCAGTTTTAAGATAAGGTGTGTGAAGAGTTCTCAGTAATTAAATCTGTTCAGTCATCTAGGGAGTTTCACTTTCCATAATGTGAAATCACAGACTTCCTCACTGCCCCTCACCCTCTTTGCAGTGAAAGATTTCTTCCTATGCTTAATTTCCAGGCATTATCTGATTCATTCAGCTTATATCCTTGTGAACAGAAAACACTCTCTTCTTGTTTCTCCCTGTTTTTCTCATCATCTCCTGGATGATGTGGGACTTTCTGTGACCCTGAGACCTCCCCTATGATTTGTATAAGAAAATAATAGCATAATAATGTACTTTTCTATAAGAACTATTTCCTTAAACAATATATTGTCAAAATTAGGAAAACAAACAGAAAAAGCAAATAAAAGCTGAATCAACCATACTCTTTATTGGAATTGCCTATCATCATTTTACCTGATCAATGCCACAGGTACCAGCAGTTAGTGCTTTCAGGGCAGTGAGATGGAAAACTATTTTAGCTTTCACCTTAGCAGATCTGGCTGTGAGATAAGTAGTGTGTTTTACCTTTTCCTTTCCTCTGTCTTCTTTTAGGCCCTGAGCACATTAGTGAAAAATCAATTTCCCAAGCTATGTATGAGACATACTTCTCCCCAGACCCACCCAGGGTCCCTAGACCGAGTTCCCCTCCTGACTCCTTCCTATGGGAATAACGGGATGGAGCTGAGGTTGAGGTAGAGCAAAACTGATTTCCTTAGGAGACAAGCATGAAGCTGAAGATAGTTACTAAAGTCTGGGAGGCTCAGTCCTAGCAAAGCCAAGCCAGCCTGATGCCCACACTCTCTGCCATGGTCACCCTTGATCAACAGGCATTCCTCCTGTTCTGTAAAATGTTGCAGGAGGAATATAAGAGTGTGAAGAACACCCTGAGAGGCTAGCCTCTTCCTTCAGTGCATGGTCCCAGCAAGACTAACTAGTTGAGACTGAGAGACCAGGTAAGCCACACAGATCAGTTCTCACCTGAGTTTGGAGCTGAGAGATAATGGATTAGTAACAACTCAACAGCAAAGAAAATCTCAGAAAGCCTGAACACCCTGGACACACTGACCAGTGTGTTCACAGCCATGAATCTCGATACTATAGGCCTGTGGTCAGGCATAACAGCTGACTATCTCAATGCCCAGTAACTGTTCTAGACACATAGATGGACTTGAATAGAGCATCCCAAAGAGACAATAGATTGCTGACCACCAATTAGTTCCTGACCACAGATTGCTTCCTCATCTGCACCCTGGGAACCCCTGCAATCCCACACCAGCTTCCTGTTGGGCTTTGAATATATAGGGCAGTAGAATTGAGGGGCAAGTTGTGATGACCCCAAGGTCTCTGTGGCCTACCCTCTACCCTGTGAAATATGTGATACATTTTCCCAAAAAACAACTAAGCTTGGTTTTCAAAATGGTTCTTACAGCCTATGAACACACAAGCATCTAGTGATAATTCTAATAATAGCTGTCATTGTTGAATACTTACTTTTAACAAATGCTGTTCTAAGCGCTTTCTCTCTCTTTCTCTCTATGTGTATGTATACTTCTTTCATATATATACTTATTTCATATTTAAAACAACCCCATGAGATAGGTCCAGTTGTTTTCTGTATTTAATAGGTGAGAAAACAGAGGCATGAGAAGTTAGCATCTTGCTGAGGGTTACAAAGCCGTAACTTACAAAGCCAGAAAGTGACCCTGTGCAGTTGGACTCCAGAGATTCCTTCTTAGCTACTATTTCCTATTCCATGTTTGATTTGTAAATGTTGACATTGACAGGTGGGGGGTAGAAGTGATGTTTCCATAAAAATATTGTTTCTAAATATTCAATTACTCTTTATAAAAAATTAACCTTGTAGCTTCTGTGTAACATTTAATATGTATTATATTGAATGAAAAATAATGCTTAAAAGGGCATAATATTATTATGTCCATCTCAGCCTGTTATAGAATAGGCTTTTGAAAGAATTTGATTTCTTTCTGAAATCTAGAAAATCCATACCACTTTTTTTCCTAAACACCAGAACACCTAGTTGTTGATAAAAACTTCCCAAAGAATTAGTTGAAGCTGATATTTTCAAAGATGAAATCTCACAGACAGAGGGCTGAAATCCATGTGTTAATATATAGGTATAATCTAGTAATAGTAGGGGTAAAGAATTAAGTGACAGGAGAAGAATCCTTTGACTGTTCTGGAGACCTTTGTCATCATAACATTTCTGCCTTCTTACTTATTTTGAAAGTATCAAGAGTATCAAGAAGAGTAAAGATCAGTAAGTTACTTCTATTTGTCACAAGTTCCTGACACAACTCCCCGAGTGAAGCTGACATGTGCACATTAAAGAACTTCTGACTCAATCTTTGGCTTTCAAAGTACTGAGCTAAATCAAGCCTATTAGAGAAGGGCAATTCATAAGAAAAAAGATATTTAAAGAAAACTGGCAGGAATTATTGAGACAGGTAGAAGAACTTTCTAAAATGTCCTTGGTGCACAACACTGGGATCTGACAGTATCTTCTTTAGTCAGAATGTTTGCAGATGACTTTCCCTGTACTCCCTCTATTATCCTCATCACTTTAGAAAAAGTGACTTTCAACCTCGACTGCACATTAAGGTTACTTGGGGAGCTTTAAAACATATACTTACCTGGGCCAGAGCTTCTGGTTTAATTGGTTTGGGATGTGGCCTGAGCATAGGGATTTGGAAAAGCTCCCAAGTGATTCTATATACAGCAAAAGTTTAAAACAAGTGCTAGAATTCTGTTATTCTAACTAACCTCTATTCCCAACACACACTCTGCCGCTTCCCCTCCCACTCCTATGCACATGACTTTCTCTCTCTTGCCCCAGTCCAGAACTATTGAGAGACATACATGCTGTAAGCAGGATGCTCTAACCTAAGAGATATTATATTAATTCACATAACTTAATTGAATACTGTTTAGCTTTTGTTATTGCTAGAAACATTGCATATACCATTGAAGCACATAGTTATTAACATCCCTGAAGTACAGATTATGATTGTCTGATAAGCCAGTTTGAATGTTTTTGAGTAAAATTTGCGGAGAAAATTCAAGAAAGAATGAAAATTCCTTTTAGTGACATATCCTAGAGAAACAAATTTTTATTTTCTGGCGTGATAACAAATGTCTATGAAAATAGAATTTACTGTTCATATAAATTTTGGCAAATAATTGGCAAAAATAAAGTTACACATTTTTTCCCTATAGAACTTGTTTAATACTTAATATTCTAACATGTATTGTGACTCTTCAAAAGTATCATGTTATTCTGTGTTCACAAACTTCAGCTCTTTTTATATTAATTAGGGAAATAATTTTTAGAACACTATTCATTTTCATATTCTTCTTTTTTACCTTCTCTTCATTCTAATTAAAGCTAGTAAACTTTCAAAAATCAAAATATGAGAAATTCCTATATTGAGGAACTATAAGGATGATTGAATACTGGATGTGCAAGTAGAAAAAGAGGATTTACATGATATGTCAAATATCATGAGGACAAATTTAGTGCCAGATAATAATTTAATACATTCAGTGTCTTGTACTTAGACGGACTGGATTATAGACATGTGGATGTAGCATACAAATGAATTGCTTCATGTATTTTTAGAGTTATTTGATAAAACTCTACAGATGTCCTTATTAGGTTCAGAACCTTCAGACAGCTGGAGAACTTTCCTATAAACCACTAATATAGTTGGAAAACATTTTAAATATTTTTCTTCTTTATTTAAATCTGAGATTTTTAATGGCATCCTCAAGGTCTTCTAAGATAATAACAATGTTGATAAATAAGGTACTTGTTTGATTTATTGCTGTAGAGCAAACTACTCTAACTTAATGGCCTTATGGGAATGAAAAATAGTGTGCCTGCTGTGGAAAACTGTTTGGCAGTTCCTCAAGAAGTTAAACACAGGATTTCCATATGACTCAACAGTTCCACTTCTGGGTATATACCCCAAAGAATGAAAAACAGTGATTCAAACAGATACTTGTACATCATGATTCACTGCAACATTATTCACAGTTGCCAATAGATGGAAACAGCTCAGGTATCCATCAACACGTTGATGGATAAACAAAATGTCCTATATATGCATATGATGGAATACTATTCAGCCATAAAAAAGAATAAAATTTTGATATGTGCTACAACATGAAGGGAGCTTGAAAACATTATGCTAAATATGCCAGACACAAAAAAATAAATGTTATATGATTTCACTTATAAGAAATATCTAGAATAGGCAAATTTATAGAGCTAGAGACTAATTTAAAGGTTACTGGTAGGCTGGGGAGACATACAGAATTATTGTTTAATGGGTACAGAGTTCTTGTTTTGAATGATGAAAAATGTTTTGAAATGAACACTCATAATGGTTGAACAATATTGCAAATATAATTAAAGCCACCGAATTGTATATTTGATAACAGTTAAAATGGTGAACTTTGTTACATATATATATATTTTAGCATGATAAAATTTTAAAAATGAAATATACTAGTGGCTTAAAATAGTAACCATTTTATATCCTCATGATTCTAAGGCTTAGGAATTTAGCCTGCCCTTAGTTGGGTAGCTATATTTTGTGCAGTATCAGCTAGTTTCTCAAGAGTCGTTGGTGGTTGTGACTACAAAATCCAAAATGGTTTTTCTTACATACCTGGAAAATGCCAGCAGGGAGCCCACCTGGGGTCTCAGTTAGGAACTTCTTTTCCATGTAGATCTCTTGACATGGATGCTTCAGCTTCCTCAACAAATGGATGAATTCCATTTGTTGGAATTGGCAGGTTTCAAGATTTAAAGGCAGGGTTTGCCATTCCCTGAAGGCTCAGGTCAGAATTTAATAGTTTGGATTCTATTGGTTAAAAACAAGTCATAGAGCCAGCCTAAATTCATGGGGAGGGAAAGATATTTCCCTCTCTTAATAGTTGAATGGAAAGATTACATTAATATGATCATGTAGGTTGGATGCTATTGTTACAATCATTTTTGGAAACATAACATACCAAAGTGTTAAATATGTTTTAGAGAATACTATCTGACCCTTGTTGACTTTTGCTCATGGAAAACGACCTCAGCGTCATAACACGTGACAACAAATTTAAGCCTATTTTACTATCTGAGGGAGAAAAAGATACAAATGTAAAAGTGGTCCTTACATGAAAGAGAATCAGTGATGAGACTAGACATCTGTGCTTCTACTTCGTAGCATTGCCCTAGTGTTCATCTGTCTTCTGAAGGTTTCATCTAACCTCTGTATCCGAACCATGTTTCCAGTGACCTATACAAACAAATGCCACTTTGTGTATTCTAGAGCAGTGCCATATGAAATAAGATATTTATCATAGTCTAAATGAGACAAGCATAATGCAGCAAGAAAAGAATTTAGAACCATAGACTCTTCATGAAACTATCCTACTCAACAAACACAAGTGCACATCACATAAGTCAGGAACACAGTTGTTTATATATTCCTCATAATTAAATATTTTAGATTCTAGATAGCCAGTTGTCTCAGTTACTTGAGAAAACTTTAAACTTTAAAATGACTTTTTAACATCACAATTCCTTGTCAAAATGTTTATACTCACATATGCACATATACACACATGCACACACAAAGTTCTGTGCTCTGCAGCTCTTCAGTATTTATAAGTTAGAGATTGCTCTTAACCTCTATTAATTTTTATTTAAGCTGATAACATTTTCTTAGCCTAAGAATTTTCCACCTCTAAAAGTTCCTCTCACCCCACACACCAAATTTTATCTCACAATGATCATGCTTGTGCTTGATCATGCTTTTATTCATTTGCATTATATGATAATTTCTTTGGGTGATAGATTATTTACTGCACAATTCTGTGCAATATTTGAGGTAAGAGACTTGCCATTTTCATGATTCTGCCCTAGTTCTTGGCTCTTTAGATTAAAAAAAAAATCAGAAGTCCCCTCCTTTGTTTAGATGCTTGAAAGTAATTTCAGCTCTGGCATCAGGCTTTCATTTTGTAATAAAAATATATAAAAAAATTCTTAACACAAAAAATTATGGTAAATTTTATTGAACACTTCATAGATGCCAGACCCTCAAGCACCCTATAAGCATTTTGTTATGCAATCTTCAAAATAGCTCTATAAATTAGGCACACTTTTAATTCTCATTTTACAAATAAGGATGTAGAGGTTTGTTACTTATATGATGTCATCCAGCTAGTAAGAGCCATGAATAGAAACTGGGTCTCATGGCTCTGGAGCCTAGGTTCTTCATTGCCACTCAAAGTCCTCACCATGAAAGTTTTCAGTGTGGGATCTGGCTTTATTCTCCTGCTCTTACTCTGTTAAGAAGGGTTACAGAGACTTCTATTTTAGAGCTAATGTTTAGGGAACATGTGCATCAGCTAATCATTTGTGGCTGAAAACAAAAACATCTCCACCAACTTTTTCTGAGTAAATGGAGTTTATTCTATTAAGCAATAAGTACATAAAGCAGCAACAATAAAATATACATGGCAGGACGCAAGTTAAGGCTCTCTTTCGTTATTTTCTGGCTCTCTTCAAATCTTTCCCAAGTCTTTATGAGAAATAATCCCGTAACAAGTCATGGCTGATCTTTTTGAACATACTCTATGTGACATTAGCTAAGTCTCCTATTATTGGGCCACAAATACAGATCTTGAAATGGCTCTGACACCATTCTAATGATCCATTAAAATACAATAGTATGTCTAATCCATTCACCAACTCAAGTATATGTTAAGTGTATTCCTTCAGATATTAACATGAATTCATTGATTGTGTCTACATATTTGGTCAACCTTAAAACTGGGCAAGGCTGGAGGTGGTGGCTCATGCCTGTAATCCCAGCACTTTGGGAGGCTGAGGCAGGTGAATCATGAGGTCAGGAGTTCAAGACCAGCCTGAACAACATGGTAAAACCCTATCTCTACTAAAATTACAAAAATTAGCCAGGTGTGGTGGTGTGAACCTGTAATCCCAGCTACTTGGGGGGTGAGGCAGGAGAATCACTTGAACCCAGGAGGTGGAGGTTGCAGTGAACCAAGATTGCACCACTGCACTCCAGCCTGGGTGACAGGGCAACTCCATCTCAAAAAAAAAGATGTACAAAATAGCAAAATATAATCAAGCCACAAATAAAGACCCAAGGTCAAATACAAGCTTGCAAGGTACCCATAGACAGATTAAAAAAAAAAAGCAATGTCATCACAGGCATTGGAGAAGAGGCAAATTATCTTCCTGCTTTATATGGAAAAGGGAAGATAATGCCTCTATCCAGCTCTGCATGTGCTGTATGTGCTTATGCAGGACAAATGAATATGATGCTTCTACATAAACATGCATTTGAATATTCATTTGGTTGATTGTTCTTTCTTATTCATTTGTAGTTTCAAATAGAGAAATGACATTATTTTATTTAA
The DNA here is from genome assembly GCF_030222135.1 of Aotus nancymaae. NCBI lineage: Eukaryota > Metazoa > Chordata > Mammalia > Primates > Aotidae > Aotus > Aotus nancymaae. Next base: position 57,749,496 of record NW_026988425.1, on the reverse strand, counting down.
GAAATGTCAATGAGCATCAACTGGGGAAGAGATATTGTAGTAAATACTGGGAAAGAGATTCACATTATTTTCAAGAGATGATGAACAGATGGTTACCACATAAATCGATGGGAGATTTAATAAAGAACTTGTAAGTCCATATGTGAAGGTAAATTGAAACATTCTTAGGAGTCTTTTTGACAGCTGTTCTCCTATGAGGGACAAACTCAGTTTCACTCTGAACATATAATGAAATGTATAAATTTAGTTATACAGATTATTAAAGGATGCTGTGTGTTTGTACAGACGAAGTTCAATAAGTTCTCTCTCTGTTTTTATAGTGAGAATATGTGTTATATACAAAATCCTATGGGTTATTTCAATGAAAGTAAGCACACCTTGTATGAGAGGGAAGGGAAGACTTAATTTTAAGAAAACATCTGTAAAATATTCCTTTCTTATACAGTGAATACTGTTAATGAAGTCAATGGAAATATACATAGGCCTTAAATAGGAGAAGCTATATGAAAATCTAGGAGGCCAGGCATGGTGGTTCATGCCTGTAATCCCCACACTTTGGGAGGCTGAGACGGGTAGATCACGAGGTCAGGAGATCAAGACTATCCTGGCCAACATGGTGAAACCCTGTCTCTACTAAAAATATAAAAATTAGCTGGGCATGGTGGCACGTGCCTGTAATCCCAGCTACTCGGGAGGCTGAGGTAGGAGAATCACTTCAACCGGGGAGTCGGAGTTTGCAGTGAGCCAAGATCACGCCACTGCACTCCAGCCTGGTGACAGAGATTCCATCTCAAAAAAAACAGAAAAGAAAATCTGGGCACACCTCATTTTTTTCCCCTCAGGATTTAGAGAAAATATGTGAAGAAATTAGGACATGTACAATGATTGCAGTGAAGCGATAAAAACAAGGAAACTAAATCTCAGAGGCTTAACCTAACAAGCCTAATTTTTCACTCACACTACATTTATTGTGAGTTTCTGAGAGGTACATTCTAGACCATCCTCACTTCAGGACCTCAGCTGACAGAGCAGCCACTCTCTGGTACATTGCACATCATTGCTGTGGAAGAAAAAGAGAAAATAGTGAGCGTGTACTGACTCTTAAAGCTTTTGTCCAGAGTAACACAACTTCACTTCATTTTTGTTTCATAGGCAAAAGAAAATCACATGGCCATAGCTGATTTCAGAGAGGTGGTTAATTATGTTAAAAAGGTAAACTAAGGTGTAATCAAATTTTAAATAATTTATATGAGCAAACAGCAATTCATGAATCCAGCAGCTCCAAGCCTGAAATGTTCTGAGGGCTCCATTGAGGAAGCATTATGGACAAGCTTTTAGAGTGAATGCAGACATAATAAAGAAGAAATTATTTGGCTGGTTACAGTTACAAAGTTGCCTTACTTGGTATGTCCTATGGAAAGTTGCTAGTTATGCAATGAAAAGTTTGTTGGGTGCTTGTGATTGGTTGAGCTTGAGTTCTGTTTTTAATATAGAGATTTATAAGAAATAGCTCAAGTTAAGTTTGGCTTGTGTTTGCAAATCAAGCAAGGTTAAGGTCACTGGTGAAGTCTAACTGGCCTTGTCTTCTCAAGAATTCTTTAGGTTTTATCTCTATTTTAATTTAGTTGCACAATTATAATACTATCATCTGGCTGAAAGATGAGAGAGAAACAACTACTTGTCAATTGTCTTAATGATTACCCAACATATTTAATGTGAAGTTTCTCTTTTACCTAACCTGACTTCACTCTTTGTAGTATACTATGCAAAATGCATCTTATAACCTCAAAAATTAAACAAAAAAGAAAGCTGCTATGCAATGACATGTCATTATTACTTATCCAATCTACCATGATATTGTATGGTATCCAATCTACCATCATATTGTACACTTCCGCTTTTCCTCCTAATTCAAGAGGAAGAAAAGAAGTGTCATTGTTATTCATTCTTGCTGAAAAGGACCTTATAACAAATCATGCTGGGTGGCCTCTAATGGAAGCCTGGATGGACCAGATGCTTCCTCATTGGCATGCAGAGCAATGTGCTGCAGGACTCAACTGAGATACTGTACGCAGCAAAGATGTTGAGAAGTAATTCTTTAGTGCTTTCAAGTAATCAAGGGCTGTACATGAGAAAAAAAGTATAACAAATTATAAATAATCCTAACATTCCACTAAAGAAGAAAGTGATGTGTATTTAGCAGTGGGCATAGGTAGAAGAGGAACAAGCATAAAACCCAATGAGAAGTCTGCAGAAGCATTTACTACTGTCCTCAATCAGGTACATCACCTGTGTCCCACCAATTAGGAGATCCCTCTTATGTAGAGCAATCATCACTGCACAGCCTTGTGATTTAAAAAGAAAGAAAAAAAGGTACATAACATTTTACATTTCCCTGACTTCCATATCAATGATCCCCCTTACCAAAGCAAATGGAATTAATTGGTATCCAAGTCAGGGAAATGTAAAATGTTAATAATTCATAACAATATGAATTACATCTGGATTCAGCAGGGTAAAAACTCACTGAAAGATGGGAATATGGGAATGATATTTGAGAGAGAAAAGAGAAATTCCCAGCTTTCTAGGGTTAACCCTGAAGTCAACACTGACAAAATAGAGCATGTTATGTATTCTGCACAACTATAGGTACAAAAATGGCTTGCAGAATATGCAGGTTCTTTCTCCTAAACATTCTTGAGCCAAATCATGCTGTGAGCAAGGCTCTGGGTGTGTTTGTGTGGAAGAGTGTGGTTAGGAGTGAGTGGGGAAGTAAGACATAGCTAAATAATAAAGTTTTGATCAGGAGTCAAAGGCAGTGAATGGGCATTTATACTCACCTCCTTATGTAATTTACAGCAAATCAATTCCAATGCAGCCAATCTAGATTTGGTGCTGCTTTCCATTGTAATGTTTTGAATCCATATTTGTCTATTAACTCCAACCAGATTTCTTAGGGAGCATCATCAACACAATGGCCTCAACGTGAGAAGACTCAGAGGGTGTCATTCAGAGGCTGCTGCTTTTTAATGAGTTTAAAATGTGTCCAATCAGTCATTATGTTGAAGCATATATAGTTTTTCTAAAGAACACTCACCAGGAGCTAAAACTCAAAGCAGTGAATGAAGAAATAGGTTGGGTAATTCACAAATGCTTTAAGATGCCCCTTGGTTTTCATAAAACCAAACAAAGACAAAACATCTTAACTCTTAAAACCCTTTAAACATCATAACCGGATTTTCAATATCAAACCACTTAGCCAAGTAGTTGTGACCCGATCTACAAGACAACATTGGAAAAGCACGTTAAAAATGATAATTGAATTCAAATGTAAAGTTTTTCTTGTATTAATTAAAAGAGATTTCTGTTGATCCTTACCACATGCCTATGAGACAGTGGCTTTTGAAGTTGACCAACTAAGGACTAAACAATTAAGCCCATTGTTTCGAGGTCAGAGAGCCAGGCCATAATGCCATCTTTACAAGAACTCATGGCCCAACCTGGGGCCGAAAATTCTTTTCACTAAGTGAAACTTCCATTCTCTCTGAGACCTAATACCAGGTATTTAAGTTACTTTCTTTTGAATACCCTCTTCATGCAGTTCATGCAGTGAGTAAAGCCAATCACATCGACCAAGGGACACTACTCACTGTGCTCTGACCTGGTCTATTTTATTGAACATAGTTCTTATTTAAAAGTCTTAATGGATCAATATATCTTTGTCAAGCAAATAGATGTCATGGGCACAAAACTCGATTTCATCCTATCAAGATGTGGAAACCTAGAAAGAAGAATGGTAAAAAGTCCTTTGAGTTTGCTAATGATTTATTGATTTGACAAATAGTGACTGCTTTCAGACACACTCTATTCTAGGGAACAGAGAAATAGAAATACAACTTCTGGACACAGACAAGACAAAGATTCCCTGGCATGCTAGTAACTTGTAATTGTTTATTCACCCTGCAAATATGCATTGAGTACCATGTGAAGGACAATCAGATAAACATGATTTGGGATGCAATATACTGTGGTGTAAAGCAATAGATTAGAAGACACTGTCTCTGACCAGCCTTATTGGCTAATTTAGTTCTCAGAAATACACAGCAAATTTTGTATGGGAATATCCAAGTTGTAGCATACTTTGTTTAAACAGCTTCATGAACATTATTTTGATGCAAAATAGTCACAAAAGACGACTCTATTCATATGAAGTTTAAGACCAGGAAAAACTATTCTACAAAGATAGAAAAGAGATTATCCCTTAAGCCTGGGAAATCATGAGGGATCTTTCTGGGGTGATGGAAAAGTTCTCTATTTTGGTCTGAATGATGGGTACATGGGTGTATATGAAAAAGAGATCAAGTTAGTCAATTAAGATGTGTGCATTTTCCTGTATGAAAAATATATCTCATTAAAAAGCATAATGACAAAACCAAACCAAACCAAACCATATCAAAACAAAATCAGGAAAAAGAGTCTTGATTCTCATAGTCAGTATTCCTCAAGGTTAGCTGTTCAACAATTGTTTAAAAAGATTTCTTATATTGAGACTTTCTTATGGTTGTATAGATATTTTTTAAGAATGAAGAAACTTACCTTAATAAGTAAGAAGTGTAATTACCTTAACAATAGATCTATTTATCAAACTACAAAGTTATGACAACCCATTCTTTCTCTTTGAGCCTTTTCAGCCTACATGCTTTTGAAAAGTAGTATCTCTTTCATTTTGGTGAAGACAAAACTATTTTTGTCTGTCAGAATCACTTGCTTATTAAAGTTCAAGCCAAAAATAAACTCAGTGGGCAGAAACATGAATACTGTGACATTTTCTATGCAAAAGAAATATTAAAAATTCTACCTGACTTTAGGGTTAACTACTTTTCTGTGTGCTTAATGTAATTTATAAACTGGAATTAGTTGGCAAGATCTAAAATGGTACTCTTACAAATAAAATTTTAATACATGATTCATCTTACAGAAATTTACATGCCTTAAATTACATTGCTCTTGTGAATATATTTTCATTTTATTTTTTTTCCTTAATTTTCACACTAACTCTGAACTACAAAGGTCCAAATAACTTTCTTTAGTGAGTGACATTCTGGATGAATATTTTGAAGGAATTATCAGCTTTGGTTATTTCTTTCCTTAGTGCAGTGATCTGAGCTGAAATTCTTAGTTAAAAAAAAAAAAAATGGGGTGAGACCTCTATAAACCTTTTATATTCTACATAAGGATAAAAACCAATACTGGTGGTTTATGTAATTTCAAAATCCCCAAATCCAATGATCAGCAGAAGTAACATGTATTATAAATGTTATGCAGTTAATGATAATTTTATTGAGAAATCCAGTTTCTCTCCACAACATCCAATCATCTATGAATAATGCTTTGCAAGTCAAAACTCGTCAAAATAAAACTTCACTCTAACATGGCTGAAGTTGTTTTGATCCTTCAAAGTTGTATAAAGGATGTAAAAAAAATTGTAAAATAATGTAATTTAGAAGAAAAGTGAAATTTAAATGTTCTGGATAAAATGTCCTTGAATTTTCTGGCTATTTGCAGATCTCTGAGATTAAGATGTAAGTTTTAAACAAGGTTTCAGAAAACTGGGGATCTGTGGTAGTGTGAAAACTTTATTTTAAGCATAGAAAATATGCTCAAATATCTGTTATCACACAAAAATAAAACCAGAAATTATTTTGTAAAGAAAAGGAAAATGCTTTGACTACCAGAAAATATTTTCATAATTAAAATCTTCTTCCCAATATAATTCTTTGAGAAACAATAAGAATAATATTGTAACTCATGATGTAATAAGGGTTAAAAAGAAGATAATATCAGATTAAATAAAATCTTTGATATTGATGCATTTTATTCATTTTAGTTTTACGATGCTGTAGAATCTTCAGGTTGAAAACACCTGGTTAACAGTCTTTATTTTTCCAATTACAGTCTGTTATTTGGCACTAAATGAACATGACATACAACTGGATGTTAATGCTATGACTTGAAAAGTGCAAAGATTTTTAAAATTAGCGAATCCTTCTAATTTACCTGAAAATTACAAGTCAGTGTAATTTTCATTCAACTCTTAGAGTTGAGATATGTGTGTTTATATTTTAATAGAAGTTTATTATACTGCTTTAAATATTTGAATTTTTATTTTCTAAATTACACTGCAGTTTGAAAATCTGTGACTTCTTTATTGGTCATTTAAAATAACTCTTCAACTACCATTTCTCTCCCAAAGTCAAACCTTAACTAACATGGAAACTTCACAAAAGTGTCAGAAACTCATAACATCATCCAAGTACTGTCTTATATAGTTCCCTATGGTTTCTTCCAAGTTGTTTTTGTCTTCTCAGTTAGTGTAAGCTCATGGAGATCAGGTATTGTTATTTCCTTTAGCCACATGTATCGTGGTGTTAACTCTATCAACAGTAAGCAAACTACTGAATGGTCAGCTATCAGAGAAAGATTGTTATATTTGTTTCATGGTTGTTGATGAATTTTATCCTGTTTTAACATCTGCAAGTTGGAGAACCTTCATTGTACTTAAACGAACCAATAGATCATTTATTTCTTCAATAAACACTTATTGAATATCTATATTTCATACAATTTAAAATGATCATGATGAAACCAGTGATTTCACTTCTGCTTAACATCCTCTTCAGAGAAACATACAAAAATGGAAACCTTAATAGTTGGTTTGCTTACTTACACTCTACAATCCTGAGATAATGTATAGAAATAAGTCACCAATCCTCCCCCAGAACCTGCTAGCATTTCAGTCATACACATTTGATTGATGACAAAACTTTAACACTGAGAAACATTTTACACATTTTACATGTTGGCCATAGTTATTTTCTTAAAGACCAACAGCCCAATATGCATTTTGATAGAGAATGACTTGACGGTGAAAAACAAATCTTTTCAACCTTATCCATTCAAATGAAGATTTATTCATTTGATACAAGTAATGCAATGGATATTGCTTTTAGGGCAAATGTTTAGGAAAAGCAAACATCAAAGTTCACCTTAATGTCATTAGTAAGCACACATTTTTTAAATCTAGAAATATATGGAGACATTCACTGAAATTACTTCTCCCACCATTCTCATTTTTTAATTTTTTTATTATGTTTTATTTTTCACAGCACTTACTATTCTTAGAATATTTTTTGTTTTTTAATTATCAGTTTCTACCAGAATATGATCTCCTAGAGAAGAGACTTTGAATTTTTTATTGCTAAGTTTCCATTGCATAGATATTAACTGACTTATATTGAGTGACATAGATATTAACTGACTTATATTTGCTGAAATGATGTGTTAAATAAATGTAATGATGTAAAAAATGAGAATAAAAGCTTGATTCTTTGTATAACTATGACAAATAAGTCAAAATTAATAATATCAATATTTCTACAGAGTTCTAAACATTTTTACAAATATTAAACATATCCAAGATAACATTTTGAAATACTAGTGTTTCACAACATTAGTGGTTTAAGGTTCTATTGAATACTGAGCTCATGTGAGACAACAGGATTTTCCACACGCATTACTTCATTTCCAGAAAGGATACAGAACAGACAGCAAGTGACCATGTTTGTATATACCAGAGCAACCCTTCTGATTACTCAGTCACTTGGGAGACACGTGGTCACAAAAGATGAAGCTGAGTTTAGGGCACATCTCTCAGCTCAGATAAGTCTTCAACTCTAGGATCCCTTAACTTTTCCACCTAGAATATCATATAGCCCTCTTTGGTGGACATGATGATCAGCTGGTTGCGCAGCCCTGCTAGAGATCTGTAACTAGCTCCTATCTCTGGTACTGGTATATCCCATCAATACCAGTTATTCATTACTAAATAAATAAGCTCAGCCGGGCGTGGTGGCTCACACCTGTAATCCCAACACTTTGGGAGGCCGAGGCGGGCGAATCGCCTGAGGTCAGGAGTTCGAGACCAGCCTGACTAACATCGTGAAACCCTGTCTGTACTAGAAATACAAAAATTAGCCGGGCGTAGTGGCAGGCGCCTGTAATCCCAGCTACTTGGGAGGCTGAAGCAGGAGAATTGCTTGAACCTGGGAGGCAGAGGTTGCAGTGAGCAGAAATCATGTTACTGCACTCCAGCCTGGGTGACACAGGGAGACCCTGTTTCAAAAAAAAGAAAAAAAAATTGACTAAATAAATAAGCTCAACAAGAGATAGGTCCAGTGTATAGTCCTTATTCAAATGCTCACTTATCTTAGTTCTGGCATAAATATTTTCATAACAAAACATTAAATGTGAGAGAATTCAACAGGAGAATGAAAGAGAATTCAACTAAGATTCAAATCTGTAGCAACCCTTGGATTTGGATAAAAGTCATAGAACTAGCTGCTAACCCTGTCCTTTTATGCTTTTATGTATGTGAAAAATTAGAAAAAATTTTTAGGTATTTAAAAAACATTTACATTCAAAAATATTTTAAGACTTCATATGGAAAACCATATTTTCAACATGAGATTTTAAATCAAGAATATTATTTAATGTTTAAAAATTAAATATTTAGAAGAGCTATAAAATAGTTTCAAAATTAAAGCTAAAGTACTGGTCTAGTGCCCAAGAGTTTTTATAAGCAAAAATTAGAAGGAAATGCAAATGTATATGAAAACAAAATTGAACAGAAACATTTTTAACAAAAACTTTAAACAGGTATCAATAGAAATGAAATGAATAATAAAGAAACAAGATTAGAGTACATTGTTATTAGAAACAGAAAGTAACAAAGCATAAGACAAAACCTAAAACACTAAGAAGAATATTATTTTCCAGACTACTAAAGAGCTGAAAAAAACTATACTTGATTGCTATGGCAAGATTATTAATCACAAGGGCATCATTATGTTCAGTTATGTCTAAAAGAGAAGCTCATATATAATGACAATAAATTGTGCTAGATGAACTGAGTGTCAATTAATATGCCCTGATAACAAAAGGGAGATTGGAAGTGAAACAATCATTGTAAAGAAAAAGAATCTGTGACAGGCTTTATAAAATGAGGTGAACATTTTAATTGGAATTTTAAAACTTTCTATAGTTTTCAGAGGAAGAATAAAATTCAAGGAACATAACTAGATTTAATCTACAATCCTTCTCTAATGTGCTATTTTCAACCATTTATATTAAGAGTTAGCAGGTTTTGAAATGTGTGATATACTTAAATTGAAATTCATTTTTATTACTTTTTTGAAGTTCTGACTTCTCTGAGAACTTTTATTTAATCACTGTTCATTAATATCATGAATACAACCTATAACCTCTAAAAAGCCCAACACTTTTCTTTGTTTCTTAAAGTCACATCTGTATGTTTTCTGTGTGGTCTATTGAGGTGAAGAAAATATTAAATACAAAAAGTCAGAATGACTGCTGTTCTCCATAGTACATGCAGGTATTTCCCAAACCTGCCCTTTACTCTCCTGAATTTGTGATTAGAAACATTAACTTTCACAAGACTTGTTCCTGATTTGATCTGTCCTTCATAGACAATAGATATGCAAAGAAGGAAAAATCTTTCAATTATCTACAATCTCACTGCTGGCCTCAGTCAAGTTTTGTTTACCATTAAAGATAAGCTCACAGGACATAAAGAAAGCCTTAAGTAATGTAAATAATCTTATAAATTTACCATGGTTTTGTCAACCATGTGGATGATTAAGGCTCCACAATTATTTGGAAAATATTTAATGTGAAAAAATGATACCTCCTAGAAAGTAAATAGACACTTTTGTTGCTGAAGCAAAGAGAAGGCAAATGCCAGAAATAAAGAATTTCTCAGCATAATTTTTGCCTTAAAGAAAGCTAAGGGAACAGCTTATTAGACAACACTTAAGAAATGTTCACATGCATAATAAAGTTAAATATAAGAATAGAATGAAATTAATTGAATCGAGGATGTATAGTGAAGAATCTCAGCTTTGGGAAGAAAAGATGGTAACATATATTGACTGCCATTCATTAAGGATAAAGTGATAATAATCACAAGAGCTATTATATTTTACTGAATAGATGCTCTTTGCCTCACACAGGGTTAGAAACTTTTTAAACTTCTGTTAATGAACTCTTAATGAAATGTCTATGAACTATGAATTAGCATCTAAATATTAAGAAAAGAAAAACATAGCTCAAGTAACATGCTCTGAATCAACTGACTAGAGAGTGATACATGCAGAATTTGTTTGACTTCTGTCCAATTCAAAGACTACTTTCTTCACCACTTTATATGAGCCTCTTGCTCCAAGAGAGTAAATAAAACTATCTTTTCATAATAGATGCCCATAAAGTTTGGCCTTAGCATTTCCATTTGTGTGTGTGTGTTTATAATGTCTAGTCTTAGTAAAAACATAAACTATCCTTAGGATAGTTTTATTATAGGAAGTTTTATTTTAGGAAGTATTATTTAGAGATTTTTTTAGTGAAGACTACATATGTCAATGTAATTTTCTTCTCTATTGAGACTTTTAAGGGAGAGACAAGCATTCCTCATTTTTTTTTACTTATTTTGGTATGATTCAGGTTTCACAAACCTTTGGAAGATGATGTAAGCTGAATTTACCCTTCAACCTCAAAAATAATAAAACCCAAACTAATATTGCATCAATTTACTACCTGAAGAAAATTCCAGTCATACAGCAGAGAAGGGCAACCCACAGAGAACTCAGAGGTCTCCCTGAAATAATAGGGTGGAGAGTCATGCAGGGCAAGGCAGATCAAATTTGCAGGGCAGGGTACCAGTGAAGAAAAAGTTTCACAGAGAGAGAAATCCAAAGACCATAGATCTCAAGGGTTCCTTGCAGGTGTTCTGCTGAGTTATGATCAACATATGCATGTGAGGAAACTACCTAAGACTGTGGAAGAGCATCCAAAAGAATTGAAGAAAAAAAATTCCTTAAGCTTGAGAATAATAGTGTTATGTCCACCAGGAAGAACAGAAGCCCTAACAATACATAGAACATACAGTAAAATATATTGAGAAGGGCTTTGCCCTCTAAAATACAGCAAAATTAGCCTGAGGATAAATATTGCTCTCATTTTGCTTAAAATATTTTAAAAGCAAGACCTGAAAGGATGAAACCGTTTCCAGATAACTATATTCCAGATTGATGCTCAGGAATATTTATTGGAAGAGAAAATATTCGGGACTCAACATGCTAAAATTAATAATCTCTGCATCAAATGAAAAAATTAGCAGGAATGAAAAGTAGCAGAAAAAAACACCACCTGAAATATTTAAAAAATTTAATCAAAACTGATACAGAAATGATATAGGTAATAAAATTTGTTGATAAGCCATTCAGAATAATTGAGTAAATTATGTAGACACATTTAAGATATAAAAAAGACCCAAATTAAACATCTAGAGATAAAAACTACAGTGTCTAGGTTGAGACTAACAGCAAATTAGACACTGCAGAAGAAAATATTGGCAGACTTAAAGATATAACAATAGAAACTATTCAAAATGAAATGTGGAGAGGAAAAAGAGACTTAAAATGTTAATATTAAGTTTACATAAACCTTAGGAAAACATGTAATGGCCTAATAATTAATGTAATCAAAATGTCAAAGGGAGAAGAGCATAGAAAAAAGAGAAGTTCCATCAAATGACACAATTTCACTCTTTTTAATAGCTGAATAATATTTCATTGTGTACATGTACAACATTTTCTTCATTCATTAATGAACACTTAGCTTGATTCCACATTTTGGCTATTGTGTATAATGCTATAATAAACACCAGAGCTCAGATATCTCTCCGATATACTGATTTCTTTTCTTTTGCATATATACCCAGCAAAAAACTACAATTAGAACTACTATATGATCCAATGGGACTGCTGGATCATATAGTAGTTCTATTTGTAGTTTTCTGAGGAACCTCCATACTGTTCTCCATAGTGGCTCTACTAATATTTCCACCCAACAACGTACAAAGGCTCCCCTTTTCCCATACCCTTGCCAGCATTCACTATTGCTTGCCTTTTGGATAAATGCCATTTTTACTGGGGTGAAATAATATCTCATTGTAATTTTAATTTGCATTTCCCTCACTAGTAGTGAAGTTGAGCATTTTTCATATACCATGTTGGCCATTTGTGCGTCTTCTTTTGGGAAATGTCTATTCAGATCTTTTGTCTGCTTTTAAATCAGATTATTTGTTCTTCATCCTATTAGTTGTTTAACTCCATAAATACTCTGGTTATTAATTCTTTGTCAAATGGATAGTTTGCAAATATGTGCTCCCATGGATATAACTGCAGGACATTATGTTAAGTGAAATAAGCCAGGCACAGAAAGGTAAATATTACATGTTCTCACCAATAGGTGGGAGCTAAAATAATTGAACTCATGGAGACAGAGGGTTGTTATCAGAAGCTGGGAAGGGTGATGGGAAAGCAAGGAATAAAGACGGGATGGTTAATGGGTACAAAAGTACATTTAGATAGAAGGAAGAAGATCTAGTGTTTGGTAGCACAGTAACATGGTTATAGTTAACGTTAATTTACTGTATGTATCAAAATAACTACAAGAGTGGAATTGGAATGTTTGTAACACAAAGAAATAATAAGTGCTTGAGGTGATAGATACACCAAACTCTTATTTGGTTGTTACATATTGTATGCTTGTGTCAAAATATTACATGTACCCCATAAGTACGTAGAACTCTCATGTATCTATAATTAAAATTTTTTAAACTAAAAATTTAAGAACTGATATAAAAATAGCCAAATATTTTCCACATTTGATGAAATGTATAAAGCCAGAGATCCAAAAAGTTCAATGAATCACAAACAAAATAAAAAAATAGATCAGAACATTAGCAAGTTGCTTAACTAGTGTCAAAGAGAAATGTAGAGCAACATCATTAAAGTACTGAAAAATAGAAAAAAAACCCTGTCATCCTAGAGCACTTTATGAAAATGTCTTTAACAAATAAAGGCAAAGTAGTTTTTCAGATATATGATCACTTAAGGAATTCAGGTATACAATACTTGAAATAATTTATCATAGACATACACTACAAAAATTTTTAAAGAAGTTTTACAAGCAGAAGGAAAATGACACCAGATGAGAAGCTGGGTCTGGAGGCAGACTACAAAGCTCCACTGATAGTCCCCCCTGAGGGGACACCAAGTTAACAACAATCTATACAGAAAAACAAAAACACCTTCATAAGAACAATTCAGATGAGCACTCATAGTACCTGGTTTTAACTTTATATCCCTGAAAGAGGCACTGAAGACATAGCAAAACAAGGTCCTGAATTGCTGACACCACTCCTCCCCTACACCCCAGCAGCAGCTGCATCGTATAGGGAGCATCTCTGAGTACGGGGGAGGGAGAACACAGGAATTGAGAGGAATTGAACTCAGTGCTGCCCTTTAGACCAGAAAGGAAAATAGGACCAAGTTCAGCTGAGGCTGCCCAATGATGATGAGCATTTAAACCGGCCCTAGACAGGGGGAAACTGCAGATCCCAGAGGTTCAGAATTTGAGTTCCTGCAGACCATGCTGCAGAGGGCTACAGTGTTCTGTGTCTCCAAGTAAACTTGAAAGGCAGTCTAGGCCATAAGGACTGCAACTCTTAGGCAAGGTCCTAGTGCTGAACTAGACCCAGTGACAGTGGACTGTAGGGGATGTGACCTCCAAATGAAGCATGACTATAGAAACTAGAAAATAGCCTCAAAAAGCAAATCTAAAAGTTACTGGCCTTAAAGAGGAAGTAGCAAAAGAGGTAGGACAGAGCTAGGAATATATACCATTACTGGGTATATAAGACACATGCGTGCATATATTTATCACAGCACCATTCACAATTGAAAAGACATGGAATCAAACTAAATGTCCATCAGTGGTAGACTAGATAAAGAAAATGTGGTACATATACAGCAAGAAATACTATGCAGCCATAAAAAAGAATGAGATTATGTCTTTTGCAGCAACACGAATGAAGCTGGAGGCATTATCCTAAGGAAACTAAACAAAAACAGAAAACGAAATACCACATGTTCTCACTTATAAGTGGGAGGTAAACATTGAGTGCATATGGTCACAAAGAAAGGAACAAGAGACACTGGGACCTATTTGAGGGTGGAGGCTGGGAAGAGGGTGAGAACTGAAAAACTATCTACTGGGTACTACTATTATTATCTAGGAGACAAAATAGTCTGTACACCAAAGCCCCCCAACCAAAACATGAAATTTACCTGTTTAGCAAACCTGAACATGAACCTCTGAACCTAAAATAAAAGTAAAAAAAAAAATACCAATGGTAGCAGAAAAAATATAGCTACACATTCCACTTTCAATGAATGCCAGAACAGCAGAGATAGTGTGAAAAATTCAGGCTTAATTCTCCCTACAGTGACAAGGCAGCATCCTACTCTCCTGGAGTTTGTGGGTGGGGCTGCAATGTCAACCTCCTACTCCCACCTACAGTAAATCTCCCTCAGTAAAGCCTGTGAGCAAAACTCTGTCATCCTTTCCATCTCTGAATAATGAGGTGGCATCCCTCCACATCTCAAGACAGCACTGCAGAGACTGCAGGGAAGGATCTTGTCATCTGGGTAACACAGTGGGGCAGACAATAATAGCACTGTTGATGCTTTATAAACTAAATTGACATTTTACCCACATTTGACCCACAGCCACAAAATTGAGCTAGGACATACATTCTGAAATTAAACAAGCTGGCGATCTGCTAAAATGGATTGAAGTAGGAACTATAATCTTATGATATAATTCTCAAAATGTCCAGCATGTTGTCTAAAATTAATCATACCAAGAACTAAAAACATTTTAACTCAAGTAGAAAAAAGCAACAAGAGCCAACATGTAGATGACTCAGATCTTGGATTAGTTAACAAGGATTTTAAATTAGTTATCATAAAATTGCTCTGAGAAATTAAAAATACTTTCAAAACAAATAACGGTAAAATTCTCAGCAAAGAAAGATAACACATAAGGAAACAAATGGAAATTTTAGAACTAAGAAAAATAAAATGACCCTCCAAAAATTACTGGATGTGTCAATAGCAGAATGGAAATAAGAGAAAAGAATTAGTGAAATTGAACATAGAGTAATAAAAATTATCCAATCTGAATCATAGAAAATTAATTGTTTTTAAAAAGAATGAATAAAAGAACTAAGCCTGAAGGACCTGTGAGACAATGACAAAAGATATAAATTATGGTGATTGAATTCCTAGAGAGGAAAAAATATTACAGTAAAAGCGTATTTAAAGAAATAATGACTCAAATTTTCCAAACTTAATGAAAGACCAAAAAAAAAAAAAAATCTAAAATAATAATAATAAAATGGCAGGTATAATTGAAAGAGATCAATAATTATATTAGATGTAGAAGGTATAAAAATATTCATTAAAAGAAACTGGTGTAATAAAAAAGATAAGCATGACTCATTTCTTACTACAAGAAATTCACTTCAAGTTTAATAATATAGATGTGTTAAAGGTGACCAGGTGGGAAAACCCTGACCATACAAATTGTATTAGTCCATTTTCATGCTGTTGATAAAGACATACCTGAGACTAGGTAATTTATAGAGAAAAGGAGGTTTAATGGACTCACAGTTCAACGTAACTGGGGAGGCCTCACAACCATGGGAAAAGGCACACCTTATGTGGAGGCAGGCAAGAGAGAATGAAAGCCAAGTGAAAGGGGTTTCCCCTTAGAAAACCATCAGCTCTTATAATACTAATTCACTAGCACAAAAACAGTATGGGAGAAACTGCTCCCATGATTCAATTATCTCCCACTGGGTCCTTCCCACAGCATATGAGAATTATGGGAGCTACAATTCAAGATGAGATTTGGGTGGGGACACAGCCACCATATCACAAATATTAATCAAAAGAAATCCAAAGTAAATTATATACTTCAAAATAACTAATGGGTCGAAGAGGATGTCTCAAACTAGATAGAAGTTATATGTTACAATGAAAATGAAAAATTTCAAAGTCTGTGGAACACAGCTAGAACAATACTTAGAGAAAAATACATTACACTTAATACTTACATTGGAAAAGAGAAAAAGAAAACATCAAATCAATAATTTAAGCTCCCATCTCACAAAACTAGAAAAAGAACAAAATAAATGAAAAGTGAGAGAAGTAATAACTATAAAAGCTGAAATCAATTTCACTCAAAACAGAAAAAGATAGAAAATCAATCAAGCCAGTATCCGTCTTTTAAAAATATCCATCAGTCTAACAAAGAAGAGACGGGGGTGGGGGGTGAGAGAGAGAGAGAGAGAGAAAGAGAGAATGACTAATGACTAATATCAGACATCAGGAATGAAGGTATATCACTAGAAATCCCACTGTTGTTAAATAGATAAATGAATATTACACAAACAACTCTATGCCCATAAAGGAAAAACTTAAATAAAATAGATGATTTCTTGAATGATATAAACTCCAAAACATACTTAAGAAGAATTGAGCAATTAGACTTATTCTATATTTATTAAAGAAGTTGATTTCATATTTAAATTCTTTCCACAAAGTGAACTCCAAACACAGATGTTTTTACTTGGGATTTGTGTTACAGGGTTCTCCAGAGAGACTGAACCAGTAGGATATATGTATACATAAAAGGAAGCTTATTAGGGACAATTGATTCACATGATAACAAAATGAAGTCCCACAATAGACCATTTGTAAACTAAGGAAAGAGAAAAGCTGGCAGCATGATTCAGGGCAAGTTCAAAAGCCTCAAAAAACAGGGAAGCTGAGAGAGCAACCCTCAGTCTGAGGATAAAGAACTGAGATCCCCCAGGAGGTCACCAGCACAAGTCCTAGAGTCCAAAGGCCAAAGAACTTGAGTCTGATATTCAAGGGTAGGAGGAGACGGAGCAAGCATCTAGCACAGAAAGAGAGAGAGCAAAAGGACTCAGAAAACCACCTATCCCCATTCTTCTACCTGCTTTGCCCTAGCCACACTGGCTAATTGGATGATGCCTACTCACATTGAGGGTGGCTCTTCTTCTCCCAGAACACTGACTCAAATGTCAATCACCTCTGGCAATACCCTCACAGATACACCCAGAAACAATACTGTACCAGTCATGTAGGTATCCCTCACTTAGTCAAGTTGACACTTAATATCAACCATCATAGGATTTCTACCAAACTTCCAAGTAAGAAATAATACTCATCCTATAAAAACTCTTCTAGAATTTTTTTAAAAGAGAATACTTTCTTGTTCATTGTTGAGACAAGAATTACACTGATCCCAAGCCCAGGGAAAAGCATTGTAGGAAAACAAAACTGCAGTCCAATATTCTTTATGAACATAGGTCTAGAAATGGTTAACAAAATTTTGACATTTCAAATCCAACAGTACATAAAAATAATATAATGACCAAATAGGGTTTATAGTATACTGTTTTTTCAATATTAAACAATTTGCTTTAATATAAACCCTATTTATAGGAAAGTAAACACTATTTGTAGTAAAGAAAATTGTTTAATACGGAAAAAAAACAGTTACCACCATATTAACAGACTGAAAAGAGAAAACTATGTATCTATAAAACTTTACATAAACAAATACAGCGAAAGTTGTGACAAAATGCACAACTATTCATTAAAAAACAAATATCTTAATTCTCAGTAAACCAAGAAAGAAAGAAAGCTTGTTCAATACCATTAGAAAATATCTAGGAAAAATGTACAGCTGACATGCTGTTTAATGATAAAAAACTGAACATTTTCTTAATACCAGGAATAGAGCATGTGTGTTGACTCTCATACATTCATTCATATTATACTTATTGCCAGGCAATAAGACAATAAAAGGAAGTGGATAGCACCCATATTTAAGGGAAGAATTATATGCAGCTTTATTCACAAATGAATAAAGATTACATAGAAAATCCAATTAAATCTATAAATAAGCTATTAAAAGTAATAAATCAGTTTAGCAAGTTTGAAGGCTGTAAGGACTATATAGATGTGATAAAAATAATAAGTATAATGAAAAGACAATTTAGTTGTAAAGAATCTTTCTTACAACAGATGGTTTTAAAATGAATAAATATAGAGCAGTAAAAAAATGAACCTTAATTTACACCTCATATAACAAACAAAAGTCAAAATTAATGATTGATTTAAATATAAAACCTAAGATTATAACTTCTTGTATAAAACATGAAGAAACCTTTTTGATCTGAGTTAGAAAAAAGGATTTATTAGATGTAATACCAAAAGCACAATCAGTAAAAGAAAAATAAGTGTTGAATTGGATTTTATCAGAATCTAGATCATCTACTCTTCAAAAACAAAACAAAAGAAAACAAAATAATGCTATGAGAAGAATAAAAAGCCAAACCACAATCTTGGAGAATATACCTTGCTTTTAGGGATTTTCCTCAATATTATCCTCCAACACCTAGCCTGAGTTTTTAGTTTTTTTCTGCCATATCTTTAGTCCCTAATACTTCTGTTTTGCTTCTTTGAATATACTTTTAAAAATGTAATACCATTTTCTTATTCCTTTATATACTGTGTACCCATTAACACATTTATAATTATCATTTTATGTATTTGTCAGTATAAAGAAAATATGTGAAATGACAAACCAGAAATACAATAATATTGCATTTTGCTAGTGTTGTTTTTATTCATGTGGCTTTGAGTTACTTTCCAGTGTCCTTTTATTTCTGCCTGACGGAAGGTAATACAGTAAGCATTTCTTGTAGAGCAGACCTACTAGCAAGGAACTATTTCAGCTTTTGTTTACCAGAAAATGTCTTAGTTTCACTTTCATATTTTAAAGATACTTTTGTCAGATATAGAATTCTTGGTTGAAAGTACTTTTCTTCCAGAACTTTAAATATGTCATCACTCTGCCTTCTGGTATTCATAGTTTGTGCTGAGAAATCAGCTGTTATTTTACTGAAGAATCATTGTATGTAATAAATCACTCCTCTTTTTCTGCTTTCAAGATTTTTTTTCTTAGTTTCCAACTGCTGGATTAAAATGTGTCTCTTTGTGGATGATTTTGTCATTAACTCTTTTTTCTTTATTTCTTTATGATTTTGACAATTGGTTTCTAGGATTTAAACTTTAGGTATTTAAAGAGAATTCCTAGAATAAGAGGTAGAAATAAATATGATGAAGTACTCAGGAATTTATCCATATTTTAATGAATAGCTTTGCTAAAAATCTTAAATATCATCAAGGAATTTCACTTGAAAATGTTTTAACTCATTAACACTTTAACCCTTTTATTGAAAGTATATTGCATGTAATTTATTTCAGAAGTAGAGTAGATCAGCCCCGAAGTACAGGAAGAATTAGATACAGCACTTACAAACTTCTAAAGGGAAAGCATAATGCCAGACAGCTCACTTAGTGGAAGTTCAACATTCTTTTTCAACAAAATTTTGTCACTTTATTTATTTATTTTTATCCCTACATTAAATTTATCATGAGTTGAATCTTTGTTTTTCTCTTCTTCATGGTTTTACATAAATTTCAGGTTAACTTGTTGGGAAAAATGGTTAAAAGCAATGGACTATTTGATTACTGAGTTAGATTCCAACTATATCCTTATATCATTGCATTCTTTAATTTATAGAACAAGGTGAACTCCTCTTCATCTCTATTATCAAAGTTACAAGGTTATTTCATTTCACTATTATTCTTATAGTAATTTTGAAAATCTTTTTAAAGATGAGCATTCTTTTCATGTTTGTTTTCTGAGTAATCATTTTCTTTTTCTTGTTAAAGTTTCTCAAAATAAATGTATTTATAAGATCAATAAAATGGAAAATGTAGATGATTCATTCAAGCAAAAAGTAATTGAAAATTTGAGTTGCTACTGCTCATAACAAATATAAAAACCAATACAATTTAAAATGCGGTATCCAAATGCACAAAAAGTAAAACATCAAACACAAAAAGGGATACTGAGATAAAAGAAATAAATAGGCTATGAAGGTGTAGTAAATCATGAATATCACAATGCCAAGTAGCAATGATGCTTAACAATAAAACCATAGAGCTGCACTGTAAGAAAAGAGGGAAGGGATGATTAAAAAGGTAATTATTTATGTCTTATAGGAAGCGTAGTCACATTAGAGACTTAGGTAAGACTTTTCAATGTCAATTCACAGAATTTCTGAGAATTATTACCAATGATACCACCTCTGGGCTAAATTTAGGGTTTTTTTTTTTAAATCTCCCATTTGTTCAAGATCTTCTCCAGTCTTAATGCCACAGTTTGTTTTCATTCTCTCCACATCACCCTCTGGTATTTAATATTCAGCTTTGTTTTAAATTCTAACTTTGCACTTTGGCAGAGTGCCTCGACAGAATCTGCTTCTCACTCTAGTGTCTGGCAGGACTATAACTGGTTCCTCATCAGTCTTGTTAGAAAAGTACTAGTGTACTGGGCTTTGATCTTAGAAAGATATAGCAGAAGTCTTTAAGAATGGTATGCATTGATGGTCTAGGGGATCCCAAGATGGCCAAATAAGAGGCAGCTCCAGAATGCAGCTCCCAGCAAGACAGATGCAGAAGCTGAGTGGTCTCCACAATTCCAAACGAGGTACCAGGTTCATTTTGTGGGTCTGGTTGGACAGTGGGTATAAACCAAATAGGGCATGTTGAGGCAAGGTGGGGCACTGCCCCACCCAGGAGGTGTATGCAGCTGACCCAAGGACTGGGGGATCTCCCCCTCTGGGATTTCAGTTCGGATATAGCACTCCACCCAAGCCTCTACAACCTACAGAACAGGAGATCTTCGCTGGGCTGAAAAGCCTCAGTGAGCTGCCTGAACAGGGCAGAACAGCAACTTTGGCTGGTGCTGGGACTGTCAGCATAGATCTAGGCAGAAGCACTGGCTGATGCTGAGAAAGCCAGAAAGCTGGCTGGATGGAGCTACCTGCCCCCGAGAACGAAAGCAGGAAAACAGGCCATAAGGCAGGACAGGACTCCACCACACAAAGCCTAGCAGGCTAAAAAACTCTCACTTCAGAGTTTCACACCCAGAACATCAATTAGAGGGTGACCAGGAATGATCAAGCTCAGTGGGGGTAAGGGCAGCCACCATTGCAGAAGCTGGCCTAATTTTCCTGAGCAAATAAAACAAGCAGGAGAAACACGCAACAGCTCCACTGAATCCATGGCAGCCCAGCAGCACCTCTGCAGTCAGACGAAGGAAAGGCCACCTCCCCAAGCAGCTACCTGAGATCAAAGCTATATGAATCCAAAAGGATAGGAAGAAAACAGCACAAGAAGAATGAAACCATCAAAAACCAGAACGCCTCTCCCCCACCACAAGATCACAACTCCTCAACAGCAAGAGAACAAAACTGGATGGAGAACAAATTTGACAAATTGACAGAAGCAGGCTTCAGAGGGTGGGTAATAACAAACATCTCTGAGTTAAAAGAACATGTTCTAACCCAATGCAAAGAAACTAAGAACCTTGAAAAAAGGTTAGACAAAATGCTAACTAGAATAGCCAGCTTAGAGAAGAACATAAATTACTTGATGGAGCTGAAAAACACAGCAAAAGAACTTTGTGAAGCATGCACAAGTTTCAATAGCCAAATAGATCAAGCAGAAGAAAGGATGTCAGAGATTGAAGATCAACTCAATGAAATAAGATGAGAAAGCAAGAAAAGAGTACAAAGAGTGAAAATAAATGAACAAAACCCCCAAGAAATATGGGATTATGTGAAAAGACCTAATCTACCCTTGATTGGTGTACTGGAAGATGATGGGAGAATGAATCCAAGCTGGAAAACATTTTTCAGGGTATTATCCAGGAGAACTTCCCCAACCTAGCAAGCCAGGCCACCATTCAAGTTCAGGAAATACAGAGAACACCACAATGATACTCCTCTAGAAGAGCAACCCCAAGGCACATAATTGTCATACTCACCAGGGTTGAAATGAAGGAAAAAATGCTAAGGACAGCCAGAGAAAAAGATTGGGTCACCCACAAAGGGAAGCCCATCTGACTCACAGCAGGTTTCTCGGCAGAAACCCTGCAAGCCAGAAGACAGTGGGGGGCAATATTCAACATTCTTAAAGAAAAGAACTTTCAACCTAGAATTTCACATCCAGCCAAACTAAGCTTCATTAGTGAAGGAGAAATAAAATCCTTTATGGACAAGCAATTGCTGAGAAATTTCATCTCTACCAGACCTGCCCTACAAGAACTCCTGAAGGAAGCACTAAACATAGAAAGGAAAAACCAGTACCAGTCAAGGCAAAAAAGAACCAAATGGTAAAGACCAACGACACAATGAAGAAAATATGGCAACCAAAGGGCAAAACAACCAACCAGTAACAAAATGGCAGGATCAAATTCACACAAAACAATATTAATGTTAAATGTAAATGGACTAAATGCCCCAATCAAAAGAAACAGACTGGTAAATTGGATAAAAAGCCAGGAACCATCAGTGTGCTATATTCAGGAGACCCATCTCAAGTGCAAAGACACACATAGATTCAAAATAAAGGGATGCAAGATTTACCAAGCAAATGGAGAGCAAAAAAAAGCAGGGGTGGAAATCCTAGTCTCTGATAAAATGGACTTTAAACCAACAAAAATCAACAGAGACAAAGAGGGGCATTACATAATGGTAAAAGGATCAATACAACAAGAAGAGCGAACTATTCTAAATATATATGCACCCAATACAGGAGGATCCAGGTACATAAAGCAAGTCCTTAATGACCTACAAAGAGTCTTAGACTCCTGCACAATAATAGTGGGAGACTTTAACACTCTACTGTCAATATTAGACATACAACAAGACAGAAAATCAACAAGGAAATCCCGGACTTGAATGTAGAGCTGGACCAAGCAAACTTAATAGATATTTGTAGAACTCTCAGCCCCAAATCCACAGAATATTCATTCTTCTCAGCACCACATTGCACTTACTCTAAAATCTACCACATAATTGGAAGTAAATCACTCCTCAACAAATGCAAAAGAATGAAAATCATAACAAACAGTCTCTCAGACCACAGGGCAATCAAATTAGAACTCATGTTTAAGAAACTCACTCAAAACCACACAACTTCATGGAAACTGAACAACTGGCTCTTGAATGTTGACTGGATGAACAATGAAATGAAGACAGAAATAAAGATGTTCTTTGAAACCGATGAGAATGAAGACACAACTTACCAGAATCTCTGGGACACATTTAAAGCAGTGTCTAGAGGGAAACTCATAGCAAGAAATGTGCACATGAGGAGCAAGGAAAGATCTAAAATTGACACCCTATCATCAAAATTGAAAGCATTAGAGGAGCAAGATCAAAAAAACTCAAAAGCTAGCAGAAGACAAGAAATAACTAAGATCAGAGCAGAACTGAAGGAGATAGAGATACAAAAAAAAAAAAAAAAAAAAAAAAAACCCCTTCAAAAAAATCAACAAATCCATGAGCTGGTTTTTTGAAAAGTGAGAAGAATCAAATAGATGCAATAAAAAACAATAAAGGGGACATCACCACCTATTCCACAGAAATACAAACCACCATCAGAGATTACTACAAAAAACTCTATGCACACAAACCAGTAAATCTGGAAGAAATGGATAAATTCCTGGACACTTGCATTCTCCCAAGACTAAACCAGGCAGAAGTGGAAACCCTGAATAGACAATTAACGAGGGCTGAAGTTGAGGCAGAAATTAATAGCCTACAAACCGAATAAAAGTCCAGGTCCAGATGGGTTAACAGGCAAATTCTACTAGATGTACAAAGAGGAGCTGATACTATTCCTTCTGAAACTATCAAAACATTACAAAAAGAGGGAATCCTCCCCAACTCATTTTATGAGACCAACATTATCCTGATACCAAAACTGGGCAGAGACTCAACTAAAAAAGAAAACCTCAGGACAATATCCATGATGACCATCAACACAAAAATCTTCAATAAAATACTGGCAAACTGAATGCAACAGCAAATCAAAAAGCTTATTCATCACAATCAAGTAGAATTCATCCTGGGGATGCAAAACTGGTTCAACATACAAATGTCTATAAATGTAATCCATCACATAAACAGATACAAAGACAAAAACTACATGATTATCTCAATAGAGGCAGAGAAGGCTTTGACAAAATCCAACAGCACTTCATGCTAAAAATCCTCAATAAACTAGGTATCAATGGAATGCATCACAAAATAATAAAAGCTATTTATGACAAATCCACAGCCAATATCATACTGATATGGGCAAAAACTGGAAGCATTCCCTTTGAAATCTGGCACTAGACAAGGATGCTCTCTCTCACCACTCCTATTCAATATAGTGTTGGAAGTTTTAGCCAGAGCAATCAGACAAGAAAAAGAAATAAAGGGTATTCAGTTAGGAAAAGAGGAAGCCAAATTGTCTCTATTTTCAGACAACATGATTGTATATTTAGCAGACCCCATATTCTCAGCCCATAATCTCCTGAAACTGATAAGCAACTTCAGCAAAGTCTCAGGATACAAAATCAGTGTGCAGAAATCACAAGCATTCCTATACACCAATAACAGAGAGCCAAATCAAAAGTGAACTCCCATTCACAATTGCTACAAAGAGAATAAAATACCTAAGAATACAACTAACAAAGGATGTAAAGGACCTCTTCAAGGAAAAATACAAACCACTGCTCAATGAAATAAGAGGACACAAACAGATGGAAAAACATTCCATGCTCATGGTTAGGAAGAATCAATATTGTGAAAATGGCCATACTGCCCCAAGTAATTTATAGATTCAACACTATCCCCATCAAGCTACCAATGACCTTCTTCACAGAACTAGAAAAAACCACTTTAAAATTCATGTGGAACCAAAAGAGAGCCTGCATAGCCAAAACAATCCTAAGAAAAAAGAACAAAGCTGGAAGCATCTCGCTGCCTGACTTCAAACTATCCTACAAAGCCACAGGAATCAAAACAGCATGGTACTGGTACCAAAACAGAGACATAGACCAATGGAACAGAACAGAGGCCTCAGAAGCAACACCACCCATCTACAATCATCTGATCTTTGACAAACCTGACAAAAACAACCAATGGGGAAAGGATTCTCTGTTTAATAAATGATGTTGAGAAACCTGGCTAGCAATGTGCAGAAAGCAGAAACTGGACACCTTCCTGACACTGTACAATAAAATTAACTCCAGATGGATTAAAGACTTAAACATAAGACCTAACACCATAAAAACCCTAGAAGAAAGCCTAGGCAAAACCATTCAGGACATAGGCATAGGCAAGAATTTGATGGCTAAAACATGAAGAGCAATGGCAACAAAAGCCAAAATAGACAACTGGGATCTAATTAAACTAAAGAGCTTCTGTACAGCAAAGGAAATAATCATTAGAGCTAAGCAGCAACCAACAGAATGGAAAAAAGTTTTTGTAATCTACCCATCTGACAAAGGGCTGCTATCCAGAATCTACAAAGATCTAAAATGGATTTATGAGAAAAAAACCGACAAACCCATTCAAAAATGGGCAAAGGATATGAACAGACACTTTATGAAAGAAGACATATATGAGGTCAACAAACAGATGAAAAAATGCTCATCATCACTGGTCATTAGAGAAATGCAAATCAAAACTACATTTGGATAGCATCTCAGGTCAGTTAGAATGGTGATCATTAAAAAATCAGGAGAAAACCGATGCTGGAGAGGATGTGGAGAAATAGGAAAACTTTTATACTGTTTATGGGTGTGTAAATTAGTGCAACCATTGTGGAAGACAGTGTAGCAATTCTTCAAGGACCTAGAAATAGAAATACCATTTGACCCAGCAATCCCATTACTGGGTATATACCCAAGGAATTATAAATTGTTATAAAGACACATGCACATGTATGTTCATTGTGGCACTGTTTACAATAGCAAAGACTTGGAACCAACCCAAATGTCCATCAACAATAGACTGGATAAAGAAAATGTGGCACATATACACCATGGAATACTATGAAGCCATAAAAAAAGATGAGTTCATTTCCTTCATAGGGACATGGATGAATCTGGAAACCATCATTCTCAGCAAACTGACACAAGAGCAGAAAACCAAACACCACATGTTCTCACTTATAGGCAGGTGTTGAACAATGAGAACATGTGGACACAGGGAGGGAGCATCACACACTGTGGTCAGTTGGGGGGTTAGGGGAGGGACAGTAGGGGTGGGGAGGATGGTGAGGGATAACATGGGGAGAAATACCAGATATAGGTGATGAGAGGATGAAGGCAGCAAACCACCTTGCCATGTATGTATCTATGCCACAATCCTGCATGATCTGCACATGTACAACAGAACCTAAAGTACAATTAAAAAAAAAAAAGAATGGTATGCATTTTAAGAGGTCAGGCATGGAAAGTAAGAGTCTGGGAGTGGAAATTTGATAAGGGAAGGTAGAATACCTGAAGATGGATAATTTATAAATAAAAGGAAATTATTTCTTGGAGTTATGAAACCTGATAAGTCTAAGGTTGAGAGGCAGCATCTGGTGAGAGCCTTCTTGCTGGTGGAAACTCTCTGAAAGTTGTGAGGCAGTGAAGGGCATCACATGGTGAGTGCTTAGTACACTAGCTCAGTACTCTCTCCCTCTTCTTATAAAACTACAGTTCCATTCCCATGACAATCCCTTAATCTAATAGCCTTTTAATCCATTAATCCCCAAATGAATTAGTGGATTATTCATAAGGGTAGAGGCTCCATGACCCAATCACCTCTTAAAGATCCCACCTCCTATACTGCCTTGTTGGGGATTAAGTTTCAACATGAATTTTGAAGGGCACAAAATATAGCAGTGAATATTCTCTTCCCAACCTAACACCTAGTCTGAACTGAAAAACTCATTTGAGGAGCTTGGGAACCATCCAGATCAGTATTAATATCCAATCTAGGGAGTGGGTAGATAGAGGTTTGGGTAGGAGGACACTGGCAATGGTAAATTCTGAGTATTTTCAAAGATATCAGAATCAGGATTTATAAAAGGTCCATCTAGATTGGTGTAAGGAACAGCCAGCAGCTGGGGAACTATAAGTGAAAGGTATCAGCTTCTAGACACTGTGCTGTCTTCCTTCTTCACTTTTTCTTGACTACTAATAGATAACTATTAGTTCCTGGTTGGTCCAGCCTCACCCGGTACCTCAGCCATGATCTATAGGCTTGGAAATATACTGAGATTCAAAAGTAGAGTGATACCTCTGCCTGGTGTCTGGGATGCCTTGGAATGATGGAGAGACCTGGGCCCTGGATCACTTCCATATGCATGAAGCTGCAGCTGCCTTTGCATCTCACAGTGTGTATGGCAAGCTGGTATTTGCATATGAAAGGTAAAATTATGTATGCAAAAGGAGAGAGATGGGTAAACTGTTGCATCGTAGAAATAACACTATGGGGAATGCTATACCCTTTGTGCCACTGGCTAATTATATCGCTTCAAAGAAGCATTCCAACTTTGAGTTTGGAAAGGGTAAGTTGGCCTAGATAACCCAAATTAATATTTTAAAAAGGGAAAGTTAGGCTAGGTAACCTCTGACATTCCTCTGGTTCCAGATGTATCATGATTCCAAGTATCGGTAAAATTAAAAATAAAAAAAAAAAAATTGACCAGTACTATCTCTCTGTAATTCCACTGTTGGCTACGTATTCCTATGACCTTTTGATTGCATAGGGCAAATTTCAGAAAGCTTAAATAAGTGCCTGCCTTGCCAGCCCTCTAATGAATAGCATGAGCACTTTTCTCTAAATGTATGATCTGAAAGCCTAGGTCTTATGAATCTGTGATAATGGAATACTTTCTTTACCTAAATTGTAATAGCATAATGACATGAATCTCTATTATTCTGAATGCCAGAAAGTAGCCCCTATTAAATTGTCTTTTAGTTATTTGTGGAAGTTTTAAAGGAAGTGTTTTTCATGTGCCCCCAAAGCAGCCATAACATGCCAAGAATATAACTGATTCAGAAAGGAGTACCTAACAGCCTACAGTGGCAAAATGTGAGAATTAAAATGACAGGAGTGGTATTAGCTCTTCTCTCTAAAACATTCTTTCACTACTAAACAACATAAACATGTTCTTTGTTATCTTTCAGAATGTGAACATATTATTCCATCATTTTCAAAGAATAGCTTGTAAATTTTTAGGGATATTTCTGAAAAACGTGACTTATGGGACAAATTACTTCAGTTATTTCTCTCAGCTGAGCAATTGGTGGCAGTACTATAAAATTATTTTAAGAGTAGAATTAGTGTCTATTTAATGTCAGGAATTTGATTGCTCTAAAGCACATATGAAATCAGGCCATTATTTTCTAAATGGAATATACCATCAGAGGATTCTCAGAATTGAGTGTAGATATGGCTGCCAAACAGTGTTGACACACAAAAATTACTGCTTCTGATGCTTCTTCTTATCTATATATTATTGATTTCTACCACTTTTATTTTTAAAACTGTGTCCAATACAGATGTAACCTAAAACACAGTTAAAATTGCTCTTACTTATTACTTTCAAGACACTTATACATGAGGAATGGTTTCATCTCTGTATGTGACTTTGAACAGAGCTCTAAACGCACATGTATGTGCATGGGATACAGTTGCAGACAGAGTGTAGGCTCTGGAGTCAGAAATTTAGGTCTTACTAGTTGTGTGATCTTACCCAAGTTAATAATCTCCATATTTCAAATTTCTGATTTAACAAATGAGTCTAAATATATTACCTACTTTAAAAGTTGCAGTGAGGTGATAATGTATAAAATGACACCTTTTTGGTCAATATATGTGAACATTTATTCAATGTGACATACCCTTACATATCATTAAGCTCTCCTTGACATTAATAATACAGGAAAGTTTATAATATCATTTATCACATTAATGATTTTATTATGATTACTATTTTATCATCAAGTGAGTAAAACATGGGACACCTCATTAAGAATTCAAATTCACTGCATCCATTCCAAACTTGTCATCTCAACATAAGTCTTTTGAAAATTTACTGAAGAGAAAAATTGTACCTGTAATTATTCATAAATATCTGCTAAAATCCCTTTACCCATCCACATGTCAAAGTCCTTATGACTCCCCAGAAGTCTCTCTTCTCTTACTCCTTGTTCCAGAACATTTTACAAAATCCTCATCTATTTTTTGCTCCTGTATACCTTTTATTTCCCCTTCCAATAACTGCTTTAATAAAACTTTGTTTAGGATTTTTGCATTTATGTTTATGAGAGCAATTGATCTGTGATTTTTCTTTCTTTAATGTCCTCAACAATGTTTAACATGAAGCTTATTCTGTCTCCTAAAATGAATTGTTAATTGTTTCTATTTTATTCCCTAAAGAGTTTGTTTGAAATGATTTCTTTCTTCAATAATTGAAAGTTTTCACTAAAAGCCTTCCAAACCAGTAATCCATTATATTTTAATTAAAATAATAATAAATGTTATTCAACTTTTAATAGTTTATTGTTAATTCTGTGTGTGTTTGCAGGGATTTGTCCATTTCATCAAACTTCTGATTTTGTCATAAAATGGTTCATTATCTTTGATTGTGTAGTGGAATCTCTTTTTATTTCCTGTATGTGTAATTATTAAACTTCTTTTGTGTATCATGTAGTTGTTTTTTGTTTTGTTTTAATCCATATCAAATCTCAGTTTCTTAATGAGATTGTTCAGTCCATTTATATTCAGTTATTAATACATAGAACATATTTTAAAGAGATTAGAATGGTGGCATATTGGATCAGCAAATACTAAAAGAAAAGCATGCATTTTGAGAAAAATATAATTCCTTTTGGAAAAGGTAAACTACTCAAATTAAAATTGCTTTAATATACTAGTGTAAAAATGAGGCAATCTTTAAAGAAAACTTAAATACATCAATATGTTCTTAAATATTTCTTTCAGATTCTCTAGAACAAAGAAATATAAGATAGTTAAGCCCCAAGACTATTATATATGACATGTGTCTTCATTTAGAAATATTTTTTTTCTTTTTCTCAGAAGTTCATTGTAGTCTTCAAGATAGCTTTTGCCTTTGGAACCCTATTGGTCGAATTATTTTAAACTAAGATGCCTTCCTTATAATAAATAGTACTCTCTAGTTTATGTTAATACTATAGAGCTTTGATGCATGGTATTATTAACTAATGAATGCCAAGACCCTTTCCCTAGTCAAAACATTGGCAATAAACTTTAGAAATTCTCTCCGTAAGAATCTTGTATTATCCTTTTTTACTTTTTCCCATCATTCCACCTACCAACCAGCAGACATACATACATACACTCACAGACACATTATGGCTTTTTCCGCCATCTTTGAGTAAAAATATTCCTTCGGATTCTAAGGACGAATCTGTGGCTGTGATGACTACTTGCTGTTGCTTTGCTACATTAAAACCTCATGGTTGAACCTCTTTGTTCTCTTCAATGCTTTGGTGGTGTTATGAAAATTAACAATCTCATTTATAGAAAACTTATACCCTTTATTTGTTATTTTCTTTAAATTCAAAATTATTATTTTGTGGTGTGTTTTTCATACTCTCAAAACATTTGCTGTTGAGCCCTGAGTAAATTTACTATTGGCTCAACACAATCTTCTAGAATGCATAGTAATTACATCTTATGTGATATAATATCATTTATTCTAAATCTATACATATTTTTATTACATTGCATATGCTATTTTGGCCTTGATGATCTTGTTAAAGAGTGAAACAAACCACTGAATATGCTGTATGCATGAAAACTGTATTTTGTAAAAGGTTTTCTTTGTGTGTGTAATCAAACTGTTTCTTGTTCATGTTGGAACCAGAATGCTAGTGGCATTTTCATAGCCTTTCAGAGTTGTTCATCCTCAAAATGAACAACTTTTACTCGGGTCAGATAATACTGACCTATTATCTGGGTCAATAGGTAGCATATTAGTGCCTTATAAAGCTATAGTTACATCAGTTATATCATGGATTATATACAAGCATAATTTATATCTCTATATAGAGAGATCAGATAATATTGACCTATTATCTGAGTCAATAGGTAGCATTTTAGTGCCTTATAATAAGCTATAGTTATATCAAACTGCTGACTGGAAATTACACAGAAGTAGAGTAAACTTTGTGTGCCTCTTTTCCTCTATAAGGAGCAACTACATTTTAGTATCTGCTACTATCTGCCTAACATATATCACAAAGACTAAGCATTATCTAATGCTTCCAAAATTGCTTCAACACCATATATATTTTAATATTTGTCATATAGTATTTTAGACAGTGTACAAACTTAATTAAAATGATTGTGGATTCTTATTTCAATGTAAAATTAGCTACAATGTGATTGAGCTTTATTAAAAGAAAACAGAAATGATAATCGATGGCATAACCTATTTTATATTTGAAAATTCCTAAGTCTTAGGAAAAATGTAGTTAATTTTTATTTTACATCCAATAGAAACATATTTTTCTTGAGTTAACTGCATTCCTTTATAACCTTTTTGCTTTTTACTGCTCTTGCCTATATGTCTTGTCAAGGCTTAGTTAGTGTCCTGTGATTGTAAGTCTTGAATCTGCATCAGAGAAGGTATGGAACTCTTACAGGAGAAGATTTTGATGAAGAGGAAATTGTGGAGTTGGAGGAGCATCTCTACCACCTTAAGTAACTGAACTTCTCATGAGGGTCTTAGAAGGAGGGCTGAGGCCAGCATCATTAATCAGCTTTCTGCTAGCCATTGCCCCAGTGTTTTCCTTGCTTACAGAGCCTTGATTTTTAGAGAAATGCAATGTGTTTAACCATAGAAGAAGAGTCATAATTTGGTCTATTGAGTTTTCAAGATAATCTCATTTTAATTTCTATGTTCTCTGGTCTCCTTTGCATTAAGTGATTTAAATGTCAGTTACTCACATGAATGCATTTGGTTTCTGTTTTGTTTTGTTTTTTGGGTTTTTTTCACTGTAGTGCTCCAGCCTGTGTTGTAGTGGTCAAAGCAGTCTTGGTTCTCTGATCCTGGCTTCCTAATCACTGGGTCACACCTCAGGCATATCTTCCTAAACTCAGAAGTTAATGCAGTATTCTCATATAGCCAACCAGAGTTTCCTGATTGTGGCCACATCATGCCTGGGGTGCATACAGTCAGCTAAGAACTTCTAGGAATCATTGAGGGGCTAGGTTGGAATTCACTCTACCAGTTGTTTCCATGACTTTGTAAGAATCTAATTCCTGTATTAAATCTTTTCTGCTTAAAGTAACTAGAGAGGCTTCTGTTTCTTACACTGAACTTGGACACAGCCACATACCTGTTTTTGAGGGTATGGTTGGCTATGTGACACAGGAGTTGCCAAGGTTATTGAAAGTTTGTACAAATTGTTTTCTGAGTAAGAATATGGAAGTATGAAAAAAGTAGCTTAAACTGCCCTGCTCCTTCCTTCCTCCTCTTCTTTCCTCTTTTTGATCTTCATTAGAAATTTAGTGCAATGATCCACTGCAAACTGCAAGGCCTCAGTTTACAGTGGTCCCAGCAGTGTTGATGTGCTGTGTTATGTTAGGGATAGAAGCGGATGATGAAAATCACCTGGATCATTGATGATATTAATATTAGTATGCTGCTAAAGAAGCTCTGGATTGCCATTCTTAGTTAGGCTTCTTGTCACATGCTGGAAAAATAATTTCTAATTAAGAAAATAGAATTTCCTACTCTTTGATGGTGACAGATCAAAAGCAAAGGCATCTGAACTTTTGTAATGGAGCAGATGCCGTCAGTGCCATGCCATATCCCTCAGACTCACCTTCCAGTGTGCTCCACCAACCTCCTGTGGGCAGTATTAGGATCTCTGCTGGAGGGGCTTTTCTTGGAATTTTGCAAACTTCTGTCTCACTCTTAGAAGTGGCAAGAAATTGATACTCCCTGAGAGTACCTCCCTATCAGACATTGCTGTATAATTACATCAACTTTCTAGTTCCTTTGGCAGAACGTTTTGAAGCATATGTTTTACACAGTTCCCAGGCTTTCCACTGTATTAGCTGAGTTAATATCTGATCTTTTATAGGATGTCTCCTTTCTCTGCACCTCCTAAATTAAATACTTGCACTTAATTGTTTGTCTTAGCATTTGTTTTTGAGGGGGGTCCAAGCTTAGATACCTAACTTGAAATCAAATGGTATATCAGGCCAAAATTGGGTATAAAAGACCAAATAAAAAAGTCTCTTCTACTTCAGCCAAGAGTCAGTGCACAGAATGCTGTGGAAGCCTCTGTGATTTAATCTGACTATAGCTTTTGGAAGACACAGGCCCTTTAATTTGTTATATTATTCCAGTTGTGACGACATATTGACTATATTCATCATATAAGTTCTGTTGGCTACTGTATTAGTCAGTACTCTCCAAAGAAATAGAAAATGGATATATACACACACACGTACGTGCACACACACACACAATCATAGATTATATACAAGCATAATTTATATCTATACATATATAGATATAAATTACCAACTTATATTACCTGTACCAACATGTATTATCAACCATATGACCTATTTTAAATATTTGACAAAATCTCAGTTTACCAAAAATGAAAAAACTTGAATGAAAGATTCACTTGAGGCAAAAGTGACAGTATTCCATTTTATTCTCTTTTTATATAAACATATATATAAAGAGAAATTTATTTTTAAGGAATTGGCTCAAAGGATTGTGAAAGCTTGGCAAATTTAAAATCTGATGAGGTAAGCCAGTAGGCTGGACACCCAGGGAAGAGTTGCAGTTAAAATCCAAAGGCCACCTGTTGGAAATATCTCTTCTTGCTCAGGGCAGGTCAGTCCTTTTTCTATTAAGACCTTCAACTGATTAGATAAGGCCCACCTGTATTAAGGAGGGCAATTGGCTTTACTCAGAGCCTACCAATTTATATGTTGCTCTTATCCATAAAACAGTCAAACAGAAACATCTAGAAAAATGATAGAGTAAATATTTTGACTTAGTGGCCCAGCCACATTGACACATAAAATTAACTATCACAGATACTTTTTTACTAGTTTTATCTCTGGACATCGACATTACAATCTGTTATGTCCACTGACCTGACTCTACTGCCTCTAAAGGCAACTTACTTTTAATTAGACTCTTCTCCCATGTGTTAAATGTCTTTTTTTTTTTTTTTTTTTTTTTTTTGAGACGGAGTTTTGCTCGTTACCCAGGCTGGAGTGCTATGGCACGATCTCGGCTCACCGCAACCTCCGCCTCCTGGGTTCAAGCAATTCTCCTGCCTCTGCCTCCCGAGTAGCTGGGACTACAGGCATGTGCCACCATGCCCAGCTAATTTTTGTATTTTTAGTAGAGACGGGGTTTCACCTTGTTGACCAGGATGGTCTTGATCTCTTGACCTCGTGATCCAACCGCCTCGGCCTCACAAAGTGCTGGGATTATAGGCGAGAGCCACCGCGCCCGGCCTGTTAAATGTCTTTAACCAAAGGTATCTTTAATTTCCCTGAGTTCAAACCACATGGCTTTTTGCATCCATATGTGCAGACAGAATGAGCAGATTTTATTGTGGCATTTTTTAAAAATTAAATTTTGGCATTCATCTGCATTTTCTCTTTAAATAACTCATAATTATGGGATAAGCATAAAACATTTTGCTCTTACAAGAAGAGTTACTTTTCTTTTGACAGAAAGGCCCAAGGTGGAAAGTATATTTAAAAATCGAATTTAGAGAAGGAAAATGCATTAAACTCTGTGATTGATTGATTGATTGATTGATTGATTGATTGATTGATTTTTGAGATGGAGTTTCACTCTTGTTGCCTCAGGCTGGAGTGCAGCGGTGCAATCTCAGCTCATTGCAACCTCTGCCTTCCAGTTTCAAGCAATTCTCTTGCCTCATCCTCCCGGGTAGCTGGGATTACAGGCACCCACCACCACGCCCGGCTACTTTTTTGTACTTTTGGTAGAGACGTGGTTTCACCATATTGGCCAGGCTGGTCTTGAACCCCTGACCCTGTGATCCACCCACTTTGGCTTCCCAAAGTGCTGGGATTACAGGCAAGAGTCACCCTGCCCAGCATCTGTGATTTTTTTTTTTATTGATGAAAACTGTTTCAGATACAACTAAGCAGGTTTCAATGCATGAAATCTTTTATAAAAACAAAGCCAATGGAACTAATTAGCTTATTGAAGTGCACTTTTTCACAAATAGCAGTATCATGTCAATGAGTTTAACTTCATGACAAATTTGTGGTTTTCTACTAGTAAAATTTACAAGGAACTCTGCTTTGATTAGAGAAAAAAAGAAATTATATGTTTTGGGGAAATAATTTTCTTGGGGAAAGTTATCTTTGAAATAACTATTCAATAAGTACTGCCAATAATGTGTCCTATACAACTTACATTGCAAGAAGAATTGTCAAGAAATGGTAGTTGATATTTGATCAAAAAATCAAAAGCTTATTGAGAATAAAACTTATTTAGTCATCTGAGGACCCTCTCTTACCATAATAATACCTTGCAGTCATTGGGTTGTTAATAAATATTTATTGAAAAAGATAAATGCTCAATAAGTTTTGGTTTCTGTACTCACAGAATTTATAATCCAGCTGAATTAGGGAGGCATACTGTTGTAAATTAGCTGAAACCACTATGCCTATGCAAGACCAGAGGGTCCTTGTGGGCAGCAATTGATAGCTGTCAACAGTTTAAAATAAGTAAACGTTAAAATAAAATTACGTCTCAGGACAAATTTGGCCACAGATACCAACATGTATTATCTATCAACCATATGACCTATTTCAAAAATTTGAGAAAATTCCTGTTTACCAAAAAAAGAGAAAAAAACTTGAATGAGATTCACTTGAGACAAATGTGACACTATTCCATTATTAGATCTGGCTAAACCTACTAAGTCAAGTCATCAGGAAAATTCTGAATCAATGTTGCAAAAGAAATACGTAAAAATCAACCCTAGGGTGGCATGCTCAAAGGTATATGTGAAAGATACAGTGTTTGCTATATTCTTATTACTGTTTCTGGAAAGACTGGAATTATCTTATTAGCCAATCTGTATATCTTGAAAACCACAAATGAGAGTCCATCACTAATGAATGCTTAACAGATGCTAATTTTTCCAACAAAATCCTATTTGTAACATATTATGCTGATGAGTGAACTACTCAGATAGTCTCCAGTAAAAGTGATAAGTGAAGAATCTATATATAACAGTTTTCTCGGGAATGTGTCTAGCTCATCTTCTGCTGAATTCCTGATAAGGGCAACTGAATGCTCCAAGTGTGGCTTCCAACTACATATATAATAACACATTGTCTATATTGAAGTATTTCAAATAAATACAGGCATCATACATATTACATGGGTGGAGATTAATACAATTAGCTAACACATACTGAATGCTTCTTGTGTGCTGAGAGATGATTCTAAATAGTTCACCTGAGTTATCTCAAATAACTCCAAAGCAACACTTGATTATTTTATTTCTAAAAAAGGAAATGGAGGCTCTAATATGTAAGATTACTTACTAAGGTAAAGAAACTGCTGTGTGGGGTTAGAACATAGGACATTACTCCTACATCCATACCCTCAGCCACTATATGATACTGACTCTCAAAGGAGTAAATACAGAATAGTAACATTAAGGCTAAATTGTGGATGCTACTAGGTCTAGATAAGAAGTCTCATACAGAAGGATTAGGTAGTGCTTTCCTCCTGGTTTCAAGTTCTGCTTAATGAATATACACAGTCAGTTACATGTAAACTGAGATTACCTATACAGTAGGTCCTTTTACATATACCAATACTCCTACCTACACTATTTATTTAAAACTTCTAAAAGGAGAGCAATCTTCTTCATCACACAGTCAGGCTTGGCTTATAAACCCAGCCTCCCAGGGCCTATGAACTTTATAGAACATCTGGTCAAGTACCATGATCTAAGCAATTTGAACCACTAGGTTAATATTACAAATGACAAGAGGCACAAATGATTTTAAGGACAGTTGAATATGATTAGGTAGTGGAGAAAGCTCAGTAGATTATATCAGAAAAAAAGTAAGCCAACGATAATTGCTTTCATGGAACAGCAAATTTAGCTTTGAATAGCTTTGGAGTTAAGGCAAAAATAGAAATTCTATAAGATTCTTAATAAGAATCATTCAGGCATATAGGGAAAATTACATTTTCTCTAATACCAATCACTAAAAGAGATTTGTTAACTGAATTCTTCTAAAAGGGAATTCTTCTAAGCAGAATAATAACAATAAATTCAAAATTATTTTACAAAAAATGGAAATAATCCCAGGTCTGTTTGTTTTTTATATTTTCCCATCTTTTTAATTAGAGAGCTTGAATTCCTGATTAAGACACAGACCGCTCTTAGATTATACCTTAAATTAACCATAATGTCTGTTTCCATGGCCTCTCATATATTACTTACATAACACCACAGGAAACCCTGGTAATCACTTGTTTATTGTCTTAGTAAAGCAAGCATATAAGCTTCCGAAGGCAGTACCTGGCTCTGCTTTGTTTACCTGTGTATCTTCAGCACCAGGAGTTCAACAAATTATGAAGAATTGGAAAAAAATATTTTTTACATCAAAGTATAATTTAAAGCTCAACGATTTTGATGTGTCTTATAGAACCTTAGGGACCAGAAATAGTAGAAGTGAACTTTCCAAAATCTAGAACAAGACCTTCATGTACAGATGTGAGAACTGTATTAGTCAGAGACCCCTAGCAGAACAGAACCAGTAGTATATATGTACATATGAAAGAGAATTTATTAGGTAGAATTTGTTCACACAATTACAAGGCAAAGTCCCACAACAGGTCGTCTGCAAGCTAGAGAAGAGAAAAGCCATTAGTGGCTCAGTCCACGTCTGAAAACCTCAAAAAAAAGGAAGCCAACAGTGCAGCCCTCAGTTTAAGGCTGATGGCCTCAAGAGAACTCTGGTACAAGTTCCAGAGTTCAAAAGCCAAAGAGCCTGGATTCTATGTCCAAGGGCAAGAGAGGAAGCAAGCATCTGGCACGAGAAGAGAGAACAAGCAAGAAGACTCAATAAGCAAAGGGCATATCCCCCTTCTTCCACCTGCTTTGTTCCAACCTCACTGGTGGCCAATTGGATGGTGCCCACCCACATTGAGGGTGGATCTTCCTCTCCCAGTCCACTGACTCAAATGTCAGTCTCCTCTGGCAACAACCTCACAAGCACACCCAGAAACAATACTCTACCAGCCATCTAGACCTCCCTGAATCCAGTCAAGTTGACACCTAATATTAACCATTGCAGGAACCAGTAGCTACAGAGGTCAACTGACTTGTGGAATGTGAATATCTCCAGAAGATACCAGAGCTCTTGAATGGTCTTGTAGTCTACCCCGATAAGAAATGAACTTGATAAAAATATTTAACTACTGGAGGGGGAAAAATAAGAGATTTAAATTTCTTCGTTAAAATATATCATATTGGGATCTGATAGAGGTGGGGTGGGGGAAAGGAGAGCATTAAAAATAATAGTTAATGCATGCTAGGCTTAAACCTATGTGATGAATTGACAGGTGCAGCAAACCGCCATGACATGTTTACCTTTGTAACAAACCTGCACATCCTGCACGTGTACCCCGAGACTTTAAAAATTTTAAATACACACACACACACACACACGCATGCATACATACATATGTATCATATTAGAAAGTTTTATGGTTTCAGTATTGGTATAAAAGTGGAGGGGATATACTTTTGTTTTCTAACATTAAACATTAGACCTCATTCCTCCTGATACTTTAAATTTGCCTCATCCTTATTGTCTTTGGAGTAAAATAGTTCATTACAGCAAAAGGCAGGTTACCATGATGCTATCAGTCTTTTTAAAGCCTTCATTGATAGTACTAATATTAGTGAGTAGTTAATTGAGGGGATTAAGAAATTACTTCCCTTTACTCTTTATCTCCTGGAAGATAAATGTAAACAGATAATATTGCATGTATAACTAGCAACTTTCCCACCTCTGGGGAACAAACTGGATTTTGATTAAGTATATTATACTATTAAAAACATATGTTTTGTGTTCACTAAAAACACATTTAGTTATCATCATATTTATATCTCACTTTTCTTTATATAGGGTATGTGTAGCCATAGCCAATGTGAGCATAGTGTCTTAGAGTTGCCGTCAAGAAATTTGTTTTAGTTTTATCAAAATTATGTTTTGCTTGTGCTTTGACTAACAAGATAATTTAATTGTAAGGTAATAGAATCTTAAGTAGGGGTGGAAAGAGATGATATTTACTAGATATATTGCAGGGAAATTGTTAACACTCTTAATAAATGAACTATATTTATATGTGTATTAAAATTATGTATCCAATTAGATCAATAGCTGAAAGCATAAACTCATGATTCAAAAACCAGAAACACAAATTAAATTAATGACAAGACAAAATGTCAATCTTAGCCATCAAATAATGACTTAAAAGTGATTTAAAATATAGTTTTTGCAAGATAGGTGGAGGAGTTGGGCTGTTGGAGACAGGCATTACCAATTTACTCTTGATTACAACAAACTGTGTTTCAATCTTTAGAAACACATATTTGCTGAAGAGACAAAGGGGAAATGGGAGGAGTTGTTGTTCAGTGGGTATAAAATTTCAGTTTTGTCAGATGAATACGTTCTAGAGATCTGCTATGCAACATTGTGCCTATCCTTAACAATACTGTATTGTGTACTTAAAATTCAATTAAGAGGGTATGTCTCAAGTTAAGTGTTTTACCACAATTTTAAAAATTACGTATGCATATTCTTTGATCCACATGTTATTTATGAGAGCATATTCAAAGGAAAATAATCCAAATTATGAGCAAAGATGTATGTTTATTCATTCAGTAAATTGAATATTGAATTCTTGTTGTATAGCAAATATAATTTGCTTGAGATAAAAGCTTCTCTGATACTCTGAACTTTGAATAGTAGGAAGGAAAAAAAAACTAACAGCAAAATATAATATAACTAATTAAGCCATTAGTGTCTTTAACCCAGACCTGAGAGGAAGATTTTTTTTAAGATAAAGTAATTAATGAAATAAAATGAAAAGGTTTAGATTATGTGCTGACCCTCAAACTTTGATAGTGCATTAGAATTAACTAGAGAGTATTTTTGAAAAGTCATAACTACATTCTGTCTTATTCCATTTATATAAGATGCCTGAAATAATAAAGTTATAGAGATGGATAACAGATTGACCACCAGGTTTTAGGGATGGGGGAAGGAGTTGGTGTGGCTACAAGGAGTAGCATAATGAATCATTGTTATGAGGGAACACTTCTGTATCTTGATTGTGGTGGTAGCTACATGAATATAAATAGTTCATAAAATTGGATAGAACTAAACACAGACAGGCACATACAAATGAGTGCATGTAAAACAGTTGAAATTTGAATAAGCTTTGTGTATTGCCCCGATGTCAATTCCCTGGCTTTGATAAAACACTGTAGTGATATAAAATGTTACCACTGAGGAAAACTGCATGAAAAGTGCATAGGACCTCCCTGTAATTTTTTTTTACATATTACTATGAATATATAATTATTTCAAAAGAAAAAATTAAAGCCCTTGCTCAAACTGCAGCTTAAAATCTCCAGAGAGTTTCAGACATATGTGATTTTTACCTTTATTTGTAAATTGAAAATTACTGACATACAATAAAATTTACCCTTTAGAGTGTATGATTCTGCAAACTGTGCCAAGCATATACAGACATGTAACTGTCACCACGATCAATATATAAAGCACTTCCATCACTTTAAGATATTCCATCTAACCCTATCTTCTCACCAACTCCAGTCCCTGAAAATCACTTATTTATTCTTCATCACTTTTGTTCTGTCTTTTTGAGAATGTCACATGAATGGAATCATACAATGTATAAATGTAGGAGACTGGGCTTCTTTCCAGTCTTACTTGTGTCTTTTTATTGCTGAGTAGCATTACCTTATTGTACAGAGGTATCATTGCAGGACATATGCAACTACCACACAATTCAGCAATTGTATTCCTAGGTATTTATCCTAAAGAAATGAAAGCATATATGTGCATTAATGTTCATGGCAGTTTTATTTGCAGTAAATGAAAACTAAAATCAGTCCAGATATCCTTTAACAAGTGAACAATGAACCAAACTGGTATATACATACCATGGAATACTATTTAGCAATGAAAATAAACAATTGATACACACAATAATTTGGATGAATACCTAGGGAATTATACTGAATGAAAAAAAGATTCCAAAATATTATATATTCTCTGATTCTGTTTGTGAATCTTGACTGTAGTGGTGCTCACATAATATACACATATAAAATTGTATTGAGAAACACAAAGAAGTCCATGTAAATGGTGAAATCTGAAGGTTGAAGGACTGTATCAACATTAATTTTATGGTTGTGATACAGTATTATGGTAATATAGAATGTTATTTGGCTGAGTGAAAAATATGATGGGTTCTCTATGTGTTCTTACAATTGCATGTGAATATAAAATTATATAAAAATAAAAAGTTAAAAGATGTTAATTGAAAGAAAATGTACAACAATGGATATGATTAATTAAAATGAAGACCAAAAAGAAAGGGAAAGGTGGCATAAATCAGAAGGTCTAAATAAAATCAAATAGTAAGATAATTAGTGTAAATCATCTATATTAATAATTATATAAGATATAAATAAAATGCTATCATTTTCCCTCTAGATTAATGACAAAAACAGTCTAGTAAATGCTTTTTCCATGGAATATGCTTTAAATAGAAGGCTACCTAAAGGCTGAAAATAAAAGCAAGGAAAAAGATACTTCATACGAACCTTAGTCAAAAGAATTCTGGTAAAACTACACTAATATGAGATAAAGTAGACTTTAGCAGATAAAGCATTTATAGAGTTAAAGATAGAAAATTCATAGTGATAAAAGGGCCAATGCAAAAATATATCACCACTGATATGGTTATGTTGCAGCTTTTGTTCAGTGAGTGAGAGGGAATAGTGCCAGAAGCATTTTCTCTCCCAATGGTTCGTGAGCAGGAGGGAGGGTAACAGTGTTCCAATATTCCTTTGGTGCTGCTTCGCCAATCTGAAATCTCTGTGGCCTCTGTGCCCTCTGCCCAGGGTCTCATTCAGGTTTTCTGGGATTGCTGTGCCCACTCGCCCAGCAGGTTGCACTTGACTTGGGCTACTGGACAGAATCCCATGCCCACCATGGATTCATTTTCAGCCTGCAGCTGAACCAGGCATGCTGAAAGTGGTTTCCATGTTGGGCATCAGCATTTAGATGAGGGGAACACAGTGGCACCTGAAAACTAAAAAATATAAGCAACTATGAAGCCCCAAGGGATGCTGCAGCTCTTCCTTGGGGAGTCCTGAAATCTGAGCTCCC
The DNA here is from genome assembly GCF_030222135.1 of Aotus nancymaae. NCBI lineage: Eukaryota > Metazoa > Chordata > Mammalia > Primates > Aotidae > Aotus > Aotus nancymaae. The sequence goes on along the minus strand of NW_026988425.1, from coordinate 57,706,979 downwards.
AATAAATGTGGCAACTCTTCAGTTCCATAGCTCAATGAGCAGGAGCATGTTACAAGCCTTTTTATTCCCCCTACTTATAGCTCGGCAATCAGAAGGGTGTGGTACTCAGTGGCTTTTTCACCCCCATCATTCAGTGAGTAGGAGTGTGCTACAGCTCTTTTATTCCCATCACCCACATCTTGGTGGGCAGAAGGGAGAGTTACAACTCATTCATTCCCACCACCCCCAGCTCGGTGAGTTCTAGGTTCTTGTCCCATGATCAAGAGGAATGAGGTACACAGACACCAAAGAGTGAGTAGGGCAAAGAACAATTCTATTGAGTGAAAGAAGGAAAGCTGTCAGTGGAGCAGGACCCAAGAGTGGGTAGTCATTTCTATGTCTGAGTCTGGGGTTTTTATGGGCCCAGAATGGAGGAGTTTGTGCTAATTGGCCCATGGGTCTTGGGAAAAGCACCACTGGCTTGGTTAAAGGCATCAAGGAAGTTCTCACTCTGATCATGGACTCTTTCCAGAAGCAGCAGCTCAGTTTTCAGGTTTCAGGCTGTCTTTGGCTTGAAGGTTGGGTTTCATTAGGCACCTGTTCTTATATGCCTAGAAATATGTCTGTCTCGCATCACTATCTATCCCTCCTCTGAAGAGGTACATCTAACTGCTGTTTGGATAGGGGCTGTGACTGTTTTTACTGCTTCATGCTGACAGGGGGCATTGTTTTGAGAAAATGGCAGGCAGATCTCTCTCAGAGGCCTATCTAAGGGTCCCCAGTAAAAGGGAGCCATTGTCCTAGACTCTATTTGCGTGAATGTTTGGAACTTGATGGCCTCTAGGTGAGAAGAAACAAGTTTCACAAGGTGGTTAAGTATGCATGGACCAAATATAAGTATTATATAAAGAGGAGCTAAAAGGGAAAAATCTAATGCCAGAGATAACAAAAATAGTAAGTAAAATAGACTAATCATTCTGAAACTAATATTGTGGCCAGAGCTGTTTCACTTGGTGGAAGGAATTAAGTCTTTACGGGAGAGGGCAGTTAAACTTTAGAAAATAGATAGTTGTTTAGGGGAATAAATAATCCCATGGGCATTCAGGATTAAGGGGTCCTTGGCAAAGACACCTTATAGTGAGGAACAGAATGAAGGTGAGAAGAGCAAGCATAGGTAAGGATATAAAGAGGATATCCATGGAAGGCTAATTATTTGTACTTATCTTTTGTAATTTTTAGCTTATGGTCTCCAATTTCTTCACATGGTACTTTGGGTGCTCCTCTGCATCAACAGAGGTAATTCTTTCAGTTTCCCAGGCCTTTACTCGAGTATAATAAATCCAATAATCTATTCCAGTGATCTTTACTGGAGTACAAAGAAGTACAGTGTAAGGTCCCTCCCAATCCAGGCCTAGAGTGGGAGAAAGGGAAGGAAGTAGATCAACAGAGGTAATCCTGTCAGTTTCTGGGCCTTTACTCAAATTTAATGAACCCAGTAATCTAATCCAGTGATCTTTACTGGAGTACAAAGAAGTACAGTTTAAGGTCCCTCCCAATCCAGGCCTAGAGTGGGAGAAAGGGAAGGAAGTGCCTTTACCAGTACTAAGGCCCCTGGGTTGAATGGAGGTTACCCTAGTTCACTGAGTGGGGCCTCCCACAGTTGTTTCAGTTCCTGTTGGAAATGGGCCAAAGAAGTTATACATTTAATCAGAGGTTTCTTGGTCTAGCAAGAAATAATTGGGGAGAAAAGGCCATCCATCCATTATTTCAAAGGGTCTTAAACCCCACTTAGGAGGGGTGTTTTTAACACGTAGTAGGGCTATGGGAAGAAGAGTAATCCAGGGGAGATGAGTCTCTTGAGACAGTTTTCTGAGATGGCTTTTGATAATGTCATTTGTCTTTTCTATCCTTCCTGAGGATCATGGTCTCTAAGCACAATGAAGATGGTATTGAATGCCTAGTGCCTTTGAGAACCCCTGGGTGACAGCCACCCTGAACTCAGAACCGTTATCTCTCTGGAGGTACTTAGGGTGTCCAGAGCAAGAAATTATCTCATTAATTAGTACTTTTATCCCCTGAGATGCTTTCTCTGTTTGACATGGAAATGCTTCTACCCAGTTAGTGAAGGTATCTACCCATAATAGGAGGTACTGGATGCCCCTTATCTTTGACATAATGGGTGAAATCCAATCTGAATGTTAGACTTCCCCAGATCACCTCCCATTCTTTGGGTTCCAAGGGGAGAAGCCATCTATTGAGGGGATTATTTTTAAGGCAAGTCTCACAAGCATTAATGACCTGTGACCATTTTTAGCAGATTTTTACCTGAGAATAACCTTTGGGCCAATTGATAGGTTTTATCCTTACCTAGGTAGAAGGCTTGGTGAAGGATTTCAAGACCTTCCCATTTGCTGAAAGCTGATAGATGAAGTTTTCTGTCCTCCAATTGTAGCCATCCTGAGGACTGAAAGGTGTATCCCTGAGAGGTGGCCCATTCTATTTCTGCAGGAGAATATTGAGCTTTTATTTCTCATATGCAGCCATCCCAGATCAGAGGGGCCTCAAGTGGATCAGAAATCTAGGGCACTCTATGATTTAGGTGCTTGGTCTGCTAACTTACTTCTCTCAGCTATTTTATTTATCTCCTTTTGGTGGCCTTTACAATGTATTACTGCCACTTCCTGTGGAAGTCTGTCTTTTTCTAGATAATGACATGGGCATGGAGGACTAGGACAGCATACTTAGAATCATTATAAGTGTTAACTGCTTTCCCTTTGCTTAATTCAAGCACCCTTGTGAGGGCAATTAGCTCAGCTAGTTGAGCATTTGTACCAGAGGAGAAAGGCATGCTCTCAATAGTGCCATTCAGGATGAATGTTACATACCCTATTTTGTGGATCTCTTGTTGTACAAAAGAACTTTCATTCGTAAACAGAGTACAATCTGGGTTGTGTAAGAAGGTTTCTTTGACGTCCACTATGGCCTCATAGGTGTGCTCTACTATCTGTTTTCAGTCATTTTCAAGCTCCACAGCTTCCTCTGGGAAGAAGGTGGCTGGGCTTAGGGAGGGACAGATTCTTAACTGGACAGAAGATCCCTCTAATTGCAGAGGTTGATATTTAAGGAGTTGGCTTTCCATTAGCTAGAGACTCCCCTGAGAAGACAGCAGTCCTGCCACATTATGTTGGGTATAAACAGTTACGTTATTCCCCATGGTTAACTTAGTAGCCTCTGGTATCAGCAAGACTACTGCTGCAACTTCGCAGAGGCAGGGTGGTCATCCTTTAGCTACCAAATCAAGTTCCTTGCTTAGGTACCCTACAGGTTGCTGGGTAGGACCCAGGTCCTGGTTTAGAACTCCCAGGGGCATTCTCTTCCTTTCTGATACATAAAGATTGAACATCTTCTCTATGGGAAGGGCCAGTGCCTCAAGCAAGGCTTGTTTCAATTGGTCAAAGGCCCTGTTAGCCTCTGGTTCCCAAATTAGGAAGTGAGTCTTAGCTGCCTGAATCTCCTTCATTAGGTGATATAAGGGATGAGTTATCTCATAGTACCCAGGTATCCATAATCTACAGGATTCTGTAATGCCCGAGAATCCCCTCAGTTTCTTGAGTGTTTTGGGAGGGGAAAGGAAGAGATAGGCTTAATCCTTTCTCTCCCCAGTGCCCTGGTCCCTTCTAATAAGAGCAGACCTAAGCACTTCACTGAAGCCTGACAGAGCTGAGCCTTAGATTTTCACACCTTATATCCTCTGTTAGCCAGAAAATTAAGAAGAGCCTTACTGACCTTCTGAGAGATTTCCTCATTTGCGGCACAAAGGAGAATGTCATTTACATATTATAAAACTACATGAGGATGAAGGAACTCAGAGAGATATTTTGAGAATGCTGCCCAAACAGGTGGGGGCTGTCTTGGAATTGCTGAGGTAACACTATCCAGCTTGGCTGGGTGGTCTGGTTGGAGGGATCCTTGAATGCAAACAAATATTGGGAGTCAGGGAGTAATGGTATGTAGAAAAAGGCATGCCTTAGGTTCATGACTGTGAAACATTTAGATCCCTCAGGTGTTTGAGTCAGCAGCATATAGGGATTGGGAACCACTAGATGAATTAGAACCACAGCCTCATTAATGAGGCAGAAGTCCTGGACCAGTCTCAATTCCCCATTGGGTTTCTGTACCCCCAGTATTAGGGTATTATAAGGGCTGAGGGTTTGAGGAGGCCCTGCATCCTCAACTTATCAATGGTGGGCTTCTAGCCCTTTTCTAACTTCTGGTTTTAGGTGATATTGTTTCTGGTTAGGGAAGGAAGTGGGATCCTTAAGGTGGATCCAGACTGGTGTGACCTTTGTGGCTTGGCCAGTTTTTCTTGGAGTTACTCAAACTTCTGGATTCATATTGTTTTCCATCAGAGGGAGACAGAGTGTGTCCTGGAGCTGTAAACATGGTGGTTCCCATATGAGCTAAGATATCCCTGCCCAGCAGAGGAGTTGGGCTTTCAGGCATGATTAAAAAGGCACAGGTAAATAAGAGGTCTCCCCAACTACAGGTAAGGAGTTAGAAAAAATGTCGAGTTAGAGGCTTTCCTGAGACTCCCCTCACAGTCATGATAAGGGAGGAGGGATGGCCTAGATTGGAGAGAACAGAAGTGGCCACTCTGGTATTGAAGCAGATGTCCACTTTCCTCCCATCAACCTCCAGAATCAGCTGGACTTCTGGATGTTAATGGCATTTTGAACCATCGGAGCCAGGAAGAGGAGCTGCAGGACCCATCCATCCTGCTGGACATTTGGGAGACTGGCTCTGGACCTGGTGACCTGCATCTCTGGGGACTGTCTACCCTCTAGTGATTGCCATCACAGATTTGACAGGGTCAAGGTGGCTTCCTTAGGCTGCCTGGGCAGTCCTTCCTAAAGTACCCTGGCTTGCCACATTTATAGCAGTTAATAAGCGCATCTCAGGGATTCTGGAGTTCATGAGCGTACAAGGCAGCCATTAGAGCCTCTGCCTTTTTCTTGTGTCTCCTCTATCTAAGGCTTTATCCCATCCCTATTGTAAAAGACCAAGGTGGTCACTTTCAGGAGATTATCTAAAGTACTATCTGGTTCCATGGCCAGTTTTTGTAGCTTCCTCCTGATATGAGTGGCCACCTGAGCAATGAACTTACTGTTTAGGATTAGTTGTCCCTCAACTGAATCAGCAGATAGAGAGGTGTGCTTTGTCAAGGCCTCTCTTAGCCTTTCCAGAAAGGCATTGGGATTCTCATCTGATCCCTGGTCTCTCATGGATAGTTTGGAGTAATTGACAGGCTTAGTTCTAGTCCTTTGTAAGCCCTCCAATATGCACACCTGAAAGTGTTTATTCTTCCATTCTCCCATTTCATCATCAGGGTCCTGCTTACAGTCCTCCAATGGTACTTCTGTTCTTCCAGTTGGATAAGACTCATCCCATTCCTTGGCACTATATGAGATACAAAGCTCATCCTCAAAATTCTCTGTCACTTTAGGAATGCTTGCTTCTCAGTGGTAGTCAGGGTTTGGTTCCATAGTAACATAATATCCTTCCAGGAAACCTCAAATACACGAGTTGAATTCTGGAAAGCCTCTATATACTTGTCAGGGTCGTCTGAAAACTTACCAAGGCTCCTCTTAATTTTCCTAAGTCCTGTAGAGAAAATGGGACCTGAACCTTAATGGGGCAATATTCGAAAGGCATCTCTTGTAGGGGAAGAAGTGAGACTGGGACCTGCCTAAAATGAGGATTTCTAGGATGGTGCAAGCTTGAGAAATAACCTGGATAGGGAGGATTGGATGGACCAGAAGGAACAGGACTAGAGGGAGCCAATTCCCCCACTGGAGACACATCTGGGATTTGCTTCCCTTGTCTCTTGGGATTGTCCTTTGCAGCCTCTCCTGAGATGGCCACTAGGAGGGCTGAAGCAATCCTACATTGTTAGCAAAGATCCAGTTTACCCTTCAAAGAAAAGAAAGCCTGCACATATGAAAATGTTGGATCATTTGCCCTAGTGTTTACGGAAAAGGTCCAGCTGTAAGATAGTATTAAAATTAATGCTTCCTTCTGGTGGCCAAGCAAATCCTTCCTGCAATCCATAATTCATCCAAACTCTTGTGCAAAGGGAATATGAAGTGGTTATTTTTCCAGAGTCTGAGGGTCAAAGGAGTCCCAGTGATTCAGGATGCACTCAAGAGGAGTACAGGCTGAAGATAGTTTCTTATTCATCTGAAAGAGGGGAAAAGATATCCCTTGGTTCCTTTCTGTCTTCCAGCCAAACCCTGGGGTATGTGAAGGAAAGAAAAAACGGCATTTTCCCCTCTGTTTTCCCTCCCTATGTCCTGGTGGCTACTATAGGTGCCACCCATGGATGTGATTGTAGCCTCCACCCATAAAATGGCAAGGCTTTGTCAGTAGGGTTAGTTGGACTTACCTATGCTGTGCCCTAGCCTTCCACTGTCTGTAACCTCCAGGTTCCCTAGGCTTCATCTATGTCATGGTCCTCCACTTTCCATAACCTATGGGTCCCCTAGGCTTCATCTATGCCATGGATGAAAGCGAATTCTCCACCCATGAAGCAGGAAGGCCAAGTTGGCAAGCATAGTCCTGTTTATATGTGCTGCACCCTAGCCTTCTGCTGTTACTGCCTCTGGCTCACTCAGATCTAGTTTGTGTGTGTGTGTGTGTGGGGGCTCTAAACCAAAGGTTGGAAAACACATTGGAGTAATGCTAAGGTGAAGCTGTGGAGCCAGATTCTCCTCAAGCAAGGAAAAGAAAGGGAGTCCTAGAAACTGGGGACCTGTCCTAATAAGATGCCTCCTAAGGGGAAAAAAATAATCCCTTGCATAGAAAAGCTCCTTGTATTTACAGAACTATGTTGACTCTTGACAAGGTGGAAAAACAAAACAACAAACTTAAAAGCAGGGGTGGGGAAGGTGCCCAGGGAAAGTAGCCTCTTGCTCTATGCTAATGGGTTTCTTCAACAGGAGAAAGAAAATTCTCAATAGTTACATCTTCTTGTTCTGAGACAGAAACTATATTATTCTAAATTACACTCTTGATGACTGAGCCAAGAGTCATTCTAACCAGTTACATAACATCTCTGTGGTTTGAAACAACACCCTTAATAGTGTATATAAAGAATAGATAGGAGCCATGTTAGCTGCAAAGGAAATAAGAAAATGTGTTAGGAAAGGCTGGATGTCCTATTGCTGACACCCTAACAGGCTGTCAGACTGGATTCAGTCTAGGGTCCTTTGGGTAACACCAAAGTACAGCCTCAATGAGACACCTTCAATTGCCACAGAAACTCCTACTAGTCTCACATGATGGCTAGACCTCTGTGAAGGGAAACTACTTTGGAACAAAGCCAACATTTCCAACATCTGAGGGTGATGGGGAATTGACAAAGTCCTCCCCAGCAAGCCTGTCCTCTAAATCTTATAGAACTGGCAGCTTCACTATTCACTTTTAACTGGCTGACAGAGGCCTAGTACTTCATCTGTTTTCAGAAAAAAATCTGAGGACAAGAAATCTCAGAAATAAAAATGAAAGCAGTACACTCTTTCTCACCATTCTGACAATCCCAATGAGTCCCCAGGAATGTTTCAGCTTTTGTAGTTCAGCGGGGAGGAAGGAATAGCACCCAGTGGCTTTTTCTCCTCTGTTGCTTGGCAGGTGGGAGAGAAGGTTACAGTGTTACAGGATTTTCTTGGTATCACTACATCAGCTGGAAATTTCTGTGGCTGCCATGGCCTCTGCCTGGGGCCTTGATAGGGCCTGCCAACCTCACTCTGCCCACTCAGCAAAGCAGGCTGTGCTTGGCTTACACTACTGTTCTGAATCCCACATTTGTTGTGGCTCTGTGTCCAGCCCGTGGCTGGACTGAGCATGCCAAAAGTGGCTTCTGCATTGGGTGCCAGCGTCTAGACAAAGAAAACATGGTGGAAACCCAAAACTCAGAGATACAAGCAACTCCAGAGTCCCAACAGATGTTGCAGCTCTTAATCCAGGAGTCTTGAGGTCTGAATGCCCAAGAAATGTTGCAGCTCTTCACTCCTGTAGCTTGGTGAGTTGGAGCATGTTGCAAGCCCTTTTATTCCAACTGTTTTGAGCTCAGTGAATAGAACGATGTGGCACTCAGTGGCCTTTTCTCCCCGACAGTTCAGTGAGTGTGAGCATGCTACAGCTCTTTTATTCCCATCGCTTGCTGGCAGGGAGAAAGGAGAGTTACAGCTCATTTACTCCCACTACCCTCATCTCAGCAAATGGAAGGGTTACATCTTGTTTGTTCCTGCTGCCCACAGCTTGGCAAGTTCCAGGTTCTTGTCCCAGGATCAAGAAGAATAAGGTATATGGATACTGGAGAGTGATAGGACAGATAGTAATTTTATTGAGCAACAGAAGGAAAGTTCTCAGTGAAGAGGGGACCAAAGAGTATCTAGCCATCTATGTGGCTGAGTCCAGGGTTTTTATGGGCTCAGAATGGGGGAGTGTATACTGATTGGTACATGGATGGTCTTGGAAAAAGCACCATTCAATTGGTTAAAATACATTGAAGAAGTTCTTACTCCAATAGCAGACACTATCAAAACTGGCAGCTTGGTTTTCAGGCTTCAGGCTATCCTTGGCTTGAAGGTTGGGTTTCACTAGGCACCTGTCCCTATCTGCCTAGGAGTCTGTCTCCTGGTCACTATCAGTTAGGCTTTGTGTCCCCACTCAAATCTCATCTTGAATTGTAATCTCCTTTATCCACATGTGTCAAGGGAGAGACTGGGTGGAGGTAACTGAATCATGGGAGCAGTTTTTCCCATGCTATTCTCATGATAGTGATTTAGTTCCCATGAGATTTAGTGATTTTATTAGGGGCTCTTTCCCCTTTCCTTAGCACTTCTCCTTTCTACCACATTTTGAAGAAGGTACCTTGCTTCCCCTTTGCCTTCTGACATGATTGTAAGTTTTCTGAGGCCTCCCCAGTCATGTAGCACTGTGAGTCAATTAAACCTCTTTTCTTTTGAAATTACCAGTTCTTTATAGCAGTGTGAAACTGGACTAATACCACCACATTAAATGTATCTGAGATGAGCTCAATATATAGCTTAACATTATACAAGGTCAGAGAGAGAGAGAAGGAGAGAGAGACTGATTTAAAAAAAGGAGAAATAATGTTCCCCAGGTGATTTCACAATGCAGCAAAAATTGAGGAACATTGGTCTAGGTTTAGCCTGGAAAGGCCTGACAAGTGAGAAGGAATGTAAGTAAAGATGGAGGCATAGTATCTTCTGGTGGAATGGAACATAATATTTAAAAATCTGGCCAGACGGGCGCGGTGGCTCACGCCTATAATCCCAGCACTTTGGGAGGCCAAGGCGGGTGGATCACGAGGTCAAGAGATCGAGACCATCCTGGTCAACATGGTGAAACCTCGTCTCTACTTAAAATACAAAAATTAGCTGGGCATGGTGGCGCGTGCCTGTAATCCCAGCTACCCAGGAGGCTGAGGCAGGAGAATTGCTTGAACCCAGGAGGCAGAGGTTGCGGTGCGCCGAGATCACGCCATTGCACTCCAGCCTGGGTAACAAGAGCAAAACTCCGACTCAAAAAAAAAAAAAAAAAAAAAATCTGGCCAGAAGAAAAGCTGCTAGAAATTTACAAGGAGATGTGTGCTAAGACAGTGACAGTGTTCTGTGGTGAGTAAATGGTTTTTCAGAAATTTTCCCAAATTGAGGTAAGGATAATGGCTTTACAACCATGATTCATTAATCATTGGCTAACCAAGGGAGGTCCTCTGAAGAAGTTGAATTCAGGTCATTGGAAATGTAAGCACACCAAAGTTGAAGGAGGTATGCATAGAAATGGGAAAAATAACATTTAAGGAAATCTGGACAAGTCCTGTCTATATCAGTTATAGCATGATATTTATTTGTTTAAGACTAGTCCACTGCAGTAGTGAGAATGGGGAAAGAGTAGAAAAGAGTTCAATCTGTAACTGTGAACAATCGAGATAACTCACTACCATGATTATCTTATAACAAAAGTTAAATAATTGTAGGTGTCCACAGACCTAATTACTGTAAGGAAATAAATAAAGTTCCAATTTGGCATACAGGTAATTCTATCAAGTGTTGCTACTAAATTATTCCAAATGCTACTAAACTGTGCTTCTCATTTTTATTGCTTAGAGGTTATTGATGACACAGATTCACAATAAAATTGACACATCTAAAATAAAATGAATTCATTTTAAAACCTTCTGTTTAAAAGCAAGTGGAAACCTTTACAATGACTTCATGTAAGGCAGAGGTAATACCTATCAATACAATATCTTCTCTTCAGAAAAAAATAAAATGGATAAATATGTTTTTCAAAAGTGCAGTATTAAATGACCCACATATAGAAACAGAGAAACATAAACATACTTGACTTTAGAAAAAATAAGGCTTCTATTTTGCAAGCTCTGATTTTCCTATGTTTCTTTGAGGACTCCATAGGGAGGTTGTTTATGTACATTACACCTAAACTAAATATCTACTCTCCATGAAGTGTAGTTTGCATGGAAGATCAAACAAGCCTCTGTATCACTGTATCATTCCTGTTGCCTAATTTACAGTCTTAAAGATCCTTAAGGACCTCTATTTTCAGCACAATGTCATATAATTGTGCCCCCTACATTAGCATTTATGAGAACAGCCCAGTTAACTCTTCACTTAGCATGGTGACTTGTGGCTCTATTCCGAGAAATGGCTCTAAAACTAATACATTGGACTTAACTTCAAGTTGTAGAGCTGACAGTAGGTAGCCCATCCAGAAATCACTAGGCCTAAATAATTTTTCTGAAGAATTCTACTATATATTTAAAAATTGCTGTGGATACAGCTTTCTTATTTTTTCAAAACTGCCTGATAAGAGAATAAACAATGAATGGCAAACAACCTCTTTAGTCTAATTTAAGTCATGCTAGATAGAGTATTGAGAAATAAATTGAATGTTTAAAATAAACTTTCTTATGCCTGATGCATGTCCAAGGCTTGGAGTTCAAAGAATGTCCAGTGTATATGGAAATCCTCATCTGATGGGCTAAATCTTCTAATCAATTTGTCTTTATTTCCAGGGAAAAGACTTGGCTAACATGTCAAATGAGCAGGAAAGTTTCAAGTGTACTTTTCAGTCTATGGGGACTGTTTATACACAATTGTTGATTTTATATGTGTGTATTTAAATTAATATCTAATATATATGTTATCTAAAAAGATCATTATTATGAAAATAGAACGGATTTTAAAAGACCTGAATCCCTAAGTTCCTCATCTGTGACACAGCATGACAGAATGCTTCCATTTATGGCAGGGAGGCAGAGCAGGATCTCATAGAATCAATATCTTGGTAGATGTTGGTATAATAATAGATATGATAATATAAGGAATTGCCCAAGGGAGAAGTGTTTCCCTGCTGATGGGCAAGACCACAAACTATTTTAGAATTTTAGATGTGATGGTACTCAGACTTACAAGAATTAGCTGGGTTCTTGGTATTGCCCACTCAGAGTAGTGAAAATTTGATTCCTCTTTCTGAGTAGTCTCTCTTGCTTGATAGTGATGGTGATTTTTATTTCCCAGTTTGCCTCAAAGCCAGTAATTTCAAGGCTATAATTAAGTCAAATTTCCTCCTATTAAATAAGAAAATATTTCTTGCCCCATCCTTTGTCTTTTTTCTTCTTCATTTTGCTTGTGCTTCTCAAGAAACATCTGAAGGAACACTGAATGGAAGGCAAACTTTTGAATCCTTTCATGACTGAAATACGTTTTGTCCTCACATTTGAATACTACTTTTGCTTGGTATAAAGTTCAAGGTTCAAAATACTTTTCTCTCAAAAATTTGAGGATACTTTCAATTGTCTTCTAATGTCCAGTTTCTTGTTGATACATATGATGCTTTTCTGAGACAGATCTTACTCTGTCACCTAGTCTGGAGTGCAGTGGTGCGATCTCAGCTCACTGCAACCTCCACCTCCTGGGTTCAAGCGATTCTCCTGCCTCAGCCTCCTGAGTAGCTGGGACTACAGGCATGCGCCACCACTCCCAGATGATGCTTTTCTGATTGTCATTATTTTAGGGTGTGCTGTTTTAGTTTTCTGGAAGCTTTTAGAATCTTCTGTTAATCCTTGAGGTTATAAAATATAAAAATGTGTTTGAGATAGACTTTTAAAATTATCTCATTTTTAACTTACTAGGTCATTTTAATCTGAAAACTCACGTTTTTACCTTACACAGGAAAGTATTAAACTATTTCTATGAAACAGTTTTTCCTTGACCTTCTGGCCACATTATGCAGAGTTCTAGTGAATATTCATTGCCCACTCATTTACCTACTGCTGTAAATACCAAGCACTGACAGATAAATATGATTAAAATATGTGGTAAATAAGTAGCAGAATTAAGTGCTAACATATCAGTAGTTACCTTGAATATAGCGGGTCTAAATATGACCTAAAAAAAGAGATTTCTAGAGATGAATTTAAAAAATGACTCAACTGTATTTTGCTTAAAAAGAAACTCACTTCAAATGTAAACATACAGGTATGCTGAAAGTAAACTTATGGAAAAAGATTAACTAAATTATTAATTAAAAAGGCATTTTATGTAAGTAGACTGAAATTAATAAACAAGAAATTAATAAAAGATCAACCTACCAGAAGACTTAATAATTCTAAATATTATACCTACCAAGTATAAAAGACTACAAATACATGAAGCAAAATTGAGAAATTGTTCAATGTAACAGAGTAGAGAATTTTTTAAAATTTATTTATTATATTTTAAGTTCTGGGGTACATGTGCAGATCAAGCAGGTTTGTTACATAGGCATACACATGCCATGGTGATGGTTTGTGGCATCCATCACCCCGTCATCTACATTAGATATTTCTCCTAATGCTAACCCTCCCCAATCCCCCTACATGCTGCTATTCTCCCCCTAGTACCCCATCTCCCAGGTCCCAGTATGTGATGTTCCCCTCCCTGTATCTATGTGTTCTTATTGTTCAATACCCACTTATGAGTGAGAACGTGTGGTGTTTGGTTTTCTGTTCTTGTGTGAGTTTACTGAGAATGATGGTTTCCAGTTTCACCCATTCATATCCCTGCAAAGGACATGAACTCATCCTTTTCTATGGCTGCATAGTATTCCATGGTGTATATGTGCCACATTTTCTTTATCCAGTCCATCATTGATGGGCATTTAGGTTGGTTCCAAGTCTTTGCTATTGTGAACAGTGCTGCAATTTTTTTGAGAAAGAACTTGCTTGTTTTCCAGGCTGGAGTACAGTGGCACAATCATAGCTCACTGCAGCCTGGAACTGCTGGACTCAAGTGATCCTCCCACCTCAGCCTCCCAAATAGGTGGGAGTACAGGTGCACGCCAGCGTTCCTGGCTATTTTTATTTTGTAGAGATGGGGGGTCTGCTTTGCTGCATGAGCTTGTCTCAAACTGCTGACCTCAAGCCAGCAGCAATCCTCTTGCCTCAGCCTCCCACAGCACTGGGATTATAGCCATGAGTCACCACTCTCAGCAGAAGAGGATTTTATTAAAACTTTTTAGAAGCATATTTCCCAATGACTCCTAAAGCTATGGAGTCTTAGTGGTGAGAGAGCTGGAAGAATTACATTACTTGCAGTAACTTAAAGCAGTATCTTTGTTTTTAGGGATCCATTTTTAGTAACAATTTTGCCTCAGTTATTTACTTGAAAATTAGAACCTAATACTAAACTACTATCTAGAGGACTATTTCTTGCTTATGTTTTTCCTTTCCAACTTATTCACTTTAAACTTTTAATTAGCCATGTCTTCAGTTAAGTAAATATTTCTCTCACTTTTAAATTTTATTACACTTTTAAAAACAAGAAGCGTGTAGAACACAGAGATATATGAAATATTATTAATGAAAAAATATGAATGTCTGCACATTATATATAAATTACTAATAAAAGTAGATTATATTTTTTAAGATATGAATTGATTTGATTATATATACTGGAGTCCAATTTAAGTGATACAGAATACTGCTATCTTTAGGATTTTTAGAGCTGCCTCTTCCATCAATCCAAGTGAATATGCAAATGAAAAAAGTCATTTATTTTTTGTGTGACATCCTTTATCATTGAAAATAGTAGGTCAGCCCATTATACCATTTTCATTTATACAAATGCAAGAGAATCTTCCCGAATCAAACATGATTAAGGATAACACATGGTTTCTGCAGTATACAAAACAAAAACAAACTTCATTATAAATTCAGAGGAAAGGGAGGGTAAGAAGAATCAAAAGTAAGACTTCTAGGTTCCATTAAAGATTTTCTTTTCATATTCCTGCTTTTGGAAACTCATGTGATTTCATTTTCTTTTTTTCACTGAAATGGCAATTTCCAGAGATTATGAACTTATTTCTTTACTTAAAACATCAACAATGCCAAAGCAGGAAATGAGCTAAAACAAGAACAAAAAAAGTCTTCTTTGTAGAGTGAAAACACAGGTTAGGTAGTTTAAATTTAAGGCTGCTTTATCCACTTTGTCAAGTCCTTTAACATTTAGTACTTTCTAAGGCTCGGATCTATATGTCTCTATGCTCTGCTCTTATTCTTAATGCTAGCTCATTTGCTCACATTTGCAACAACCCGCTATATCAACAGTGGCAGCTCTGATATTATTCTCCCCTCCACCTACAATTCAAATCCCCCATGCTTTTTGATATTTCATGTACTCTTAGATCTGCAACCCAGGAAAATTAATATTTTAAAATCAAAGCTCATCAAATTTTCCTCCTGACTGCTGCCTTTCTTTAATTTCCTTGTGACTGTACTGTATTATTAACATCACCCAATTTCCCTATGACCGCAAGGATTTTTGTGTCTTCTCCCCTTAGGCCAGAATTATTATTTTTTTGGAAGGGCAGCCTTTAGGCAGCATATTCTGCCCTCTTACTGACTTTGGAAAAGTTATTCTACCATATAGCTAGCTACCAGATAGGGGGAACAGTTGGTGACAGTCATTCTATGTGGGTCTGCAGCAATCTCAGTTCTTGCCTCTTCAAAAGAAAGAATTAAATGAGGGGCATAAGGCAGAAGGAGAGACAGCAGCAAGTTTTACAGCAGAAGTGAAAGTTTATTAAAAAGCTTTTGAGCAGAAATGAAAGGAAGTAAACTTGGAAGAGGGCCAAGCAGGCGACTTGGGAGATCAAGTGCGCGGTTTGACCTCTGACTGGAGTTTTATGCATTGGCATACCTCCGGGGTTTTGCATCCCTTTTCACCTCATTATCCCCGTGGGGTGGGCTGTCTGCATACACAGTGGCCTGCTAACACTTAGGAGGGGCCGCATGCGCAGTGTGTTTACTGGAGTTGTACTCATCTCATTTTAGGTGTTCTTCTCTTACTGGTCTAGTATTTCTAGAGAAAGCTCATATATCAGTTAAACTCCACCATTTTGCCTCTTAGTGAGCATGCTTGAAACCACCCACCCAACTCCTGAGATCTTATTGAGAAGCTGTGGCTCACCAATTTCAGATTTTTTTCTATCTATTTGGAGACTGCCTTTCCCTAGTGCCAGCTGTGACCAATTATTATTTTAGATACACAGTTAACAACCATCTGGCCATCACCTGAGGGGCGTGTGTGTGTGTGCACGCACGTGCCCTCTTCTGCTCTGCTCATATGAAACTACCTACTGTAACAGAACTACTGACATGCATTCCATTAACACTTCTTACGATACCTTAGGTATGCTAGGCATTTGGTTAGTTTCGTTCATAGTAACATAAATTTGATAAATCTAGGCACTGTTCCTCTTAAAATAAATAACCTTGGAGATAGATAAATATATTCATACATAATTAGAAACTTTTTATCATGCTATGAAGAAAATATATAGGATGTTAGAACATATACCATGGGAGTATAAGCTAGAGTTATATGTTAGTAAATAATCTTGTCTCCAATTCCTGTGACTCTAGAGAGAGGAGAGAGGTATATAAAAATTACATACAATATGTAATATTTAATAATTCTGTAACATATTAATATGTAATTATTTTATATAACAATATAATATCTAATTAATAATTATATATATTATATATATACTTCCAATTTGCTTGTCAATTTCCTGAGACTGCTATTTTTCCAGTATGCCAAAAAAATCTTGACTTTCTGTAATTGAAACAAACAAAGACCAGTTGAATGTTTCCTTAGTAAAGAGCTTACTTCTGCAGAGAGCAATTTGACTACAGGGTTTTGTCAGCATGATTGTACATTAGGAGCTGAGTATGTACTGAAGGAAGGTCAGTACATACACTACTGTTTGACTCATATTATATTCATCCTAAAATTATTTCCACCTATCACTATTGAAGCCATTTCTCCAGGCCACTAAATAAAAGTTACAGCACCTTGTTTCGTTACTGATAATAGACTTTCTTCTAGCTGCCTAAGGCTGGACTGAGAAGAGCATATGGAATTTTATGAGATACGAATGTTATGGGAAGTACTAAATCACTTATGTGATACAATGAGGACATTTTAGAACTCAGGAAAAGATTGACTTGGGTTTTATTAACATACTAAGGATTCTAATAAAAAAGTAGACAACATGCAAGAACAGATGGGAAATATGGGCAGAGAAAAAATTCTAACAAAGAATAAAAAAGAAATCCTAGGCATTAAAGGTACTGTAATAGAATTGCAGAATGCCTTTGATGTGATAATTAGTAGATCAGTCACCTTCAAGCAAATAATTGGCTAAAAAGTAATTCGCTATCAAGTCATGAAAGAACATGGAGGAATTTTAAATGTACATTGATAAGTGAAAGAAACAAATCTGAAAATGATATATGCTTTCCGATTCCAACACCATGATGTTCTGGAAAAGGCAAAACTATGGAGACAGTAAAAAGATCAGTGGTTTCCAGGAATCAGGGAAAGGTGAGGGATGAGTAGGTCCTGAGTCAAAGAGAACTTTTAAGATAGTGAAACTATTGTGTATAAATTATAATAGTAAATACTTGTCATTACATATTTGTGCAAATCCAGAGTGTGCAACAAAAAGAGTGAACCCTAATATAAACTATGGACTTTAGTGATGACGATGCATCAGTGTCATTGATTGTAATAAATGAATCATGCTTGGGCAGGGTAATGGGAGAGGCTAAGCATGTGTGGAGGCAGGGAATACATGGGAATTCTCTCTATTTCTGCTCAATTTAGCTGCAAACCTAAAACTGCTCTAAAAAATGAAGTCTATTAATTAAAAAAAACTGGAACCAACATGATATATTTTGATGAAAAACTGATTTTTTCTCCCTAATATGAGAATAAAACAAAGATGTCTGCTTTTACCACATTAATAAAACATTGTACTGTAGATCCTTGAAACTGCAATAAGGGAAAAAATAAAATGAAAATGAAAATACAGAAGTAAGACTGTCTCTATTTGAAGGTGATATGATTATGCAGAAAACAACACAGAATCTATAAATCTATTACTAGAATTAAGACAAGATTTTAGCAAAGTTGTAGAATACACAGAACATGCAATTTACATATAAAAAGTATATGTAAACATGCATAAGAAACAAACAATTGGAAAATAAAAGTTAACTGTTCCATTTACAATACCACCAACAAATTTAAACTACTTACAAATAAACCAAACAATATCATCCAAAGCCTCCACACTGAAAATTATAAAGCATTGCTAAGAAAAATTGAAGCAATGCTAAATAAATATAAGCAGATACTACATTTATGGAATGGAATACTCGGTATTGTTAAATGACCTCATTTGTTTTTTAGATTTAACTCAATCCCAATAAATTATCTAGAAGGATTTATGTTGTAATTTTCAAGATGATTTTAAAATTTGCATGAAAATTAGAAGGATCTAGAATAGTCAAAGCAATCTTTAAAATGAGGTTGTAGAAATAAAGCTGGAGGGCTTAACCTACCATATTTCAAACTTATTGAAAAACTATGGACATTAAGACTATGTGGTATTGGCAAAATATAGATATGGAGATTAAAATGAATATAATTATAAAAGAATATATAGGTGAAGATGGTTTTCTTAGATGAAAGGGGATGGCTTTCTGTTAGAAATTGCATTATTTTGAACAGTAAAATTATTTATTTTGGCACATTTGAAAGTGTACTTCAGGGCTGTCATATATTAATGAAGTAAATAATTGGCTTTTATCAATTTATATAATTATCAGAAATATTTCTCATTAAAGATAAATACTATCAATCTTCAAATTTCAAGTTATAAAGTAGCCTCTTGTTTGAATTCATTTAAGAGCTAACAGATCAGCAAAGGTATGTTCTCATCAAAAAGTAACATACAGGAATAATTTGAGATTTAAAATGTATTATGTGAATGTGAGCCTGAATATTTTGTTATATTCCTAAGAGTGATATTGTCACAGGGAAAATTCTTTGTTCTACAGACACTTGTATCCTTAGAATTTAGGATAGTTTCTATTTTAAAAGAATATTCATAGTATCATGTAATCATGCATGTGACTGTGTGTGTGAGAGAAGGTAGGATAGAAAGCTGAAGTTCTAAAGTTTCATTTCTTATTTCTCTAGATCAGGCAGATGTTCACATATATAGCACATGAATTTAGCATGTCTGTGACAAATTAAACTGAAAACCTCAAGCAGAACTTATTTTTCCTACTTCAAATCCCATTATAAAACAGAGCCACCTAAACTGTCACTGTTCAGCTTCCTTTTTTTTGGATGACTTTTGGACCCACTAATCTTTAAGCTTTAAGGTACAGTATACAGGTTTTGTATAGTATGACCCAACTCTTGAATAAGATATATTCTTATTCTAAATTTATTTTACATATTTTCTAAATAAACTGGAATGAATCGTGAACATATGAGATTACATAAAAGAGAGGAAGACCAAGGTGCATAAACTCATTTTCTCTACACTTACCGTTTCTCTCCTTAGTATCTGTATCAATTATCATGGGGTTGAACTTTGATTCTTCTTCCTATGACTCTCACGTTCAGTTGATCCTCTTCATAAGTAATAACTTAAACATATATGGGAACACATGCATCACATGCACACATACATCCATAACAGATTTTAGAAGCCATAAAAAAAGGTTATTTTTGTTCCTTTGTCTGAGTCTTTCTTTTTGCTTTGTGTGTGATCTAATTAATAGTAACAAGTCTTTTGATTTGGCTTTCCAAGGGGGACTTGATGGACCTCTTTCTATATTTTCTTTAACGTCCCTTGTTCCCTTAAGGAAGATTTTATACAGACTTTCTAGATCTGTTCACTGTGGCTTTTCTCTGCTAACAACGACTTTCAAGTGGCTACTTTTTAATATGTAGTTTTCACATTAACAAGCTCTGTCAAGGAGATTTAAAAGCAGAAAACATCAATTTGTTTTGTCAACAGATTATTTTAATACACTGGTAATTGCCAGTTGGTAAGATATTGAACTGGAAGCTATCTTTATATAGCATCTTCCAGTTTTATTCTGGACTGCACTACGAATATTTTGGAAACAGGTAGAATTAAGGACCATTGGTTCACTTATAAAACTTAACTCATGTTCAGTCAATTTGGCCTTTGCTTTAATTTAATTTTAGAGTCCTCTTATAAGTTAATTTTGTTTTCAAATTCGGTTAAGGGGAAAACGAGAAGGAACTTGGTAAAGTCATTTACCTTTTCTCAAAGTTGGAAATGATAAACTTTTTGTTTGTCAATCTTTTGTCTGTCAACTTACAAAAGTGGTATCTATCAGAGCTTAGAAACCTCGAGGATAGCAAACTACCTATTTACCAACATACAAACAAGCTGAAATTCCTACCCGGGTCAATAAAGTTTTCCCAAGAGCTGTATAGGAACCATTTGGCACCTCTATTTCAGTTTCAGAATGTAGTGAAAATGTGTTGCTTATTTAATGAGCCCTCCAGGCAATAACAGTAATTAATAAAACAAGATTAGGGAGGCATTAGAAAAGGCAGCACAGTGGACTTTAGATTGAAGTATTGCTCTGTACTGTTAAATCATTAAATAAAAGCATTTTTCAAATTGGGCATAAGAGGATAAAAAATAATTATGGTTTTCTTCCAACAATTGTATCCAAGAAACAATGTGGTAAATGATTACACGCAGAAAATGAGATATTGTACAGTGAAGATATGTTAGCCTGTAAGTCTAACCTGGATCCATGTGGACTATTCTCAAAGTCTCATAATAATTAATTTTCTCAACTTCTTGGAATGACCCAATTAAGCATCTCACAGTCCTTCTAGGCATATAGTTTTTCTTATATTACCATTATGAATGGTAACAAAAAACACTAAGTTGCATTTTAGAGCATTTAAAGTTAAAAAATACTTTCACACAAGCATCTAATTTAATTCTTATGAAAAATCTCATGAGAAACTTAATTTAGGTATTAAACACTATTATCCCTAGACAAAGCATCAACAGTCTAAAATTTTTGGCAATTTTTATGGGCTTAAGTTCTTTAAAGCTCATAGATATGTGTGAGAATATCTATAAATCTATAATCTTCATTCAACAATTATTAATATGGAGCCAATGTTTCAGTGGAGGGAAATTTCTGAGGAGAGACATTAAGGAGCTGCAAATTCCTTGAAACTGTGCACAGAATGTTATCTGTAGATACTGGGAGAAATCATGATTTTCATAAGGGTGTTCAGATCTAATTTTGCTCATGATCTGTTAATTTAACTGTTTTTGTTTTCTTTTCTTTCGTGGTTTGGAAATCATCCTGATAATAGACTCCCATAAATCATTAGTTTGTATTTTATATTAACTCATTTTGGGAATATACAAAAATATATGAACAATTGTATTTGATCTATTGTTATTCATTATCTAGGCATGAATGTCACTGGGATTTGATTAACTCATTATTCTAGCCAAACAACCTGGTTTATTGTGAGGCTCTAATCTCTAGTCATACTGACAGGCTTAGCGCGTTTAAATTGAAAAGAAAATCAGTCACTAAATCCTGTTGATTTTCCTCTTATATATCATTCCTGGCTACTAATCTTTCACTTCTTGTTATCACTGTTCTAGCTCAGATTCTACCATCTCTCACCTAGATTATAACAGTTTCCTAAGTAATATTTTTATCTTACTTTCTTCATTTTTTACACTGCAACCAAAGTGATCTTTTCAAATGTGTAGTGTCAGATTACTGCTTTAAACCTTCAATATCTTCTCATTGATCTTAATATAAATTCTAGATTTTTAAACCCTGCTCATAATAGCTTGCAAGTCTTGACCCTCTCTTGATTCTGCAACCATTATGTTATTATTTACTTACATTTTGACATCTCCATTCAAATAATCCCAAGTCTCTTTTCCTGAAAGAAGCCATGAACGCTTACAGCTTTCAGGTGTTTTTTGTTTGTTTGTTTATTTGTTTGTTTTTCCCATAGGCTGGTCTTCACTCTAGAACTGTGGTTCTCAAAGTGTGGTCTCCAAACCAGCAGCATTCACATATTCTGAGAACTTGTTAGAAATGCAAAATCTAGTTTATATCCAAGATGTACTGAATTTGTGATCTGTTTTTCTGCTTCTTTTTTTAACAAGCTCTTTATGTGTTTCTTATGTGTACTCGAGTTGAAGAACCTCTGTTAATATGGCATTTTTATCCCATCTTTGTCTTTTACCCTACTAAATCCTACTTAGCTTATATCTTCTATGAGAAATTTATATTAATTTACCATTTCCCAGAGAATCCCCTAATTCCCATGGAGTTATTGTCCATATACTACATGTAACTGTAGATTTCTAGACCCATGAAAAATTCTGAGTTATTTAGATGGAAATGTGAACTTTAAAATGCCCACATATGATTCAAATTTATAACCACTTATGTAAATGGTTTTGTTCAGAAGATTAACTCTGAAGAGGATCAGAGAAAAGAGGCCTCAGTGGCACCACGAGGATGATTGGACCATAGGAGGAAAGGTTTCTGTTATTGCTTTATTTGTTTGTTTTACAATGAGAGAGACCTGAGTAGGGTTATATTCTGAGGTGTAAGAACTATCAGAAGTGGAAAGATTTAAGTGAAAGAAGAGAGTTTGATAGATTCAGAAATATCTGTGATGATATAGTAAGGGCTAGAAAACACTGATGAAGTATAAAGCAGTACAGATATATACCACTTTTTAGGGCTAGGAGAGTAACAGGTTGAATGGAAGATATAATGTTTTACTGACAGAATTAAGTCCAGAGATTCTTAGCTGTTTTAATACCTGGATTACAGCCTTCACAGCATTAATATAGTATTCCTACTTTTCTTGGAGTGAAAAAAAAATATGTCAAGATATAAGTATTTTTCAAAACAGCTTCTAATATTTTCACAAATAGATTCCCAGAAGAAAGAAAAAAGAAAGGAAGAAAGTGAAAGAAAAAAATATGACAAAGTTACAAAGAGTTGACTCAATTTTTCTAAAAAGTTGTAAGTTCTTATATGAGCGACATACTCTTGAAGGAAGAGTGAACATGATATTCAGCCAGAGAAGAGATCAATAGATTAGGCTGGAGAAAGATTTTCAAAAATTGTACATAAAAAATACCTCATTTAATTTAAAGACAGAAAAAAAAATATTTTCTACATAAGTGGCAGGTATGGAGTTATTATTCTAAATATACCATGTGCTTTTAAAAAAAATCAGTAATAAACAGATCAACATCATTTATGGATGTTGGAGTCCATCTAACAGATGTGGAATAGCATATTTAATATATGTATGATATAATCCCAGGGTTCTTGTGATTTTTATCTACTTCAATACTTTTTATTTAATTCTTCTGCTTTGCTAGTCTATTCCTGTGTCAGTACAACTGAGTATTGCTTATATGTGCAATTTAATTTTTGATGGGGAATTACCTCCTTCATTTCCTCCCTTTTCAAAACCGTTTAGGGGATTTTTTCTTTTTTTTTATATTAACTTAGGAGAACTTTTGTGGATTAAAATCTATTGGAATATTAATTGATAAAATTTAAATGAAATAAAGATGAAAATCAACTTAATGTTTATAAATAATTGACATATTTGCATCATTTAGCCATTTTACTCAGGAGCATACACTATCTTACACAACATTGTATTCGTAAATAAGGTTTTATGCCTTTCTTCATTCAGGTATTGTATTTAGTTTCCTAGGTATTTAAATTTCTTTTCCTATTTATCACTTTTTGAAATTACAGTGATCGAACTATAACAACTATACCAATTCCAATATAAAGTACTGTTAGTAACAGCATATCTCAAATGATTTTAATAGTTCACAAAGTAATAGCTCTTGTAGTGATGTATTAGTTCTCAGTTATTCTGTTGATCTTAAGTTCTGCAATTATATATAATACTAATTTATTTTCATTTTTTAAAATTATACTTTAAGTTCTGGGGTACATGTGCAGAACATGCAGGTTTATTACATAGCTATACAAGTGCCTTGGTGGTTTGCTGCATCCATCCCCCTGGCGTCTACATTGAGTATTTCTCTTAATATTATTCCTCCCCAATCGCCCCACCCCTGCTATCCTCCCCTAGCGCCCCACCTCCGACAGTCCCCTTTGTGTGATGTTCCCCTCCCTGTGTCCATGTGTTCTCATTGTTCAACACCCACTTATAAGTGAGAACATGCTGTATTTCGTTTTCTGTTCTTGTGTCAGCTTGGTGAAAATGTTGGTTTCCAGCTTCATCCATGTCCCTGCAAAGGACATGAACTCATCCTTTTTTATGACTGCATAGTATTCCATGGCATATATGTGCCATATTTTCCTTATCCAGGCTATCTTTGATGGGTATTTGAGTTGGTTCCAAGTCTTTACTATTGTAAACAGTGCCACAATAAACATACATGTACCTGTGTCTTTATAACTGAATGTTTTATAATCCTTTGGGTATATACCCGGTAATGGGATTGCTGGGTCAAAAGGTATTTCTAGTTCTAGATCATTGAGGAATCACCACACTGCATTCCAAAATGGTTGAACTAATTTACACTCTCACCAACAGTGTGAAAGCATTCCTATTTCTCCATATCCTCTCCAGCATCTGTTGTCTCCTGACTTTTTAATGATTGCCATCGTAACTGGCGTGAGATGGTATCTCAATGTGGTTTTGATTTGTATTTCTCTAATGACCAGTGATGATGAACTTTTTTTCATATGTTTGTTGGCTGCATAAACTTCCCCTTTTGGAAAGTCTGTTCATATCCCTCGCCCACTTTTTGAAGGTTTTTTTTTTTCTTGTAAATTTAACTTCTTTGTAGATTCTGGATATTAGCTCTTTGTCAGATAGGTATATTGCAAACATTTTTTCCCATTCTGTTGGTTGCCAGTTCACTCTAACAATAGTTTGTTTTGCTGTACAGAAGCTGTTATGTTTAATTAGATCCCATTTGTCTATTTTGCCTTTTGTTAACATTGCTTTTGGTGTTTTAGTCATGAAGTCCTTGCCTATACCTATATCCTGAATGGTATTGCCTAGGTTTTCTTCTAGGGTTTTTATGGTGTTAGGTCTTATGTTTAAATTTTTAATCCATCTGGAGTTAATTTTTGTATAAGGTGTAAGGAAAGGACCCAGTTTCAGTTTTCTGCGTATGGCTAGCCAGTTTTCCCAACACCATTTATTAAATAGGGAATCCTTTCCCCATTGCTTGTTTTCGTCATGTTTGTCAAAGATCAGATGGTTGTAGGTGTGTGATGTTAATTCTGAAGCCTCTGTTATGTTCCATTGGTGTATGTCTCTGTTTTGGAACCAGTACCATGCTGTTTTGATTACTGTAGCCTTGTAGTATAATTTGAAGTCAGGTAGTGTGATGCCTCCAGCTTTGTTTTTCTTGCTTACGATTGTCTTGGCTATGCCAGCTCTCTTTTGGTTCCATATGAAGTTTAAGTGTTTTTTCTCCAATTCTGTGAAGAAAGTCAATGGTAGCTTGATGGGGATAGCATTGAATCTATAAATTACTTTTGGCAGTATGGCTATTTTCACAATATTGATTCTTCCTAACCATGAGTATGGAATGTTTTTGCACCTGTTTGTGTTCTCTCTTATTTCCTTGAGTAGTGTTTTGTAGTTCTCTTTGAAGAGGTCCTTCACATCCCTTGTTAGTTGTAGTCTAAGGATTTTATTCTATTTGTAGCAATTGTGAATGGGAGTTCTCTCATGATTTGGCTGTTTGTCTGTTATTGGTGTATAGGAATGCCTGCAATTTTTGCACGTTGATTTTGTGAGACTTTGCTAAAGTTGCTTATCAGCTTAAGGAGATTTGGGGCTGAGAAGATGGGATCTTCTAAATATACAATCATGTTGTCTGCAAATAGAGACAATTTGACTTCCTCTTTTCCTAATTGAATACTCTTTATTTCTGTTTCTTGCCTGGTTGCCCTGGTCAGAACTTCCAATACTATGTTGAATAGGAGTGGTGAGAGAGGGCATCCTTGTCTTGTGGCAGTTTTCAAGGGGAATGCTTCCAGTTTTTGCCCATTCAGTATGATATTGGCTGTGAGTTTGTCATAAATCACTTTTATTATTTTGAGATACATTCCATTGATATCTAGTTTATTGAGAGTTTTTAGCATAAAGGGCTGCTGGATTTTGTTGAAGGACTTCTCTGTTTCTGTTGAGATAATGATGTGGTTTTTGTCTTTGGTTCTGTTTATGTGATGGATTACGTTTATAGATTTGCATGTGCTGACCCAGCCTTGCATCACAGGGATGAAGCCAACTTGATCGTGATGGATAAGCTTTTTGATGTGCCTTTGGATTCATTTTGCCAGTATTTTACTGACAATTTTTGCATCAATGTTCATCATGGAAAGTGGCCTGAAATTTTCTTTTTTAGTTGTATCTCTGTCAGGTTTTGGTATCAGTATGATGTTGGTCTCCTAAAATGAGTTAGGGAGAGTTCCCTCTTTTTGTATCATTTGTAATAGTTTCAACAGGAATGGGACCAGCTCCTTTTTGTACCTCTGGTAGAATTCAGCTGCGAACCCATCTGGTCCTGAACTTTTTTTGGTTGGTAGACTATTAATTGGTACCTCAACTTTAGACCTTGTTATTGGTCTATTTAGGAATTCAGCTTCTTCCTGGTTTAGTCTTGGGAGGGTGTAAGTGTCTAGGAACTTACCCATTTCTTCTAGATTTACTGGTTTATATGCATAGAGGTGTTTGTAGTAATCTCTGATAGTAGTTTGTGTGTCTGCGCAATCGGTGGTGATATCCCCTTTAAGATTTTTTATTGCATCTATTTGAATCTTCTCTCTTTTCTTCTTTATTAGTCTGGCTAGCAATCTATCTATTTTGTTGATCTTTTCAAAAAACCAGCTCCTGGATTTATTGATTTTTTGAAGGGTTTTTTTGTGTCACTATCTCCTTCAGTTCTGCTCTGATCTTAGTTATTTCTTGTCTTCTGCTAGTTTTTGAGTTTGTTCCATCTTGCTCCTCTAGTTCTTTTAATCGTGACATTAGGGTGTCAATTTTAGATATTTCCTTGCTTCTCATATGGGCATTAGTGCTATAAATGTCCCTCTAGAAACTGCTTTAAATGTGTCCCAGAGATTCTGGTACATTGTGTCTTCATTCTTATTGGTTTCAAGAACATCTTAATTTCTGTCTTCATTTCATTATTTATCCAGTAGTCATTCTGGAGCAGGTTGTTCAGTTTCCATGTAGTGGTGTGGTTTTGAATGCGTTTCTTAATCTTGAGTTCTAATTTGGTTGCACTATGGTCTGAGAGACTGTTTGTTATAATTTCCATTCTTTTGCATTTGCTGAGGAGTGATTTACTTCCGATTATGTGGTTGATTTTAGAGTAAGTACAATGTGGTGTTGAGAAGAATGTATAGTCTGTGGTTTTGGGGTGGAGAGTTCTGTAGATGTCTATTAGTTCCACTTGGTCCAGATCTGAGTTCACGTCATGGATATCCTTGTTAATTTTCTGTCTCATTGATCTGTCTAATGTTGACAGTGGAGTGTTTAAGTCTCCCACTATTAATGTGTGGGAGTTAAGTCTCTTTGTAGGTCATTATGAACTTGTTTTATGTATCTGGGTGCTCCTGCATTGGGTTCATATATACTTAGGATGGTTAGCTCTTCTTGTTGCATTGATCCCTTTACCATTATGTAATGCCCTTCTTTGTCTCTTTTGAGTTTAAAGTCTGTTTTATCAGAAACTAGGATTGCAACCCCTGCTTTTTTTTTTCCTCTCCATTTGCATAGTGACTCTTCCTCCATCCCTTTATTTTGATCCTATGTGTGTCTTTGCATGTGTGATGGGTCTCCTGAATACAGAACACCAAGGGTCTTGACTCTTTATCCAATTTACCAGTCTGTGTCTTTTGATTGGGGCATTTAGTCCATTTACATTTAAGGTTAATATTGTTATGTGTGAGTTTGATCCTGCCATTTTGATGCTAGCTGGTTGTTTTGCCCATTAGTTAATGCAGTTTCTTCATAGTGTCGGTGGTCTTTACCATTTGGTATGTTTTTGCAGTGATTGTTACTGGTTGTTCCTTTCTATGGTTAGTCCTTCCTTCAGGAGCTCTTGTAAGGCAGGCCTGGTGGTGATGAAATCTCTGAGCAGTTTCTTGTCTGTAAAGGATTTTATTTCTCCTTCACTTATAAAGCTTAGTTTGGCTAGATATGAAATTTGGGGTTGAAAGTTCTTTAAGAATGTTGAATATTGGTCCCCACTCTCTTCTGGCTCATAGGGTTTCTGCCAAGAGATCCACTGTGAATCTGATGGGTCTTTGTGGGTAATCTGACCTGTCTCTCTGGCTTCGCTTAGGATTTTTTCCTTCATTTCAACCCTGGTGAATCTGATGATTATGTGACTTGGGTTTGCTCTTCTCCAGGAATATCTTTGCGATGTTCTCTATATTTTCTGAATTTGAATGTTGGCCTGCCTTGCTAGTTTGGGGAAGTTCTCCTGGATGATATCCTGAAGAGTGTTTTCCAACTTGGTTTCATTCTCCCCATCACATTCAGGTCTCCTGATCAAATGTAGATTTGGTCTTTTCATATAATCCCATATTTCTTGGAGACTTTGTTCATTTCTTTTCACTCTTTTTTCTCTAATATTGCCTTCTCATTTTATTTCATTGGGTTGATCTTCAATCCGATATCCCTTCTTCTGCTTGATTGATTTGGCTATTGAAACTGGTGAATGTTTCACGAAATTCTTGTGCTGTGTTTTTCAGCTCCATCAAGTCATTTATGTTCTTCTCTAAGCTGGTTATTCTAGTTAGCATTTTGTCTAATCTTTTTTCAAGATTCTTAGTTTCCTTGGATTGGGTTAGAACATGCTCCTTTAGCTCAGAGAAGTTTGTTATTACCCACCTTCTGAAGCCTGCTTCTGTCCATTCATCAAACTCATTCTCCAGCCAGTTTTGTTCCCTTACTGGTGAGGTGTCATGATCCCTTGGAGGAAAAGAGGCTTTCTAGTTTTTGGTGATTTCAACCTTTTTGCGCTGGTTTCCTCCCATCTTCATGGATTTATCTACCTTTGTTCTTTAAGTTCCTGACTTTTGGATGAGATCTCTGAGTGGGCATCCTTTCTGTTGATGTTGATGAAACTATTTCTTTCTGTTTTTTAGTTTTCCTTCTAACAATCAGGGCCCTCTGCTGCAGGTCTGCTGGAGGTCCACTCCAGACCCTGCTTGCCTGGGAATCACCCACAGGGGCTGCAGAACAGCAAAGATTGCTGCCTGTTGCCTTCTTCTGGTAGCTTTGTCCCAGAATGGTATCTGCAAGTTGTCGGCCAGAGCTCTCCTGTATGAGGTGTCTCTTAGGATAAACGGGAGTCAGTGAGCTACTTGAGAAGACACTCTGTCACTTATCAGAGTTCAAGTGCTGTACTGTGAGATCCATTACTCCCCTTAGAGCTGCTGGACAGGGACATTTAAGACTGCTGAAGCAGAGCCCACAAATCGCCCCTTTTCCCAGGTGCTCTGTCCCAGGATGGTGGGGCCTTTATTTATAAGTCCTAACCAGCTACTGCCTTTTTTCAGAGATGCCCTGCCCAGCAAGAAGGTAGTCTAGACACAGTCTGCCTGCAGAGGCCTTGCTGAGCTGCCGTGGGCTCCACCCTATTGCTGTGTAAACTTCCCAGTGACTTTGTTTACACAAACAAATTTAGAACTGCCTACCCAAGCTCAGTAATGGTGGATGCCCCTCACCCAACTGAGTCACTTCCCAGGGCGAGCTCAGACTGCTGTGCTGGTTGCGAGAATTTCAAGCCAGCAGATCTTAACTTGCTGGTCTTCATGGGGGTGAGACCTGCCGAGCTAGATCACTTGGCTCCATGGCTTCAGCCCCCTTTTTCACAGGGGAGTGAGTGGTTCTGTCTCACTGGCATTCCAGATGCCACTGGGGTATGAGAAAAAAAAACTGCTGCAGCTAATATGGTTGCCCAGTTTTATGCTGGAAACCGGGGCACTGGTGCTGTAGATACTGGAGGGGATCTCCTGGTCTGTGGGTTGTGAAGACCATGGGAAAAGAATGGTATCTGAGCCAGAGTGCCACAGTGTCTGGAAAAGCCCCTAATGACTTCTTTTGGCTAGGAGAGGGAGTTCTCCAGCCCCTTGCACTTCCCCGGTGAGGTGATACCCCACCCTGGTTTGGTTTGCTCTGCTTGGGCTATACCCACTGTCTAACCAGTTCCAGTGAGATGAACCTGGTACCTCGGTTGGAAATGTGGAGATCACTCACCTTCTGCATCACTCTCACTGGGAACTGCAGACAGGAGCTGTTTCTATTCGGCCATCTTGGTGGAAGTCTTTATTTTATCTTCTTATGTGTGGATCCTATAACTAAAAGAAAAATGGCAAAATTGACAAGGAGACAATTAGCAATATCTAGAACACATCTCTAAGTGTTTCATCATTAAATATGATTCTTCTTTGTTTCACATAAGTTATATTTTCTAATACTATTAAAAGAACATATTTATATTCTTAGTTTTTTAATAATCTGGAATATTCAGTTTTATGTATTCAATTTCAAAAACTCTTATCAATAAAGTGCTGAAGAAATTTTATAGATTATCTACAAATTGTCATAGCACTGACTGAATACATCAGTATTATCTAGTCATGATGCATTACCTTCAATATGCAACTGCATATGATTCTAACATTTTATTTGGGATTGTTATGTGGTATGGAGATTTTTAAGGAACTTAATACCTAGTGTTATTGTGTTTTGTTTCCATTTTACAAAACTAAAAATTGCCCTAATTTAAACTCCACCTGCACTGCATAAGAATTTTCAGGTTCAATACACTGTTTTTCAAAAATGTTTAAAGCTTTATTAAAAATTAAATAAATCTCATTAATTTTATTAAAAATTAATAATGTTTTAAAAGATATTAGTAAAATATTTAATAGGTTTATAGCTTTTAATTCGCATTTTAAAATTTCTGGTGAGGTGAACCTTTTTTCTTATGTTTCTTAAAAGTTTACATTTCTGGGGAGGATCCAAGATGGCTGAATAGGAACAGCTCTGGAGCGCAGTTCCCAAGAAGAACAATGCAGAGGGTGAGTGCCCACTGCATTTGCAAGCAAATTTTCACTGCCCATGGACCAGGAGATTCCTGGGACAAAAAGCACCGTGAGTTTTTAGCATGGTGGTTTCAGCCGGTGCCGGGTTGGTGCACAAAAACTCACACAAATCTGAGTGGCCATTTCAACTGGCACCTGGAACTCCTGGGAGACAGAGCCACCCATTCAACTGAAAGGGGGACTGAGACAGGGAGCCAGGTGATCTGGCTCGGTGGGTACTACCCCCACAAAACAAGCAATCTGAAATGCTCTGGATTGAGAGTTTCACAGCAAGTGCAGCTGGACCCAGGACAGTCCAGCTCAGTCGGGGGAAGGACGACCACTACTACTGAGGCAATTCACACAGCAGCCAGGCAGAGCCTGCGGCAGCTCAGCAACACCTTTGCTGGCAGACTGTGACTAGACTACTCTGTGCGGGGCAGGACATCTATGAAAAAAGGCAGCAGCATGACAGGGACCTATAAATAAAGCTGACCTTCCTAGGACAAAGCACCTGGGAAAAGAGGCAGCTATGAGTTCCGCTGCAGCAGACTTAAAAGTACCAGCCCAGCAGCTCTGCACAGAACAATGGAGCTCACAGCACAGCACTTGAGCTCCTATAAGGGACAGACTGTCTCCTCAAGCAGCTCCCCAACCCTCTTATACCCAAAGAGATACCTCATAAAGGAGAACTCAGGCCAACATCTGGCAGGTACCCTTCTGGGATGAAGATAACAGAAGAAGAAACCAGCAGCAACCCTAACTGTTCTGCAGCCCCCATGGGTGATCCCCAGGCAAGCAGGGTCTGGAGTGGACCTCCAGCAGTCCTGCAGCACAGTGGCCTGACTGTCAGAAGGAAAACTAAGAAACAGAATGAAAAAACTTCATCATCAACAAAAAGGATGTCCACTCAGAGACCTCATCCGAAAGTCACCAACTACAAATACCACAGGTAGATAAAGCCACTAAGATGGGAAGAAACCAGCACAAAAAGGATGAAAACACCAAAAACCAGACCACCTCTCCTCCTCCAAAGGATCACAACTCCTCACCAGCTAGGGATCAAAGATGGATGGAGAATGAGTCTGATGAATTGACACAAACAGGCTTTAGAAGGTGGGTAATAACAAACTTCTCAGAGCTAAAAGAACATGTGCTAACCCAATGGAAAGAAACTAAGAACCTAGAAAAAAAGGTTAGATGAGATGCTAACTAGAATAAACAGCTTAGAGAAGAATATAAACAACTTGATGGAGCTGAAAAACACAGCACGATAATTTCAAGAGGCATACAAATGTTTTAGTAGCCAAATCGACCAAGCAGAAGAAAGGATTCAGAGATTGAAGATCAACTCAATGAAATGAAACAAGAAGGCAAGATTAGAGAAAAAACTGAGAAGAAATGAACAAAGCTTCCAAGAAATATGGGATTATGTGAAAAGACCTAACTACGTTTGATATGTGTACCTGAATGTGACAGAGAGAACAAATCCAAGCTGGAAAACACTCTTCAGGATATTATCCAGGAGATCGTCCCCAACATAGCAAGCCAGGCCGCCATTCAAGTCCAGGAAATACAGAGAACACCACAAAGATATTCCTTAAGAAGAGCAACCCCAAGGCACATAATCTTCAGATTCACCAGGTTTGAAATGAAGGAAAAAATGCTAAGGGCAGCCAGAGAGAAAGGTCAGGTTATGCACAAAGGGTAGCCCATCAGACTCACAGCAGATCTCTCCACAGAAACCCTACAAGTCAGAAGACAGTGGGGGCCAATATTCAACATTCTTAGAAAAAAGAATTTTCAAACTAGAATTTCATATCCAGCCAAACTAAGTTTCACAAGTGAAGGAGAAAGAAAATCGTTTATGGACAAGCAATTGCTGAGAAACAGGCCTGCCTTACAAGAGCTCCTGAAAGAAGCACTAAACAAGGAAAGGAACAACCAGTATCAGTCACTCCAAAATGTACCAAATGGTAAAGACCATTAACACAATGAAAAAAATGCATCAACTAACAGGCAAAACATCCAGCTAGCATCAAAATGACAGGATCAAATTCACACATAACAATATTAACCTTAAATGTAAATGGACTAAATGCCCCAATCAAAAGACACAAACTGGCAAATTTGATGATAAGTCAACACCCATAGGTGTACTTTATTCAGGAAACCCATCTCATGTGCAAGGACACACATAGGCTCAAAATAAAGGGATGGAGGAAGATTTATCAAGCAAATGGAGAGCAAAAAATAGCAGGAGTTGCAATCCTAATCTCTGGTAATGGACATAAAACCAACAAATTTCAAAAAAGACAAAGAAGATCATTATATAATGGTAAAAGGATCAATGCAGCAAGAAGAACTAATGATCCTAAATATATACATACCCAATACAGGAGCACCCAGGTACATAAAGCAAGTTCTTAATGACCTACAAAGAGACTTAGACTCCCACACAGTAATAGTGGGAGACTTTAACACTCCACTGTCAATATTAGATCAATGAGACAGGAAATTAACAAGGATATCCAGGACTTGAACTCAGATCTGGACCAAGACGACCTAATAGACATCTACAGAAATCTCCAGAGAATATACATTCTTCTCAGCACCACATTGCACCTACTCTAAAATTGACCACATAATTACAAGTAAATAACTCCTCAGCAAAAGCAAAACAACGGAAATTATAACAGTCTCTCAGACCACAGGGCAATCAAATTAGAACTCAGAATTAAGAAACTAACGGAGAACTGCATAGTTTCATGGAAACTAAACAACTGGCTCCTGAATGTCAACTGGATAAACAATGAAAGGAAGGCAGAAATAAAGATCTTCTTTGAAACCAATGAGAATGAAGACACAGTGTACCAGAATCTCTGGGACACATTTAAAGCAGTGTCTAGAGGGAAATTTATAGCAATAAATGCCCACATGAGAAGAAAGGAAAAATCTAAAATCGACACTCTATCAATAGTCAAAATTGAAAGAGCTAGAGGAGTTAGATCAAAAATACTCAAAAGCTAGCAGAAGACAAGAAATAACTAAGATCAGAGCAGAACTGAAGGAGATAGAGACACAAAAAAACCTTCAAAAAATCAATAAATCCAGGAACTTGTTTTTTGAAAAGATCAACAAAATAGACTGCTAGCCAGATTAATAAAAAAGAAAAGAGAGAAGAATCAAATAGATGCAATAAAAAATGATAAAGGGGATATCACCACCAATTCCACAGAAATACAAACTACCATTAGAGATTACTACAAACAATCTATGCACATAAACCAGTAAACCTGGAAGAAATGAATAAATTCCTGTACACTTGCACCCTCCCAAGCCTAAACCAGGAAGAAGTGGAAACCTTGAATAGACCAATAACAAGGGCTGAAGTTGAGGCAGCAATTAATAGCCTAAAAACCAAAAAAAGTCCAGGTCCAGATGGGCTTAGAGCAGATTTCTACCAGACGTACAAAGAGGAGCTGGTACCATTCCTTCTGAAACTATTCCAAACGATACAAAAAGAGGGAATCCTTCTCAGATTGTTTTATGAGACCAATATCATCCTGATACCAAAACCCGGCAGAGACTCAACAAAAAAAGAAAACTTCAGGCCAATATCCATGATGAACAAGATGCAGAAATCTTCAATAAAATACTGGCAAACCAATTGCAACAGCACATAAAAAGGTTATCCATCACGATCAAGTAGGCTTCATTCCAAGGATGTAAGGCTGGTTCAACATATGCAAATCTATAAATGTAATCTATCACATAAACAGAACCAAAACTACATGATTATCTGAATAGATGCAGAGAAGGCCTTTGACAAAATTCAACAGCCTTTTATACTAAAGCCTCTCAATAAACTAGGTATCTAAGGAACATATCTCAAAACACTAAAACTATTTGTGACAAACCTACAGCCAATGTCATACTCAATGGGCAAAAACTAGAAGCATTCCCCTTGAAATCTGGCACTAGACAAGGATGCCCTCTCTCACCACTCCTATTCAATCTGGTATTGTAAGTTCTAGCCAGAGCAATTAGGCAAGAAAAAAAAAAATAAAGGGTATTCAATTAGGAAAAGAGGAAGTCAAATTTTCTCTATTTGCAGATAACATGGTTGTATATTTAGAAGACCCTATCATCTCAGCCCAAAATCTCCTTAAACTGATAAGCAACTTCAGCAGTCTCAGGATACAAAATCAATGTGCAGAAATCACAAGGATTTCTATACACCAATAACAGACTAACAGAGAGCCAAATCATGAGCAAACTCCCATTCACAATTGCTACAAAGAGAATTAAATACCTAAGAATACATCTAACAAAGGATGTAAAGGACCTCTTGAAGGAGAACAAACCACTGCCCAAGAAAATAAGAGAGGACACAAACAGATGGAGAAACATTCCATGCTCATGGATAGGAAGAATCAATATCCTGAAAATGGCCATACTGCCCAAAGTAATTTATAGATTCAGTGCTATCCCCATCAAGCTACCAATGACCTCTTCACAGAACTAGAAAAAAAACACATTAAACTTCATATGGAACCAAAAGAGAGCCTGCATAGCGAAAACAATCCTAAGCACGAAGAACAAAGCCGGAGGCATCAAGCTACCTGATGTCAAACTATACTACAAGGCTGCAGTAATCAAAACAGCATGGCACCGTTATGAAAACAGAGATATAGACCAGTGGAACAGAACAGAGGCACTGGAGGCAACGCCACACATCTACAACCATCTGATCTTTGACAAACCTGACAAAAACAAGCAATGGGGAAAGGATTCCCTGTTTAATAAATGGTGTTGGGAAAACTGGCTAGCCGTGTACAGAAAGCAGAAACTGGACCCCTTCCTGACATGTTACACTAAAATTAACTCCAGATGAATTAAAGACTTAAACATAAGACCTAACACCATAAAAACCCTAGAAGAAAACCTAGACAAAACCATTCAGGACATATGCATAGGCAAGGACTTCATGACTAAAACACCAAAAGAATTCACAACAAAAGCCAAAATAGACAAATGGGATCTAATTAAACTCCAGAGCTTTTGCACAGCAAAAGAAACAATCATTAGAGTGAACCAGCAACCAACAGACTGGGAAAAAATTTTACAATCTACCTATCTGACAAAAGGCTAATATCCAGAATCTACAAAGAACTTAAACAGATTTATAAGAAAACAAACAAACCCATTAAAAAGTGGGCAAAGGAGATGAACAGACATTTTTCAAAAGAAGACATATATGAGACCAACAAACATATGAAAAATGCTCATCATCACTAGTCATCAGAGAAATGCAAATCAAAACCACATTGAGATACCACCTCACACCAGTTAGAATGGCAATCATTAAAAAGTCTGGCGACAGGTCTGGCATGGTGGCTGACGCCTGTAATCCAAGCACTTTGGAGGCCAAGGTGGGTGGATCACCTGAGGTTGGGAGTTCAAGACCAGCCTGACCAACATGGTGAAACCCCATCTTTAAAAAAAAAAAAAATCTGGAGACAACAGATGCTGGAGAGGATATGGAGAAATAGGAACACTTTTACACTGTTGGTAGGAGTGTAAACTAGTTCAACCATTGTGGAAGACAGTGTGGTGATTCCTCAAGGACCTAGAAATGGAAATTCCATTTGACCCAGCAATCTCATTACTGGGTATATACCCAAAGAATTATAAATCATTCTGTTATAAAGACACCTGCACACGTATGTTCGTAGTGGCACTGTTTACAATAGCAAACACCTGGACCCAACACAAATGCCCATTGATGATAGACTGGACAGCCAATGTCATACATCAGGAAAATGTGGCACATATACACCATGGAATACTATGCAGCCATAAAAAATGATGAGTTTGTGTCCTTTGTAGGGGCATGGATGAATCTGGAAACCATAATTCTCAGCAAACTGACACAAGAACAGAAAATCAAACACCACATGTTCTCACTCATAGGTGGGTGTTGAACAATGAGGACACATGGACTCAGAGAGGGGAGTGTCACACACTGGGGTCTGTTGGGGGGGCAAGGGAAGGACAGCGAGGGGAACAGCAGGGGTGTGGGGAGGTGAGGGAGGGATAACATGGGGAGAAATGCCAGATATAGGTGACGGGGGGATGGAGGCAGCAAAGCACATTGCCATGTGTGCCTATGCAACAATCCTGCATGATCTGCATGTGTACCCCAGAACCTGAAGTACAATAAAAACGTTTACATTTCCATTCAAATTCATTTTATTTAAAAATTATTTTGCTTGAATATTAAATATGTCATTCGCTATGTGGTTCAAGTGACTGAGTGCTGGCTTGTCCATTTTACTGAGTGGCAGTAGTACCATTCTCACCAATAGAAAATTATTGAACAGGTAATTTCATTATTAGCAAGGCATTAGTATGTTTTAACCAGAATTTACTCATTTATCTCTTCATAATGAGAAATATAATTTTGTTATTTCTCAGAATATATTTGAAATATATTATACTCAGAGATATGTAAATATTTCATCAGTACACAGCTTGATAAATTTTCATAAACTGAACATGGGCATGGAACCAGGAATCAGATTAACAGCCTGAACATAACCAGCTCCACAGAATCCTCCTTGTGCTTCCAGTGAATAATCATTATTCTGCCTTCTAACAGCTTAGTTTTGCCCATTTTTGTACTTATATTAAATCAAGCACTATTTTACTTTGTTGACATAAAAAGCAGAAACAACATAAAACAATAAACTCTTTGAGTAGCTCAAGAAGACATTATGTTAAATTATAATCATGCAGTTCTATCTTCAGCCGGGCATTTTAACTAAATATTTGGAAGCACATCACTTTGCCACTGTGCCAGGTAAAGTCACAGCTATCAGAGCAAATGCTTAAACAGGGTTTCCTACCATGTCCGAGCTCCTGAACTCAGTGTTCCCATTAGTGACTTACAGGTGTAATTAGCTGCATACCTGCTCTGCTGCTGTAAGTGGCCTCCTTGTGCATGCAGTTAAACTCACTGGCAAATGGAGACAATCAAGGTTTATGAGGCTTGAATATTTGTCCCACCAAATTACAATTTGAGAAGATTATTAAGCATGTGGAATCACTGAGTTTGGACCAAATATATCTGGAAGAGTGTTAGTGCTTATTGCTTAATCCATTCTTATACCCTAAAATGTGACATATTGATATATAGTGGAAACTGTTTCTCTCTCTAGTTTCTTACGATTCTCCCTAGTTGAAGGAGTTGTGTATTGGTAGTTTTCAGGAATATCTGGAGATAAACCTCTTATTTCTACATTCTTCACAGAAGCAGCACTCCTCCCTCTACATATACATCCTGAAAGTGAGGTGAAGTTTCTTCCCTTTATGGCAGGTCCCATATACTTACGGCAAAAGTGGCAGACTGGAAAGAAAATGGCATAAAAATAATTTTATTATTTTCAAAATGGATGAAGGTCTTGCAAATACTTCCAAACATTGAAGGTAACTTTTGGGTGAACTGTTGCAGAATTAGAAAGAGAGGAAACATTTTCTAAATGTCTTACAAAGGCAATTATATATATATGTATATTATATATATACGCATGTATATTTATATTTTTTCTTTCTTATACATATCTCATATATATATATATTTCTCACACATATATATGTCTTAGCTTGTTGGTCTTCATGGCAGTGGGACCCACCGAGCTAGATCTCTTGGCTCCCTGGCTTCAACCCCCTTTTTAACAGGGGAATAAGTGGTTCTCTCTTGCTGGCATTCTCACACATATATATCTCATATGTGTGAGAAAGAAAAATTAGGGATCATCTCTTATGAATATAGAGAACACATACTAGAAATTGCATCTAGTGTGCTGCCCTAGCAAGGCAAGGTTATGGAATGGTTAAGTACAGAGACTCTGGAGCTGGAGGGCCTGAGTTCCACAGGTGCTTAAACCTCTATATATCTCAATTGCTCTATCTTTTTTTTTTTTTTTTTTTTTTTTGGAGACGGAGTTTTGCTCGTTACCCAGGCTGGAGTGCAATGGCGCGATCTCGGCTCACCGCAACCTCCGCCTCCTGGGTTCAGGCAATTCTCCTGCCTCAGCCTCCTGAGTAGCTGGGATTACAGACACGCACCACCATGCCCAGCTAATTTTTTTGTATTATTAGTAGAGACAGGGTTTCACCATGTTGACCAGGATGGTCTCGATCTCTTGACCTCATGATCCACCCACCTCGGCCTCCCAAAGTGCTGGGATTACAGGCGTGAGCCACCACGCCCGGCCCAATTGCTCTATCTTTAAAAATCATAATAAAGTGATACTTTGCTCACAAAGCTTTCATTAAGTTTAAATAGTTCAGAAGTATAAATTTCTTAGAACAGTGCTCAGCAAGTCATAAACATAATACAGATGCTTGCTACTGGTATTTTTTGTTCAAATCCATTGTTACACCACTCTGGACAAGTTAGTGAAACAGTCCCAGGGACTCTGTCCTTGCCTCAATCAGGAGCA
This sequence comes from Aotus nancymaae, assembly GCF_030222135.1. Classification (NCBI taxonomy): domain Eukaryota; kingdom Metazoa; phylum Chordata; class Mammalia; order Primates; family Aotidae; genus Aotus; species Aotus nancymaae. Next base: position 57,667,874 of record NW_026988425.1, on the reverse strand, counting down.
CGATTTTTCTGCAGACCATAAGTAGTTCTGATAGAACATCTATTTCAGAGTGATCATGTTTGCTCTCATAGGCTGCACATTGCACAGCTCCACATGCATAAACTACTATGTGAGTGGCAAATGTTGAGCCAGGCAATGCTGAAGCCCTTCTCTACTCTAAATCCTGACCACTCTATCCCAGTACTTCATCTTACTTCCTGGAATCTGTACTCCACCCACCTGCTTAGAAAAACAGATTGGAAAACTGCTTCCTCTGCCTGACTCGACCTTTTGGTCAGCTCTGTCCCATTGCAAGGATACCCTCCATTCCACTGAATGAAAATAAAAACTTTCAGCAAAGACTATTTCTTTAGGCTCTGTCATGTACAGAAACCTTCATAAGTCAGGAGATCCCATGTCTGTTCTATGAGAGATGAGGCCATATTCCCTAAGTAAGGGAAAATAACTTTGATGATGATGCGTTGTGGAAAAGTAGAATGCAGAAAGTCAAAAACAAGAGAGTGGGTTTGAATCCCAGTTTGCCTAACTTATTTTCTAATTTTGGCCTAGTCACTTAGCTCATCTCTGAATAGAGATAGTGATAGCTACTTCTTGAGTTGTTATTATAACAAAACAAAATCAAAGTTTAAAATTCTACATGAAAATCCTTTTAAATTGTAAGAATAAATTATCTACAGTGTGGATTTTATAAAGATTTAGTGATAATATAGAATTAAAACCTTTGATACAATATCTGGCTTAGAGAAAATTATCTCTCAATTACTAATACCAAAGTTTTATTATGGTAGGGCAGAATATGTGGCCAAAATCATAATAAGTAGTTCAAAAGTTTTGGAGGGTTCGTGTTTTCTGAATGTAGTTGTATTTATATTTTTTGTATATATATCCATAATTGGATGCAGTTATTTATATCAAACTGAATTTAAATTCATAGCTTTATATTTAAATGTGGTAAAAACTGAAATATTAAAGCTCTGGGGGGAAATAGTAGATATTTCTGATTCCTATTTATATTCCTTCTTCCTATCCAATAATAATTTTGATAACCTTCATTTATTAGAGCCTAATATTTGTAACAGATGCTCTTCTAAGTGCATGTGTGTAAATATGTGTGTTTGTATGTGTATTCAGTTTATTTTCACAATAATCTTCAGAGTATTCATTACCTTTTTTTTGTTGTTGTTGAGATGGAGTCTCACATTGTCACCTAGGCTGGAGTGCAGTGGCGTGATCTCCACTCATTGCAACTCCACCTCCTGGGTTCAAGCAATTCTCCTGCCTTAGCCCCCTGAGTAGCTGGGATTACAGGTGCCCGCCACCACGCCCAGCTAATTTTTTTTTTAATTTTTAGTAGAGATGCGATTTCACTATTTTGTATTTTTAGTAGAGATGCGATTTCACTATTTCACTTGAACTCCTGACCTCGTGATCCACCCGCCTCAGCCTCCCAAAGTGCTGGGATTACAGGCGTGAGCCACTACACCTGGCCATTTATTACCATTTTGCCAATGAGAAAATTGAGGCACAGAGAGACTAATCTGCCCGAAGTCACACATCTCAAAGTTGTAAATTCCAAGTCCGTATGTTTCACCATTTTAGTTCTCTAAAGAATTGCTTTCAACCTCACCTATAAACTTCCAGCCATAGTTAATGCTCTACCTACTTCAGTACACAGGAAAAACTCACCTAATTGATTCACAATCAGTGTTTTGCATTGAGGGTGAAACAGTGACTGCCTGTGAGGAGGATTTTGGCATTTTGATGAAAGACGCCAGTGCCAATCATAACAAGGATTTTATTGAACTTGGGCAGCTTCTAACAAAACTTTAAAAATAAATTAATTCTCGCTTCACTTTAGAAAACTAGAGTAAGTTTGGCCTCCTTAGATGAAAGGATGTAAAAGAGGAAAGAACATTGTAGGGCCACACACCACTCCCACAAAGTGTCCACAGTGAGGCTGAGCAAGGCAAATGATCATTAAGCATCATACAGTGGTTATCATATATAGTAGTATGTATAAACAGTTAGAACTTGTTTTCAGCATTTTTGTAATGGAAAAATTATAGTCTAGATAGCTGAAACATTTTTTCCAAGTTAGTAGCAGAACTAAGTTCAATGTTCAGTACAGTGCTGTGTCTTCGCCAGACTCCCCCCCAGCTCACCCTATGATCTACATCTTGAGTTTTACATAGATGCTCCTGAGCCAGTTCACATGGCTCCACACACACACGTACACACATACCACACACACTACTTTCTTTCCTTCATCAAGTTGAGAATTATTCATATAGGACAGTGAATATTCTCAGAGAGTGGATTTCACAATATTTTGACTGACCTAAATACATTTCACCCTGGGAGCATAGCATAATAGAGATGTGTATTTCTGTGTGTGTGTGTGTGTGTGTGTGTGTGTGTGTGTGTGTGTGTGTGTGTGTCTTATTCTCTTTTATTGTTCTTCTTCTTTATTTAAAAAAAGGGATGGTTGAGATTTACCATTTGTTTTATAGATTTCATAATCCACTAACAAATCTTATCCTATAGTTTGGAAAACATACATTTAGGAAGCGGTATTCAAGTATTCAGGTGAACATTTTGCCAAAAATGCTGTTTTGTGTTATGTTCTGTAAAGCTACTTAGATTCCAACCCTAGAATAATGATATGGTTTGTTTGACAAAACTCTGCAAGTAGGAAATTCAACTATATGTAAGCAACAAAGTTTCTGCTTGGTGAAAGTAGGTCAGTTCTGCCCTATATGCATTATAGGGGACCTTATTCCTGTATTTTCCAATAAATGACTGATATTCTCAAAGTTTTATTTTTTAACTCAAAATAGGTTGCTCAAGTGACAGATGTAATATTAAAGAACATACCTTGAAGTGTTTATGACTGCCAGCAACAGCATAAAGATAATTTGCAGATTTTCTGTTAATGCGAAAGCTTTCAGGCACCCTGGGCTCTCTTGAATGGAAATACTTGTTAGATTTTTAAGAACTTTAAAACAGAACCGTAGTAAAGGAACTCTGTTTAGACACAGATTACTTTTCTTTCAGCTTTCATTTACTGTACCTCCATGTTCTCCTGTTCTCTTCCCTTGATCTGGCCAAATAAGGACCTAATTTCACGACTTTCTACCTTTCCAGTGGATTTCAGCAGATGACATCATAACCCTAAGTTCTGTGAGGATTCTTCAATTTTGTGAGCTCTTTAAAAGTGTACTATTTTATTTGTATCTGATTCAGGGCTGATATTATAAAAATCTTTTGCGGCTTAAATAAAGGTCAAATTTTCTTCTATTTTTTTCTACAACTTCTCACAGTAACCTTTAATTTCACCTGGTATATATCTTTGTATGTTGAATATGGGACAGTTTTAGTTGGCACCTCACCAATAAAAGCTGAATAATTTTTCCAGCATAATATTATGTTTTGAATCAATTAATCTTTTCTAAAAGACTTATAACATCTCCTTTATTACATATTAAGATTTTATATATGCTGTGATCTCTTATAAAGCTATCCTTTCCATCAATCTTTATTTTTGCACTAATACCAAATCATATTAATTATAAAATTATGTTTAAACATTTGGTAGGGCAGACAGCTTTCTAGTTCTTCATTTTTTGCTGGTAATATTTATAGGAAGAAAAAGAAACTTGCAAACAACCAGTTTTTCCTAATTAAACACCTTACTCAATACACATTGCTCTTGCCCACAACTTTAGACTCCAGTTATTCTGTTGATAAAAATTTTCTCTAAATTATAGGTAATAGAACCAGACAATGCATTCAATATAGTTATGGTGTTTAGTAACAAGCATGATGAATTCCAGATTCACTCCTACATATGCAATTGGAAAAAAATTAAGTACATGAACATGCTGAAATCAGGATATCAATTGGTCAAGGTTCAGAGAGAGAAAACAGAGAGGATTATCTAGCCTAAAGTGGGAAAGCTACGACTGAGCAAAAGCCAGGCTTTTGCACTCCTGGGATAATTTTGGATCTGGAATAGACAGGAAAATACTTTTGTCAGCAAGAGACAGACACACAATGGCAAAGAAATAAAACCTAAAGGAAAAAAAAAGGCTTTAGCTTAAACACCAATTGTATAGTGCAGGCAGGGACAAGTAACATTCTTGCTGAATGGTGAAGTCTTACTAGACCAGAGAATTAACTTACAGTTAAGATTCACAGGGCAAGGCCCTGTAGTAGAAGAGAAAGAAGAGAATAAAGGCAGAGAGAAGAAAAGAAAAAAAAAACAACAGAGATGTGTTGTCACAGTGGCTTCTTCAGTAGTGGAACAGATGATAGTGGATGACAAAGAACAAAAACTGAACATTTCTGATTTCAGGGTAATTTGAAGTCAATCTTAATTTCTAAGAGTCTAAATTGAAACCACACAGTAAAACCAGGCACATCCCTCAGCTCCAATATTTCATTTGGGACTATAAAAATATCACCTTTAAAAAAATTTCTATCAGTGTGTTATCATTTTCCATGTAAAGTTCCTATACATATTTTGTTATATTTATACCTAATTACTTCATTTTGTTGGATGCCACGGTAAATGATATGTATGTATTTTTTTCCAAATGTTTATTGCTGGCATATAGGAAAGCAATTGACTTTTTAAATATTGATATGTCACCTTGTTAAACTTAGTTCTTAATTCCAACAGACTCTTATAGATTCATTTGGATTATATACATATATAATAATGTTTTATTTAATAGAGTCAGTTTTATTTTAACTCTTCTAATCTTTATGCCTCTTCCTCTGTTTCTTTTTCTTGCTGTATTTTAATGACAGTGGCATCCAGTACAAGAATAAGTAGGTGCATTAAGAACTGATATCCTTGCCTTACTCCTGATGTTAGAAGGAAATAAATTAACCTCCAATATCTTTCCACAATGTTTACCTATATGAAAAATCACATTTCCCTCCAAATATATATAATTATTATTTTCAATTTAAGAAATTTAAAACTTTAATGTTAGCAATAGCTTTTTGTAGATGCATTTATCCAGTAAAGGAAGTTTTTTCAAGTCTTAGTTTGCTGAGGTTTTACCAGTAATAATGTTAAACTTTGATAAAGTCTTTTTCTGCATCTATTATGACAATCATGTGAAATTTCTTATTTTGTCCATTGATACAGTAAATTACATTGATTGTCAAATGTTGAATGAGCTTTGGATTCCTAAGACAAACCCCACTTGATTATGATGTATTAGTTTTTTTGTGTATTTCTTGATTTTAACTGCTAATATTTTTGAGAATTTTGCTAAGTTCATGTGTCATATTGGTCTGTGGTTTTCTTACAATATCGTTGTCTGTTTTTGGTATTAGGGTAATTCTGACCTAATAAGATGAGTTGTATAGAGCTTCCTCCTTTTGAATATTCGGGAAGAGGATAAGCAGAGTTTGTCTGATTTAATTAATAGTTTGGTATAATATGCCAAGTTTATACCTATGTAACAAACCTGCATGTTTTGCACATGTACCCTAGAACTTAAGGTATATATATATATAAATTTTATGTATATTTAAATTTATACCACAGGTTAATTATGACTCCAGTAATTTCAAATTAATATTTGAAGTAGATTTTAGGCAATGTATTTGAAAAGTGTTCTGTCTCAAATATTACTTTCTTTTCTAGACCGTGAAATGTGATTAGAAGACATTTAGAAGTCATAATATTTCAAAAATATAATATCTCTTTGTACATTTCTTTCTCTCTGATCAAAATATTTCCTGATTTCCAGGCCATAATGGAAGCTTTATTGTTAAGTTAAATATAATTTTGCTGGCTGAAATCTTTTTCTTCCTTTGAAATAAAGAGTTTCTTTGAAACTCTTAATGGGGAATTAATCCTGGTAATCATAAGATTTTCTTTCTATTTAAAAAATCATTGGTTTTATTCTGTTCACCTCATCTTTGATTTGTTGGGAAGAAAATGTGTCATTACATCATCATTACTCTTTTCCTTTTAAGACAGTAAAAATATTATTTGCTGTTATACCTTAAAATTTCATGTTTTAATTTAAAATTTTCTTAGTTTCAGGGAAAGCTGGTTATGATAAAGGTTGTCACCTATTTATCCTAAAAATACTTTTACCTTACTTTTTCAAACACTTTGGTAAGAAAATAGCTATTTACTGATGTTTAAAGTTGTGGTGATTTGTCATCTTAATAGCATTTTCACCTTGAGATTTCACTCCTGGAATTTGTATTCTCCAATGTACTTTCTTATTGCCACTTTCCATATACAGTCACACACTTCACTAAATATTAGAATTAAAGAATGAACTATGAAAGTAAACGAGTTTGGAAAATTTTCACCTGCCCTATGTAATGCTTACTGCTGAATCACACCTGGAATTATAAGTAGCAATTTATTTCATTGATCATTATGAAATAAAATTGTAGAAAAGGAGATAATAATAGGATAGCAATGGCTATATATCAAGAAAATTAGAAACTGGGAATAATTTAGAGATAGCTTTGACTGGATATGAGAAATGAGATATAAGTAATTTTGGTTTAGTTTGCTTAGTTTTATCCCCCTCTATACTTTTACTTATTTTTCTTGCCATATTGTAATGGTCAGGAAAATGAATATAATGACGAGTAGGAGTGTTTAGAACTAACACCCTAGGCCGGGTGCAGTGGCTACATCTGCAATCCCAGCACTTTGGGGGGCTGAGGTGGGTGGATCACAAGATCAGGAGTTCGAGACCAGCCTGATCAACATAGTGAAACCCTGTCTCTACTAAAAATATAAAAATTAGCCGGGCGTGGTGGCACACACCTGTAATCACAGCTACTCAGGAGGCTGAGGCAGGAGAATTGCTTGAATCTGGGTGGCAGAAATTGCGGTGAGCCAATATCTTGCCACTGCACTTGAGCCTGGATGACAGAGAAAGACTCCATCTCAAATAAAAAAAAAAACTAAAAACTAACACCCTTGCCTTGTTCCTAGTTTTAGGAAGAAAGCACTCAGCTTTTCAATAATAAGTTTGATGCTAACAACAGGTTTTTTGTAGAAGCACTTTACTCAGTAAAGCAAATTCCTTTCAATTCCTAGTTTGCTGAGGTTTTATCAACAGTAATGGTAAATCTTAATAATTGTTTTTAATGTATCTATTATTATGATCATATGTTCCTTTCCTTATTTTGTTGATTAATCTAGTAAATTACATTGGTTAATTTTCAAATGTTGAATGAAACATATGCCTAGCACAGACCTTGCTTGATGATAATGTATTGTTCTTTTCATAGTATAATAGGTGCTATGGGAGTAGTATAGGATAATAGGTGTAGGAGTTATATAGGCCTTTAGGGTGAGGATTTATACTAATTTGGCTAGAAGCTGGGATCTATTGAATATTTGTTGTAGGTGTAAGACCCACAGGCTGCAGGTTCCTCTAGTGAGCTTGCTTTATGCTCCAGTCTTGGCTTTTAGAGCTACCTTGAGTTCTTGTTTTTGTTTTCCCTGTTTTCTTTGGGTTTCTCTAGAGGACTATTCTCCAACAAGTCTGGAATATGCAGTTCTTCAGTTATATTCTTTTGTTATTATACAAGAACTCTGTTGATGTGATGGTGTATTAGTCCATTTTCACGCTGCTATAAAGATCTACCTGAGACTAGGTAATTTATAAAAGAAATAAGTTTGTTTAATTGATTCACAGAACTACATAGCTTGGGAGGCCTCAGGAAACTTAACAATCATGGCAGAAGGGGAAGCAGAAATGTCTTACATGGTGGCAGGCAAGACAGCATGTGGAGAAACTGTCAATCACATAAAACCATTAGATCTCCTGAGAACTCACTCACTAGCATGAGAACAGCATAAGGAAAACTGCCCCCATAATCCAATCACTTCCCTCCCTTGACACATGGGGATTACAATTTGAAATGAGATTTGGGTGCCAAACCACATCAGATGATAATATGAGAGATGGGGTGGAGGGCAAGCATTCTACAATCCTACAGTTAGGTATCAGCCTTTTAGTGAGCCAGTGACCTTGGGCTGTGGCTTTCACGAGTCTTTCTCAGTCAACTCTCTGCCATAGATGATGAACAGAAAGGCTAGATAAGGCTTTTCTACAGGAAAAGCTAGAGGAGGCTGGAGTTGGGCATTTTCATTCCCCAGCTGGGTTTTGATATGATAAAACTCCAGTCAGACTCTCATAAAATAGTTTCTTTTAAAGGGAAGCCTTGTTAAGAACAAATTTTTCTTACAGTATATCAGATTGCTACTTTCCCCCAATTCCTCCCAAAATCATAGTGCTACTTTTATTCTGATCCTTGCTGTGAGATCCTGATGTGACTCCTAGAGGTAAAACGGAAGTGTGGCACCCAGACTGGCCATCCCCGGCATTCTTAAAACTCAAGCTTGCTCACACTGAGCCTCCAGCACTTTATCAATTATAGTTTAAGTTTCCCTAACCTGGTACTTACTTCCACAGGGCTTTCTGCTCCTGCGCTTCTGCCACCATAACCCTGTTATTCTCTATATATTCTTCTATATCTCTCCATTTTGCGGACTAGTAGTGTGCCCTGCCACCTCACCTCTCTGGCAAATATTAGAAAAATTGTTAATTTTCAATTTGTTCAGCCTTTTTATTGTTGTGAAGACTGGAGTGACAACTTCAAAGATCTTTACATGCTTAAACAGAAAATGAAATTCTATTTGTTGCAATTTTGATGCTTCACTACTTTCCCAAGCATAAAGAATTTTAATTCAGGTTTAAAAAGGAAGTTATAGGTTTGATCAACTTTGGTCATTGTATTGAAATTTCTACTTCCCTTTTGCTTACCACAGAAAGATTCTTACCAGAATGTATGATGATGTCTCTGAGTTTATTCTCATGTCTTTTTTGTCTTTTGCCAAAGGGTCTGTTCAAGTTCACATAAAAGAGATTTAATTTCTGAATCCAATGCTTTGAGTCTTCAATATAAATCTTATAAGCATCAAATAGTTTGCTTGCTGGTAGTTGGTTGAAGTATCAGATGATTGCTGGCATTCTATTTTACCAAGTTTAAGAGGCAAAGAAAAGTAACTCCTTCAAGTCATTAGTGAATTATCCATACTTCATCATATAATGTGAAAGAGATTCTGAAGAACCAGTTTCACTAGACACCATTTGGTAGGGTACCTTTGGGGCTTGAAAGTAATATCAAGAAAAAAATCTCTGACTATATGAATAAATGAGAGTATGGGATTACATATTTCATCATATAATACAGTTGTGAAAGAATAGTCATGTTGAGGCAAAACTAATAATAAGAACAACAACAAAAATTAAAGGGAAAGAGAGAAAAAATGGTGGAATATGTTTACGTTCACTAGATATTCAGAATAAGTTGTCAGTTTTCCATTTTTTCCCCCTATGGAGACAGTTTTGATCAATCTAAAGTAAATGGCCCAACAAAGAAAAGTATTAGCAAATATTTTTAGAGTTGATATCAACTATATCAATGTAAGTGCTGATTCACCTTCACCACTCCTTTAAACCCCATTTTAAAAATTCAGGTTTTAGCACTAATTTCTGCGTTGCTGGGCCTACCATGATTTGGAGTGGTGGTGGCTATGCAATGAGAATTTAGAGTCTCAACATATACCTACTATCATTATCAGCATCCAAGTTCATAAATTCCTCAGACATCTTACATAGCATTTAAAAGTGTTAGGATCTTGAAAAAGATATTATATTGTTCTGTTCTTACATTACTATAAGGAACTACCTGAGACTGAGTAATTTATAAAGAAAAGAGGTTCAATTGGCTCATGGTTCTGCAGGCTGTACAGGAAGCATGGCTAGGGAGGCCTCAGGAAACTTACAATCATGGCAGAAGGAGAAGCCAGCACACCCTACTTGGCGGGAGCAGGTGGAAGAGACTGAAGACAGAGGTGGTACATAGTTTTAAACATACAGATCTTGTGAGAACTCTGTCAGGAGATAGCAGTAGGGGGATGATGCTAAACCATTAGAAGCCACCCCCATGATCCAATTACCTTGCACTAGGCCCCACTCTGGATTACAATTCAACATGAGATTTGGGGGTGGACCCAGAGCCAAACCATGTCAGATATATTTAGCTTTACTGAAAAAATAAGCATAAGAAACAATGCTTTGTGCTCAGCAGCCATTTTCATTTTTGTTCTAAAACACAGGAAGACTGTATTTATCAGTCTCCCTTCCAGGTAGACTAGATCCATAGACTGCTCTGGCAAAGGGAAGTGATACAGAATGAATGAGTATACCACTTCTAGGCCTATGAAATCCATGGGTTACCCTCTCTTTCCTATTCTTGTGATTCAAATCAAAGGTCCCCAGTATGGCACCCTTGTTGAAGTGCCACTAACCAATATTGGACTGTGATGTGAGTGAAAAATAAACTTACATTGTACTAAGTCACTAGGATTTGTTTGTAGAATAGCTGGTGAGCATGACTCCAACTATAAAACAGAATTCTCAACTATTTGCCTTATAGAAAGCTGGGGATTTTAGGTGGTTTTATTCCCAAAGCAATAGTCCGCCAATTTAAAGCCATGCAGAACTGGGAGGTGATTGTGTCCATTATATCCCATGTTTACTAGCAAATTGCCCTGACCTTGGCGAAGTGAATATTTGTGGTGCTATTTTAACACAGGAAAAAACAGGCTCTAGCAGCTCTTAGTTAATTTGCAAGTCAGAAGGTAGATTAACCATGACAATGACTAATTTTGAACATTATCTCTGCCTTATCTTTGGTTTCTGCTGAATATTTCTTTACTTTGTGTCCTTAGAGTACATCTTCTGCTTTCAGAATGACCCAGCTTCTGTTGTTTCATATGGGCACAGCACTTAGTCCTCACCCAGGCATCTAAAACTCAGTCAGATAGTGCTGTTGCCAAATACACCTGCAATGAAGACAATGATTTTGAGGCTCTGAAATGTTTTTAGTCTTGTTTTGTTTTTCCTGAGAATATAACACTAATTTGAATAGTTCGCATAAAACAGTTTGCTTTAAATACCTCTGTTTATCTATTTTAAAATTCTAAAGCTTATTTTCAGATGCCACTCTGAAGTAACTAGAAAGCTATTATTCAGTATTATTTAGTGATATGTGATTATGCAGTAACAATAATTGTGGTAATAATGTATTCTATTAGCATTATTTGAACCACAGCAGTTAAACTTTAGATCAGCATATTTTTTTGGCATACTGCTCAGCTTCAGTGTTTATAATTCATCCATTTTACCCTCTTGGCTGACTTGCAAAAACCACAAAATAATTCCTTGAGAAGACCATATTTTTCTTTTTCTTTCTTAAATAAGTCTTATGCTTATTTGCTTTTAAAATCCTGTGTCTGAAACATTATAGTTTAAATGATAGTAATGTGAAATGAAATCACAAAGGTTCTATTACTTTTCAATAACTTTTGCCTCTAATTTTCTCATGGTTGTATTAGACTATGCATTTCACATAACAACCTAACTATTGCTCTATCATTGAAAATGTCTTTGGAAATAAGTGAATAGATTTGGATAGAAAAAAATAACCAAATACTACAATGTGAAGTTTGCTTTAACTAACCTGTAAAAAGAAACAATAATTTGCATTTTATTCTAATTCAAGCTGTATCCCAACAAACCATTTTGTTCTATCTGACCATTTTTGAAAGGAACGTGAGTTGTTAGACACATTATTTTGATGAATGTTGGTTCAAATGGGATTCTCACATGAATCAAACAATAAAAGCATTTTATTTTGCCTCTTTCACTTAGAGCTAGAAAAGAATATGTGGAAAAACAGGAGAAGTCAGTGATATTTTTAAAAAAGACATTTAGGGGAAGGGAAGGATGTAGGAATCATCTTCAAGCCCAAGAATCATAAACCCCACATAATTAATTTAGATTACAGCCTATTGTGTCAATGCTTTTGATTTCAAAAATCTTTGTCTGAACACACATTATATTATTTTGTGTCAAGGGGAACAAAGGGGTGTGGAATCTCAACTGCTTATAACCTGTCATTTAAGACTCTGCTTGCTGTTTCTCTTAAGCTTTCCTGTTGCATAGTCGTAAACTTCATAACTTCTATTCGACCTTTGAAAAAAGTTACCTTTAGGTCTTTAGCTCCCATTTTCTTCCTTCTGGTTTGTTTGTTTGTTTGTTCATTTGTTTCTTCTATTCAGTTGAGAACCAAGCTCTTTGTCATGATTTAACAAGATTGATGTTTTAATGTGACTGCATTTTCATTTGCTGAATCATTACCATTGTAGAAAATCCTGTTAACCCTCTAAATATGGATATTCACCCAAGAAAGAATGAAACCACTATAAAGTTGGTGAAATGCATTAACCTAGTGTATGCACTGAGGTTAATCCTCTCTCTGTTTTGAACCTCACCTCTCTTCACTACTATCAAGTTGATTATCTTCCTTTTTAAATCAGAAAATCATTTCCAGGAACATTATATTGATAGTAGGGATTACATTTCCTAAACTCTTGTCCTTGATTTTTAACAGCTTGCTGGACCTGGATGCCTAGGGTAAGGTTTCAAAGACAATATGTTTAAAATTAATTTAGTCCAGTTGCTTAGTGTATGTGTCTCTTGGTCTTTGCTTGAAAACTTCCAGTTGTGTTGAAAATCTCAAACAATCCATTTAGAATATATTTAAAATGACAATATAGTCTACATACAATAATATGCACATTTCTTCAGTGTTCTGTGTTTCAGTTTGGACAGTCATGTACACCTGTGTGATTATCACTGAAAGAAGATTCAAAATATTTCCATTATCCCAGAAAATATTCTCACACCATACTGCTTTCCATGCAATGCCCCATACCTGGAGCAGCCCCTTGACGTCTTTCATCATCTTAGGCCATTTTTACCTGCTTTGAAACTTCATTTAAATGGAATAAAAGCTGGGTACTCTTATATCCAGCTTCTGTTACTCAGTTAAATAACACTCAGGCATGTTGTTGGGTATACAAGTAATTCATTCATTCATTTTTCTTATTGGGTAGCATTCCATTGTATGAATATACAAAAATTTCTTTGTTTGTTCACCTGTTAATGGACATTTGATCTGTTCCCATTCTTTTTATTATTATGAATAAAACTTCTAGAACATTTTCATAAAATTTTTTTGTAGATGTATATTTTCATTTGTTTTGGAAAATTATTTAGGTATGGAATTGCTGGGTGATATGATATATTTGTGCTGAACTCCATAAGTAACTACAAACAGTTTTCCAAAGTGATTGTACCATTTTATATACTCACCAATGATTTATGACAGTTTCCACTGCTCCTCTCCAACATTTGGTGTTATCATTTCTTTTTGTTTTAATCAATTTAATGGGTAAGAAATGGTATCTCACTTATGCTTTCATGTGAATTGCCATGATTCTAAAAAATGTTAGCAACTTTTCATATACTTATGTCTGAGTGTGTGTGTGTGCCTGTGTGTGTGTGTATATGTGTGTGTGTGAAATGTTTATTCATGTATTTTGTCCATTTTTAAAATTTTTCCATAAGTTCTGGGATACATGTGCAGAATGTGCAGGTTTGTTACATAGGTATACATGTGCCATGGTGATTCCCTGCACCTATGAACCCATCATCTAGGTTTTAAGCCCCACATGCATTAAGCATTTGTCCTAATGCTCTCCCTCTCCTTGCCTCCACTACCCAACAGGCACCAGTGTGTGATGCTCCACTCCCTGTGTCCATGTGTTCTCATTGTTCAAATCCCACTTATGAGTGAGAACATGTGGTGTTTAGTTTTCTGTTTCTGTGTTAGTTTGCTGAGAATGATGGCTGCCAGTTTCATCCATCTCTGTGCAAAAGACATGATCTCATTCTTCTATGGCTGCATTGTATTCCATGGTGTATATGTGCCACATTTTCTTTAGCCAGTCTATCATTGATGGCCATTTGGCTTGGTTCCAAGTCTTTGCTATTGTAAATAGTGCTGCAGTAAACATACATGTTCATGGGTCTTTATAGTAGAATGATTTATAAGCCTTTGGGTATATACACACTGATGGGATTGCTGGGTTAAATAGTATTTCCGGTTCTAGATACTTGAGGAATCGCCACACTGTCTTCCGCAATGGTTGAACTAATTTACACTCCCACCAATAGTGTAACAGTGTTCCTATTTCTACACAGTCTCGCCAGCATCTGTTGTTTCCTGTTTTTTTTTTTTAATAATAGCCATTCTGACTGGCTTAAGATGGTATCTCATTGTGATTTTGATTTGCATTTTTCTAATGATCAGTGATGATGACCTTTTTGTCATATGTTTGTTGGCTGCATAAATATCTTCTTTTAAGAAGTGTCTGTTCATATTCTTTAACCACTTTTTGATTGGGTTGTTTGTTTTTTCTTGTCAATTTGTTTAATTTCCTTGTAGATTCTGGATATTAGACCTTTGTCAGATAAGTAAATTGCAAAAATGTTCTCCCATTCTGTAGGTTGCTGGTTCACTCTGATGGTAGTTTCTTTTGCTGTGCAGAAGCTTTAGTTTAATTAGATTCTATTTGTCTATTTTGGCTTTTGTTGCTATTGCTGTTTTAGTCATGAAGTCTTTGCCTATGCTATGTCTGAATGGTATTGACAAGATTTACTTCTAGGGTTTTTATGGTTTTCGGTTTTACATTTAAGTCTTTGATTCATCTTGAGTTAACTTTTGTCTAAGGGATGTAAGGACAGGGTCCAGTTTAAATTTTCTGCATATGGCTTGCCAGTTTTCCCAGCAACATTTATTAAATGAGGAATCCTTTCCTCATTGCTTTTTTTTGTGATGTTTGTTGAAGATCAGTTGGTTGTAGATGTGCAGTGTTATTTCTGAGGTCTCTGCTCCATTGGTCTGCATCTCTGTTTTGGTACCAGTACCATGCTGTTTTGGTTACTGCAGCCTTGTAGAATAGTTTGAAGTCAGGTAGCAGGATGCCTCCAGCTTTGTTCTTTTTGCTTAAAATTGTCTTACCTATATGAGATCTTTTTTGGTTCCATATGAAATTTAAAGTAGTTTTTTTCTAATTCTGAGAAGAAAGTCAGTGGTAGCTTATTGAGAATAGCATTGAATCTACAAATTACTTTGGGCAGTATGGCCATTTTCAGGATATTGTGATGTTTCTCTACTTGTTTGTGTCCTCTCTTATTTCCTTGATCAGTAGTTTGTAGTTCTCCTTGAAGAGGTCCTTCAAGGAGACTTAGGAATTGTATTCCTAGGTACTTTATTCTCTTTGTAGCAATTGTGAATATGAGTTCACTCATGATTTGGCTCTCTGTTTGTCCATTATTGTGTATAGGAATGCTTGTGACTTTTGCACATTGATTTTGTATTCTGAGACTTTGCTGAAGTTATCAGCTTAAGGAGTTTTTTGGGCTGTGATAGTGAGGTTTTCTAAATACACAATCATGTCCTCTGCAAACAGCAACAGTTTGACTTCCCCTCTTCCTATTTGAATACACTTTATTTCTTTCTCTTGCCTGATTGCCCTAGCCAGAACTTTCAGTACTATGTTGAATAGGAGTGGTGAGAGAGGGCATCCTTGTCTTGTGCTGGTTTTCAAAGGGAATGCTGCCAGCTTTTGCCCATTCAGTATGATACTGACTATGGGTTTGTCATAAATAGCTCCTATTATTTTGATGTAGGTTCCATCTATTTCTAGTTTACTGAGAATTTTTAACATAAAAGGATGTTAATTTTATCAAAGGCCTTTTCTGCATCTATTGAGATAATCATGTGATTTTTATTGTTGGTTCTGTTTATATGATGGATTACATTTATTGATTTCCATATGTTGAACCAGTGTTGTATCCCAGGGATGAAGCCAACTTGATTGTGGAAGATAAGCTTTTTGATGTGCTGTTGGATTTGGTTTGCCAATATTTTATTGAGGATTTTTGCATCAATGTTGATCAGGAATATTGGCCTGAAGTTTTCTTTTTTGTTGTGTCTCTGCCAAGTTTTTGTATCAGGATGATGCTGGCCTCATAAAATTAGTTAGGAAGGACTCCCTCTTTTTCTATGGTTTGGAATAGGTTCAGAAGGAATGGTACCAGCTCCTCTTTGTGTCTCTGGTAGAATTTGGCTGTGAATCTATTTTTCCAATTTTTAAGTAGATTATTGGTCTCTGTTTTGAGAGACATAGATGTAACACATTCTTAATATATGGCACTTTTATATTTTATAAAATTGAGAATTTTTTAATTTATTCTTCATCTTATGTAATAAAAATATACACAATATTAAATTAATGGATAAAGAAATTGAAACAAAACATCCTATAAATATTTTTTCAAGGCACAAGGGGAAAAACAATGTAATTAAATCAAAACTGGATGCATTAAAATTTGTTTGAAGCCCTCTTATAATTTGCTGCCTTCAAAGAAGGAATATGTTCCCATCTCTATGCAAAGAATAACAATGTTATAAAATTTATATAACAATGTTATAAAAATTAATAACAATGTTATAAAAATTCGGCAATATTTGCATAGACTGAATTTGACAAATTTGGTTTGCCTCTTTGCAAAATAACCTTGGAAGATTTAAACCAAGTCACCTTCTTTGTTTCAAATTGTGAGAAGAGCAGTTCTGGAGAGGCTCCATTTTTAGTGGTGGGGGTGGGGGGTGGGTTCTGAGTGACAATGTTTGTTCAATGAATCTCTTCTGTACTGACTTTTCAGGTTCCTTTCTTGTAACTTCCCTAATACATAGTGGGGAATCCTGCTTTTTAGCAATCCTGATTAATATAAAACTTGGCAGTCTTTGTTGTTTGAAATAAATCCAATTGGCTGGTTTTGGGCATCACTCCAAAATTACCATGATTTTCATCTTCTGAATGTGGAATTTCCAGGGCAACTGTTCCCAGTGTACATTCAACTATTAATTTGAGCTTGCTTAAAGGCACCACAATGTACTAAACGCTGGCCTCTAACATTTAATTTACTGTTGTTATTGATTTTTAAGAAAGATTTTTCAATATGCATTTACTGAAGATCTATTTTGTACATAGTACTTTAGGAAGCATTAATTTCCCAGTGGCCATCCTGGTATAACATCTAGCACAATGCATATTAACTGGCCAATTAACAGACATCGTGGACATGTTTAAACTGGGACTCATTGACTTCCAATTGTGAAAATACGGCAGCCTATGTACCCTGAAAATTCTTCAGTACAACTTCATAGAAATATTGGCTAAAGAAAATAAGTCTTTTAAATTATTTTCAGTGTACTACTACTGGCCTCATTAGAAAAAAGGAAAATCACCAGATGGTAGAAACTAGAAGATAGTAGTAACTGTAGCAGCCAATTCAAAAGTGACACTGAATCTTCTGCCACAAAGGTGGTGATAGCTCTGGTTGGTCTTGGTGATCAGAGTCTTAGCAAATGGGAATATTAACCCAGGAATGGAAAAGAAGGCAGGCATACATAGATTTTAAGGAGTAAGAACTGAGACCCAACATGAAGTCTAGGTCCTTAAAGGATGGCTCACTTGGAGAAACATGGACTAGGCGTATTTCATTCCACTAATATAGGAATCATTAAGAAACTTAATTCTCCCTCAAAGTAGGCATAGGAGTTCTAAAACAAAACAAAACAAAAAAGACTCACTAAATGCAATGAAATGCTAGGTATTAAAAGCATGAAGCCAAAATCAACTAGATACATCATATTACAGTATTTAGGAACATTGTTAAGCATGAAGAGCATTGCCCAGTATGTTGACTCATATAACATCATGGCAAAAAAAGATATAGGGCCAGAGGTAGTTTGGGGTGCAAAGATGTTCTGTGGTCAACATGGTGGACAGGACCCATGGCCTTAAGAACAGCTGAGTTTGCAGCAGGGAAGAGTAAACACAAAATGAAACCTGTCCACATTCTATCTGTTTCTTTCAGTGACAATTTCAGTGTGGTGGCTGATGCATCATTTCTGCCTCCCAAATTTTGCCCAACCTCACTTGCGGCCATATGTAACCCTGAACCATACAGAGAAAGAGATTATAAGAAATTTAGTTTTCAATGTAACCAAGTTTACAATAAAACAGCTAAAAAGCTTTATATGTTCTAGAATTTATTATTATAACAACATGTATATATTTATAAAAAGGAAGTATCCTAGTATACACCAAAGATGGAAACTGAGAGAAAGAAAATTGACTGAAAAACAACATATCCAAAATTCTTTTATTATAGCATGAAAGAAAGAGAAACAAAAATTCTGATGGTAGAAACACTGAAGATAAGGAAGAGTTACAATTGCTAAGTACATGTAGATAATAAAATGACAGTAGGGGAAGTAAGATTTTTAAAAATGTGAACATTCCCAACCAGGATGAACAAAAATGGCCCTGATTTGATGGACCATTGATGGAATGAAAAATAAATGATAGAAAATAAACAATAAAGAAATACACCATTTGTACAGATGAGAGCAGCTTTGTTCTAATGAGTTATTTGAAATTTTCATAATGGCTTGTTATGAGGAGCAATAATTTTATTGTTAATAAGTACTCAATAAGAGGCAGGTTGTGTGTATGTGTGTGGTGTTGTTGCTTGTTTGTTTGTTTTGAGACAGAGTCACATTGTCGCCTGGGCTGGAGTGTAGCTGTGTGATCTCAGCTCACTGCAACCTCCACCTCCCAGGTTCAAGCAATCCTCCTGCCTCAGTCTTCCGAGTAGCTGGGATTACAGGCACCCACCACCACATCCAGCTAATTTTTTGTATTTTTAGTAGAGACAGGATTTCACCATGTTGGTCAGGCTGCTCTCGAACTCCTGACTTTGTGATTTGCCCAACTTGGCCTACCAAAGTGCTGGGATTACAGGAGTGAACCACCATGGCCGGCCAAGAGGCAGGTTTTTTTTAATAATATGAAACTCAATAATAGGGCCCTTAAAGAGGATATGGAGATTAAAAATGGGTTAATAAATATTATTTATTGAAAATGTATTTAGAACAAGATATTACACAAGAAAATGTTAAATATTCTAGGGCCACATATCTGGTATGTGAAAGAAAGTGATACAAATTTCCTTAAATTCTACAACAATCTTAGCATCAAATGATATCCCAGTTATATATTGGAAAGCTGAAATAAATTATTCTATAGCCTGATAATTTTTAAAAAGCATAACTCTCCCAGAAAAAATATTACTTTAATATTACTCTAATTTTTTTCTATAATATTTATAACATTGTCAGATGTAGTTGATTAAAAAGTTAACAGCCAAAGGAATAGAATAAAAGCATTGTAGATGTGTGTTTGGCAGCTAGGTAGTAAAATATATTTTTATTTTTGTATCTTGTGATATATAATTTTCTGTAATTTCTTTCCTCACGCCTAGCAAATATTACTTTTCATAGCTAATTTTGTATTTGCAATTGTTTTAATCCATTTTCTTAAATAAATACCTATAGAACCATAAACTAAAGCATGAAAGAAAGCAAAAATAAACACGTTTGAAATAATTACATTCATACTATCTGAGAAAAAAGATTTGATAGGTCTTCAGTTCCTGTTGTCTTTTATGTATGTAATTCTACTTCTCAGTAGTGTTTGCCTATGGAAGCAATGTCTATCCCAACCCACAGGGTTTCATAGTATTTAGACCCAGTTACTCTTTCTTTCAAAGATATATGCAAGAGATATGGAGATCTGTTTTGCTCAGGTCTGAGCTGTGTTCATCATAACACTGTGTATTTAGAGATGCAGGTCGTGTTCTGCTAGCTCTGAATGCCAAATATGTGTCCATAGATTCTTTCAGGAGCCCCTAAGGGTATAGGTCAAGTCTTCTTTGTTTAGGTGTGTATTAGTTTTCTAGGGCTGCTGTAACAAAATCCGATAAACTAGGTGGCTGAAACCATGTAAATGTAGTGTCTCACAATTCTGGAAAATGGAAATCCAAGATCAAGGTATCAACAGGTTTGGTTCCTTTTGAAGATTGTGAGGCTAAAGTCTGGTTTATTTCTCTGTCCTGTGTGTGATTTGCTGGCAATCCTTGGAGTTCCTGGGCTTATAGAACCATGACCTTGACCTTGCCTCCATCAGTATATTGTGTTCTCTCTATGTACTTGCCCATGTTTAAATTGTCCCTTTTTATAAGGACACCAGTCATATTGGATTAAGGAGCCATCCCACTCTAGTATGACCTCATCTTAACTAATTATATGTCCAACAAACCTTTAATAAGGTCACATTCTGAGGTTCTGGGTGTGGCAAGGGGCACAAGTCAACCCATTGCAGGGTATCTAAGGGCAGCAGTAATCAGAGAGGAAAAAAACCACAATTGCACACAAATAACTTTCCTGCATGAAAGTTGACAATGGGGGATCTTCTTTTTCGCCTTCCTATACTCAATTATTGAGTGAGTCAATGCAAGAGAAGAACCACAAGAAACTGACACTTGACTCAGTCAATCTTGGCGGGATAATGTTGGAAATACCAATTTAATTAGATTTAGGTAATTTAAGAATTGCGACTTGTACTTTAAGTACCATGATATTAAACATATAAGAAATAGTTGCTTTGCATATGAATATAAAAAGGAAATGAAAATGTATATAGTGGTTCAGTCAGAGTTTAACCAGCGAAGCAAAATAACATGGCAGTGGGTAAACCATTCTATAAATTCATCGGTGGTAGTTTTGGCAGAAGCATTACAGGCATGGAAGGAAAATCTATATCTGGAGTAAATGTTTATTTCAGTTATGAACAAAGTGCTTTTGGAAGATGATCGGTGTAATCAATTTACTGCTAGGTAGCCAGGCTGATCACCTTGAGAAATGGTGCGATATAAGGGGTTGATGGTCTCTGTTGCTGGAATGTTTGGCACTCAGCAGTGGCCATGGTCAGGCTGGCCTTGATGAGAGCAATTCCTTTTTCTGGAGTCCACGGATGACTTTTATCCCTTCTGCATGACTGCTTTGAGCATAAGAAATGATATATGCATGCTCTAAAATATCATCTGCCTCTCTCATCTTCCAACTCTTCAAAGAGACTATTCTCTGTGCCCCGCTCTAAATGGAAGCATAGTAAAACAAAGGGAATTCTAAGGACTGTCATTTAACCTAACCAACTTGGCACATCAAAAGCCATCACATATAATAGTGTTACATTATTCTTGGGCAAAAGATTATAATTTTTTGTGCTTAGCTATGTTATCCAGTTTTGAAATATGTATACAAATATAAATATCAAAAATTGGAAACTACTCTTAAAACTGGTGTTAATATTTAATGAGAAATTTCACAAACACAAGATGTACATAAATCACTAAACGACACTAAAATTATGCAATCTTATTAATTACAGAAATACAAAAAATATAGATGAAACTATAAATTAAGTGTTATTTTTATTTTTCAAAAAAGTAAAGTTTAACATCCATTGTTGGAATTAGTGAGAAAATAATCACTTGTTCCTTTAATCATAGACTCCTGAAAAGAGTATAAACTGTATAATATTTCTCAAAACTTGTAGTGCGTGTGTGTGTGTAAATCAACACTCAGAAATAATAATCAATGTTGTTAATAAATGAAGTAAAAAAATTTTCCCTGTTACCTGAATAGAAACAATGGACACATCCATCAAGTGGTAGATAGTTGCCTTCAAAAACGTTAGGTTATTATCTGTATTTAAATTGCCAAAAAATGATTTCCTTAGAGTCGACCTCCCTTGTAGTGTGTATGACATTTTCCAGAGGTGATATCTAGGAAATAGTTCTACCATTAGTGTAGGCTCAAAAAGAATTCACAAAATAGAAGACAGTTGCAAAGAACATCATAATTTTTAAAATAGTAATATGAATGACAACTGAACAGACACTTTTCAAAAGAAGACATATATGAGGCCAAGAAACATCTGAAAAAATGCTCATCATCACTGGTCATTAGAGAAATGCAATCAAAACCACATAGAGATACCATCTCATGCCAGTTAGAATGGCGATCATTAAAAAATCTGGAGACAACAGATGCTAGAGAGGATGTGGAGAAATAGGAACACTTTTACACTGTTGTTGGGAGTGTAAATTAGTTCAACCATTGTGTAGGACAGTGTGGCAATTCCTCAAGGACCTAGAAATAGAAATTCCATTTGACCCAGCAATCCCATTACTGGGTATATATCCAAAGGATTATAAATCATTCTATTATAAAGACACATGCACGTATATGTTTATTGCAGCATTGTTTACAATAGCAAAGACTTGGAACCAACCCAAATGCCCATCAATGATAGACTGGACAAGGAAAATGTGGCACATATACACCATGGAATACTATGCAGCCATAAAAAATGATGAGTTCATGTCATTTGTAGGGACGTGGATGAATCTGGAAACCATAATTCTCAGCAAACTGACACAAGGACAGAAAACCAAACACCTTATGTTCTCACTCCTAGGCAGGTGTTGAACAATGAGAATACATGGACACAGGGAGGGGAGCATTACATACGGGGGTCTGTTGTTGGGGAATAGGGGAGGGACAGCAGTGGGTAGGGAGGTTGGGGAGGGATAACATGGGGAGAAAAGCCAGATATAGGTGATGGGGGGATGGAGGCAGCAAACCACGTTGCCATGTGTGTACCTATGCAACAATCCTGCATGTTCTGCACATGTACCCCAGAACCAAAATGCAATAAAATATATATATTAAAAATAATAATAATAAGCAATAAAGTAAAAAAAAAGAAAAGAAACATGAATGGCCAATACATACATGCAATGATTCTCAGTCTCACACACAAAAAAAGTTCTTTCACATTTGTTGTTTAAAATGCTATGATGTGAAATAAAATAAAAAATGGCATCTGAGAGATAAGTCTGTATTAGAGTGATCACCAAAAATTAATGCCTTCCAAAATATAGGAATGACAACTAGAATATTGAAAATAAATTATTTAGGTGCTGTTAAGATAAAGGCAGCCAGTGCAGTGGCTCACGCCTGTAATCCCAGCACTTTGAGAGACTGAGGTGGGCAGATCACCTGAGATCAGGAGTTCAAGACTAGCCTGGCTAACATGGTGAAATCCCATCTCTACTAAAAATATAAAAATTAGCCGGGCGTGGTGTATGCATCTGTAATCCCAGCTACCCGGGAGGCTGGGCCATGACAATCACTTGAATCCAGAAGGTGGAGGTGTTGCATTGATTGCAACATTACACTCCAGCCTGGGTGACAGAGCAAGATTCTGTCTGGAGGAGAAAAAAAAAAAAAAGGCACCATTACCATAGGGCAAATTGGATATAACAAATAGACAAAATAAGAAAACAATGTATGATCAGTTCTCTGACCATAGGTTTTGGTTACTGCTCGACTATTGCTACATAACGAACCATCCCAAAATTTAATACACAAAACAACACTTTATTATTTCTCATAGTTCTTTATGTTGATTAGGGTCAAATGAATAATTCTTGTTTGGAGTTTATCATGTAGTTATAATAAGATATTGTTTTGGCCACAGTCATGTGATGGTTTCCAAAGGTTTGATGTCCATAATGGTGCATTTGCAAGGCAGGCAAATGATGCTGTTGGGTTGGAGTTAAGCTACAGCTGACCATTGACTTACCTAACAAGTTTATGTGGCTTGGGTTATTTACCTCAAGATGGTTGAGATCTGATATAGTGTCATAAGGAAAGATGTCTTAAAAATCTGAAACATTACTTCCACTTCAATCTGTTGTTCATCGAAGTCACTGAGGTAGCCCAAGCTGAAGAGGAGGAAATTAGATTTTACATCCTGATTGGAGGATGGTAAGGTCACAATTCAGAAGGGCTTGCATTTGCAGTGGTGAGCACCTGTAGTCCAGCTAGTTGGGAGGCTAAGGCAGGAGGATCACTTGAGCCCAGAAATTTGAGTGTAGCCTGGGCAATATAGTGAGACTCTATCTCCAAAAAGATGAAGAAACCAGGGCTTGGGTGATAGGAGGTATTATTTTGACCATCTTTGTACAATGCAATCTGCAGGATAACCCTTTTATTTGAAATCAAGTAATCTGAAGAGACTGTGTGTGACATGTTTTATATATGTTATTTAATCTTTTAAATTCACTTTATATTAATTTAGAGCCACATAATATGTACCCATATAATCAATAGCAGACACTTGGGCTCCAAAGTCATTAGGAGCTAAGTCTAGGGTGGTATTTCTAGTTCAGACTGACTATTTGAATTTTGTTCTTCATTTTCTCTTCGTGTCATTTCACTTTCTAGTTGATTACAGTGTTACAACGTTTCACTTTCTAGTTGATTACAACAAAGAATTCGCCTAGAATAATTCATTTGCTTACTATGTTAGCTCATATTTCACTGACCTTTTGATTAAGAGAATTATTGACAAGGGTCTCAAATCTAGTGACAAAAGTCTACTTCAGATGTTTATTATCACTGGAATTCTACAAATCTTAGCAGTTGAGAGCCTCATTTTGTCAAATGCCTTCTTAACAAGTGTCTCCAATAACTATGCTGCCATGCCCCATGAGATGTCATTGTACCTAATTACTCTGTGCTGAGGGACATGCAGAATGCCAGAGGGTGAGCAGAGGTAGAGTTGCAAAGTGGAACAACTCCAATTTTCTAGAAATCTTAGTGACAAGACAAAGAATACTAAATGATAATCAGTGATAATTTTTTTATCTGTATCAGAAATATAAAGTGAAATGCAATTGTATGAGTAAAATGGAGGTATTTGCATTACTATTCTTGGTACTATCATGTTACATAATTCTATCATGCATGTAATGAAATAATTCATGTTTGTTAACAAGCAGCTAATCTGTGAAAATACAGGGAAGTAGTTATTCGAGAATTCTGGATGTGAACATATCCTAAATTTGTCAAAAATATATTTCATCAAAGCCTCAGAAAAGTAAAGCAATTAAGTAGAGAACTGATGGGTTCTTTCACATCTCTAATGCTAAAATATGTCACTCTAAGAGTCTTGAACCCCTTGAGTTTAAATAGTTAGCTCAGGAAACATTTAACAACCACCAATCTTTCTGCACAAGTGTGTTAGCCACTGAAGATTTATTGCCCTTTTATGTTTTTATGTTTATGTTAAGGAGATGGCTTGTCATCATACTAGTGGTTTCAAATCTGGAAAATTACCAAGTATATGGAAAGCAAAGTAGAACAGAGATGGAAAAACAGTTGGATATAGTTGTAATGAGCTCAGAAAAGTAATGAGGTAGAATGGCTTTTCATTCATTTTTAGATTTGCTGTTTTTTGTTTGTTTTATTCTCTTTTGTTTACTTTTTGCTCATCAAGTCTTATTTCTTCATTTACTTTTCTTCAGTTTCCGGTGCTAGATGTGCTCTTTAGCACCTGTGTAGACATTCTGAGTACCTACAAATTGTTGAAGAATCCATCTAGAGCATTCCAGTGGGTTTCCTAGGGGTTTTGGTTTATTGTTTTATTTTGTTTTGTTTAGCATGGAAGGGGTGAAGAAAGAGAATATCAGTACTTAGAAGGAATCTCTGAATCTCCAAATGTGTCTCGTAACAGAAAAAGTCAGCTTTGAACATCTCCCAGACCCAGGAAGTATCAGTGCCAGATAACAATTTTATTAGTTAAATAAAACCTTTTAATTTTATTCCTTCAAGCTCCCAAAATATTATTTTTATATTGTTTCATTTCAAAATATTATTTTATATTGTTTCATTTTTAGGTTTTGGGGCTTTAAGTAAAACGGAGCAAGAGTGCCAATTTAACATCCTGTTATGTAGGTATTACTGTATAATGATTATTAATCAACATTGAGGTGACTTTGTTAAGGTCTCATAGCTATGAAAGGGAGGAATTGGGATTCAAAACCATGTCTGTTTGATACTAAAACATGTATTTTAAAAATTAGCAAGATAGTGATCTGAGAAAAGGGGATCGAGCTTTAAAAAAGGCTTTCTTCTCATTTCCTTCTGTGCTGTGTATTCTCCATTTTGCATTTCTAAATCTGCTCTTTGCCAGAATCTATCCTGATTTGTGCTTAAGTAGGCTGACTACACGAGAAAGTATCAGTCAGCTCCCTTACTTCTAGCTTCTGGTTCACCTTGGCCAATGGGAGGCATCAGTAGGAGATGGGGAGGGCAGGAGGACAATGAGTTAGGGGCATTCATTCCTTTGGCTCCCTCTCTGCCAGGACTATGGCTTGGCATTGGTCACATTCCTATTTTAAAAGCCACCCTGTCTTGTGGACCCTTGCCTATGCTTAAGCCCTTTTTGTAATTTCAAGAACTGTGTCTTCTCCTTGCATGGTCAGATCTAGTGATGGTAATGGCTAGACTGGGTAATTTAGCATCCCTTGTTGTTTTCTCTGAATACTTTCAACAGCTTTGTAAATAGTACTTTCATTAAACTCTTCTGAAATATCTATTTGAGGGTGCCATCTGTTTCCTTTTGGGACCTTGACAAATACATCTACAAATTGGGGATTCCAAGTCTAGTCTATACATGTTATATTTGTGCAAAGAAAAACTGTAGTTTTCCAATTCTTTGTCTAATTGTTAGAACTGGGAAGGTGGGATGAGGTTGGAGGTGGAGAGTTGTGCAACTAAATGAAATTGCATGAAAATGAAATATGAAAATTGTGGCATTAAATCCTGCCTCCTTTAAAGTATTATTATATAGGAGGCTGAAAAGCACTAAGATACAGAGAAAAATATAGTTCTTACAGTTTAAAAATTCTCACATCCTTCTTAGGTACAACTGAACTTACTAATTGAAAATATTTTAGGCTTTTCCATATAAAATGGTCTCTGTTAAGCTTAAACATTCACTTAATTTAACTTTCTCAAGGTTCGTTTATGTAGTCTTGTTTGGATCACGCAATCTATTAGCTAAATTGTCTAGTTGTCTGATTTTTATCTCCCCACCCTCTTGACCTGTGGTTGCCTAGCAGGGCTCACTGTGTCCTTATGCAAGCCAGGAAGTAAAAAGCCCTAAAGTCTATAAAAATGCAAGCATAACAACTTGAGCAACTCCTTCAAGCTGAGGAGCAATTGTGGAGAAAAAAAAATCAGTAATCTTATAGTAAAGTCCTCTTCTGGAGGAAACAGATAAAGACATCTTGCCAACCCATTCATTCACAGTCTGTCATAACTGTATAACTATTTGGATAAACGTCTTTACTCGTCTGAACTCTATAACTGTGATGACATGCAGAATAAAATAAATAATTTGTCCTTCAATAAAACAACAAACATTAAACAATGACTATGTATCTATAATTTTATAGCAAATTGCCTTTATTTTTATACCAGGTTCTTTCCTTGACAAATTACATGTCTGAATTCCTCAGGAAAATATTTTACATGAACTCAAGTTTGCTAAGATTGTCCCATTATTAACAACTTTTTAACTCTTTATTAACTTGACGAGAAATTTGGTAGGAAAAACAAGATTGTTCTGAGCTTTTATTGATTTTCTTTTCCCTTATCCTTTGTGGAAAGGAAAACATTATGAATTAAGCCACTTGAGTTCAATATAAAGTTCCAGTAAATAATGCTTGGATCTTCAATCTTATCACTAATCTAAAAATCCCAGTTCCACAAACATTGCCTACTTACCAATCAGATAATTCAAAGTAATAAAATACAGGTTGGTGTTCTTGCCTTCCCTACATCCAATTTCCTTTTATTCTTTTACTTTAATGAACTTAAAATGATTTCAAGTGATCTATATGCTTGCTTCTATTCTTTAGGTACCAGAAAATCATGTTTCTTTCATTTAAAAAAAGGTGATAGTTTATTCTCAGAGACTGGAAATTGCCTCAATTGTTTTTGAGACCTATTTATTATCATAAACCTCTAAGTAACAATGTTTCTAGAAGTCATTACTTTTGATAATAGACCTTTAAGTTTTAATTGGCTGTTAGCTAAGTAAATAGCAGCTGCATAACTCTGAATCTGTCTGCATACCCTCCAAATATCATGCCTTGAGTATAAACAGAAGAGAGAAATAAAATAAACATCAAATTACCTCTATATAGAAAAGTAAACATCAATTTCCAGAAGAGCTATTTCAGAGGTCCTTCCCCAAGATGTTACGAAGGATTAGGTGGGTCCACAAAATGTGTATGAAATAAAAAAGAGCAAAAATGACCCCCCAAAAGAGAAAACCTACTCGAAATGCAAAAGTACTGAAGAAGAATCATTGTAGATCATATAACATTTATAGGGAAGGGAACTGTAAGTGAATAGGACTGAGAGTATTAATCTTAGAAAGATAGTGCTTCTGAGAGTGGTAAGAGTGAAAAGAAAAGGAGTGGTGGTGTCCTTTAGAGAGTAGGTGGTAAAAGAAAAAAGCAAGAGAGGAAAGTTCAGATCCTGAAAGACATGCACACAAAGGTAGATACATGGATATATATTTTAAAAGGTCAATGTTATATAAAATGATGAAGAGAAAAAGAAAGCAAGATAGGAAAATTTAGGATTCTGAAAAACACAAAATGTAACATATAGGATACAAGAATATATTAACATTTATACTCTGATAACAGAAAATATACATTTTCTTAAGAAGCACATGGAAGATTCACAAAACTTGATCAAATGTCAGATTATGCTGAAATTACAATAAGCTTTAGAAGGTAGAAATATTGGTAACAATCCAAGTGCCCATAGATAAGAGAGTGATTGAATAAATGCTCCTACATACACACAATGAATACTGTGCAGCTATAAAAATGAATGATGGTAATCTCTATAAATTAATGTATAGTGATTTTTAAGTGACAAGAAAAAGTGAAAAGTAAAATATCATACATAAAATGGTACTTTTGTGAAAAGGCGGGTAGAAATAAGAAAGTATATCTAGGTATGCTTATTTTTGCAAAAGAAACATGGAAGGATAAACTAAGAAATAATGAAAGTCATTCCCTTTTGAAGGAGGGCAGGAATGAGGTGGAAGTCTTCCAGTGTGGTATTTCTACTTCTCTGACTCTAGTTTTTTGTATACAATTTTGATTTCTTGACTCATGTTAACTTTTGCATATTTAATAAAATAAAATAGAATGGGAGAAATTCTAAAATAAAAAATAACAGAAACAAAATGATTTTCAAATTAATAAACTAGCTACATTAAAGGAGAAATATCAGTCTGAGAAACTTTCATTCAGAGTATTTTATTTTATACCCTCATGCTAAAGACATCACTAAATATAAACAAAATATTTATGTCAAGTTTCTAGATTTTTTTTTTTTTGCAGTAGTATGGTTTCACAGCTTTGAAAGTACTTCTGTGTAATATGGAATTGAGCACATAGATAAACATGTTAAAGATAATCAGAACCAGGTTTTGCACTGTTGGGAATGAAATACCAAATACGAAAAGGGAAAATATTTGAATTAGCACTGTGGTATTGGATTAGAATAGAAGGTATCTGTTTTATCTCATACTTTTTTGCTATATTAATATCATAGTAGATAGGAGCTAGATTGACAGACATACTCCAACAGAGACTCATAGACACAACACACACAGATGTCTGTGTGCACACACATGTACACACACACATACACACATATTTCTGACCCGTGTTCATAGAGGAAGGGTAGAGCAAATGACATTCCAGTAACGATGACCACGCCTAGCATCCTGATCTTGATTACTAAATACCATTGTCAAGTAAAACACACACCAAGGCATTTTGAATAGCTGATGTAAATATGGAGCATAGACAGTTTAATACAACACTAAAGCATTTCATTGTGCCAGAAAAATTTTTAAACATTCCCCAGAAACCATGAGGAAAGGTTAATTAGACATAAAAGTCAGCTTAAAGAAGCTCCCGAGGGACAGCAGGGGGTAGGGAGAGGAAATGCTGGATATAGTATACACCTAAGTAAAATAAAATTAAAAAAAAAAAAAGAAAATCATTTGAACAAACAACAAAAAAAGAAGCTCCCTCTGGCAAATTTGGGAAAATTTGAGCAATAAATAAACATAATATCAGATTATAATGTATTGAATAAAATAAAAATCCATGAATACATGTTTACAAAAACAAATAAGAAGAAAAAGACCCTTTTCTTTATAGTTTCCTACAAGCCTACAAATTTAGAAGGAATGATCAAATTAGAAAATAACCTGTTGGTATAAGATCCTGTCATCAATAAATAGAGATCAATTGACTATCTCTTTTCCAATTTGGAAGTCTTTTATTTCTTTCTCTTGCTGTTACCTCTGGCTAGGACTTCAATACTACCTTAAATAGGAGTGGTGGAGAGGGCATACTTTTCTTGTCACTGTTCGTAGGGGGAATGCTTTCAACTTTTTCCCATTCACTATGATGTTGGCTATGTGTTTGTCATAGATGGCTCTTATTATTTTGAGGTATGTTCCTTCAATGTATACTTCATTGGGGATTTTTATTATGAAGGAATGTTAGATTATATTCCGTGTTGTTCCTACACCTGTTGTGAGGTTCATATGACTTTTGTTTAACTCTGTTTATGTGGTGAATCACATTTATTGATTTGTGTATGTTGAACCATTCTTGAATGTCTGGAATAAAACCCACTTGATTGTAATGTATTATCTTTTTGATGTCCCGTTGGATTCACCACATGATCATAAACCTAGAAAACCCTAAAGATTCCTCCAAAAGAGTACCAGACTTGACAAATGACATCAGTAAAGTTTCAGGATACAAAAATCAATGTACAAAAATAAGTGGCGTCCACTGGAATGACTGTACACAGGAACACTGCAGCCCCTTTTCCACTGATACCCCACCCAGCCAACACATGTGCAACCAACACATGTGGTGAGCCACATTGCTGTGGCTGCTGGCACATGTGAACAAGCACAGATACCATTGTTACCTTCCCTATGAAGCACTTTGGCTGGTACCACCCATTGAAGTATCACCTCAAGGGGCCAAAGAACAAAACCAAGGGCCTGAAACCAGCACTCCAGAGTTAGAGCACAGAGCCCAGGAGTGCTGAGCAGAAATTTTCTTCCCTAAAATTTTCTAGAAATGAAGACAGTCAACTGAACCCACCTTATACCACAAACAAACCTCCAAGGACATCAAAGCAGATAAAGGAAAAAAAAAAAAAAGACTGATCCAAAAGATAGCAACTTCAAAAATTAAAGGACCATCAGCCCACACTGATAAAAAAGAACCAGTGCAAGAATTCTGGCAACTCAAAAAGCCAGAGTGTTTTCTCCCCTCTACACAATTGCACTTGTTCCCCAGCAATAGATTTTAACCAGGCTGAAATGGCTGAAATGACAGAAATGGAATTCAGGATATGAATATTAATGGAGATCATTTAGATTCAGAAAGTGAAACCAGTCCCAGGAATCTAAGGAATAAATTAAAACATATAGGAGACAAAAGACACAATGGCTATTTTAAGAACAAACCAAACTGATCTGACAAACACACTTCAAAAATCTTATAATACAATTACAAGTTTTAGAAGACGAATAAACCAAGTAGAGGAAAGAATCTCAGAGCTTGAAGACTGGTTCTCCAAAATTGTTGAGTCAGGAAAAAATATAAAGACAAAAAGAATAAAGAAGAATGAACAAAGCCTCCAAGAAATGTGGCATTGTATAAAGAGACCAAATCTACAACTCACTGGCATCTCTGAAAGATAGGAAGAGAAAGCAAGCAACTTGGAAAATATATTTGAGGATATCATCCATAAAATTTCCCAACCTTGCTATTAAGGCCAACATTCAAATTCAGAAATGCAGAGAATCCCTGCAAGACACTGTATAATATGATCATAGCCAAGATACTTAGCCATCAGTTTCTCCAAGTTCAAAATGGAAGAAAAAGTGTTAAAAGCAGCTAGAGAAATGGGGCAAGTCACTTATAAAGGGAACCCCATCAGGGCAACAGTGGACCTTTCTGCAGGAACCCTACAAGCCAGATGAGATTGAGGGCCTATATTCAGCATTGTTAAAGAGAAGAAATA
The DNA here is from genome assembly GCF_030222135.1 of Aotus nancymaae. Classification (NCBI taxonomy): domain Eukaryota; kingdom Metazoa; phylum Chordata; class Mammalia; order Primates; family Aotidae; genus Aotus; species Aotus nancymaae. The sequence goes on along the minus strand of NW_026988425.1, from coordinate 57,635,915 downwards.
TCAATCAACTATTTCATATCTAGACAAATTAAGCTTCACAGATGAAGGAGAAATCAGATCACTTTCAGACAAGCAACTGCTAAGGAATTCATTATTACAAGACCTGACTTACAAGAATTCCTTAAGGGAGTGCTAAATATGGAAAGAAAAGTCTGTTCCTTTCCATATATAGCACCATAAAAGCACACTTAAGTTCATAGACCACTGCCCCTGTAAAGCAACAATACAATCATGTCTACATAATTACCAGCTACCAATTCAATGACGGGATTAAATCTGCACATGTCAATATTAATGTTAAATGTAAGTAAACAGGGTAAATGCTCCAATTAAAAGGCACACAGTGGAAAGTTGGATAAAGAAGAAAAACTCAACTATGTGTTATCTTCAAGAGACCCAACTTATATGCAATGACACTCATAGACTCAAAGTAAAGGGATGGAGAAAAATCCACCAAACAAATGGAAAACATAAAAATGTAGGGGTTGCTATTCTAATTACAGACAAACCAGACTTTGAACCAACAAAGATCAAAAAAGATGAAGAATGGTATTATATAATGTTAAAGGGTTCAATTCTACAGGAAGACTTAATATATTTGCACCCAGCACAGTAGCACCCAAATTCATAAAACAAGTTCTTAGGAGACCTATGACGAGACTTAGATAACCACACAATAATAGTGGGAGACTTCAACATCTCTCTGACAGTATTAGACAGATCATAGAGGAAGAAAACTAACAAAGATATTCAGGACCTTAACTTGACACCTGACCAAAGAAACCTAACAGACATCTTCAGAACCCTGAAGTATCCAGGGTTCTGAATATGAAAAACAACAGAATACAGAAAAAACAACAGAATATAGATTCTTCTCATCAGAACATACTCTAGAATTGACCATACAATTGGCCAATTGACCATAAAACAAACCTTAGCAAATTCAAAAAACCCAAAATCTTACCAACCACACTCTTGAAATACAGTGCAAAAAAAATAGAAGTCAATACTAAGAAAATCACTCAAAACCATACAATTACATGAAAATTAAAGAACCTGCTCCTCAGTGATTTGGGGGCAAATAATGAAATTATTTGCAGACATCAAGAAATTCTTTGAAACTAATAAGAACAAATATACAACATATCATAATTTCTGGGACACAGATAAAGCAGTATTTAAAGGAAAGTTTATAGTGCTAAATGCCCATCAAAAAGTTAGAAACATCTCAAATTAACAACTTCACATCACATTTAAATTTGAGAAACAAGAGCAAACCAACCCTAAAGATGGCAGAAGACAGTAAATAATCAAAATCAGAGCTGAAGGAAGTTGAGGTGTGAAAAACTATGCAAAATATTAACAAGTCAGGAGATGGTTCTTTAAAAGAATAAGTAAGATTGAGAAATACTAGCTAGACTAATAATGAATAAAAGAGAAGATTCAAGTACACGTGATCAGAAATGACAAAGGGGACATTATCAGTGAACTCACAGAAACACAAAAACTTCAGAGACTACTGTGAACAACTTTATGCACAAGTGAGAAAATCTAGAAGAAACAGAAAAATTCCTGGAAACATTCCACCTCTCAAGACTGAACCAGGAAGCAACTGAATGCCTGAAAAAAAAATAGCAAGTTCTGAAATTGAATTAGTAATAAAATATCTACCAACCATAAAATATCAGGACCAGAGAGATTTACAACAAAATTCTACCAGATGTATACAGAAAAGCTGGTACCATTCCTACTAAAACTATGCTAAGAAATTGAGAAGGAAGGACTTCTCCCTATCTCATTCTATGAGGCCAGCATCATCCTAATATCAAAACCTGGCAGAAACACTACAAAAAAAAAGAAGAAGAAAGAAGAAGAAAGAAAGAAAGGAAGAAAGAAAGGAAAAAAGAAAGAAAGAAGAAGAAAGAAAAGAAGAAAGAAAGAAGAAAGAGAAAGAAAGAAAGAAGAAAGAAAGGGAAGGAAGGAAAGAAAGAAGAAAGAAAAGAAAAGAAAAGAAAATTTTAGGTCAATATCTTTGATGAACATAGATGCAAAAATCTTCAATAAAATGCTAGCAAATTAAATTCAGCAGCACATCAAAAAGGACATTCACCATTTTCAAATAGGCTTTATTCCTGGGATGCAAGATTGGTTCAACATACACAAATCAATAAATGTGATGTATTACATAATCTGGGTAAGTGGTATTCAGTTGGTCTTTAAACTCTTCTTGCAAAATTTATGTAAACTTGGAATTATATTAAAATGTAAAATTAATAAAAAATTAATTTTTGTATTCCTCAAATTAAAGAGCTCATTCTACTAAACTAATAAATAGTATATTTTCAATTAGTTTATTCTGATGAGAATGGTTTAGGATATACAGTTCTTCAAAACATGCCATTTTTATTTCTATGTAACAGTATAGCTATGCTTCTTCAGGGTTCCTTTCTATTTTGATCGATTAATTGAAGCATCTGTTGTGATTGGTTGGTGTCCTTGATGTTTTATAAACGTGTTAAATAATATGTGTAAGGGTTGTTAGGTTCTTGCCGAGTTTAAATGGAAGAAACTGAGGCCAGCACAAGAAGATCCAATGTGAAGAATTTATTTGGCTCCCAGGCAAGGTTCTGCTGTCCGACAGGAGGGGCCGGAGAAGTCACCTGGACTCCTCTCAGACATGGGGTTTTTATAGGGAGTGGAGGCATTCGATTTTTTGTGGGAGAGCAGGGTGTGGGCAAGGCCAGACTGCTATTGGGTACAGTTACAAGACTTCATTTGCATACAATACTCGACTGCTATTGGCTAGAGTTACAAGACTTTGTTTGCATACAGGACTCGACTGCTATTGGCTAGAGTTACAAGACTTCATTTACATTTTGGCAGGGTTTTTTTTAAGGGAGGGCTAAGCTGTGCGAGGGGGGTGGACGAGCTCCCAGAGAGGGGGTGGGGGTTGTCCGAGCTCCCGGTGAGGCGACTGGCCTTACATTCTGACCTTTTGATAATAGAGGGTGCTGCTCTTTCTGGCTACTTCCTGCTGAATAGGGGTGAAGTGAGGGGGACAGGTCAGTTGGCTGGTGCCTCAACTGAGAATCGGACGTAGGGATGAAGTAGCATTTGGTTAACAGCCACTCATCCAATTTCTCGCATACAAGCTTGTAGGAACCTGAGAAGGAAAGGGGCCATTAATAATAATAAACAGATTACGATAGGAGTGATGACAGGGTTTAGCCAGGTAAGCATGGGAGAATGCCACTAGCTTAGAGGCAAGACTGCTGTATTTTGCTTTTTATGGAGGTCTTCCTGGAGGCTTCCTGGAGGCGGTGGAGAGTGTTGATGTTCTCCTCTACTAGGCCTGATTCATTGATGTAATAGCAGCACTCTTCCTGGAGAAACAGACAGGTACCCCCTTTTTCCGCCATTAGTAGGTCGAGGACCCATTGGTTTTGGAGAGTTACCTGGGCCAGTGACGTGATTTGTTGCTGGAGGGAGGCCAGGGAGGCAGCTGATGCTTCAATGGCCACACAGAGCTTGTCTTCCAGTTGAGCGGCTGAAGTGACACTGTAGCCCATCGCTCCACTTCCTATTCCAGCAGCTACTAGAGAGGATGCTAAAGGGAGACCAATGACCATTGAGGGGAAGACTGCTCATTTGTTTTGGTGAGCAGGGGGAGGTGTAAGGAGGGATAGGAACTCGGCTTGCCCATATACCTTCAACTGTGGGACTAGAGTAACAGGTACGCAGTGGGAGGGGAGGGAGGCATTTGTGACTTTGGTTAGGGTCCCATTACACCAAAAGTATCCTCCTGGAGGCACATAAAGGGTAGATCTTACTTTTACAGTCATGTTGCAGCTGGAGCTGTTAGCCGTTCCATAGCAGAGAAAGAGACCTTGGGAGTGTACCTTGAACAGCGAGATCCCCGTTAGGGTGGTGTCAGGTCCCATAGATGATTGTGACAGGTTGAACCCAGTCAGGAGGGTAACTGCGGCTAAGGGGGGTTTGTTAAGGGAGGCACATAAAAGCAATTAGTGAAGTTTATGGCTTCGACTAGCATTAGCCAAGAGAAAGATTGGGGGTTGTTGCATCTTCATTATCACCCTTATCATCACCACTGTCATTACTACAACCTTTATCATTGCCACCTTCAGCATCATCACTTTTCCCATCACTACCATTACCATCATCACCATTACCATAACCTTCATTATGATCACCACTTTCACCATCATCACCATCGCCTCCATTATCACCTTTACCCTTTACCATCACCTTCATCATCACCTTCATCATTACCTTTATTATAACTTCATCATCATTACTACTTTCATTACCACCACCATTATTAACAGTCACCTTCATCTCGAGGGCCTGAGTTGGTTAGTTAAGGTGGCCTCATTCTGTAGGTCCATTAGGGAGGCGATGTGCCTCAAGGGTGGCTGAGTCTGTGACTACTGCATAGGCCGCTTTTCGTCATCCCTAGGCTGTCACTATTGAACTCCCATTTACATAAAAAGTAAGGTCTGGGCTAGAGAGAGGAAGGTTAGACAGGCCCTCCCGAGGTGTAACAAATGTAACTATTAGTTTAGGACAGGAATGGGCTGGGGAGGGGAATGGGATGGAAGAGGAAACAAAGTAGCTGAGTTGAGCGGAGAAGTGGGATGAAGGCTGACTGAAGGATTTTCAAAGAGAAAGTAAGACTCAGGGTGTAGAGGAATGGTAAAGAAGGCATCCTTAAGGTCAAGAACTATAAAAAGGGAGGTAGTGGAGGGAATGTTATATAGCAGAGTGTATGGGTTGGGGTCTACAGGGTGAAGGGGTACCACTGCCTTGTTGATAAGGCATAGGTCCTGAACTAGGCGGTAGTTGCCAGACAACTTTTGGGGCATGGTGTCAATTAGGAGGGGCAGTAGGAGGTGTGTGGGAGATGGGTTTGAGTATGGGGGGCTAGTGAATTGGAGAGTGGCCCCTACAGTCTGGAGAATATCTCATCCTAACAGGGGAACTGGGCATGAGGGTATGATTAGAAAAGAGAAAAGGGGTGTCCCTTGAGGACACAAGCTAAAGGATGGGTTTGATTAGGACAGGAAGGCCTTCCATCAATTCCCATGACTGAGACCTGGGAAGGCATGCTAGGCCCTGAGTAGGAAGGCAATACAGAATAGGTAGCTCCCATATTCACTAAGAAGGAAATGGACTTACCCACTACCTGCAGCGTTACCCTGGGCTTGGCAAGGGTGATGGGGGTCCTCAAGTCTGGGCTGCGTCAGTCGTCCAGAAGGCCGAGAAGTTCAAGTGAAGGGATTGCTTCCTGCGGACCAGCCTGCTCCTCACATAGAGGTGCGGGGAGTGGGCTTGTGGTCCGGGATGGGCAATCAACCTTCCAGTGTCCAACCTGTTTGCAGCTTGGGCAGGGTCCAGGAGGTGGACGAGGACAGGGGCACTGCTAAGCCCAATGTCCCTCCTGACCACATCTGAAACAGGGCCCAGGTGGGGCCCTTGAAGCTTTTCGGAAGGGCTTTGATGAACCTCCTCCACCAGATGTTCAGTGGGCTGCCAGCCTCAGGGCTGCTACAAGAGCTCAGGCTGCTGTAAAGATCTGGTCCCGCTCATCTGGGGTGAGGATGGATGATAGGATTACATACGTGTCTGATAGATTGGAGAGGGAGAAGGGAACATGCACTCAGACAATGCTCTCTACTCTGGCCACCTTGCAGAGGGGGCAAAGGAGGGAGGTTTCATCATTAGGAGCACAGCACGAGCAGGTGTGAGCACTAACAGGCGAGGCCAGGTTGGGATTAGGAGGTGGAGAAGCTGAGGGGGGTTGAGGTCTGTCATAGGGCAGAGGATTATTGGGTCGGGCAAGCAAATAGGAGAGTTCCTCAGGTGCATTGGGGTCAGAAAAGGAAGAGGAGAAGGGTGGAGGGGCTAAGGGTGAAGAGGAGGTTTCTTTGGCTAGGAGCACCTGGGCAGTGGTGCAAGAGGAACAGAGGGTGGGGCGGGAGCGAAGATACCAGAAAGCCTGCATGTAGGGGATCTCTGACCATTTACTGTTCTTTTCGCAAAAGTAATCTAAGTCTGTCAGGACATTAAAGTCGAATGTGCCCTCAGGAGGCCACTTGGACTGGTTGTCTAGAGGATACTGTGGCCAGGCTATGGTGGAAAGGAAAAGCAGATTTTTCTTTTTTATGGAAAGCCCTAGTTTGGGTAGATTTTGGACTAGGGATCCTAATGGTGACTTGGGGTCTAAGTGGGACTTCTGATTCCCCATAGTTGGCTTTTGTGGGGCAGTCAGAGGTGAGGAAGGGATAGGAACAGGTATTACAACCAACATGTGCAGAAGTGTTCCTTTCCCAGAGGAGGTGGCTGAGAAAACCTACAGGCTGCCATGATGATAATAAGGAAGAAAAGAAAAAGAGACAGGGCTAGAGCTGTCTGCCACATGGGTAAATTAGAGGGTACAATAAAGACAGCACCACATAGGCAATGATGATGATAAGGAGGAAAACAAAAAGAGACAGGGCTAGGACTGTCTGCCACATGGCAAAATTAGAGGCTACAGTAAAGACAGTACCACATATAAGAGTGACAGACAAAGGGTGGGTGCCCCCCAGATGGGAGACCAGTCTGATGCCTTCCTGGCCACGTCTCCAAAGGGATATTTCAGGGACGTCTTGGCTAAGGTGTACCCATATAACCCCCGGGCCTGGTCACCACAGAACTTTCAGTCCTGAGGTGAATCACCGTTATGCCTTATGACATCCCTGTGGAACCACGGGTTGAGGCCCACACAAGCCTCATAGCTGTTAGGCTGTGGGACTACACATAAACTCACTCACTCACTCACTCGCATTGGGGTTAGGAAGAGAAACTGAAGGTACAGTTACTCAATAAAGCAGGAAACAGCCGTTATCTAGAGAGAGAGAGAGAAAGAGAGAGAGAGTTAAGAACGGGAAGTGGCCACCATCTTAAGAGAGAGTTAAGAGCAGGAAGCAGCCACCATCTTAGGAGAGAGAGAGCTAAGAGCGGGAAGCGGCCACCATCTTAGAAAAGAGAGAGAGAGACTGAAAGTACAGTTACTTAATTAATGGGAGATTTAACCAGCCAATGAGCTGGTTCGAAATAAAGCTTTTGGTGGCATAAGCTGGGGGGTTTGCTCTGCCATGAGGCAGGGCTTGGGTTTAATGGGGCTTCTGAATACTCACACCTCAGTCGCTGCTGCGGAGATGGTTGGAAGAGTGGCTCAGCATCCCAGGTTGCACTGCCAAACACCGGAGTGAGAATTCAGGAAAGTGGAGATGTCTCCCTTAAAATCCTGACCCTAAGAAACCCCTCACAGGGAGAAGACAAGAGTGTAGGGACATCTGCTTTATGCTCAGGTCCTCGAGACAGGGCCGGAGTCCCAGACCTGCGGCGAGAATCCCTGATGCTGCAGCGGTTTTGAGCAGGGACTCTACGAGGCAGACAGCGGGTGGGGTAGTGGGCAACGGAAGTCTTACCTTGTGGTGGAACAGTGGCTCCCTAGTCTGGCTTTGAGTGGAGGAGTCAGTTTCCCCCAGGAGGAGTCTTACATCTCCCCCCGGGTTTCGGCACTACTTGTAAGGGTTGTTAGGTTCTTGCCGAGTTTAAATGGAAGAAACTGAGGCCAGCACAAGAAGATCCAATGTGAAGAATTTATTTGGCTCCCAGGCAAGGTTCTGCAGTCCAACAGGAGGGGCCGGAGAAGTTACATGGACTCCTCTCAGACGTGGGGTTTTATAGGGAGTGGAGGTGTTTGATTGGTTGTGGGAGAGCAGGGTGTGGGAAAGGCAAGACTGCTATTGGGTAGAGTTACAAGACTTCATTTGCATACAATACTTGACTGCTATTGGGTAGAGTTACAAGACTTCGTTTGGATACAGGACTCGACTGCTATTGGCTAGAGTTACAAGACTTCGTTTGCATACAAGACTTGACTGCTATTGGCTAGAGTTACAAGACTTTGTTTGCATACAGGACTCGACTGCTATTGACTAGAGTTACAAGACTTTGTTTGCATTTTGGTGGGTTATTTTTTAAGGGAGGGCTAGGCTGTGCAAAGGGGGTGGACGAGCTCCTGTAGTGGGGGGGTTGTCCAAGCTCCCAGCTAGGTAACTGGCCTTACAATATGCTTCTATTTCTATGACCACAATTATAAGAATAATTCTTGCACTAAAACTTTCCAGCCAAAATTATTTAGGACAAATTTCATGAAATGAAAACTAAAGGTCTTATTTGTCTTTGTCGAATTGATCACATTTTAAAAACAAATCTGTACTTTATTTAATTTTCTGGTGCTGTTTCTAATCAAGAACATTTTCTCTTGTCATTAAAAGTGCTTTATGAGTATTATGAGAAGTAAATGGGCATACTTTATAATGTGGATAAGCTATACTTTTAAAACCATTCTCCAATTATTTGACAGTTAGATGGGTGATGTGAATTTCTTTTTGATTTTCTAAACCTTGGATTTGTGAATTTTTATGCTGCTATTGTTTGGTTCACTCTGTCACCCAGGCTGGAGTACCTTGGCGCAATCTTGACTCATTGCAACCTCCGCCTCCTGGGTTTAAGCAGTTCTCTGCCTCAGCCTCTTGAGTAGCTGGGATTACAGGCTTATGCCACCCCCCCAGTTAATTTTTGTATTTTTAATATATATGGGGTTTCACCATCTTGGCCAGGCTGCTCTTGAACTCCTGACATCATGATCCACCCACCTTGGCCTCCCAAAGTGCTGGGATTTCACATGTTTATAATTTAAGCCATCCTAAGTCACTTCGTTTTGGGTATGTTTTTTGTAAATATCATATAATTGGGTTCTAATTATTAATTATTTTTAATTATTTAAAATTAATTAATTATTTAAAACTAATTATTTATTAATCCATTTGAAAATCATCCAATACTCTATTGACATTAGTTTCTTAATGCTTCCTTATTGTTCACTTTTCTATCATTTGCTCTATAGTTTTTATTTTTCTTTCCTTTTTAATATTTCTGATTTTTTGAAAATAGGCAGTCTATTCTTCATTCTTCTAGTGGATACCTCATAAAATAACTAAAGCAATATATCTTGCTTTAACTGTCTTAGACATGAAATAAATCTATTAATTTTCTGATATAAAATATGAAGAAAAATGTGCTCTTTTAAAACTTCCTTCTTTAATTACATCCTCCAGAAGTGTTCGTCCTCCAAAAGAAGACTTCTAATCTTTGTTAGTACACTCAGGAAGGTTTTATTATAATTATGTAGTTTTCTTTCAGTATATAATATTAACATCTCCTAATTTAAACTTCTCTTTCTTGTTTAGTCTTAAATATATATTTAAATAGATTAATTGCTTGCCATTAACATGTATAAAACAGGCTTTCAATTTTTTTATTCTATTATCTTGATTATTTTCTAGTTGGCCTGTTTTAAGCAAGATTTAAAAAAATTTTTTTTTAGTTATATTTTATGGTAGTTTACATAGGTACTAAATTACCAGAGTTCTTACATGCTTGTGAATCTGCCACCTTTGTACATGAATGACAATTTGGCGGCATTAACTTTGCTTGGCTACACTTTATTTTCTTCAAAACTTTTAGACATTCCATTTCCTTCTGATAATGAGCACTGCTACGAAGATGTTTTAGACAAGCCATAGGTTATTTGTGTTTCTGCTTGTGTGATTATGTGTGTATGTGTAGGTAAGCATCTAAAGCTTTCTTGTTTTATACCTTCTTGTACATATTTCTTGGTTGGTTGTGGTATATTCCATCCAGTAATTTCTGCATTATAATAAAGTGAGTTTATTGTAGAATGCAAGGATAGTTCAGAATTTTGAAGAATCAGTATAATGTATCATATTAACATATTAAAAAATAACAATGAGTTACAGACATAAAAGCTGAAAATAATTTTCTAAAATAAACATTCACTTAAGATTTTTTTAAATCAGAAAATTTTGAGTAAATATAAATCAAAAGCCTATAGTAATATTGTAATTAATGCTAAGACTTTTGAAGATCCCTGTTAATTTTTTTAAAAGGCACAGTTTTCTATCAACCCTTTTCAACAATAAATATTATTCTGGAAAGCCTAAAATATAATAAAACAAATTAAAGAAAAAAAAATACATACTACCAAAAAAAAGCCCAAGCTGTTTTGCTAAGATTTATACATAGCACAATTATGTAGTAGATATCTATAGGTAAAATTATTTAACTCTCCAACAATGATGCCCCCATAGATAAATGGTGATGCCATTGTCTGAGTTAAGGAAACACTAGAGAAGTTATGGATTTAGGAGTGTGAGTAGAATTTGCTCTATTTTCATATAGTGACTTTGAAATGCCTGTTCAAATTTCAAGTAAATTTCTTGAGATTTGTTGAGTGAGCAGTTGCGTTTATACACATGAAACTCAGGGGATAACTCTAGCTAGAGTTTAAATTTAGCAACTGAAGTCATGGGACTCCTTTGAATTTAAACATGGAAGAATACCTCTTGAAACTTTGGTACCAAGACTATACATTAGAAAACCATGTAAAACTTGTTAAAATTTATATTCCAAAGCTCCTTCTTAACTTATGGAACAATATAGAATGCTGATAATTTGGGGATATAAACTATTGATAGAATAATAATGCATAAATAATATTTTTTCTGATTGCTATTTGACTTTCATTGCTTTTTGCTAGTTTTTAATACTACAATTTTCTCCTTCCTGGGTTGTTCATTTCTGATATATTTTGTATTATCTTTTAATGTATGTATTTCTTAGCTGAAGTATTCTCTAAATCATGTATTGAGGAATGTGAAACTGGTGATTTTACTAAATATTCGTATATCTAAGAAAACTGGTTTCTTTATCTTACATATCACTTTTTTTTTTTAACTACAAAACTCTATAATCATTGCTCCTCTGCTTCTGAAACATAAGGTAACAGAATCTAAAGCCAGCCCTGCTTTTTTTAATATGTAAAAAGTCTGATTTTTTTTTCTTCATTGAGGGTAGAATGATTCGTTATGTTAAAATGTTACTTGGAAACCTGGATGTGTTTTGCTATTAAATTTTGTATTATTGTAAACAGGCTCTTTATGGGTACATTCAATCACAAGATACAAAAGAAAATATCCAGAGTTACAAAGAAAAGGATTATTTTATTGATTATGTCTTACACCATCTGTGTTTGTTTGTTAGTTTTGCCTTTCATGGGAGTCCATTACTGTACTTTAGGACTCCTAAATTTGTTTTCAAAATACCCCATAATGTTGTTCTCTTTGTTCTTTCTTAAATGTATCTTCTTGCTAAGGAAGTATATGTATTTCCTCTATTGCAGGTTATATTTCAGCATTTTCAATTTTGTTTTTTGTCTGTTATGGAAAATTTTCTTCTCTGAAGATTTTCCTTTGTGTCATGAATTTTTAATCTATTTAAAAATTAAAACATTTATTCAGTTTTATTGGGTTAAAAATCAAATAAACTTTACTATTTTTTTCCATTTCTTGCTGTAAATGTATTCAGTGAGAAATGCTTATTTTGATTCTTCAAGGCTGACCTTATTTTTTATCTGATTTTTATAGCAGTTTATGTCTGTACAGCTTTACAGATGACAAGAATAACAAATGGCAAAATATTAAAATATCTCATCTCAGTAGCAAATACATGTAAAGAATAGCAGCAAATAATTTTGCCCATCCAAGTGACATAGATTAAAAAATAAAACTATATGTTAGTGAAAATGTAAACTGATAAAACTGTAAAGAAAAGTTATTTATCAGACTTCTTAGTTCTGCTCTAACAGATAAAGAATTTAGAGGTCAAGACTACAATTCTTAAAAAAATAAAGAAGCTGAACAAACAAAAAATCAACCAGAGAATTGAGGTCACCACTGGAGTGAATACAGAGGATCAGAGCTTACATTGAGCACGAGTCCACCACTCAAAATAGCAACTGGTAGAAACACTTAAATGGTAATTGACTAATCGCTAGGGCCTAAGCCATGAACTAGCTTGGGAGTTAAAAAGTCTGGAGGAATGCACTTTAGGGTGACTCTACATTTTTGTGAGATTTACCTCCAGGTGCTGTATCAGGTTCTCAAGTCAAGATTGAAGAAAAATTACTTCATGTTTTCAGTAGTGAAAAAGAAAAAGTAATCATTTTGAAATCTGCCCATAGACTCCTGTTCTCCCTGGAAAGGGCCAACCTTGGGGAAAACTACTTTGCTTGATTTTTGTCTGACTGAAGGAAGGGCAAGTGGAACAACTGAAGTCTCTTCCACTCTTACTGTCTCACATAGAGTGAGAACGAAAAGTAGAAAACTGTTCAGAAGATCATAACTCAGGGAATGAGGCCCACTTAAAAAAAATGGAGATATAAGCCTGAGATAATAGAATATTTCTCTACAAAACCTTACCATCTTATCATCAGGGCTCTGATATTAGTGGATCACAACTGAGAGAGCTGCAAGACATAGATTCTATTTAAGAAAGAGTTTCTAAAAAAAAACAACCTAAGAACAACAGAAAAGACAAAAACAAACACATTAGAGAAAATTTTAGCTTTAATGCCTACAGCTAAGTCTAACAGTAAATGCAGCCACACTTCTAACCAGATAAATATAAAAACTCATAGTAAAGGCCTATTTATCTCAGTTTCTTTTATCCAATAAATAATCTCCATCTTTCAACAAAAATTACAAAGCATAATAAAAGAAAGAAAATACAGTTTGAAAAGATAAAGAAAGCATCAGAATTAGGCTTAGATAACACAGAAATTTTGGAATTATCAGACTGAAAAAATAACTACAGTTAATATGCTAAAAACTCAAATAGACAAAGTAGATTGCCTGTAAGAACATATAGATAATGTAATTAGAGACTAGACATTCTGAGAAAGAATCAAAAGGAAATGCTAGATATTAAAAACACTGTAATATAAATAAAGAATATCTTTAGTAGGCTTATCAAAAGACTGGACATCACTGTGGAAAAAGACTGGTGAGCTTGAAGATATGTCAGTGGAAACTACCAAAGCTAAAATGCTAAAAGAAAAATAAGGGAAAAAAGAATATACAAAAATTGTGGGTCAATTTCAAAAAGTATAGTATACATGTAATGAGAATAAGAGAAGAAAAAGTCAGAAGCAAAAATGTATCTGAGGTATTAATGGCAAGAGGTTTCAAAAATTAATGGCAGACATCCAACTACTGATTCAGGAAGCTCAGAGACAACAAAGCAGTATACATATAAAAAGATCTCACATACCATATCAAACTGCAGCAAACCAAAGACAAGGGGTAAATATTGAAAGAATTTTAAAAAAAACCTACCTGTAGAAGAATAAAGATAAGGATTACATTGGACTTCCCTTCAGAAACCATTTAAGCAAGAAGAAATTGGGATTTGTGTGGAAATAAGAAAACAATTGAGAATTTTGTATACAGAGATATATATTATTCTTAAAAAGTAAAAAAGTAAAAGATTTTCTCAAACAGAAACTGAGAGAATTTGCTACCAGTAGACCTGCCTTGCAATAAATGTTAAAATAGGAAAATGTTATAGGTTGGGAACTTGAAACTATATAAAGAAAGAATACGCATAAGGGAAAGTTTAAATCGAGATCAAATATTTTTCTTATTTTTATTTTATCTATTTAATATAATATTTAATAGCAACAACATATTGAGTGCAATTACAGTTATGGATAAGTAAAATTAATGATAGCAATATTATAAAGAACAAGAGGAAAGAATTAGGAATACATAAGGTGCCTGCACTACCCATTAAGTGGCATAGCGTTATTTGAAAGCAGACAATTTCAAAATAAATGCATGTTAATACTTGAGGGTCAACCACTAAAACAATTTTTAAAATTTTATTATACTTTAAGTTCTGGGGTGCATGTGGAGATCAGGCAGGTTTGTTACATAGGTATACTCATGCCATGGTGGTGGTTTGCTGCATCCATTGCCCCATCATCTACCTTAAGTATTTCTCCTAATGCTGTCTCTCCCCATCCCCCCACCCCCTGCTATTCCTCCCCTAGCCCCCCACCTCCCAGGCCCCGGTGTGTGATATTTCCCTCCCTGTGTCCGTGTGTTCTCACTGTTCAACACCAACTTATGAGTGAGAACATGTGGTGTTTGGTTTTCTGTTATTGTGTCACTTTGCTGAGAATGATAGTTTTTTCATATGTTTGTTCGCTGCATAAATGTCTTCTTTTGGAAATTGTCTGTTCATATCCTTTGCCCACTTTTTGATGTTTTTTTTTTTTCTTCTTGTAAATTTGTCTAAGTTCTCTGATTCTCTGTAGAATCAGTTGGGTTGATTGCAGAAATTTTTCTCATTCTGTTGGTTGCCAGTTCACTCTATTGATTGTTTTGCTCTGCAGAAGCTCTTAAGTTTAATTAGATTTCATTTGTCTATTTTGGCTTTTGTTGCCATTGCTTTAGATGTTGTAATCATGAATTATGAATTCCTTGCCCATGCCTATGTCCTGAATGGTATTGCCTAGGTTTTCTTCTAGAGTTTTTATGGTGTCAGGTCTCACGTTTAAATCTTTAATCCGTCTAGAGTTAATTTTTGTATAAGGTGTAAGGAAGGGATCCAGTTTCAGCTTTCTGCATATGGCTAGCCAGTTTTCCCAACACCATATATTAAATAGGGAATCCTTTCCCCATTGTTTGTTTTTTTCAGGTTTGTCAAAGAGCAGGTGGTTGTAGGTGTGTGGCATTTTTTCTGAGGCCTCTGTTCTGTTCCATTGGTCTATATCTCTGTTTTGGTACCAGTACCATGCTGTTTTGATTATAGTAGACTGTCAATATAGTTTGAAATCAGGTAGTATGATACCTCCAGCTTTTTTTTTTTTCTTTGGATTGTCTTGGTTATGCTGGCTCTTTTTTTGGTTCCATATGAAGTTTAAGGTGTTTTTATACAATTATGTGAAGAAAGTCATTGGTAGCTTGATGGTGATAGCATTGAATCTATAAATTACTTTGGATAGTATGGCCATTTTCACAATATTTATTCTTCCTAACCATAAGCATGGAATATTTTTCCATCTGTGTCCTCTCTTATTTCCTTGAGCAGTGGTTTGTAGTTCCCCTTAAAGAGGTGCTTCACATACCTTGTCAGTTGTATTCTTAGGTATTTAATTCTCTTTATAGCAATTGTGAATGGCAGTTCAATCATGATTTCACTCTCTGTTTGTCTATTATTGCTGTATAGGAATGCTTGCAATTTTTGCACATTGATTTTTTTATCCTGAAACTTTGCTGAAGTTGCTTATCAACTTGAGATTTTGGGCTGAGATGATGGGGTTTTCTAAATATGAATACTTAGGTGAAATGATAGTGAAAACTATAGATAATATATGAACTATTTAATCCAGTGTCTGACATGTAATAGGGATACTGCAAGTACACTTAAGTAAATAATAAACTGTGAATAAAACAAATTAAGATCACAGCTTGAACATAAATATTATGTACATTTTATTTTGTAATATATAACAATATTTAGAATTTAATTGCCCCTTTTTGTGATTTTTAGAAAAAAATGATTAATAAAATGTTCTTTTTGTGTAACTTTGTAAAAGACAAAAGTGTTTACATCATGTCCTTTGTAGGGACATGAATGAACCTGGAAACCATCATTCTTAGCAAACTGACACAAGAACAGAAAATCAAACACCACATGTTCTCACTCATAGGCGGGTGTTGAACAATGAGAACACACGGACACAGGGAAGGGAGTACTACACACTGGGGTCTGTTGGGGGGAAATAGGGGAGGAACAGCGGGGGGTGGGGAGGTGGGGAAGAGATAGCATGGGGAGAAATGCCAGATATAGGTGAAGGGGAGGAAGGCAGCAAATCACACTGCCACGTGTGTACCTATGCAACAATTTTGCATGTTCTTCACATGTACCCCCAAACCTGAAATGCAATTAAAAAAAAAAAAAGAAATTATTCAATTCACTATTCTGTTTGTCAAGGGCTTCTTTATTAGTTCTCTAACATCATTTTTGTAAGATGAATGGAGTCTTGCAATTTTTCTATAAAACTTATTTTCATTTTTTAAAAGAGATTTTTCTTGAATTTTCAAGTTAGAGACAGAAAATGTTTCACACTGTGTTATGGGATCGATCTTATGCAAAGAAGATGTATGTAGGAGGATACCAATTTGATAAGTGGCTGTTTTATTCATGGGTATTTTTATATTATAATTTTATTTCTTTTATAAGTCTAGGGTTCAGATAAAAGGAGCTCACCATATTATCAATAAAACTGAATATGCTCTCTTGGGCAAAGTCTGGTGAAGGTATTTGTTTCAAATGTATTATTAGGAACCAAGTAAATAAACCCTTGTCATCACAATAATGTCAATTTGTTAAAAGTTCCTCAATCATATCCGTTACAGATTATACTGAAGAACGAGCAATAGTAATCTAAATATAGTAATTTAATTAAATATGAAGTTATTTTTCTCATTAGGAAATCTAGAAGGCTGTCAGGACTAGTGCAGCAGTTGTCATGAAACTCATACTATTTTCCATTCTGCCACTCCTTAGATGTGGCTGATTTCTTATTTGTTTTTAGTCATAAGTTATATACTACCTTCCAGCCTCCAGCCTATGTTCCAGGCAGGAGAACAAATGGAGTGACAAGGAGGAAAATGTGACACACGATAAAACTTCCATAATGTTACATTGACTATCACTGTCTACCCTATCCACAGGGTAGGCTGGGAAATATAATTTTTAGCTGGGTAATTTTTTCTATCAAATAAAATTTGGACTCTTTTAAGGGAATGGATTTTGAGCTGACAACTAGCAGGGTCTGCTATATCAGAAAATTCAGGTTTGGTTATTTCCACCACCATGCACTAGCTGCTCCAATAATCTATATAATAATTGATGGTGAAGTTCTCAGAGAGACCCTATTAATTCACTAAAGACCACCTGGCCTTGAACGCATTTAAGTATTACTCTCGTCTTAGAGTTATATGGATATATTGACCAATGTATGAATCACTACTGTTCTACTGGTCTACTGCTCTACCAGCTACTCTATTAGTCTACTAACTGATCTTGTCTACAAATTACCACTGTCAATATCTCACTGCAATAACAGTCTATAACCAATTCTATTATAGCTACTGTTTACTGCATTATGTAAGTCATCAAATAAACCTAAGTAATTTACTTAAATTATCTTATGTTTTTGCTGCTAAAGAAAGATGTAATTGTACAATATTTCTAAATAAAGTGGAAACCTACTTATTATTTGAACTTGGATTGGTTATGCCAAACTTAATGTGCACAAGTATTACCTGTAGATTTTGGTAAAAATGGTGAGTCCAAACATTCATTCCAGAAATAAAGATTCAGTGACTCTGAAACAGAGCTCTGAAATAATATAAATACGTTTTATAAGTGCTACAGGTAATTCTCATACTGAAAGCCCACACATTTTGTTTTGCAAAACATTACATCAGGCGACATGACCGTAAAGTTCAAGTTCTTAAAAATATATGTTATTGTCTCCTCCAGTAAGAGTATCAGGAATATGCCCTTACTGGAAATATTTACTGATTAAAAATTAATTATTTATAAGGCAATTGCCTCTTCTAATTAAGAGAAAAAATAAATGTCCAATTCATTTTTCTAAATTTTTATTATGATAAAATAATTAAAGTACATGGATATTTATCCTTTATTTTGGATTCTGCTCTACAGCTCTATCCCTGATAACATGACCCATAGCTCAGGCCCTCATTAGCTTTTAGCTAGATTTTTTGCAGGGGCTAATTAAATGCCTCTCTCACTGCATTATTATTTATAAATGTAGGTGTCACAGATTCAACTAGTTAGAATAGACCTTAAAAGGCATAAATGTAAGTCATCTCACTTTATAAAAATAAAAACTACAGAAACAGCAAATGCAGAACTTTCCCAAAGTGAAAGTTTTAGTAAATAATAAAACTAGAATTTGTAACATTAAAATAAAAATCTTATTGATTACACTCAATTTTAAACATTTATTCTTGTGAATTGTATCAAATTTACAGTATATTTTTAGTAAAGGCAAAAGATTTACATTATCTAGAGAGAAACCAGAGCATAGTATAAAACAGGGGTGAAAAGTATGTGGTGATTGGAAAAGAAGAAAAGAGGGGTAAAGTGGAGGTTTAGTCAGAGAGGCATAGAAGAAATATTTTTTTTTAATGGAGATGGAGTCTCACTCTGTTACCCAGGCTAGAGTGCAGTGGTGCAACCTTGGCTCACTGCAACCTCTATCTTCTGGGTTCAATCAATTCTCCTGTCTCAGCCTCCAGAGTAGCTGGGATTACAGGCATGCACCACCATGTCCAGCTAATTTTTGTATTTTCAATAGAGATGGGGTTTCAATGTGTTGGCCAAGCTGGTCTTGAACTCCTGACCTCAAATTATCCACCTGCCTTGGCCTCCCAAACTGCTGGGATTACAGGTGTGAGCCACCGTGCCCTGACAGTAGAAAGATTATAATAAAACACCAGGGCTTCCATCTAGGTCCTGCTGCTTACTGCAAAGAAAGCCGGTCACTGACACAACGAGCATTGGCAGGGAAGAAGACATCAATCAGGTTCTCCAGCCAAGGAGAAGAGAGATTACTCTCACACTTATCTACCTGGCAAACTGAAATTAGGGAGTTATATAGCAGGGAAGAAATGTAGCAGTGTGTGGTAAACATAAATTAGAGAGGAGTGAGAAAGAGACATGGTTCAACAGGCAGCAGGCCATTGGTCATGCAACCACGATGGGGGAAGGATCTGGCATTTCATTGTCCAGATGCAGTGATCCAGTAGGTTTCAGATCCTCATAGTTTCTGGGAGACCTGGTGGTTGGTTTCGTGAGACAGGAACTCAGATAAGACAAATGTAACTTTCTTAAGTTTTAAGACTGGGAGGGTCAATTTCTATGTTTGTTCAAGAGAAACCGTAAACATCAGTTCTATGGGACAGTTGGGCTGGCTTCATTAAAGCCTTTAGAATAAAACTCAAACTAGTCAAGCCTGTTTTGATTGCAAGTGAAAGAATCCTAATCAAAATACCTTAAGCACAAATGAGAGAATTTATAGGAATAGCGTAAAGATATCTCAGAAATCCAAGGGCAGGAAACGTAGCTTATCTCACGAATGCCTTGGTTCCAGGAACTAGAAAGATGTCTACAGCCAAAATCCAGTTTGGATTACAAGGATCCATAGAGAAAGGTAGAAGTTCAGGAGAAAGAGAGGAGGCTATGCTACTGGCTTTGAATATGGCATTAGGAAATAAAGCCAATGAATACAGGCAGCCTCGGGAACCCTGAAAAGGCAAAGAAACAGATGATTCCCCAGATCTCCCAGCAGGAACGTAGGCCTGCCAATACGTTGATTTTAGAGTTCTGACCTCCAGAAATGTAAGAAAATAAATTTATGTTGTTTTAAACCATTAAGTTTGTAATAATTTGTTGCAGCAGCAATAAAACACTAATGCAGTTTTTTAAAATTTCAGTTGATGTACATTAGAGTTTACACTTTTAGCTATTATGCATAACGCTTCTGTAAACATTCATCTGTAAGTTTTTATGTGGAAATGTATTTTTAATTATTCCAGGTATACACCTAGAAGTAAAATTGCTAGGTCATATGGTAACTCTATGTTAGCATTTGAGAAATTGCCAAAATGTTTTCCAGAGTGGTTTTCCTTCTTTGCTATCCCATCAGCTATGCATAAGGGCTTCAAATTCTCCACATTTCTGTCAATACTTGTTATGTCTTTTATTTTAGCCAGCCTAAGGGGTATAATATAGTATCACATTGTGATTTTGAATTGCATTTATATGATAATGATGACAAGCATCTTTTTCTGTGTATATTGACCATTTGTATATCTTCTTTGGTGAAATGTCCACTAAATACCTTATACATCATTTAATTGTGTTATTTATATTTTTATTGTGGGGTTCTAAGAATTGTTTATATTTTGGGTACAAGAATTATCATATAGATGAATTGTCAACATTCCCTCTTATCCTGTAGCTTCACTTCACTTTCTTGATGGCATCCTCTGAAGAAGAAACTTTTTTTGTTTCTTTTTTTTATACATTCCAATATATCTATTTTTCTGCTGTGTCTCTCTTGCTTTTGGTGCCATGCATTTGAAAATATAGCCTAA
Organism: Aotus nancymaae; assembly: GCF_030222135.1. Lineage (NCBI taxonomy): Eukaryota > Metazoa > Chordata > Mammalia > Primates > Aotidae > Aotus > Aotus nancymaae. The sequence continues at coordinate 57,615,720 of NW_026988425.1, read as the reverse complement.
TCTAAACCACAAAGACTTAATCCAGTATGTTCTTCTCTGTGAGTTTTCTATTTAGCTATTGCATGTAAGTCTATGGAACACTTTGAGGTTTTTGTTTTTTGTCGTTTTTATAACATTGTAACGTAAAAGTCCAACTTCATTCTTTTGCATGTGTCTAAGCATTTGCCCCAGTATCATTCATTAACAAGACTCCTTTTTCCTCCATTTAATTGTCTTGACACCTTTGCTGAAAAGCAGCTGACCATATAAGGGTTTATTATTATTATAAGTTCTGGGGCACATGTACAGGACATGCAGGTTTTTTACATAGGTATGCAAGTGCCATGGTGGTTTGCTACATCCATCACCCTGTCATCTACATTAGGTATTTCTCCTAATGATATCCCTCCCCTATCCTCCCACCACCTGCTATTCATCCCCTAACCCCCAACCCCTGACAGGCCCTGGTGTGTGATGTTCCCCTTCCTGTGTCCATGTGTTCTCATTGCTCAACACTCACTTATGAGTGATAACATGTGGTTTTTGGTTTTCTGTTCTTGTGTCAGTTTGCTGAGAATGATAGTTCCTTCCTTCATCCATGTTCCTACAAAGGACATGAACTCATTCTTTTTATGGCTGCATAGTATTCCATGGTGTATATGTGCCACATTTTCTTTATCCCATCTATCATTGATGGGCATTTGGGTTCGTTCCAAGTCTTTGCTATTGTGAACAGTGCCACAGTAAATATATGTGTGCATGTATCTTTATAATGGAATGATTTATAATAGAATGATTTATAATCTGTACCCAGTAATGTGATTGCTGGGTCAAATGGTATTTCTATTTCTAAATCCTTGAGGAATTGCCACACTATCTTCCACAATGTTTGAACTAATTTACACTCTGACCAACAGTGTAAAAGCATTCCTGTTTCTCCACATCCTCTTCAGCATCTGTTGTCTCCTGATTTTTTAATGATCTCCATTCTTTTTATTTTTTTAACTTTTTTTAATTGTATTTTAGGTTTTGGGGTACATGTGGAGAACATGCAAAATTGTTGCATAGGTACACACATGGCAGTGTGATTTGCTGCCTTCCTCCCCTTCACCTATATCTGGCATTTCTCCCCATGCTATCTCTCCCCACCTCCCCACCCCATGCTGTCCCTTCCCTATTTCCCCCCAACAGACCCCAGTGTGTAGTGCTCCCCTCCCTGTGTCCATGTGTTCTCATTGTTCAACACCCACCTATGAGTGAGAATATGTGGTATTTGATTTTCTGTTCTAGTGTCAGTTTGCTGAGAATGATGGTTTCCAGGTTCATCCATGTCCCTACAAAGGACATGAACTCATCGTTTTTGATGGCTGCATAATATTCCATGGTGTATATGTGCCACATTTTCCCTGTCCAGTCTATCATCGATGGGCATTTGGGTTGGTTCCAGGTCTTTGCTATTGTAAACTGTGCTGCAATGAACATTCGTGTGCATGTGTCCTTATAGTAGAATGATTTATAATCCTTTGGATATATACCCAGTAATGGGATTGCTGGGTCAAATGGAATTTCTATTTCTAGGTCCTTGAGGAATCGCCACACTGTCTTCCACAATGGTTGAACTAATCTACACTCCCACCAACAGTGTAAAAGTGTTCCTATTTCTCCACATCCTCTCCAGCATCTGTTGTCTCCAGATTTTTTAATGATCGCCATTCTAACTGGTGTGAGATGGTATCTCAATGTATTGTTGCCAATGCTTTTGGTGTTTTGGTCATGAAGTCCTTGCCTGCGCCTATGTCCTGAATGATTTTGCCTGGATTTTCTTCTAGGGTTTTTATGGTGTTAGGTCTTATGTTTAAGTCTTTAATCCATCTGGAGTTAATTTTAGTGTAAGGTGTCAGGAAGGGGTCCAGTTTCTGCTTTCTGCACATGGCTAGCCAGTTTTCCCAACACCATTTATTAAAGTGTTGCCTCTGATGCATCTGTTCTGTTCCATTGGTCTATATCTCTGTTTTGGTACCAGTACCATGCTGTTTTGATTACTGTAGCCTTGTAGTATAGTTTGAAGTCCAGTAGTGTGATGCCTCCTGCTTTGTTCTTTTTGCTTAGAATGATCACCATTCTAACTGGCATGAGGTGGTATCTCAATGTGGTTTTGATTTGCATTTCTTTGATGACCAGTGATGATGAGTTTTTTTTTCATGTTTGTTGGCTGCATAAATGTCTTCTTTTGAGAAGTGTCTGTTCATATTCTTTGCCCACTTTTTGATGGGGTTGTTTTTTTCTTGTAAATTTGTTTAAGTTCTTTGTAGATTCTGGATATTAGCCCTTTGTCAGATGGGTAGATTGCAAAAATTTTTTCCCATTTTGTTGGTCACCAGTTCACTCTATTTGTAGTTTCTTTAGCTTTGCAGAAGCTCTTTAGTTTAATTAGATCCCAGTTGTCTATTTTGGCTTTTGTTGCCGTTGCTTTTGGTGTTTTGGTCATGAAGTCCTTGCCCATTCCTATGTTCTGAATGGCATTGCCTAGGTTTTCTTCTAGGGTTTTAATGATTTTAGATCTTACATTTAAGTCTTTAATCCACTGTGAGTTAGTTTTTGTATAAGATATGAGGAAGAGCTCCAGTTTCAGTTTTCTGTATATGGCTAGCCAGTTTTCCCAACACCGTTTATTAAATAGGGAATCCTGTATTAGAGGAGTCATAATTTCCCTTTTTTGTCCTGTCTTGTAAATTTTAATTGAATACTTTCCATTTTTTAAAAATGGAGTAGCAACTCTGAGAATCAGATTACTCCCCACCACGCCACCTCCCGTGGTGTGTTTCTGTTTCTCTTTGTTTAGTGATTTTCATGGAAACTTTCTATAAATGTTTATATTCTTCATAGTGTATGGATGATGCTAAAATCTCAGCTCTATAGCTTAGTGAACAGCTAATATTTGGTCAGAGATTTCCTTTAATACCTTAACCTAGTAATTCTTTCAGTTTACAATCTGTGTGCTTTGGGATGATTGCTTCAGTGTTCTGTAGGTTTAAAACTATTACCGAATTTTTACTTTCTATTCACATAAAGCCTCAAGGTCAGCCAGTGCTGAAAAATGAGAAACTTCTTGGATCTTTTCTAGGATGTACACAGCTGTGTGTTGGGGGGGTGGGTATGTGCACATGTGTGTAATTTTAAAGTTTCAAGAATATATCAAAACTCATAAAGCCTCCCACGAACATCTTAATTCTTAGATTTTCCTTTTAAATATTTTTTGGTCATTCTCTTGTTTGGGCCAATTGGCATCACCACCTCAGGTAAGTATGATGTTAAACAATTGCTTCTAATTCTTTTTGACAAATGCACTGAACATATTCTTCTTCATATTATGAAATCTAAGTCAAGTCAAATAAAGACAAGCTTTCTGATGGGTTTTCAATGGAGTTTTCAGAATGACAGTTCTCAGAAATGTGACATTTTGGGAGCCTCAAACTTATTCTACCCTTCAGTGGTTTCTAGGTTGCTGATTTTAACAGTTCTGACAGTGCTCATTTGCAAAGCTACCATGGAGCTAGAGAGAAGGAACAGGAACAGGGCATTTTAACATGCCATAAAACTCAATGTTTTATCAAAAGCCAGACTTTTTTCCCCTTAAATAAATGCTTCTTAGAAAGCTTTTGATAATTTCTAAAGTTCTAAAAAAGTTGATTTTAACAATTTTGCCAGCATTCTTATTGCTTCTATGGAAGAGTACATTTTTAGAGGCCAATAACCCATCATTCTGGAAATACTTCCCATGGCATGTGTTTTTAAGATGGACATTAGCGTTTCTTTAAAAAGCTTATTCTTTGCTCTATCTTCTTCCTTGATCTTCTTCAAGTGCTTCTCCTTCATAACCCTCTTCTTTCTTGCATAAGGGCATAGAGGAGTTCTGCATTTTTAAAGTAGAATAGAATTGTTCATGATTTCATTTCTGTTTTCCAACTATCCAAATATATTTATTACTGAGATGTGTACTTCTTAACTAAGTTGAATGCAGGGCCATTTTTTTTTCCCTGGTGATACACTGGATGATGAAGTCTTTATAATAGCTAACATCTATTATGAGATTAAATTAAAACACATTATGAAACTCTACCCTCTGTCAGTTGGATTATTGTTTATATGTGCACATACATACTTCTGTCATTTCAGACCAGTTCCTACATTATCATAAGTATTTTATTGCTATAGTGAGACCAAGTCAAACTGAAAATGTCATGGAAAGGAAACTCCACATTTAACTGAGGCAATAACAATTCTATAAGACACAGGGTTTGTAAAAGTCATTTCTAGTGGTTTTCAATCCTTTTTAGTAGAAGAATCTGATTTTCATATTAATACTAATCCAGAAATATTTGTCATAATTATTCTACTCTACTAATGACTATGGTAGCTATACACATTTGAAATACAGAGGAGCACTTATGCATGAGAGATTATTTATCCTGCTTATAAAAATATAAACGTGATGGGCATATGGTTTAATAAAAACCTTACTGTAAATCTGCTTTATTCCAACTGTTTTTTCTCACAGATTGGAAACTGATATAATTAATTCGACAAGTCATGAAAGAATACTACAGTCAGAGGATTTGACCCAGGCATTTTTAGATTTGGAGAAGGGCATTAGAAACCATTGACTCAAGTGCTTCTTAGTTTGGGATGCATGCAATGGTTGGTTCACATAAAGTCACAGAGAAGCTTTTGTAAGCATTAGGAACTGACATGTTGTACCCAAAAACATAATTTATAATAAAATGAGATTTACTTATTAAAAACATGAAAAGAAGCCTAAATATGTTTTCCCATGTTGACTACATGAAAGATATTTGAAATTCTTTTACCATAATGACTATTTAAAAATAAGATACACAGAAATGGGTCCTATCTTCCCATGACCATTTGACAGGTTTTTCTATAATAATAAGTCTTAAAATCAGTGAAACTATTTTTGAGCCTCTGAAATGTCTAAGCCACCCATTGTCATGTTCAGCATTGTATACAATTACTGTTTCTAACATCAACTATTATGATGCTTTCTTTTAAACTGTGTGTAAATAAAACTGAGTATACTTTTTAAAATTCAAGCCTACTTTAAAAATTAATACTGAAAATTATAGTACCAGAATTAAAGAATATCTTAAATAGTATTTTATTTTATATAGATCAGGGGTTTGACAAACTTTCTTATAAAAAAGTCCAGATAGTAAATATTTTAGGTTTCGCAAACTCTACAATATCCGTGGCAACTAGTCTGCTCTACATTGCCAAGAGAAAGCAGCCATAAGCAATTTGTTAATGGGTGTCATTTTTATTCCAATAAAACTTTATTTCTGGAATTTTGTTCCAAAATTCAGGCTACATTTTGTTCTTTAGTTTACTGCTTCCTGTTATAAATGAGAGAATGGAGGATCAGAAGGTGCATTACTTAAGGTGAAACAATTGGTTGGTGGCAGAACTGGCCTCATATTACCCAAAAGCATTTTATTTTATGATATATTGAACCAGAAAACATCTCCTAGGATTTCCTAAGTTTAAGAAGATTTACCAAAGGAATAATCACTATCATTTTTTTCTCTCTCTCTCTTTTTTTTTTGTTGTGAGAGGTGGGTTGGGGGGTTAGATTTTTGGCTTGCATGTTATTATTCATATCATACTTTTTGTATACACACACATCTATATCTTACATATTCTTAACATATTCTTATATATGTTATTCATTCTAAGTTTGCTAACAATCATCTCATCACAAATTAATAGTAAATATTGACATGAAAACTGAAATTACTTGAATCAGGCATTTAACAAAGATTATATAGATAGGTAATTTACATTGATTAATGTAATAAAATGTAAACAAAAACATAAGGCACTTAAAATACTTCTGTCTCTGGAAATGCTACACTAGGAAACTGAATTTCTAATATCCTACCCATGGAAGAGTAATTAGCTTTTTTTGCATAAATTGTTGTTAGTCATTCATTAAGCCCACAGGAAATAGATTAACAACATATTAAGTTTGGTTAGTAATTTCTATTCAAATCCCCCAATGACTTGATTTCAAATTGAAGGTTGAAAATATTATTTTTCATCTATCAGTTCCTGAAGTTGGTATCATTTATAGGAAGCAAACAAGCTCAATTTAATTACTACTTTTCTCAACCAAAATTTTTCTACGTATTTAGTAGTGGGCTAATAACAAAGCCTTTCATTTCTACCTCTGAGGAATACTTACTTATTGACTTATTTAAAAGCAAATATATTGTATATTTTTTAACTTTTAAAATCAATTCTTAGCCTTTTGGCTAAGAATAAGTACAGTAAACTTTTAAAATCAATTCTTAGCCTTTTGGCTAAGAATAAGTACAGTATTGTCTTTCTTCTTAAGAAAAAGTCCCAGTCATCCCCATAGAGTGTGAATTGAAGAGTTCTCAGCTTTCTTTATTAACATTAAGGGAATTTGCTTAACACATTTAAGAAGAAAAAGCTTGCATTGTATTAATGGTTACTTGGTCTTTGAGCTCTATGGTATCACAGCCATACATAGTATACATTTAGTGTACACTTGGTTTAAGGAAAGCGTGTAAATCACTTTTTTTTTAAAGAAAGAAAGAAAAAAAGGAAGAAGAGGAAGAAGAAGGAAGAGAAAGAGAGAGAGAGAATGGGAGTATTGCTTTCTTGCCCAGGCTAGAATGCAGTTTAGTAATGGGTATTGAAAACCTCTTTTATACCAATAATTATACTTGATGTAGACAGGAAGGAATAAGGGAAGAAAATAACAAACAAGCAGCCAACCAATATTTCATTTAAACCTATGAAATGCTATGCGATTACTGAGGAGTGATTTACTTCCAATTATGTAGTCACTTTCGGAATAGGTGTGAGGTGGTAATGTATGTTTTGTGTATTTGAAGTGGAGAGTTCTATAAATGTTTATTAAGTTTACTTGTTCCGGGTCTGAGTTCAAGTCCTGAATGTCCTTGTTAATTTTCTGTCTCGTTGATCTATAAAATCGTTAGTTCTTCTTGTTACATTGATCCTTTTGCCATTATATAATGTCCTTCTTTGCCTCTTTTGCTCTTTGTTGCTTTAAAGTCTACTTTATCAGAGGCGAGAATTGCATCTCCTGCTTTTTGTTTATTTGTTTATTTTTACTCTCTGTTTGGTTGGTAAATCTTCCTCCTTTTCTTTGTTTTGAGTCTTTGTGTATTGCTGCATGTGAGATGGGTCTGGATGCAGCATACCAATGGGTTTTGACTTTTTATCCAATTAGAATATATATAGGTTTAATACTGGCATTTGATGCTAGCTGGCTGTTTTGCCCATTAGTTAGTGTAAATTTTTCATTATGTTAATGCTCTTTGCTTTTTGATATATTTTTGGAAAGGCTGATATTGGTTGTTCCTTTATATGTATAGTGCTTCTTTCAGAAGCTCTTGTAAAGCAGGCCTGGTGGTGGTGAAGTCTCCAAGTACTTGTTTGTTCACAAAAGATTTAATTTTTCCTTCGATTATAAAGCTTAGTTTGGCTGGATAGGAAATTCTGAGTTGAAAGTTCTTTTCTTTAAGGATGTTAAATATTGGTCCCCACTCTTTTCTGACTTGTAGGGTTTCTGCTGAGAGATCTGCTGTAAGTCTGATAGGTTTCCCTTTATGGGTAACCTGACCTTTCTCTCTGGCTGCCCTTAGTATTTTCTCCTTCATTTCAACCCTAATAAATCTGGCAATTATGTGCCTTGGGGTTGGTCTTCTTGAAGAATATCTTTGTGGTGTTCTCTGTATTACCTGGAGTTGAATATTACCCTGCCTTACCAGGTTGGGAAAGTTTTCCCGAATGATATCCTGAAGAGTATTTTCCAACTTGGATTCCTTCTCTTCGTCACATTCAGGTACACCTATCAAACGTAAATTAGGTCTTTTCACATAGTCCCATATTTCCTGGAGACTTTGCTCATTCCTTTTCATCCTTTTTTCTCCAATCTTGTCTTCTCGTTTCATTTCACTGAGCTGGTTCTCGACTTCTGATATCCTTTCTTCTACTTGATCAATTCGACTGTTTAAACTTGTGCATGCTTTGCGAAGTTCTCGAGTTGTGTTTTTCAGCTCCATCAATTCACTTATTTTCTTCTCTAAATTGTCCATTCTCGTTAACATTTCGTCAAACCTTTTTTCAGGGTTCTTAGTTTCTTTGCATTGGGTTAGAACAAGTTCTTTTAATTCACAGAAGTTTCTTATCACCCACGTTTTGAAACCTGCTTCTGTTATTGGAACACACTCGTAATCCATTAAGCCTTGTTCCGTTACTGATGAGGAATTGCAATCCCCTGTAGAGGGAGAGGCATTCTGATTTTGAGTATTCTCTGCCTTTTTACGCTGGTTTCTTCCCTTCATTATATATTTATCCGTGTGTCGTCTTTGTAATTACCGACTTTCTAACTAGGTCTCTGAGCAGACGTCCAACTTGTTGATTCCCAGCACCAAAATCTGAGCAATCCACTGCACCAGCCAAAACAGCGGTGTTAAGATTGATGGTGCTTTTCTGCCCAGGAATCTCCGGACTCTGCACCAAGAACTGGCGCACTAAGGCGCCAGCAAAACCGCCGCGCCGGCCACAAGAGTCACCCTGGTGACCCGTGGGGCTCCTCTGCTGGGAATCTCCTGGTCCGAGAGCAACAAATATTCATCTGAAAGTGTGGCGTCCTCTCGTTCTCTGCACTTTCACTGGGAACTACGAGCCTGAGCTGCTAGTGATCAGCCATCTTGGATCTCTCTCCCGTTAATCACTTTTAAAATTATAAATTAACAATATACTCACTATATGATTTGTCTATAAATGGATATTGATCAAAATGACTCATTCCTCTTGCAGTGAAATTTTAGTAGCTTCTTTGGAATAATGATGTGTAAATTTAGATTTTCTCTGTATTCCAGTCTAAGAAAATTCCTGAAATTTTTGCATATCACTGGGAACTTCATCAAATACATCACAGATAATGAAGGCAGTTTCAAACTTATGATAATTTGTTTTTTCAATATTTATTTCTAATTCTATCATTTGTAATGCATATTCCCATAGAAAAGTGTTATGATACATTTACAATATAAATGTACAAGGCTAGTCCAAAAGTTGATTGTTGAATCAGTAACATTGCTTACTCATAATATAATAGCACTATAAAAACTAACCACTATATGCAATATATTTCCCTTTAAGAAGTTAAAGGAATAACTTAGTAAAATCACTGGGGATAAAAATGTGCTCCAGTTTTTGTTTATGCATTCTGTGAAGTCATATGCCTAAAAGCACAGTCTCAGCCACATACAATGAAGAGTAGTCAAAGTTCCATCACCTCCCTGTAGCCACAGCAGGACCTGCCCCTCCTCAGAGGGAGGCAGAATAACACACTCTCTAAGAAGATGTATTTCACAGTCTAATACCTTCCAGTTTCATGCGAACTCTTCTATTTGCTAATTATATTAATTTGGTTATATTTCTTTATCTCTCCAAACATTTCCTAGTTTGTGAAGTGGAAATAATATCTAATTTATGGTATTGTTGAAAAGAGGATTTAAGCTGTTTAAAGCATGAGACAACTGCTCATTATATGATAGATTCTTTAATTATTATAAATACATGAGAGGGTTTAGGGAGTTCAATAGTATAGATGTGGTAAGATTTACTGTCAAGTCTGTGTCACTTTTGGTTGTGAACGGAGGTGTTATGAATAATACAGTGGAAAATAAGCACAAACAGAGAGACTGCTCTGAGCATATAATCACATATGATCACCATGCTTATTATTGGTTCCCTGCTGGAGAAGAGGTGATTTCTGTGGTGTAGAGGAGATAGCACCAATTCTACCACAATTAGGATTTGCAAAGGACATAGAAAGGGAGCAATATCAAAGATACGAACTCCCCCAGGAAATCAGCTACTCAAATTCCCTGGTAATAGTGAAATAGTGCTTTGTTGAGAGAAGTAGTATATATATACACACATATATGCTACATATATATAATATGCTACATATTCATTATATATATAATATATATTCATTATATAGGGTCAATATATGCAAAAGGAATTTTTGTAAGTGTTCATGAGTAAAGTATATTTTGTCTTGCTAAACTTCAGGAAGTTTTCTACATATGAACATTTAATATACTAAAATCAAAAATGTGCTCTCAAATTATTACAAGTATAAATTATAATTTATTGCCATTGTAGACATTTAATAATTTGACTCATCAGTTTTTCAACTAAATATCTCTGGAAAACAGAGTTCAAGGAGGGTTACTTTTATCTGGAAATTCCTTATCATTTTCTTCCCTGCTATCTCCCATTCCTGTTCCTTTTTTTTTCCCTCTTCCTTCTTATGCAAGAAATGTGTTTGTGTGTGTGTGTGTGTGTGTGTGTTTATTGCATAATCTGGCAAAATTAGTATCTACCGTTTTATCACATGTACTTTACAACCATATAGTATATAGGTACTGAAGCTTTTGAAGAAAAAGTAAGGTCTACATTATTAAAGTCATATAAACATTGAACATGATAATCTTTACCTTAAGCTTTATTTCTAAGCAACCCAACTTAGGGAATAATTGAATTAACATTATAAACACCAAGAATATCCCCACTTCATATGTGTATATGTGTGTGTGTGTATATATATACACACACACAATTTTTATATATATATATACACACACCCTTCCAAATAGATATTTCCATGTGTTTAGATTCAAATTGTTGTTGTTTTCAAACTGTGGGTTATGACCCATTAGTGGATCACAAAATCAATCAAAAGCAATGTGGTGGACTCCCATCATTTTCAAAAATGAAATGAAGAATGGGGTAAGATAAAAATATATCAGAGTGTATCACATAAAATAAGAATATGCAAAAGTTTTGTTTAAATTATATGCATAAAGAAATATGTTTATGTGTGTGCTAAAATTGTAAAACAAATTTTTTTCTGTAGATAACAAACAAAAGAGAGAAACACTAAAGTATTCAAGATGATGATTGGACTTTTCACTTTCTTTCCAGATGCATTTTGCTTTTGAATAGACATGAACAATGTGCATGCAAAATCTTTTCAAGACACTGAGTAAATAATAATAAATGGATTCAGGTCTTAGTAGATGTTTACCAAAGTAATGCACAGGCTGTTAGATAGACTGAAATATACAGGTGGTGCCAATTTATCTATTCATTTAGTTGGAAACTATTTTAAGAAATACAATTTGGGAATCTGAATTGTCCATATTGAAAATATTTTTTGAAGAAACCCACTGAAGAATTAATGAGTAGGTGGGAAATTTGGGGATGGATTGAGATACCTCTAAGATGCTTGTGAAGGTGACGAATTTTACTAGAGCTTTCGTAGGTCTCTTTTAACCTTAACGTGTCATATGAGTACATTCATTAATTCAACAAACATTAATTTTGTTCCTACCATGTGTTAATGCTACCCTTGGTTCAGGAGATGGCATACTGAGCAAGACAAAGGAAGTTCTGATCTTGATAGAACTTATTTTGCAATGGACATAAACAGATAACAAATACAAACAGAAAATAAGCATAAATAAGTTTTAGGGAGAAATTTAAAAGAATATGACAATAGTGAGTTCCTGGGAAGTGGGCTCATACCTATTTTAGACACCTCTGTTAAGAATGAGATATTTGTGGACACAATATTGACTTGAGCTCTGAATAATTAAGGACCACTCTTTCAAAGATCTGGGGCAGGAGAAGCAAGTGTAAGAGCCATGAAGGGGAATGAGTTGGGCAGATTCCAAGATGAAGGGCAAGTCACCCAGAGCCAATTGGGTGAAGAAGAGAGTAACAAAAGATGAGAGCATCAGGTTCCAGATCAATCAGTCAGGGTATTGTAGTGAGTTTGAATCTTATTTTTATTCATTGGGAAGCTATTGAAGCATTACAATAAGGGAAATAATATAAGCACTTTTTCATTTTGAAAAGGTTACTGTGTCTAATGTGTGGAAATTGGACTGTTAAGAAATAGAGGAAGAATCCAGGGGAACATTTAGATGGTGTTACAATACTTTTTGTCATAATGGTGAGTAAATTGTGGCACCATTATGTCAATGTGAGATGATATTAATAAATATAATGATAAAAATATTTATGAAACACTTATTCTATACCTGATGATATACTAGGTATTTTTATACAATATCTCAATCAATCCTTAGAATGACTCTGCAAGCAAGACACTAAAATTAATTCCAAATTACAAATAAGCAAACTAGTCTAAAGAATGTAAATAGTTGCCCAAAGTCCTGACAGACATATAAGGTAGAATAGTGGAAGAAAGGTCACCTTAACATTTATTCCTTCAACATGAAGAAACCCAGAGTACATGCCACAAAGATGAAGATAAAGATATGTCTGGCTTTCAAGACAAGAACATGAATGACATGAGTTAACCAATATAGATAATTTAAAAATAATCCCAGATTATCTTAATTATTTATGTATTTATTTATATAAGATAGGGTCTCACTCTGTCACCTGGGACCTGGGCTGTGGAGCAATCACAGCTCACTATACCCTTAAACTCCTGGGCTCAAGTAATCCTCCCACATGATCCTTCCAAGTAGGTGGGACTACAAGCATGCACCACAGTGCCCGGATTATTTTTTGTTTGTTTGTTTGTAAAGACAGGATCTCACTGTATTACCCAGGCTGGTCTCCAACTCCTGGCCTCAAGCAATCCTCTTACCTTGGCCTCCCAACGTGCTGGGATTACTGGCATGGGCCATTATGCCAGGCCTCCCAGACTACTTTATATTTAGGAGAGAAAGTTAACTTTCAAAGTGTTAACAAAAAACAAAAACAAAAACATGTAACTCTTCTGCTCATAACCTTCAGTGGATTTCCAGTCTTACGGAATAAAATCTTATAAAGAGTTGCCTAGGGTCAGGCATGGTGGCTGATGCCTGTAATCCCAGCACTTTGGGAGGCTGAGGCAGGCACATCACGAGGTCACAAGATCGAGACCACCCTGGCCAACACGGTGAAACCCCATCTCTACTAAAAATACAAAAGGCTGGGCGTGGTGGCACATGCCTGTAGTCCCAGCTACTTGGGAGGTTGAGGCAAGAGAATCACTTGAAATGGGAGGTGGAGGTTTCAGTGAGCCGAGATGGAGCCACTGCACTCTAGCCTGGCAACAGAGCAAGACTCTGTCTCAAAAAAAAAAAAAAAAAAAAAAGATTCACCCAAACTGCTTTTTCACTTCCTTTCTGATCTTTCTTCCTAAAACTTTATCCCGTGTCTGTGTCATTCTAGCTACACTGGTTTCCTTGCCCTTTTCAGTCCTGCAGACAATTCCCATCCAGGGCTTTTGCATGTACTATTCTCTTTCTGGAAAGTTCTTTCCCTAGATATCTGTCTGACCCCTCATTATACTCTGTTCTGCGCTGCTTAGAAAGACTATATCTGACATCTCTCCTCCCCAGCGAGCTTAATAATTCCCCTTTTAAATCTCTCTGTATTCCCTTACCCTGCTTTGTTTTCCTTCAGTGTAATACATACATTTACATCTTTATGGACTGTAGCTTACCACAAGACTGTAAGCTTGATTAAAACAGAGACCTTCTGTTTTGGTCATTGTTGTATCCTCATTTCCTAGACCAGTACCAGGCACATAGTAGACAGTCCATAAATGTCTTTGAATAAATGAATGAATGAAAGAACAGATAGATGCTGCAAAATGAATCATTTGATGGACAACCAGTCTTTCTGGAACAGGGAAGAATGACTGAATGGTGGCTTCCCAAGTTGACCCCTTGGAGAGGTGGGAAGCCCAATCTAGTTGTAAGATGTTCTTGTACACCCTACTCTCATCTCCTCCCTATGGTTGGAAATCTAGAGGAGATCACAGCCTCATTCTTCCCAGACAATTTTCTTGACCTTAGTTCCTCACCTTTGTATTAACACTCCTATTTTTATTTTCTTATCCTTCCTTGATGCAAATTAAACAGATTTCTCTATTTTTCAAAATGCCAAATGCTAAATTTTGAAATTATGGCACATTAAAGGCAGTCAGTTATTATCTGAGATTTCATAATGGCACTTAAACTTAATAACTGAGCCTCTAAATCTGTTCTTAGTTTTCCCCCATATTAGAAGTCTCTTCTGAAACCAATTCCTCATCACCATAAGAATAATGGAAGTATAGTGTATTGAACTGTAATACATTTTTATTTTTCCTAGAAGTTAATCCTGATGACCTTTGTCTATTTTTGTAATAAATACATAGGAAAAAATAAATAAACTACCTAAAGACAGGTAGGGAAAGAGATTAGAACATCTGCCCTGTGTACAGAAAGCTCTGTTGCAGAACAGAGATGACCCTAGTCAAAAGAGGTTTTCAAAAGATGCTTGAGTTTAATGACCTCAAAGATTTTATAATAAAAATCATATATAAAAAGACTTCATTTCTATATTCCGTAAGAGAAGCCTATAGAAATATTTTGAAAGGTCTCATTACAGGTTTATAAATGGTGAACATTTTCTAAGTTGAATAAATTATAGGTAATAATATGTCACGGAAATAAAATGTCCACTAATAGTGAAAGGTTTGGACTTTGCCTAGATGGCTTCATAATATTTTTCATTTATTCCACATATATCTAGTGACTATATATTAAGAATATATGTATTTTCTATTGACTTAACTGTATTCCATTATATTTTTCTTAAGATAGAATAAAAACAAAAATTATATTGCTCACTGTGTTAGACTGCTCAGGCTGCCATAACAAAATGTCAAGACTGATATTGAAACTGGGTGGTTTAAACAACAGATATTTATTTTCTCACAGTTCTGGAGGCTTGAAGTTTCAGATCTGGGTGTCAGCATGGTCAGTTTTGCCGAAGTCCCTCTTTCTAGCTTGTAGGCAGGTGCCAGCTCACTGGGTGCTCACATGACATCCTTTGTGTGCCTGCTTAATCAGAATAGGAAGGCAGCTTGTATGCTCAAGCAGAGTTAGCATTTTCCATAAAGCTTGTAGTATTTTAGTAGCTCAATTAATCCATCCTAGGGACAAACATCATTTTCTCCTTCAAACTGAATCCTCTAGGGAAGTAGGATATTTATTCATCAGTTTTCATAAAGAAGTGGTATGATTGATAATGAGAAATTAAACCCATTAACCATGACTGTGTTCAGAGCTTCAGGCCCACACCTGTCTCATTCTCTCATCTAACAAATACATATGTATAAATTCTCTATCAAGCAAACCAGATGTTCTTCAACAGAAACTTCAAAATAATTATGAGGAGCTATGAACACCTGTCCTCAATATTTTGATGTCATAGTTTCAAGGCCTAAAATTGTGCTGAATCCAATTCAAGAATTAGGCTTTTTAAGCAAAATTTGGTGAAAGATGCCTTCATCCTTTGCTTTAAGATTGGCAAATGGCAAACAAAGGAGGCATTAAAAGAATCTATACTCAAAGATTATTTTTCAACTCAGCTATCTTTAATAAACTACTTCCTCTTTAAGCCAATCACAACATTTGATTTGCTTTTCCCATTTTTCAAAGATCTGCCTCTTTAAAGCTTCTATAAATTCTGAAAAATAGGTAAATAAGAAAAAAGCATTACCACCCGCTTATGCAATAATGAAACAGAAGAGTTATGGAGCATAGATTTTCAATGTTAAATGGAACACTTTGCTGAAGACCAACTGGCTTGAAAATGAGGCAGTTTTTAAAGAGAAGAGATTTTCTATTTCCTGTCCCTCATTTAGTACATTGAAACCAGAATGAAACAGGGTTTTGAGTCAAGGAAATCCTGGGTAGATAGAGATGGTAAGTAAAAGGAAATCCTACTTCTTTGGGCTCTGGAAGATTATATAGAGAGAAGGCTGACAGAAGTTTAGCATTAGATGAAAAGTGATGATAGACTGTCAACCATGTGCCCTGATGTATTAGTCGGGTTTTCCACTGCTATAAACAATGGCCCGATATTGGGTAATTTATAAAGAAAAGAGGTTTAATTGACTCACAGTTCCACATGGCTGGTAAGACCTCAGGAAACTTACAATCATGGCAGAAGGGGAAGTTAACATGTCTTAAATGGACACATGTGAGAGAAAAGAGAGAGGAAACCACCACTTAAAAACCATCAGATCTCGTGAGAACTCACTATCCTGAGAGTAGCATAGGGGAAACCACCTCCATAATCCAATCACTTTCCTCCTTTGACACGTGGGGACTACAGATCCCTGCCTGAAATCATGGAAATTACAATTTGAGATGAGATTTGCGTGGGGACAGAGAGCTAAACCGTATCACCTGATGTCACTGTTCTGAGGAATAAGTGGACAGAGACCCCAAGGATAGAGGCAGTTTTTCTTTCCTGGAACACTGACCTCTGTCTTATATTTTGAGTTCTTACATGCTTTTGCCTCAATACCTCCTTCCATTTGATTTAATCCTAAATACACACCACTATTTAGCATATCTTATTTATATTTAGGTGCCAATCAAGGTGCAGCATTAAGATCTGAATAAGCCAGTAACTGATTAGTAAGTCACAGGTAATATTTTATAACCCAGTTGATCATGCCACTTTTATGATGCCATAGAACCTGTAGAAAATTCTAGCATCTGTTCCAAAAGTGCCACATCATTATCGAAGTTTCATGGGATGGTGGAAACATTATGAAATTTAAATAAAAACTGTTAAACAGAACTAAGTTCCTATTGTGCCTCAGCTTTTAATTAAATGGTTAGACAGAATAAGTAACACCTAAATCTCTGTTTCTTCTACAGTAGTAAGAAGATATTGTTAACTTTGCATGATTACTAAGATTAAAGATAATATATGCAAAGAGCTTGAACATGGTAGTCATTCAATAAATGGAAAAATTATTTTACATTTGCAGCAGGCTTGATATTATGTTAGCAACCTAAACTTATACTCATTTCATTTTATTTACATCTACAGACTGGGAAAAGGAAGTTATCAGTAGAATTTTAAAAATTCAGTGGTTAGGAAGCATAAATACTTTATGCCATGATTTTATTAAAAATCATAGAAAAAACCACTTATAGCCAACTTATTATAATAGCTAACATATTTTATGACACTGTCATTAAAAATATATCACATTATTAGAATAATTAAATTGAATTGGGTCTCACACAAGTTGGATTTTAAAAACAGTATTTTATAATAAAATCAGCTCACACAAGATCTTAATAATTCCTTTATATTAAGACTTCTTACTGTGAATTAAATGCCACCCTAGAGGATTAAAATAGTTGAGGGCTTTCCCCTGCACTAAGTTAAGGCACACTACTTAGAACCAAGTTATATAGTAACATTAATATTCAAAGGAATGAAAAAGACCTTGACTTTTAGTGTAATAATATTTTAATTTTAATGGCAGATATTCTTCAGTATGCTACTAATTTTATTATTGCTGATAGTTGGGTTACTAAAGGATGATTAATTTTTTAACTTTTATCTTAGGTTCAGGGTAGCTGTGAAGGTTTGCTACCTAGGTAAACTCTTGTCAAGGGGGTTGTTGTACAGATTCTTTCATCACCTAGAAATTAATCCCAGTACCCAATTCTCTTTTCTGCTCCTCTCTCTCCTCCCAGTCTACACCCTCAAGTAGCCCAAATGGTCTGTTGTTTCCTTCTTTGTGTTTCTAAATTCTTATTATTTAGCTCAGACTTATAAGTGAGAACGTGAGATATTTGGTTTTCTGCTCCTGTGTTACTTTGCTAAGGATAATCGCCTCCAGCTCTATCCTTATCTGCAAAAGAGACGATTGTGTTACTTTTCATGACTGCATAGTATACCATGGTGTGTATGTACCACATTTTCTTTATCTAATCTGTCATTGATAGGGATTTAGGTTGATTTCATGCCTTTGTTATTGTAAATAGTGCTGCAGCAAACACTCACGTGCATGTGTCTTTATGGTAGAATGATTTGTATTCCTCTGGATATATTTCCAGTAATAGTATTGCTGGATCAAATGATACTTCTGCTTTTAGCTCTTTGAGAAATAGCCATACATCTTTCCACAATGGTTGAACTAATGTACCCTCCCACCGACAGTGTATCAGTGTTCCCTTTTCTCTACAACCTTGCTAGCATCTGTTATTTTTTGACTTTTTCATCATAGCTATTAAAAAGAGATGGTGTGAGATGTGTTTGGCAGTTCCTTGAAATATTAAGCATAGAATTATATGATACAACAACAACCTTGAAGCATATATACCCAAAAGAACTGAGAACAGGGACTCAAACACACTTGTGTTTCTGATTTGCATTTTTCTAATGATCAGTGATATTGAGCTATTTTTCATGTGCTTTTTGGCTCCATGTATGTCTTCTTTTGAAAAGTGTCTGTTCATGTATGTTGTCCACTTTTTAATGAGGTTCTTTGTTTTTCCCTTGTAGATTTGTTTAAATTCCTTATAGATGCTAGATATTAAACGTTTATCTAACATACAGTTTGGAAATATCTTCTTTCATTCTTTGGGTTGTTTACTCTGTTGGTGGTTTCTTTTGCAGCACAGAAGCTCTTAAGTTTAATAGGATCCCACCTGTCAATTTTTGCTTTTGTTGTTATTGCTTTTCATGTCTTTGTCATAAAATCTTTGCCTGTCCCTATGTCCAGGATGATTGATTAGATTGTCTTCCAGGGTTTTTGTAGTTTTGGGTTTTACATTTAAGTCTTTAATCCATCTTGAGTTGATGTTTTTGTATGGTGTAAGGAAGGGGCCCAGCTTTATTCTTCTGCATATGGTTAGCCAGTTATCCCAGCATCATTTATTTAATCTGGAGTCTTTTTCCCATTGCTTGTTTTTGTCACCATTTTTGACAATCAGGTGGGTGTAGGTATGTAGCCTTATTTCTGGGCTCTCTATTCTGTTCCATTGTTCTATGTGTCCGTTTTTGTACAAATACCATCTTATGTTGGTTACTGTATCCCTGTAGTATAGTTTGAAGTCAGGTAATGTGATACCTCCAGCTTCATTATTTTTGCTTAGTCTTGCCTCTGCTATACGAGCTCCTTTGGGGTTCCATATTAATTTTAAAATAGTTTTTTTTCTAGTTCTGTGAAGAATGTCATTGGTAGTTTGATAGGAATAGCATTGAATCTGTACATTGCTTTTGGCAGTATGGTGATTTTAATGATATGTATTCTTTCTAACCATGAGCATGGAGTGATTTTCCATGTGTTTGTGTCTTTTCTGATTTCTTTCAGCAGTGTTTTGTAATCTTCACTGTAGAGTCTTATACCTCCCTAGTTAGCTCTTTTCCTAGGTATTTTATTCTTTTTGTGGCAATTGGGAATGAAATCGCCTTTCGGATTTGGCTCTCAGTTTGGCTGTTGTTGGTGTATAGGAATGCTAGTGACTTTTGTACATTGATTTTTTATTCTGAAACTTTGCTGAGATTGTTTATCAGTTGAAGGAACTTTTAGGCTGAAACTATGGTGTTTTCTAGATATAGAATCATATCATCTGCAAACAGAGATGGTTTGACTTCCTCTCTTCCTATTTTGATGCCTTTATTTCTCTCACTTGCCTGATTACTCTGGTTAGGGCTTCAAATGCTGTGTCGAAAAGGAGTGGTGAGAAAGCACATCCTTGTCTTGTGCCAGTTTACAGGGGAATGCTTCCAGCTTTTGCCCATTTTATATAATGTTGGCTGTGAGTTTGTCATAGATGACTCATTATTTCACAGTATATTACTTTCAATACCTTGTTTACTGAGAGTTTTTAAGATGAAGCAGTGTAAACTTTTATCAAAGGACTTTTCTGCATCTATTGAGATAATTATGTGGATTTTGTCTTTAGTTCTGTTTATGTGGTGAATTGATTTTATTGATTTGGTTATGTTGAACTAACTTTGCATCCCAGGGATGAAGCCTACTTGATTGTCATGGATGAGCTTTATATATATATGTGTGTGTGTATATATATATATGTTTGTATGTATGTATGTATGTGTGTGTATATATATATATATATATATATAGTTGTGTTTTAAGTTTTGCGGTACATGTGAAGAACATGAGGGATTGTTGCATAGGTACATACATTGCAATGTGGTTTGCTGCCTTCCTCTCCATCACCTGGATCTGGCATTTCTCCCCATGTTATCCCTCCCCAACTCCCCCAACTCCCCACCCTCGGCTGTCCCTCCCCTAGTTCCCCCCGACAGACCTCAGTGTGTGATGCTCTCCTCCCTGTGTCCATGTGTTCTCATTGTTCAACACCCGCCTATGAGTGAGAACATTCAGTGTTTGATTTTCTGTTCTTGTGTCAGTTTGCTGAGGATGATGGTTTCCAGGTTCATCCATGTCCCTACAAAGGACATGAACTCATTATTTTTTATGGCTGCATAGTTTTCCATGGTGTATATGTGCCACATTTTCCCTGTCCAGTCTATCATCGATGGGCATTTGGGTTGGTTCCAGGTCGTTGCTATTGTAAACAGTGTTGTAATGAACATTTGTGTGCATGTGTCCTTATAATAGAATGATTTATAATCCTTTGGATATATACCCAGTAATGGGATTGCTGGGTCAAATGGAATTTCTATTTCTTGGTCCTTGAGGAATCGCCACACTGTCTTCCATAATGGTTGAACTAATTTACACTCCCACCAACAATGTAAAAGTGTTCCTATTTCTCCACATCCTCTCCAGCATCTGTTGTCTCCATATTTTTTAATGATTGCCATTCTAACTGGCATGAGATGGTATCTCAATATAGTTTTGATTTGCATTTCTCTAAGGACCAGTGATGATGAGCATTTTTTCATATGTTTGTTGGCCTCATATATGTCTTCTTTCGTAAAGTGTCTGTTCATATTCTTTGCCCACTTTTGAATGAGTTTGTTTGTTTTTTTCTTGTAAATCTGTTTTAGTTCTTTTAGAGTCTGGATCTAACCCTTTGTCAGATGGGTAGATTGCCAAAACTTTTTCCCATTCTGCTAGTTGCCAGTTCATTCTAATGATTGTTTCTTTTGCTCTGCAGAAACTCTGGAGTTTAATTAGGTCTCATTTGTCTATTTTGGCTTTTGTTGCCAATGCTTTTGGTGTTTTAGTCATGAAGTCCTTGCCTATGCCTATGACCTGAATGGTTTTGCCTAGATTTTCTTCTAGAATTTTTATGGTGTTAGGTCTTACATTTAAGTCTTTAATCCATCTGGAGTTAATTTTAGTGTAAGGTGTCAGGAAGGGGTCCAGTTTCTGCTTTCTGCACATGGCTAGCCAGTTATCCCAACACCATTTATTAAACAGGGAATCCTTTCCCCATTGCTTGTTTTTGTCCTGTTTGTCAAAAATCAGATGGTGGTAGATGTGTGGCGTTGCCTCCGAGGCCTCTGTTTTGTTCCATTGGTCTATATCTCTGTTTTGGTACCAGTACCATGCTGTTTTGATTACTGTAGCCTTGTAGTATAGTTTAAAGTCCAGTAGTGTGATGCCTCCAGCTTTGTTCTTTTTGCTTAGAATTGACTTAGCTATATGGGCTCTCTTTTGGTTCCATATGAAGTTCAAGGTGGTTGTTTCCAGTTCTGTGAAGAAGGTCAATGGTAGTTTGATGGGGATAGTGTTGAATCTGTAAATTACTTTGGGCAGTATGTCCATTTTCACGATATTGATTCTTCCTAACCATAAGCATGGAATATTTCTCCATCTGTTTGTGTCCCCTCTTATTTCCTTGAGCAGTGGTTTGTAGTTCTTCTTGAAGAGGTCCTTTACATTCTTTGTTAGTTGTATTCCTAGGTATTTTCTTCTCTTTTTAGCAATTGTGAATGGTAGTTCGTCCTTGATTTGGCTCTCTCTAAGTCTGTTATTGGTGTATAGGAATGCTGGTAATTTTTGCACATTGATTTTGTATCCTGAGACTTTGCTGAAGTTACTTATCAGTTTTGGGAGATTTTGGTCTGAGACAATGGGGTCTTCTAAATATACAATCATGTCATCTGCAAATAGAGACAATTTTACTTCCTCCTTTCCTAATTGAATACCCTTTATTTCTTTTTTTGCTGATTGCACTGGACCGAACTTCCATTACTACACTGAATAGGACTGGTGAGAGAGGGCATCCTTGTGTTGTGGCAGTTTTCAAAGGGAATGTTTCCAGTATTTTCCTATTCAGTATGATATTGGCTGTGGGTTTTTTATAAACAACTGTTATTATTTTGAGATACGTTCCATTGATATCTAGTTTATTGATAATTTTTAGCATAAAGGGCTGTTGAATTTTGTCAAAGGCCTTCTCTTCATCAATTGAGATAATCATGTGGTTTTTGTCTTTGATTCTGTTTATGTGATGGATTACATTTATAGATTTCCATATGTTGAACCAGCCTTGCATCCCCAGGATAAAGCCAACTTGATTGTGATGGATAAGCTTGTTGTGCTGTTGCATTTGGTTTGCCAGTATTTTATTGATGGTTTTTGCATCAATGTTCATCATGGATATTGGCCTGAAGTTTTCTTTTTTAGTTGTGTCTCTTCCAGGTTTTGTCTTGACTTCTATTTTTATTGCACTTTGATCCAAGAGTGTGTTTAGTATGATTTTTGTTTTTTGCATTTGCTGAGGTTTGTTTTATGTCCAATTATGTGGTCAATTTCAGAGTATGTGTCATGTGGTAATGAGAATAATGTATATTGTATTGTTTGGTAGTGAGGAATTCTGTAGAGGTCTGTTAGATCTATTTGGTCCAGTGTTGAGTTCAGGTCCTGAACTTTGTTAACTTTCTGCCTTGATGATCGATCTTAACTGTCAGTGGAGTGTTAAAGTCTCCTTATATTATTATGTGTAGTTCTCTTCATAAGTTTTTAAGGACTAGCTATAAAGTTGGCTACTCCTATGTTGGGTACATATATGTTTAGGATAGTTAGGTTTCCTGTTGTATTAAACCCTTTATCATTATGTAATGTGCTTCTTTTTTTTTTTTTTTTCATCTTCATTGGTTTGAGATCTGTTTTGTCCAAAATTAGGATTGCAACCCCTACGTGTTTCTGTTTTCCATTTGCTTGGTAGATTTTCCTCCATCCCTCTATTTTGATCCTATTGATGTCATTACATGTGAGATGGGTCTGTTAAAGACAGCATACCATTTGATCTTGCTTGTTTATCTAGCTTGCCACTCTTCATTTTAAGTGGGGCATTTAGCCCATTTACATTAAAGGTTAATATTGGTATGTGGTGATTTGATCCTGTCATTGTGTTGTTAGCTGGTTACCATGTTGGCTTGTTTGTGTAGTTGCTTTATATTACAGTAACACTGGTTTATGTGTTTAAGTGTGCTTTTGTATTGGCTGGTAGCAGTCCTTCCTGTCTCATTCTGTTGCCAAAACTGGAGTGCAGTGGTGTGATCTCAGCTCACTGCAACCTCTGCCTCCCAGGTTTATAAGACTCTCATGCCTCAGCCTCGTAAGTAGCTGGGACTACAGGTGCAGCCACTATGCTCAGCTAATTTTTGTATTTATGATAAAGACAGGGTTTTGCCATATTTTCCAGGCTGGTCTCAAACTCCTGACCTCAAGTGATCCACCCACTTCAGCTTTCCAAAATTTTGAGATTACAGGCATAAGTCATGGCACCCAGCCTAGTGCTCCTTTCTAGATCTCTCATAAAGCAGGTCTGATGATAACAAATTCCCTCAACATTTGCTTATCTGAAAAGGATCTTATTTCTCCTTTGCTTAGGAAGCTTAGTGTGGTTGGATATGAAATTCTTTGTTGAAGATTTTTTTCTTAAGAATGTTGAATATAGACCCCTAATCTCCTCTGATTTGTATGGTTCCAGCTGAGAGGTCAGCTGTTACCCTGATGTTGTTCCCTTTTTAGGTGATCTGCCTTTTCTCTCCAGCTGCCTTTCACATTCTTTCTTTCATTTTGACCTTGGAAAATCTGATGATTATGCATCTTGGGATGATTTTCTTCTGTAGAATCTTGTAGGCATTCTCTTATTTCCTGAATTTGGCTGTTGGTCTAGAGCAAAGTTAGGGATGTTTTCGTGGATGAGATCCTGAAATACACTTTCCAAGTTGTTTGCTTTCTCTTCCTCCCTTTTGGGGATGCCAGTGATTGGCCTCTTTATATAATCCCATAATTCTTAAAGATATTGTTCATTTAAATTCTTTTTTCTTTATTTTTGTCTGTCTTATTTCATATAACCAGTCTTTGAGTTTGAGTTCTAAGATTATTTCCTTAGTTTGATTTATTCTGCTATTAATACTTGTGATTGCATTGTGAAATTCTTATATTTTGTTATTTAGCTGTATCAGACCCATTAGATTCTTTCTTACACAAGCTATTTCATACTTCAGTTACTGTATCACTTTGTTGTGATTGGGTTTTGCCATCCTCCTGAATCTCGATAATCTTCACTTTTGTTCATATTCTTAATTGTATTTCTGTCATTCCAGCCAGTTCAGCCTGGAGAGAGTTAAGAACTCTTATTGGAAAACTGGTGCACTCATTTGGAGGATATATGATACTCTGGCCTTTTGGGTTACTGGAGTTTTCTCATTGCTTCTTTCTCATCTCTGTTTGTGGGTGTTCCTTTAATTGTAGTATAGATTAAGTACACTCAATAAACCTATCTTCTGGATGTTTTCACTGGGATGAGGCTTTGTGTGGGGTCTTTATTTGCAGCTGACTTCTTGTCTCTGGTTTTAGAGAGGGGTATGTTAGTGAGGTATTTTTGGTGTTGAAGCTTTGGGCTGTGATCCAGTAGGTGGGCACTTCGGCTTATTGGGCAGTGGGTAGAATCTTGCTCAGTTGTGTGGCTCCCCTGTGTTTCCTTACGGTTGTGGCTATGTTCCCTCTCAATGCTCTGTAAGTGTGGTTTCCTCTCCCCATTGAATGCTGGCTGTAAATCACAGCTTGGCACTCCTGGGCTGCCCACTGTAGCTCTGTAGCAATCTCAGTGTTTATGTTCCTTCCCCAACTTGGAGGCAGCAAAGGAAGGGAGCTTAGTAGTCACTGTGGCCATGGGATTTTTGCTTATCTCCTCAGTGCTCCACCCCAGAGAGATTTAGGTCAGCAGTCACTCAGTGAAATTAGCCAGGATGGAGGGTCTGTGCTGTGAGCCCAAGCCAGGGATTTCTTGTGTGGTGACAAGCAGTGGGGTGAGGGGGTGTGACCTGTGCGAGATGGACTGGCCCCCTCTCCTTGGGTTGATTGCAGCTTGTTGAACTATGGATATAGCACTGAGTCTTTGTTCCTTCATTATTCTGAGGGTAACAAGGGCAGTTCCATTATAGAAGCAGTGACAAAGATGCTTTCAATTTCCCCCAGAGGCTACATCCAGGGAGTTGCCAAGTTGCTATTGACTGGATAGCTCTGGGGAGAGGTGGCTGGAGGGCCAGGTATGAAGAACCTGCCCAGTGAGGAGACATGGGAACAGGCACCCATGTAATAGTCTGGCCACTTTTCCAAAGGGCTGCTGCGGTATGTTATGGGCTTGCTCCAGCCCCTAGTCACTTTAAATTTTCTAGTACCTGGAGGCATCACTAGTGAAGCCTGCAAAACAACAAAGATGGCAGCCTGGCCCTTCCCCTGGGAGCTCCATCCCAGGGAAGTATGGACCTGCTGCTGTCCCTAATGTACCTGTAAGGCATGGCTGGAAATCACAGTGGGGAGGTTCTGCCCAGTGAGGAGGAATGGGATTGGGGACCCAATTAAAAAAGTAGTCTGGCCACGTTTTTGTAGAGCAACTGTGCTGTGCTGGGGGTCTGCTTCTGCACCTGGTCACTTCAGACACTCCAAAACCCAATGGCATCAGCATAGTTAAGTCACTCAAACAGCAAAGATGGCAGCAAGCCCCTCTCCTGGGAGCTCTGTACCAAGGAAGTTTACAATCTCTATGACTGGAGTGGACTGGCAGGGGTGGAGGTCCTGCCCAGTGAGGAGGAATGGGATTGGTGACTCACTTTACAAAGCAGTATGGCTACATCTTCCCAGGGTAGCTGTGCTGTGCTCAGGGACTGCCTCCACCCCCAGTCAGCTCAGATTCTTCAAAGCCCAAACACTGAAAAGGCTAAGTTGCCCAAATAGCAAAGATGGTGGCCTGCCCCTCACTCCAGGAGCTCCATCCAGGGAGGTGCAACATTATTACCATTGGCTGGCTGAAATTCCATGCTAGTGGGTCTTATCCTGTGAGATGTTGTGGAAGTGGGGCCTACAGGTTATCACTGCTCAGCTCCCTAGATTCAGCCTCTTTCCTAGGGGTACGTACAAGAGTCTAATATCCTACTTTGCCAGAGTTGCAGCTATGCTTGCTGGGAATCTCAGAGAGCTTCAGTATCTTCAGTATCTAAGGCTCCTGGGTTTCTGTGCATGTCTGAGCGGCTGCTCTGACAAGGCTGTAAGTAGCCTTGTCTGTCAGACTGCTGGAGTGGGTTCACGAGGCGGTCTCCTGACTCAAGGATTGCAAATATCCATGGGAGAGGCGTGGGTTCCTGGGGTCAAACATTCACTCACCATTGCCTGGCTGGGAGAAGTTCCCTTGGCGACATGTCATTCCCAGGTGAGTCATGATCCTGCCTTGCTTTTCTCCATTCTCCATGGCTTGTTTCCTTTATTAGTCCCACTGTGAGTAGCTGGATGTTTCAGTTGAAGGTGCTGTGTTACTCACCCCTTCCATTCCTCTTGATGAGAGCCATGCATACTGGCTGCTTCTAGTCCTGATAAATTTTTAAAAGGTTCAAGACTGGAGCATACTCTTACAGTATTGTATAGAGCTTACTTTTATATCTTTGCTTAGCACATAGCATTAGATATATTCTAGGTCTCTGAAAAAGCTTTGCTAAGTTCAATCACTACTGGAGTCTAAACTGGACATTTAGAGGACCTGCCTAGCAAAATTAGGTAATTTGGTGAAAATAGAGCCAGTTAAGGATAAATGTGTTTCTCCAAAGCATCACCCTATTAGAAGATGATAATTTACAGCAAAACAAAGGCTAATGATGATTGGTATGTTACATTTAATGTCTTAAATTCTTACCACAATCCTAACAAGTCTGATATCACTACCATATACAAGAGTAAAGAAAAAATGCTTAGTCATTAAAAAAAAAAAGTAGAAAGTGGGCAAATTTGAAAGTGGGATTTTAGCCCAAACTTGCCTGTCTCCAGAGTCTGTATTCTTTTACTCTGTGTTTTTATAGTCTTATTAATTGGGAGACTAAATAAATCTGAAGAAACTTAAACCTAGTATACATTGGATATATTTGTTATTTGCAGTTAGTTTTATATTTTATTTCTATGGGAAACAGACAATAACAACACAGGGTAGGTAGTTATTTAATTACTTGATCTAAAAGGATCTTCAAAATTATAATTCATTTCCTCATTTGGTGAGAATACTGAGGTAGATTTATAGAAGTGAATTAAAATTCTTTTGCTTAATGCATGAGAGAGCTAATGTTTTAGTCCAGTCTTCTGGCTCCAAGTTCAATATTTTTCCTAGATGCTAGATAATTTGGAAATAGAATATTTAAAAATTATCCTCATATGAATGAAATTAATTTTTGTCACTTTGGGTCTTCACATTGAAGTACCCTCTATTTGCATGTTCAGTAATTGTTATACATAAATTGACTTCTGATGATTTAAAGAATTTTATCTTAAACAGGACTACATTTTTCTTTTGCTTGAATTTGCAATTTTATCTATGAAATATAGCAAATATACAGAAACGTATAGAAAAATTATAAGCAATTTCTGTGTACTTACCACAGAGAATAAATAAATACTAATATATCTGTGCTGATTCTTTCTGGTAAGACTGAGTAAACTGTCACAGAATTAAAACCACACCTTAGCAGTTTAACTTTGTTTCCTACCCAACTGGGATCACTATCCTAAAACTTATATAACAATTCAAATTCATACCACGTCATGCAATTTATAGTGACGTTTAGGTCAATGACAGACTGCAAGTATGATGGTGGTCCCATAAGATTATAATGCAGCTGAAAAATTCCTATCACCTAGTGATGTTTTAGCCGTAGTCATTGTAATGTCTCAGAACAATTCATTACTCACATCTTTGTGGTGATGCTATTGTAAACAAACCTACTGTGCTGCCAGTTGTATGAAAGTATAACACATAGTATTATACTTAATACTTAATATAATACATATTTGATAATGATAACATGACTGTATTTACTATACTGTTCTTTCTATCATTATTTTAAAGCATGCTCCTACTTATTTAAAAAATGTTAACTGTAAAATAGCCTCAGGCAGGTCCTATAGGAGGTATTCCAAAAGAAGGCATTGTTATCAGAGACGATAACAGCTCCATGAGTGTTACTTCCCCTGAAGACCTTCCAGGAATACAAGAAGTGGGATGGAAGACAGTGATATTGATTATCTTGATCCTGTGTAGTTTTGGGCTAATTTGTGTACTTGTATCTTAGTTTTTGACAAAAAATGTTCAAAAAATGTTAAAAATAGAGAAAACTTGGCCAGGCTCAGTGACTCATGCCTACAATCCTAATGTTTTGAGAGTCTGAATCTGAATGATTATTTGAGGCCAAGAGTTCAAGACTAGCCTACACAATATAGGAGACCTCCATCTCTACAAAATAAATATTTGAAAAATTTGCCAGGCATAGTGGCATGCACCTGTAGTCCTATTTACTCAGGAGGATGAGACAGCAGGATCTTGCAGTGTTTTGTGATCACACCACTGCATTCTATCCTGGCAATAGAGCAAGTCCCTGTCTTAAAAAATATATATATATATAAAAGGAAATATTTTTGTACAGCTGGACAATGTGTTTATGTTTTAAGATAAGCTTTATTACAAGAGTCAGAAATTAAAAAGTAGAAAATTGATAAAGTCAAAAGTTACAGTAAACTAAGGTTAATTTATCATTAAAGAAAGAAAAATTTTTTTTACAAATTCAGTGTAGCCTAAGTGTACATTGATTATAAAGTCTACAGCACATTTGCTAATACAGTATACTCAAAAATATTCTTGCTTCTCCATGTGATTTACTTCAATCAACTACAAATTACAAAAATCACTTATTTTCTAGAAATGCGTCTTTCTCTATAGGTAATTTTATGTATGTTGAGCACCTTAGACTTCTGTGAGATCACGTCCACAGTCTTTCTAATTACCTGCAGTTTCAGTTGAATGATAATTTGAGTGCCATCATCATCCTTTGAGAGGTCTTCTAAAAATGCATGACAGTCACACCCTTG
This sequence comes from Aotus nancymaae, assembly GCF_030222135.1. Taxonomy (NCBI): domain Eukaryota; kingdom Metazoa; phylum Chordata; class Mammalia; order Primates; family Aotidae; genus Aotus; species Aotus nancymaae. Next base: position 57,586,463 of record NW_026988425.1, on the reverse strand, counting down.
ATTTGATCTTCACACTGAGACTGTTTTGTTTTTTTTTTTCTTTTTGGTGATACCCTGGATTTAACCTATTTCCTAAGGTTGTGTTTTAATGGCCACATTTTTTATTGAAAAAAATATAATAATCTTTTTCTAAAATTTTTTGACTTTCTACAGGCTTTCTAAATTACAACCTAAGCTTATTTCTGAACTTATTTCTTTTTTGGGGGGGAGTGGGCAGGAGGATAATCTGTCAAATGAACCTAGTAATTACAAATCTATACTTCCATTATTTTTTTGGAAATCTTCTTCCATAATTCTAGGAGTTCACTAGGTAAAATTATTTGCCTTCTTGACTACCAGAATTAATTACACCAAAATATGCAGCCACTCCACAGCATGAGCCTTATTTTTCTAGCCTCCTTAAAAAAATTTACTCATCTCCACCACTTAGTCCCCAAACAAATTCAACATATTTTAGGTTTTGGTTAGGGCAGCACTACATCTGTAGATACCAGAGCCAGTGTCACAATAATGCTACATAAAATCGTCTCAAAACTCAGTGGCTTAAAATGATTATTTATTCTTACTCACATGTCTGAGGTCAGCTAGGAGCTGGCTGATCTAGGTTGATTTAGGCTGGTCTTGGCTCTAACCTGCAGGTTAAGTACCAGTCTGCTCCTCACTGACATCTCATTTTTATTGGGCTAGTGGGCCAGCTATAGCGGGTTCTTGTTGTGGTGATGGCAGAAGCATAAAAGACATGTTTTGACTCTCTACTTGTTTTTTTTTTTTTTTTTTTTTTTTTTTTTTTTAAAGAAAGAGAGAGAATGGGGAGGAGGAAAAAGGAAGAGAAAGAAAGAGAGAGAATGGGGAGGAGGAAAAAAGAAAAGAAAGAGGGAGAGAGAATGGGAGTATTGCTTTCTTGCCCAGGCTGGAATGCAATTTAATAATGGGTATTGAAAACCTCTTTTATACTGATAATTATACTTAATGATGTAGTCAGGAAGGAATAAGGGAAGAAGATAACAAACAAACAGCCAACCAATATTTCATTTAAACCTATGAAATGCTATGCGATTACTGAGGAGTGATTTACTTCCAATTATATAGTCACTTTTGGAATAGGTGTGAGGTGGTAATGTATGTTTTGTGTATTTGAAGTGGAGAGTTCTATAAATGTTTATTAAGTTTACTTGTTCCGGGTCTGAGTTCAAATCCTGAATATCCTTGTTAATTTTCTATCTCGTTGATCTATAGAATCTTTAGCTATTCTTGTTACATTGATCCTTTTACCATTATGCAATGTCCAAGAGAGATCCAAGATGGCTGATCACTAGCAGCTCGGGCACGTAGCTCCCAGTGAAAGTGCAGAGAACGAGAGGACGCCACACTTTCAGACGAATATTTGTAGCTCACGGACCAGGAGATTCCCAGCGGAGGAGCCCCACGGGTCGCCAGTGCGACTCTTGTGGCCGGCGCGGCGGTTTTGCTGGCACCTTAAAGCGGCAGTTCTTGGTGCAGAGTCCGGAGATTCCTGGGCAGAAAGGCACCATCAATCTTAACACCGCTGTTTTGGCCGGCGCAGTGGATTGCTCAGTTTTCGGCGCTGGGAATCAAAAAGTTGGACGTCCGCTCAGAGACCTAGTTAGAAAGTTGGTAATTACAAAGACGACAGATGGATAAATATATAATCAAGGGAAGAAAGCAGCCTAAAAAGGCAGAGAACACTCAAAATCAGAATGCCTCTCCCTCTACAGGGGATCGCAATTCCTCATCAGTAACGGAACAAGGCTTAATGGAGAACGAGTGTGTTCCAGTAACAGAAGCAGGTTTCAAAACGTGGGTGATGAGAAACTTCTGTGAATTAAAAGAACTTGTTCTAACGCAATGCAAAGAAACTAAGAACCTTAAAAAAAGGTTTGACGAAATGCTAACGAGAATGGACAATTTAGAGAGGAATATAAGTGAATTGATGGAGCTGAAAAGCACCACACGAGAACTTCGCGAAGCATGCACAAGCTTAAACAGTCGAATTGATCAAGCAGAAGAAAGGATATCAGAAGTCGAGGACCAGCTCAGTGAAATGAAACGAGAAGACAAGATTGGAGAAAAAAGGATAAAAAGGAATGAGCAAAGTCTCCAGGAAATATGGGACTATGTGAAAAGACCTAATCTACGTTTGATAGGTGTACTTGACTCTCTACTTGTATCACACCTATTAGCATTCATTGGACACAGCAAGTCACAGGGCTAAGCCCAAAGTCAAAAAATAAGAAATTACACTCCATCACTAGTGACAGGCTCTCCAGATTCCACAGGACTTGAATGGATCTGAGGGGTGAGAGTGGGTGGAAGAACAAAATGTTGGAGCCAGTAATTCAAAATTCACAGTAACCGAATGCAGCAGAAAGCAAAATCAGGTCACACATTAAAAACAGACCAGCAAAAGTATTCTAGTGTTTTCAAATCCCAAGTTCATGATTAGGGTACAGCCGGGTAAAAGAAGTTAATGTCTAGGTGAACATGAGTCATAGCAGAACTTAGGACAACTGAATTGCTCTCTTTCAAGCCAAGTCCTATGTGTAAAACGTCAGATTGCATATAGAGTCATCAGGAAAGGGATGCTAACTACCTCATTTGGGCCAGGTTTACCTCTGAATCTCAATACAATGACAAATGTTGAGAGGAGCATCTATGTTAGAATCAGGCATTGATGCTGTCCCGTTATCACTTACAATGTTTCTGGCATAAACAATTTGCTTTGTAAAGGAGTTTCACATTGTATATTAAAGTTTTTTTTTAGGAAAATTATAATTTTATTTCTACTAAAGATTAAAGATATATATTTTAAACTCTGGGAAACCAACATTTTTTTCAGTGAGGCACAAATGAAAAGCAAATAGTGAAGATAAGATAGAATAAAAATATTCAACTAATTTCAAAAAAGAATAAGAAAAATATTAAAGAAAAAATTGAATAAATAGAAAATATCTGACAAGATGGTACATTTTAAGCAAAGCATTAATAATTACACCAAGAAAAAAGTCTAAATATACTTATTAAAAGATAGTTTTTCATACTGGATTTAAAAAACAAAGCCCTAATTATGTACTTTATGAGAAATTTACTTTAAATATCAAAATATGTATGTGGTAATAGTAGAAGGATTTTAAAATGCTATAAAATATAAACACTAACCCAACACATATGAAAACAGCTTTAATTATCAAAGTGGACTTCAAAACAATATTATCTGAGTCCGAGAAATACTACATAGAAAGAGACGACATTTATCAAGAAGTCCTGACATTTTTAAATGTGCATTGACTTTACATCACAGCATCAAAACATATGAGGCAAAAACTAATAAAACTTATATAAAACATTTATAATTTTAGATAACATTTCTCTGGTTATTGATAAACAGACAGAAAATCAGTGAGCATATGGAGAACTTAAATTCTATCAAGAAACACAACCTACTTAATATTTATATACCATTCACCAATCAAGGGAATATACAGTCTTTCCAGGAAGAATGAAATAGTCACCAAACTAAACCATATCTGGCCCATACAACAAAATTTAACAAATTGAAAAGAATTAATGATGCAAAGTATGTTCTCAGCCAATGAAGATGTTAAATCAAAAGCCAATACCAAAATAATATTTGGAAAACCCTCACATAGTCGAAAATCAAACAGTAATTTTAAATAATTTATAGGAAGAAATAAAAAGCACAAGAAAATAGAATTAATATATATAATATATATTACACATATATATCTATATTTTTAGATAGAGTATATTTATACACACATATAATTATATATAATATATATTACACATATATCTATATTTTATATCTATATATCTATATATCTATATATCTATATATATATATAGATATATTTACATAGAGTCTCACTCTATCACCAGACTGGAATGCAGTCGGACAATCTCAGCTCACTGCAGCCTCCACCTCCCAGACTCAAGCAATCCTTCCACCTCATCTTCCCAAGTAGCCAGGACTACTGGCATGCCCCACCATACACAGATAATTTTTATATTTTTATTAGGGGTTGGGTTATCCCATGTTGGCCAGGCTTCTCTCGAACTCCTGAGCTCAGGCAATCTGCCCGCCTTGGCCTCCCAAAGTGCTGGGATTATAAGTGGGAGCCACCATGCCTGGCACAAAAATAGATTTTTTAAATTTAATAAAATTAGAATACACATTAGAATTTATGGGGTGCAGCTAAAATAGTGTTGACAAACACATAGAACTCACACATATTGCAAATGGGAATGCAAATAGTATGGTCATTTTGGTAAACAGTTGGGTAGTTTCCTATAAAGTTAAACATAAACTTACTATGAGACCCAGCAGTCACATTCCCAGTTATTTACCCAAGAGAAACAAAAATGCTGCCATATAATAATGTACCTAAGTTTGTCTTAAAAACTGTTAATGAGATTCTTTAATGTCTAATTGCTACCATGGGTTTTTAGTGAGAGCTGTTTAAATAATTAAAGTAAAGTATGTTTAGGAATTAGAATTTGGGACTCAGATCATTCATATCTCTGTATTTGGAGCATATCTGAAATTATTTGCTAAAAATAATACTGTTCTGACCATGAAACCTTTCTCCCAACAGAGATATGATGGCTTTCTATTAAACCATCACTTAGTTTTGTAGATATTAATTTTATCCACATTTTGACCAATCCTTAAAGTGTATAGAATTTTGCCTAACTGTTAATATTAACACTGTGCCACATTATTTCAAGGAGAACATACAATTTTCTATGGCTCTAGAGAGAAAAATAATGTTAATAAAAACAGTTCTTAAAAGTATACCATTCAAAACTTTGTAATTTGAGACAACTATTAGAGAAGAGTTCCACAGAAATTAGATTTACCATTTATTTTTAACATGGTGTGATTGAAACTTCATGAGACTCATTTTTATCAAGTGTCAGCTCTAAATATGGGGAAGTATACTTAAATATGTGTATAAATTCTAATATGTCCTAAATACCACCTTTCTACATACATGTGGTAGACAAACCATCAAGTTTGATAATACATGGTTTTGGACTAGGTTAGATTTTTTTCACTCATCATCTAGAATGAGGTCTACTTTTGAACATCCCTCTCTTATGTCGCCTCTATGTTAACATTAGGATTAACTTTTTGAAAATAAAAATTTAGTCTTATAATGGAAAACTCTCCTTTTAAATAACAAATATTTGTTCAGTGATTCCTATTCATATACTAAAGAAAATTTAGGTGAGCCAAATTCAACTGCTAAAAATAGTCTGTATTTTCAGATTCTTAGAAAGTGCTATGACGTAATTCCTTATATTGATGTTTTGAATCAATAAATCTTGACCTCCTTCTAAAATTGGTATTGAATTATTATAAAATATGTGAAATGAGTATCTACTGAATACTTAGTCCTTGGTTTTTCTCACTAGCAATAAAGTTGTTGAACATTATGTAACCAAAACCAGAATTCCTTCTCTATTTATAGTTATACATGTAATCCATTAAGAAAAAAATATTGTCTTCTTTTATAATTTATGAACACATAAAGATCAGAGACCCTTTGTGAAATAAGCCATTTCCAAAAATTTATGCATTGATATAATCTTGCCCTACAACTGTTTACAAGTCGTTTATTCAGGCTGAAATTAATTATGTATGCTGATATCATACTCCATGATTGCACAAGGACCCTGATAAGTGCAAATGCAGTAAAATGTTAAATAAATAATGTTCCCTCCTTCAAAATATACTGATTTTGGAATGCAGTTCACTGATATCTACAAATATAGTCTATGTACTAGTTACCAAAAGTGATGGTATAATGATGACATTTTTTAAATGACACTGCAGATATGAATCATTACATGTATCATAAATAATAACATAATATAGATATTTCTGGCAGCTCTCTTTTCTGGGTTCCAGTTGAACTCAGGGAAGGAAATGTAAAGTTTATTATATTTAATCTTAAGTTAATCATAAGATAACCCATAGAAATGTATTTGCCAAGCAATAAACCATTACTGTAATGACTAAATATTGAATGTTTAAATGTTTAATGAGATGAATCTTGCTGATGTTATTTTAATTTATATAAAGTGTCATATCCAATGCATGGTGAAAATAATATTTTCTTTCTTATGAAGCATATACTCTGATAGCACTTTGGGGCTGAGCAAGGTTTTGAAATTTTTAAATGAATGCCTCACCAAACAGAACTTCTTTTTCCTAAAAAGCCTTGGTAGAAAACAATGATAACCTCACCATTTGATAACTCCGCTTATGCCTAGCATATAGTATGCGTCTACATGAAGGGACATATGGATACTAGACACATTGGCAAATACTCCCATGTCTCTGGTCTCAATTCTAGGTATATGCTGGAGAGCAGGAGCAGAAGATGGCAACCAGAACACCAGAAACTGATGTAAGTAACCACTGCATATAGAAGTAAGAAATGTCCTTTGAATGTTCATCCAAAGCAGGATATTCAGACTATTCACGTTCACTTTGGATATCAAAGCAGGACAGGGAACAAGGGGTGAAGAAAGGTTATACACTGAGAGTTTCAGCATATATAAATGAGAAAAGAAGTAAGCTCTAGCCAATAGAATTGCATCAAACCTAAAGGTGCCAACATTTTTCATAAAATTACACTCGCAAATTCACTGTCTGATTAGCAGGAAAAGAAATGTATATGTACTGGTTATTTCTGAGGATAACATTTACATTTTAGAAAGTGGAATGTGAATTAAAACTAAAAATCTACCAAAACAATTTTTAAAACTCTTTAGAATGTATAGTTTTCTGTACACTTGACAATTCCTTAAGAGTTGTCTTGGATTACTAATCAGATATAGAAGAAAGTCATTGGTTTTTATATTGAAATTATAGTAAAAACTAGAATATGAAATATGAAAGAACAAAAATACATATTTTGCAATTCACAATCATATATTTTTATTCTGAATAGATTTTAGTGACTTGAAAAATAGCAAATACATAAATATTTAAGTAATAATTCTTCAGAGGATTTCACCACCACCTTCATATAGATTCACAATTGGGACAAGTCAGCAGGTCGTTCATCAGCAGGTGATATTTCAAGGTTTAGCTGTGTCTCAAAATCATTACCTGCTCTGCATACTGTCTAGGTAAAATTATTCCTCTCATTTTCCATTGCTTTTTCAAAGTAGCAGGAAAAGCTGAATAGAAATTTAATTTGTCTTTTGTGTTTAATTGACTTTCATGAGATCTCCAGATTTCCTCAGTCAGAGCTGTATATTATACAGTCAGAGCTGTATCATAATGGAAATTTTTGTTTTAAAAATTATCAAAATACATAAAAATAATTCTAATTTTGAGTGAGTTTTTTTGGAATATTTAAATTCACTATAAAACATCTTTTGTTAGATAGACTTTATCTGACCAATTGCTATATTTTTTTCTACTGAAAAACAATATTTTCATATTTGGCTCTTACCCTTTTGTCCTTTAAAAATATGAGGGCCACTAGATGAGCATTTTTTAATGCTTCCCCATGGATAGCTGTGTTCATGTTCCTACTCAGAACATAATTCAGATGTCCTTCATCCACAACTTAACACATTTCACCTATTCTAGAAAAGGAGTTTGGCACCTTCATACTTCTGGGAAATTTTCTTAATTCAAGAAGAAATCCAGATGGCTTTTGTGAGGGTAAAATAACAATGGCTACATGTTTAAGTTTCTTGGCCAGAGATTATACAAAATAATAAATATTTTTTAAAATTGGATAATAAAAGCATGGGGAGCTGGATAAAAACTGCACACATACGTGGAGACATGCACAAGAATAGTTAATACTAGAGTTTCCTTTAGGGATTGCTCTTTGATCAGGGAAACACAGTAATTTTGGGGGTCTAGAAGGTTTAGTTCTTAGGAATGGAGTGCTTAGAAACAAGGAAAAAGGTACAACCAAATTTCTCTTTATTTGAAATTTAAAGAATTTTGGAGACAGAAGAAAAGCAGGAATGACTGAACTGAACTGTTAAGTGATAAGAAGCTAGCGATATACCATAGACCTTAGGCCCATTAATAAACCACAGAAACATTTGGCCAGGGAAAACTTTTTAGGAACTTGGTAGTCAAAGTAATTCAATATCAGAAACTTTAACTTGTAAATCAATTACTGGTATACTTATATGTCTTTTTTCTATTCAAAATTTAAGCAAAGAGTGATACATTACTAATAATAATTACTTTTTTGAGCATAGACTATGAACCACATGTTAGACTAGGCACTTTATTGTCTTATTTGTTAATACAAAGCCTCATTAATCAGTTTACTCATTATTCCTTTTTTAGACAAAGAGATTAAGTTAAGGCTCGGTGGTGGTCCTGCAGAGAATAAAGGGACAGGAAATAAAATAATATGAATTTCTCCAAAGTCACCCCTCTCTAGTCATTAATGCAGAGGTATCAGCATAGTGGGAGGCAGATCGTGATGCAGAAATCCCAGATTGTTATCAGGCATCAGAAACATAGATGAAGTGTGGTACTGACTCAAGAATGATCATAAAATATCCTTATTTTCCCACCAAAAACCTAGAAAGAGATGATTCTTAAAAAGTGAAAGTGGAAATGGACAATATCTGAGATAAACTGTAATACTGTTTTAAATGTAAAATAGTAAGTTCTAACTAACAGGAATTCACAGGGATTAAGTTCATTCTTTTTAAAAATATATCACATTTTCTACTGATTTCTAAAGCGATGATTTGGACAGTGCATTAAAAATAGTGTGGAAGTGACCAAGGTAATTGCCCTCTGTCCCCTTTGAGGGCAATTAGGATATTTTTCAGTGATAGAAGCTGAAGCTGAAAATGGCATGCACCAAGAATGACATTGTTTTGTTGTCTTTGTTGTTTATTGTTATTGCTATTGCTAAACTTTCTGCTGTGTGTTTCTATTAATAAATAAACCAGGGTTCAAATTATACTACTGACATTTCAGTTGGCTAACTTTGGGCAAGATTTTTCATAAGGTTGTACTTAAAGCATGTCATTTGTAAAGTATGGTTCAGGACTCTGATGGGAATTGAAAAAATAGAATGTCTGTAAGTAAAGCGCTGAGGGCATTGTAGGCATTCAAGAAATATCAACTCTTTTCTAGCTCCTAGTTTCTATGTTTTCTCATCTGTTACAAAGATTAAATGTGCAAAAGAACCTTTTGTAAAGCACTTCAGTTTAATAAATAATGCTGTGCTTAAGAAATGCCAGTTCACTTTCTCTTTCTCTGTAGCATTAGTAATCTAAATGACCATTCAAGTGACTGAAGCACCAAAGGATGATCCAGATTGATAGTCAGGAGGAGAGTAGCACTAACCTGGAAGAAAAAGCTTAAATTAAACGACTGGTGAATAGTTAGTTTAGGTTCATGGCATTTTTTTTCAAAAGAACAAAAGAATATAGCTAAAGGCAATTATCCTATTATCACTATGCCTCAGCCTTACTAATAACCTACCCAAGGGCAAAAATTGTCAATTCTTATGTACATAATTTTATATTCATTTTTAAGAGTTGATAGCACAATATATATTTATTCTATAACTTGATTTTTTTCAATTAATATATATTAGAAATAATGATATATTTTTAATTATTAATACTGTCTAGTACTACATTGTATGCATGTGTTAATCATCTGTTAACCATGTACTAGAATCTGTTAATTATTCACCTGATAATAAAATTTCTAAACTTTTTCTCTTACAGAAATTTCTGGTATGCACAAATTTTTGCAACAATGAAATCACATTGGTGTAAAATATATTTGCTGGTTAAAAAGCAGATAAACATTAATATTTTCAATAGATGTTGAAAATTGTATCCATACAAATTCTACCATTTTATTTTTCAACAGCAATTTTGAGAGGAAAGTTCTTCCAATCCTTACCAAAGCATATCAAAGTCCTTTTACCTTCACCAATCTTTTAAAATTTGTGGTTCTATTATGAGCAAAGGGGATTGGGCTTTTTTCTCATAGGTTTGAGACTCATTGTTAGTATTTCCTTTCCTGTGAACTTTCTGTTTATTTCACTTACATATTGAGTTGTTGGCCATTTTATCATTGACATGTTGAGATTGTTGATATTAAGAAAAATGACCCGTTGGTCTATATTATGATTGATAAATAATTTTCTTGGATTGTTATTTATAATTTTGACATCGTCTTTTCTCCTATATTGTCAGTATTTTCTCCTATGAATTTTTATTTTTGTATCATATTAGGAAAGCAGCCACACTCTGCAATTGTAAAAATAAAATTCTTATGTGTTTTCTTCCGGTCAAACAGGCACACCATGCTGGGAGGCTAGAAAGTGCAGTCTTCATTCTGGGTGACCTAAAATTTGGCAATTTTTTTTGAAGGAAGAAGAAAATGGCCAGCCAGCATCAAATGAGTGTGTGTGTGTGTGTGTGTGTGTGTGTGTGTGTGTGTGTAGCATAAATGTATATAGCGTAGACATATATAAGCATGTATATGTATGTATGAGTTATTAAGCTTCACAAATATAACATGTTATTTATTATCTCTATTGAAAAAAAAGAGCTTCAGATAACATCATTTAGGATTCTAGAATCTTTCTTATTATTAGTGGTCAGGCAAGATTGAGGTGGGTTTGCTTGCAATAGGAGAGGGAATAAAGGGATGTGTAAATGACTTAATTTTCCACCTCCTTATGGGTTTAGAATTTCCTTCCACAAAGAGGTTAAGGGTTTCCCTCAAAGATTGATGCCTATGAGAAACACCACTGAATGGGATCATCTGATTCCCAAACTTTAAACCGTAAGGAGTAGTTATGACTGGGGCAATGCATAGTGGAAAACACAATATAAAAGTATGAGCTGAGGGAGTGCTTATTTGGGAAGAACTTCCAGGCAAGTGCTGATGATGTGAGGCAAAGCAATAATTTAAATCTCGTAATCTGGGAAATAGCATGTCTAACTCCGCTATTTTGAATGGGATATTAAAATTTAAGCCCAAAACCAAACTAGCTCCTTTCCCCCTCAGAACTTATTGTGGTTTATGTTTCTGTCACTTGAAAGAAAATAATTTCTCCCTAGATTTGCAAAACTCTTTTTTTATAAGCATTTTAGTGAAATAAAGTAGAGGCTTGCTGACATGCTTTTACTCCTTGTGAGATCCCGAGGAAGTTGGAGACTGAGGAGAAAGGAAAGGAAAGATACAAAACTAAACTACTGTGTGAATGGTTGGCACTAAAGTCCCATTAATATTTTCTCTCTGACATTCCTCTAACTCTAATGGCCTTAGAATATACCTGATGTTAAAAAGACGAAGAAAAATCTCTAACAGCATCAGTAATCTGAAAGTGCCTAAGGTCATTCTTTTACAGTTTGTGTCAGGAATTCATTGGCTGAAATAACATGTTGCTGCATTGGGAAGATGCAGCTAATGTTAAAAAAAAACCTGGGATATTAGCCATAGCTCTAAACCATTTAATTCTACCGTGTGCATGTGTGTTTTATTTTCAAAATATCCTGAAGGATGGCACGACTCTAGGAGAGAGATGCTCTACATCATTGTTACCGAAAGAGATAGCCTGACCCTGTGTCCATTTTCTGTCCTACTGGGTCACTTTCTTAGTGTGGCAGTCCTCTTTTGCTTTGACTGTTTTCAGAGTTCTCATGATCAGGATTCTAGGTTGCCTTCACATCAGTTTCCAGGGCCATGCTCTCTTTACTTCTGCCCCCACGTCCCCCTGCCAATTTGTAATGCTTACGTAATGAAATTCTAGTTTTCAAAAGTGTTTTACAAAGAACATTTGGGATAGACTGGTTGGCTCCCTGGTATGGGTGATTTCTTTCAGGTTGTTTAATGGAGTGGTATAAAGTTAGGAAGAAGACAAATATTGACTCCCTTTGTACACAACAACAGCCTGCATATTTGTGACTAAAGCCAGAATGTCCATTTGCAAACTCCCATATAATGGGTTATGGCACTGAATAGATGAAAAAGAGGTAGAGTGGAACCATGAGCCCAGAATCCTTTCCAGAGACTGTTGGCATGTCTGTTGTGCTCAACAGGATGTGAAATTAGGACTCCACAAGCCACCCTAGGGAGAAAGTCATCTACATTCATGTTTTTTTTTTTTTTTTTTTTTTTTTTGAGATGGAGTTTTCCTTTTTTGCCCAGGCAGGAGTGCAGTGATAAGATCTCAGCTCACTGCAACCTCCACTTCCTGGGTTCAAGCAATTCTCTTCCCTCAGCCTCTGCAGTAGCCAGGATTACAGGCCTGTGCCCTCAGGCTCAGCCAATTTTCATATTTTTAGCAGAGATGGGGTTTGGCTATGTTGGCAAGGTCGGTCTTGAACTCCTGACCTCAGTTGATCCTCCCGCATTAGCCTCCCAGCAAGTGCTGGGAATACAGACATAAGCCACTGTGCCCAGACTATATATTTTTTCTATAATGTTTTTCTAACCAATCTCCTGCAGTCTAGCTTTTATTCCCACTGCACAACTGAAAATGCTCTCTGAATCTAAAATATAACCAGTGACTTCTCTCCTATTCCATATCTTTCCTGACATTTCTATAGCCCTTGAACCTATTGCTGATTACCTTGTCTATTTCACCATCTAAAAGAGAATCTGACTACTACAATAATCTGCATGATGTTAAATTGGAAACCGTGACTGGTTACTGTGTGTTTACATGAAGATACTATAGGTAAGACAATCCAAAATAAGGTAACTGAGCAAGATACACATTTTCAAAAATAATTTAAAAACAAAATAAATAACTTTAAAATGTCTTCATTAAGAGTTTCAATGATTCCAGTTGCTGAATATTATAAAAAGATTTGAGAAATGTAATTGTGGGGAGAGATGTTTGTATTTTTTTTAGTTCAGTCTGCTATATGGGTGAACAGAATTTAGCAGAAAAGGGTTAAAGAATCACGTAATTTCCAGAGGCTGAGAATAGACACTAGAGATGAGAAATCCCCAGTAAAGAAAATTATCCCAGGATGACAGCCAGCTAGAAAATAAGGATCTCACTCCTATAGCCTTAAGGAATGCACTTCTGCTAACAACTTGAACAATCTTCTAAGCAGATTTTTCCCTAGAGCATCCGGATAAGAGACTAGCCTGGCTAACACCTTGAGGTTGGCATTGTGACATCCTAAGCAAAGAATCCAATTAAACCTTGCCCAGATTTCTAATCTACAGAACTGTGTACTCACAAATAGGTGTTATTTCAATTTGCTAATTTTGTGGTAATTTTTTTACACAGTAATAGAAAACTAATACACTTTCCCTGCAAACATTGATTATAAATTTTTTAAAAGAGAGACTGTATTGTTCACGGTCATAATCCCAGAACCCATGGGTAGTGCTTGACAAAATGAATACTTATTGAAAACATGAATTAATGAATGAACTTCATAGACTTGCTGTGGAATTAAGAGATGGTATGAAGTTTGTAACTACAAAGCACATAAATGTGAGATTACTTCCTCTAGTTCAAAGATAACACCTAGCTGTGTCCTGGTACTCTATAGCCTGACTTTGACCTGACTCAATGAAAAGGAAGCCATGATATGTATGGATTCTAAAAAATTTGAATTATTTCATATTTATAACCTGTATATTCCCTACTTACATCTTTATAGAGAATTTTGCATATTATGAATGCATACGATTAACCTAGTGAAGCAATCTGAATGTTAGTTCATTCCCCATTATATGAGGACTGTGTGTTAAATAGTAAAATTATCTGTTTTAACAAAGAAAAGGTAAGGTATACAGAAAATACTGCTTTTGCTTATATTTGAACTATAGATACCTCATAAATTATGGTAGAGTAAAAATGTAATGGAATTATTTTCTAATAATTTCCAAAGGCAAAGAAATATGTTTAAAACAGGATTGCATCTGGAACATTCTGCCACTAGAAATAATTTACTCAAAGACTAAAGGAGGATTGAAATGAATTTAGAAAGCCGGTCTATGTTTTGAGATCACTTTTAAAAGTAGGCTTTGGTCATGTAGTCTGAATTAGAACACTAGTAATATGAAAGGGATAAAATGAAGAAAGATACATAGATTGAAACAAGAAAATGAGAGGTATTCAAACAGAAGATTTCTTAGGATATTAGAGAACCCACAGTTCGGTGTTAAAGAAGATATACATACACACATCCACATACATCTTATTGTTCACAATGATCATACCAGAAAAGAGGGCAACAATTTAGTTTTGCCTGGTTCAGAAATGGCAAATAAGAACAAAAGGAACTTAACTGAGAAGAAGAAGAAAAACTAAGAAAGCAAACTGGAATAACTCCCAAACTAAGCAAACTACTGAGAGAAATCTTCAAGAGTTAAGAAAAGGGGTCACTCACAAAAGTAATCTACACAAAAATTATTGAAGACATTGAACACTCATAGATTGGTATATGGAAAAGAGGAAAGCTCAGAAGTGGACTGATAATATTATACTTCTGGCATAATGAACTGAATTTTAAGGCTATGTAGTTACTATACATTAAGATGCTTTTATGGCACATGTTCAGAGAGACTAAGAAACATTTAGAGGTGGATCCCTACAAAAGATACAGTGCTGAGGTACCAAAGGAATGTCAGGTAAGAGGATTAATCAAGGTCAGGCATATATTACATCTTAGACTTATGCAAGGGTGCCTTCTAGGTTGATTATCTCAGAGTGGTGAAGGCACGAACATTTGTTTGAACAGTGACTCGCTATTGGATATGGAACTTAACAGAATCTGGACAAGTTTTTTAGAAATATATATGTTAAGGTCCAAAATAGAAAACTAATGTAGACAATATAATCCTTCAAAAATTTTTGTTTTGCATGTTACAGAGAAAGACCTGGAGCAGATTACATTTGTATAACTCAGCTGAGCTTTCTTGAAAGGTATAAGGAAACAACAGAGCAAACTAATCACATGGCCCACAGTTTTAGCAATCTCATGTTACAGAAATAAATTTCTATGTTTGCCATTAAAGTATCTCTAATCACAAGACATCAAAAAAATCAAATTTTTAAGAAAAGGCAATGTTTTGGGAGAGTTGCTTGTTATAGGATAAAATGGTTTTCTCTGGGTATATAAAAGCAAGGACAGGGTTTGGAAGCCTCCGCAGCTGCTCCAGATCAAGATTCACTGAGGCTGATTCTCCAGCGGAGACAAATGCTCTTGCCACAAGGTAGGAACTCAAAATTTCTTGAAATGTTTCGGTGAAGATAATATATCTGTACGAATGCCTAGGCTTTTTTAAACTTAGAATTGTATGGGGGAGGCAGCCAAAAGATTTTTTATGTTATTTCCTAACACATTTACATTTTATATATTTCACAGTAGGACCTATAAATAGTTTACAGTTAATATTAGTAAGAGCACTCATATATACAAAAGCATAAACAAAATTTACTGTCATTCAGATAAAATTTCTATTTTTCCTTATGAGGCAGCCATGTATCCCCGTTAGAAATGCTTCCAGAATGTTTTTCTTAGCTTGGTAATGAATGCTCAGTCTGTGAACTTTCTTGCTGACCCTTCAGTGCAGGTTGGCTTCTGAATGGATAATAATTTTGTAACAAGCATGTAACTAAAATTGTGGAGAATTATTAATCCCTCTGCTTACAGTTAAATATCAACCTTTAATATTAAATACAAAGTAATAATCGCATTGATATAGCTTACAGCCTGAAATGATCTTAAACTTACTACTGGCCATCCCCAGTGCGTTAAAGTAGAATTACTAAAATTTAAGGAATTGCATTGCACCTCAAAGTGTTCCCTATGAAATGCCTGTCTCCAGAAATGGCTTTACAAGGACTCAAATTCAAATGCTTTAAAAATTTCCTTTAGCCTTCACATCTCCTTTGTCTGTGGGAGAGATTCGGGTTTCCCTCCATTTGAGCAAGTAAGCTTAATTTTACTTGAAATGGCCTTTTCCTAAACACAAAATAATTCATACGTTCTTACATGCCTATATCTGAACATCAAACATCCACTCATTCTACTCCTACTGGTTGTTGGCAGCTAGGGAGTTGCTATTTAACCACTTCAAGCTCACTTCACTAAAAACTTAACTTTTCAACTGAATTTTTTAAAAAACTTTTGATTAGATTGACTCCTCAACTAATTCAGTAAGTTGTCAGTGGCAGAACACTTCCACCAAAATAAGGAAAATTCTTTGGAGCTATAGAAACAGAAATAAGTATATGCCAGGAAAATGTGATATGTTTCATAAAATGCCAGACTTTTCTAACTTAATCGAATTAGAAAGACATTTTATCCTTGTTGCAAACTAGCAACCTATCTCTTTTAATTCCAAATATCTGGATTATTCTACAATGAGTATCAGCTCTTAGCAATTAAAACTCAAGCTACCCTCATGAGCCCACGAACTCCAGACCAGGTGCTAACCCTGAAGGCCAACAGGTGCCTCATCTTTACTATGTCTCAACTAGATTTCTTATTTAGTAGCAAAACATGGAAGTGGAGGCCAATTACTGAAAATAGAATTAATCCCTGTATAATTACCTTGCCCTGTAGTTGGTTACTTCTACTCAATAATAACGTAAGACAATCTGATGGGCTTCATCTGTGGGGAAGACTCAGCCATGAGAGAAATGCAAAGATGACTTTCTAAAATTTCCTTTTGTATTTGATTCAACATGCATTCGTGTCGAACTTTACAAGTGTTTATACTATGTAGCCTAAACTCATTGAGCATAATGACTGCAAACGCCACAAATATTAATATAACAAAGGACAAATGGAAAGCTTGATTTATTGTCAAATTGGATAAACAGACCTCATATAATGGGGAATGAACTAACATTCAGATTGCTTCACTAGGTTAATCTTATGTGTTCCTAATATGCAATATTCTCTATTAGGATGTAAGTAGGGAATATACAGGTTATAAATATGAAAGAATTGAAAACTTTTTAGAATCCAATTAGAAAGTCTTTGACAAATATATGAACAAATAATGGAGAATAGTTTGCCAACACTAACTGTAAATTTTAAGATAGATATGCAATTTGCTTCAAAATTCAACTTCTAATCATTATATCAAAGAAATACCTGCACCCCCATGTCTATTGCAGCACTATTCACAATAGCCAAGATATGGAATCAACCTGTGTTCACCAACAAATAGATTTTTAAAATGTGATTTATATACAAAATGGAATCAATTCAGCCATAATATAGAATGAAATCCTGTCATTTGCAGCAATATGGATGGAATTGAAAATCTTTATGTTAAGTGAAATAAGTCATGCACAGAAAGACAGATATTGTATGTTCTTTCTCAGATATGGGAGCTAAAAATTTGATCTCATGGAGGTAAAGAATAGAATGATGGTTACTAGGGGCTGGGAAAGGGAGATGAAGAGAGGTTGGTTAATAGGTACAAATATACAGCTAGATAGAAGAATAAGTTCTACTGTTCAATAGCACAGTAAGATAACTATAGTTAATAATTTGTTGTATACTTCAAAATAGCTAGAAGAGAAGATTTGAAATGTTCCCTACACAAAGAAATGATGTTTCAGGTGACAAATGTCCTAATTACTCTGTTTTGATCATTACATGTTGTATACTTGTATCAAACTATTACATATACCCTATAAATACATATAATTATGTCAGTTACAAATATTAAAAACAAAATTCACCTTCTAAAAATGTATATATTAATAATACATAATAATGATCACAAAGATCTGATTATAAGGATGGCAATTGGATTTTTATTTATAATAGCAAAAATTTGGAAACAACCCAAATGTTCAAAAATAGAAAATTAAGAAAATAAAGCATATTACTTTCATATATGTGAATACTATATAGGTATTAAAATGTGATAATAATAAATGATAGATAGATAGATAGTTGGCTGGGCATGATGGCTCACACCTGTAATCCCAACACTTTGGGCAGCCAAGGTGGGCAGATCACTTGAGGTCAGGAGTTTGAGACCAGACTGGCCAACATGGTGAAAACCCCATCTCTATTAAAAATATGAAAATTATCTGGGAGTGATGGTGGGCACCTGTAGTCCCAGCTACTTGGGAGGCTGAGGTAGGAGAATCACTTGAACCTGGAGGCAGAGGTTGCAGTGAGCTGAGATGGCACCACTACACTAGAGCCTGGGCAAAAAGAGTGAGACTCTATCTCAAAAAAAAAAAAAAAAAAGATAGTTGATTGATAGATAGTAAAATATTTATATTAAGTTATTTCTAAGAAAAACTAACACCTTTTCCTGCTGCTATTATGGGTATATGTACATCACATTTTACAATCAGAGGGAAGGTGAGGAAATTTAAAACCTGAGATAGACCAAAAATATGAACAAAAGCAAATGGAAGAAGTTCATCCTGATTGTTCTAGATCCCAACATAAAAATAACATTAAGCCTTCTTTGTTAATTACTGACTTCCTAATAATTTTGCAAGGCTGATATCTGCACATATATAAAAAATGAAAACCCTTTCAGATGATTATGTGAGAAAATTACTATTTTCTCTAGGAACAAAATTATTATAAAATCTAGGAATTTTTCATAAGACATATTTGTTTTCTGTAAATACCTGTTATTTTTTGTTTGTTGAATAGTCCTTATAATGCCTGAACTCTCTTATAAAGGTTTATGGAATAAATCTTTATTTCAAACTTTATTTACTTCTAAATGCTTTTGTGTCTCAGTCTTTTTTTGATGATTATTCAGTGGTCAAGTTTTGGAGGTAGGAAGTCCTAAAATCAAAGTGTAACCATGGATGCATTTTTTTCTGGACACTATGGGAGAGAATCCCTTTCCTCATCTTTTCAGCTTCTAAAACACGTTTACATTTCTTGGTTCTTCGGCCCGAATCACTCTGACCTCTGTTTCTCATCTTATTGTCTGAATCTGATCTTCCTTATAAGGATTCCTATGATTATATTGTCTCACCCAGATAATTCAGTATATTCTCCTCATCTCAAGTAATGTAACAGAATCCCAATTTTAAAGTCCTTTTCTCATGCAAGGTAACATATTCACAGATTCCAAAGACTAAAATATGAACATTAGGTAATAATTATATTGTGTCTACCACTTCAAGCAATTCCAGCCCTCAGTTTTAGCTGTCTCATCAGCTTAAAATCCTCAAATCTAATAATCCTAATACTTTAAGTTAGATGAATTAGTCTCTGCATATAGTTGATTCTGGGATAGAATTCCTCTTCATCTGGTGCCTGTGAACTAGAAAACAAGTTATCTGGTTTAAAAATATGATAGGACAGGTATGAAAAAACAGTTATAGACATTCCCGTTCAAAGTGTATAAAAATGGAAAGAAAAAAGAAATTATTGCAGTGAGAATACAAAATAGTACAGCCACTTTGGAAGACAAATTTGGTGGTTTCTTACACTTTTATCATAAGGTCCAGCAATTGGGGCCGAAACCTATGTCCCAATTGGATACTGGCGTTTATAGTAGCTTCATTCACGATTTCCAAAACAGGAAGCAACCTAGATGTCCTTTAACAATTAAATGGATAAACTGTGGTATATCCAGACAATGGAATATTACCCAGCACTAAAAATAAATCATCTATCAAGTCATAAAGAAACATGAAGGAAATTTAAATGCATATTGCTAAGTGAAAGAAGCCAGTCTGAAAGGCTACATACTGTATAATTCGAATTAAAAGACATTCTGGAAGAGGCAACAGAATGAAGAAAGTAAAAATCTCGGTAGTTGTCAGGGATTAGGAGGAAGGCAGGAATAAATACCCATAGTTTAGAGAACTTTTAGAGCAGTGAAACTTCTCTGTAAGATACTATAATGGTGGACACATGGCATTGTACATTTGTCCAAACATACAATGTAGAATAGCAAGTGAACTCTAATATAGACTATGAACTGTGTGTGATGATGACATGACAATATAGGTTCATCAGTTTTAGCAAATTGTCCCCACTCTAGCCTGGGATATGGGGGACACTGGAGATGTCAAAAATGTCTGTACCTTCTGCTCAGTATTGCTATGAACCTACAACTGCTCTAAAAAATAAAGTCTTTAAAAAAAAAAAAGAGTCAACGGTCCCAAGCAATTTTGAAGTCTAGCTAGGAAAACAGTATTAGATTTCAAGGTCTGAAAATAATTCTTGTAGTTTTTATCTCCATCCACTGAGCCAAGAACTCTATTCTCTGGACTCAAGTCTTCCTCATCAGAATTATCCTGCTTTATTTGTGAAGTTTAGTACAAATTTAAGCTGAATAGCTCAGTCAGCCTGTTTCCTGCCTGTAGAATTTGGGGACTCTAACAGCTTCTTTAATTTTATTCTTTAAGTCCAAACTGGCAGTTTGCTGTGCTTTAATTCTGAAGAACCTTGTGGGTCACCTATTCCTGTCCTGGGATTCACTACATTAGACAAGAGATTCCACCTTACCCTCCCTCATTCTAGTATACTTCCTGGATAATCCTATATCTATTCCTCATTTCTGCTTAAATGGCCGTTGAGGAGGTCAATGAGTCCCATCCCTCATCCCTTCAAAGATCCATTTGTACAATTGAATACTGTCTTTTTGTGATTTCAAAGGTACTAATAAAAGATTTTCCAGCCACATCTGGGCTTATTTACCAGAGCACACCTTTCCAACAGTGAATCTCCTTATTTTATTGTCTTTTACAATCTGGATAAACTTGAGGATTTTCCCAAACATCAAGTTCTGGTTCGTTTTTGCTTAACAAGTTTTCTATGTGTTTCTTTCCTCTTGCGTTTTACTATAGGCAGCAAGAAAACACCAGGCTTCACTTTCAGTGCCTTGCTCGGAACCAAGCTCATCACTTACAAGTTCCACTTTCTACATAACCACAGGACACAATTCCACTAAACTTTCTGCCACTATATAAGAAAGATTTTCTTTCCTCAAGCTTCTAATAAAATATTCCTTATTTCCTTCTTAAGCCTCCCCAGTGGTACCTGTAAGATTCATATTTCTAAGTCTGTCTTTGATTATTTAAGTATTCTCCATGATAATTATATGTTATCTTTATCACGTTCTTCACATAAATTCTCAGTCCTCACTAGCAGAGTTGTGAACATCCATGTTTCTAACTGTTGATTCAAGGCAATCTAAGTTCTGTCTAACATCTTCTGAAAACTTTTTCTACCTTTTCCCATTGTCCAATTCCAAAGCCACTATACATTTTTAGGTATTTGTCACGACAGCACTTCACATTTAATACAAATAAAGTTTGTATTAGTTGTCTGTTGTTGCCGTAACAAATTCCACAAAATTTGTATCATAAAAATGTGTTACTGTTCATGTTGGAGGTCTCAAGTTCTAAAATCAAGGTGTAAACAGGGTTGTGTTTTTTCTGGAGTCTTACGTGAAAGTTTTTCCTGCCTTTTCCAGCATCTGGAGAATGTTGCCTTCCTTGGCTTGTGGTCCTTTTCTCTCATCACTCTGACCTCTGCTCCCATCATCACATCTCCTTCTCCATCTCTAATCTGTCTGCCTCCCTCTTTTAAAGTCCCATATGATTATATTGAACCCACACAGATAATCTATTATAATCTCCCTGTCTCAAAATTCTTAATCACATCTGCAAAATTACTTTTATTTTGTTAGGTCATATATATATCCACACAGTTTCCAGAAATTAGGACACAAACACCATCAAGAAGTGACTAGTCTGTCTCACAAAGTTTAATCAGAAACATCTTAATTTTTTTCCTATGTCTGTTTTTAAAATATGGTATCAGTCTCAATTTCTTTTTTTTTGGATTTGAACAAACATTTTATTGAAGAAACAGCATTTAATAACATAAATTATAAGATGGATATTTTTAACTCTGTATTTAGTTAAAAAGTAAAAAAAAAAAAACTTTAGTATTTAATAATGTATGAACTGGGTCTTGAAAAAATTAGGAGATTCCAATTAAGAAGAGAATGAAAAAGTATGAAGACATGACTCGGTTTTTCTTTCTCTGTTTTTCTTTTTTTTTTATTTTTATTTAATGAATACCTTACATGTGTTTCTCTCTTCATATTATTTTATGAAAACTTTTTTTGTTACTTTAGTTCAGTTGCTATTACTTCTATGTTGATAACATTTATATTATACCTCTGACCCCAAGCTCTAGTTTTATATTTCCAGCTCTTGAGTAGATTTCCACTTGAAAGTCTCATTGTCACCTGAGAATAAAATCATCAAAAACCTGACATTTTGTTTCGTAAGATCTTCTATTCAGTTTCCAGATCTCTTCATTATAACACTATTTTCTCAGTTGCAGAACTGAAAAGTTAGCATTCTATTTGAAATCTCTCTCTAGTGATCCACCCTTAGCCAGTTAAACAATAAGCCTTCTCAATGAATTCTTTGAAATGCTGCTGCTGATCATTTCTTCAACTTCCTAAAATGCACCTTTCTGGTCACTACCACGAATCAGACCAATTTTATTTTTTGTAATTAATTGAGTATTTAAAACTCCAAGCCACTCTAATTGAGAACTTAAAATCTTATATCCAAGTTAAAGGTTCTGTACTCTTCAAACGAGGGTCTACCCTACAGCTTGAAACCCACAGTTGGGAAAGAGAAATGTAGTCTGCCATTTACTATACTCATTTCACCTCCTCCTCTCTGAATCCCTTGGCTCTTTTAGAATCAGTGTGTAAACTGGGTGTGGGAGAGTGCTTAAGGAAAAAAGTTATAAATCTGTTTGGTAGCTGGTGTTGTCTGTAGGTTTTCTTGGTTCATACAGGTAATTCACCAAATGTTCCAATACGGCAATGACTCTTTTGTTAGAAGCATTTGCAAGGCCTCTCAAGATCCTATGGGGACCTTTCCCCACACTGTTTCCTGACTCAACTGATGCCCTGTCTGCTTGATTTCCTTTCTCATCCTTCGGCACTGGACACCAGGCAGGACTAGTTGCTTATTATTAGGTTCACCTCAACTCAGTAGACTTTCCTTGCATTCAACCCATTTAAAATTTTTGGTCTAATTAATTTTATTATTCATTGTTTCCACAAGGACTTCTGTACTCTTGCTCTCAATTGGTGAGTGTGAAGCTTGCACAATTTCTTTTTGCTCTTTCAAACAGTTTTTTCTTTTTGCTCTTTCAAACAGTTTTTTTCTTTTTGCTCTTTCAAACAGTTTTTTTGTTGTTCTTACAAGCCTCCTCTCTTTTTATTTTTATGAGCAAGAAAGATGTATCAGATTCTAAGGTGCTGAACTTGCTCCAACTCAAATAACTACCTTGGGATATGTTAATGTATTTTAAGGATTCTTCGGTAACAATATAATGTGGGCCTATAAGCTTCTGCCAATCAGCAATACTCAGCAGGAATTGAATGCTAATCTTTATTCTTATGGGCATTCTAATCTCTAGGAATGGTTATCTTGGAGGCGATTCAGAACACCGCTGCTTTATCAATCCCTCTAAACCAACACTATCCAGTGTAATAGTCCAAAAATTAAATTTTGCCTGCTTTTTTTGTGTCCAATATTTCTCTTTTATCTCTTCTGACATATGTTCATCTTCACTCTCCAAATTTCATCCATCTTTTCTGAAAAATCATTCTTTTTTATATTTTAGGAGATGATATGATATATGAAACTACTGATGAATATTTATAATTCCTCAAAATAAGTTTGATATCCTGAGTTTTTGAAAACATACATTTTATATCAAAGTACTACTTTATCTTCTTGGATAGATCTAAATAAATAGTTCAGGTGCTCCTATAAAGTACTAACTAAACCGAAGTTAGAACAGAAAGATGACTGTGAGCCTCATTGCTCATCATTCTCTTAAATCTTCTATGTTGTTTCCTGCCCCAGTCTTGGAGTAGTAAGACATTTCACATTATGTACATTCTCTCTTACAGTTGTTATTGTTGTTGCTACTATTGTTCTTCATGTTCTTATTAGAGCAGGCAGATAGCTAAACATGAGCAGCAGGGAGAGTCCCTGAGAAAAGGGAGGTCTGGAAAATCTCACACCCCAGACGTGAACTAAAACCTGCATGCTAAATAACCTGTTCCTGAATCATTATGGAATCAAAAATGAAATCAAGATGGAAATTAAAAAATAATTATTTGAACTGAACAGTAATACTGACACAACCTATTAAAATATCTGGGATACACCAAAAATGGTGCCAAGAGGAAAGTTCATAGCATTAAACACCTACATCAAAAAGTCTGAAACAGCACAAACAATCAAAGGTTACACTGCATGGAACTGGAGAAACAAGAATAAACAAAACCCAAACCCAGCAGAAGAAATGAAATAATGAAGAGCAGAGCAGACATAAATGAAATTGAAATTAAAAAAAAGATAAATGAAATAAAAAGCTGTTTCTTTGAAAAGATAAATAAAATTGATAAACCATTAGCAAGATTAACCAAGAAATCAAGAGAGAAGATCCAAATAAGCTCAATTAGAAACAGAACAGGAGATATTACAACTGGTAACACAGAAATCCAAAAGCTTAATCAAGGCTACTGTGAACACCTTTACATGCATAAACTAGAAAACCTAGAGGAGATGGATAAATTTCTAGAAATACACAATCCTCATAGATTAAAACTCAGGAAGATATAGAAACTATGAACACAGCAACAGCAAGCAGTGAAATTGGAATGGTAATAAGAGATTGCCAACCAAAAAAGTCCAGGTCCAGATGGATTCCCACCTGAATTCTATCAGACTTTCAAAGAATAATTGGTGCCAATCCTATTGACACCATTCCAAAAGATAGAAAAAGAGAGAATCTTCCCTAAATCATTCTATGAAGCCAGTATCACCCTAATACCAAGACCAGAGAAAGAGATAAAAAAAAAAAATCTACAGACAACATCCCTGATGAACATAGATGCAAATCCTCAGAAAAATGCTAGCAAACTAAATCCAACAGCGTATCAAAAAAAAAAAAATCCACCATGATGAAATGGGTTTCATACCAAGGATGCAGGAATGGTTTAACATACATGAGTCAACAATGTGATAAACCACATAAACAGAATTAAAAACAAAAATCACATTATCATCTCAATAGATGCAGAAACAGCATTGACAAAATTCAACATCCCTTTATGATTAAAACCTTCAGCAAAATTGGCATAGAAAAGACATACCTTAATGTAATAAAACCCATCTATGGGCCTGGCACAGTGGCTGACACCTGTAATCCCAGCACTTTGGGAGGCCAAGGTGGCCAGATCACTAAGGTCAGGAGTTCAAGAGCAACATGGTGAAACCTGGCCAACATGGGGAAACCCCATTTCTACTACAAATACAAAAGAGTGAGCTGGGTGTGCTGGCAGGCACCTGTAATCCCACCTGTGTGGGAGGCTGAGGCAGGAGAATTGCTTGAACCTGGGAGGCAGAGGTTTGCGGTAAGCTGAGATTGCACCATTGCACTCCAACCTGGGCAACAAGAGCGAGACTCTGTCTCAAAAAAAAAAAAAAAAGCCACTTATGACAAACCCACAGCCAACAGTCAGACAAGAAAAAGAAATAAAGGGCATCCAAATTGGTAAAGAGGAAGTTAAATTGTTGCTGTTTCCAATGATATAGCCATATACTCAGAAAACCCTAAAGACTCATCTGAAAAACTCCAAGAACTGGTAAATGAATTCAGTAAAGTTTCTGGATACAAAATTAATATACACAAATTAGTAGTTCTGCCATATACTGACAGCGACCAAGCTGAGATTCAAATCAACAACTCAACCCCTTTTACAATAGCTGCAGAAAACAAAAAATAGAAATATTTAGGAATATATCTAACCAAGGAGGTGAAAGACCTCTACAAGGAAAACTATAAAACACTGCTGAAAGAAATCATGGATGACACAAACAAATTGAAACACATCCCATGCTCATGAATGGGTAGAATCAATATTGTGAAAATAACCATACTTCCAAAAGCAATATAAAAATTCAGTGCAATCCCCATCAATATACCACCATCATTCTTCACAGAACTATAAAAACAATCCTAAAATTCATATGAAGCCAAAAAAGGGTGCACATAGCCAAAGCAAGACTAAGCAAAAAGAGCAAATCTTGGAGGTATCATATTACCTGACTTCAAACTATGCTACAGGCCATAGTCACTAAAGCAGCATGGTACTGTATAAAAATTGGCACAGAGACATAGAACAGAATAGAGAACTGAAAAATAAAACCAAATGCTTACAGCCAACTGATCTTTGACAAAGCAAACCAAAACCAAGTGGGGAAAGGAGACCCTATTCAACAAATGATGCTGGAATAATTGGCAAGCCACATGTAGAAGAATGAAACTGGATACTTATCTCTCATACAAAAATCACCTCAAGATGGATCAAAGGCTTAAATCTAAGACCTGAAACCATAAAAATTCTAGGAGAATTCTAGTAAAACCATTCTAATATTGGCTTAACCAAAGACTTCATGAACAAGAACCCCAAAGCAAATGCAACAAAAATAAATAGATGAGACTTAATTAAACTAAAAAGCTTCTGCATAGCAGATAATAATAATTAGCAGGGTATACAGACAACCCACAAAATGGGAGAAAATTTTCACAATATGATCTATGCATGTGACAAAGGAATAAAATTCAGAATCTACAAATAAATCAGCAAGAAATAAATAATCCCATCAAAATGCGAGCTAAGGACATGAATAGGTAATTCTTCAAAGAAGATAAACAAATGGCCAACAAGCATATGTAAAAATGCTCAACATTACTAATTATCAGGGAAATGCAAATCCAAAACCATAATGTGATACCACCTTACTCCTGCAAGAATGGTCATAATCAAAAAATCAAAAACTAATAGATGTTGGTGCAGATGTGGTGAAAAGGGAACATTTTTACATCATTGGTGGGAGTGTAAACTAGTACAACCACTATGGAAAACAATATGGAGATTCCTTGAAGAACTAAAAGTAGATCTGCCATTTGATCCAGAAATCCCACTACTGGGCATCTACCCAGAGGAAAAGAAGTCAATATACCAGAAAAGATACTTGCACACTCATGTTTATAGCAGCACAATTTGCAATTGCAAAAATATGGAACCAGCCCAAATGCCTGTCAATCAACAAGTGAATAAAGAAACTACATACATACACACCCAACAGAATACTACTCAGCCATAAAAAGGAAAAAAATAATGGCATTCACAGCAGCCTGGATGGAATTGGACACTATTATTCCAAGTGAAGTAACTCAGGAATGGAAAATCAAACATTGAATGTTCTCACTCATAATCAGGAGCTAAGCTATGAGAATGCAAAGTCATGAGAATGATACATTGGACTTTGGGGACTCAGGGGAAAGGATGGGAGGTGGGTAAGAAACAAAAATGTACACATTGGGTACAATGTACACCGCTCTGGTGATGCATGCACTAAAATCTAATAAATTACCACTAAAGGACTTATTCATGTAACCAAACATCACCTGCTCCCTAAAAAACCCCACTGAAATAAAAAATAATATATCTCTCTCTATATATATATATATACACACACATATATATGTGTGTGTGTGTGTGTGTGTGTGTCTATATTATATATATATGCAGAGAGCGGATTGGAAATATCTTGTTAGGAAGAAAAGCCCCTTAAGATGCCCAATAATCTTTCACTCTGCAGTTAAACTGTCAGAATGTAGTTAGCTGCATGCTGATAAGAAGGAAAAGAGGGTAAAGGAGAAAGTACTAAGAGACACACAGGTGCAATAAGTACAGATTTAATTGCTAAATGACCTTCCTGGTGTGATTGGTAATGAGCAATGCCGCCATTAGGTAGAATTCTAGAATTTGTCTCCAACACTGGGCTCATGCATGCTGATTAGCAGTAAGGGATGGTCCCACAAGCCTGGTCAGGAACTAGGTGGGGATAAAGATGGGGACATAAGGCAGAAGTGGGACAACTAGACTAAGTAAAAGTACAGAGACTTAAAACGGAGGTGGAAACTCAAAGAATCCAAATAATAAATACACCAACTCAGAACTCTTGGGGCTGTTGCTTGCTCATTCTCCTTCTGCAGCCTGCTCAGTCTCATCTTTCAGAGCATACTGTGTGCCTAATTAAACTCTCTGCTCTTTATTTCCCTTCAATAAATTCTTTTTTGGCTAAATTGTCTCTGCCAAGAAAGACAAAGGATCAAGGATTTTCACACTTCCTGATGAGGTTCTGACCCAGTTAACCTTTGTATTAAGGATAAATAAAAACAGAAAAACTAACAGTTTATCTCTGCTTCTACTTAAAAGTTAAAATATTTGTTACATTTTCGACAATAATATGTTGATTTGTAGAACAAAAATTTCTGTATTTTTAGTAATCTTTGAGATTGGCTTGAGTTTAGAAACATTGTTCTCATTAATTAAATGAATTCTACTTATTTCTAGGTACATTTCTCTATGTTTTCCAAAAGCATAACCTCCTCATCTCACTAATAAAATTCATTCATGTAATAAACTATCTGATTCTACAAACATTGATGTGACACTGTAGGATATGAAGAATTTGAGGCGTAATCCGATCCTTCCTATTCGCCCTGAATCAGGAAAAAGTTTCAAACTGTCTATTTTTAAATTGTTCAATGTGAATAGAATGGTCTCTCATCCCATGATGAAAAGCCTGAAATTTCTTTGTAGACTTATAGTGTAATCAAACACTGTAATAACATTCACCATTTCTATCAAATGAGCCTACTAATTGTTTCTACATTTTAATTATTTTTTAAAAACTGACAATGGGAGGGCCAAATTCAACATGTAGAGATAATTTGTAGGGCCACTAAAATGTTTTTTTTTTATTGTAAGCTTTTTAATAGTGTTAGATGAGACTTCCATCCTCTAATTTATCCAGAAAAAGATATTAGAGATTTATATTATTTTGCTTCCTCTCCTCTATTCCACTATTATGCACAGAGATCTGTGCATGTCAACTTCTCCAGTGTAAGAAAACTAACAAACTTCAAGCTGGAGAAATAGGGTAAAACAGAGAAGAGAGAGTCAAGAAGAAAATAGAGAATAAGTTTTTGCAAATAGTAGTTGATTCCACATAAAACTAATCAAGTGTCAATCATTTATTCATTTAACAAATAATATTAAGCAACTTCTATGTTCTAATATTTTTTCAAGATATATTTATACAGTAATGAAGAAGAAAGACAAAGCTTCTGACCTCATATAGCTTGCATATTAGTGGGAGAGACAATGAATGAATAAACCATATAATTTCAACATCATTTCAGTTATTTATGAAAAAATAAGTTATTAAACAATGTTGGTTTAAGTAATTATTATTTTAAATAAAGTGGTCAGAAAACATCTCTCTGAGGAGGTGACAATTGAGCAGAAACATTTATAAAGTGAAATAATAAAGACTTTAAGGCTTAGAATAGATTTTGAAGTTTGCTGGTCATTTTTAATACTTGTAGCAGTAATGGAGGAGTAGATGGGCAAAAGTCAGATTTTAGTAGTTGACAGGCACATGAAAAATGTAGGCAGAAAATAATATGAGTACTAAACTAAAGAAATAATTTTCAAGAATATTGTCTTTGCAGGGAATGAGAAAAATAGAAATATTTGTATCTAATAAATCTTATAAAGATAGAAAAACACCAGGCAAATACAAAGAAAGCAAGGAAATGTAGCAATATTAACTTCAGGCAAAATAGATTTATAGTGATTTGTGTTGTGGCAACTGAGCTAAGCTGGAACTATGTTCCCCAGAATTTCCTTTGCATTATGCTTCTGGGTTGAGTTAGACCATAAGAAATTTTTGCTTGAGATTTCAAGATGGGGAATGAAGTAAAGCAATAGTCATTACACTCTGAACATCTTTGTTAGAGGTAATGAGGGTTGAGTGCAGAGGTATCAGGAGTTCCAGTTGTTTTCACATTTCCCATTTTCTGTGCCCAGCTCTGCTTCTGGATTGTAAGTCCTGCTGACAATAAATCACCCTATCCCTACTACAGGGATAGGACCCCTACCCTATCCCTTCACTGCTAACTCACAGAGGTAGAAACAATGAAGAGCCAGTAACTTTGTATAGGCTTCCACACCACCCACTTGCAACTGTACTCCAACAACTCATATGACTCACTTTCCACAAGCTCTAAACTCATTCACCCATGCCAGTTATGGTTAGCTGCTCCTACATATTTGCAAAGTCTAATTCCTATTACAAAGTTCTTATTCTGCTATATTCATAATTGTCCTTCTTTCCTGCCTGAAACTTCAATGATAAAGAATGTAAAATAAATAAATATTAATAGAATTAAAGAGTTAGATCTAATAACATTTAAACAGCTGCACACAAGAAACAATTTATGAAACAGTAATGGATACTATGCCTAGAAAAATATATAGAAACAACAAAAAACAAAAACAAAGCATTTTAAGAAGAAGTTGACAAGATTTATAAACTCAAATCCTTCTGGAAGTTTTAAAAATCACAATGAATATAGAATATTTAGTCAATGTAAAACAAGCTTGATATGATATTCAGAGCTCAGTTTCCAAAATTTAGAGAACAGACACTATTTATTAAAAAAAAAACACTCAAAATGTGATGTATGAAGTTACAAAGAAAGTGTCAACAAATTTCAGATTTAATACCAGAAATAACTGTTTTCTGAAAAGAATAAAATTAAATAAAATAGAAAATATGTGTCAAAATTATACGCTTTAATTTTTTTAAACCCAAGTAATTGGGGGGTTAATGAAAATCATTATGATTGAAATTATGTATTGCTGATGATTGGTAATAATAGTATTACTTATAAAATCTTATGAAATGCAATAATAATGGCATTAAAAAATGTTTTTGGCTTTGAAAGCATTTCTATAGGAATAGGATGACTTAAATTACACTGTTTACATTACAAAGGCAGAAAAGAACAAGACAAAGTGAGCCAAAGGTGTACAAATGATAAAAAAGAAGCAGAAACATAAAAGAAACAGCATTAAAAAGCAGTCTCATGCCTGTAATCCCAGCACTTTGGGAGGCCAAGGTGGCAGATCACGAGGTCAGGAGTTCAAGACCAACCTGACCAACATGGTGAAACCCTGTCTCTATTAAAAATTAAAAAAAATTAGCCAGGTGTGACAGTGCATATCTGTAATTTCAGCTACTCAGGGCTGAGGCAGAAGAATCACTTGAACCCAGGAGGTAGAGATTGCAGTGAGCCAAGATCACGCCACTGCACTCCAGCCTAGGCAACAGAACAACAACAAAAAGAAAGTCTTAGACGAGATTAATTTTAAAAGACGGTTTACTTGAAAAGACTATAAAATTCTATAGCACAAATAAGAGAAAGAAAAAGAGAAAAGGGAAAGAGCGAAGTGAAAGAAAAATAAACTTAGGAAAAGAATGTAACTAAACATAAGCAAAATTGTAGTGCTTGAGGTGCACAAATTAGGAAAAATATGGAAAAATATGTAATTTTAATGTTTTTAAGACAACTGATTCAAAAATAACATAAATCTATAGTTATTAAAAACAAAAATGCAGTTTAAAAACATCTTCCTGGTTTTCCCCTATCCCAACAAAAGACATCAAATTCTCATGACTTCATAAGTCAGATTTTGCAGGGATATTACAAACAAATCACGACCCCATATAAATTTTGAATGCTCAGCCAAAAAAAGAAAAAAGAAAAAAAAGGAATGAGAAGGAGAGAGGATCTATCCAATTCATCTTAAAGATAACTATAATCTTTATTAAAACAAACCAAAATATCTACAGGACAAAATTAGGAAAAAAAAAAAGAAAAGAAAAAATGTATGTAGATAGATAGATTGGTTTCATGTAGAATAGCCAAGGGAGTCTACAGTAATTATTTGAATTAATTATATTTAATAAATTTATAAGTACAAATACTGTTTCTACATGCTAGCAGTAAATATTTTTAAATCAATTTACAGTAACATTGGAAGTCACAAATACTTAGACACAAACTGAATAACTGAAATATATACAAGTTCACAGGAATTCCAAAACAGTGTAGAGAATTAGCAAAGAGAGATTTAAAGAAATCTAAAAAATAGTGAAATAAACTGTGTTCAAACTATTTGAGGTATAATTTCTTTATAGAATCAAGATATTTATAGTTAGACTCGCAGTAATTTATTTTTATGACTGAATAACATTCTTCTACATGGATATATCACATTTTATGTATCCATTCACCAATTGATAGACTTTTAGATTGGTTCCACTTTTTGACCATTATGAATAACTACACACACATGTATATGTTTGTGCATAAAGATCTATACATATATACACACACATTTGTATTATATATATACACACATATATATATATATACATTTTTAATAGACATATATTTTTAATTGTCTTGGGTTTATGCCTAACAGTAAAATTATTGAGTCAAATGGTAACTCCAGGCTTAACTTTTGGAACTTCCCAAAGTGGCTGGAACATTTATATTCCCACCAGTGATATATGAGGTTTCCATTTTCTTCACATCCTTGCCAAAACTTGCTGTTGTCTATCGTTTTTATAATATCCAGTGCAGTGAACTAGTATCTCATTGTGGTTTTGATTTGCATTTTCCTTGGTTAACAATGTTGAGTATATTTTAGCATGCTTATTGGACATTTTAAAATTCTTTTTGAAGAGCAATCTCAGTGTATTCAGATCATTTGCCTATTTTTCAGCTGGAAAACCTGTCTTTATGTGTTCAGATACTATACCTTAACTGATATATAACTTATAAATATTTTCTCTGAAGTATGTTTCTTGTAAATAACATATAGTTAAAATAGTCAAATAACAGTTAGATAACATACAGGTAAAACATTTTTAAGTATTAGAAAATGGCAGTGCTGTTGTTAGTTCCCCTTATATTTCATTACATATATTTCAAATAGTCTAGAATAATGAACTAACAGAACAAGAATGTACACAGAACCATATGTAAATAACATACAGTTATTTATAAGAAAACAAAGGGTTTTGTCCATATTGCCAATCTCTGCCTTTTGATTGAAGTCTTAGCCCATTTATATTAATGTAAATATTAGTAACAGAATCATTATTGTAATTTTGTCATTCCATTTTCTTCTGGCTACCTTACTTTCTTATAAGACATCACCTATTGTTTATGGAGATCCCTTATGTAAAATAAGTTGTTTATGTCTTGCTTTTTTCAATATTTTTTTGTCTTTTTTGAGTAATTATGATAGTACTTGGAATTCACTGAGTTTCTTAAATGTATAAAGCTTCTCTTTCAATTTGGAAGTTTGGGTCATTATTTCTTCAAGTATTTTTTCTGCCAGTTTGTCTTCTTCCTCTCCTGCAACTCCCAGAAATAAGCTTGATAAGTATCCCATGCGTCTCAGATTTTATTTATTTTCATTAGTTCTTTTTTCTTTCAACTCCTCAAAATGGATAACTATAATTGACATGTCTTTCACTGATTCTTTATTCTTTCCTTCAAATCTGCTATTGAACTCCTATGGTAATTTTTTTTTATTTTAGTCATTGTAGTTCAATTCCAAAATTTCTGTTCTTTAAAAATATAATTTCTATACCTTTACTGATATTTTAAAATGAGATATAACTTTCATACTTTATTTTTAAATAGTCGATTTAAATTCCTTGTCTAGTAAGTCTAACCTCAGGGCTTCTTCAGAGATGATTTGTATTGGCCTCTCATTTCGTGTTTATGGATCATACTGTTTTGTTTCTTTCAGTGTCTTGCTTTTTCTTTTTTTGTAAAAACTGGATATTTTAAATAATGAAATGTAACAATATGCTGAAAATCATAATCCTCTCACCTCAGGATTTGATGTTATTGTTGTTCCTGTCACTTTTAGTAATTTATCTGAACCAATTCTGTAAAGTCTATATTATTTGCTATGTGTGACCAATAATGTTTCTTCTCAGCTAGCTTAGGAGTTACCTAGTGATTCAACAGAGATATACTAAAATAAATTGAACATATAATATTTCAGCCTTTGAAAGCAATTCTTTGTGCATTGGGGCTGCACTTTTAATGCTCACACAGTAGTTTATAACTTCACCTTACTCCTCACTTTCTACCTGTACAGAACCTCAAGTTCAGCCAGAGGTAAGAACTTTGGACATTCCCAGGTCTTTTCTGATCAGGTGCACAGCTGTCAGAAATTACATATAGCAGAATACAAATCAAATTATCCTTTAAACACTTGTCCTTAATGTATAAATTTTAACTTTAGGAAGACTAAGTACAGTCTTAATAATGGTGAGCTGAAAGATATCTCATTAAGCTTCAGATGTGAGTTTATCTAGGCAGTACAGCTACTGAGCCTCCAATACACAGTGCAAATGCTGTCACTGAATGACTGTTAAAGGTGACCAAGTCGCCAGGCGCGGTGGCTCACGCCTGTAATCCCAGCACTTTGGGAGGCTGAGGCAGGTGGATCACGAGGTCAAGAGATTGAGACCATCCTGGTCAACTTGGTGAAACCCCGTCTCTACTAAAAATACAAAAAATTAGCTGGGCATGGTGGCACGTGCCTGTAATCCCAGCTACTCAGGAGGCTGAGGCAGGAGAATTGCCTGAACCCAGGAGGCGGAGGTTGCGGTGAGCCGAGATCGCGCCATTGCACTCCAGCCTGGGTAACAAGAGCAAAACTCCATCTCAAAAAAAAAAAAAAAAAAAAAAAAAAAAAAGGTGACCAACTTATGCATCTGCTCTCAAGATACTGAACAGAGAAAATCAACCATTTCTACTGGTAGTAATAACATTGTGTCCTTTATAATTTGAACTGAAGTTATAGGAACAGTATTAGGCAAAGATTCAAAAATTAAAATGCAAGCAAATGTAATGCACTCATACTGACTCTATATGGAATACTCCAAAATGGTTCTAATTATAAAACAAAAAAATTGATATTAAAGAGGCAAGAGGAAAATTGAATAAAAATGTTATCAAATGTGGGCATTAAAAAAGTGATCTTTCTATAGTAAAACGTAATTTTTCATAATAGATTTTAGAAGTATTTGTGTAAGTAGATTAAAAATCAAAATTTATAGCCAGATTTCTCCTCCTTCCTAGCATGCTTATTAATGTAGGTCCCCAAAATTTTAAGTATTAGAAAATAAGAGTGCTGTTTTTAGTTCACCTTAAAAGTTCATTACATGTATTTCAAATAGCCTAGAATAATGACCTAACAGAACAAGGTTTGCTTCCTATGTGATTCTTACCAGGACTTAATAATGGATTCTGCAACATTTCCTATTCTTGCATTCTAGTTTTTTTTTTTTTTAATTATACTTTAAGTTCTGGGGTACATGTGCAGATCATACAGGTTTGTTACATAGGTATACACCTGCCATGGTGGTGGTTTGCTGCATCCATTGCCCCATCATCTACATTAGGTATTTCTCCTAATGCTGTCCCTCCCCAATTCCCCCACCCCCTGCTATTCCTTCCTTAGCCCCTCACCCCACAGGTCCTGGTGTGTGACGTTCCCCTCCCTGTGTCCATGTGTTCTCATTGTTCAGCACTCATTTATGAGTGAGAACAGTCTTAGTAAATGTGTTCCTTTTTTCATCTACCAAGAAACTGAAATTCTATAATTGAATTCTTAATACGCACCTTCCAATTGATAACTTGAAAAATTCCCTGTGATATGATTCCATATGGAAGGGTTGTCAGACTATCATGTGGATTCATACCCCATGTTTAGCCTGAACTTTGTTTAGTAGCAGCCCTTTCCTTACCCAGACTGATCTTTCAATTTCAGACTTTTTGGGGAGACTATTCACTGCCTCCCACTTTTTTTTAAAACCAACTTTTTTGTTGTAATTGGTCTCATGTTCTATTATATCAGCCATGTGTTGGATCCATGGAACAAACCAAGTTTCATTTTATCCTGTCAAATGTGCGCACACCTTGGTATATTCATTATGACAAAGTGCAGTATTCTTTCTGTGCTACTGCCGCCCAAAATTTAAGATTATGTATTTGTGGCTGTGACCTCAAAAAATGCTGTTCTCTATATGTCTTTTTTTGTAATATCTACTTGATTACAAATGCAAAAAGGCAAACAGAATATTTAAAGTCCCCTCAGTTCCGGATTTCTGTCATCCCAAGATTCCAGCCAGGTAGTGGCCCAAGTTCATCACTCAATTATGACTTCAGTTGTAACAATCTCTTCTTAACTCGAGAATGTTTTGATCACACCCAATTAATATGAAAGATTTAACTCTCATTTAGTACCCAGTCTTTATTCCTAGTTTATGGGTGCTGAATGTCTTTGCTTAGTTCTTTGAGTATCAGGTCTCTTTAGGGTCTAAGCTACTAGAGAATTCCTTACCATATTTGCAATTTAGGACACTTTCCCCTTCTTCCAGCATTTTAATAACATACATTTGTACTTTTATCTATGGCCTCTCAAATCTCCGCATGTATGAATGACCCATGGAGCCAATTAGCGTATACAAGCACATTCACCATCCACCTTTTTATTGTCATCACCACAGCTTGCTTACTTTTGTAAACTTCTTAGTCTGTGGCAGGCACTGACTACTTCACCAGAAGTAACTTGATTACCAGGAGGCCCTGCCAGACTAGTTGATATAAAGAACATGAACTGAGTTGAACAGTGAGAGTAGAAAACAATTTTTAATTTCTTCCCCCATTATATGATATTCTAGGGGAGAATTTCAAGGAACAGGCAGAGGCAAATTCATAAAAATTAATGAAACTGGTCAACTCCTTTCATACCTAGAGCTCATTGCTATATATCATATGCTATTAAACTTTTTGCCAGAAAGAAATGTGCTTTCTGAAAATGTGTCAAGTGTATTTTCCAAAGCACAAACCCACCATTATTAACAACCAGGAATTCACTGTGAATCTCATTCTGCACAGATAGGAAAATAATATAGCTTAGCAAAATTTTGAATTTGACAGCTTTTGGGAGTCCAAGTTAATTAAAAAAAAAAAATCCTTTCTTGATACAAGTCAGAATATTGTATTTCAAGGCCGAGTGAGTCAAGATGCCTGAGGGATCAATATGGCTGGTGACATGCAACTTAGGAACCCCACCACTGTTAATAAAAGATCATGGAGTCTGTGGAGAAAAAGAGAGCTTTATTTTCTATTAAAAAAAATCTGCAGATGGGGAGATGCAGCATAGTCAGCAGAACAAAGAGGGAATCTGGCTTAAATAGGGAAAGTTCTAGCCCCAGTCCCCAATCAGCTATGTCCATGCAAATGAAGGGTTCAAACTCATTGAGTTCCAACTGATGATTGAAAACAGCTGAGTCCTGCTTGGGTAGTTTCCAAGTCCAAAACCAAATCCTTGTGGTACTTGTCTAAAGTACCACAAGTACCTGTAGGATGTCCCTTTCAGGTAGCTTGTAGGAGGAGTTTTCCAGCCACAGTCTCAGCTCTAGTTTTCGGAGCTGTCTTAGCTCAGAGGCGCAAACAGGATGTTTGTCTGAAGCTGCATTTTTAGGCAACCAAGGGGTGCATGTCCACCTTTCTCTAGCCATGGCCGATGGGTTCTTATTATCTCAATTTGGGTACGTTTATCTGCCATAGGGAGTCCATCTTGTCTGGAAAGCTGGGGGTCATATTTAGTTTCATTTCACACTAAAATATCAATACTTTATGTTTTTTTATTATTTATTTTATTTTATTTTTGAGACAGAATCTCACTCTGTCATCCAGGCTGGAGCGCAGTGGCGCAATCTCGGCTCACTTGACCTCCACCTCCACGGGTTCCAGCAATTCTCTTGCCTCAGCCTCCGGAGTAACTGGAACTACAAGTGCAAGCCACCATGCCCGGCTAATTTATTGTGTGTTTGCAAGTATTAGTCTTTGGGCATGAATGATGCTTCTCAACCCAGACTGCCCCCCCAAATGCTGGCACTGCACAGACAAAAGCTCGCCTTATGATTAAATAGCTTTGAGAATTCATAGACCTACATAGTCATTCAAGTATTTAAGGAGTAGAGTAGGCTCTAGAGCTATAATCATGAACAAGACAGGATACATACTGTTTTGTTTTATTTTTTGTTTTGAGACAGAGTCTCGCTCTGTCCCCAGGCTGGAGTGCAGTGGCGTGATCTCGGCCCACTGCAACCTCCGCCTCCCGGGTTCAAGCAATTCTCCTGCCTCAGCCTCCTGAGTAGCTGGGACTACAGGCGCGCACTACCACGCCCAGTTAATTTTTATATTTTTAGTAGAGACGGGGTTTCACCATGTTGACCAGGATGGGCTCGATCTCTTGACCTCGTGATCCGCCTGCCTCGGCCTCCCAAAGTGCTGGGATTGCAGGCATGAGCCACCGCGCCAGGCCAGATATACACAGTTTTAATGGACTCCAGTGGAGAAAGAAATCCGTATCTAAGCAAAAACAAAACTGCTAAATGGTGATGAGGCTACAGAATTAAACAGTGGTCTAAGAGCGCAAACAATGGGCTTTATGAATTAGGGTAATCAGGGAAAACTTATCGGAACAGGACACAAGCAAAAAGGGAGAACAAGAGGAAGAGAGTTGCAGATGGAAGAAACAGTATGCACATGACTTGGGGTGATTCCAAGAGGAAAATAATCTCAGAAGATGAAGCACTCATTAAGCACTGGTGCCTAAAATACCGCAATTAGGGTTTCATGGTTTTCTTTTTCATGCCTAACTCACTGGAAATGATAACCTATAAAACTATGTTGAATAATATTTTGAAACTATAAGACAGTTTTAAAAATAATGTAGAATTAGGGTGGAAATGTGGCTCTGATATTTTGAAAAGAGGACGGGTCTTAGAGTCAAGTTCAGGGTTTTTATTTAACTGTGATAGTTCATATGTTGACAATACCAATTTATACATATAATTAATGACAAATCACTTGTCTCAAAGTCAATATCCTCAACTATGAAACAAGGTAATTATATAATCCGATAAGGTAATGATTATACTTTATAAATGCCAAAAATAGGTGGAAGAAGACATGATCACCTTAAAAACACTGACAATTTTGCCAAAACTGACATCTAGCTCCAGTTATGCCTATTGTAACAGAAAGGATATTAATGAAACTATATTGAGAACTTGATTCATAGGCTCTGTCTGACAGTTTCTCTGTAGGGACTAGTCATTAGTCATTTTCTTTAAGATCTGTCTAACCAGGGTACTGATATCTAGTAGCATTCTATTTTTACTGGAGCGTTTTTCCTTAGTCACCTACACACAAGACAAAATTCTTGTTGGTAAATTGAGAATCAGAGGTGACATTTGTACAAAGTACCTTTTTTCTTAGATCTATCTAAAGTAATGGTCTCTACAGTATGAAAGAGATTTATCAAGTTTCAGAACATGTGACTATTTTCTATTTCTGTTGATGGTATCACAGAGAGGTTGGTAAATTTGGGGAATGTGCATAGACCAGCAACTAAGCTAATATCAGCCCTCAGTCAAATTGTGAATCTGGGAGGTTTAGAGAGTTAATAGTTTATAGCTCCAGCTTTCAGAATCCCTATGCTCCTTTTATAGATAAAACTATCATTAAGAAGAATCCAAAACTCACACTGATGTATGGAGGTCTAACAAGTTATATTTGACTGGAAGTCTAGAAAATGGGGCTCTTTTCTTGGCTCTGAGATGACTTACTCACCAAGCTTCCTGCCCCTCTGAATCTCTCTTCCCACAAATGTAAAATAAAGCGACTAGCTATCGTCATGATTCCCAAGCTCAATTAAACATAAGAAATACCTGGAGAGGTTTTGGACAGACATATACATGTCAAAACTTCAATCACAGAAACTATGATTCAATAAAACTGAATTGGAGCCCAGATAATTCAAGTTCAAAATTAAATTGGGAATTGCTGGACTTTGTGAGAAGAATTCCAAGCCTCCTTCTAGCATGAAAATTCTAGAATACAATTGTTTAACTGAGAAGAATTATGCTATTAGACTACAATCATAGAGTAATGATCTTATGGTCTCTCAACTAGCCAACTGTCTAACAGTGACAAGGATAATACCTAATATATTCTCAAGAGCTTACTCTATGCCTGATACTCTAAGCACTTTAAATGTATTTTTAATAATCCCATAAGTAGGGACTATTGTTATCCTCATTACAGTGATAAGAAAATTGAGAAATAAATGATAATGTGGCAAACACTTCCAGAACACTTATTTTGTGCTAATATTCTGAGATTCAAAGATTTGAATATTGTTAGCCAAGCACGGCGGTTCACACCTGTAATCTCAGCATTTTGAGAGGCTGAGGCTGGTGGATCACTTGAGGCCAGGTGTTCGAGACCAGCTTGGCCAGCATGGCAAAACCCTGTCTCTAGTAAAAAATACAAAAAAAAAAAAAAAAAAAAAATAGCCCATCTTGGTGGTGTGCTCCTGTGTTCCCAAATGCTAGGGAGGCTGAGGCATGAGAATCACTTGAACCCAGGAGGCAGAGGTTGCAGTGAGTGGGAATCGAACTACTGCACTCCAGCCTGAGTAATAGAGTGAGACTCTGTCTTGGAAAAAAAATCTTCATAGATTATCTATTGTCAGAATTTAGTCGTATAGTCTATGTTATATATAGAATATATAATTTATATTTTCTATAATATATATTATATAACTTACATATATAATATATATTACATATAATATATAAATTTCACAATACTATGAGGATAGACTATTATTATCATTATTCTCATTTTTACAGATGAGGAATCCAAGGAACAGAGACGTTAAATAACATGTATTGAGGTTACATAGTAATTGGCAGATCTAGGATTAAAACCCCAGCAGTCTAGCTCCAGAAACCATGCTCTTAACTACTATCACAATACAGATATACATACTGTCTCTCAGAAATGTTGGGTAACCAGTTCAAGGTCATATAGTTTGTAAGAGGGCATCACTGAAATGAAGTTTACATATAATTTGATTCCACTGCTCATGTTCATAATGATTACACTATTAGAAATGCCTGGAAGCAACTGGTTCTACCTGATGGGTGGTAGCATGTGGGAAACTCAAGGGAATGAGGTAGGAATGCCAGGTTCACTCAAGCTATATGTCAGAAACATAAACATAGGATGAAAAAGTATTATGTTCTCCTTTAAGTTCTCAAATATCATCTCTTGAATTCTTTCCCTCTTCTGTGTGGTTCTTCTAACTATTCAGCAATGAGGAATATGGCACAGCTGAATAAATTCATCTACAATCTTCCTCTAATGTTGAATGGAGCTGCCTTGTAAAATGAAAAATTGGCTTTTATTGAGTGTCTAGTATATGCCCAGCATCACATCTGTCTGTGGCAAATTTTTTAAAAATATGTAAATTCATATCAAATAATGACAAACCTATTACTTTACCCATAACATATTTTTATAAAAGTGACAGTATTTTCAAAAACAAAAAAAAAATTTGTATCAGTGAGAAAAGTGGCATTGTTTTACATTTTTGCAAATCTTTGTAATGTCTAGCTTAGGTAAATTCAACTGGATTATCGTGTCTGCCTCTACATTTAATCTGTTATACTATCAAACATATGTAGTACCTGGAAAACTCAGTGTACACGTGGGGGAGTGGAAATCATTTTGATGCCATTAGACCTCCTGAAAGAGGGCTTGCTTAATATTAGTTATTAGGTGAATGCAATTTTAAAACTACAATGAGATACCATTTCACACAAACTAAAATAACTAAAAGAGACAAGACAGACAACAAATGTTGGTGAGGATGTGAAGGAATTGGAACCCTTATACATTGTTGGTAAGTTTGTAAAATGGTAAAGCTGCTTTAGAAAACTATTCAGCAGGTCCTAAAAATAGTAAACATAAAGACCAAGCATCACATTCCTTGGTATATATTCAATGGAAATAAAAACATATATTCACACAAAACCTTGTACACAAGTATTTATGGCAGCATTATTTATAGGACCCCCAAATTAGAAATCACCCATATGTCCATCACCTAATGAATAGATAAAAGTATGTGTAATATCCAAATACTGCAGTATTGTTCACTCATGAAAATGAAGTACTGATTCATGCTACTACATGGATGAACCTTGAAAACGTGATTCTAAGTGAAATAATCCAATCACAAAAGGTTATATATTGTATGATCCCATTCATATGAAATGTCCACAGAATAGGCAAATCCATAGAGACAGATTTGTGATTGTCAGGAACTGGGAGAGGGGAAGAAGGCAGAGCAAGTGCTAATGTTTATAGGGCTTATTTTTTGGTTGATGAAAATGTTCTGGAATTGGTAGTAATGGTTGCATAACTTGTGAATGTACTAGAAATAACTGAATTTTATAGTATATAAAGCACATCTCAATAATGGTTTTATAGAAACAACTACTGTTATTACTTCTCCCATCTTTCCTATGTTCTAATATTTCCCCCGGTTTACCAGCTTACTATGTATCTTGCCTCCTATCCTCCAGACTGTCTTACTATCGAAGGTCATTGCTTTAGTGAGCAATTGATAAAAGTGAGGTGAAAGTACTCATCCCTCCAGTATGCTGAAGTGAACTAGGGAAAAAATGGAAAGCTTTACACGCATATTGTTGTATAAAGAGTACAACAAATAGAAATGGTTTTACGTATGTCCATTCTATAGGTCAGCAACTTAGACTATTAAAATGTAGTAAGCAAAGAATGATTGCAGATGTATAAATTTTTGATTTTGATTTAAAATCATGAAATAGTAACTCAGAATATAAAATATGAGTTGAATTAAAATAAAGGGTAGTTATACTCCTAATCACCACCTCCATCTCTCTTAATTATACTAAGCAGACTTAA
The DNA here is from genome assembly GCF_030222135.1 of Aotus nancymaae. NCBI lineage: Eukaryota > Metazoa > Chordata > Mammalia > Primates > Aotidae > Aotus > Aotus nancymaae. The sequence continues at coordinate 57,543,584 of NW_026988425.1, read as the reverse complement.
GTATTGGAACAAATAATGTCTGTCTATATTAATTCCTACGTATCTCTTCTCTTGAAACCCATGTCTTTAATGTCAAACCTCTCTCTGTTTCATGTTTTCTTTCTGTCCAGAACTGTCCTGACAAAAGTGATTGGCATGGGAGAAACTTATGTCAATAAATGTGACTCTATTAGCAATTTACAGAACGAATCAGCTTTACTTAGTCGTCATTTTTTACTGGCAGGATGTAGAGTCTAGTCCTTACCTTTCCTGAGCTCCAGGGCTGTTAACACTGTTGTAAATAAATCTTTTGTTTTTCATCAGCAACAAAAGCAGTGTCTTCTGCTTTGCTTTTAAAGGCTTCTGATCTGACAGCAGTTTGTAAAATTCAGTCTACATCAACATATTATTTGGAGTCTAATACTCCCTTCCCCACCAGAAGCAATACAGTATTGTTATTAAATGTATGGGCACAAATTTCAGATGCTTGCATTAAATCCCAATTTCCTTCTAACTCTGTCTTCAAACAGATCACTTAACCATTTAAAAGGTCAACTATAGAGTTTAAAACTTAAGAAGTTAATGATACAATTTACCTTATCAATTTGTTATAAAGATATAATCCATGAAAAGTACTAAGAACAGTTCCTGAAAATCTCTAAGAGGTCATGGGATGCTAATAACATGTAAGATTCCCTGTTGGTCACCTACAGAAAGAGTATATGAAAAAGATGAGATTGAAGAGGAAGGTCATTTGTTTCAAGTATCCAGTCATAGTTGATTAATTTGAACAGCTTCACTGTGATATAAAGGACATATAGCACCATGCATATATTTAAAATGTAAAATTTTGTGAACTTAACATATGTGCATACCTGCAAATCCATCACTACAATCAAGGAAATAGATCCATCACAGCCAGGCGCAGTGACTCATGCCTGTAATCCCAGCATTTTGGGAGGCCGAGGCGGGCGGATCATGAGCTCAGAAGTTCAAGACCAACCTGGCCAACATGGTGAAAACCCATCTCTATTAAATACACAGAAAATTAGCTGGGTGTGGTGGCACACAACTGTAATCTGAGCTACTCAGGAGGCTGAGGCAGGAGAATCACTTGAACCCGGGAGGCAGAGATTGCAGTGAGCTGAGATTGCATGATTGCACTCCAGCCTGGGTGACAGGGTGAGGTACCATCTCAAAAAAACAAAAAACAAACCAAAAAACCCCACACATATGCATCACTCCAAGAAGTACTTTCACGCCACTCTGTAATACAGCTATACCTTTGTCTCCAGCAACACTGATATTCTTACAGTGATGACAGGTTAGCTTGCATTTTCTAGAGTTTTGGGGAATTGAGTTACAGTTTTCCTGTTTTATTTCATTCACATTTCTTTGTTTGAACATGTACTTTCATTTATCTTGGCTAAGTAGATACCTAAGAGTGGAAGAAACATGTTATATAATAGGTGTATATTTAACTTTTTAAGACATGACAAACTGTTTTCCAAAGTTGTACAGTTTTATGTTTGAATCAGCAGTACCTAAGAGTTAAAATTGTTCCACAGCCTCACCAGCATTTGATATGATCAAGCTTTCTCATTCTACCCATTATAAAGAATGTGCAGCAGTATCTCATTTTGGATTTAATTTGCATTTTTCTAATGACTAGCGAATTTGGGATATTTTATGTATTTATTAACTATCTGTATATCTTCTTTAATAAATGTGTTAATTTGCAAATTTCTTTTTTTGTTTATCTTACTGAAGTTTGAGAGTCCTTGATATAAGGCAGCATAAGTAATTTATCAAACATATGTTTTGCGAATATTTTCTCATCTGCCTTGCTTTTTCATTTTCTAAAAAGTTTATTTTGAAGAGAAATTGTTTCTAATTTTGACAAAGTAAAAAGTATGTTTTTAAAACAGATTATAGTTTTGATGTCCTATTAAGTAAATTTCTTTCCAAACCCGTAGTCACCAAAATTTCTCCTAGTTTTCCTTCTGGGCATTTTATAATTGTACCTGTTTAGGAATATAATCATTGTGAGTACATTTTGCATACAGTATAAGGTAGAGTTTGGGGGTTTGGTTTTGGTTTAATTTTGCATTTTTTCCCAGCATCATTTATTAAAAATATTTTTCCATTGAATTTTCTTGAAAACTATAGAAAACAAATTGACCGTGTGTGTAGGTCTACTTCTAAAATATCTATTCTGTTTCATTGACCTATATAATGTATCTGTCTTTATACTAATATGAATGTATTCATTCTCATAGCTTTATGGCTAAGTTTTGATATCAGGTTGTGTAAGTCCTCCAACTTTGTTTTCTGTTTTAAAGTTTTTTGAGGAAGTATTCTAGCTCTTCTGCATTTGCATGCTATTTTTAGAATTTACTTATTAATCTCTGTAGGAAGAACATGTTGCTCTTTTAAGATTGATTTGAACACAGACATAACAGTCTGGGAAGAATTGACAACATAACAATGTTGAGTCTTCTAATTCATAAACACAGTTTATCTTTTATTTTATTTCTTCTTTAATTTCACTTAGAAATGTTTCTGCAGTTTTCAGCATATAGGTCCTGAAAGTTTTTCATCAAATTCATCCCTAATTATTTCATATTTGATACATTTGTAAATTATAGTTTTTCTCATTTCAATTTGTAAATTTTTCATTGCTAGTACGTAGAAATACAATTGATTTTTGTATATTGACTTTTTATCTTGTAAATATTCTAAATTCACTTACTAGTTTTACCACTGTTTTATAACTTTCCTAGATTTTCTACATAGACTTTTACATCATCTCTGATAGTTTTACATCTCTCTTGTCATTCTGTATGTATTTTATTTCTCTTTTTCTTTCTTCCTCTCTTCCTTCCCTCTCCCCCACCCACCTTCTCTCTCTTTTGTTGTTGTTTTTATCTTATTGCACTGGGTGATGTCTCTAGCATGATCTAGATGATTAGAAATGGTAACAGCATTTATTCTTGTTTCTTCCCTAATATTAGGGGGAAAGCATCGTCTTTCACCATTAAAGTGGTGTTATTGAATTAAAGTGGTGTTATTGTATGCTGTTTATAAATATCCTTTATCTGATTGAGCAAGTTCACCTCTATTTCTAGTCCCTTGAGAGCTTCTATCGTAAATGATTGTTAGACTTTGCTACTTGCTTTTTCTGAATCTATTATGAGGGTCATATAATTTTTCATTTTTAATCTGTGAATATAGTGAAATATATTAAATTGTATATGTTAAGTCAAATTTCACTTATTGGAATAAATCTCACTTGGTCAGGACATATTATCCTTTTTATACATTACTAAATTAGACTTGCTAAAATTTTTTTGAGAATTTTTGCATCTTAGTTAATGAGCAGATGAAACTCTGTAATTTTGTTTTCTTGTGTTTTTTTTCTTTTTTTTTTTTTAATCAGGGCAACATTGGTCTCAAACAATTAGGAAGTATTCGTTATCTTCTACTTTCTGGAAAGGTTTTTGTGGAAGTAATATTTTTACCCTTTCTTAAATATTTTGTTGACTTCACCAGTGAATACTTTTGAACCTGGAGTTTCCTTTGTAGAAATGTTCACAAATACATGTGCTCTATTACTTTGATAGATATAGGGATATTTAGCTTTAATAGTTTGTGTCTTTCAAGGAATTTGTTTCATTTAAGTTGTTAGTTTTTATTGGCAAGAGTTATTCATAAAATCCCTCATTATCAATTTAAGGTCTGTAAAATATGTTGTGGTTAACTTCTTTCATTTCCAATATTGATAATTTTTTCCTAATTCATATTTATAGATTCTTCCAAAAAGGTAGCTTTTGGTTTATTGATTTTCTTTAATTTTTTTCTGTTTTCTGCTCTTTGAGTGGGATTTACTGCCCTTTTATTGATTATTCTTACATGCTTTATGTTTAATCTGTGCTTCTTTTTCTTGGTTAAATTAGAAGTTTAGGTCATTTCTTTTCATCTTTACTAATTTAATTAAATAACTGCAACATTTTCTCTAAACATTCCTTTAGCTACCTACCATAAAATTTGATATGTTGTATTTTCATTTTCTTTCAGTTCAAAATGCTGTCAGGTTCCCTTTTGATTCCTCCTTTTTTTTTTTTGATCCATTAGTTATTAAGACATTATATTTAATTTTAAAATATTTTAGATTCCCCATTCTTTTTAGTTATTGATTTCTAATTTATAATATTTTCATTGTGATCAAAGAATATGTTTTGTCATATTTGAATTCTTACATATTTATGCAAGCTCTTTTTTGACAGTATGGTCTATCTTGCTACATGTGCTATGTGTGCTTGAGAGTAATGTGTACTTTACTGTTACTTGGCTGAGCATTCTAGGTCATCTTCATTGATAGTACTCGAAAGTACTGTATCATTGATGATTTTCTGTCTACTTGTTCTATCAGTTATTTAGAGAGAAATTTTGAAACCTGTCTGTAATGGTGATTTGTCTGTTTCTCTTTGCAGTTCTCTCAGTTTTTGTTCCACTGTTATTAACAGCATAAATGTTTAGAACTATTATGTCCTCCTGATCAATTGATAACTTTATTATCAAATTATCTTCTTATCCCTGGTAATATTCCTTACTGGTGTAATTCGTCCAATATAAAATAATGAATTCTACTCTCCTTTGATTGTTAGCTTGGTATATTCATTTCCATTATTTACTTTTAATTTGTATATTTATATTTAAAATTTATTTCTTGAAAAAGGACAAAATTGGATCTTACTTTTACATCCAATTTGAAGATCTATGTCTTTTAATCAGGGAATGTTGAAAACCATTTAATTTGATAAGTGATATAGTTGGGTTAAATCAACCATATTGCTATTTGTTTCCTATTTTCACACTTTATTCTTTTTTCCTTCTTTCTGCCTTATTTTATGTTATTTTTTAAATTCTACCTCCTTGCCTAGCTAATTAGCTTTAACTGTTCGTTTTGTGTTTTAGTGTTTGCTTTAGTGTTTATAACATGCATGTTTAATTTATCACTGTCTAGCTTTAAGTAATATTGTCTCACTTTACATATAATATAAAATCTTAGTACCGTACACTCTTCATTTCTCATTCCCAATCTTGGTGCTGTTGTTATCATTCATTTTGCTTCTACACACCTATATGATAAACTTCAAATGGTTATTATTTTTATTTTAAAAAATCAATTATCTTTCAAATAAACTTATAAATAGGAAAATTATATTTTATTTTCACATGCATACTTACTATTTCTGTTGATCTTCATTCCTTGCATAAATCAAGATTTTCATATTTCTGAAGGACTTCCTTTAACATTTCTTTGCAGTGCTAGTGGTGAATTTTGTTAGCCTTTGTATGTGCAAAAAGAAAAGACTTTATTTTTTATTTATTTATTTTTTTTTTTGAGACGGAGTTTCGCTCTTGTTACCCAGGCTGGAGTGCAATGGCACGATCTCGGCTCACCGCAACCTCCGCCTCCTGGGTTCAGGCAATTCTCCTGCCTCAGCCTCCTGAGTAGCTGGGATTACAGGCACGCGCCACCGTGCCCAGCTAATTTTTTGTATTTTTAGTAGAAACGGGGTTTCACCATGTTGACCAGGATGGTCTCGATCTCTTGACCTCGGGATCCACCCGCCTCGGCCTCCCAAAGTGCTAGGATTACAGGCTTGAGCCACCGCGCCCGGCCCAAGACTTTATTTTTTTCATTTTTCTTGATAGTTATTTTTGTAGAGTAGGGAATTCTAGTTTGATAGGTCCTTTTTTTTTCTTCCTTTACTTTAAAAGTATTGCCACAGTAATCCTGACTTGCATCCTTACTTTCATTTTCCTATACATAATGTATCTTTTTCCTCTGGCTGTTTTGAAATTTTTTTTTCCTTATTGCTAATTTTAAGCATTGTTATTATGATGTCCCTTCTTGAGTTTTTGTCATGTTTCTTAAGGTTGGGGTTTGTAAGCTTCTTGAACCTGAGCTTTATAATTCTCATCAATTTGAAAAAAATGAAGTCATTCTTTTTCTTACATTTCTCTGCCCTCCTCCTCTACTTTGGGGATTCCATAATTTGAATGTATTTTAGGCTATTTGATATTTCACAACTCACTGACACTCTTAATTTTTTTCATTCATTTTTCTTGCTTTAGTTCATCCTGGGTAGTTTAATTGATATGTCTCGGCATTGACTAATATATTCTTCTTCCATTTCTAACCTCCTGGCAATCCCATTCAATGCTGTTTTCCTCTCAGATATTGTATTTTTCTTCTTTAAAAGTCCAATAATCTTCTTTGCCTCTCCTTAACATGTTTGTGTTTTTCTATTATCTTGAGTATATAGAGAGTATATCAAAACTGTTTTTTTCTTTTTAATAATTATTTTTGGCATTTCATTAATTTTTTCCTCTTCATTAAGAAGCTTATTTTCCTGCTTCTTTGAATACCTGCTGTTTTTATTAGTTGCCAGGTATTTTGAAATTTATTTCGTTAGGTCCTACATATTCCATCTCAGTGAAATAGATTTACAATTTATTCTGGGACACAATTACATCATTTGAAAACAGTTTGATCACTTCAGTGCCTGCTTTTTGCTCTGTTAGGTGGATCCAGAAGGGCCACTAGTCCAGAGCTAATTTTTCCTCTTTAGGAGAAATGTTTCTAGAGCACTCAGCTGAAGACTTACAGGAACCATCTGCAGACATTTGGATGTCTGTGTGTTTCTCTTCTTTTCAGTAACCTGCCCTGCAAATTCTAACCACTATGACTTCTCAGAATGTTCAACTCTGTCCCTTCGACTTAGGCAGATAGCCAGCTGAGCTGTGATATTTGAGTTGTGCTCTGGCCTGGAAATTCTCCAGGCAGTAAGCAGAGCAATCTCAAAACTCATTTCATTAGTTCTTCTCTCCTTACTATCTACACTGACTATTCTATGACATCTGAAACATCATTATTTTTATATATTTTTCTGGTAGTCCAGTTGTTTAACATGAGAAGCTAAATCTGTGCTCTGTTAGTCTATCACAGATGAAAATAGAAATTCCAGTGCATAATTACTTAAGAGAATTATTATCCTAAATTCATATCTTAATATATATTCATAATTCTGATATGTTTTAATTTTACAAATTAATTAAATATTATAAATTTTTAGCAGGCCTTTATAATTTTTGCCAAATTCAAATATTATTTACAATTCATCTTTTAATCTACACATTCTACAAATTTTTAATGGACATGGCCTATATCCTTGACAAAATTCTGAGTGTGGGTAATAGAGAAGTGAAGAGACATATCAAATCTCTGATCTTACGGAACTTCTAGCTGTAAGATGTACATAGTAATTATACATATGCAAACACAGAAATACACTAATATGATATATGCAACAAAGTAATAGAAGAGTGCATGAAGTCAGAAGTGACATTGAGGTGGGTGCCATATTATGGCCAGGACAATGAGTGAAAGTGTCTGTGATGAGGTGATATTTAAATGAGGTGATAGTTTACCTAAGAACTAAAAGAGTGTGGGGTGAGCTTTATTAATAACTTAGGAAAGCATGTCCAGGAAAAAAGAACAGCAAGTCAAAAAGAGTGCTTTTGACTCCATCATCTCAGCCCAACATCTCCTTAAGATGATAAGCCACTTCAGCAAAGTCTCAGGATACAAAATCAATGTGCAAAAATCACAAGCATTCCTATACACCAATAACAGAGAGAGAGGTACAGTAATCAAAACAGCATGGAATTGGTACCAAAACAGCATGGAATTGGTACCAAAACAGAGATATAGACCAATAGGAACAGAAAGGAGGCCTCAGAAGTAACACCACACATCTAGCCATCTGATCTTTGACAAACCTGACAAAAACAACCAATGGGGAAAGGATTCCCTGTTTAATAAACAGTGATGGGAAAACTGTCTAGCCATATGCAGAAAACGGAAACTGGATCCCTTCCTTACACCTTATACAAAAATTAACTCAAGATGGAATAAAGATTTAAACATAAGACCTAACACCATAAAAAGCCTAGAAGAAAACCTAGGCAAAACCATTCAGAACATAGGCGTAGGCAAGGACTTCATGACTAAAACACCAAAAGCAATGGCAACAAAAGCCAAAATACACAAATGGGATCTAATTAAACTTAAGAGCTTCAGCACAGCAAAAGAAACAATCATTAGAGTGAATCGGAAACCAACAGAATGGGAAAAAATTTTTGTAATCTACCCGTCTGACAAAGGGCTAATATCCACAATCTACAAGAACTAAAACAAATTTATAAGAAAAAAAAACCCCATCAAAAAGTGGGCAAAGGATATGAACAGATGCTTCTCAAAAGAAGACATTTATTTGGCTGACAAACATAGAAATAATGCTCATCATCACTGGTCATTAGAGAAGTGCAAATCAAAACCATATAGATATCAACTCATGCCAGTTAGAATGGTGATCATTAAAAAGTCAGGAGACAACAGATGCTGGAGAGGATTTGGAGAAATAGGAATGCTTTTACACTGTTGGTGGGAGTATAAATTAGTTCAACCATTATGGAAGACAGTGTGATGATTCCTCAAGGATCTGGAAATAGAAATACCATTCGACCCAGCAATCCCATTACTAAGTATATACCTAAAGGATTATAAATTGTTCTATTATAAAGACACATGCACATGTATGTTTACTGTGGCACTGTTCACAATAGCAAAGACTGGGAACCAACCCAAATGCCCAGCAGTGATTGACTGGACAAAGAAATTGTGGCACATATACACCATGGAATACTATGCAGCCATAAAAAGGATGAGTTTGTGTCCTTTGCAGGGACATGGATAAATATGGAACCATCATTCTCAGCAAACTGACACAAGAACAGATAACCAAACACCGCATGCTCTCACTCATAAGTGGGTGTTGAACAATGAGAACAGAAGGACACAGGAAGGGGAACATCACACACTGGGGCCTGTTGGGTGGTAGGGAACCTTGGGGAGGGATAGCATGGGGTGAGGTGATTAGGGAGGGATAACAGGAGACATACCTAATGTAGGTGAGCGGGGATGGATGCAGCAAACCACCATGGCATGTGTATACCTTATGTAACAATCCTGCATGATCTTATCTGTACATGTACCCCAGAACTTAAAGTATAATAATAAAAAAAGTTTAAAAAAAGAGTGATTGAGTAAAACAAACAATAAACAAATACATGTATATTTATATATACATATATATTTATAATTATATATTGTATATAAATTATATGTAATATAATTATATAAATTATATATAGAGAGAGAGATTGAAATATAGCATACAATTTTCAGAGTACAATAAAATGGTACTGGAGAGGTAGACAGATAGTAAATTGCATAGAGCCTTGTAGGTGTGACTTATGCTTTCAAGAGAGCAATCTAACCGACATATAAAATGGATTCTAGGGGGCAAAAATGGAAGCAAATTTACTAGCTAGGAAGCAGATGCAGTAGTTCAGGTGAGCAGCCATGCTGGATTCATCTTGATGATAAATAAGTAGATACCTTGGAGACATCACCAATTAGATTTGCCTATAAAGTCTATATGTAGAGAAGAGAAGGGTGATTTGAGGTAAAGAGATGAATCAAGGAAGAGTTGAAGATTTCCATGTCTTTAACAATTGGGTACGTGGCAAAAGTTGTTACTGAAATGGGGACAGTAAGAGAAGCAGGTTTAGAAGAAAAGTAATAAATATTCTATTTTCAGTGTGTTAAATTTCCAAGTAGATGTATTACATTTCCAAGTGGAAATGTCAAGTAGGTTGTTGAATATATGTTTGGACATCAGGGAAATGTCAGAATTGAAAGAAAAAAAAAAACTATTCATTTGGCATTGTATAATTTCATTTTCTTTTGCCTGGTGACATTGTTCTATTTAAGAAATATTTGGCCTGCTTCACTCAGGACTCCAATTACTCACCTTTTAGAGGTCTAATGGCACCTTCCATCCTCCAAACTACAGTTAAACATAGGCGGGGCTGGAGTGCCCTCTGGTGGATAAACTGACAAGGCTTAGGACATGGAGTATGAACATGCTAAAATAGGAGTTAGGGACTTCCCACACAAGTGATAGAAGAGACAACCATAAGAGCATAACTACATGAATTGGGCTAGCTGTTAAGAAGATACATCCAGTAGCTGAGTACTAGTAGAAAAGGGAGGATGTATGTTGTGTAATTGAACTGCTATTCCATTCTAGCCTGATTTTATATGTAGAATGCAATTCTAGTTTTGAGAAATAGGATTTTTTTTTTAAGCAAAGTCAAAAATCTATACCATTAAGTAAAATGTTTTTGATTGGTAACTGTTAGCTGCCATTCACATGGAAAACACTATATGGGGTAAAATTATGCAATCAAAAATGTCTGTAGATAAGATCGGTGGATTGTAGCAATGTCAATATCCTGGTGGTCATACTCTACTATTGCTTTGCAAGATGTGACTATTGGAGGAAACTAGGTAAAGAGTCCATTGGGTCTCTCTGTTGTATTTCCTACAACTGAATATGAACTATAATTAGCTCAAAATAAAGAGTTTAATTTTTAAAATTAATTAATTTCCCCATGGGTCAGATTCAGCCCAGGGACCACTAGTTTGCGGCTTTTATCTCAAGGAGAGAAGACATATACAGTGGTGCAGTTTAAAAAGGGGGCCTCTAAAATTCTATACACAACAGTGAGGTATTTATTTGTTGGCATAACAACCAAATCTTAGGCTTCTATAATGAGAAAATGGAGCTCCAACCCTTTGCCCTCAAACCCTACAGATGGTTTTACTCCCAAGAAGAATGGTCAAGAAGGCAAAATATGGGCAATTGTTTGGGGATGCCAGAGGGGTGGTAACACCAAATTCCAAGAAAGTAAATACTGTTCTCTGGTTCTTACCTGCCAATGTTTGAAATATCTGACATAATGCCTTATGTCAGAGGAAAGTTTGCAATCCAGAAGGCATGAATGCACCATTCTCTTTTTAGATGGTTTATTTATTTGACTAGTTAACAAAATGGGAGAGCATGGCTTAAATGGATTACCAGTTTATAGATGAGACAATTGACAAGTAGACCTTTCAGAGCTTGAGAAAACAGACATACATTTTTTGTAATTTCCTCATAAAGAGGTGTTGCCTCTGTATTTAATTTAGAAAATACCCACAGTCCCCAACTTACAATGGTTTAAGAAGTTTTTTTTAACCTAATTATGGTACAGAAGCAATACACATTCAGTAGAAATTGCACTTCAGATTTTTTTGTGTGTGTGACAGTCTCGCTATTTTGAATTTTGATCTTTTCCTGGGCTAACCATATGTGGTACAATATTTTTTCCAAACGCTGGGCAGGGACAGTGAACCGCAGCTCCCAGGCAGCCACTAGGATGTTTGGAGGGTTTGGTGTATTGAATGCATTTTGAACTTAAAATATTTGAAACCTTCAATGGGTTTATTGAGTTTGTCAGGATCTAGCCCCATTGTAAGTCAAGGAGCATCTGTGCATGATATTTTTTTTTTATATACTTTAATTTCTAGGGTACATGTGCAGAATGTGTAGGTTTGTTACACAGGTATATATGTGCCATGGTGGTTTGCTGCACCCATCAACCCATCATCTTCATTAGGTATTTCTCCTAATGCTATCCCTTCCCCTGTCTCCACCCCCTAACAAGCCCTGGTATGTGATGTTCCCCTCCCTCTGTCCATGTGTTTTCATTGTTCAAATCCCACCTATGAGTGAGGACATGCGGTGTTTGGTTTTCTGTTTTTGTGTTAGTTTGCTTCTCATGATGGTTTCCAGTTTCATTCATGTCCCTGCAAAGGACATAAACTAATCCTTTTATATGGCTGCATAGTATTCCATGGTGTATATGTGCCACATTTTCTTTATCCAGTCTATCATTGATGGGCATTTGGGTTGGTTCCCAGTCTTTGCTATTGTGAACAGTTCCACAATAAACATTCATGTGCATGTGTCTTTATAGTAGAGTGATTTATAATCCTTTGGATATATACCCAGTAATGGGATTGCTGGGTCAAATGGTATTTCTATTTCTAGGTCCTTGAGAAATTGCCACATTGTCTTAAACAATTGTTGAACTAATTTACGCTACCACTAACGGTGTAAAAGTGTTCCTGTTTATCCATAGTGTCCCCAGCATCTGTCGTTTTCTGACTTTTTAATGAATGCCATTCTAACTGGTGTGAGAGGGTATCTCATTGTGGTTTTGGTTTGCATTTCTCTAAGGACCAGTGATGATGAGCATTTTTTCATACGTTTGTTGGCCAAATAAATGTCTTCTTTTGAGAAGTGTCTGTTCATATCCTTTGCCTACTTTTGGATGGTGGTTTTGTGTGTGTGTGTGTGTGTGTGTGTGTGTAAATTGATACTTTTTTTAAAAATGGCCCTAGTTTCTTATCTGTAAAATTATAGTGTTGCAGTCCACTTCAAAAAACATCAATTGTTTTGCAGGAATTGCATTTTTGATTCAAGAAATTTATCCTGTGGCTTGTTACACAAGTTCTATGCTACACATTGCCCAGACAGCTTATACTCGTCCCTATTCCTAAGCTCAGAAATTATGCCCATCTAGATTATTAGTGAAGATGGAAAGGACAGAAAGGAAGGAAGGAGAATTTGCAGAGGAGTCAGCAAGAGATCTTGGTAATGGAAACTAACAAACGAGAAAACTTTATCTGAAACTGTCATCCTCAACAGCACACCTTCCAACCCAGCATCATTGCCATAGACATTGGGGTTGGGGTTTGATAATTAGTCACACTCTTTCTTCTACCCCATAATTTGACATAGGCCAATGGAGAAGCAGACATTTGTAACAGACTTATGGAGACCAAATATCAGCATCACCACTTATAAGGCCAAATTAGAAATTAGATGAGAGACGATATACTTTCTCCCAAGTCTAGCTATTGGAATTACCTGTTGGACAGCAAATGTAGGTCTTCAGAGTCGATGCAAGAAACTAGAAATGATTATCCAGTTATGATCCAGTGGTAGACAGAAAATGATAATGGGGGAAGGGGAATGTAGAGAGGGGAAGAGAGAGGAAGAGACCTCCATTCCAGGACATAAAAGACAACGAAAAGTAAAACTGTAAAATATACAACATATCTTAAAACAGCTTCACTTAAAAAATAATATTTTAAATTATTCTATATATGTTAATCCAGAATTGTGCTTGGCTTTGAAATATAATGATAAACAAATAGTCCTTGTACATAAAGATTCCACAGTCTAGAAGAACAGCTAGAAATAGACAAGGTTAAGATATACTTATGATCTGAAATACATATATAAATATTATGCACTTAATATGCATAATGATAATATACATGAATATAAATATATTAAATGATGAAATAAACATAAATTTGTTCTTTAAAAAATATGTGCTTATGTATGCTGGTGTATGTAGTACAAAAATGGTCTCGAAAGTATTGAATTTAGAAAACAATAATATTTTTAGTTGGCCAGTTATGTTTCATAGTATTTCTAATTCAATCTTGAGGTCTCTCTTTGGAACGTGGCTATAAACCCTAGCCATGTCCCTAACGGAGCTCCAGGGGATTTGGTCATGGATGTTTACAATGTTCCTTTCATGGGAACTTTTTCATCTTGGTGAATTTCCTGAAGCCTAAGTATCCGTTGACCAGGTGTCCGTCTCACAGGAAACTTGTTTATCCTGAAAGACACCCAATGGCTTTTGTCCTACCTGAATCTCATTTATTCCTGACAAGATAGCCACTCTCTAGGAGAGCCCTGACTGGGAGAGAAGTTAAATCTGTATGTGTCAGTCAAGTAAGAGGAGGCCACACAACAAAAATGCATGACATAACAGAAAGTTTATTATTCTCAGATCTATGGGAGTAGAAGGATGGCTCTGGGAGCCAATGAGAGGTCACAGGACAATGTGTTTGAACAGAAGGTAGGGAGCAAGAGAGTGAGAGATAGACCTACAGGCTGAGGCCTTACTGGGATCCAGGATGTTAACCCAGCAGGTTTCCCACATGGAGTTCCAACTGGTGGGCGTAGAGCCAAGTGGGCATGGGTTGCATGTGGTAACTGGAACAGGGAATTCTCACTCTAGCATACCTGCACAGTCTGAGTGGAGAGTGGAGTCAGTGAGGGGAGTCAAGGAGGTTATATGTGCATATCCCATGGGGAGCTGGACATTAGGAGGGGATTACTTAAGGCAGATATCTAGATGGACCACATTTAGGAATCGGAAAGAGCTAGAGAAATGAAAACTGTTCAAGAGTGACTAAGCCCTCCTAGTATGAGAAGTTAAACCTAGGTTCCGAAAAGATGCTGAGACAACATAAAATTCTAAGAATTGACTGAACGTCTGCATTCTATGGAGGAGGAGACTGGCTTCTTTCCTTAAAGTAGATTCTTCCTTTATTCTGATAGGGGAAACTTTGTTGATCTGTTTTACCCAAAAAGGAGAGGTAAAAAACTGCCAGTTTATAAGGTAAATCAAAATGTCAATATTCTGTTCACAACAGTGTAAAGACGATTGTCTCTGAACGTATTATCCAGGTATTCACAGTTCCCAGCACTCCATATTGTTACATACTTGTTGCTTGACATATCAATGTGTTTATCTGATCTCAGCAGACACTTGAGTTTTGCCTATGTTACTGTTAATAACTCTTTCTATTCTTGGGGAGACCCTGAGAAAGTGACAGAATCTAAGTGTAGACCCTTCAGTCTTAGAGTATGTGCTCTATTTAGTAATAAAAATAATTATATATTTACAACAAATCCTCCCCTACCAGGTTAATTTTTTTGTTCCCAAATCTAGATTTGTATTATTTTTCTTAGGTTATTGAGTCTACATAGGTCTAAACAGTTGTTTACATTTAAATCCCTCTCTCTTCAATTGTGAGTTTGAGGAGGCTTCTATCAGAAATTCAGTCTATCCATTTTACTTTGATTTTTTTTGTTATTTATCTTCAGAAATTTCTCTTTCTAAAAGGAAAATCTCCTCCCCCTCTGTCCACATCCCTTGTTTTAAAGTCTATTTTTCCTTCAATGACAAAAATTTATTCCTAAAATGCCCTTTGAACTTAAGCATATGAATTGTTCTCATCTTTTTTTTTTTTTTTTTTTTTTTTTTTTTTTTTTTTTTTGGCAACACACATATAAGCTTAAACTCCCATCCTGAACCATAAGTCACTGGTAACTGTGACTTAAAAACTAATAAAATCACAGTCTAAATTATGAATCTGGGAAATAGTGACACCTACCTACATTTTACATAATTTTCTCTTGGCAAATCCCCATCTAAAATAGTGTGGGGGTCACTATTTTTCACTTGCATAGTTGGGTCATTTACTTTCTAAGTGGCTTAGAGCCCACAAATATGAAATATTCTACAGAATGATTTGTGTTTAACAAGAGAGGCTGCCATTTTTGAGTTCCTCTTACTTTTGGTTATGGATTGCATGTCCTCAGGCTGTGAGCTGAAAAAACAGAATTCAGTGATGGGATAAAATGAGATCAATGGTCACTGCAGCTAAAAGAATGAAATTCTACATCAGCAGCAGCCAAGCTGGGTCTTTAGTAGAAAGACCCCTATATTATGATTAATTTATGAAGACATTTAACACAATCAGCCCCCCCATAACACACAGAAAAATTTATTTCCCCCATCAAACTGCAAACTGCAAAGTCCATCCTCTACTTCTTTCCCTGGTCGAGATTGAGCGTGCCCTCAACAAAGGTTACCCAAGTAAATGTGTTAACAAAAGAAAAATGGGAGAAATGCAATCTGTGTGGTCTGTAGTAATGTTTGTCCTTTCTTCTCTTCTATCTTTGCAACTTTGTGAATCTTTCTATAGTACAGATTAAGTAAAGCAACAATTTTATATGTTAAGTAAACATTTTAGTTGCTAAATACACTTTAAATCTATTATTTGGTTGATTCAATAATCATTCAATATAAGAACTTACTATAAGCCAGGCATATCAGGGAATAAACTAAATTAAGATTGCTATCCTTGTGAAGCTTAAATTCTAGAGAAGAGAATAAACAACAAACATAATATGTATAATATTTTTATAGTTTATTAAAATGTATTAAGTATTCTGAAAAATAGTGATGAAGGAAGCTAGCTTGAAATTTTAAATGTGGTGTCCATGGAAGGCTTTGTTGGAAAAGAGGCTATATGTGCAAAAACTTGAGGAGATTGAGCAAGTTAGCAAAGTGGACATTTGGAGGAAGTTACTCCAAGCAAAGGCAACAGCTACTACCAACACGATCATGTCTGACATCAGTGGGGAAATAAGGAGCATAGGTCTTACCATCCTCATTCGTGACTGTATTACTGAACATTAGCAAGTACACCAAGAATGTGAAGAGAATAAGTGGTGTAACCAGGACTCACAGTTTGGCTGCTATGTTCCATTCTTATTTTGCTTTTCATTAATTAGACAATGCCCTAATAGATTTACTTGGCTCAGCTATATTCTACTTTCCTGAATGAAAAAAAAAAAGACAAAATCACATCAATTTATTTATCTCTGTTAACAATTCAGAACACAAAATTGGGAGCAGAGGAAATAGTTACAGAAATTGTGAAACAGATGCACCTGTAGAGCTCAGGCGTTTGGTTCAATGGTCCAAGTCTAACTGGAGACAACCTTTCTATCCAAATCTGACACCAGAACCAGGTACCATCTGCTGTATCCCACTTGGTGACACCATTACAATGTCAGTTTCTCACCAGAAAAATATTATCTATCCTGGTACTAAAGATTATATAAAGACTTGGAGGTAATAACTTACCATTGAAGGAATGTTACTTCATCAGCACTGTGCTGTGTTTAAGGACAAAATGAACATTAGTGATTATTAAAAGATTGAGGCTCACAGGTATGTACAAACTCTAACTTCAGCATAGAAGCCCTACACATCATTGGGATACTTGTGTTATTACAGTGAGGCCAGTGGAGAAAGGTCCTCTCTTACCAGGTCAAAATTTGTTAAAAACCCAAAGAGTACTGACTAACATTCTTGGTTTATAGGGAACCTTTTAAAGTTAGACAAGAAAAGGGTCTTGTACCCTCTCTTCCCTTTGAACTTGACAAAAAAATCCTTTAAAGTCTGTGTCAGAACACTTTATGGGTGGCATTGAACTCCAAACTACTCCTCTACCAATATTTAACCTCCTCTCTAACCCCCAAGATGAGGCAGACATCCTCTCTTTATATGGCCAATCTTATGTGATGCATATGCAATTAAGCTAATAAGTAGACTGTCTCTGTGCTCAGTCCTGAAGATAAACTTTACCTCTAAACTATCTGAGCATTACCCTTCCCTTAACCATGTATGAATATAACTGCTAGTATCTATGTAAGTCCATCCAAATTTTCACAGTGATTAACTCCTACTTTTATGCCCTAGGTATCAGTATTCAGTAATTTGGTAGAAAGAATTTAAGTTGGATGCCCATTGAAGCCACAAACTAATGTAACCCTCTTAAGAGTGAAACATTTTACCTTCTTTTCATCCTCCTTTTTCCTTTTTGCTGATGGAAGAACAGAGAGGAAAAAAGAAACTAAAACATTTTAAGCTTCCTCTCAATTATCTTTTATCTGCATCTTTTTCCGTTGACTGTCTTTCTTTCCTCTAGCTTGATACTGTTACATTTTTAAGAGAGAGAGTGTATTTGGAACTGGTTCCATGCAATTTACTGTTAGATTTGGAGTTTATGAGAAAGAAAATAGAGTGAAGGGAAATATTCTTTTTTTTTTTTTAGAATTTCTATCTGATATAGGAAAAAATGAATAACAAATTATATTTCTCCATGTTTGTAAACATGGATAAATATTTCTGAAATAACTCTGTGATATTTCTTTGGGAATGGGAGTTTCACTTTTATATATTCAATATAAACACCAATGTTTCTTCAAGGTAACATATCATATATGCAGGAGTCTGAAAATTCACAGTCCACCTAGCACATTCACATTGCTTTCAAAGTGGTTTTTACATTGGTTTTAAACAATACAGTTCTTAATGTTTATAGCCAACTTTTCCAAATGCATTCAGAAACTGAGTTTAGGAACACCTGATTATGCCATTGGGAGTTTTATCTTGGCCAAACATTAGTATGCAAATTTGAAAGGATGCCCCACCCCCAGCAAAGAGTTTAATTTTGAAGCTGTGAAATAATACTCTGTTTTATTCCTGTTGTGTTCCCAAATCACTTTGTCTACAGAAATGTGTAAATCTTCATTCCAATAAATTCAGAGAATAGACATTTGAACCTTTAAGTCCTTGGGGAATAATAGTGAATGCATTAACTGCTGCTACAACAAGTAATTATATTCACACAATTCCATTTCTTTTGGTCTGGCATCAAAAGCTGCTGAGAGGCAAATGTTAATAGATGAAAACCTCTCTTAAGTGGTAGATCTGTTATTTACACAGTGATGGTTAGTCAGTGTCAAAGAGTTCTTGCAAACAAACATAAATGCTTTAACTGAAACAGAATGTTGTGCCTGTTTAATAACTTGATACTAATGACATTGAATCCTCTTGAGTTTTCATTTTTAAAGGCAGACAATGACAGATTTGGAAAGATATCAATAATAGAGCAAAATCCTCAGTAATGAGAAGGACAATCTGACTTTTCCATCAACACATTAAAACTGTATTATGTGAATCTACAAAGCAAATCGTCCACCTCTTAGCTTCTTTGTGTTGTGACTTAATACCAGTAAGGCAGAGACCAGGATGACTTTCAGAATCGTATGCAATTTTAGTGGGCTCATGTTCTATAGATGTTGCTATCATAGGAATAGTTTATATTTAATTTAACCTTAGAGCAACATGTGTATTTTGTTGTCATTATTGCTGTTGTTTTGGATTTTGCATTTGCTGTTCCCACTTCCTGGAACACAGGTCTCTCAGGCCTTGGCATGGATGGCTCCTTCTCATCATTCACATCTTTGCTTGAATGATACTCTTTTAGGGAAGCACATCCCCCCAACATATGATGTACATTCTACTAACTTGCTTTATTTTATTTTTATTATTTGTTTGTTTTTGAGATGGAGTCTCGCTCTGTTACTCAGGCTGGGGTGCAGTGGTGCTATCTTGGCTCACTGCGATCTCCACCTCCCAGGTTCAAGCGATTCTCCTGCCTCAGCCTCCCAGGTAGCTGGGGTTACAGGCGTGCGCCCCCAGGCCCAGCTAATTTTGTATTTTCAGTCAAGACGGGGTTTCTCCATGTTGGTCAGGCTAGTTTCGAACTTCCGACCTCAGGTGATCCACCCATCTCAGCCTCCCAAAGTATTGGGATTACAGGCATGAGCCACAGCACCCAGCCTACTTTATACTTTATACCTGTCTATATTTAAAATTATCAGTGATATTTTTATCACTGATTATTGCTTGTTTTCTCCCATTACTTCCCCTATTATCAGTTTTATTCACTGTTATATCCTACAACTCATTCAGTGATGCTCAACAGGGGTGTTGAATGAAAAGAAAAATAAAAGAAACCAAATATGCCAATATGTGTTCAAATCCAGTTATCTTTGGGGCACAGTTGTTAAACACTTAACTTACAGAAAAGGACACAGGAGGAATATGTTCAAAAGCTTTCTGTTTCATATGAGACACTCAGTCTTTAAAGTGGCTCATAACTGTTCTCCCAAATATAACATTTTAGAATGAATTATCTATCTTATATAAGTTTCCATTGGTTCAGAAATGGCCAAATTACCAAGTGACTTTGCAATATTGACCAAACAGTTTTTGGTTAGGGTGTTATTAAAGAACCCTCGAAGGCTCAGCACATAAATGAGAGTATTTTTTTACTTGTACATAAATTATGGCTTGAGCTAGGGGAACTCAGGTCCCAAGAACTATATGTGGAAAACAATGACCACAGAAGTTACAGGCTTGTCTGAAACCCTCTGAAGCTAAAAGTTTTAAACAGATAATAAAATATTTAAAAAGAAAATAAAGTCTTTCTAAAAGAACTACTATTGGGGCAGCTCTTTCATCTGGGAGATGAGGATTTTCTCTATTTATGAGCAGTTTACTACTTTTGTGGTTTGGGGGTTTATTTTTTCATAAAAGTCAGTGACTTGAGAAGTTTCAAGGGAATTTTCCCTCTTATCTGACAAATAAGAAGGCCTGAACTAACGTAGAGATGTCGGAATTGCCATCACAGAATTCTTAATTATTCATTAATCTGCTTGGGTTCTATATTACTAAACAAGTATGTGCACAAATAAAATTACACCCATAATTTTAGCCCCTCACTGGGACAATCTGGGAATTCATTAAGGAAGCACAACCAAATTGAATTATTTCTTCCTCAAAGACGATGCAGTAGTTTTAGAGACAATGCGGTAGCCGAAGAGACATTTACTTCTGTAGTGCGTGATTACTGATAGCGCCAATGTATCCCGTTAATCACCAACTTATGTTGCCAGTTGCAGGTACGTCTGTCATTTGTAAGTATACTATTTTTGAGCAACTTCCAAAGAATATCATAATCACAAAATGAATACCACGTTTCAGATTGCTCTCATGAGTGAAACTGGTTCTTTACTAAGCTAAATGCCCTCCTGAGATATGTACATCCAAAGCCACAATGCTCTTTTCTTGAATCATATATATTTTCCTTGCTTAAAACTGCCATTTGATATTTCAACATCATTAATTTGGGAAGAAGCTGATAAAGGATGAAAATGGATAAAGCAGGGGGTTTTGGGCCTATAAAAAGTAAAAGCAGGATTCTCAGTCCTCGCCTGGCATTTTCACTAATGCTAGGAATAACTGGCAACAATGCAACACAGTACCTTATATTATTGCTATTATTCTTTTAGCTTTGTAAAAAGGTAATCATTTTGGTTGCTGCAATTACAGAGAACATTCTTACTTTATTGCACAGTGTTGAACTGAGCTTTCTGCTCCATTGGGAACTGATAGGAGTGTGGTATTTACATTTTCTTCTTTAAATAATAGTGCAAAGAAGTTATTAGACTGTGACTCTCACAGTACAGGGCATAGGTGATTATTTTGGGCTCTACTATTGGAATTCCAAATAGTAGGATCCAGGCACTGGACATGGTACCTACCAAATCACTTGTCCATTTACCCTACATTACTAGAATCAAATCATTTTTGATGAGCATTTTTACCTTAGTACACATTTTCTACATTTTTGCCATATTGAATTGAAAGCATTTCCATTTTAGTTTGCAATTATAAGATGAATTCTTGAAAAATGTAGCCAGGGATTATATAATATTAATATAATTCTCTTTTAGTGTAAGAACTGACATGCGTTTACTTTAATAATAGTAGCAATACCTCAAAAAGCTTCCATAAAAGGAAAAGAGATTTTTAAAAACTCATCGAAGACAAATTCATATCAAGTGAATGTGTTTTCCTAATTATATTTGATTTTAATTAAAAAATAATTATTTTTCCCTGATACCTTAAATGTTTTATTTTTCAGTAGGATAAGTTAACTTTACATATAATAAGAACAAATTAAGTTTTGAAGTTTTAGGAACATATTTGGAAAAACGTGAGCAAATTCTGAATCTAGATTGGTAATTGTTTACAGTAGATATATCCCATGATTATAGTGAAGTTTTTCAATTTTTAAGGCTGATAAAATATACTGAACTTCTAAAATCCTGACTGAATGCAAGAACCAGCTGGTTCTGAGCTAACACTCTTTCTAGTTCCTCTAGGGGATAATAGCAACTAGGAGATGATAGACTTTGTGTGCAGCAGTGCCTATATAAACCTTT
The DNA here is from genome assembly GCF_030222135.1 of Aotus nancymaae. Classification (NCBI taxonomy): domain Eukaryota; kingdom Metazoa; phylum Chordata; class Mammalia; order Primates; family Aotidae; genus Aotus; species Aotus nancymaae. The sequence continues at coordinate 57,521,784 of NW_026988425.1, read as the reverse complement.
CTAATTCTGACTCAACTCTCTTGCAGAAACCAGGGAACAGCAAATGGTTTTCAATAATGATAGATAGGGAAAGCAAAAAGAAAAAACAAATATGCTTCTTTTATTTTGTAAACTAGTTAATAGGAAAAAAAGAACTTGGGCAAAGAATAAAACAATAATTTAAAATACAACATGAGTTGCAGTCAATTCTCCTCCTCCAAGATGATCAGATAAAATGAAACTGAGTCAAAAGAGGAAATTCCATCAAATATACTTGGGACTACATATGAACTTAGGAGATAACACATAAATCCCTACACATGCGGTGGCCTCTCCCCTGAGTTACAGATTGTTGATCCTGGAACAGCAAGTTTAATAGACTATGAGAGGAAAGAATAACCATGAGATGAGATGGCTAATACATCAGCAACCATTGAGATCAAAACAAGGAATAACTATTACTTCTTACTTTCTAGGATGCTATAATCCTCTAAATTTCAAAAGAGAACGCATTTACTGTGGCAGTGGAGATGGAAAAAGATACATGCCTAAGGGCAATTTTCATGACAGCCTTCATTTAAATAGAGATTTTGGGGAGAACAGAAACAAATACTAGAGGTGAAGAGTATTTTGGCTTCTGTTTTCTAACGTGTTGCGAACAACTATATTCCTCTTTGAATTACTAATAAATTTTGCCTTTCTAAATATAGTGAACTTTAGGGAAAAAAATTCATCAGAATCTGATGATAAATCTTTGACAGGAGGAGTTGTTTAAAACCAAATAAACATGATGACTAACATGAATTTTGAGACACATGGCCTTTAGGAAAAAGGCAGAGGATTATCCCTCAATTTTTCCTTTATTCAGCTATTAAGCAATCTACAGACTCTGCCTTTTATAATAGGAAGAACTGTGACCAATCTATTCCAGGATTTCTCCCAACTCTATTTAGAGAAATGGCTTGGGTCCTGGCCTGAAGCTCTTAGAGCTTGAAGTATTTATGAGTAGTACAGTGATTAAAAATGCTAGGTAGGTCTTTCCCCATAGCAATTCTGAATGCTAGGAAATAATGGTACAATATCTTTTAATTCTTCAAGAAAAAAGTATGTACTCCATAACATTTATTCCCAGAGGGAATACTATTTTTATGTACCCTTCTTGACTAAAGCATTAGAGAATCAACTTCAGTGAAGCAAGAAATGAAACCTCAGGAGTGGAAAAGAAGGGAAATGTCTCAAACGCTGATGTGTTGGAAGGGGGAGGATAAGAGATGATAAAGGATGAATTTATCACCAAAAAATAGCCTCAAATTTTCAACTTTCCCTGGATCAATGTCTTTTGCTGTGTAACTTCTCAGTGCCCTTACATTGTGGCTGGGTCATTCAGCCCTACCTCTTTAAACTCAGCTATGTTATATGTTTTGGCCAAAAGCATCATATATATGTGTGTGTATGTATGTTCTTTCTCTCCATTCTCTCTCTGCCTACACCAACCATATTTGCCTACACCCTCTGGGAAAATTGTTATGAGCAATAAAGTTTTAAAATATATGTGTATATACATACGTGTATATATATATATATACACACACACACACATAGACACACACACACACTCTTACATGCATGCATACTCTGTGTGTGTAGATAGAGACTGAGTGAGAGATAGAAATTGTGTTAGGAGGTGGGCAAATTAGGTATAGGTAGAATACAGAATGAAATGCATATAATTTTATTTCCTTGTTGATTTGTTATGTATACTCAGAAATCAAGGACTAAATCAGTTCTCTTGAAATTTCTTATATATTTTTTAATTCTAATTTTAAAGTGAAATATTTGTAGTTTACATAACCTAGTTAAAATTTAGGCTGATATCTCTGAAGTAAGGAAATGCATATACCACTAATCTCTTTTCTGAAGAACTAAACAGCTTCCATTTGCAGTTACAAAATTAACAGATGAGTTTTTTCTCAATTAACAATGGCATCAATAAAGCTTATCTCCTTCTAATACCCTTGGCAAAGAAGATTAAAAGTTATCTAGAGAAAATTTAAATACAGGTTAAATTTTACCAAGTAAAGCATATTTCTATTAGCATTATTAAAGAAAATTTTAATTATAGGAAAATGTATAGAAACAGAATTTGTTTTATAATTTTGTAAACAGAAACATCAGTAATAATTGCTTAGAGTTTAAACAAGATGATGATTTTGAATTCATAAAATTGAATTTGCCTTCAACTTGCAAAATTCTATTTTTTCTTTCCATTCTTTCTCTGCCTACACCAACCATATTTGCCTATACCCTCTGGGAAAATTGTTATGAGCAATAAACTTTTAAAGTTATTAGTGATTGGTGAAGAGTAGATTATTGATGGTATAGCAAGTTAACTTTTAAAAGTAAACATGTAATTTACTGTATAGGTTAGTAACACAATCTATTATTTACTATATCACCATCTCCTACATTAGTGGATTTCAGCCTAATCCAGAAAAGTTGCCATATAAGAGTATATAATTACTCTAGAGACTTGGGAAATAGTATATGAAGGTGCCAAATCTAAAAGTGGAAAAGACTGCTATGATGAAGAGACCTATCAATACAATTTCGTGATCAAGATAGATAGCTATTGTGCTTGGTAGTAGGCAAATTAGGGTAGGTATAGGCAGAGTATAGAATGGAATGCATACATTATTTTTCTCTTATGAAACAAATCCAAGATACAAAGGTCAGGGATTTTAGAGAGAGAATCCACTGTCACGAAAATGGGGCTCCTATGATTGCTGTGATCGTCATCATTTCTAAGCTAGTAGAAACAGGGTGAGAGAAGTCAATGATAGGCAAGCGACTTCACTTTAAGAAAGGGTCTGGAAAATGTGCATATCACTTCATTCACATTTCTTGGCTGGAACTTTATCTCATGGCTATAATTAGCTTAAAGAGAGAAAGACAGCTAGAAAATAGTCTTTACTGAAATAGCTATGGGCCCAGTTATAACTCTGAGAATTAGTCTTTAAAGGAATAAGAGAATGTGTGTCACAAAACAATGAGCACTCTTACCACAGAGGATGTGGAAGATGGTATTTTCCAAGGATAGTCTGAAAATGTATCTCATATCAGACGTTCTTTTTAATGTGATATCGCTACTCCTACATCAAAAGATAAAGTCTAATAACCTGTCTTGCATGTGGGCTATTTGACCAATAAAATGTGGCAGAAGTGAAATTCTGTGACTTCTGGGGTTGTTACAAGTAGCTTTATAGCTTCTTTCTGGATCTCCTGAAATACTTATTTTTGGGATTCTCCCTTTGCAACCAAACCATTCTGAGGGAACCCAATACACATGGAGAGTTCTTCCAATATATGTAGGTTCTTTAGTCAGCAGACTCACCTGGGCTTCCAGTGGAGAGTCACCATTAATCACCAGCCATATTAGTGACCCATTTTTTTTAAACCCTTCACCTTTATCTGGCATTTCCCCCCATGCTATCTCTCCCCAACTCCCCACCCCCTGCTGTCCCTCCCCTGTTTCCCCCCAACAGACCCCAGTGTGTGATGCTCCCCTCCCTGTGTCCATGTGTTCTCATTGTTCAACCCAAGTGACCCATTTTTAATAAGCAGCCAAGATAAGCCTTTACATGACTCCAGGCTCAGCCTCCATCTGACTGTGACTGCATGAGAGTCCTCAAAAGAGATCACCCAGGTGTCAACTACAGAATAATCAGAGATAATATGTTGTTTTAAATACCTACATTTGAAAGAAGTTTGTTAAACACAAAAACACCTGGAAAAGATTATAAGAAGTATTTGTTGTGGACGTTGAGTAAAATCTGTCTTCATTCCTCTCAGAGTTGAATAATGAATATTACCCTAGCAAAAGGTAATCCCTTCCTTTCATATTTTAAGTGGTTATTTTAATCTAGGTGTAGTGGGGTGACTTCAGAGTTCTTGGCTGGAATACCTTTCCTCCATTTCACTCTAGATCTTAGTCATTATTAAAATTCAACTGCCCCAAGGAGAGGAACACTTTAGATTTTATCAATAATTTTTGCCTTAATAGGAATAAAACATTTAAGTTCAAGTATTAAAAATGGGTATGAGATATGGCTGGGCACAGTGGCTCACACCTATAATTCCAGCAATTTGTGAGGCCTAGGTAGGCAATCACTTGAGGTCATGAGTTTGAGACCAGCCTGGCCAACATGGTGAAACTCTGTCTCTACCAAAAATACAGAAATTAGCTGGGCACTGTGTCCCAGCTTCTCAGGAGGCTGTGGCAGGAAAAATTATTTGAACCCTGAGGCAGGGGTTGAAGTGAGCCAAGATGGCACCACTGCACCCCAGCCTGGGCAACATGGAGCCAGACTCCATCTCAAAAAAAAAAAAAAAAAAAATGGATATGGGATAGATTAGATTGCAGGCTATGCATATGTGAGGGAAGCAGAAGTGAGACAGCAGGATCAAACAGGGACAAATCAATGCAAATTTTACTTCATAATTTTTTCTATAGTCTATCTGGTATTCAGTAATGGCTTACAGTAAAGCAGAACTCCTAGGAGGCCATAAGAATCAACAAATTGTTTTATTTTATATCTTATAGATTTGTGCATTTCGACCATAGTGTTTATTGTTCTTTTGAATTATTTTTATTTGTATCTACTTGGGTGCCTATAGTTATCAATAGTACATAAGGTGTGAAATGTGCCATGGTTTGCACATGATTACTCCCTCCAGCAGGCTTAGGTTCCAGAGATGGTCAGTCAAAGAGATTGCATTATCTGGTTAATTATACTTCCTTATCATTAATATATCAATTATTTTCCAGTAACTGCTTGGCCAGAGCAGTCTTCCAAAATTGAATGAAAATTGTTTTTATTCTTAAAAAGAAATTCAGATGAAGATCACCTCCAAATTACACATATATTTAATGATTCATATACTTGCATGATATGTAATTAATTTTACATTCAAAGGTGTAATTCAGTAACAAAATGGATAGTAGTGGTTTTATTTATCAGTGTAAATTACATCAGAAGGGAAAAAACCCTGTACTACAGTGTGTATGTATCTTATCTATCTAGTTATCTGTCTGTCTATCCATATATCTGTCCCTGTGTTTTTGAGAGCATTGTTAGTCTGGATTCCTGAAACTGGAAAAGTCAACAGTCTATTATTACCTGACTCTTCTTTCTTTTTTCTCTCCCTCTTTTTTCCCTTTTAAACTCTGTAATTTATTAAGATGAAGCTCTCTGAGGATTTAATTATAGGCAAAGCATGACTTGAGCTATGCAGACAAAGAAGCCCAATGTACCTTGTTAATATCATGCTGAAAGTAGGTAGACCTTAAGATGTCTATGTTGTCAAAATTAAAATGTCAGATTTTTGTAACATGTTAAATCACAGAATGGAAGAGGAAAAAAGACCTAATTTCCTTATAGACACAATTTTTAGCATTCCAAAGTCTGCAAGATATAATTCTGATAATATAGCATTTTAATCTTGAAGGTGATTTCTTGAAAAAGTCACTGCCCTTTCTGACACAAAATACGATTACAAAGCCTAGCTATTCTGGAATAGTTGCACCTACACTCTAGATATGTGAACCCCTTTAGGACTGCATTCGTCTTTCTGAGGCAGAAAACCTAGATGCCAGTGACTTTAAGTGTAATAAGGAACAATTTTTCTCAAGAAGTTCAGAGATAACCAGAGCTGGTAATTTGGCTCCTAGAAATACCTAAGAGACCTAGTCATCAGCAGCCTTGCTGGCTAGTTTTATCCTTATTTCCACAAAATTTTATTCCAATATCATGTAAAGTGATCACACACCAGAGAAAAAAAACAGGGTCAGAGAAGGGCAAGGTAAATGCTGGAGCGTTTGTCCCTTTGTATGAAAAAAATGCCAATTTTCTATCAGCTCCAGTCAGTGAAACATTGCTTATATTATTTCGGTGAGAGTTAGATCACAGCGCTACTAAACCTGGGAAATTAAATGTGAAGGTGGGTACATTGCATCCCAAAACGAAATAAGGATTTCCTTTGTAATAAAGGAGAAAACAATGGAGATTGGGCAGCAGAAGCAGCGCCTGCCACAGTCCTGGATTCCCTTTGTTCCCGTGAAAGTAAAGATTTTCTCAGGGAAAGAGTAAAGGGGACTTTTACTTTCCAAAGCACTGTCGAGAACTTTGCTATGACAGGGTAACAGTGAAATCTTTGGGTGAAAAAAGTGATCAGTCATGGAAAAGGAGTTGGACAGGTCAATAAATAGAACACTGGCAAGCAGACTTTGATGTATGAGGGAATAACGCACTCTAACTTCCGATAGTGCTGTGCCAGGCACCTTGATGGGAAACAAATGCATCATTCAATGCACTGCTTAGCTGGCAATTGCCATACGTAAATGGGCAGCCACCTTTCATTACTGTGATAACAGTCGGAAGTGCTGAGATGGGCCTATCATCAGTGATGTGAGTGTCCTCATGGGACAAAACATGACCTTTATGATTTTTATTTATAATTTTGTTCACAGAATAATATTTTCAGTGACCAGAATCATTACCTACTATAACTGGCTCTGTCATTCTGCTAGACCGTCACGTTTTTAAAATAATGATGGTGAGATAGATAGCAGGTATATGTGAATCCATTATTTACTCCCTATGTCAAAAAAATTAAATGATGAAGAGGAACCACCACTGAAGCCACATGGGAAGTAATATGCACCATAAATAGTTGAACAAAGGAACTGACTTTATCTCTAGGACTCTTATCATCATGTTAATAGTTTTTATTTTCCATAAAATATCCCAGTAGATGAGAAAAATTAAAAGCTCCTTTCTTTATATTTGTGAATCTGTCTTCCTGTGTATTGTTATTCTTAAATTATTGCTGCTGTTTCTTTTTGATTGTTATAGTATAGTAATTATATATTTAAGCAGAAATTGATAGAGAACTGTTTTAGCTGTTGGGTCATGTTTGAAATACTGCAGTTGCTCAATATTATTTAGTAAACATCCCCTATGTTTTGGCCTTGTATGAAAATGATAAGAAAAATAAAATGAAATCTAAGGACATTCTGTCTACTCAGGAGACTTGTAATCTAATGGAGGTTACAGGACAAAACTCTATGAAGAATGAACAATAGCAAATAGCAAGTAAGTGTTATAGTATGGCTCCTAAGTAATATTTCTCACTTTTCCTGAACTCCAATTTGAGGAAGAAGTTGCCCTCATATTTTATTTTTTGAGATGAAGTTTCATTCCTCCTGCCCAGACTGGAATGCAATAGCACTATCTCAGCTCAGTGCAACCTCCACCTCCTGGGTTCAAGCGATTCTCCTGCCTCAGCCTCCTGAGTAGCTGAGACTACAGGCATGCTACAAAATGCCCAGCTATTTTTTTTTTTTTTTTTTTTTTTTTTTTTTGTATTTTTGGTAGAGACAAGGTTTTACTATGTTGGCCAGGCTGATCTCGAACTCCTGACCTCAGGTGGTCCACCCACCTCAGCCTCCCAAAGTGCTGGGATTACAGGTGTGAGCCACCATGCCCAGCCTATATTGTATTTTTCTTTTTATAAAAAGCACAGTCCTAAGCTCTCATTCCCAGCCTTTTACCTGCCTTAGAAATGCGCTCTGTCATACATCCTCCCTCCTCTTCACCCACCCCACACACCTTCCATCTTCAGCTTCTTCCCATTCTTTGATTACTTTCCTCAACCTAGAGACTGAGGAAAGTCTTTCTAGTCTCTAGAAAATGGACTTTCTCATCTGCATTAGTGTGTTGGGGCTGCCATAACAAAGCACCACGAACTGGGTGACTTAAGCAACAGAAAGTTGCATAGTTCTGGAAGCTAGAAGTCTAAAATCAAGGTATTGGCAGGGTTGGCTCCTCCCGAGGACTGTGAGGAAAAGACCTGTTCCAGGCTTCTCACCTTGGCTTGTGGATGTCCATATTCTCTCTGTGCCCTTTTATAATGTCTTCCTTCTATATGTTTCTGTGTCTGTGTCCAGATTTCCTCCTTTTTATAAGGACAACTCTAGTATCCCCTCAGCTTAACAATAATTACAGCTACAATTACCCTATTGCAAATAAGGTCAGATTCGGAAGTACTGGAGGTTAAGACTTCAATGTATAAATTTTAGGAGGATGTAATTCAACCCCTAGCTCCATCCCAGAAAATCTTCCCATCTTTTGAACTTCTATTCCAGCTCTCATTTTCCCATTAGTTTCAAACTTCTTCAAAGTTTAAATAATTATTAGTTCTGTGAAGCTTCTCTACACACATTCTCATCCAATTATATCCTTCTTGCAGCAGAGTTGTGAGATACTATACAGTGAATGGTGTCACACTTTCATAAATAGGTGAAGTAACAAAGGCTTACAGATTTTATGTGATCAGATCATTGGGCAAATAGGTGGCTAAGCTAGGACAAAAATTCATGTTTTCTGACCCCCAAATTCCAAGATAGTTTCAATATCTTATTCTTCCCGTTCTTTACTACATATGTGTCTTTCATTTCAGATGTTATGCTCTTTTTGGTCTTTTTCTGCCTGAACTTTTGCTTCATATATATATATATATATATATATATATATTTTTTTTTTAAGTTCTGGAGTACATGTGCAGATCATGCAGGTTTGTTACATTGGTATGCACGTGCCATGGTGGTGGTTTGCTGCATCCATTGCCCCATGTTCTACATTAGGTATTTCTCCTAATGCTACCCTTCCCAAGACCCCCACCCCCCAGTGTGTGATATTCCCCTCCCTGTGTCCATGTGTTCTCATTGTTCAACACCCACTTATGAGTGAGAACATAAGTGTTTGGTTTTCTGTTATTCTGTCAGTTTGCTGATAATGATGGTCTCCAGTTTTATCCATGTCCTTGCAATAATCATGAACTTGTCCTTTTTACGGCTGCATAGTATTCCATGGTGTGTATGTGCCACATTTTCTTTATCCAGCCAATCATTGATTGACATTTGGGTTGGTTCCAAGTCTTTGCTATTGTGAACAGTGCCACAATAAACATATGAGTGTATGTGTCTTTATAATAGAATAATTAATAATTCTTTGGGTATATACCCAGACCCGGATTGCTGGGTCAAATGGTATTTCTAGTTCTAGATCCTTGAGGAATTGCCACACTGCCTTCCACAATGGTTGATAATTTACACTCCCACCAACAGTGTAAAAAGCATTCCTAATTCTCCACATCCTCTCCAGCATCTGTTGTCTCCTGATTTTTTAATCATCGCCATTCTAACTGGCATGAGGTGTTATCTCAATGTGGTTTTTATTTGCATTTCTCTAATGTCAATTGATAATAAGCTTTTCTTCATATGTTTGTTGGCTGCATAAATGTCTCATTTTGAAAAGTGTTTGTTTATATCCTTTGCCCACTTTTTGATGGGATTGTTTTTTTTCTTGTAAATTTGTTTAGGTTCTCTGTAGATTCTGGATATTAGCCCTTTGTCAGATGGGTAGATTGTAGAAATTTTTTCCCATTCTGTTGGTTGCTGATTCACTCTATTGATAGTTTGTTTTGCTCTGCAGAAGCTCTTAAGTTTAATTAGATCCTATTTGTTTATTTCGGCTTTTGTTGCCATTGCTTTTGGTGTTTAGTCATGAAGTCCTTGCCCTAGTCTACGTCCTGAATGGTATTGCCTAGGTTTTCTTCTAGAGTTTTTATGGTGTTAGGCCTCATGTTTAAATCTTTAATCCATCTAGAGTTAATTTTTGTTTAAGGTGTAAGGAAGGGATCCAGATTCAGCTTTCTGCATATGGCAAGCCAGTTTTCCCAACACCATTTATTAAACAGGGAATCCTTTCCCCATTGCTTGTTTTTGTCGGGTTTGCCAAAGATCAGATGGTTATAGGTGTGTGGCATTCTTTCTGAGGCCTCCATTCTGTTCTACTGGTCTCTAACTCTGTTTCAGTACCAGTACCTTGCTGTTTTGATTACAGTAGCCATGTAATATAGTTTGAAGTCAGTCAGGTAGCATGATACCTCCAGCTTTGATTTTGTTGGTTTTCTTTTTGCTTAGGATCGTCTTGGCTATGTGGGCTCTTTTTTCATTCCATATGAAGTTTAAGGTGTTTTTCTCCAAATCTGTGAAGAAAGTCATTGGTAGCTTGACGGGGATAAATTACTTCAGGCAGTATGGCCAGTATGGCCATTTTCACAATATTGATTCTTCCTAACCATGAGCATGGAATGTTTCTCCATCTGTTTGTGTTCTCTCTGATTTCCTTGAAGAGGTTTGTAGTTCTCCTTTAAAAGATCCTTCACATCCCTTGTTAGTTGTATACCTAGGTATTTTAATCTCTTTGTAGTAATTGTGAATGGGAGTTCACTTATGATTTGGCTCTCTATTATTGGTGTATAGGAATGGTTGAGATTTTTGCACATTGATTTTGTATCCTGAGACTTTGCTGAAGTTGCTTATCAGTGTAAGGAGATTTTGGGCTAAGACAATGGGGTTTTCTAAATATACAGTCATGTCATCTGCAAACAGGGACAATTTGATGTCCTATCTTCCTATTCAAATACGCTTTATTTACTTGTCTTGCCTGATGGTCCTAGCCAGAACTTCCAATTCTATGTTGAATAAGAGTGGTGAGAAAGGGCATCCGTGTCTTGTGCCAGTTTTCAAAGGGAATGCTTCCAGTTTTTGCCCATTCAGTATGATATTGGCTGTGGGTTTGTCATAAATAGCTCTTTATTATTTTGAGATATGATCCACTGATACCTAGTTTACAGAGAATTTTTAGCACAAAGGGCTGTTGGATTTGTCAAAAGCCTTCTCTGCATCTATTGAGATAATCATGTGGTTTTTGTCTTTGCTTCTGTTTATGTGATTGATTTTGTTTATAGATTTGCAGATGTTGAACCAGCCTTGCATCCCAGGGATGAAGCCAACTTGATCGTGGTGGATAAGCTTTTTGATGTGCTATTGGATTCTGTTTGCCAGTATTTTATTGAAGATTTTTGCATCAATGTTCATCATGGATATTGGTCTGAAATTTTCTTTTTTAGTTGTATCTCTGCCAGGTTATGTATCAGGATGATGTTGGTTTCAGAAAATGAGTTAAGGAGGATTCCCTCTTTTTGTATGGTTTGGAATAGTTGTTTCAGAAGGAATGGGACCAGCTCCTCTTTGAACCTTTGGTAGAGTTCAGCTGTGAACCCTTCTGGACCTGGACTTTTTTGGTTGGTAGGCTATTACTTGCTGCCTCAACTTCAGACCTTGTTTTTGGTCTATTCAGGGTTCTTTGTTTAGTCTTGGGAGGGTAAAAGTGTCCAGGAATTTATCCATTTCTCCTAAGTTTCCTGGTTTGTTTGCAAAGAGGTGTTTGTAATAATCTCTGATGGTAGTTTGTATTTCTGTGGGATTGGTTATAATATCTCCTTTATCATTTTTTATTGCATCTATTTGAATTTTCTCTCTTTTTTTTTTATTAGTCTAGCTAGCAGTTTATCTATTTTGTTGATCTTTTCAAAAAACCAGCTCCTGGATTTATTGATTTTTTAAGGGTTTTTTGTGTCTCTATCTCCTTCAGTTCTGCTTTAATGTGAGTTATTTCTTGCCTTCTGCTGGCTTTTGAGTTTGTTTGAGCTTGCTCCTCTAGTTCTTTTAAGTGTGATGTTAGGGTGTCGATTTTTATATCTTTCCTTGCTTCTCATGTGGGCATTTATTGCTATAAATTTTCCTCTAGACACTGCTTTAAATGTGTCCCAGAGATTCTAGTATGTTGTGTCTTCATTCTCATTGGTTTTGAAGAACATCTTTATTTCTATCTTCATTTCATTATTTATCCAGTAGTCATTCAGGAGCAGGTTGTTCAGTTTCCATGTAGTTGTGCAGTTTTGAATGCGTTTCTTAATCCTGAATTCCAATTTGGTTACACTGTGGTCTGTGAGAATGTTTGTTATGATTTCCATTCTTTTGCAGTTGCTGAGGAGTGTTTTATTTCCAATTATGTGTCAATTTTAGAATAAGTGTAATGTGGTGCTGAGAAGAATGTGTATTCTGTGGTTTTGGGGTGGAGAGTTCTGCAGATGTCTATTAGGTCCACAGATCTGAGTTCAAGTCCTGGGTATCCTTGTTAATTTTCTGTCTTGTTGATCTAATATTGACAGTTGGGTGTTAGAGTCTCCCACTATTATTGTGTGGGAGTCTAAGTCTCTTTGTAGGTCATTAAGAACTTGCTTTATGTATCTGGGTGCTGTTCTATTGGGTGCAAATATATATTTAGGATCGTTAGCTCTTCTTGTTGCATTGATCCCTTTACCATTATATTATGCCCTTCTTTGTCTCTTTTGATCTTTGGTGCTTTAAAGTCTGTTTTATCAGAGACTAGGATTGCAACCTCCGGTTTTGTTTGTTTGTTTGTTTTTCTCTCCATTTGCTTGTTAAATCTTTCTCCATCTCTTTATTTTAAGCCTATGTATGTCTTTGCAGGTGAGATGGGTTTCCTGAATACAGCACACTGTTGGGTTTTGACTTTTTATCCAATTATTTGCCAGTCTGTGTCTTTTAACTGGGGCATTTAGCCCATTTATGTTTAAGGTTAATAATATTATATGTGAATTTGATCCTGACACTTTGATGCTAGATGGTTGTTTTGCCCATTAGTTGATGTAATTTCTTCATAGTGTCGGTGGTCTTTACAGTTTGGTATGTTTTTGCAGTGGCTGCTACTGGTTGTTCCTTTTTATGTTTAGTGCTTCCTTCAGGAGCTCTTGTAGGGCATGCCTGGTGGTGAAAAAAATCTCTCAGCAGTGGCTTGTCTGTAGAGGATTTTATTTATCCTTCATTTATGAAGGACACGAAGTTCTGGGTTGCAAATTCTTTTCTTTTAGGATGTTGGATATTGACCCCCACTCTCTCTGCTGAGAGAGAGCAGCTGTGAGTCTGATGAGTTTCCTGTTGTGGGTAACCAGACCTTTCTCTCTGGCTGCCCTTAGCATTTTTTCCTTCATTTCAACCCTGGTGAATCTGATGATTATGTGCCTTGGGGTTGCTCTTCTTGAGGAATACCTTTGTGGTATTCTCTCTTATTTCCTTAATTTGAATGTTGGCCTGCCTTGCTAGGTTGGGGAAATTCTCCTGGGTAACATCTTGAAGAAGAGTGTTTTCCAACTTGGTTTCATTCTCCCCATCACTTTCAGGTACACTGACCAAATGTAGAGTTGATCTTTTGACATAATTCCATATTTCTTGGAGGCTTTGTTCATTTCTTTTCGCTCTTTTCTCTCTAATCTTGCCTTCTTGCTTTATTTCATTGAGTTGATCTTCAATGTCTGATATCCTTTCTTCTGCTTGATTGATTCAGGTAATGAAACTTGTGTATGCTTCATGAAGTTCTCATGCTGTGTTTTTCAGCTCCATCATGTCATTTATGTTCTTCTCCACTCTGGTTATTCTCGTTAGCATTTCATCTAACCTTTTTCCAAGGTTCTTAGTTTCCTTGTATTGGTTTAGAACATGCTCCTTTAGCTCAGAGAAGTTTGTTATTACCCACCTTCTGAAGGCTGCTTCTGTCAATTCGTCACACTCATTCTCCATCCAGTTTTGTTCCCTTGCTAGTGAGGGGTTGTGATCCCTTGGAGAAGAGGTGTTCTGGCTTTTGGCAATTTCAGCCTTTTTCACTGGTTCCGTCCCTTCTTCATGGATTTGTCTACCTTTGGTCTTTGAAGTTGGTGATATTAGGGTGGGGTTTCTGAGTGGACGTCCTTTCTGTTGATTTTGAAGCTGTTTCTTTCTGTTAGAAGGAAAACTAACAGTCAGGGCCCTCTGCTGCAGGTCTGCTGGAGTTTGCTGGAGGTCCACTCCAGACCCTGCTTGCCTGGGAATCACCCATGGGGGGTGCAGATCAGCAAAGATTGCTGCCTGTTCCTTCCTCTGGTATCTTCATCCCAAATCGGTATCTGCCAGGTGTCAGCCAGAGCTCTCTTGTGTAATATATCTCCCAGTTATGATACACAGGGAGTCAGGGAGCCACTTGAAGTGGCAGCCTATTCCTTAACAGAGCTCACGCACTATGCTGGGGAATCCATCACTCCCTTCAGGGCTGCAGGGCAGGGACGTTTAAGTCTGCTGAAGCGGAACCCACAACCACCCCTTTTCCCAGGTGCTCTGTCTCAGGAAGGTGGAGCCTTTGTAAGTCTGACAGGCTGCTTTTTTTTTTTTTCCTGAGATGCCCTGCCCAGCAAGAAGGGAATCTACTTGATAGTCTGCCTGCAGAGGCCTTGCTGAACCATGCAGCTGGGCTCTGCTCACCTGCTGTGTAAACTTCCTGGGGGCTTTGTTTACACAGGCAATGTTGAAACCACCTATGGGGAGCTTTGGCAATGGCAGGCACCCCACCCTCCACCACACTGTAATATCCCAGGTCGAGCTCAGGCTGCTGTGCTGGCTGTGAGAATTTCAAGCCAGTGGATTTTATCTTGGCAATATAGGGGCCAAAGAAAGTCTTCTGGTCTGTGGGTTGTGTAGACCATGGAAAAAGAGCGGTATCTGAACCAGAGTGCTGGAGTGTCCAGCAAAGGCCCTAATGGCTTCCGTTGGCTGGGAAAGCGAGTTCTCCCACCCCTTGCGCCACCCGGGTAAGGCAATGCCCCACCTTGCTTCAGCTTGCCCACCTTGGGCTGTTCCCACTGTCTAACCAGTCCCAATGAGATGAACCTGGTACCTCAGTTGGAAATGTGGAGATCACTCATCTTCTGGTGTGCTCTCTCGCTGGGACTGCAGACCAGAGCTATTCCTATTTGGCCCTCTTGGTTGAAGTCCCCAGTATATTTGGTTTTATAATACTGTGTTATAAAACCTAATGAAAGTTAAAGAAGTTAAAAATAAGTCTCTAGAAAAATTCACATCAGGTCAGAAAAGATTATGATAAATTGCTTACCATACAACCTCTTAAACTCTTAATATCTCTTACTCCTCACAGCCCTCTCAGACAAATGGCTTTTGAATTTATGGTCTATTAGAGAAATCTTTTAGAAATGATATATCTGTGCACATTTTAAATTCTTATTAATGCTAGGCTATTGTGATCCCATTGCTTCCACAGGAAAATGCAGACTATATTTTTTCTAAATATCCAATAAAGAATATTCTGCCTAACACACTACTCTTCAGAGATCATCTACATGAGATGGGAGATAAGGAAATGGTATAGTTTACTTTATCGATTACATTCACAGCTTTGTCATGGAATTCAGTAATGTCTTTGGAGTTTTTTTAAAAATTCAGCTTATTTCTAAATTTGTATTATTGAAGAGAAAGTAGACTCTGCAAAACCTTCACATCATAAGTCAACATTAGAAGTGCAAGATGACTATGAAATATGAAATTAGTTCCCTACACCTTAAGAAGTAGTGTTGTGAAGAAGGGTAAGAGTACTTTTTTAAACAGCAGCCCAAGTAAAGGTTATCTCTGCTTATATTGTTTTGAAAATCAGATATTAGTTAATATATAATTTAACTCGAAGACATGTCTTAGAGATAATATTGTGATAGCAGGAGCTGTTTTTAATTTTACTATCATATTCCCAATATTTAGCAGAGTACTGTGGATATAGTAAATGCTAAAAAATATTTTTGAATGAATAAATGAAAATGTTATCAAATGATTTTATACATCAGTTTAAAGAAAGGGAACTTTTACATTAATCTGACAGCCATGAAAATACCAGATTAATTCTCTTCTTCCAAGGCTAGAGTTTTACCTAAGTATTTTACTCATTTTATCTAGGCATTCATACAATCATTAAATGCTTTTGTTCATCTGAAACATATTTGGCTTTCCAGTATAAATGAGGGGCTGAGATGCTACAGAAAAATAAGTTAGAACTTCTAAAGTTGATAGTAGAGGTAAAGGTTGTTAGCATGTATTTATACTCCAATATGTACAATATCACATATTGGATATACATACATACACAAATACATGCGTGTATGTGTATATACATGATATATACAAACACACAAGTATATTACAGTGGCATTAGGAAGTACCAAGAAGACATTAACATGATGCTATAGAAAATAAACAACAGAAAATAATTCCTCTAACTGAAAACATCAGTCAAGGCACTTCATGCTGTTTTTACTCACCTCTGATTCTTATTTAAATAGTGTTACTGATTCAAATACATGAACAGGTCAATGTGAAAGATGCTGTTCAACTAAGACCTTTGCTTTTCTCTTTGGACAGTCTCCAGACAGGGCAGAAATCAGAATTGATCTTCTGCTCAAGAGACATCAACCACAAAGCCTTAGGCATGTCTTGACCATTCTGGTATTGAGAATAAATAAGTTTGAAAAAGAGATACTATCTTTGCTAACACATTCTTTAACTGGTGCTAAACTTGTTATCAGCATTATGTCAAAAATGAATGCCCAGGTCAAATTTCAGTTTCTCATATTTTCTTTTTGGTATTGTTTGTGTGTAAACACACACTCATACTTGTATAAGTATATAATTAATACATATATAAAATATTTGTATATAATTATATATAATTTGTCATTGTTATATGCTATTATCAGTTATTACCAGTAAAATGTTTAGAACAATCAAAATCAACCTAAAACCATAAAGACTCTACTTAGATACGACATCATTTTTAAGTAATACACAAGGAAATTTGTAAGGCATAGCTACAATGCCTCTTACTAATTTAACTTCCACAAAAAGGCATTTTTTTCTCAGGTATTATCTCTTTTGACCCTCATAAGAACTTTGTAGAGAAAGTATCATTGACCTGTTTAATGGTTAAAAAAGTATCTTTATCTTTGCATGGTTTCAATGACTTCACTGAGGTCACACAGTTGAAGCCAGGTCTCCAATTCTAGTGTGCTCCCTAATACACTATGACTACAGCGTTCTTTAATGAATGGCCCATAGCCTGGTGGAGAACTTTGTGGGTTCTTTTAGTGTACTAAAAGTTGTCTAAAAATAAAACTCTTTCTTCAGAGATTATAGTTGAATAAAAACCAAAGTTTTTTGTTGGCTTGTTAGTTTTTCCACTTCCCAAACCAGGAATTGTCTTTTTTGTCTCCTACATTAAATTCATTAGCAATTTCTCATAGCCCTAATCTGTATCTTAAACCCACGATACTTTAGTCTGGTGACTATCATCTCTTGCCTGGCTTCCTGTCTCCTGTTTTCACTGTGACGCTCATTTCCATAAAGGGCAAAGTATGTGGAATTTAAATTATAAAAAATTATCAACCTGATTTTTCTTTTTTTCTTTTTTTTGAGTTGGAGTTTCACCCTTGTCACCCAGGCTGGAGTGCAATGATGTGATCTCAACTCATTGCAACCTCCGCCTTCCGGGTTCAAGTGATTCTCCTGCCTCAGCCTCCTGAGTAGCTGGGATTACAGATGCCCACCACCACGCCCAGCTAATTTTTGTATTTTTAGTAGAGATGGGGTTTCACAATGTTGGCCAGTCTGGTCTCGAACCCTTTACCTCAGGTGAGCCACCTGCCTCGGCCTCTCAAAGTGCCTGAATTACAGGCATGAGCCACCGCATCCAGCCTATCACCGTAATTTCTATGGGTTCTATTAACTAGCATATCCAGACGGAGTTTTGCTCTTTCGCCCAGGCTGGAGTGCAATGGTGCTATCTCGGCTCAATGTAGTCTCTGCCTCCCAGGTTCAAGTGATTCTTTGCCCCAGCCTCCTGAATAGCTGAAACTACAGTCATGCACCATCATTGGTGGCTAATTTTGTATTTTTTTTAGTACAGACACGGTTTTGCCATGTTGGCCAGGCTGGTCTCAAACTCCTGACTTCAGGTGATCTGCCTGCTTCAGCTTCCCAAAGTTCTGGGATTAGAGGAGTGAGCCACCACGCCCGGCCAGGTGAATTATTTTAAAATCTAAATGTATACTTGTTTTGATAACAAACATATTTTCAAAATACTAAAGTCTTTTTTTTTTTTTTTTTAATTGCATTTTAGGTTTTGGGGTACATGTGAAAAACATGCAAAGTTGTTGCATAGGTGCATTCATGGCAGTGTGATTTGCTGCTTCCCTCCCCCTCACCCATATCTGGCATTTCTCCCCATGCTATCCCTCCCCAACTCCCCCCCTGCCGTCCCCCCCACTCCCCCGCAACAGACCCCCGTGTATAGTGCTCCCCTCCCTGTGTCCATGTGTTCTCCTTGTTCAACACCCTCCTATGAGTGAGAACATGTGGTGTTTGGTTTTGTGTTCTTGTGTCAGTTTGCTGAGAATGATGGTTTCCAGGTTCATCCATGAGGACGTGAACTCCTCATTTTTAATGGCTGCATAATATTCCATGGTGTATATGTGCCACATTTTTCCTGTCCAGTCTATCATCGATGGGCATTTGGGTTGGTTCCAGGTCTTTGCTATTGTAAACTGTGCTGCAATGAACATTCGTGTGCATGTGTCCTTATAGTAGAACAATTTATAATCCTTTGGATATATGCCCAGTAATGGGATTGCTGGGTCAAATGAAATTTCTATTTCTAGGTCCTTGAGGAATCGCCACACTGTTTTCCACAGTGGTTGAACTAATTTACACTCCCACCAACAGTGTAAAAGTGTTCCTATTTCTCCACATCCTCTTTTAACAGGAATAGGAGTAAAAGAGTTCATATATGCTCTGGGTTTCTTGAAAGTATTACTATATCCCCCAAAAGTACCAAATTTTCAGGCAGATTACCTTGGATATGCTCAAGAATTTTCAACTTGGAGAAAATGGCCTAGGTGATAAATCCTAATGGTATGGTTTAATTTACTTCATATAAATACTGCTTTGTAATGTTGATTAGCAACTCTGCAAGGCAACTCAAAATGAAGTGCAGTAGTAGACTGGTATCGTTTCTGTGGTTGTGTTATTTCTGCACTTCCTAATATATGAATAAAAATAGGAAAGTTGAGATTTGCATTGCACTTACTTGACAGCTGCTGTGCAGACATTGACCAGTTCTTGAGCGTTATTACTTCCCTGTGAATTAAATAAACAGAATTCTCATTAGGGATACAATTAATCAGTTATCTCAGCCTGGTAAATTTGAGCAAAAGCAGGCTCTCTGTCCACAGTTGGAAGTTGCTGGGAAATAGGTTGTTACCAATGTATTATTTTCAGTCTCTCCACTTCTAAATATTTCTCCATGCTCTTCCTTCTTTATGAGGCAAAGTTCAGTTCAATGATCCTCACGTTTTTGAATTGAAGGGCTTTAGCCTGTAAGTCTGTTGAAACTTACAATATAGACATCTCAAGGAAGGTAAAGAAAACAAGGAGAGGGAGAAAGAAGATTTTGGATCAGTGAATGAAAAAAGGTTTTTGTTAAGTTTGAACTGTACTTTATAAAATTGTCCTAGCCATTAATTGTCATCAAAAAATGTGGAAAATAGTTTGTAAAGTATAATGAAATGACTACATTCTAGAATATCTATGGAAGAAATCTAGGATAGGTATTGACTGGTTTGTCCGTAAAATGTGCCTGAAAGATTACAAAACTTGACAAAAGCCGTAAGAAACCAGCAACAAGCAGCTAAATCAAGGGCACTTGTCTTTCAGAAAATGGTTGTTGGGAACGCTGATATTTCAAATGCTTTATAGCTGCCTGCAAGAATTAACTAGCATATCCAGAGAACTGGTGCCTCATACTGTGAAAATTTCAGCCATCATCTTCCCACCTAAGTAGAATAGAGTGAGGAAACCGTATGTTTTTATTACTAACAATAACCATATGTTTCTATTATGTATTTTATTAATTACTAACTACTAGAGTTTCTGAGAAATTATCAGAAAATATAGTAAACAGTAATGCATTTTTCCGTTCCATCAGAGTGTATTTTTCTTCCATTTAAAGAATAACAAGAAATTTTAGGGCCCATACAAGTGTAAGAAGCTAAAAGTATATGTCATTCCTTATAAAGTAGGATCCAGCTGGAAACTGAGGAAAATTTCCAAACTAATATACCTGTGTATATTTTAAAATATTTAAATGTTTCTTGAATACAAATGTTGGATATAAACCAGCAGTTCTCAGAGAAGCCTCATAAGAATTTGCTAGTTTATCTGTGTGTCTTTTATCTACTTATACACGATGTTTTAAGATAAATTACCAAGAATTTGTATGTAGGATTACAGTTACAATAAGAGTCACTTGACTGACACAGAGTAACAATCAAATAATTAAATTACCAGGGCTAGACACAAAATACTTCAGGAAGATCCATCCCAACTTACATATACTCATAACAAAGTTTCAGACAAGAAGCTGGGAATGGGGTGTCTTGGCACACCTCCAAGATCTCCAGCCACCATTCTCATTTATCTTCCTGAGTTTGTGAAAAACATTATGGACTGACACTTACTTCTAGGGTTCTCTTTAGATATCATATGTTGATTACTTCTAGATCTTATTTTGGACTTTTACTAACAGTATTACGTTATTTGTAATAAGTAAAATGCACAAATCAAATGTAAAACTTGAAGAATTTTAAGACAGGTAGACACAGTGTAACCGTTAGACAAAACAAGAAAAGGAATATTTCTGTCATCCCAGGAAGCACCCTTGTTACTTTGTCCAACACATCCTAATACCTGTCAGCATAGATTTAGTTTTGCCTATTTCTGAACTTACTTACAATTAAATCATACAATACATACTTTTCTATGTCTGTCCTACTTCTTTCATAAGACATATTTTTGAGATTCATTTATGTGTCTGTACATAATGTCAGTAGTTTATTCTTTTGTATTGCTCAGTCCAGTTTCTTTTCTGTGAATATTCCAGTGTGTTTACACTTTCTCTTATTGATGAGCATTCGGGTTGTTTCCAATTATAGGCGATTACGAATTGAGCTGCTATGAATATTCTTGAACATGTCTTTCTGTAGACATACAGGTTTATTTATCTAGTTCCTAGGAATGGAATCGCTGGGTCATAGAGCATGCTTATGTGTAAACTTTTAAGAAATTGACAGTTTATCAAAGTGACAATAGCATTTTACAATCCTACCAGCAGTTTGTAAAAACTGGTTTTGTTCTGCATTCTTACCCACACATAGTCTCATCAAAATTTTTTATTGTAGAAGATGTATAATGCTGTCTCATTGTGGCTTTTAATTTCTTTACTCCCTGCTGAGTAATAATGTTTATCAAATTTTCATATGGTTATTGATCATTTGGAAATCTCCTTTTTCAAACTGCCTGGGAGAATTACTTTTGTCTCTTATTTTTGTTTGTTTAGATAGGGTGTTTGTTTTCCCCTAATTAATTTGTAGAAGGTTGTTATATATTCTGTATATTAGTTTTTTCGTATCTCATATTTCATATGATGCCCAGTCTGGGTTTTGCACTTTCACTTTTGCTTCCTGACAGTTTTTAATTTTGAAAAATTGCAATTTTTATATGTTTTCTTTTATGGTTCTTTTCTTATCTGTGTTAAGAATCTTTGGCTGTCTGAGAATCACAAAAATATATACCTGTTTTATTTCTAGAATATATATAGTTTTTGCTTTTAGATGTAGGTAAATTATTCATTTCAATTTAAATTTTAGATATGGTATTATGTGAGAGTTAAAGTTTATTTTCTATTCTCATTTGGATATGCAGTTGTTCTAGAACCATTTATTAGAAACTGTTGCTTTCTCTATTGAATCATTTTGCTATGTTAAAACTGAACTGAGTGAAGATGTGTGGTCTATGTTTTGGACTATCTGTTAAGTAAAGATGTATGGTCTATGTTTTGGACTCTGTTCTGTTTGATCTATGTATCATCATGGCAACGATACGATATATATATATATATATATTTGAGATGGAGTCTCACTCGTTGCCCAGGCTGGAATGCAATGGTGCGATCTCAGCTCACTGCAACCTCCACCTTCTAGGTTCGAGCAATTCTCCCACCTCAGCCCCCTGAGTAGCTGGGATTACAGGTGCCCACGACCATACCTGGCTAATTTTTATACTTTTAGTAGAGATGAGGTTTCACCAGATTGGCCAGGCTGGTCTTGAACTCCTGACCTCAGGTGATCTGCCTGCCTCAGCCTCCCAAAGTGCTGGGATTACAGGCGTGAACCACTGCCCCACCCCAACTATATGATCTTAACACTTGTGGCTTTTTATACACTGTCTTAAAGTCATGTAGTGTAAAACCTTCAATTATTTCCTTCTTCTTTTAAAATATTTATTCGGTTAAGTCCTTTAGATTTCCATATAAATTTTAGAGTTAGTTTTTTCAATATTTACAAAAAGAAAATCCTTTAAGGATTTTGAGTGGGATTATATTAAATTTCTAAATCAACTTTAAGAGAATTAACATCTTAACAATGTTAGCCTTCTGACCTATGATCATAAAATCTATCTTCATTTTTAAAAATTTTATCTAATTTCCATCAGCATGTGTTTTAGTTTTAAGTGTAGAAATTTTATATTTCCCAAGGTAAACTTATGTCCATATAATTAATGAAATATTTGATGCTATTGTAAATAACATCTGTTTTCAGTTTCCAAAAGTTTCTTGCTAGTATATAGAAATAGAATTTGTTTCTGGTGTACCATCCTTACGCTCAGCTATCTTCATGAATGCACTTATTACTATATGATTTGTTTGTAGATATATAGAGATTTTATCTGTTCAAAATTATGTCCTCAGTGTATAATGATAATTATTACTTAATGTAATTGTTAATATAAATAAGTTTGTGTTTACAATCTAGTTATTTGTTTTCTATACTTTTCAATAATATTATATTTACGTTTGTTATGGGGATTGCAAATGCATCTGTAGCTTATGTAAGTTTTTCTTCAACTGTTTTACCAGTGAATCTATAAGGACCTTAAAACAGCAAGAAATGCATCTATCCTCTTTCCCATCCTTTGTTGTATTGTCTACATTTCATTTCTACGTGTTATAAACTATAGCATTGTTATTAGTTGGGTTTAAACAATTTTCTGTATATATGTATATATAATTTTCTGTATATACAGATTTTCTGTATATATATATGTAAGGTATGTATATACTATTTCTGATAATATTCATTTGTCTCTGAAGATCCAGGTTTTTAACTGTAATAATTGCTCTTCAGCTGAGAGAACATTAGTATTTCTTGTACTGCTAACTGCTAATCAAAAATTTTTGCATATTTTTCTAAAATTGCCTTTATTTTATCTTCACTTTTTAGAATGAATATTCACTTAGTATAGAATTCTGGGGTTTTCTTCCATTATTCTACTGACTTCTGGTTTTGTTGCTTCTGATGAAAAGTCAGCTGTAATTATTGTTGCTCCTCTGGCAAAAAGTTCTATATGAATTTTTCCTCTGGCTACACCTAACATTTTCCATTTAATTTTTATTTTAAATCTTTTTTCTATGGTATGTGTTTAGTAATCTTTGCTTTTATCCTGATTGATTTGAGTTTTAACAAACTCGGTCCATGCACTAATGTTTTTTTACTAATTGGGGACCAAAGTTTTGTTCCCAATTTGTAAAAATCATTAGTGCATGGATTGAGTTTGCCCCAATTTTGGACAAAATTATATCTTCAAATAATATTTTTTCTGTCCCTTTTGATCATCATTCTCCTCTCCTCTTGTGTCTTGGATTACATGTATATTTTAGACCATCTGTTACTGTCCCACAATTCTCAAGTGCTCTGTTCTGTATTTCCTCTTTTTTCTCTCTGAGCTCTATCACTTATATTTTATAACTTCGTTACAGTTGTTCTCAATGGAAGAGAAGGACAAGTTTGCCCCCAAGAGGACATTTAGCTGTGTCTGGAGTCATTTTTTTGATGTCATAACTAGGTTGGGTAGGAGAAAGGGATATTCTGCTGGCTAAACATCTCATAATGAACAGGATAGCTCCTTACAACAAATAATGATCATATCCAGCATGTCTATTGTGCTGAGATTCAGAAACCCTAGAATAGAGAGATATACCACTTTCATGAATCAGAAAACTCAATACTATAGTATTTCAGTGCATCTCAAATTGGGAGATATAGCATGATCTCAACCAAAATTCCAGTCAGATTCCTTTATAGAAAATAATAAGCTTATTCTAAATTTTATGGAAAATGTTGTTAAATTTGGACCATGGATTTTATAGTTTTTTTTTTTTTACTTAAAAATATAAATTTGGACAGGTGAATACTCTGACAGGTGAATACTCTGTGTTGTATGAAATGCTCTTTTTTAAGACATTCCTCTTGAAGTTTATTATTGCAGTTATATGCTACATAACATTTTTGGTCAATGATGGCCCGCACATATGACAGTATTCCCATAAAGATTATAATAGAGCTGTATAATAAAGTAGGCTCTACCATTTAAGTTGGTATATGTATTATATGATGTTCATATGTGAAAAATCTCCTAATGACACATTTCTCAGAATGTATCCCCTTTGTTAAGCAATATTGCGTGTAGTTATAAATTGTTTGATTATATTTCTTACATCTCTCAAGTAATTTTTTTTTCAGAAAAGATGTATGGATGATAACATTTCAAGGTTCTGAGGTACAGAAATCTATATTATTTTCTCTCAAATCTTTGAAATAGTTGCTTTATTTTATTCCAACTAGAATTCTCGGTTGTAAGATATTTTTTAATCTATTAGTATTAGAAAGCTTTTAAATCTTCAACTCTAACAACACTTCCAATAAGAAAGTTTCTCTGTTTCAAATCGGAATATAGGAAAGATATCATAGAAAAAAAATGAGATGATAAAATTTAAAAACAAAAATTCTTCAGAAGAATGGGAGGAAATTTGTTAAAAAAAAATTCCGGAATATAGAGAAGCAAGACAAAAGAAGCAAATACAAGAGAAAACTGAAAAAGATCTAGAATGTTGCTGGGCAGGGTGCAATTTTAAATGAAATTGTTAAGTTAGATATGTTGAAAAGTAGCATTTAGGAAAAAGAGTTCAGGTAAAGAGGTCATTGGATAGCTGAGAACAATCAATCACCACAGACGAAAACAACAGCATTCCAGGTATGTTCAAGGAACAGCATGGAGGCCCATAGTTAATTCAGTTGGATCAGAGACCACAAGATAGAAACTGGTAGTAATGAAATCTTTAAAGTAATAGAGGACGTGGTTTTGTAACGTTTAGAGATATGTGGACCATTACAGTAATTTGTATCTTACCTTGGATGAAATGGGGAGCCATTGCTAGCTTTTGGGAAATAACATAATATGTATTGCATATTTTAACAGATCACTGCACTGAGACAAAATTGGATATAAGGTATAAAAAATGAACTCATGGAAGAGTCCAGTTCATTTGTTTTTAGAGTTTTTTAATTTTTATTATTATATGTTTATACATCCTGAACAACTAAATGATGAATAAGACTAGGGTGCAAGAGGTCTAAGAGGTACATCAAGGGTTCAGTTATAAATGATTGCTTTAGATGCCTACCATAAATCTTTCTTTAAATTTTAAGTTACATAATACATGTGCAGGATGTGCAGGTTTGTTATGTAGGTCAACGTGTGCCATGGTGGTTTGCTGCATCAAATTGTCTGTGTTTGTAGATGACATGAGCCTATAGCTAGAAAACTCCATCTCAGCCCAAAAAGATTCTTAAAGCCCAAAAGCTTCTTAAACTGATAAGCAACTCTAGCAAAATCTTAAGAAACAAAATCAAAAATCAATGTGCAAAAATCACAAGCACTTCTATACACCAGCAATAGACAATCAGAGACCCAAATCATGAATGAACTCCCATTCACAATTACTACAAAAAGAATAAAATACCTAGGAATACAGCCAACAAGGGAAGTGAATGACCTCTTCAAGGAGAACTACAAACCACTGCTCAAGGAAATAAGGGAGGACATAAGTAAATGGAAAAACATTCCTGCTTATGAATAGGAAGAATCAATATCATGAAAATGGCCATGCTGCCCTAAGTTATGTATAGATTCAGTGCTGTTCCCATTATAACACCATTGACTTTCTTCACAGAATTAGAGAGGAAAAAAAAAAACTAAATTTTATATGGAACCAAAAATGAGCCCAAATAGCCAAGACAATTCTAAACAAAAAGAACAAAGGTGGAGGCATCATGCCACCAGACTTCAAACTATACTACAAGGCAACAGTAACTAAAATAGCATGTTACTGATACAAAAACAGACACATAGACCAATGAAACAGCATAGAGATCTCAGATATAAGAGTGCACATCTACATCCATCTGATTTTTGACAAACCTGACAAAAACAAGCAATGCGGAAAGGATTTCCTATTTAATAAATGGTGCTGGGAAAGCCGGCTAGCCATATGCATAAATATTATTTAAAAGTAGTTGTTTATGTGATTCTAAAGTATGATTATCTTTTCAGGAGAGTTCTGTGCTGGAGATTTAAATTTGGGGGACATAAGCATGGATAAAGCATGAAATCACTTAATTTGCTCACATTAAACTATAACTGCCTTCTTTATTCTCCTTAAAAATAGTGTTATTGTATTAAAACTTAATATTTAAATAAATAGTAACAATATTTTAGCAAACTTAACAGTATTTAAAGTTTAACAATAGTATTTAATATTAAAAACAATATTTAAAACTATTCTTAACAATAAAAACAGTTCTTAAGAATAAAACAATTATTGTTTTAAACTTAGTGAAGTTTAAACTTCACTAACTAGAATAATTTATATAATGTTTAAATTTAAAGAAATACACACATAGGGTTACAATTAGAAACTTAAAATATTTTAGATAGTATTTTAATATTCTGATATATAGAAATCAATAGAAGGGATACTTACTTCTCTTTAGCATACATAAAATCAAAAAGTACAAATCAGTAATAATAGCCAAGTAATTCTGTATCTAATTGATGACATCTGTGTCTGTGATACATTATCTATATAAATTTGAACCACAAAAGTCATACAAGTTTGTGCACTTACACAAACGTAGATGATATAGCCTACTTCATTATAATCTTATGGGGTCATCATAAGATTTGCAATCTATCACTGACCAAAATGTTCTTTGTCACTGAACTTCAAGTGGAGTATCTTTAAAAACACAGAATCCAAACTCAGGGAATAGTAATTACCTCAAACTTTGCATGTTTCTTTCTTATGTAACTCTTGTGCAACTATGTTTCATGACTTGAATGCTTTAGCTGAATTCATTTTTTAGACTTCCACAGTACATTTTTTTCACTCAACTTTTAAGTATCAATGGCTAATTAGTGAGTGCATATCTATATAAAAAATACTCAAACTTAAGTTTTTAAAAAGTTTTCTTTTAGTCATTTTTAAATGTTTTCTGATATGCTGGTTTAGACGTCTTCCTGAATTTGTTTGTTCTGTTTTGTTTGCTTTTGGTAAATTATAAAAGTTTAGTGTCAGCTAAGAAATAAAGGAAAGACAATAATAGGGAAAATCCATGAATTAATAAGATTTAAAACACAACAGGTTAAGTTTTATATGATGAAGTCTAAAGGAAATGAAGACTATTGTATGTACATGATGATGCTGATATCAACTTTACCTAGTATAGTTCAGTGTTTTCAAAATGTTTGAACAGTCTTCACCTAGGTGCTTGTTAAAAATGCATTTTCCAAATCCACTGTACCTACTGAATGAAACTCTGTGGAGCTTGGGGGCAAGAAGCCTGGGAGTCTATATTTTAATTACTTTTTCATTTTGGGAACCTCTGAGAGTTTTATAGTTTACCAATTATTTATTAATTCATTTGATCATCATAATACCTACATACATATAATATTCTGGGTAGTTGCTATTATCTCCCAGTATAGATGCTCCTTAACTTACGATGCAGTTATATCCCAATAGACCCACTGTAAGTTAAAAATATCATAAGCCAAACATGTTTCTGAATGATAATTTCAGTTTAGGATGGATTTATCCAGACAAAACATCCTCATAAGTTAAGTAGCATACTGAATGTGTATTGCTTTCAACACCATCAAAATGATAAAAAAATCACAAGTTGAACCATTCTAAGTTCTGTGTGTATATTAATTAAAAACAGACTCAAAGTGGTTAAGTGAATTTGTGACAAGGTAAAAACTTTAATACAATGTTTGTCTCTAGTAAGAAGAGCCCATGAGCTAATTAAGAGAACAAAAAAGTAAACCTGCTTTAGTTAGGTTTCATATCTATCTCCCTCATTTATGAAAGTGTGGTCTTAGAAAAAATATTTAAACATTTTATTTCGCATTTTCCTTAATTTCTTATGTTGGATTCCTGCAACACCAATCCTGAAATAAGGAATTATGTGCAAGTTATTTATTAAGGAAGAGCTCCCTAGAATAAACTGTAAGGGCTGGTAGATGGAGAACTTGAAAGTGAAAGAAGCCAAACCAAGTTATAATTATAGAAATAGCCCAAGTATCAACCTTATCTCACAAGGAACTCGGAAATGCATATCAGTTTGTCCTGACCCAGGCAAGGGAGCTGGGCTGGACTGCCTGCCCTAGTCATTCATTATGAACCATACTGGAAGAGACATAAAATCCAAACATTTCCAGCTCTCTGTGCATGCAAGCAAAGTAGCTCAATAGCCTTTGGGCAGGCCTCCAAAAACTTGCAGGTGCAAGCTATTAGGTATAAGAGAAAACAAGCTGAGGAAATACGGATTACTTAAAAATAAACATGTTTTTAAAAAGAAAACAATGCAGATTCTAGTACCAACAACACAGCTTCCTAGTAATTAGGAATTTGTCCTACAGTAAATTATTTTACCTCTTTGAACTATTTTTAATCTTTTTTAATACAAAAGGTTAATTGTAACCCCTGCCCTGCTTCATGTCGTATTGTTGATTAGATCAAGACAATAATGAATATTGTGCAATATTATGTAAATGATATAAAATGATAATCTCATGCAAAATTTTCTTTTATTACTGAAGAAACAGATGTTGGAAAACCTGTTTCCTGAGGTTTATTATGCTGAGAGCCCTTTGTTTTTTCTGTAAGCATGCAAGATAAGAATTCTTGAATATAGCTGTTATATAATACTGATAGTATATGTGGTCCTAAATTTATTATTGTGCACAATATTTTACTTAAGATTAGGATGTTTAAACAACATGAAGATTATTAAAAGCACATTTCTCACCAATATCAACAGTCAATGTTTGATGATCTATCAGTTAAAAACTGGATCAAGGGATTGCATTTTCTAGTCTGATATGTAAGAAGCTAGAACTTGCCACTGCATCCTAACAGCAAGTAAAAACATGGACAAACTGAAAACTCAATAACTCTTCTTAGATGCATCAGAGAGATGGACTCACAGGGCAAACCACTGCTCCCAAAATTGGAGAAACTAACAGACAAATGCAGAGAATCGTGGCTTGCTGGAGCAGAAACCCCTAGCACAGACCTCCATGGGAAGCAGTGCTGAGGTAGGCAAACTGGAACTATAACTGACTGGTTGCTGGAAGCTCAGTGTGGACCAGTGTGAGAGATAAGGATCCAGTCATTGAGAGTCCATGTACTTTGTGAGTTTTATCTCTGGGAGTTCAACCATATTCTCATAGTAAATATTTATTTATTAGAGAAA
The DNA here is from genome assembly GCF_030222135.1 of Aotus nancymaae. NCBI lineage: Eukaryota > Metazoa > Chordata > Mammalia > Primates > Aotidae > Aotus > Aotus nancymaae. The sequence goes on along the minus strand of NW_026988425.1, from coordinate 57,492,243 downwards.
AATCCTATTGTGGTTCCAGCAAGAGGAAGGGAAAGGAGCCATTTTGAAATATGCCAGAACATTCTTTTCTTAATGAGGTCTGCCCTCAAGAGAAATTACTTAATTGGAATCTAAGCTGCTGGAGTTTTATCAGAGCCTAACTGAGCTAGGGGTAGGGAAATTACCAACTCTAGTCCCCTCTAGCCTTTCATGTGGACGAAGGGAGATACCCAACTCCAATCTACTCTAGCCATTTTGTTGCACTGAAGAGGGCAGGGGAGACTGAGAAGCAGCTGTGAAGTTGCCAGTCCACTCATACAGTCTCATTAAAAGCCTTATACTTACTTATAGCACTATAATTGGTTCCCCTCACCCTGTTCACACACATCTTCCCACCACTTTATCAAAGGCCTTTTTTATAGCAGTTTCTTTCACCCAGTGTATCATGTCCAGCTATGAAGAAAAAGTACAAGGTATATCAAAAGGAAAAAACACAGAGTTTAAAGAAACAGAGCAAGCATCAGAACCAGACTCAAATAAAGCAGACATGTTTGATTATGAGACTGGGAATTTAAAACAACTATGATTAATATGCTGAGAGCTCTAATGGAGAAAGTAGGCAGCATGGCATGAAAGAACACATGGCCAATGTAAGCAAAGAGATGAAATTCTAAGAATACTCCAATAAGAAATTCTAGAGATCAAAAATACTGTAACAGAATTAAAGAATGCCTCAGCCAGGCACCGTGGTTCATGACTGTAATCTCAGCACTTTGGTAGGCCGAGGCCGGTGGATCACCTGTGGTCAGGAGTTCGAGACCAGCCTGGCCAACATGGCAAAATCCTGTCTCTACTAAAAATACAAAAATTAGCGAGGCATGGTGTCGCACCTGAAGTCCCAGCTGGTCAGGAAGCTGAGGCAGGAAAATCTGGAAACCGGGGGGCGGGGCAGAGGCTGCAGTGAGCTGAGATTGTGTCACTGCACTCTAGCCTGGGTGACAGAGCAAGACTCTGTCTCAAAAAAAAAAAAAAAAAAAAAAATGCCTCTGATGAGCTCATTGGAAGAGTGGACACAGCTGAGGAAAGAATCGCTGGAGCTTCACCCAAACTGAAAACCAAAGAGAAAAAAAGTGACTGACAAAAAAAAAAAAAAAAAAAAAATCCAAGAACTAACTGAGAGACAACTATAAAAGGTGTAATAGACATAATAGGAATAGCAGAAGAGAGAGGGAGAAAAAGGAATAGAAGCAATATTTGAGACAATAATGACTGAGAATGTCCTCATTTAATGTCAGATGTCACACCACAGACCTAGGAAACTCAGAGAACAAGTAGAATAAATGCCGACAGTCCTACACATAGGTATATTATTAGGTTGGTGCAAATGTAATTGCAGTTTCTGCCATGGAAAGTAATTGTGGTTTTTACCATTACTTTCAATGGCACCAACCAATATTTTGGGTTGATCTCACGTGAGGTCAGGAGTTTGAAAACAGTCTGGCGAACATGGTGAAAGCCCATCTCTACTAAAAATATAAAAATTAACCGGGTGTGGTGGCAGGTGGCTATAATGCCAGCTACTTGGGAGGCTGAGGCATGAGAATTGCTTGAACCCAGGAAGCAGAAGTTGCATTGAGCCAAGATGATGCCATTGCACTCCAGCCTGGGAGATAGAATGAGACTTTGTCTCAAAGAGAAAAAAGGCTTTCTTGGAAAAAGTGGAGGAAATTTGTTTTCAAGAAACTTACATGGAATGTTAAAAGAAATTCTTTAGAGAGAAGGAAAACAATAAAGGTCAGAGAATCAGACTTACTTAAAGACATGAAGAGCATTGGAGAAGGTAAAATAAAAATATACAAAGAAGTCTTAAGAATACAAATGACCCAATTTAAAAACTGGGCCAAAGACCTTAGCAGACAGCTGACCAAAGAAGATATATGGATGGCAAATAAGCATATGAAAAGATGCTCACATCATGAAGTCATTGGAAAAATGCAAATTAAAACAACAAGATATAGGTATAACCACACATGTATTAGAATGGCCAAAGTCCAAAACACTAACAAATGCTAACAAGGATGTGAAGCATCAGCACCTCTTATGCATTGCTGGTGGGATGAACAAGGGTACAGCCGTTTGTAAGACCACTTGGTGATTTCTTACAAAATAAGCATATTGTGACCATACAGTCCAACATTCATTGCTCCTTGATATTCACCCAAAGGAAATGAAAAGTTGTATCTACACAAAAATCTGCACACAGTTGTTCATAGCAACTTCATTAAAAATTTCCAAAATGTAGAAGCCACCAAAATGTCTGTCATTAGTAGGTGAGTGGATAAATAAACTGTGGTACATCCAGACAATGGAATAAAAAGAAATAAGCTATGAAGCCCTGTCACTGCCCAAGGACCACTCACTGCTGAATGCACCAGCCCCAACAGGATACTATCTCCTGGGGCAAATGCACAGGCAGATGCAGCAGCTAGATCCTTAACCAATACCAGACTAGCCCCCACCCCGGTCCTTTTCCTCACCATGACCACGCCACCAGTTTACTCGCCATCAGAAAAGCAAGCCCTCATATTAAAAGGGGGGACCGAGTCTGATTAGGGCTGGATTTTCCTAAACAACAAAATTGCCCTTCCCCAGGAACAGACCTCAAAACTAATTACTGAAATACACCAATCCTTGCATATAGGGCCCAAGGCATTATACTGCTTTGTACAGCCCCTCTTTTTCTCACCGGGCTTACAACAGACAATTGAGAAAGTACACAAAACATGTGTCACTTGCTCTAAAGTCTCGTCTCAGGGTAGCTTAAGGCCACAGTTCCCTACTCACCAGATGCATGGCAAATTATCGGCCCAAGACTGGCAAATTGATTTTACCCATATGCCCTCTTACAAAATGTTTTGCTACCTCCTAACTTTTGTAGAGACCTTTTCTGGATGGATTGAAGCCTTCCCTACCTCCAAGGAAACCGCGGACACAGTAGCCTCCCTCTTAATTCAGGAAATCATCCCTCGCTTTGGCCTACCTGTAACCATCCAGTCAGACAACGGCCCAGCATTCACTGCTCAGGCAGTCCAGCTGGTCACTGAGTCTCTCAACATCTCTTGGAAACTGCACATCCTGTACCACCCTCAGTCATCGGGTAAGGTTGAACGGGCTCACGGCATCCTCAAGAACCATCTGGCCAAACTCACCATAGAGGTAAAATTCTCTTGGCCCACACTCCTACTTCTTGCTCTGGCCCAGGTCTGAGCCACCCTGCAGGAGCCAATGGGTTTCAGCCCCTTTGAGTTGCTGTACGGCAGGCCTTTTCTGGTTTCTCACAATCTCCTGGTACAACCACCTCCTCTGGCTTCCTACCTCCCCTACCTCTCTCTCCTCCACCACTTACTCAGGGAACATGCGGACCGCACTCTCCCTGTGGTTCCAGGACTGGAGGATTCCCATCTGACAATACATCTCCAGCCAGGTGACAGTGTTCTCCGGGAACTCAAGCCAGGGTCTCTATAGCCCAGGTGGTCGGGACCCCACATCGTTATCCTGACCACCCCAACTGCTGCCAAACTTTTAGGCCACACCCCTTGGTACCATGTGTCCCACCTCAAACTGGCCCCTGAGAATTACCAGTGGAGGTCCGAACCCTTGGGCCCCACTCACCTTCACCTCACGCACAGCCCCTATCCATTACCCTCTGACCCTCCAAACCTTTCTCATCACAATCGTTCTAGTCCTTCCCCTTAATGCCAGTCCCTACTACATCTGGTGGTTCTACCTTCAAGAGTCCTGGACAGATGGCCCCACTACTAAAACTCATTACCTTGCCCAAGCAGACTGCCAGCCTGCAGGCTGCCAATCAGCCGTACGATTTAAATTCCCAATATCCTGGAATAACTTTGTCCTCTGCTTTCTATATGATCAAACTGAGGATTTTTGTCATTGGTGGAACACCACTTATGGCGGATGCCCATACGCATCGTGTGTTAAGCACACAACCTTCAAACCAGTCAATATCCCAAAAATATTGCTCTCTGCCAGCGAACACCAAGGTATGGTATCCCTTACTACCCACGATCCCTGGGACGGCAGATGGGAAAAGGGAACTACAGGTAGAATATACACCTGGGTTACAGACAGCTGCCCCAGTGGTACATGGCTAATATTTCGGTCCTATACCTGCGTAGTGCCAGTAGAAATAGACCAACTCAACTCATTAGGCAACACCATCCTGCAGAATGAAGCCACCTTAACTAACCAACTCAAGTCCTTGAGTAACACTCCCCAACCTTTCTCCTGGCTAACTTTAGTACAGCAGGGAGCTAACATGTTAAACTTGGCCAAAGCCACAAATTTCACCAACTGCTTTTTATGTGCCTCTCTCAGCAACCCCGGCCTTAGCCGCAGTTCCCCTCCGGACCGGATTCAACCTGTCACAAATGCCCACAGGACCTGAAACCACCTTAACGGGAATCCCCTTGTTCAAACTACACTCCCAGTCTCTCTCTCTATGTTATGGGACAGCTGACAACCCTAGCCTCAGATGCAACATCACGGTAAATGTAAAATCTTTCTTTTATGTGCCTCCAGGAGGATACTTTTGGTGTAATAGAACCCTAAGCAAAATTATCAAAACATCCTCCCCATTCCCCTGTGTGCCCGTCACCCTAGTCCCGCAGTTAGAGGTATATGGGCAAGCTGAATTCCTATCCCTCTTTCCACCTTCCCCTCATCACCTAAACAAAGGAGCTGTCTTCCTCCCAATAGTAGTCAGCCTCTCCTTAGCATCCTCCTTAGCAGCTGCTGGAATCGGAAGCGGTGCCCTGGGCTACAGTGTCACTTCAGCTGCTCAACTGGAAGACAAACTCCGTGTGGCCATTGAAGTGTCAACCGCCTTCCTGGCCTCCCTCCAGTGACAAATCACATCACTGGCCCAGGTAACTTTCCAAAACCAACGGGCCCTTGACCTACTAATGGCGGAAAAAGGAGGTACCTGTCTGTTTCTCCAGGATCAGTGTTGCTATTACATCAATGAAACAGGCCTAGTAGAAGAAAATGTCAATACTCTCTACCACCTCCAGGAAGACCTCCGAAGAATACAGAATACAACGGACTCTCCCCTCAACTGGTGGCAATCTCCCATACTTACCTGGCTAGCTCCTGTTATCATTCCCCTAACTGTGGTTTGTCTTCTACTAATGCTAGCCCCGTTCTTTCTTAGGTTTTTACAAGCTTGCATGAGAGAAATCTCCAGGGTGGCCGTAAATCAGATGTTGCTTCAACCCTACGTCCGACTCCCACCTGAGGCACCAGCCAACTGACCTCCCTACTCCACCCCTGTTCAGCAGGAAGTAGCCAGAAAGAAGTGGCATCCTATATCATCAAAAAGGTCAGGATGTAAGGCCGGTTGCCTCGCCGGGAGCCAAATGGACACACCCATCCCTCTCCACGCCCGATAACGACATCATCATTCTGAACACATTACTCAGCATCTGGCCTCTCCAAGCGGGCTCCCCACACCCACCTCTGCATTCTGCACTTGACCCCGCCAAAATCTGAGAATCTCGCCAAAGACTTGTCCAACAGTAGCTCGCCACGGATGTCCTCAGCCAGCCCACCTACCAATAGCCCCGCCTGGCTACCAATAGTGGCTCACCCCATTGGTGCCCTGTCTCCCCATAACCAATGAGACTGTCTTTTCTTTGTTTCCCTGATAATCAATCAACTACCTCCACTCCCTATAAAACCCCATGCCCTGAGAAGCCCAGCGCGACTTCTCTGGCCCCCTTCCCAGACCATAGAACCTCGCCCAGGAGCTGAATAAATTGGATTTTCATTTTCTTATGCTGGCCTCAGTTTCCTTATTTCGACTTGGCAATATGCCTTACAAAAGATACCACAGGTATTGTAAAATTCAACACATCCACAAATAAACATTGTCAGGTCTCCATATGCAAGCCTGGAGCCTGAAAGTCTGAAGTCCTGCTTGCCTCGGCTGAAGTCTCTCACCCTCTGCCTGTGTTCACCATTGTCCCAGATCACCAGCGGAGCTTCCCACAAGCCCCTCACCCAACCCTGCCATCTTCACTGTTCTTATGATAATGGAAATACCTCTCACCCAACCCTGCCATTGTAACTGAACTTGTATACTCCTTGCCCCACCCCCTACCACTGTAACTGAACTTACTCTGCAATACCCCCGTCCCCCAAAAAACTACCCAAACCTATAAAACCAACTCCTATCCCACTGCCCTTTGCTAACGCCCTTTTTGGCCTTAGCCCACCTGCACCCAGGTGAATAAACAGTCATGTTGCTCACATAAAGCCTGTTTGGAAGGTCTCTTCAATCAAAGCACGCGTTTTTCAACAAACAGTATCATTTCCCCCAAATTTAAATTTTTTGTTCTAGATTTGCTACCTCAGTGAATGTCATATCAAGTTCTATGGCTAGTTAAGAGATCTGGATAGAATCTTTGATTCTTACCCTCCTTCAGCATATGCATAAAATTAATTTCCGAGTCTTGTTTACACTATGTTCTCAGTGTTCTCCAGTATTCAGCCTCTTTCCATTCTTGAGGCTATTGCCTTCTTTCTCATTGGATAATTGCAACAGCCTCCTGCAAGTGCTGCCTTTCAGTTTCTTCTCCATATTGCTATTATTAGTGATCTTTCTAAAATACAGTTTGAATTGTGTGGAACTACAGATTGAAAGCCTTTCTTGGTTTTTCATTTCTTTCATAATAAAGTTCAAATTGAAAAGGCATGCATATAAAAGATAGGACCTTTTATCCTCCTTAATCCCTGCCTCCTGACACTTTCCTACTATCACATCTGCTTTCGGGCTAAGCAATTTACAGGTTTGTTTTTTTAGTGTACCCTGCTTCCTCTAAACTCTTGTGTTTGTAGGTATGATGACTCTCTCTTCCTAGAAAACCACCATGCATATAATCCTCTTTTTGCATATGACTCCCTTTATTTAGTTTTTCAGGACTTAGTTCACTTACTACCTTCTCACCCAGAGGCTTCCCTATCCCATCCAATTGAGTGTAAATTAGGTATGATTCTTATTGCACCTTACACATAAGCCTAACTGAATGCCATTTTAATTGTCAAGGCACTTGACATCATTTCTACCTGATAAGATCCTTGAGAGTAGCAATCATTTCATATATGTTGCTGACACCTAGACCAATGCCTAAAGATTTATAGGCATTTAATATATAATCTTATGTATGAATATTGTTTAGGTAAACATATTTTTGTTTGAAAGACAGAAAGGCAGACACAAATAATTCTTTCTGGTTAATCCTAGAATCAAGATATCTACTATAAGACAATGTCCCTTAATTTGTATTGATCACAACGTTTTTCTAAGGAAATTTTTTCATGACATTAATTATTCAAGATTTCTGATGACTCAATTATTCAAGGTGGGGGGGAAGCAACAGGTGATTCAAATACCTAAAGCCACCTGTCTCTGCAAATGGTAGATATTTTACCAAACTCACCAGACTTTTTTCAGGTTTACTAAATTATATAATCAATTTTGCATTCAAAATTTTGCACTTAACAATAGGATGTTGGCAAGGTGGTAGAGACAAATTGTCTGGAAACTGTATGCTATTCATTAGTGTTGGTATGTGATCAGATTATAAAATTGTCATCAAAAATAGCTGTTATTTCAAAACATAGGTCACTATTGTCTCATCACATTACATAGAGAAAATTTATGGTTTGTTCACATAAATACCATCTCTAAAATGCATTTGCTGACTCACAGTTGATTCTGACATATATATGACTAATATAGCCAATGGAAATCCATGCCAAAATTTATCATAGACATCTGCACTTACTACTCTACATGAAGTGGTTAAGGAACACAGATCAAGAATCCTCATCAATTTCTGGGTCATGAATGAAAATTTTTATATGTGGGAGAATCATCTACAAAAGGACTCAAATTGCTTGTAGGTGTTTTTCAAAACCTGTGACACTTAAGCCTCAGATCTGTTTCCATTATATTTAACGTGTAGATTAGATTGAGACTCCACATACCATTTTTATGCAGAGTCTCAATATAACAAACTGAACTGAGCCTTTATATGTGTTGCCATTATTTCACCTCCTTACTGTCAAGGATATTGTCAGGATAGAAGAACAGCACCAATCAAAAAGAATATTCTCGTTGTTAAACATGATTGACTTGCAAGAATTTGATAAGGAAAAGGGAAAGTTAGAACTCCTTCTAAAGGAGGCTGAAAACATAACAGTTTGTATCAGGTATCAAGAGGTTCTTTCAAAACATGGCAGGTCAATGTCACTTAGAACTGGGAATGACCAATTCGAATTATCCTAAGGAAAAAAGAAATCACTGAATACAGTATAATAAACTGTCAATTCAACCACTCAAGTGACTCCTGATATGTGTTCATGTTGTTTACCAATCTCAGCCACTTCTCTAATTGTAGCTGTTGTAATTTCCTTGACATGATGCTTGTGTAACTGAAACTATGCATGTTTGATACGTTCTGCTAATGGTTTCTCTTATACTCACTCTAAAAATGTTTCCATTTGTCGATATCACGGTATGTGCATATTTTTGGCTAAGAATGTGTTCTGTTCACTTGAAGTTTCAATTAGCCCTTAGAATATTTTTCAATGTGTACAAGGTTTAGTCAGAGGGGAAGATATTTAAAATCAATTATCTTGTGTTTGACAGCTCACCAAACCAAGAGCATTATATGTGTATTAGCAGAATCAGGAAAAAGGAAGCTACATGAAGAAATCTTAAGCAGTATAATATATCATCTGCAAAGTATAAAATAACAATGAATTTCCAAATAAATATAATCATCAATTAGGGCTTTAGAAACAAAAACATAGACTGCCAAAAGATGTTTCTAAGAATATGTAATAAGACAATAACTGAGACCCGGCATGGTTGCTCACACCTGTAATCCAAACACTTTGGGAGGCTTAGGTAGGCAGATGACCTGAGGTCAGGAGTTCTAGACCAGCCTGGCCAAACCCTATCTTTACTATAAATACAAAAATTAGCCAGGGATGGTGGCATGTGCCTGTAGTCCCAGCAACTCAGGAGACTGAATACGAGAGTCACTTGAAACTGGGAGGCAGAGGTTGCAGTGAGTCGAGATTGAGCCACTGTACTTTAGCCTAGGCAATAGAGCAAGACTCCATCTCAAAAAAAAAAAAAAAAAAAAAAAGACAATAAGAGAGCTTGTATTAATTAATTCAAGAACCTTTTAGAAAAAATATGGGTGCTGTAAAAATTCAAATTCAATGAGCATTATGCTTTAAAAAAGTGTCTTGTTTTTTCTGGTGATTTAATACACATGGAAACATAGCTAGTGTGGGCTCTGATATATACTTCTCTAAGATGGTATCATAATTTGTTTCCATCATCTTGGTGTAGTATTCAGAAGCAAGAAATAAATAGAAATGCTTCTGTGAAGTTCTTTAGTTTTATTCACAAATCTGAGGTAACAAACCTGGAGGGCCTAGACAGTGACATTACACCTGGGGCCTAGGAAAATGGCATTTCAAGCACTCAAGCAAAAGACTAAAACAATTTAACAAAGAAACATTCTTTTTATGGAGGAAAGCCGCAGTTGACAATATACCAGATTATTGCTAAGCAATCACCAGACTGTTCTGAACAGAGACCTTCTACTGAATAGTCAATAAATCTCAGGTGAATCTAGCTCTTCTATAACAAATCACTGTTTAAAGAACCATATTTTGATGAAAAAAACCCAGGTACTTGAAAAAAGTGACTAAAGGTAAAACTCTGAAAAATAAATAGACATATCTATAGATATCTACGTCAAGGACATAGTAGTATTAAATATTCATATATTCACAGAGGAAGATGTGTTCAGTAGTCTTGGAGTTGAATGTAAATTGAAGGCACTCTTTTTCATATTTCTAAGGTGCTTATAAATGTGTTATGTTAGATTGTACAGAAGAATATTAAAATAAATCCTGTATTTCATTTTATATACATAGAAAAATAATATTCAAGAAAGCTGCTGGTGTAGGGCCAGGAGTCTGGAAAACAACACAGTGAGAGCAATAGAATAGCAATTCATAGCACTAAAGAATACGAATTAAGCCATGTACCATATGACTAGAAAGTCAAAATCAAATACAGTATCTGAAACTCAGATATATTGAAGTTTATTGAAGATGGCCTTTTTGTCATGTCCAAAAGAAGAATTCAAGCATTAATGAAGGTGACTTCCATAATTAGGCAGCCATTTAATACTTATAGCTGACAGTTATTGATTGCTTACCTTAAAAGAGGCATCTGTTTTATATTCATCTGCTGCTTAAAGCAACCCTGTGAAAAAGTCTTAATATCATCCCCAGTTTAGAGCATGGAAGTCTGATGTTCAGAGAGGTTGAGTAAATTGCTCAGTGTCACACAGCTAGTCATAGGTAGTGGTGACAGACGTCTAATACAAGCAATGTGATGCCATTGCTTATGCTCTCAACCACTACCTGATTTTGTAATCCAGGAAGTGACCATAAAGAAAAACAGAAGGAACTTGAATGTGGAAAACTTATTTTGGTATTATTGGGCTGCCAAACAAAAAGAGATGATACAGACAAATTTAAGAGAAAACTTGAAGAAATTGTGATTTTCCCTAAACTCCTGTGATACTTATCACATATATCGGTGGCTTTCAGATTTTTTAAACGCATTTTACGTATAACCTCACTGAGTACAACAAATAAAACTGAAGCTGTTCTGTTTGTTTAAAGTAGTAATTAGAGAACCTACAATAGTCTTCACAAATCTGTTCCCTGGTCCCCTTGCAGCTTCCGAGACACTTGAAAAGAATCCTAGGATTCCGAAGAACACAAATTGGAACCCTCTGGGAATTGGACTATCAGGCTTCAGAGGAACCTTTAAGGTTATCCAATCCAACTATTCACTTGATACTTGAACAGAAAGAGCTATTACAATTGTTTCTCATTTTGAATCTGGATTAAAGTATGAGTCATCTTTAAAAGAATAAAGACAAGTGCTCTACAGACAAGAAACATGGTTTATTCATTCGGTTTGTTTCACATTTCTTAGGTGCTTATTGTTAATTAAATGAAACAATGTGAATTGCTGTGTTTGGAAACAACGAAAATACTAATAACTGCATAATTATAAAACTGGGAGAAGTAGTCCTCAATTTTCATATGAATAAACTGGTATGATACTCATAAAAAACTTGAAGGGTGTCTTAGTTTTGTGTTGCTATAAGGGAATAGCCAAAACTGGGTAACTTACAAAAAAAAAAGTGTTTAGGCCGGGCACGGTGGCTCATACCAGTAATCCCAGCACTTTGGGAGGCCGAGGTAGACGAATCACCTGAGGTCAGGAGTTTAAGACCAGCCTAGCCAACTATGGCAAAACCCTGTCTCTACTAAAAATACAAAAAAAAAAAAAAAAAAAGCCAGGTGTGGTGGTGCACACCTGTAATCCCAGCTACTTGGGAGTCTGATGCAGGAGAATAACTTGAGCCTGGGAGGCAGAGGTTGTAGTGAGCCGAGGTGAGACCACTGCACTTCAGCCTGGGTGACAGAGAGAGATCCCACCTCAAAAAAGAATGAGGGGTTTATTTAGCTAATAGTCCTGCAAGCTGGGCCATTCAAGGACATGGTGCTGGCTTCTGGTAAGGGCCTTGGTCCTGCAACACAACATGGCAGAAGGTCAAATGGGAAGCAGACACGTGCAAACACGGGACCAAACCAAAGGAGGAACCTCACTTTATAACTACTTTCTCTAATTGAGACTGCATTAATCTATTCATGAGGAATCCACCCGTGACCCAAACACTTCTCACTGGCCCGCAACTCCCAACACAGCCACACTGACAATTAAATTGCAACATGCGTCTTAGTGGGGCACATCCAAACCCTAGCACAGGGTAACTATAAAGATTAGAAGCAGTGCACATAAAGTGTCTATCAGCGCACAGCACAAAGGAGGTGTCACAAAGGGTAGCTCTTTTCATTATAATTTCTATTGGTTTTTATTTTATAAAAATTACAATGTACTGAACTGAAAATGCACTATACATTTTGCTGTTTTTTTTGATGACTGTCCAAGTGTTATTTTTCTACTTTTGTGTTCTATTACTCTTAAGATGAACACAAAAATTCAACTGGACTTCTGTAGGAGGGCACGGATGAAAAGAGAAAGCCAAATGCATTAAAGTAGGATCAATCTGGCATAGGTTATCTTCCTTTGAGTTAAGAATATATTTTTATCACTGTGCTGAGATGTAATCAGTTAGTAAATGCTCTGATAATTCTGGTTTAAAAGAACAGGGCTGATTAGAAGAAGAAATAAAATGCCACATCAGATATTACAGGATATTAGTTTTCTGGAATAGTAACTATAGGTGTTCATTTAGAGTGACATATATAACAGAGGTTACTGCTTGAGCCTGTCCATCACTGGGATTGCAACATGCCAAGGCATGGCTAGCAAACTGGTAGGATGAGCCAGCAATGACATGTTTGCAAAAGGAATTGAGTAGTCTCCTAGGAGAGAAGTCTTCCTCAGAAAACAGGCAGTTGGACAATGTTGGCTTGATAAGAGCTGGTCATCAAAGGGAAAAGAAAGCATGAGCACAGCATGGAGTTTTTCCCAAATATTTTTCCTTTGACATAAGGAAAATGATGTAATTTCAAATGAACTCATATCTCCATCTAATAGAGAAAGGAATGATAAGAAGTTCTGACAAAAGAATGTTCACCAAAATCTCTATAAAATTTGGATAGTACAAGAATAACATCTTGCCTTTTCTTTTTAGTACCTGTAATTAACATGTAATTTTTCAAGTCTAAACAAAGAGAGATTGTCTCTTCATTTCTATACAGATACAACATGACTTTATCTTACTAAAAAACTTATACTTTCAGGAGAGTTTGACATTTTTAGAATCCCAAGAAAACAGCTGCCCAAAGCAGCTATTGGTGGCATCTAGTGTAAGAAGACTAGAATGGAAGAAGTTTAAAAATCAGATGCTTCATAGTAGCTGACACAATTTGGTTGTGAAGTTGAGGGACATTCCCAGAATTCAGGAAACAGTTTAGCAAAAGGTAATTTGTGGGGAGGAAAAAAGTAATTTAACCATAAGTAAGGCAAGTGCCAGAAAAACTTGGGTTGTATGAAGTGCCAGATGCTGCAGAGACAGGAATAAACCTCATGAGAGCAGCTTCTACTCCTAGGTGCTTTCTGTTCTGGGGTCCAACTTGTTCCAGATGCTTCTTAGAGCTAATCTGGGGCAATTTTGAAAATTGGCAGATGTTCCAGTTTGCACTTCCACAGAAGCAAATTCGCGCTCTCTTTAGGATGAATACAACTCTCTCTCTTCTATGTAGAATTTGAGTAGTCTTCCTAGAAATACCAGAACGTACCCTCTTCCACCTACTCTATTATAAGAAAAGTATGGAGAGCTGATACCTTGTTTTTGATTCACAAGAGTGCTCTTTATCAAAAGATAATTATGATGAAGGTGAAAAATGTCCCTCAGTGCAGAGTGTGTAAGTAACTGGCCCTCCTGGTACACTCAGAAATTCATCAGCGAGTTGGTGCCAAAGCCATGCTGCTGACAGGCTGCTGCAAGCTGATAACTGAGCATGGTAGGGCTACTGAGGCAGGCTCGTTCATGGGGGTACTAGGCTATACTGATAGGCACCTTGGCTTGAAGCCTCCTCATCAACTTTTCCAAACCTAGCTTAGAACTCTGCTATAGCCCTGTGGTCTTTTCTACCCAAGCATCCTTCCTTCCCCTCTCCTTTGCAGGGGTAAACCTACATCATGGACTTATAGCTTTTCCAACCCCTGGCTTTTTTTTTTTCCATCAAAGGGAAAAGAAATCATTACGACAGCAAGATTTTTCCTTTGACATAATTCCAAATGAACTCATATCTCCATCTAATAGAGAGGAAAAAGACAAAGTTCTTCAAAAAGCTTGTTCACTAAAATCTCTATAAAATTTGGATAACACAAGAATATTTCACCTTTTTAGTACGTATAATTAATATGTAAACATTCAACTCTAAACCAATAGAAGTATCCTTTTTTGTCTCACCCACATTTTCCTTAATTATGCTCTTGCACACTTAATCCCAACTTGGTGTACACATTCCAGATAACTGAAACTAATACAATGAATAAGTGAAAATATTTTCCATAACTGCCTTTGCTATTGTTGGAAAGCAAGTGGATATCTGGTGAACAAGTTAGATCCTGTGATCAGACCCCATGGTAGTGTGCAGTGTAGCTGAGACCTAGGCTCCAATCCTACCTTTGTTTTTCATCTGTAGCAAACTGTGTTCTCCTCAGATTCCAGTCATAGCTGTGGCGTACAGTTACAAGCTACGTATGTCCACTTTCTCTCAAAACCCTCAACCAGTGGAATCATGCACCAGTGGATAAGTGGCTCCTAACCCACCCCACCACTGCCCCTGGCTTTAGACAGATAGCTCCGGAAGGCATTCCACGTGTCTCCTAGAGGTCCTTGCAGGGTTGACTCCTCTTGTCTACAGTAGCGGCAGCAGCCACACACTCATTTTTGGCTTTCTTCCCTGTCCCACGCTTCATCTGTTTCTCTTGCTTCCTGAGATAACTTCTAAATAAGCTACCTGCATCTGTCTTTGTCTCAGGTTCTGCTTTGGGAGAACTCATACATGGCACCATTCCTATAAAATGAGGAAAATACCTTTGAAGATGATGATCTATCTACTTCCATCATGAACATTCTAGCAAGCATGAGTATGGCATCTATGGCACCCTCAGCTACATTTAATCATTCAACTCTTCTGCACACTCTGGGCCCTAGCCATACCAAAAAAACCAAACCAAACCAAAAGATCTGGGCTACCAACATCACTATACCTTTCATATGCTAATCTTTCCTTTTTCGTTCATCTGACTGAAGAAACAAGGAAAACTTATTTACCAGTTCTAAGACTTCAACTCTTCTGCTCCAAGAGCCAGCCCAGCAGCAAATCTTTGTGGGTGCAGGGGCCTCTGCAATAGAACTTATTATCTGACATTACAATTGTTAGTTCCTATGCCTGATTTCCTTATCTGAATAGAAAATAAGGGAAAAAATCTTGTCTTCTAGAATGATTTGCACATTGTCTGGTCCTTGGAAGTTTCTCAATACATTTTTTTTTTGGCTGATAAATGAGCAAAACAATTAACAAAACAATATTTTAAGCAGAGTTAAAATATAAAATATTTATTTGAGTTATTAAAGAACTGATTTATCCCAATAGTTTTCTTCCCTATCTGTTATGATGAGAGAATCTCATTTACCATGTAGAGTTTTAAAGTGAGAAAAAGAAATTCACTACCATAGACTCACTCTGTAGTGCCAGCAAAAATTCTAAAGAAATTTTAAAAGAAAAATTAAATCTTTAGCTGCAAAATTAATGAAATAGAAATGTTCATGAATGGCAATGATAAACTACAACAAAAATGAACTTTTGAATAAATTAAAACAAGCACATCCTCCATAAGAGTATTCAAGAAATGAGAGAAGGAATAAATGAACACTATGAGACAGAAAATATTATGTATAAACTATAAATATATTCAACATTTTAAATTAAATGAGATGTTTTTCATCTTAGAAGTGAATTATTGGGAGGCCGAGGCAGGTGGATCATGATGTCAAGAGTTTGAGACCAGCCTGACCAACATGGTAAAATCCTGTCTCTACTAAAAATACAAAAATTAGCAGGGCATAGAGGTGTGTGCCTATGATCCCAGCTACAAGGAGGCTAAGGCAGAAGAATTGCTTGAACCCAAGAGGTGGAGGTTACAATGAACCGAGATTGTGCCACTGCCCACTGTCCTGGGTAACAGAGTGAGACTTCATCTCAAAAAAAAAAAAAAAAGTAAATTACTCAAATATCTTTATGTCAATATATTTTAAAAGAAATGAAATATATTGTCAAATTATTCAAAAATTAAAATGAAAGAATATATGTGAAATATATACATATATTTTACAAAATGATTATTTCAGAGAATACAAAAAGGGAATGCTATTCTATACATTTTGTAAATCTATCATAAATGTCATGAAATCTAATCAAGAAATATTTTTTAAAAGAAAATTGTAGACCAATCTCACTTATAGATACAAAAGTCCCAAATAGCATATATTAGCAGATTGAATCAGTATTCAAATGTAATCACCAGATCCAATTTACTATCAGAAATCAAACTATTTCAATTTCAAAACATTGACACAAAAATCTTAAATAAAATACTGGCAAATGGAATCCAACAGCACATCAAAAAGCTTACCCAACATGATCAAGTCAGCTTCATCCCAGGGATGCAAGGCTGGTTCAACATATGCAAATCTATAAATGTAATCCATCACATAAACAGAACCAAAGACAAAAACCACATGATTATTTTGATAGATGCCGAGAAGGCCTTTGACAAAATTCACCAGCCCTTCATGCTAAAAACTCTCAATCAACTAGGTATCGATGGATCATATCTTACATAATAAGAGCTATTTATGACAAACTCACAGCCAATATCATACTGAATGGGCAAAAACTAGAAGCATTCCCTTTGAAAACTGACATAAGACAAGGATGCCCTCTCTCACCACTCCTATTCAACGTACTATTGGGTGTTCTTGCTAGGACCATTGGGAAAGAGAAAGAAATAAATGGTATTCAAATAGGAAGAGAGGACACAAAATTGTCCCTGTTTGCAGATGACACGACTGTATATTTAGAAGACCCCATCGTCTCAGCCCCAAATCTCCTTTAGCTGATAAGCAACTTTAGCAAAGTCTTAGGATACAAAATCAATGTGCAAAAATCACAAGCATTCCTATACACCAACAATAGAGAGCTAAATCATGAGTGAACTCCCATTCACAACTGCTACAAAGAGAATAAAATACCTAGAAGTACAACTAACAAGGGAGGTGAAGAACCTCTTCAAGGAGAAATATTCAAGGAAATAAGAGAGGACACAAACAGATGGAAAAACATTCCATGCTCATGGTTAGGAAGAATCAATATCGTGAAAATGGCCATACTGTCCAAAGTAATTTATAGATTCAACACTATCCCCATCAAGCTACTAATGACCTTCTTCACAGAATTGGAAAAAAACACCTTAAACTTCACATGGAACTAAAAAAGAGCCTGCATAGCCAAGACAAACCTAAGCAAAAAAAAAAAAAACAACAACAACAAAGCTGAAGGCATCACGCTGCCCGACTTCAGACTATACTACAAGGCTACAGTAACTAAACAGCATGACACTAGTAGCAAAACAGATAAATAAACCAATGGGACAGAACAGAGGCCTCAGAAATAACACCACACATCTACAAACTGGCTAGTCATATGCAGGAAGCTGAAACTGGATCCCTTCCTTACACCTTATACAAAAATTAAAGATGATTAAAGATTTAAACTTAAGACCTAACACCATAAAAACCCTAGAAGAAAACCTAGGCAATGCCATTCAGCACATAGGCGTGGGCAAGGACTTCATGACTAAACACCAAAAGCAATGGCAACAAAAGCCAAAATAGACAAATGGGATCTAATAAACTTAAGAGCTTCTGCACAGCAAAGGAAACTGTAAATAGACTGAACCGGCAACCAAAAGAATGGGAAAAAATTTTTGCAATCTACCCATCTGACAACGGGCTAATATCCAGAATCTACAGAGAACTTAAACAAATTTACAAGAAAAAACAACCCCATCAAAAAGTGGGCAAAGAATATGAACAGAAACTTTTCAAAAGAAGACATGTATACAACCAACAAACATGAAAAAAGCTCATTATTACTGGTCATTAAGGAAATGCAAATGAAAACCACATTGAAATACCACCTAACACCAATTAGAGTGGAGATCATTAAACAATCGGGAGAAGAGGATCCAAGATGGCTGAATAGGAACAGCTCCAGAGTGCAGTCCCCAGCAAGAACAGTGCAGAGGGTGAGTGCTTACCGCATTTCCAAACAAGCTTTCACTGCCCACAGACCTGGAGATTCCCAGGCCGAAAAGCACCATGAGTTTTCAGCATGGTGGTTTCAGTCGGTGCCGTGTCGGTACACAGAAACTCACACAAGTCTGTGTGGCCATTTTGACTGGTGCCTGGAACACCTGGGAGACAGAGCCACTCATTCAACTGAAAGGGAGGGGGCTGACACAGGGAGCCAGGTGATCTGGCTTGGCTTCCACCCCCACCAAACAAGCAATCTGAAACGCTCTGGATTGAGAGTTTCACAGTAAGTGCAGCTGGACCTAGGACAGTCCAGCTCAGTGCGGGGAACGGTGACCACCACTACCTAGGTAGTCTGCCACTACTGAGGCAGTTCAAACAACAGCTGGGCAGAGCCTGCAGCAGTTTGCAATGCCTCCGCTGGCAGATTGTGACTCGACTACTCCGAGGGCATCTCTGGGGCAGGGCATCTATGAAAAAAGGTAGCAGCAGGACAGGAACTTATAAATAAAGCCAATATTCCTAGGACAGAGCACCTGGGAAAAGAGGCAGTTATGAGTTCTGCTGCAGCAGACTTAAAGGTACCTGCTCAGCAGATCTGCATGGAACAACGGAGCTCCCCACAGCACTTGAGCTCCTATAAGGGACAGACTGCCTCCTCAAGCAATTCCTCAACCCCCGTATACCCAAAGAGACACCTCATAAAGGAGAGCTCAGGCCAACATCTGGCGGGTACCCTTCTGGGAAAAGGATAGCAGAGGAAGAAACCGGTGGCAACCCTTGCTCTTCTGCAGCCACCACAGGTGATCCACAGGAGAGAGGGGTCTGGAGTGGACTTCCATCTGTCCTGCAGCAGAGGAGCCTGACTGTAAGAAGGAAAACTAAGAAGCAGAAAGAAATAGCTTCAACATCAACAAAAAGGACGTCCACACAGAGACCCCATCTAAAAGTCACCAACTATAAAGACCACAGGTAGATAAATCCATGAAGATAGGAAGAAACCAGCACAAAAAGGATGAAAACACCAAAAACCAGAATGCCTCTCCCCCCAATAAGGGATCACAACTCCTCACCAGCTAGGGATCAAAGATGGTTGGAGAATGAAGGTGATGAATTAACAAACAGGCTTCAGAAGGTGGGTAATAACAAACTTCTCTGAGCTAAAAGAACGTGTTCTAACACAGTGCAAAGAAACTAAGAACCTAGAAAAAAGGTTAGATGAGATGCTAACTAGAATAAACAGCTTAGAGAAGAATATAAGTGATTTGATGGAGCTGAAAAACACAACATGAGAACTTCATGAAGCATACACAAGTGTCAATAGCCGAATCAAACAAGCAGAAGAAAGGATATCAGAGATTGAAGATCAACTCAATGAAATAAAATGAAGAGGCAAGAATAGAGAAAAAAGAGTGAAAAGAAATGAACAAAGCCTCCAAGAAATATGGGATTGTGTGGAAAAAACCTAATCTATGTTTGATAGGTGCACCTGAATGTGATAGAGAGAATGAATCCAAGCTGAATAACACTCTCCAGGATATTATCCGGGAGAACTTCCCCCACCTAGGAAGCCAGGCCAACATTCAAGTCTAGGAAATACAGAGAACACCACAAAGATATTCCTCAAGAAGAGCAACCACAAGGCACGTAATTGTCAGATTCACCAGGGTTGAAATGAAGGAAAAAATTCTAAGGGCAGCAAGAGAGAAAGGTCAGATTACACACAAAGGGAAGCCCATCAGATTCGCAGTGGATCTCCAAGAGAGTGGGGGCCGATATTCAACATCCTTAAAGAAAATAACTTTCAACTTAGAATTTCATATCCAGCCAAACTAAGCTTCATGAGCAAAGGAGAAAGAAAATCCTTTATGGACAAGCAATTGCTGAGAGATTTTATCACCACCAAGCCTGCCTTACAAGAGCTCCTGAAAGAAGCACTAAACATAGAAAGGAACAACCACTACCAGACACTCCAAAAATGTACCATATGTTACAGACCATTGATACAATGAAGAAAATTTGTCAACTAATGGGCAAAACATCTAGCTAGCCTCAAAATGACAGTATCAAATTCACACATAACAATATTAACCTTAACTGTAAATGGACTAAATGTCCCAATCAAAAGACACAGACTGGCAAAATGGATAAAAAGTCAAAACCCATCAGTGTGCTGTATTCAGGAAACCCCTCTCACATGCAAGGACACATGTAGGCTAAAAATAAAGGGATGGAGGAAGATTTATCAAGCAAATGGAGAGCAATAAAAAAGCAGGAGTTACAATTCCAGTCTCTCATAAAATGAACTTTAAACCAAGAAAGATCAAAAGAGACAATGAAGGGCATTACATAATGGTAAAAAGATCAATGCTTCAAGAAGAACTAACAAACCTAAATATATACACACCCAACAAAGGAGCACCCAACTACATAAAGCAAGTTATTAACGACCTACAAAGAGACTTACACTCCTACACAATAATAGTGGGAGACTTTAACACTCCACTGTCAATATTAGACAGAATAACAAGATAGAAAATTAACAAGCATATTCAGGACTTGAACTCAGATCTGGACCAAGCAAACCTAATAGACATCTACAGAAATCACCCAAAATCCATATAATATACCTTCTTCTCAGTGCCACATGGCACCTACTGTAAAATTGACCACATAATTGGAAGTAAATCATTCCTCAGCAAACCCAAAAGAATGGAAATTATAACAGTCTCTCAGACCATAGCACAATCATATTAGAACTCAGGATTAAGAAACTAACTCAGAACCTCACAACTTCATGGAAACTGAACAACTGGCTCTTGAATGTCGACTGGATAAACAATGAAATAAAGGCAGAAATAAAGATGTTCTTCGAAACCAACAAGAACAAAGACACAACATACCAGAATCTCTGGGACACATTTAAAACAGTGTCTAGAGGAAAATTTATAGCATTAAATGCCCACATGAGAAGCGAGGAAAGATCTAAAATCAACACCCTATTGTCAAAATTGAAAGAGCTAGAGGAGCAAGATCAAAAATACTCAAAAGCTAGCAGAAGACAAGAAATAACTAAGATCAGAGCAGAACTGAAGGAGACAAAGAAACAAAAAAAAAAACTCTTCAAAAAGTCAATAAATCCAGGAACTGGTTTTTTAAAAAGATTAACAAAATAGACAGACCACTAGCCAGATTAATAAAAAAGAAAAGAGAGAAGAATCAAATAGATGCAATCAAAAAATGATAAAGGGGATATCACCACTGATTCCACAGAAATACAAACCATTATCAGAGATTACTACAAACAATTCTATGCACATAAACCAGTAAACCCAGAAGAAATGGATAAATTCCTGGACATTTACACCCTCCCAAGCCTAAACCAGGAAGAAGTTGAAACCTTGAACAGACCAGTAACAAGGGCTGAAGTTGAGGCAGCAATTAATAGCCTAAAAACCAAAAAAAGTCCAGGTCCAGATGGATTCACAGCTGAAATCCTCCAAACATACAAAGAGGAGCTCATAGCATTCCTTCACAAACTGTTCTGAACAATACAAAAAGAGAGACTCCTTCCCAAATCATGTTATAAGACCAACATCATCCTGATACCAAAACCCAGCAGAGAATCAACAAGAAAAGAAAACTTCAGGCCAATATCCATGATGAACATTGATGCAAAAATCTTCAATAAAATACTGGCAAACCAATTGCAACAGCACATCAAAAAGCTTATCCATCACGATCAAGTAGGCTTCATCCCGGGGATGCAAGGTTGGTTCAACATACACGAGTCTATAAACGTAATCCACCACATAAAGAGAACCAAAGACAAAAACCACATGATTATCTCAATAGATGCTGAGAAGACCTTTGACAAAATTCAACAGCGCTTTATCCTAAAAACTCTCAATAAACGAAGTATCAAAGGAACATATCTCAAAATAATAAAAGCTATTTATGACAAACCTACAGCCAATATCATACTGAATGGGCAAAATCTGGAAGCATTCCATTTGAAATCCAGCACTAGACACTCCTATTCAATCTAGTATTAGAAGTTCTAGCCCAAGCAATTAGGCAAGAAAAAAAATAAATAAAGGGTATTCAATTAGGAAAAGAGGAAGTCAAATTGTCTCTATTTGCAAATGACATGATTGTATATTTAGAAGACCCTATCGTCTCAGCCCAAAATCTCCTTAAACTGATAAGCAACTTCAGCAGTCTCAGGATACAAAATCAATGTGCAGAAATCACAAGCATTTCTATACACCAATAACAGACCAACAGCCAAATCATGAGCCAACTCCCATTCACAACTGCTACAAAAAGAATAACATACCTAGGAATACAACTAACAAAGGATGTAAAGGACCTCTTCAAGGAGAACTACAAACCACTGCTCAAGGAAATAAGAGAGGACACAAACAAATGGAGAAACATTCCATGCTCATGGTTAGGAAGAATCAATATCATAAAAATGTCCATGCGGCCCAAAGTAATTTATAGATTCAAGGCTATCCCCATGAAGCCCAATAACCTTCTTCACAGAACTGGATAAAACAACCTTAAATTTCATATGGAACCAAAGGAGAGCCCACATAGCCAAGACAATGCTAAGCAAAAATAACAAAGCCGGAGGCATCATGCTACCTGATTTTGAACTATGCTACACAGCTACAGTAATCAAAACAGCATGATACTGGTACCAAAACAGAGATATAAACCAATGGAACAGAACAGAGACCCTGGAGGCAATGCCACACATCTATAACCATCTGATCTTTGACAAACCTGACAAAAACAAGCAATGGGGAAAGGACTGCCTGTTTAATAAATGGTGTTGGGAAAACTGACTAGCCATGTACAGAAAGCAGAAACTGGACCCCTTCCTGACACCTTACACTAAAATTAACTCCGGATGGATTAAAGACTTAAACATAAGACCTAACACCATAGAAACTATACAAGAAAACCTAGGCAAAACCATTCAGGACATAGGCATAGGCATAGGCAAGGACTTCATGACTGAAACACCAAAAGCATTCACAACAAAAGCCAAAATAGACAATTGGGACCTAGTTAAACTCCAGAGCTTCGGCACAGCAAAAGAAACAATCATTAGAGTGAACCAGCAACTAACAGAATGGGAAAAAATTTTTGCAATCTACCCATCTGTCAAAGGGCTAACATCCAGAATCTATAAAGAACTAAAACAGATTTACAAGAAAAAAACAAACAAGCCCATCCAAAATTGGAAGAAGGATATGAACAGACACTTTTCAAAAGAAGACATATATTAGGCCAACAAACATATGAAAAAATGCTCATCATCACTGATTATTAGAGAAATGCAAATCAAAACCACATTGTGATACCACTTCACTCCAGTTAGAATGGTGATCATTAAAAAATCTGGAGACAACAGATGCTGGAGAGGATGTGGAGAAATAGGAACACTTTTACACTGTTGGTAGGAGTGTAAACTAGTTCAAGCACAATATAAAGCATTGTGGAAGACAGTGTGGTGCCTCCTCAAGGACCTAGAAATAGAAATTCCATTTGACCCAGCAATCCTATTACTGGGTATATACCCAAAGCATTATAAATCATTCTATTATAAAGACACATGCATATGTATGTTCAATGTGGCACTGTTTACAATAGCAAAGACCTGGAACCAACCCAAATGCCCATCAATGATAGACTGGATAAAGAAAATGTGGCACATATACACCATGGAATACTATGCAGCCATAAAATGGGATGAGTTCATGTCCTTTGCAGGGACATGGATGAAACTAGAAACCATCATTCTCAGCAAACTGACACAAGAACAGAAAACTAAACATCACATGTTCTCACTCATAAGTAGGTGTTAAACAATAAGAACATACGGACACAGGGAGGGGAACATCACACACCAGGGCCTGGGGGTTGGGGGAATTGGGGAGGGACAGCATTAGGAGAAATACCTAACGTAGAAGATAGGGCGATGGATGCAGCAAACCACCACAACAGCACGTGTATACGTATGTAACAAACCTGCACGATCTGCACATGTACCCCAGAACTTAAAGTATAATAAATTTTAAAAACTAAGTATTAAAATTAATCACACTAATACATCAAAATTTCTCGAATTATACTCTCTAACCATATTCAGTACTTGTTTATGCATTTTAAAATCTTAAAAAACTAGAAATTGAAAAATATTTTTCATATGACAAAAGATGTGCTCTAAAAATCACAGTAAAAATTTAAAAGTATTTTCATGACAGGCAACATGAAATCAAGGATACTATTCCTTTTGGTCATTATTAGAGTTGTCAACAATGCAGAAAATGGAATGGCATATAGATAGTGAAAAAGAGGAAGTAAACCTCTCATTTTTTAAAGACAATATGATGATCTATCTAGAAGTTCCAAGAAAAACATAGCAAATTATGAGAACAACGAAAAACTCAACAAATTTTTAGTTGCAAGATTAGGCTTCAAAAATATATAACATTTTATATACCAAAAATAATCCAAAATTGTAGTAGAAAAGATACTAGGTACAATTGCAATAATAAAATAAGGAATTTTTATTATAAAGTAATCAGGAAAGAAACAGCCAAATTAAAACAAATATATATTTTGATCATACACTTCACCAAGAAGAGATGACAAATAAATAAGCATATGAAAAAATGCTCACAAATGGATGCTCAACATTATTATTCAGTAGTAAATGAATGTAAATTAAAACATACATAAGATGCCACCACACATCTATGATAATGG
Organism: Aotus nancymaae; assembly: GCF_030222135.1. Classification (NCBI taxonomy): domain Eukaryota; kingdom Metazoa; phylum Chordata; class Mammalia; order Primates; family Aotidae; genus Aotus; species Aotus nancymaae. The sequence continues at coordinate 57,467,437 of NW_026988425.1, read as the reverse complement.
CCAAAATTATATAAAAGTGAAAAAGCAAGTGCTGGTGATACTACACAGCAGCTAGAATTCTTGTTTAATACTGGTAAGAATGTGAAATGCTAACGTCATTTTGGAAAATAAATAGGCTGCTCTTTTATAAAATTAAAAATACTCTTACCATATGACCCAGCAACCAAACTCCCAGGTGTTCATTCAAGAGAAATAAAAACATATGGTAGCACAAAACATGCAAATGAATGTTTACTTGTAATCACTAGGAAGTGGAAATAAACCAAATGTTCATCAGTAAATAAATGGATAAATAAGTCATAGTGTGTCCATTCAATGGAATACTACTCAGACTAAAAAGGAGCAAATTACCCTTACATAGAACAACATGAATGTATCTGAAAGCATTGTTGTAAGTAAAGAAAATCATACATGCTGTATGATTCATTGATATGATATTCTGGAAAAGGTGAAACTATAGGAACATAGATCAGCGGTTGCCAAAGGCTACTGATGGGAGAAGGGGTTAACTACAGAGGGGTGCAAGAAAACTTTTTAGAGCTGTCTTAGTCCATTTCATCTGCCATAACGAAATACCACAACCTTTGTGGCTTATAAATAACACCCATTTCTTATAGTTCTGGATTCTAAGAATGCCAAGATCCAGGCACCAGCAAATTTAATGTCTGGTGAGGACCACTTTCTCATAGATGGTGCCTTCTTCCTGTGTCCTCACATGGTAGAAAGGACAAGGCAGTTCTCTCTGGTCCCTTTTACAAGAGCACTAATATCATTCATGAAGAGCCCCATCTCCTAATACCATCCATGACCTTGGGGGTTAGAATTTCAACATATGAGCTAGGATTGGGAAGGCACAAATATTCAAAATGCAGAAGGAGTGATGGAAATTCTATATTCTGTTGTAATGGTTACATGACTTTATATATTTCTCAAGACTTATTGTACCGTACACCTTACAACAACTTATTTTAACATACAGATAACTAATGTACTGAAATTAATATAATTTCTATGTAAATTATAACTCAATACACCCAAACTTTAAAAATAGAAGGCATATGAGGACCTAGTGAATGCATGAATAAATGGGAAAATATATGTACAACTTTAGATTTGAAAAGAATTATTAAAGATATAAAGCTTTTTAAATCACAAAATTTAATGAAATTACAATTCAAATGCCTTGTAATTTCAAAAGCAATTTCTAACATTTATATCAAAGAGCTAACGGGCTATTATTAAGCACATATTTTGAAGGAGCTTTCATCAGAAATCAAAATTTATAAAACTATAGTAGTTAAGATCTGTAATATTTGTTCAGAGAAAGATTAATAGGAAATGGATGAGCAATTAAGAAGACACTAAAGGTTTTTGGAGACCTTTTTATACACTAGAGGAGGAATTGAAAATCAGAGGGGAAACTGTAGTTACTCAATAAACAATGCCAGAGCAATACATGTCCATAACAAAATTTAATACCTGAGTCAAATCATACATAAAATTACTATGTATAAGATATGGACATAAATATGAAAAAAGAAAATCTTTAAAACTATACTTAAGACTAATATTATTATAACATTTTGGCAGTGATTTTTCTTGAAAACATGAATCATAAAGTAAGAAATTAGCAATTCTAACTATAATAACATTTCAGGGGACCATAAAGTTAAAAGAAAAGCAATAAGCTGGAAAATGTAACCAATATGTATTATAAACAATAGAAAAATTCAAGTAATTCTTATCAATATGATAAAAGAGAATTGAATAGAAAATAGGCAAAGGACATGCATTGTTTATTCAAAAAACAGGTAACAGGTGAGTGTAGTGGTTGGGAAAAAGAATGCAAAACAAAATGAGATACCATTTCAAATTCATTATAATGGCAAAAGGTAGAACTATTCCAAATGATAGGAGGATGTGAGAATGAAACACAGCAGTTGGAGATGTAAATCAATACAAATTTCTTTTAGAGAGCAACTCTTGAAGTGGAAAATAATCATATCCTACAACCTAACAATTCCGTTCTCACCATACTCTCACACATGCATGTAAAGATATATGCAAAGGGTCGTCCATTCACTTTTGTAATAGGGAAAAATGAAAATAACTCAAAAACTTACCAATAAAGGGATGGAGAATTAAATGATAGTACATATACACAATGAAATACTTACTATATAGCACCAAAATAAATAAATTAGATTCACTATATCTAAATGGTTTAGTTTACATGAAGTAATTTAAAAACGTCATGTTGAGTAGATAAAAGCATGTTATAGGATAATATGCAGAATATAATGCTATTGGATATATGTTAAAAACAGTATTTTGGTATCTTTCCACAGATATATGTATACGCAATAACAATTTTAAAATCTGGACAAATGAGGTACTAAAGTTAATAGTGATTTTCTTTTGAGGAGAGCAGTGTAGAAAATCTGCTTGTGTAGAAGAACACAGAAAACTTGAACTTTATGTATACTATTTTGTTTGTTTGGGAAAAATAAACCAACTATAGCTAGTATAGCAGGCTAACCCCAAATATGATTAGTAGAGAAATATGTAGTCATTTGTTGTGGTGCTTTACATAGTCCCGGTTGATAGTTTACAGGGATCACAATGGAATCTATTATTAGAACAAGGTTTTCAACATGGCAGGTCATAAAATGTTGGATCTCATCTGATAATTGGATATTTACCATTTCATATTAAAACAAATCTGAAAATGTCCAAGTTGATTGCTATGTTGAAGGTCTTACCTCTTCCAGCAGTGGCCCTGGCCCATCGCAGCCATCTTTGTATAGGAAACTGGAATTCCAAACAGGAAAAGGATTACAAGAGTATGGCCTATGACCCTTCTCCTGAGTCTTTTGGGGATTTTGTTGTCAGGTCCCTTCAAATACTTTCTCAAGATCTGAAAAAATTAGAAAAAAAATAAATTCTCTTATAAAATATTGGTGACTCAAATGTTAGGACTATTATTCTATTCTTGGATTTTTATATCAAACAGAGTACTTTGGCAACAGTATTAACTAATTCCTTGTGTGCCTTATGTAGTAAAAATTCAATAGAATTAAATATATTTAAACCACAGACTCATTAAGAAGTCAGTAAATGTAAGTATTTTGCTCTCATTTTTGCAAATATAAGTCAATACATTATTGAATATTCTGCTTCTCCAAATAATATGAATCGTGATTGTCATATTTGTATCATTAATTTTTATTATGTTCTTTATTATCTTCTTCTAGATATCAGTGCAAATATTGATTCCATAAAACATGTGTACAGATGGCATGGATACTAATCCTCATGGTTGGCTTTGAGAACAAGTTGAGCAGATTGTTGAGGATTATGGTTTAGGGAAAGAGCTGGATTACATATATATTTTATAATGCTGATTGTGTGTACATATTTTATATTATAAATCTAGCTGAGTGAAAGACAGTGCTATGTTATTTTTTAGAGTATACAAAATTCTTTGAGAATAATCTTTTCTTTTACCTTGACATTTGGCATAGAAGAGCCATGAAGACTGAGCAAAGATTGTTTTTAAGGAAATAATTTTGAGTCTTTTCAACATGAAGCAATAAATGATTAAGGGCATAACATCTGACAAAAGGGCCATAATTATTTTACCTGACTTATTTCAGAATGCTTATTAACCATCAATAGCAATTGCCATAGAACACTATTAATATTGCACTCAAAATCTCTTAATACTTACTGGTGAACAAACTACTATATATTTTTTTTAGTTTTTAATGAAAACTGATATAAACAAATGATGTTACTTTCTTTAAAAAGTTGTAGAATTTAAGCCAAATACATTTTGGAGACTCTACAAAATGATGATTTTAGTTTTATAGTAGTCATTTGTTTTAGCATTTGTTGGAAGGTAGAGTCAGTACCTATTGATTTTACATCTAATTGATAAAATAAATTAAACTAGCATAAATGAGCATAGTAGTTATATTCCTAACCTCTAAAAGAAGGATCTGCATTAACATATTCTAAAAATAGGTTCAAAATATAAAGATATGTTTCTGAGCCATAGCTCAAGGTAATACAACCTTTCTATCAGTTACACAGATAACTAGCCTAAATATTTAAACTTTCTGTTTGAGGTGGATATAACTGGTACAAAGAAGAGACTTGCTATCAATTAATATATTGTTTGTATCTATGAGTGGCTGTGCTTTGGAAATGAGATATATTTTATTCTCTACCCATCTACATTTGATTACAGTTGACCCTTAAATAACACAGAATTTAGGGGCACCAACCCCCCAGCAGGTAAAAATCCATGTGTAAATTTTGACTCCCCCAAAACTTAACTATGTATTCATAGCCTACTACTGACCAGATGTCTTACAGATAACAGTCAATTAACACATATTTTGTATATGTATTATATCCTGCATTCCTACAATAAAGCTAGAGGAAAGAAAATGTTATTAAGAAAATAAAAGGAAGAGAAAATACGTTTACAGTACTGTATTTATCAATACTGTAAGTTTACACCATCTGGTTACAAGATGAATTGTCAGTCTGAAATGGTGGGCAACCTCAGCAGCAGACCTGAATCTATGGTACACATCAAGCAATTCAACTTTTTCTTATAATGTCATGACTTCTCTCTGCTTCTTGTGAGCACTTCCAGCATCACTAAGTGGCACTTTGTATGGGTCCCCTGGCATTATTTGAGGTTTACTGTATAGCACTAAATATGATTAGAAATATAGGAGAACCACAATACATCACTTTTTATTGTGATATGCAATTTATTGGAGAAATGAGCTGCTCACAGGATGATTAACGTCACAGTGTTTTAAACAGATTCTCGACACTTGAGCTCACTGAAATAGTAACAGAGGTGGCTACAAGATCTACAAGATTATTAGAGTAGTAAAGCATTTACTACAGTTTGTTTTATGCAGTCAATAGTTAATACCACGTATCTGCCTTTGTTTAGATTTCTCTTAACTGCAAGTGGCCCCATGTATGTTCTACAAACGTTTGTGTGCCTAACTTGATAAATTTGAAATTTTTATAATAGATTTGTGTATATTTTATGGTAGTAAATGATCAAATAGAATAATGTCTACATTTATTTTATGCATTTATAACACATCTTTTTCTTGATATTTTTACTATTTCTAGGCAATGTACTTTGCATGTTTTTCAAATTGTCACAAATCTAAAAAAATTCCAATATATTTATTGAAAAAATTTGTGTATAAGTGGAGCTGTATAGCTCAAACCTGTGTTATTCACAGGTCAACTGAATACGAGTAAGATTATTGTTGATAAACAGAGTGGATAAACATCAAAATTCAAAACAAATTTCCAATTATCTACTGGACCCAAGCTTCTCACGTCTCAGAATTATGTCAGTACTAAATCTTTTAAAATCTGATGTCATTACTCTTTCTAATGTCCAAACTCAGGATTTTACTCCCATATAAAAATTTGTCAGGAAGAAATTTCCACATATTTGATTTTACTTAACAAAGAAATGGAACATAAATGAAACACTTAAATAAGGCTTTACTCATTTTACTTCCTTTATACAGGTTTTTACTATGTATAAAGACATTTAGATGCTAAAGCAACTCCGATTTTAAAACTCTTGGAGGAAAGACAACTGAAAGGAAAGGAGTCAAACAAATGTACTCGAAGGAAACTACTGTTGTCATCAATATATTTTTCTACTTTCTAAAGCACTTTTATGAAGGCAAAATAAAAATGAAAGTATTTAATAAAACAAGTTTAAGTGATATTTCCCAACATACAATACTTTTAATAATTAGGCTGCATTTTGAACTTACAGGTTTAATCTCTAAGGTTCTTCATGTAAATAAATTACCTTCATGCTTTCAAGGCACAGAAGGAAATTTTTGTTCATGATACTGGGGTCTACTGTCACCCTTGCATGTCAAAGGAGTGGGAGTATTAGATCAATTTTTGTTCTTTGTATTTCCCAAAGATACTCTATATGATGTATAAACTTGCACAATCTAGTTCTTGCTTCACTTAATGATATTATTCAGAAATTTGCAAGATGATGCAATGGAGTTCACTCAATTTTTGAGTTCTATACATGATCTAATTGTAAGTAAACTTCAACTCCTTATTTAACAACAATTTCAGAAATTATACACTTACAAATAGAGTGTGAAAATAAATTAGAGGAGCCCAATAACAACTTTATATCCCTGCTTTTCCCTTTTTTAAATAATAAATTTATTTTAAAGGTAATGTGGCTTAATAGAAAATGCATATGCTAAGGAGTCAAAAAGACTAATTTATAATCCTTGCTGTAGCCCTTGACATCTAAGTGACCTTGGGGAACTAACTTACTGTTTCTGAGCTTCCTTCATTTTTTAAGTTGAGCTAAAGATACCTTATACCAACCATACTCTCAGACCATAGTGGAATAAAAATATATATCAATACCAACAAGATCTCTTAAAACCACACAGTAGCACAGAAATTAAACAACTTGCTCCTGAAAGACTTTTGAGTAAATAATGAAATCAAGGTAGAGATTAAAAATTATTTGAAATAAATGAAAACAGAAACATAACATGCCAAAATCTCTGGAATGCAGCAAAAGTAATGTTAAGAGGAAAGTTTGTAGTGCTAAATGCCTACCTCAAAAAGTTGGAAAGATTCATTAATCTTTATGAAAAAAAATTAAAAATTAAACTCAAACTGATGATCTAACGTCACGCCTAGAGGAACTAGAAAAAGAAAAACCTAATCCCAAGCTAGCAGAAGACAAGAAATAGCTAAAATCAGAGTAGAACAGAATAAAATTGAGATCCAAAAATCCATACAAAGGACCAACAAAACCAAAAGTTGGTTAATTGAAAAGATAAACACAATTGATAGACTGCCAGCAAAATTAACAAAGAGAGTCCAAATGAACAACATCAGAAATGACAAAAGTGACATGATAACCAATCCCACAGAAATACAAAAGCTCCTCAGAGACTGTTACAAACACCTCTATGGATGCATACAAGAAGGTCTAAAAAAACAGGGATAAATTCTTAAAAACACACAATATCCAAAGCTTGAATCAGGAAGAAATTGAAACACTTAACAGACTAAGATTGAGCTCTGAAATTGAATTGATAATTAAGAAAACCTACCAACCAAAAAAAAAAAAAAAGAAAGAAAGAAAAGAAAAGGAAAAAAGAAAAAAAACCCAGAGGGATTCATGGTCAAATTCTGCCAAACATACACAGAAGAGACTCTTCCCTTACTCACAGTACAAAGCCAGCATCACCCTGATACCAAAACCTGACAAAGACACAATAATTAAAGGAAACTACAGGCCAATATCCCTGATGAAAATAGACACAAAAATCCTCAACAAAATACTAGCAAACCAAATTCAATAACACATCAAAAAATTAATTCGCCATGATCATGTAGACTTTATTAATGGGATACAAGGTTGGCTCAGATATGCAAATCAATAAATGTGATTCACCACATAAACAGAATCAAAACCAAAAACCGTATGATTATCTGAATAAATGCAGAACAAGCTTTCAATGAAATCCCACATCCCTGTGTTAAGAAAAAAAGAAAACCCTCAAGAAACTAGGCATCAAAGGAATATACCTCCAAATAATAACCATCTATGACAAACCCATAGTCAATATCACACTGAACAGGAAAAAGCTGAAAGCATTCCTATTAAGAACCAGGAACAAGACAAGGATGTCCACTCTCACCACTCCTATTCAACATAGTACTGGAAGTCCTAGACCAAGCAATTTGGCAAGAGAAAAAAAAAAATTTTTTTAATCCAAATAGGAAAAAAAGAAGTCCAACTATCTCACTTCATGGTCAATTTGATTCTGTATCTTGAAAACCCTGAAAACTCCACCAAAAGTCTCCTGGAACTGAAAAATTGATAAATGACTTCAGTAAAATTTCAGGATACAAAATCACTGTATAAAATTTAGTAGCATTTTTATATACTAATAACATTCAAGCTGAGAGTCAAACCAAGAATGAAATCCCATTTACAATAGCCAAGCAAAAAACTAGAATACCTAGAAATATATCTAAACAAGAAGGTGAAAGAGCTCGACAAGGAGTACAAAACACTGCTAAAAGAAATGATAGATGACACAAACAAATGGAAAACATTCTATGCCATGGACTGAAAGAACCAGTGTTGTTTAAATTACCATACTGCCCAAAGATTTAATGCTATCTTTATTAAACTACCAATGTCATTTTTTACATAATGAGAAAAACCTATTCTAAAACTCATATCAAACCAAAAATGAGCTTGAATAGCCAAAGCAGTCCTAAGGAAAAAGAGCAAATCTGGAGGCATCACATTACCAGACTTCAAACTACACTATAAGGCTAAAGTAACCAAAGCAGTATGGTACTGGTACAAAAACAGACACATAGACCAATAGAATAGCATACAGAACACAGAAATAAAGCCACACACCTACAGCTATCTACTCTTCCACAAAGTTGACAAGGGGAAAGGACTCCCTATTCGATAAATGGGCTGGGATAGCCAGCTAGCCATACACAGAAGAATAAAATTGGATCCCTACTTCTCACCATATACAAAATTAATTCATGATAGATTAAAGATTTAAAGATAAGACCTCAAACTATAAGAATTCTAGAATAAAACCCAGGAAACACCATTCTGGACATGGGCCTTGGAAAAGAATATATAACTAAGTCCTCAAAAGAATTGCAACAAAAACAAAAATTGACAAATAGAACCTAATTAAACTAAAAAGCTTCTGCACAGCAAAAGAAACTATCAACACAGTAAAATGACAACTTAGAGAATGTGAGAAAATATTCACAAACTATGCATTCAACAAAGGTCAATATCCAAAATCTGTAAGGAACTTAATTTAACAAGCAAAAACCAAATAACCCTGTTAAGAAATGGACAAAAGACAAGAAGAGACATTTCTCAAAAGAAGTGGCTAACATATGAAAAAAAAAACTCATTATTATGGATCATCAGAGAAATGCAAATGAAAACCACAATAAGATACCATTTCACAGCAGTCAGAATGGCTACCATTAAAAAGTAAAAAATAAATAAATAAATAACAGACGTTGGCGAGGCTGTGAGAAAAGGGAACACTTATACTGTTAGTAGAAATGTAAAATTAGTTCATCCACTGTAGAAAGTAGATTTGAGATTTCTCAAAGAACTTAAAGCAGAAATACCAATTGACCCAACAATCCCATTAGTGGGTATACATCCAAAAGAAAAGAAATTGTTCTACCAAAAAGACACGTGCATTTGTACATTTATCACAGTGCTGTTCACAATAGCAAAGACATAGAATCAACCTAGGTGCCCATCAATAGTGGATAGGATAAAGAAAATGTGGTACATATACACCACGGAATACTATGCAACAATAAAAAAAAAGTCATATCTTTTGCAGCAACATAGATGTGGCTGAAGGCCACTATCCTAAGCAAATTAATGCAGGAATGGAAAACCAAATACTGCATTTTCTCATTTATGAGTAGGAGCTAAACATCAGGTACTCATGGATGTAACAATAGCAACAGTAGACACTAGGAACTCCTGGAGAAGGCAATGAGGGAGGCAGGCAAGCGTTGAAAAGCTATTGGAAACTATTCTCAGTACCTGAATGATGGGATCATCTGTACCCTAAGCCTTAGCATCACACAATATACCCAGGTAACAAACCTGCACATGTACCCTTTGAATATCTAAAATAAAATTTGAAAAATAAAAATAAAAAGGATTCTTACTTTATAGCAATGTTTCTTAAACTTGAGTTGTATCAAAGCCACTTGGAGACCTTATTAAAACAAAGAATTGTTGGTCCCCACGTTTGGAATATCTGATTCAGTGGGTTTCTAAAATTTGCATTTCTAACAAGTTCTCAGGTGCTGCTGATGCTGCTGCTGGTTTAAAGACTACTACTGCCTTGCAAGATGATGGGATTTGAAATAAAATTCAGAGGCTATAAACACTCGATGAATGACCACTTTTGTCATGTTGATTTATGGATATGGAAATAATGTATGGTCATTTTGAAACTTTACCAAATCAGGAAAATATTAAAAACCCATTATCCCTCCATCAGACTTTATAAATATAACTCGGTCTCTTCACTGTTTTCTGGCTTAACTAGCATTTCTATCTGTTTGTATTAGTTCTATTCATCTATTCCTGACTGAGGGTTTAAGCATTTGTACCTCTGCCTATTACACATTCTTCAATATTAAGCACAGATTATGTTCTCTATGAATATTTCCTAGTTTGTATTGATATAATTCATATTTTTCTCCTCTGAACTCCTGAACAAATTGGAAATTAGACAAACAAAAGACCTCAGAGATTAAAGTTAATTATTTGTATGATATATGTTTAAGAAAATCAAATCCACAGAGATTAATCAAGACCAAAAACTAATGTTCTCATAACCAGGAGGTCTTTGTTTCTGTAGATTGCCAGCAAACTCTTTGCCATTATCTATTTACATCTGTTCAGTTCAATTGCTGGACCATCTCTGTGTGAAAATTTCCCATCTTGGCTGGACACGGTGGCTCACGTCTGTAGTCCCAGCACTTTGGAAAGCCAAGGCAGGTGGATCATGAGGTCAGCAGATCGAGACCATCCTGAACAACATGGTGAAACCCCGTATCTACTAAAAATACAAAAATTACCTGGCCATGGTGGCATGCACCTGTAGTCCCAGCTACTCAGGAGTCTGAGGCAGAAGAATCACTTGAACCTGGGAGGCAGAGGTTTTAGATTGTACCACTGTACCCCAGCCTGGTGACAGAATGAGACTCCACCTCAAAAAAAAAAAAAGGAAATTTCCCATCTGGTAGGAAGAGATGTTTCATTCTATTTTCTGAAAACTTCAGGTATACATCATGATAGGTTAAGTGCAACAAAAAATATAATTAACTTATAGATGTGGTCAAACTTCAAAGTCCATTTTCAAATCCAAAAGTAAGGTACAGAATTCTGTTTACATCAAAGTGACTTATGTTTCAGTAGCTTACTATGAACAAGCGTACTTTATTAAAAATTTGTTTTTAAGCTAGAGCAAACCTTGAAATTACTGAAGCATTATTTCACAAAGACTTGGGCAGAGGTATTGATTTATTTTTAATCTGGAAGCATAAGTCTGTGTTTGTTTTTTCTTTTGCTGGTCATTACACTGATCCAGTTCATTTTAGCTCCTTCTGAGAAACTGTAAAATACCATTTCTCAGGTATAGATAAATTATATTATTAGACAATTAGCACGTGCTATCCACATGAAGGCTCAGCAGTAAAAGTGCAAACCCAGCCTTCCTGAATGCAGGAGAGCTAAGGAGGTCATTTGATACATTATTTTTTCATTGTTCATTTTTTATGCTCTTATTCTAGTAAAATGAATATGATCATATTACTATAGTCAACATTTATTCTGAATGACATTATTAGACCATTGAGTCATGTTGCTTAAACATTATTATTCCAATTGTTGTACTGGCCCGAGCATAGAAAGTCAACACCAAGATAAAAGTATGCCAAATTGCAGGGTCTTTATTGCCGGCGGCCACGGAGGACTCGCACCTCTCCAACCCATGGCGCAGAAAGGAGGGTGTCAAGACCTTTTATACCTGTAAAACCACCTCTGGAGTGAGGGTGAGGGGCATGGGTGGGAGTGAAGGGTTTCAGACATTCTGAGGGCTAGTGGATTCTGTCAGTCACCTCCTGGGCGGAGATGAGGGTGAGGGGCTCCAGACATTCCAAGGGCCAGGGGACTTTGGACATTCTGATTGTTACTTAAGTGGTTCACAAAAGTCAAGATTAGCATTTGTTTACACATTGTCTGGGTAGGGTGGAAATTACAGTCCTTACTTATTACAAGTGGCAGGGGCCAAGATGACATGGGTTTGGACTGCTTGCCTGTCACATTTGGGTTACAGAGAGCAGTTTCAATAGAAAGCCGAGGTATGGTTGAGGTATGCAGTTTTATGAGGCTTTTAGCATGTCACACAATTATGAAAATTAGTACTAGAGTCCAGTTGTTCTACTGTCAAAAATTTATATTCAGTAAACTACAGAAGTCTGAGTATTCTCAACCTAGTAAATCTATGTCCAGGAATTTATCCTGAGGATATAGTCATCAGTAGGTACATGGAAATGGAAAGAAACCAAGGTTGTTAAATGTAGGTTTCTTATAGTTAAGTAAACCATAAATGATATAATGACCAAGGAAGTAAATTAGTTAAGTAAATAATGATACATCCTCAAAGGAAATACTTTTTAATATTAAAAACTTGTTGTGGCCAGGTGTGGTGCTCATTCCTATAATTCTAGCACTTTGGGAGGTCGAGGTGGGTGGATCACTTGAGGTCAGGAGTTTGAGATCAACCTAGGAAAAATGTTGAAAGCCTTGTCTCTACTAAAATTACAACATTTAGCCAGGTGGTGCATTCTTGTAATTCCAGCTACTTGGAAGGCTGAGGCTGGAAGATTGCTTGAACCCAGGAGGTGGAGGTTACAGTGAGCCGAGATCATGCCACTGCACTCTAGCCTGGATGACAGACTCTATCTAAAAAGAAAATTGTTGAATAAATAATTGACTTTGAAGAGTGTTTCCCAAAAATGTGTTCCATAAAACATTAGTCCTGCAAGATGCTCTTAGGCATTTCCTGAGGGAAAAGATATTTATGATTAAATGTGTAGGAAAAGTTCAGAACACTGTCTGTTGGGAGAAACAATATAGCTATTTCAGTCTGGCTTACATTCTTAAGCAAATATCTTGGCTTATATAATTGAAAGTCTAAAGGAAGTCTAAATATGCAGCAATACTTCAGTCAAGGCTCCATCTCCATTACTCTGTGATGATGCTCACAGCTCTGTCTTTCTCCACGTGTTGGCTTCATCTTCAAGCTGGCTTTTCTCATGGTTACAACTGTTGGGGAAATATAATTAAAATCTCCTCCCAACCTAGAAAAACTCTTCACAAAGTTAGAAAAGGACATGTTATTGAATAAGCATTAAATCAGAATGAGATGGGGATCACAAGGCAATTCACCAGGAAATTGCAAAACCAGAAAGAAATATCACTCTTCTTTATAGCCAAACAGATACACCCATTATATTCATGTTCTCAGAAAAAAATAACCAGTCCTCAACTAAGAGGACCTGACAGCAACATTTGCCACACATATAGTTCATCGTAAATCCACTTAGTTATTGGGATGATCATCTGTTTTAGCTAATTGGCTTTCACATCTTTGTAACAAGAGATAATTTGCAACTTTAAATGAGGTACCCTGAGATGGGGGTGCTATCTTTCTTGATAGTTACATCTCAAAGAGATGGCTCTCAGATTCTTGACAAAAGACATTCCTGGGTCATAAAACTGGCAAAAGTCTTATTTAGTTTTTAGATAAATTTACATATCAAAGAGTCAGAAGAAAACTTAGAGTTTGCTAAAGTAAACGCACTAAGAAAAGAAAGGAGGAAAGTCATTTTCTTATTTTCAACAGAGAGAATTAAGTCTCTCTTTTTTAATTTGTATTTGTCCTCATACAACAAAGCTGCCAGCCCCAATCTGGGCAACATGCTTCCTCATCCAGATCAGGAATAGGGGGAAATAGAGAGGATATTTTTGCCATGTATAGAGCAAAAGTCTTTCTCTTTAATCTGATGGAATAAATCTGGCAAACAAAATGTTACCTAAAACAAACAAACAAACAAATGGGTTCCTTCACCTGATGGGCAACAGAAGAGCCTCCATAAGAATGCAAGTTTTGATCAAGAGGAGTTTTATTACTTATCACAGGTAAGGAGAGCACTGAGAGTATTCGCCAAAGCAGTGCCTGTCTGAAGGTATGTGACAGGAGGGTTTTATGAGGCAATGGAGAGGGAAGAGGGTGTGTCATCACATGTAGATGAGGGGTCCCAGTTGCACAGCTACAGTGAGTCAGCACGCCATCACATAGGTCGCATGTAATGGAAATGAAGCTAAAGCTCCTCCCAGGATGGAGACTTTAGCATGGTAATGAGGCAAGGTCACTGGGGTTCATCTATAAGTTGCCAGGAGTTGGCTCCAACCAAGCAGGTGACTGTATTTATGTTATTTCATGAAAGGTTTGAGAAAAACCAGGGTGCAAGGCAGGAAGCTACAAAACAGGCTGATTGTTCAAGTGGATTAAACCCCTATAGTTCCTGGAGACCCTCTCTGCTTACAAAAGAACTATATACTTCTTGGCTTAGAAGTGGTAAACAATCAATCTCTGCAACAATAACTCTGACAAGAGAAATTGGAATGACCTGACTGGTTTCAGTTTTTCAGAACACACTCTTGGAGGTAGAGGTAAGTTCATTCAGCTTAAACCACTCAGATATCAAACAATACAGGAGCAGGAGATGTACCATAGAAGGCAGGGCAGGGAGCATGCATCCTGTTAGGAAATCAGCAACATAATTGGAGATAATATTTTCAGATTCTCATCCCAGCATTCCTTTCTTCTACCTGCCATCCAGGTAGTGTTAAGGGGCTGCACATTTATTCATTGGTGTGGCCAATGCCCAGTGCCATCCTAGAACTCTTCTCTTGGATTGCCTTCAAAGCTATGGTTCATTATTTTGATAAGTAAGGGCAAATCATCCTTTGTGGGTGAATGCTATATCAAGTAATGGCCAAAAGTAGTTACTAAAGCCAAGACAAATAAAAAAGGAAATTATATTTTAAAAATCTGCTAGCCTGAGAAATGGGAGAAAATTGCTAGTAGCTGGAAATATTTTCTTGTGTAGTTTGTGAATCTCCCTTGAACAGCAGCAGCACTGTTTTAACTGGATGCATTTTCTCCAAAGGCACTGTTTGAATGTGAATATATATATTTGAATGTAACTAAGTTATAAAATCCTTGTTTAAAAAATGTCTTTTCTTTACAATAAAGGAAATCAATATGTGGGAGATACACTAATTATTAATATGTAAGTACTCCCAATTTGAATATTATAAACTTCTAATCTATATTGCTAAATAGTCTAACCAATATTAAATGTAATCTATTGCAATCCTCCATAAATTTAAACCTCTCTTCTTGGCATTCTGTTGAATCATGAAATACCACCTCTTGTGGATATCACAGCTATAAAATGTTAGTTGGCTAGATTTTTGCATTTTACTTAGCTGTTAGTAGCAGCATACAGATATTTTAGTGCATCCTGGTGCACTAATAATAAAGAGTATAACTATTCATTTCAATACTGCAAAATTATGTTGTAAGAAAGTCAGAATTAGAGAGGATAACAGTCATTTTCTTTATGTTCCTGTGGGTAAGGTATAATGATGGTTAAATGTATATGTCAATCTTGAATGGGCCGTGGGATGCTCAACTATTTGGTTAAGCATTATTCTGAGAGTGTCTGTGAAGGTGTTTTCGGATGAAATTAACGTTTGAATTGGAGACTGAGGAAAGCAGATTGCCTTCTCCATGTGGATAGGCCTCATCCAATTATTTGAAGGGCTGAATACAGCAAAACGCCAAAGCAAAAGAGCATTTGTGCTTGGCTGTATTTTAACTAAGACGTGGGTCTTCTGCCTTCACACACAAACTCAGCCTAGAACTTACACCATCAGCTTTCCTGGGTCTCCAGTTTGCTGACTGCAGATCTTGGGAATTCTTAGTCTCTGTGGCCACATAAGTCAATTTCTTATAACAAATCTCTCTATCCTTTTTTTTTTTTTTTTTTTTACAACAAACATGTTTTATTTAATAAGCAGAAAAATAATTTTAATGACCCAAGTTTTCGTCTATCCATATTATTTCAGACGTAAAACATTGTATTTATGTATTAATGCTTTTATACATACACACACACACACACACACACACACACACACACATATATGGATATATTCTATTGGTTCTGTTTCTTGGAGAACCTTGACTAATATAGATGTGGTGAGTGAGGGGGTAAAATACATATGAAGAATTACTATTTTTCAATGTTATTCATTTATAACCCACAGTATTCACATACGTATATATACACACTAATATTGTTTAATCCTTAGGATATAAATTTGAAATAAGTGTTCATACAACTTCACATCTACTATGTTTTAATCTGGTAATTTAAGACAGAGGCAGTTGCTCTATGGTAGGAACTAAAAGATTCCTTTACTAAATACTTTACAGTATAGAATATATGTGCTCAACAGGGCTTTTTCTTTACTTAAAACTACATTCCAACTGACCCTACCAAGATAAGTTTCTGGTTGCTTCTTTCTCCTCTTAACCTGTTTCTGAATGTTCTTTGCCATTTAAACAGGCCAGCTTCTTGTAACCATTGCCCACTAATTTGCTCATAGTGAATAAGTCTCACAAGACCTGATGCTTTTATAAAGGGCAGTCCCCCTGCACACACTTTCAGGAGCAGTGATGGTCCTGGCTCTCTTCTGCCTGGACCTTTCAACTTGCCTTGGCAGCAGAGCACTACCAGGACCTACATATAATGGCCTTGAGGGTCAGATTCTCCCTTTTCCCTCCCTGTCTCCCCAGCCAATATCCTCTTGCCTTACCACATACCACTAACCTATCCATTTATTCAGTTAATATAGAGCCACTCTGCTGGCTACAAGGTGCAGAGTAATAAACAAAAAAGATACCTGATTCTATGGAATTTACAGTCCAAGAAGGATTCAGACGTTAAACAAATAGACAAATAATGATATAATTGCAAATTAGAGAAGGTGCTACAAAGGAAAAACAAATACATCCAACCTTTTCCCCTTTTGAACTTTTTTTCTTATTAACCTGAGGGTCTCTAGCAGGCAGAAAAAATATTATAAATTAAGAATGAGTTACGGTGATGAAATGGATTTGTATAACTCATTTCTCCAGGTTTCTCCTGCTGAGGATACCATAAACCCACAATAAAAGGAGAAAAATCCTTTCTCTTCTGGGTCTGAGGAGTAAACCTGTGTATCACACCTGCCTGGACAATGTGATTGCCAGTTTCTTTCACTTTAGGGCCATCTTTCCTAGTTCTGCTGAATTCATCTTGGACCTATCAGATTCTCTGCTGATGTTGCTTATTACTTTATTATTAATAGTTTGGTCATCCCTTCTGTGCTCTAACAGTCAGTTTGGGGGCATTAAAGCAGTGAACCTGTGCACATCTTGTCTTACAGAAACAGTAGACATTCCATTTACTTATTTCACACATTTTATATACCTCATCTTCTCCATAGAGTTCTATAAAAATCCCCAGTGGGGAGAATACCACATGGGAGAGACACATTATGCCTTATGCAAAATATTTCGCCCCTTTCCCTCTTGCTGCTGCCCTCACTCACCCTTGCTGACTCCAATCAGCCCATATACTTCAACTCTCTTCCTCCTTGAGTGTATTGTTTCTATTGTTTCTAGCTAATATCTGCCTCTGGTAGGGGTAAGGTTTAAGAGGGGGATCCTTTCAAAATTGGGAGTCAGTGATTATGCCCAAAGTGTCCTTTACTTGGCTTTTCCATTAAAATCTGTTAGGTGGGCATACATCTGCATGAACGCCTAATATATGTTCACTGCATATGTCAGACTTTGCAGTAGACATGACCAGGGCCAACAAACTGAGATACTCAATTATTGGTGCTTCCTGTTGTACAGTTTATGAAATATTCTCATCGAGATTATCTTACTGAAGCCTTCACCTTCCTTTACTCTCCATCTAATCCATGAGATAACTCACACTAAGAAAAAGCATTAATACAGGTTTTAAATCTGAACAGACTTGCTGAGAAATGTAGTAACAATTATCTTTCTAATTATTTTAAAAAGGCTTATTGATTGTAAAAAAGAAATTATAGAAAAGTGTAATGATAACTAGATCATAATTTACTTGACCAGTACCCTATTTTTGAACATTTAGTAGCTGGAAATATTTTCTTGTGTAGTTCGTGAATTTAATTACCTTTTTTAAGGTAATTAAAAAATTTTGCTATTAAGGAAAAATGCTTTAGTAAACACTTTGTCCATAAAAGCCTTATGTACCCTAGGTTTTTCTTTAGAATGGTTTCCCAGATGAAAAATTAGTAGGCAAAAGAGATGAGCATGTTTCAGATTCATGAGAACACAGGACCAATTATCATCTTAAGTGGTTGTATCTGTTTCTACTTCTAAGTTCAGTGTTTAATAGTGCCTGTCTCACCATAAACATATAAACTGGGAGGTTTTCGAAATAATGTGATTATTTAAAGGTAAAAACAGGGATAAAAACCTGATTGAGAAGGTAACTCAAAAAGATAAGCATACAAAAAGGCAGAGTTCAGGCATCTGGGAAGACCTTATAAATCTGGATTTAGTGGCTATAAAGAGACATTCTGAACTTAAAAAAAATGACTTCCTCTGGAAATGAAGTTAGTTTTGAGACATGTCCAACGGTCCTGAACTCTGTTCAATTTGAATACCCAAATATCATTGGCCCATGTCAATGTCTTGCCTCTCTACTACTCCCATCCTGGTTCACCCTCCCACCATGTCTTCTGACTTTTGCAATATATGTGTAACTAGTTTCTCAGCTTTCATTTTTATTCTATCCAATTCATTTTTCTTTCTATGCATGGTATAATCTTTTTTATTTAACTTTTATTTTAGGTTTGGGTGTATATGTGAAGGTGGTAAACATGTGTCACCGGGGTTTGTTGTACAGATTATTCCATCACCCAGTAATTAAGCCCAGTACCAATAGGTATCTTTTCTGCTCCTCTCCTTCCTCCTACCCTTCCCCATGAAGTAGAACCCAGTGTCTGTTGTTTCCTTCTTTGTGTTCATAATTTCTTCTCATTTAGCTCCCACTTACAAGTGACAGCATGCAGTATTTTGTTTTCTGTTTCTGCATTAGTTAATAGCCTCTAGCTCCATTGATGTTCGTGCAAAAGACATGATCTCATTCTTTTTGTGGCTGTATAGTAGTACATGGTGTACATGGACAACATTTTCTTTATCCAATCTGTCACTAATGGGCATTTAGGTTGATTCCACGTCTTTGCTAGATAATACTCTTTAGGTGAAATTCTAATTTGTTATTTTCCTTATTGTATCTCTTCAGAAGCTTCCCATTACTCTTAGGATACTTTGGGGATAAAGTTGAAAATCTCCAGTACAGCCACCAGAGACTGGATGTGCTGGCACTGCCTCTGTCTTGAGCTTCAATGCATTCTACTTTCTCATCTTCTCTCTGCTTTGGAGAACTCTGCCTTTTTTCCACTGCTTAAATAACCCATGCTCTGTCCTATCTCTGAAGAGAGAATATTATGTTCTATCTGCTTAATATTTCCTTTCTAACTCCTGTTTATTTTTCACCTTTCAGATGTCATACCCACGGCATAGATAGCATCTGTATTTTTTCTTCAAAATACTTATCACAACTATGAATTATTTTTTCATGAGATTATTTGATTGATTATCCACATCAGACTGCAACTCTTCTTGTTTCAGATCTCTCTTGCTCATCTTTAAATCCTCAGCACATGGCAGAGTGCCTAGCATGCTGCTGAAGTTTAATATTATTTATTTATAGAATAAAAATATTTATATATCTAATGATGCATAAACTTAGATCTGGTTGGGAAGTTGAGAGAACTAATAGTAACGGAGAGTGACTTCAGATTATAAGGCATGGAAAGTGCTTACATTTTCAAACTGAGCCAAGCCAGTTGAGTGGCGTGTGATGCTGTAACTGGCTTTAGACAAGTTATCCAACCTCTTTGTTACCGAAATGCCTCATCTCCATAATATTAATAAAACAATGTAATTTAAGGATTTTCTGATATAGAAACACCATATAACCTTTATGTTAAATTTGATTCAAACTGCAATAAATAATTGTACACTTTGATCTATTTGTCTGTATCTGTGTGGGTTATAATAACTGAGCCAGGAAGGAAACTGTAAGAAAAAGAAAAGGAAGAATCTATATAAATCACTGCAGAATGAACTTTGAAGGAAAATTTTGTTTGTTACTTATGAAGAAGCCTTCAAAAAGTTAGTGTTCAAAGGTGTGCTATTGCTGCTATTTTTTAATAAAAGAAGAGTTAGTAAAAACTTAAAGATAAATAACTTTTGAGTTCTTACTCAGGCAAAAGTTCCTCTATAAACAATTCCAGCTTTTCTACAGCCTAATTACTGACTTCTCTTTTCAGATAATTAGATTCTCCTACTTTATTATCTTCATTTTCTCTGTAAATGACTACACATTATGACCATGATTCAAATGCATACCTTTAGTAGAAAAAACAATTATAGCATGAGCAATGAGTGACAATAGGGAATACAAACCTGCAATAAACCATATTTGGGGCTGAAGATAATCTGTGTTTTATATAACTTATGCTAGGAAAATATTTAACTGGCAGTTAGGAATCAACTAGGAAAACTATTTGTACCATCTTTTAGCTTAAAGTGTGAAAAAAATAGATCCACTGTGGTGCAACTTTCTCATGATATATCCCAGGAAGTAGAGAGGGTTTAAATGATGACAAAACACCCAGGGGTTGCAATGTTCAGTTCTTAAGAAAAACAGTATAAAACTGTAAGAATAAAGCGAAATCTAACTTAAGGAACATGGTGTAATTGAAGAAGTCTTAATTGAGACCATTCCCATTTCTCCAATCATAAAGCCCTTCAGATGGAATCCAAAGAGTTAAAGTCTGTGTTGCATTATTAAGCAACTTCAGAGCAGAGTTCCAATTACAAAGGAAAAGGTCCATCCATGTCTTTCAAGTTAGATACTATATCAGCTCTATAAAGTGCTTGCTTGGGACTCCTAGACTCTTCCTCTCTTAGGTAAATTTTCAGAGTCCTTATATAGAAAAATAATGAAGGTCAGAGTTGACAGAAATCACAATCAAGCTGAAATTAACATTATAGCTGTTCTACTTTTGAAGAACTTCTTTTTCTACAAATATTCTGACATACAGAAAAAATTCAGACATATGTTATATACAAATTAAAAGAAACTTAATTTAAGGATTTTTAAAGGAAACAAGCCAGATGATTGTTTCCTTTACTTTTTAATAATGTGCAATTTTTAAAAATGCTTATTTACATAATAGAAGTTGAAATATGTTTATAGCTATTGTGAGATAAACAGAGGAAAGGAAAGCAAGAAAAGAGAATGGTTTAGGAAACCCTGAAGTATGTTTTAATATCAGTTAAGTACCCACCAACACTAGGGGGATCTCAATGTTCCACCACAATCAGAATGTATATTATCATTGACTTCTGATGTTCTCGTTAGCTCTCTAGGAGTTACGATCCTTCAATTTGCCTGAGGTAAAGCTTTTATTGTCATTTTTGATCGCAAAGATCTTTTCAAAATAAAGACATTTTTTTATCTCCTGAGTTTATGCACTAGTATATTAAAATTATTTAGATATTTTTGAAATATGATTTCTCATCTTAGAACAATAAA
The DNA here is from genome assembly GCF_030222135.1 of Aotus nancymaae. Classification (NCBI taxonomy): domain Eukaryota; kingdom Metazoa; phylum Chordata; class Mammalia; order Primates; family Aotidae; genus Aotus; species Aotus nancymaae. The sequence continues at coordinate 57,445,945 of NW_026988425.1, read as the reverse complement.
TAAAATTTGTCTGTTATTTCTAGGTAAGTGCCTTTAACTTTGAAAACTTCCTAGATGGACTTAGGTCAGTCCCTTGTAGATTGAGTGCTGTCGACTTCTGTTTTCAGGCCAATCTCTAAAGCTTTCTGGGTTTTGTTTTCCACTTAGAAAATCACTGGATTGACTTGGATGATCCTAAGGATTCATACTATCTTTAATATTTAATCACAGTTGTCACTAAATTTACACTTGGAATCAGTATTTATTTTTAATTCTAAGCATTGCCTCCACACATTTAAAGTTCAAAAACATTTATTGTTGGATCAGTTGTAATAGGAATAATCCATGTCTTCTTTTCTAAAATTAAAGTTTTTCTGATAAAATATACGGACTCTATGAACTCTCATTTGATACTCCAATTTGAATTAAGAAAGTGCTTCCAAAGCCTCTTGTGTGGAGAGTGGTTTGGGTGCTACAGCTGCCTACTTTAGTCTCTAAGATCTTTCCTGACTTGTTTCCCTCTAACCAATTTAAGCTACTACTAATTGAACCATGGCTGCCTTTTGAGTCTCTCCATTAATTAACAAACAGTATTTTCTCATTATTTTCTAAGATTAAAGAAAAAGGAGTAAGACCCAATCCTTGCCCTCAATTAATTTAAAATTTAGAAGTAGGAGTTTGTAATCAACTCTCTATAATGTAGAATACCCATGATGGAAAAGAAGACAAAGAAACTCATTACAGGAACATAGAGAAATGACAGTTTATGACACTTTAGATTTATTAAAAGAAGCCTTAAAAAGAAGTTATTATTTTAGTTGAACTTTGGAGGAGTTGGTTTTTTTTTTTTTTTTTTTTTTTTTTTTGAGACGGAGTTTCGCTCTTGATACCCAGGCTGGAGTGCAATGGCGCGATCTCGGCTCACCGCAACCTCCGCCTCCTGGGTTCAGGCAATTCTCCTGCCTCAGCCTCCTGAGTAGCTGGGATTACAGGCACGCGCCACCGTGCCCAGCTAATTTTTTTGTATTAGTAGAGACGGGGTTTCACCATGTTGACCAGGATGGTCTCGATCTCTTGACCTCGTGATCCACCCGCCTCGGCCTCCCAAAGTGCTGGGATTACAGGCTTGAGCCACCGCGCCCGGCCGAGGAGTTGGTTTTTAATCCATACAGTAGCTGAGTATTTCAGCAGGAGCCACAGCACCCTCTCTTCTTCCTTTACAACTCAAATGTGTTCTTCATAGATAAAGTACAATGGCAGATGACTAAGTCCTGATGGTCCATTCATTCAAGCAACAGTCATATTTGTTCTTCCTCTGAGCACCTAATGCACGCCCAGCACTGGGCTAGGCAATGAAAAATATAGCAGCTAGGAAAATAACATTCTGTCTGCCCTCATGGGGATGAGGATGGAGCACTGATTAAATGATGCTTTTTAGATCTCCATCAACTCTAAGATACTATGAGGCATTAACTTCCAAACTTCTATTTACTTCTTATTTTTATTGAAAAAAAAAGTAGAAAAAAATCTGCTTTATGAAGTCACATGCATGGTAGTTAACTTATAATAAAATACCTACTGAACTTGAATATATCTAACTTGAAAATAATCAGATGCTATTTCTCTTTGAAGCTGAGAAATCTGCAGCAAACACTGAGACTTGGTCATCAAGCTTTTAATTATTTTCTGTTTTTGTCATGCTGTGAGGTGGAAAATTTTGAGAATCTGTGAACTAAATAAAGTATCCCAACTGTCTATTTCCTTCCACTTACCCCTTAGGCTGTTTTTTCCTTGTGTGTGTGTTTTCTTAAGCTTTCCCATAAGAGATGTGACAGCTATTGTTCATTATTGATTTGGGCATTTTGGTGAGATGGCATATGCAGGGTGTTGCATGGGAAAGTATGAACCAGAGAGAAGAAGAACAAGAGGACTGGACACCCAAAGTTACCAATAATCAAAACTATAAGGTTTTAAGCTATACTTTGGAAACAGAGCAACTGGCCCACACATGAAATGAATAGAAATGTCTTTTATATATTTTCAAATGTGTAGGAAAATGTGTGATCTATATGTGACCTCTTCCTATCCTTTGTACAAGATATGCATCATTAACTAAAAATGATGCTTTTTCTAGCTGAGACTGAACACAGCATCAAAATTATCATAAAGTTAGTGCCATGAAACTATTCTCAATCAGAATTATTAAACACATGAAAACCTATTTACTATCAGTGACTTTGACCAAATATGTCATCTTACAGATATAAAAACAGGATGAGAGTCTATTCCTGTCGTGTTCATTTATTTAATTAATGGCAAGACATGAATAACAACCTATGTGTTTGTCCATGTCTTTTCCTTAAGAAATAATTCATTCATCCAATATTTATTGAATACTTGCTATTTGCTAGATGAGGCACTAGATATAGGGTAGTGCATATGAAAAAATTATGAAAGTTTCAATGACTTTAAAAATATATCAGTGAAATAGAGTTTATTTTTTCGTATTGAGCAGGGGAAAGATTTAAACATAAAGTTATGAATTAAGACATTTCCAGTCAACTTTGAAAATAAAACACTTTCTAAATTTTTACAGAAGTATTGTAAAGGAAATAACTGATTCTTAATTAATGTTTAGTTTTTCTAGACTACCTGGTTTAAATAGGTCAAATTTATATAACACTGAAATGCTCTGCTTTTTTATATTGTACTATTGTATTTATTTCAATAGTTACATTGAGCTTCTTAAATAATTACTAACTCAGTACACTTCTGCTGAAGTTATAGCCTTGGGATTTGTTATGAAAGCATTTAAACTAAGCTGGGAATCAAAAGAACATGGTTCTAATATCATCTCTGCCACTAATTAACTATGTGACATTGGCCAAAAAATTTGATCTCAAAGGTCTTAGTAAAATGAGAGTGGAAAAAGTGACATTAAAGGTTATTTCTAGTTTTAACAATGACTAAAATTATACCATTAATATTTTATCATTAAATTACTTTAAATAAGTCTAAGTTTCACAGTTGTTATTATGTTTTAATTTTGTAGATTATGTTTGTTTTTATCTACCATTTTATGTCTGTGCTAGTCTGCTTACAAATAAAACAAAATCAGCAAATAAGGAGTCAGGATATATAATATTTGAATAATCCACATAAAAGTATTAAGAATAAAAATAAGGTTATTGAAATTAGAATGTTAATAGATAGGATAAACACTGGTACAGGTACTGCTGCAGGAAGAATAAAAAGAAGATAGAAAAAAAATGAAGACAGACCTGAAGAAAATGTACAGAATGAAGCACAGAGAGAAATACACAGTTTGTACTTTTTATTTTAAATTGATTCATGGACATTTTCTAAAATTGTCCATATTAGTATACTAGTGTTATATCATTGCTTTAAAAGTCATAAAAGTGTTTTTATTAAGTTGATATAATTTATTAACTGATCTCTATTCTTGTACAGTTGAGTTTTAATTACTTTTGCTGGTATTCTGACATTCAGTATTGTGAAACAGATAGCTAAGAACAGTCTAACTTTTGCAAAAGATGATTTTTTAGGTCAGACATAAGTTCACAGCAAAATTGAGAGGAAAGTACAGAGATTTACCATGTAAATCTCCTACCTCCACCCACGCTAGCCTCCCCCAGTATCAACATCCTGCACCAGAATAGCACTCTTTTCAGAATCCGTGATCCTGCAGTGACACATCACTATCTCCCAAAGTCCACAGTTTGAATTACAGTACACTGTTAGTGTTGCACACTCTATGGGTTTTGACAAATGTTTAATGACATGTGTCACTGTTATAGTAAAATGCAGAGTATGTTCACTGCCCTAAAAATTGTGTGATCTACCTGTTCATCCTTGCCTCCCCTCTAATCCCTGGAAACCACTGACATTTATTTATTTATTTATTTTTTGCTATCACCACAGTTTTGTCTTGTCCTGTCCAAATATCATATAATTGGTATCATACAGTATGTGGTCTAATTTTCTCCAATATGAAAATATATTTTATCTTTCTCAATTCTAACATCTGTTCTTTATTTTTTAATCTCAGGAATTTCATGAAGCAATATCTAATTGCTTTTCCTTTAATTTTTCTTATAATTTATGGATTTTGATATTCAAATTCAGGTCTTCTCCCATTTCAATAATGTATTATTATCATCATCATCATTGTATTAGAATATTCTTTCTGTTCACTCCTGGATTATCAATTATTTGCTTTTTTACAACACCTATTTAGTCTTTCGTGTATATTCTCTCTGATTCACTGAATTGTGGATGCATCTCAAACTTATTAATGTAGAGCTAATTTTATACGAGTTAATACTATTGTTCTTTTCACTGACTCTAAGGTAGTTTGTAATTTCTCTATGAACATCTCTTACACTTTCCAGTTCAACTCTGCTTTGCTGGAAATGTGGCCAATTAAAATTATATGTATATGTAGTTTCACTGCTAGGTTTTACAGATATGAAGTTAACTAGAATTTCTTTGTTTTCTTTAATCTAATACACAACAGCCATTTAGTTGGCATTTTCATTCCTGTGTTGGGAGTGGAAGTCTTTCTCTATGGAATTTGTGTGTATACTGACTTTGACAACAGAGTTCAAAATCAATTTACTGAGGATGGTTCAGAGTCTGAGGTTTAACCCTACCTACAAACTGACAAGTAATACTGCCACACTGTCTTGGATGCAGGCAGAAGACTTGAAACCCCTGGGTCTGAGACAAAGTACTTTTTACTCAAACCAATAGTAGTAGTCATGGTTATCAGCATTTTCACCAGTTCCTTCAACCCCAATTCCTTCAGAATAATGTAAATAGGGCCAAGTAACACCTACAAACATAGTGGGTTTTGTTACAGGACAGGAGCCTCAAGCTTAGAAAATCTGTACCTTTTATAGTGGACAATAAGTATACCTGAAGGAAGATTATCTTTATTATACTGCAGTGTAAACAAACCACACTTTGCTCTGGGAGTGGAGACAGTACGTTTATCTTCTAGTTATTTGCTATAGTATAAGCAAGCATCTTTGAAAAGACACCCAGAACAAAGCAGTCAGTGCTTCTGCTTGCAAGATGTGCAGAAACAACAGAGACTATGAAGGGGTGTCTCCCAATATATATAAGTTGCAGTTCAGTTACACATAACAGAAATCCTAACTAATGATGACATAAATAATGACATATTTGCCTTATTGCTCATGCAAAAAATGTCTAGGGGTGAGTGGTCCCATGCTGGTTTGGTGGCTCAGCGACACCGTCAAAGACCAAGCCAGCCTCTTTCTATCTTTGTTTTTTATTCATAAGCATTCTGTTCCATGGTGGCAACATGGCTCTTAGATTCCATACATCACGTCCACATTTAAGACAGCAAGAAGATAGAAGGGTCAGCACCTGAATCAAGAAAGCCAAAACCTTTCCTGAAGACCTCAGCTTGTGCTCATTCACCAAATTATGTCACACAGTTTCCGTAACTGCAAAGTAGTTTGAGGAAGCAGGTATTGTTCATCTGGGCACTTTATTCTTGACTATTGTGTGATAATCCTTCCTCTTTGATGGCTATCAGTATGCTATTATTCCAAGTTCTGATCTCCAGGTGGTTGAAGAATCTCTCTGAGATCTTGTGTAAGTGGTAGCCCCACTGCTATAGTTTTCTTTGTCTTGCTGGTACAATAGCTACTGCCCCTGGTGAATCAGCAAAGTAAAACAAAGCAGATTGTTTTTTCTCAGTAGTTGGAGAAGTGCATTGCTGCACCCAGGGTATTTACGAAGCAGATAATCACTCCTCATTTCATAAATGTTGGAACAGGGACTAAAAGAATAAGTGATTTTCAAAATATAAGTCAATATCAGAAACAGACCTAGAATGCCAGGGTGCAGAATTACAGCTTTGTATTTGATGCTGTTTCTATGGATACATTACTCATTCCAAATTGCTATTGATCTTTCTCTGAAATAATCTCCTAAAGCACTGTTCAGTTATCTCTTCTTTGTGAATTTGTCTATATCTTGACTGGCACATGAAAATAAATGTGAAAAAACTCTCATCTACTATTTTATTATTGCCTGGGAAGTTGAACAGTCAAATACTCACTACTACCAGTAATGACCAGAAGGAATGGATTTCCTTTACCAGCTCCTCAGACTTATGTTTTATTTTTCCTGTAAAAGCTTTATTATTGCCCTACTACAAAGGACACTTAAAGCAAGAATTCAACCCAACTCTCCATCTTTTCTACAATTTTAACATTTCTACAAAAATGTCTCAATTAAAAAATTACTCAGAAAACATGTATATCCGTATATACAATTGTTTCCCAAATATATCCCATTTATAATGCAATGGTTCAGAGCAGAATCTTTGTAATATGAAAAAATTGTGTTTGAATTGTCCTTCTGGCACTTAAAGCAGCCCATTTCTGAATAAGTAGATTTGTGTGTCTAGGCATATGCTTAATACTCAGGGCCTTGCTTAATGCTAAGCTTATCTAATGGCTCAGCTAGATATAATCTCAAAGATCATTTGACCAAATAAAGAAAATAAAGTGACCTCCTACTTCTTGGGGCCTCCTACAAGGAAGGTACTCATTGAGAAATTCAGCCTCCTCCCCATCTAGCTCATTTGTTTTTTATTTTCAGAAGTGTTTCTATGCTGTCAAATTCTTTTATAGCCCCATGATACTCTCTAGTAATTCTGATTCCAAAATTCATAAGGAAATCATCCTAATATCCCAATTCCACAAGGGCAGAGTATAGCATAAAATGAACAAGAACACTTTTATACACTGAATAAACTGAGAAATATAAAGTTTGTCTTTAAAATGCAGTCAGGATACTAAAATTAGCTCTGATCTGCTGTCCTCTCTAACTCAGTGGGTCAGAACTCTCTTATCTTTGTGGCTAACCACTAGCCAGTGTCCCAAAGTATGAACTACAAACTGCACATACTCTATAAACACTGAAATACATACACCAAAAACATCATCCTGGTCTTCATTAAAAATATTTGTGGATTTTGGGATGAGTAATATTGTATGCACTTTTATTATTAGGCATCAGAGAACAGCATATTTCCAAATGACTAAATAGTAAACTTCAAAAGTACTATGATTTTGTTTTAATCCAATAGCTAGTGGTCATAATTTAAATTTCAATTGATTTAAATTTTCTCAACATAATACCAACATAGATGATGAAAAATGAACTGTTTAATCAAACTGATCATTTAATTTCATAGTCAGTATAAGCAAGTTTTTGGCTAGTTCTGGATATTTTTTGTTTTATTTTTATTGACCAATGTTAAATCTTTTTAGTATGTAGTAAGACTGATCCAATACTGCCTCCAAAAAAGTATTAGTAACAACCTCCTTAATATCAGTGCCTTATTCAATCTTTCAACAGGTAGTGTGCAGCAGTGCCTATTATCTTCGGAACATTATTACTCATGCTAAGGAATCAAAAATAATGAGTTCTTAGCCCTGGGGGAGAAAGTTCACAGTATTACATGAAATTTTGTTATTTCACTTGGAAAGAAAAATGAAAGCCCAATTCGTGATTATAACTGTAGGTAAACATCAATAAATGTAGTCATTTGTGAAATTACCCTAGGACATTTTACAAATTGCTTTTTAAAACATCTTAGAAAAACTGTGGAAATCGCTGAGATAACATCTACTTATTGCTATAAAATTACTCCTGAGGTCGTGGCAGAGGTGATTCCGCCAAATGAGTGCACTTTCCACAGAAACGATGTCCGAGGCAGCTCTTTTAGGATCAATGTATTACCTTTATCATTTGATTGCATTTCTACATAAATGTCTATGAATTAACTCTAGACTTCAATGGCTACCTTTCCTACCTGCCTCCTACAAGCTTAATCCAAGAGAGGAGTTTATGTTCTTAATTACATGTCTATACCTGTTTCTACAAAGTGAAGCCTGCAGTGTGGCAGAACAGTAACAGTGCTTTGTGCTTGTCAGTTATAAAACCCAGCATCCTAGAGAGATGCAAGGACTCTTGTCTATGGACATTCCCTATCAAGTGTGGCCTACAGCTGGACTCTTCATGTCAGATACTTAAACCTCGGTTATATGACTGCTCTGTCACACAAACACACACACATGAGAGAGAAAGAAAGAGAGAAAAAATCTCACTGGTAGCATATAATGACCTGGCCCTACAAAATAATCATGCTGTCTGCCAGAATTCTACTATAAAGGAGCATATAAAACAGTTTTAAGAGTTTGAGAAATCAGACTCAAATGTGTAATAAGCAAAGTACTTATTCTACTGTAAAGGAGCACACAAAACAATTTGAAGAGTTTGAGAAATCGGACTCAAATATGAAATAAGCAAAGTGCCATCAGGCTACTAGAGACCTATTTCTTCCATGTCTTATTGAGGACAGAATAGAGGACAACGGGAAGAAGATAAAGTGAAGATTCTTAATCTTTATGTGGTTGGCATCAAAATGATAGCAAAATAGTATCAGAGCTCAGGCCTGGGATGCTCCACAGCACTTTGATAGTACTGAACTCTTATATTGCTACAACACCTGGAATTTGAAGATGCAGTCAGCTCTTTCAATAATTCTATTGACTTTAATAAAAATCTGTGTATTTGTGACCTAACCAGTTGATGGCTGAAATTCTAGGAACTTGGAAAGAAAATTAAGATCAAGAATGTTTTTCACTGTAAAAACTGGCTAACCGTATACACACGAATGAAACTGGACCCATGCCTCTCATTGTGTATGTACAAAAATTAACTCGAGATAGATTAAAGACTTAAATGTAAGACTGCAAACTAAAAAACTCTAAAGGAAAACTTAGGAAATACTTTTGTGGTCATTGACGTAGGCAAAGAATTTATGACTAAGTCCCCATGAGCAATTGCAACAAAGACAAAAATTGACAAGTGGGACCTAATTAAACTAAAGAGTTTCTGCACAGCAAACAAAACCATCAACAGAGTAAATAGATAGCTTACAGAATGGGAGAAAGTATTTGTAAACTATGCATCTGACAAGATCTAATATCCAGAATCTATAAGCAATTTAAACAATTCGACAAAAAAAACATAAAAAAATGGGCCAACAACATGCACAAAAAATACTTCTCAAAATAAGATATGCAAGCAGCAACAAGCATATGAGAAAATGCTCAACATCACTAATCATCAGAGAAATGCAAATCAAAACCACAATGAGATACCATCTCATATCAGTCAGAATGGTTATTATATAAAAGAAAAAATAACAGATTTTGGGTGAGGCTGTCAAGAAATAAAACACTTATATACTGTTGATGGGGATATAAATTAGTTCAGCCACTGTGGAAAGCAGTTTGGAGATTTCTCAAAGAACTTAGAACTACTGTTAATCTCAGAAATCCAATCACTGGGCAAATATCCAAAAGACAAGAAATAATTCTACCAAAAAGACTTTCACTCACATGTTCACTGCAGCACTATTCACAAGAGCAACACATGGAATCAACTTAGCTGCCCATCAACAGTATATCATAAAGAAAATGTGGTACATATACACCATAAAATACTACACAACCATAAAAAAAAAACCACAAAATTATGTCTTTTGCAGCAACATGGGTACACTGGAGGTCATTATCCTAAATGAATTAAAACAGAAGCAGAAAACCAAATACTGTATGTCCTCACTTGTAAGTGGGAGTTAAATATTGGGTACAAGTGGAAAAACATATGTGAACAGTAGACACTGAGGACTACAAAGTTAGGGAGGGAGGGAGGAGAGCAAGGGTTGAATAACTACCTACTGAGTACTATGTTCACTATTTGGGTGTCAGGATTAATAGAAGCCCACACCTCAGCACCATAGAGCATATCCCTATAACAAACCTGCACATGTACTCCTGAACCAAATTTTAAAAAATAAATTTAAAAAAATTTTTTTGTATTTAGGATCTTATTGGTTCAATGTGTGATTCCTCTTATGCACAAGCAAGTTACTTCCAGTCCTTATATTTTGCTTATTGACAAAACTGCATTAAAACTCTTGGCTCTGAAGAGTTCATATATATGTAGATTCTATTTTAGAAGGTAAATTAATTATCAATTATTAACTGCCCTTCATCAAATATTCGAGAAAAAATTCAGAATTTAGGTAAATAAAAATCTTGCTTGACAATCATGTAAATAGTAGATATAACTATGAGTTATTCAAGATAACTTTTTTTCTCTTTCTGCTTGCTGTGTATTTTTGTGTCAGTTACTTATAATGCAAAGAATGTTTTTCTCCCAATAGATCTATACAGCCAATAAAGCTGTGGATAGACAAGCTGGGTGTTCTCATGCTTCACCTCCAAAGCTTACTTTTAATTGCAGAATGTGTGGTTTATTGATGATGTTAGGTAGAGAAAGCACAGCTTGATGTTCACATCACAGGCTGGTTTCTCAGCTCTAATAGTTTTTAAAAATCAGCCTGCAATTTAGAAACTGAAAATGTACCATATATGTAAATAAGAAAGAATAAGTATGGAAATCTTTAAAGTCAGACTCCTCAGATTCTTGTCACATTTCAAAACTAATACAGCAGAAACTATCTACAATATTATAATCATGCTTCAATCATTTATTTACTTGCTCCTCAAGTGCCCCTTGAGTGTCTACTATGTATTGGGCTTATTCTGCTACCTGGAAATACAGTGATAAAATGGGCACACCCCAGTTCCTCATGAAGCACACTGATATAAATATTATTAAACAAAAATGTAGGATGCTTGAAAAGTTATGACAGGAGAATCTGACTATGGACATAAGGAAGTGTTTTCCCAAGGAAAGTCATTTGAGCTAAAATCCAAATACCTGTAATAAGTGGAAGTTAAGTAAGTGAGGATGGCAGTTGGCGATGGTTTGCCAGGAACAGTATGTTCAGTCCTCAGAGTAGGAGGAGGTATGGCTCAATAGTGGAAATGAACAAAGATGACTATTATTGGGACAGATTAATTTAGAGAGAATCACAAGAAATATCTATAAATATGTGAGTAACTAAAAGCATGGAATTAACAAGATGAGAATTAGGGCTTTAAACGACTTACTTGCATGCAGTAAAAAAAAAAAAAAAAAAGGGAGGGTGTAGAGCAAGAGTGATTGCATGGAGACTCGTTAAGGAGCTTTTATAGTCTAGTTTTGAGATGAAGGTGGCTTGAAATTAGATTGGAGTGGATGAAATACAGAGGAGAAGTAAGATCCTACATGGTAAGATTATTAGGACATATGATAGAGGAACTGGGAAGAAGGAAGTGAAGCAAAAGAATATGAAGAGTATTTTTAGATTTTAGCTTGTGCAAATGAATAATGATGTTCTTACTAAATTGGGGAATACTGGAGGAGGGCAGATTTAGGGGGAAGATCATGAGATACATTTTGGACCCATTGCCTTAGAGGTGCTATTGAGAAAACTGAGTCAAGATATTGAAGAAATGGTGGATTAAGAGGTCACACATGAGATGATAATACACATTTCAGTCACTGACATATGGTTGGATGGGAAAGCCCTGTATGTGTGATAATATTCCTAAGAAGAGAATATTAAACAGGAAGGAAAATTATGACTGAAACGTGAGAAGCTAAAGGGAAGAAGAAAGGGTCTAAGGTGAAAGTAAGTTTGATTGAAATGTGTGTTTGTTTTAAGTTTTGAAGGATGTAAGCTTGCTATGAGCGAAGAATAAATTACTGACTTCAGAAACAGTTTATTTTCCCAGAAGGCATGAGCTATTCTTTTGGTTTGAAATTCATTCCTTTTGGGAAAATGCATAACATATTCATAGAATCTTTCCTTCTTAGAATGTATACATAACAAATTATTAGAAAATTGTCTAAATTGATTGGTGTGATATGATTGAATTCTCTAATTGAATAATTTGTACACTCTTACCAGAAAAAAAAGTCTCACTTGTTTTTTGTAAGTATATCATTTAGGGTTCAACCAGAAAAGAAAAATCAGCAGGAAAGACAAGATATTTTATATACCCACACATACGCACATGTATATATAAATTTTGGATGGACACAATTCAACCTATAACATCATGCATCTGACTTAACACTTTAAAGAGTGTATGTAAGATCCAGTTACTCCAATTCTATATTTATTTCAGTGACTAGGAAAGTCAAACAGTTTTAAATCATTTGTCATTACACTCAAAAAAACCAAAGCTAAGAAAAAACCCTGTCTTTATCAATAGAGAAGCAGCATCCTCCCCTTCAATAATTCAGAGTCAAGGAAGAAAGAAAGATTCCCGGGCAGCTCTTCCTACTCACTTATCACCTTTCCAATGAGGCCTGACATGGCCACATATGCCTTCCCTCACTTTCTGCCACAACCAATGTTTAACCTTGACCTATGTTTTTATAGTACCTATCATAGAACTTCTATGTTTATGTTTTTTATTTTTTCCTATTGTAATCTAAGCACCATGAGGGCAAGGGTTGTTGTCTGGCATTTAGTAATGCTCAGTAATAGACTGTATCCTTATCCCACTATAAAAGCTTCAATTTTCTTATTTCCTTTTTTTTTTATATAGTTCTCTTCTTCTTAGGTAGATCATAGCCCTTACAAATGGACAGTTAAGGGAAATTAGAGATGAACTCTCAAGGATATGAGGAAAGAATAATCTAAAAAACAACATAATTATTTTATCAAACAATTAGAGAAATAAATTCAAAGTCCTTTAGAAGAGAATTTACGGAATTAATTCATATAACATCTCAAAAAATATCAGACACCTTATTTTCTATGAGCATTGTTTTTCCCCTTGAAGAAATATGTAGTCCCTAGGGAACATACGGAAGAAAGAAAAGTCTGTAATATAAATAAAATTGTAATATGTTAAATAATTCCTTTATTTGTAAAGTATTCTCAAAGTAAGCAACATGTCTGGTTGTAGAATTAAAGGAAGTGTTCCTAGAGAGGTTGAGATATAAAATAAAAGGAAATGCTATCTGACAGGTGGAGGTGGACGAGGGCCTTCCAGGTGGCCAGAATTAAATCAGAAAATCACAGAGCCTTCAAAGCCTGTGTGTAATGAAATTACTTATGCTGATTTGACTGAACTCAGGGTGCATGTTGAGGCAGAGTAGAAAATGTAACTAGAAGTACACATTGGAGTGAGATCATGGAAGACCCTAAATGGCCATCCTAAGTTGTTGGAATTTGATAAGTTAGTAACAGGGAGTCATTGAATGATTCCTGTAGAATAATCAGCTACTATGCAAGGAAAATTAATCTGCCAGTATTGAACTGATCTTGAAATTTTGAAAAGAAAATTGATTTTTAAAATGTTCTCTTATTAGCTTATAACAGTAAAGCATTTAGAGAATAAATGTGCTCTAAATGATTTGCAAGCCTTTGTTTTTTTATCTCTAAAATGAAAGAAATAATAGTACTTAATTCACACAATTATTGTAAAAATTAAATAAGTTAATACATTGCTATTTAAAGTAATGGCAAAAACCACAATTACTTTTGTGCCAAGTTAATGAGTAAAGCACCACTGAAATGCTATGCAATAGTTTATTATTACTGTTGTTACTAGCTATTTGACCCTGGACAAATTATTTAGCCTTTTTGCTTTGGTTTCCTTATCAATAAGATGAAGTTAACAATAGTAACCAAGGTTACAGGTATTTTTAGAGCTTAAATATATGAATAGATTAAACTCTTAATTGCCAGGAACATATGAGCTGATCAATAAAAGTTAGGTATGATTATCGTAAGGCCGGCTGCCTCGCTGAAGAGCCAGACGGACACACTTATCTCTCTTCATGCTAACTGTAAGGTCGGCTGCCTCGCTGAAGAGCCAGACGGACACACTTATCTCTCTTCATGCTAACTCCCCACACACACTCCTATCTGGCCTCTCCATGCAGGCTCCACACGCCCACTCCTGCATTCCTCGCTCGTCCCTTTCAACAAGAAAAAAAATTAAAAAGCCTGCCGGAAATTGTCCGGCGGCAGTTTAACATTGAACGTCCCTTAACCAATAAAACTGTCTACTCTTTGTTTCCCTAACAATCAATCAAACTTCCCCACCAATGAACCTGTCTATTCTTTGTCTCCTTAGCCCCGCCTAACTGCCAGTGGCTACTCACCCCATCGGTATCTCAACTCCCCTTAACCAATAAAACTGTCTGCTCTTTGTTTCCCTAATAATCAATCAACTTTTCTTGCCAATGAAATTGTCTGCTCTTTGTTTCCCCAATAACCAATCAACTACCTACACTTCTTATAAAAACCCCATGCCCTGAGAAACCCATTGCGACTTCTCTGGCCCCTTTCTTAAACCACAGAACCTCGCCCGAGAGCTGAATAAATTGGATTCTCATTTTTCTTCACTGGCCTCAGTTTCCTCATTTCGACTCAGCAATATATCTTACAATTATTATCATTTTTATTACTCTCAATGCATATTAACATAATTGGGAAACATCAGGAAAAAATTTAAACTTCTGATGTGTTCATACTAAACTTCATATGACATTTTTCATAGTCTAATACTTGACATTATAGCTACCACTAAAATTCTCCCCAAATATCAAGATCTTCCCTTCCAAAGTATCTTTCGACCTACATTGATTACTTGTTTGGTTTGGGTCAGCATGAATATGTTGACAGGTTAATAAGTGGAAGAATTTTCCAGAAAAAAAAAAAAGATGATATTTACTAAATGTTTAGAAAAAAGTTTTAAGGACTTTTCTGGTGGGGGAAAAACAGACATTGGAAATAAAATTTTAGGATAATTATCCTAATCAATAAATTAATCCACAAGCAAATATTAATTGTATGCTTACTTTGTACAAAGTACTAAACAATGTGCACTGAAAGGTATGAAGAAATTAAGAATGAGGCCTACTTCTAATTTAAATTAAATGTTTAAACAATTCTTTAGAATTTAAGGTTTTCTAAAGCTGCATAACAAATTACTACAAATGTTACAATTAAAAAAACAGAAATGTATTATCTCATGATCTTTGTGTGGCAAGGGCTTAGGTAGAGTATACATGGTTCTCTTCTCAGGGGTCCCGCAGGCTGAAATCAAGGTGCTGTATGGGGTGCATTCTCATCTGGAGATTAGGATACTCTTTCCAGCTCATTCAGGTTGTTCACAGGATTTAGTTCCTTTTGAGTGAAGAACTAAGATCCCCATTTCTTGCTGGTCATGGGGATGGGAGTGACTCTTTAGTCCTAGAGGCTGCCCTTGGGTCTCAGCCACATGGGCCTCTCACAATCTGAAAGCTTATTCTTTAAAGCCAACAGAAGAATCTTTCTGCAGGATGCTAAGGAGTCTTACCTAACTTAATATAATCACTTGAGTAACTACACCATCACCTTTGCTATGCCATTAGCATTATTAATCAAATTAATGGTGCCACCCCCAGTCAAGGGTATGAAATTATACATGGTAGTCATGCTAGGGGGCAGCAATTTGGGGGCCATCTTGGAATTACACATATCCCAACATGAAAATGTAAAAATATCTGAAATATCTGACAGTAAAACCTAAGGGGGCAAACCTTGGGAACGAAGGCTGACAGAAGAAAGTACAGAGAGGGATTATTTGGGAGAATTCCCACAGAGAAAACAAAAGAGGCTAAAGAGTCTGAACAAGATTTGTGTTGGCAGTTGTTTTACCAAAACTGCTTGTCTCCATCAGTATTCCTTCTTTCCTGGACATTTTCTGACTCAGCATCTACTCAGAAGTCTCTCTTTTCTGCCTACCCAGAAAGAGCATAATGGGAATTTGTATGCTATATTGGTATTTCCTATTTTCTCATATCTGTTATTTAATATTTTAAAAATTCCACTTCACACATTGGGAACTTCCCATGTCCTCATCCCCATTTTCTCCTTTTATAACCCCTGTCAATCCTGGCATCTGGTGCCAAACTCAATGCTGCTGAGCTTACTATGCCCCAATGCCAATCTTTGATTGAAAATCAGAAACAGTAGAAGTCATCTATAATTTTCTTTGGCTACACAAAAGAAAGCTAGCTGGATCAACTTTGTGGCCCTTAGTTTCGCTTCAATTGAGCAGCCCCTTCAAACAAGTGTTTTTCACTAAATCTTTCAAAATTATCCAGTGATTAAAGTAGAGAGTTGCTAAAGAACACTAAAAAGAATGGTTGAAGTAGTGAATTTTCCATTGTTGAGCAAAGGCCCTGATATTTTTTCAATCCCCAAAGTCCATTACATATGGAGTTTTCTGAGGAAATATTATATCCCCACAATTATGAAGATAGAATGAAATGAATGTTATCCAAAAATTTTATTAAAGAGCTTGGTTTTGTTGTTGTTGTTGTTTATTTGTTTTTGTTTTTTTTGGTGTTTTTGTTTTTTTGCTAGCCTTATCCATGCTCTTTGGGAAGATAATAGCAGGCTCCATCACCTAATCTTCTGGGTTTTTTTTAACAGAACATGTAACTTTCATGCTACATATGAAATGCTAAGTGCCTTTTATGTACTTTCTGAGCTGATTTATGCCTCACAATCAACTCATAAGGTTAGCACAATTAGTATCCTGACTTTAGGGATGAGAATTGAAGATTACAGAGGGTGAATTGCTTAAGATTACCTAACTAGGCTAAGTGTAGTGGCTCATACCTGTAATCCCAGCACTTTGGGAGGCTGAGGTGGGCAGATAACTAGGTCAGGAGTTCGAGACCAGCCTGGCCAATACATTGAAACTCCATCTCTACTAAAAATAACAAATTAGCTGGGCATGGTGGCAGGCACCTATAATCCCAGCTACTTGGGAGACTCAGGCAGGAGAATCGCTTGAACCTGGGAGATGGAGGTTGCAGTGAGCCAAGATCGTGACACTGCCCTCCAGCTCGGGTGACTGAGCTAGACTCCGTCTCAAAAAAAAGAAAAAAGAAAACAAAGATCACCTAACTAGTAAATTGGAGAGCCTAGTTTTGAACCCACAATAAATGGAATCAACATATAGACAATAATGACAGAAGACATTGTAGAACAACCATTGGAAACAAAGGTTAATGCTAGAAAAGATAGTTCAATTTGAACGTGGAAGTATTATGCTGAAAATATATTTGAAGACTGTTACTCAGAGATTAGAGAGGGCAGTGGGCATTTATTATTATTTTTTGTCTTCTCAGAAATGTTATTTGTCTATGATGCATAATTTTCTACTACTCTACACCCACCAAGTGGTTCTAATGGAAGCCCTGGTTCCAGTACCCCATCGCCTTGACTACAGTGATTTCTCTGGTGACAGTCTCTTAATCAAAGCAGAACCAATTATAGCACTTAGTTAGGTTACTTTCTTACCACAGCTGACAAGAAAGAGTCTCTTTCCTCTTAGATAACTACAATGAGAAATGTGAATATGAAGTAGCATAAGACCATGCCCCTTACCACACAAACTTAGCTCTTGTGCAGAAGATGAGAATGAAGCTAACATAGAAAGGAATCAAGAAATGGGAAGAGAGAGCTGACAGCCTGCCGGTCGGATTCACTTGTCTCTCAGATGAGGTTTACACACCCCCCTTTTTTTTACCAGGTTACTTACATATGCTAATAAACTCTGTTTTTTAACTTAAGCTTATTCACTTTAAAAGCCCCAAAGATTGGGAGGCCGAGGTGGGTGGATCACGAGGTCAAGAGATCGAGACCATCCTGGTCAACATGGTGAAACCCCGTCTCTACTAAAAATACGAAAAATTAGCTGGGCATGGTGGTGCGTGCCTGTAATCCCAGCTACTCGGGAGGCTGAGGCAGGAGAATTGCCTGAACCCAGGAGGCAGAGGTTGCGGTGAGCCGAGATCATGCCATTGCACTCCAGCCTGGGTAACAAGAGTGAAACTCCGTCTCAAAAAAAAAAAAAAAAAGCCCCAAAGAATAGAAACTGACACAGTAAGACATCTGTGTTGTTTACAGGGTTTTGAAATCATAGAGAACCATACTAGAAAAATAGAGCAAATAGGAAGATCTGAAAGACATCATGAAGAAAGTATCCACACAACTCTGAAACAGGATGACCTTGACAGGATAAAGAACAGAGATTCCAAGTTTAAGAGAGAAGCAAGATAATTGGTTAGGGCTTGACAACATCTTATGATTTACTGTGCTGTGGTAGATACAAAGATATCAACTAAATTTTGCTCTATGTCTAGGACACACACCAACTCTGTGCAAGACACTCAACGCCTTCACTAAGCAACTGCACAAACTGACCCCAACAAGTCCCCAAAGCAGCCATATTTGTCTAATGTTTACAATTCCTAGGGGACTCCAACCACCACAATATTGTCATGCCACTCTTTATGCACGTACTCTCTTCCCCTTGACCATTCCCTCCTCTGAGTGGTCCAATGTAAGGTCAAATCCTATACTTCTTCAAAACCTCTAAACCTTTCCCGGTATCTTCTCTACCAAATAGCACATCTCTATGAGGCTTAGAAAATACTGCTTTACTTTGGTATTTTTCTTGTTGTATGTAAATCCAAACATACCTAACAAACTGAAGAGCCATCTATTTCTTGAGCCCTAGTTGCATTCTGTGTGTGTGTGTGTGTGTGTGTGTGTGTGTGTGTATGTGTGTATGTGTGTATGTATGTTTTCAACACATTTCAAATAGTATATAAACTATAGCATGCCCTGGACAAACAGCAAAGGCTTGAGTATAAATTTATTTATACTTCATTTATTTCTCTTTAAAATTCTAAATGAAAAACTCCCTTTTCTATTAAAAGCAGTTCTATAGTTTCACAATATTCAGGTAAGGTGGGTAATTACACCACTTTTGTCTTCATTATAGGAGACTCAGGAGTTTGGGTTTGGGCTCTGCCACTTCCTAACTATGTGACCTTGAGCAAGTTCATTTTCCCTACATATCCCAGTTTTCCTTTCAGTAAAGCTCAGGTAATAGTAGCTCCTCTCTCACGTGGATTTTATAAATATTCAATAAATTAATGCATGTAAAGTCCTTAAAAGAGTTTATAGCACATGGAAGTCCTCAGTTAGTTTTCCCCACAGTATTACATCATCATCTTCATCATCTTCACCATTATTTTCTGTGTCTCTAAGAAAGATTGTAGTAGTACCAGAGTTTTAACACAAGCTCTTGTTTCATAAGCAGAAAGTTACTGTTTAAACAGGGACCATATTTAAATTGAAAACAATGGAAGAAAATTGAAAAAATGTTTTTCTGTGGAAAAAGAGGTCTTAGGACAAGTAATTTTTTACCACTACAAAGTGCAAACATTCTGAGCTGAGAGATTTATGCAAATGTCCCTGAACTTTATGTACAGGACTTGTGACCTGAATTGCTGGTAAAAATACTGGTTCTCTGTGTTTTTCTTAGTAGAAGCCTCAGGGATTCTGTTTCTGTTTGCACATTATTTTCATGTTATTATTGCTATTTTTGCAAAGAAGGAATTAAGCTTTCAACAAATCTTTACTCGAATTGGTTTTATATGTCTCATTCCTAATGCTTCAGTCAACAAAGAATATCTGGGTTTCCTTGTACCAAGGTACAATTTTAAAAATGCCAAAAACTTAATTAACGGAAAATGAGTTAATAAAAAGATAAACAAAGACTTACCTTTTTCATTTAGATAATGTCATTTGCTTTCAGGATTTTTTAAGTCACATAGTTTAGTTAATTAAAATATTTTCCATATTTTAAGTTTTTTTAAATAATGTCTTTTCACCTTCAGACAGTGTCAGGACTATGTAATGAGTTCTCTAACAATCTTTTCTCTTCCCCTTGAAAAATAAATATATGTTCACTTTACAAATTTTAAACAATTCTGAAGATAATTTAATGTTCATTTAATATTTAATGTTTTCATTAAAATATTTAATGTTTAATCAATTTTATGCAATCAGAAAAATACATTTTTCTTAGAAAAATATAGTACCTATCTATTTTAAAATAATAATATAAAAATTAAAATTTGATAGGAGCCCATTGCTCAGTAAATATTTAGCTAACATTTTTATGTACATACATCCACATGTCCATTTATGTACATTTTGAAGTAGTAGAACAATATTGATTTTTTTTAAATATTCTGCCTTTCAATTAACAAATAGAATGCACATTTTCCCATGTCATCAAATTTTTATTAAGACAGTTTTTCATTTTCATAAAGTGACAGTTGTAAAACAAAAATTATGTGACAATGTATTATTTGAACACCAAATATTCTGTAGTAGCATGCATTTGGGAGACATCAGGTAAAATGGAGTTAACCACACTTCTTTATTGCAGTACCTCTCAACTTTTCAAAGCTAATCTGCATTGATTCTCCAAATGATAGATTTGTTTCCCAGATATGTTGTCCATGGCCCTTTTGTATTAGTCAGGGATCCTCAGAGAAACAGAACCCATAAAATATATATATACATACACATACACATACATATATATGTATGTATGATATATACATAACACACACATATGTTATATATAACATATATGTATATAACATATGTACATATACATGTTATATACATATAACATATGTGTGTTATCATGTATATAACATATATATATGTATATGTATTTGGAAAGAAAGAGACAGACAGAGAAGAGGAAGTATTTAGTATGGGAATTGGCTCACATGATTATGGAAGCCAAGAAGTCCCATGATCTGTTGTCTGCAAGCTGTAGAACTAGGAAAGCCCATGGTACAATTCAGCGAGATTCTGAGGACCTAAGAACCAGTTGGGATGGAAGGTTGAGGGAAATCTGATGTAAAACCTAGAATTAAAAGTCCTGAAAAACAAGAGCTCCAATGTCCGAGGCAGGAGAAGATGAATGTCCTAGCTTAAAAAGAGGAAGAATTGTCCCTTCCTCTGTTTTTTTGTTCTATTAGAACCCTCAACATATTGGATGATGCTCGCCCACATTGGTCAGGGCAGATCTTCTTTATTCAGTCCACTGATTCAAATGTCAATCTCTTTTAGAAACACATTAACAGACATACTCAGAATTTTTTTTTTTTTTTTTACCAGTTATCTGGGTATCTCATAACCTAGTCATATTGACACATAAAATTAATCATCACAACCCTCCACCCTCTACCTGAAATGTTTTTCATGAAGTACTGTTTGTTGGAACATCTTCTAAGAAATGTTATTGTAAGCAATATTTTTTTTTTTTTTTTTTTTTTTTTTGAGACGGAGTTTCGCTCTTGTTACCCAGGCTGGAGTGCAATGGCGCGATCTCGGCTCACCGCAACCTCCGCCTCCTGGGTTCAGGCAATTGTCCTGCCTCAGCCTCCTGAGTAGCTGGGATTACAGGCACGCGCCACCATGCCCAGCTAATTTTTTTTGTATTTTTAGTAGAGACGGGGTTTCACCATGTTGACCAGGATGGTCTTGATCTCACGACCTCGTGATCCACCCGCCTCGGCCTCCCAAAGTGCTGGGATTACAGGCTTGAGCCACCGCGCTCGGCCGTAAGCAATAATTTAATTAGAATGATTTCATGGTATTGCTTTGTTTGTATAGATCATAATTTGACTACTCCTCATCTACTAGACATTTCAGTTATTTCCAAATACTTGCTATTATTTGTTTAAATAAACTTATTTTTCCAACATCATGTCTTCCAATATGTGTATTAATTTGCATTCACACCAGTAGAATTGAAAATGCCATAAGCATTTACTAACACTAGTCATTCATTAGGAGTTTTAGAAATACTTGAGAATAGGTCAATAGAAAAGAATGAGTCAAAAATAAATGAAGTAAAGCTATCTTTATTGAAGGATGACATGATAATGTACCTCAAATGTCCCAAAGAATGAATAATAAATTAATTTAAGCATTAAAAGAATTCAGTGAAATGTTAGGATTAGGATTAAAAAATTTACATATGAAAATCAGTAGCTTTCATGTACACAAACAATAACCATTTTGATAAAGTAAACTTCATTTATAATGGAAACACAGAAGATTATATATTTCTAATAATAAAGTTGATAAGAAATATGTAAAATCTATTTTAAGAAAATTTAAGATCCCTCGAAAGACAAGAATAATCTGAACAAATTGAAAGACATTCCCTGTTCTTGGATAGGACATCTCAGTATTATAAAGATGTCAGATGTCTGTCTATAAAGTCAATGGAATCCCAGTGAAGACAAAAACAAATTATTTTATTGAATTAGAGAAGTTGACTCTAAATTTTATATGTAAAAATAAACATGCAAGAGTAGCCATAAAAACACCAGAAAAGGAAAACTACAAAAATTTATTAGCCTATCTTAAAGGCTCTGTGATTAAAACAATGTTATACTGACATGTCAATAGACAAGTGAATCAACAGACTAGCATTAAAAATTCCAAATTAGACTTACATTTGTATAACTGTAACGTATAATAAGGCAGTATCACAAATTGCTGAAGGTAAAGATGAGATTTTTAATAAACGGTGTTAAGAAAACTGAGTAGCCACTTGGAAAAATACAAAATTAGATCCGTATCTCACACCATACACAGAATATGCTCCAAACAGATTAGTAATCTAAATGTAAAAATGGAAACCATATAATTTTAGAATAAAATGTAGGTAAATTTTTGTTTAAACTGTGTGTGGGGAAATCTTTTCTAACTATACCTCAAATTTGAGTCAACAAAAGCAAAAGTCAATATATTTGTCTACAGAAACATGATACTGCATGTAAAAAAATTCATTGCTCATGTGCAAAAGATTTTAAAAGAAATACAGAAAAGAGGAAGCAAAAACTAAAGAGATTGGTAATCTACATGTAGCAGGTAAGAAAGGGTGGCAAGAAGGCGGAGATGGGAAAAAAGGAGCAGAAAAGAAGAGGGAGTAACAATCTCTGAGTATATCTTATGATATGTACTCTTAGAAATTATCCTATATAGCCAAATTATTTTTTTTTTAATTTGCATCACTAAAAAACACCATACGTAAACTGGCAAACTAGGAGAAAATATTTGAAACATATACCACAGAAGAAGTGTCAATGTCATTTATATATGAAAAATTTTATAAGAAGGACCAAAAAAACCCACAAAAATCTGATAGAAAAATGGGGGGACAAAAGACATGAACAAATTTTTAAAAAGAGACAAAAGTTGCTCTCAAATATATAAAAATACTCAAATTCACTCATAATTAAAGAAATGCAAATTAAAGCAACATACAGTACAGCATTCTAATCTATCACATTGGCAAACTTCTCAAAATTATGAAAATACTTTCTGCTGGTGAGGCTGTGCAAAACAAACACTAACATATATTGCTAATGTGCAAGCAAATGAGTATAGCCTTTCTGGATGGTAACTTGGTGATATCTAATAACAACATTATATATTTATTTATTTTTGGCCCAGTATCCCACTTATCAGAATAGATCCTGTAGATACACCTTCAGAACATATGAAAATACATATGTACAAAGTTACAGTAGCATTCTTTGTATTGCAAAAAATACTGAAAACAACTTACAGGCTCACATCCATATCCACACAATAGAGTATTATTTGGCTATATATTTTTAAATGATAAAGATCTCTATGAACTGAAATACAGTGATTTCCAGACATCTTGTTAAGTGAAAAAGTCCCAGCCTCCATGAGTATCCATAGTTTGCCATCTTTCATGCAAAAAAATTACACACATTATCTGCTCATGTGCAAAAGATTTTGGCAAAAGAAATACAAGAAATAGAAAACAGAAATGAAAGAGATTCATAACCTAAATGCAGCAGGTGGGAAAGAGTAGACAAAAGGGGAGATGGGAACAGAGTGGCAGGAAAGAAGGAGTAACACTCCCTGAGTATATCTTAGGTGTATACACTCTTAGAAATCATAGTGATATTTCACACTTTCTTCACATACAAAAAAGTAGACAGTAGGTTTATAAAGGAGATCCAAAGTGGGATTTAAACACTAACAAACCTATTATAGGTTGCAGAACAGTCTCCACACTCAAGAGTGGAGGAGTGGAAGAAGAGAATTACCATAAGTACTTGTGAAAAACAGTATCTTGACTGAATATCACAAGGCTACAGACAAGAAGAGCTGTGTATAAAAGCTGTAATCTAGTTGTAAAAGTGCTTCCCACAGGGATATAGGTCAGCAATTTCAAAACAACCAAAATAGAACAAACTCGTAAATATATTACAGATAATGAGAGCCAAGTTTTACATTATGGGAGAAAGATATTATAAATCTTAAGCCCTGGGAGAAGAGGGCCTTAAATCCTGTGTTGTAGGGATAGAATCTGAAGTAGCAGTATAAACTTATGGTTTTTAACATAGGTACCAATTAATAGGAAATATAGACGTGTATATATGTAGATTTGTCTAAATACATTTACTTCTTAGTTCTGTCTGCTCAGGCCTACAAGCAATGACCTAGATTCTATGAGCACACCTAAAACCCAGATCTTGATATCTAAATACCATTTTCCAAAAAGAGAGAAGAAGCAGGGTTCCTCAGAGAAGTTGTTGATTCCAGAGATGGAGCAGGGAAAATTAAAAATGAGACTTGAACATCCTCACTATACCAAAAAGCAAGGAAGTGCTCAAAAACAAAGAACCAATCTAAAGGACTTCCTAATAGCTGAAATGGGAATTATTTAAGCAATAAAAACAAATAATAATAATGGTAGTACTGGATTTTAATCTATAAAGTATTCATCTGTAAATAACTACCTGTTTTATCTGTATTAAAATATTATTCATCTATAGATTAAAACAAATATCTATGAATATGAATGAATAAATAGGAAGAGAAAGCTCTTGCCTAAAGTGAAATTCAAATTAATTAATGTCAAAAGAAGAGTAAAATAGAGCATCACAATTAAACAAACACCACCATTATAATAGTTACACATAAGACCCAAGATAAACATCACCTAGTTAGACATATTGACATAATGAACCCCTTGATACAATATAATTACAAATATACAGCATTTTTATGACATTCTTGCCACAAATGCATAACCTCTTTCCAATC
Source organism: Aotus nancymaae (assembly GCF_030222135.1). Classification (NCBI taxonomy): domain Eukaryota; kingdom Metazoa; phylum Chordata; class Mammalia; order Primates; family Aotidae; genus Aotus; species Aotus nancymaae. Next base: position 57,420,942 of record NW_026988425.1, on the reverse strand, counting down.
AAGAGAAAACTCAAATTGAATGATGTCCTACAACAATGCTAAGGTCATGAAAAACTAAAAGTAAGCAAGATGGCCAAATAGAAACAGATCTGGAGTGCAAATCTCGTGAGAATGCAGAGGAGGAGTAATCACCATATTTCCAAAAGAGATTTCACTGCCCACAGACTAGGAGATTCCCAGGTGAAAAAGCACCATGAGACTCCAGCATGGCTGATTCAGCCAGCACAGTGGGTCTCCACACAAAAACTCACACAAATCCAGGTGCCGTTACAACTGGCACTTGGAATGCCTCAGAGACACAGTCACCCATTCAACTGAAAAAAACAGGGGGCTGAAACAGGGAGCCAGGTGATCTGGCTCGGAGGGTCCCACCCCCACAAAGACCAGCAATCTGAAATGCTCTGGATTGAGTTTCACAGCAAGCACAGCTGGACCCGGGACGGTCCAGCTCTGTGGGGGGAAAGGCATCCGCCATTACTGAGGCAGTCCACCACTACTGAGGCAGTCTGCCATTGCAGAGACAGTCCTCCATTACTGAGGCAGACCACCATTACCAAAGCAGTTCTAAGTATACTACTATAAACAAAACCACAAGGAAGCTCCACAGCAGCTGGGCAGAGTCCACAGCATCTCGGCAGAGCCCACAGCAGCTCAGCAATGCCTCTGCTGGCAGACTGTGACTAGGCTACCTCCTTGCTGGGCAGGGCATCTCTGAAAAAAGGCAGCAGCACATCAGGAACTTATAAATAAAACCCCACCTTCCCAGGACAGAGCACCTGGTAAAAAAAAAAGGCGGTTCTGAGTTCTGCTGCAGCAGACTTAAATGTACCTGCCCAGGACCTCTGAACGGAACAACAGAGTTCATAGCTCAGCACTTGAGCTCTGATAAGGGACAGACAGCCTCCTCAAGCAACCCTCCAACACCTGTATATCCAAAGAGACACCTCATAAAGGAAAGCTCAGGCTGACATCTGGCGGGTATCCTTCTGGGACAAAGATAACAGAAGAAGAAACAGGCAGCAATCCTTACTGTTCTGCAGCCAACACAGGTGATCCCCAGGCAAGCAGGATCTGGAGTGGACCTCGAGCAGTCCTACAGCAGAAGGGCTTGAGTGTTAGAAGGAAAACTTAAAAAAAGAAAGAAATAACTTCATCATCAACAAAAAGGACATCTACTCAGAGACCCCATCTGAAAGTCACCAACTACAAAGACCATAGGTAGATAAATCCACAAAGATGGGAAGGAAACAGTGCAAAAAGGTTGAAAACACCCAAAACCAGAATGCCTCTCCTCATCCAAGGGATCACAACTCCTCACCAGCAAGAGAACAAAGCTGGATCAAGAATGAGTCTGATGAATTAACAGAAACACGCTTCAGAAGGTGGGTAATAACAAACTTCTCTGGGCTAAAAGAACATGTTCTAACCCAATGCAAAGAAACTAAGAACCTTGAAAAAAGGTTTGACGAAATGCCAATGAGAATAAACAGCTTAGAGAAGAATATAAATGACTTGATGGAGCTGAAAAACACAACATGAGAACTTTACAAAGCACACACACGTTTCAATAGCCTAATTGACCAAGCAGAAGAAAGGATATCAGAGATTGAAGATTAACTCAATGAGACAAAATGAGAAGGCAAGATTAGGGAAAAAAGAGTAAAAAGAAATGAACAAAGCCTCCAAGAAATATGGGATTATGTGAAAAGACCTAATCTATGTTTGATAGGTGTACCTGAACGTGATGGAGAGAATGAATCCAAGCTGGAAAACACTCTTCAGGATATTATCCAGGAGAACTTCCCCAACCTAGCAATGCAGGCCAATATTCAAGTCCAGGAAGTACAGAAAACACCACAAAGATATTCCTCAACAAGAGCAACCACAAGGCACATAATTGTCAGATTCACCAGGGTTGAAATGAAGGAAAAAGTACTAAGTGCAGCCAGAGAGAAAGGTCGGGTTACCCACAAAGGGAAGCCCATCAGACTCACAGTGGATTTCTCAACAGAAACTCTCTAAGCCAGAAGAGAGTGGGGACCAATATTCAACATTCTTAAAGAAAAGAACTTTCACATCCAGCCAAATGAAGCTTTCATAAGCGAAGGAGAAATAAAATCCTTATGGACAAGGAATTGCTCAGAGATTTCATCACCACCAGGCCTGCCTTACAAGAGATCCTGAAACAAGCACTAAACATAGAACGGAACAACCAGTATCAGCCACTCCAAAAATGTACCAAATGGTAAAGACCATCGACACAATGAAGAAACTGTATCAACTAATGGGCAAAACAGCCAGCTAGCATCAAAATGGCAGGATCAAATTCACACATAACAATATTAACTGTAAGGGTAAATGGGCTAAATGCCCCAATCAAAAGAACCAGACTGGCAAATCGGATAAAAAGTCAAAACACATCAGTGAGATCTACCCAGGAAACACATCTCATGTGCAAGGATACACATAGGTTCAAAATAAAGGGATGGAGGAAGATTTACCAAGAAAATGGAGAGCAAAAAAAGCAGGAGTTGCAATCCTAGTCTCTGATACAATAGACTTTAAACCAACAAAGTTCAAAAGAGACAAAGAAGGGCATTACATAATGGTAAAAGGATCAATGCAAGAAAGAGCTAATGATCCTAAATATATATGCACTCAATACAGGAGCACTCAGATACATAAAACAAGTTCTTAACTACTTACAAAGAGACTTAGACTCCCACACAATAATAGTGGGAAACTTTAATACTCCACTGTCAGTATTAGACAGATCAACAAGACAAAAAATTAACAAGGATATCCAGGACTTGAATTCAGATCTAGACCAAGCAAACCTAATAGACATCTACAGAACTCTCTACCACAAATTCGCAGAATATATATTCTTCTCAGCACCACATAACACCTACTCTAAAATTGACCACATAATTGGAAGTAAATCACTCCTCAGCAAATGCAAAAGAATGGAAATCATAACAAACAGTCTCTCGGACCACAGTGCAACCATATTAGAACTCAGGATTAAGAAACTAACTCAGAACCACACAACTTTATGGAAACTGAACAACTGGCTCTTGAATGTTGACTGGATGAACAATGAAATGAAGGCAGTAATAAAGATGCTTCAAAACAAATAGGAATGAAGACACAGCATACCAGAATCTCTGGGATACAATTAAAGCAGTGCCTAGAGGAAAATTTATAGCAATAAATGCCCACATGAGAAGCAAGGAAAGATCTAAAATTGACACCCTATTGTCAAAACTGAAAGAGCTAGAGGAGCAAGAACAAAAAACTCAAAAACTAGCAGAAGACAAAAAAATAAGATCAGAGCAGAACTGAAGGAGACAGAGACACACACACACACACAAAAACCCTTCAAAAAAAAACCAATAAATCCAGGAACTGGTTTTTTGAAAAGATCAACAAAACAGACAGACCACTAGCCAGATTAATTTAAAAAGAAAAGAGAGAAGAATCAAAAAGATGCAATAAAAACAATAAAGGAGATACCATCACAGATTCCACAGAAATACAAACTACCATCAGAGATTCCTACAAAAAACTCTATGCACATAAACCAATAAACCTGGAAGAAATGGATAAATTCCTGGACATTTGCACCCTCCCAAGCCTAAACCAGGAAGAATTTGAAACCTTGAACAGACCAATAACAAGGGCTGAAGTTGAGGAAGCAATTAATAGCCTACCATCCACAAAAAGCTCAGGTCCAGATGGGTTCACAGCCAAATTCTACCAGACATACAAAGCGGAGCTGGTACCACTAGTTCTGAAACTATTCCAAACTATAAAAAAGAAGAGAGAATCCTTCCCAAATCATTTTATGAGACCAACATCATCCTGATACCAAAACCCGGCAGAGACTCAACAAGAAAAGAAAACTTCAGGCCAATATCCATGATGAACATAGATGCAAAAATCTTCAATAAAATACTGGCAAACCATTTGCAACAGCACATCAAAAAGCTTATCCATCACGATCAAGTAGGCTTCATTCCAGGGATGCAAGACTGGTTCAACATATGCAAGTCTATAAACGTAATTCACCACATAAACAGAACCAAAGACAAAAAAACACATGATTATTTCAATAGATGCAGAGAAGGCCTTCAAAAAAATTCAACAGCCTTTATGCTAAAAACTCTCAATAAACTAGGTATCGACAGAATGTATCTCAAAATAATAAAAGCTATTTACGACAAACCCATAGGCAATATCATACTGAATGGGCAAAAACTGGAAGCATTCCCTTTGAAATCTGGCACTAGACAAGGATGCCCTCTTTCACCACTCCTAGTCAATATAGTATTGGAAGTTCTAGCCAGAGCAATTAGGCAAGAAAAAGAAATAAAAGATATTCAATTAGGAAAGGAGGAAGTCAAATTGTCTCTATTTGCAGATGACATGATTGTATATTTAGAAGGCCCCATCATCTCAGCCCAAAATCTCCTGAAACTGATAAGCAACTTCAGCAAAGAATCAGGATACAAAATCAATGTGCAGAAATCACAAGCATTCCTATACACCAATAACAAACTTAAAGAGAGACAAATCAAGAACAAACTGCCATTTACAATTGCTACAAAGAGAATAAAATACCTAGGAATACAACTAACAAAGAATGTAAAGGACCTCTTCAAGGAGAACTAGAAACCACTGATAAAGTAAATAAGAGAGGACACAGATGAAGAAACATTCCATGCTCATCATTAGGAAGAATCAATATTGTGAAAATGGCCATACTGCCCAAAGTAATTTACAGATTCAACGCTATCCCCATCAAGCTACCTATGACCCTCTTCACAGAACTGGAAAAAACTAGCTTAAACTTCATATTGAACCAAAAGAGAGCCCACATAGCCAAGACAATCCTAAGCAAAATGAACAAAGCTTGAGCCATCATACTACCTAACTTCAAACTATACTACAAGGCTACAGTAATCAAAACAGCATGGTACTGGTACCAAAACAGAGATATAGACCAATGGAACAGAACAGAGACCTCAGAGGCAATGCCACACATCTACAACCATCTGATCTTTGACAAACCTGACAAAAACAAGCAATAGGGGAAGGATTCCCTGTTTAATAAATGGTGTTGGGAAAACTGGCTAGCCATGTGCAGAAAGCAGAAACTAGACCCCTTCCTGACATCTTACACTAAAATTAACTCCAGATAGATTAAAGACTTAAACATAAGACCTAAAACCATAAAAACCCTAGAAGGAAACCTAGGCAAAACCATTCAGGACATAGGCATTCATGACTAAAACACCAAAGGCATTCACAACAAAAGCCAAAATAGACAAATGGGACCTAATTAAACTCCAGAGCTTCTGTACAGCAAAAGAAACAATCATTAGAGTGAACCAACAGAATGGGAAAAAATTTTTGCAATCTACCCATCTGACAAAGGGCTAATATCCAGAATCTACAAAGAACTAAAACAGATTTACAAGAAAAAAAACAAAAAACCCATTCAAAAGTGGGTGAAGGATTTGAACAGACACTTTTCAAAAGAAGATATATATGAGGCCAACAAACATAAGAAAAAATGCTCATCATCACTGGTCATTAGAGAAATGCAAATCAAAACCACATTAAGATACCATCTCACACCAGTTAGAATGGCAATCATTAAAAAATCTGGAGACAACAGATGCTGGAGAGGACGTGAAGAAATAGCAACACTTTTACACTGTTGGTGGGAGTGTATATTAGTTCAACCATTGTGGAGGACAGTGTGGCGATTCCTCAAGGACCTAGAAATAGAAATTCCAGTTGACCCAGCAATCCCATTACTGGGTATATATCCAAAGGATTATAAATTGTTCTATTATAAAGACACATGCACACATATGTTCATTGCAGCACTATTTGCAATAGCAAAAACCTGGAACCAACCCAAATGCCCATTGACGATAGACTGGACAAGGCAAATGTGGCACATATACACCATGGAATACTATGCAGCCATAAAAAACAATGAGTTGGTGTCCTTTGTAGGGACATGGATGAATCTGGAAACCATCATTCTCAGCAAACTGACACAAGAACAGAAAATCAAACACCACATGTTCTCACTCATAGGTAGGTGTCGAACAATTAGAACACATGGACACAGAGAGGGAAGCATCACACACTGGGGTCTGTTGGGGGTGACTAGGGGAGGGACAGTGGGGAGTATGGAGTTGGAGAGGGATAACATGGGGAGAAATGCCAGATATAAGTGATGGGGATGGAGGCAGCAAACCACATTGCCAGGTGTGTACCTATGCAACAATCCTGCACGTTCTGCACATGTAACCCAGAACGTAAAGTTCAATTATATATATATATAGCAATTACTGCAATTATATATATGTATATATAATATATACATATATAATATATATTATATATAGTAATTACAGCTATATATAATATATATATAATATATATATTATATATAGTAATTACAGCTATATATATTATATATATAATATATATAGCAATTACAGCAATTTTTATATATATATGTATATATATGTTTACATATATATACAAAATTATTGCTGTTGATTAAAAAAATTAAGAAAATATATAATGTACCTTAAAATGTTTCATTCAGACTATATGTGAGCTAAGTATCTTAATAAATAAAATTGCTTTAAAGAAAAAAAGAAAAACTAAGACTGAGAATGTATTAAAAATAGAGGAGAATAAAAAGAAGTAACAACTAAATTCAATATGCAATGCCAGATAGGATCCAGTAAGAGAACACAGACTTAATGGAAAAATTGGTGAAACTTGAATAAGGTCTATAGTTTAGTTAATAATATTGTACCATTGTTATTTTTCTGCTCTTGATTTCTTAGTCCTGTCTGCTTAGTCCTGTCCTGTACAATGGTTATATAAGATGTTCATATTATCGGTAGAAGGATAAAGTGTAAAAGGGAACTATGTGTATGATTTTCATAACTCTTCTGTAAGTATAAAATTACTTCGAATGAAAAGTTAAAGAAATTCAGTTGCATTCTAAAAAGTTTGTATGATTTTGAGTGTTAGGAATCTGCCCCAGATAAGCAACTGCTTGTTTATTTTCTCTCCTTGAAGGAAGGTGTCTTTCATCAGATTTCAGGAACGATTTTTTTCCCTGTGACCTCAGCTCACTGACAAATTCAAAAAAGATTTTGGCTTTGCAGAATATTCAATAATTTCTTTTGTTGTGAATATGGGAGCAATGCTCTGTTCAGCTTATGATATGTTAAGCAGAAGCTGAAAATCTTAAATATCCTTTTAATTGCATAACTGAGATTTCAAAAAAGTAAAGGGAATCAACGGGGACCCAAAACAAAGAGAAACACAACACAAAACTAATCTACAGATGTGGCACATTAGAGAGGCTCTCATAGCCCAGAGTGTCAAAAAATTTGCAGCCATCTTTAATATGTCATGTCCATGAATTAGAATCAGCTGCATCTACTAAAAGACATATTAATAACATAAACTTAACCTGGTAATTTTTTTTTTTTTTTTTTAAGACAGTTTCTCTCTTGTTACCCAGGCTGGAGTGCAATGGCACGATCTCGGCTCACCGCAACCTCTGCCTCCTGGGTTCAGGCAATTCTCCTGCCTCAGCCTCCTGAGTAGCTGGGATTACAGGCACGCGCCACCATGCCCAGCTAATTTTTTTGTATTTTTAGTAAAGATGGGGTTTCACCATGTTGACCAGGATGATCTCGATTTCTTGACGTCGTGATCCACCTACCTCGGCCTCCCAAAGTGCTAACCTGGTAAATTTTTAAAGATTAACATTAGTGTAGCCTAGAGAAAGACTTCAGCTGGGTACAAAATAGGTATAGATCTTATAATTTCTGGGTTATAATTATAAATAATTATAATAATTCCCAAGTAACTAAGTTACTATTTACTTGAGGTAATTAAGTGTTGCTATAATTTATGCCATGGTTTTAAACTTATTTTGTTACATAATATATAATACAAGAATATATTCAGGAGAATATATTATATAAGAATATATTCTTATATAATACAAGAATAATTGCATTTGTTAAAATGAAATCCTTCTAGTAATGAAGCTAAAAGTCGTATGTATGAGAGAAAAACAAATGTAAAGGAAAGAATTATGAGAAATGCACTTACAATAATGGTTTTCAAAACTTTTTCTCTTGGACTAAAGTTTAGAAAATATTTATCCTGCTTGGAATCAATTTAAAAATGAGCCTTGGCCAAGCATGGTAGCTCACACCTGTAATCTCAGCACTTTGGGAGGCCAAGGTGGGCAGATCACTTGACGTTGAGAGGTTGAAACCAACCTGGCCAACATGGAGAAACCCTGTCTCGACTAAAAATACAAAAATTGCCCAGGCATGGTGATGATGCCTGTAATCCCAGCTACTCGAGACAGCTTGAACCCAGGAGGCAGAGGTTGCAGTGAGCCGAGATTGCACCACTGTACTCTAGCCTGGTCAACAAGAGTGAAACTCCATCTTAAAAAAAAAAAAAAAAATGAGTCTTGCATACAGGATTTGGCTGTGAACGAATGTTAGTGAGCCTCCAATATCACAAGGTATTGGGTGAGTTTCAGAAATTTACAAGGTGAAATCGAATTCCAGAGAATTAGAGAGTTAAAATCTAAGGGTTTTTTAATGAAAGGATTCTGATTTAAAATATAAAAATATCATAGATATTAGATATGTGTATTGCATTATGAAACATATAATAAAACTCAAAAATTTTCTAAGTATTATTTAGAGACTTATTACCTAATATTATAAAAATAAAGAAAAGCTTGTGAATACCTGCATTGCTGAATGTTAACAGTGGATTGATGCTGACAGAAAGACCTGACAGAACCACTACTTGAATATGTAAAAATTTAACCATTTAAGATACAAAAGGAAGTAGAAGCACAATCTTTCATTGCCCTAACGTTCTCATCAGGATCAAGGTGCCCAACTGCACATGGTAACATCTGAGTGAGTGAGAGTCACATAATGCATTCAGGAGGGACAGCTACCCCTACAACCCAATCTCATATTCTTAAGGCTAAAGAAATTGTGCCTTCTAGTCTAGAGAGCACCTGATTTCAGCCAGGTATATTTTATTCTCAGGGTTATACAATGGAAACCATGATTACAGAGTGTGATGCATGATCTTACATCCAGGCACCAGCATTGCTCCCTATCACTTTCAGCCTTTCCTGACTAATGAAGCCAGCCTGGGTGCATTCACAGTCTTTGAGAACTCAGAACAAAGTTCATCTACCCAGTTTTAGGTAATCTTTTACAGCAACACAAAATAGACTAACACCCAGTTTTCTCAGAAAATAACGCTAACAACCCTCGAATAAATATAAAGCACACCCACAGGTGAATTATGGATTTATTTTTTTCTTCATTCTTAAAAGCTAGCTTGTTATCAGTATCATGTGTTTGATCTCTGTGTTAATCATGAATTTACCATTACTAAGTAGATGATACTCAATTGTATTTGTATATAATAAATAAAAATACAATTGATAATTATTTTAATTGAAGTAAACAAGTGTTTAGTAAGTTGTTCATGGCAAATAAAGAGAATATTTTGAAAGTTAAATGGATTACTTAAATATTTTGGATAAAATGAGATGGAAACATTTTCCCCTCTGGTGGTAGTAAAAGTTTTCCTCATTAGATATATTCTAAGCAGAGAATGTCTGCCTTGTAGAAAGATCTCTGGATAAAGGTTGTGAAACTTCTATACTGTGGCATACAACAGAAATTCTGATTAAAATTGGTTTAGTAGTGTGTCACTATCACACCCTTTAAAAAAAAATTAGCAAACACAATTCTCATAGGTAGGGAAGAAATCTTTTTTATTTTTTTTTTAAGAGATAGAGTTGTGCTCTTATTGCCCAGGCTGGAGTGCGATGGCGCGATATGGGCTCACTATTTCTGCTCTCTGGTTTCAAGTGATTCTCCTGCTTCAGCCTCCTGAGTAGCTGGGATTACAGGCCCTCACCACCATGACCAGCTAATTTTTGTATTTTTAGTAGAGACAGAGTTTCACCATGTCAGCAAGGCTGGTCCCAACTCCTGACCTTGTGATTTGCCTGCTTCGGCCTCCCAAAGTGCTGGGATTACAGGCGTGAGCCACTGTGCCTGGCGAGAAGGAGTCTTCTCAGCATCAAAAGCAGATTTCAAAGTAAAACATGGCCTATATGCCGATTCCTTTCACATTCACCCCACCCTACTAAACACACACACATACAGTACACACCTACAAAATTCAGACACTCATTGCCTTAGTCTATTTTGTGTTGTTGTAAAAGAATACCTGAAACTGGGCAACTTCTTTTTAAAAAGAGATGTATTTTGCTTGTGGTTCTACAGGCTGAGAAATACAATAATATATGGCCTTGGCTTCTGGTGAGGGCTTTCTTGCTGCTTCACAACATAGTTCAGAAAGTCAAAGGGGAAGCGAACACAGGAAAGCGGGGGAACCTGAGGGGCATCCTGGCTTTATAACAGCTCACTCTCATGAGGACTACTCCAGACTTGGAAGAGTGAGAACTCATTCAACACCAAGAACAGCACCAAGCCGTTCATGAGGGAACCTGTCCCCACAACCCAAGCATCTCCCACCAGGCCACATCTCCCAACACTACCACACCGAGAATCAAATTTCAACATGAACTTTGGTAGGGACAAACCATATCCAAACCATAACACACACACACTCTTTTAAAAAGGGGGCACAAAACTAAGAACTAACGTAGTTTAAAATATGCATAAAAACAAAATGCCTTCCATATACTTTTTTTTTTTTGACTTGGGCTTTTTACACCCCTTCTTTGCATCTGTACTAACTCAAAATGAGACAAAGTCAACCTAAAAAAGTCAGTCTTTCCTTTGTTTCTGGCAAAATTTAGGCTAGAGTAGTATATAGCCTAATATACAGCCAAGTAGACTTTCTAGTACTGAATTTCAGAATTAGAATAAATTGTTTCATCAGTCAAGATCCATCAAAGGGTTTTTACATAGGTGTGGTTTTAATGTGGATAAACCAACAAGGGATAAAAGACAATAATTAGGAACAAGAAAGAATGGATCTGTATTACCCCTAGGACTGAAGAAGGGAAGAGACTAGGCAGTAACCAAAATACAGGAGTGAGTCACCTGCTGAAGGAGCTACCTTGAGAAAAGCCTTGCTCAAGGGCTGAATGCAGTTCGTGGCAGCCTAATAAGGAGAGACCTACAGGAACAAACACCCTGACCTCACTCTCCTTTCTGATCTCCTGTCAAGGCCTCCCTCTCACTGAACCCAACTGGAAGTCAGTGATAAAGGTTTCCTGTTATAGACCCCAAAACTTAGCCTCCTGAAGTAGAAACCAGGGTGAAAAAGGATAAATAGTTTTCTAAAGTGACAAACAGAAGACTGGCCCATTTATCAGTTACAGACATTCCTGAATCAGAGTAGTAAAAGAGAAGCTTACTCCCTGCAGCCACCTAGTTTCCCAAAGAAGGATGAGGGCCTCAACTATGCAAGCCTATTTTTTATTTCTGGCATCACCATAAATGCCATTATTCCCTCCTACTCATGGGGAAAATGCATAAGGTGATAGAGTTTGAAGTGCTGCACTAATAGGACCCTTTTCACACTGAGGAAAAAATAGAGGGCAATGAAAATTCCCCCAAAAAACATTTCTCCAATTTTTGATCTAATAATGCTTTGGGCTTAACCATTAAGCTTTTCATCAACTAGAGATCCATCACTGTCATTTCGTCACTGTCTCCTACCAGTGAAGGATATCACTTTCTAAAAGACAGCTTTCTCTGCCCCCACCACATACCCTTTATGACACTATACCACCGATACTAACTACTGCCCCATTGGAATATTCTTCAGAAACCTTGTAGCTAATGCCTTGGAAAGCATAAGACATTTATTAAATCAGTCCCAAGTCATTCTTAACTCAAGGCTAAATATGTATTCACTATTCACTTCCCATTTCAAATTATGTCTTGCCATGTTGTCCAGTATAGTGCACAAGAGATTTAATGAGATTAAATTTCAACATTAATATATTCAAGTTAACAAAGATATTAAAATAGAAATGTTCTAAATTTGGATGTAAATCTCCTCTATATATCAAACTCCCAGAGATAAAATCAAGTCCAAAAATTAAATCTTCTTTTAAATTAAAACTGAAGTGTGTTAAAGATGTTAAAGTCTAAGGGAAATATGATTCAAAAGAAATTAACTTTCTCTTGTAATTTAAAATTCAAAAAAGTTGATGTTCAAAATTTTTCCTTCCCAACTCATTTTGCCCAGTCACATTTCAGATGGGTTCTCAGTGTTCATTGAGCAACAGTAGCCTGGGCTGATTCTCATCATTATGTGTGGAGTTACTTTAAGGTCAGATCTCGACAAGTGTATTAGTTTTGTGGCAAATTGTCACGACCCCATGATTTCAAGTACATAAATGCAAGATTATGAGAGCACTGACCCTCCACCCTGAAAGGCTGTTATTACAGGATTATATTCTCAGTACTGCCAGTACTAAGTATTGCCAGACTAGCAGAGACTCAGTGGGTTTGTCAGTGGTGTGGATCAATGAAGAAAATCTGCTGTTTTCCTCTTATAGAGAAGCAAAGTCTATTTCTCCCGCTCATGAATCTTGACCACTCTCTGACTGTTTCTTTTGAGTCCACAGGTCTCAGCAAAGAGGTCTACTTTTCTATACCTCTTTGTATTTTTTTCTTACCTGGGATAGTCATAAATGAAAGAACTGCTTGGCCAGGAACATCTGCAAGATGCTTCATGTGGCCAAGAAATATATCTTATTGTATATGTTATTAATATTTATTATATAAACTAGCCTATATGGTCTAATATATTGATCAATCCAGGCTGTCATGTTTCATAGTGAGAAAAAATAGAAAATAATTCCACAATAAAGGATAACCAGCAATCAGCAGCCTGAATGTAAAAATCTATATATATCGATTATTTAGAAAAGTTTGATTAAAACACAGAGGTATTTTTAAAATGCACAATTTTTAATTTCAGTGAAAATCAAAAGGATAATTAATCAGTAATAAGAGATTATTAGGAAAATGAAGCAGTTATAGAAAAATAAAGATTTCTTATAATTTGTTATATATTATATAATGTATATTATTATAATTTTATAATTATATATTAAATATATATATTTATATTAGTGTGAAGCAGGCATATACTTCCATTGAAACAACTACTCAAGACAAAATTTTTCAAAAATTATTATTATAGCCATCCTAGTGGGTAGAAAGTAGTATCTCACTGTGGTTTTAATTTGCAATTCCCTGATGGCTAAGATGATTGTTTTTAAATTTCTTTTTTTTTATATATATTTCAAAGCTCACTTCTTATGTGCATACCTCATTAGAATGCTCATATATTCTTGGTAAAATGAATATTGCATCATTATGTAGTAATGCTACATTTCTGCCCAAATGGTGCCTAAATGTTCTATGGAACTACTGAAATAGTTGATGGTGATTGTTAGTATTTCTTGAATTATTTTTGGTAGATATTTATTTTTATCATTCTAAGAAATCTTTATTTGGATAAAAACCAAGTTCACTGAGCTAAAGAAGCACATTGTAACTCAATGCAAGGAGGCTAGAAATTATGATAAAACATTTCAGGAGCTGACAGACAAAATAGCCAGTATAGAGAAGAATGTAACTAAATTGATAGAGCTGAAAAACACAAGAATTCTATAATGCAGTCACAAATATTAATAGCAGAATAGATCAAGCAAAGAATCTCAGAGCTAGAAGACTGTTTTTGAAAAAGGACAGGCAGACAAAAATAGAAAAAAAGAATAAAAAGGAATGAACAAAACCTCTGAGAAATGTGGGATTATGTAAAGAGACCAAATCTATGATGATTGGTATACCTGAAAGAGATGGGAAGAGGGGAACCAATTTGGAAAACATATTTCAGGATATCACCCATGAGAACTTCCAAACCTAGATAGACAGGCCAATATTCAAATTCAGGAAATGCAGAGAATCCCAATAAGATACTCCATAGGAAGATAATCCCCAACAGTAATAATCATCAGATTCTCCAAGGTCAAAATGAAAGAAAAAAAATGTTAAGGGCAACCAGAATGAAAGACCCAATCACCTGCAAAGGTAAGCCTATCAGTCTAATACCAGACCTTAAGCCAGAAGAGATTGGGACCCAATACTCAACATTCCATAAGAAAACAAATTCCAAACCAGAATTTCAAATCTGGCCAAATGAAGCTTCATAAGTGAAGGAGAAATAAAATCCTTTCAGACAAGCAAATACTGAGGGAATTTGTCACCATTCAACCTGCCTTACAAGAGGTCCTGAAGGAAGCATTTAATATGGAAAGGAAAGACTGCTACCAGCCACTACAAAAACACACTGAAGTACACAGACCAGTGACACTACAAAGGAAACAGAAATATCTGCAAAATAACTAGCTAACATTAGGATGACAAGATCAAATCCATACACATCAATACTAATTTTAAATGTAAATGCTAAATGCCTAATTAAAAAACGCAGAGTGGCAAGCTGGATAAAGAAACAGGACCCACTGGTATGCTGTCTTTAAGAGACTCATCTCATATGCAGTGATACACATAGGCTCAAAATAAAGGGATGGAGGAAAATCTACCAAGAAAATGGAAAACAGAAAAAAGCAGGAGTTGCAATCTTAGTTTCTGACAAACAGACTTTAAACCAACAAAAATAAAAAAAAAAAACAACAAATATATGATAAGATGCTCAATGTTGCTAACCATTATAGAGATGAAAATGAAAACCACAATGAGATACCATCTCCTATGAGTCAGAATGGCTATTATTTAAAAGTCAAACAATAACAGATGCTGATGTGGTCGTAGAAGAAAGGGAACTCTTATACCCCGCTGGTGGGAATGTGAATTAGGTCAGCCTCTGTGGAACACAGTTTGGAGATTTCTCAAAGAACTTAAAACAGAACTACAATTCGATCCAGCAATACCATTACTGGGTATATATCTAAAGGAAAACAAATTATTCTACCAAAAAGAAACACCACAGCAGTATTCACAATAGCAATCTATGAAAATCAATTTTCTCCAAATTGCCTCATAAATTCAGGAAAATTCCCATCAAAAGCCTAGCACAGATACTTGTGGAACTGATAACCTCTGAAAAAGGCAAGAATAGCCAAGATTACCTGGGGGCTGGAGGGAGAAGCTCAAGGAAGTATTCTAGAGGATATTAATACTTGTCACAAAGTTGGAGTAATTACATCAATGTAATGTCCAAGCAAACTGACAAATGAATCAGTGGAACAGAATGAAGAGTCCAGAAACGGATCCACAAATGAACGACCACTTGAAATATGGAAAAAATTGACAGTGCAGATAGTAGGGAAAGAACAGGGTCTTTTCAAAAAATGGTGCTGGATAATTTATATGTTCATGAGAAAAAAATGTAAATAAACTGTACATCATGCCATAACAAGTTAATGTAAGAAAGATTGTGAGTCTGTATGTAATAAGTAAAATAATAAAGCTTTTAGAAGAATATATTCATGAACTTGATGTAATCAACAATTTCTGGAATCAGAAACAAAATTAATAATTACAAATAGTGATAGTTTGAATTATGTGTTCACATTGTAAACATCATCAACCTATTCAATTATCATTTAGGAACTTCTCTTACTATATGTTCTGCTTCAGTAAAAATAATGAAAATTCTACAACAAATTTTAAACTCAGTATTGGGTCTTACGAACATTTCCTTTAGGCTGGGCGCAGTGGCTCACGCCTGTAATCCCAGCACTTTGGGAGACAGTGGTGGGTGGATCATGAGATTAGCAGTTCGAGACCAGCCTGGCCAACATGGTGAAACCTCGTCTCTATTAAAAAACTACAAAAATTAGGCAGGCATGGTGGCCCATACCTATAATTCCAGCTACTTGGGAGGCTGAGGCAGGAGACTTGCTTGAAACCGGGAGGTGGAAGTTGCAGTGAGCCAAGATTATGCCATTGCACTCCAGCCTGGGCAACAAGAGTGAAACTCCATCTCAAAAAAAAAAAAAGAACATTTCCTTTAAAAGTATGAGGAATGCAAGGATGTCCACTATCAAAACTTCACTACCAAACTATACTAGAAGTTCTAGAAATGAAATAAGAAAAACCATTATAAGAATTAACAATGTAGACACAAAGCTGTAATCATTTAAAAAATGATATAATTGTCTATAGGAAGCTCAGAAAAAATAAACATAAAATATTAGAATTATAAGTGCAAGGTTTCTGCATATAGGATAAAAAGCATGATGAATATTTTGTGCATTAGCTGAAAACAATTGGAAAATAAAATTTGAATGATGTAATTTTTAGTAGCAACAAAGAGATACATACTCAGGAATAATCAAAACACATACAAGACCTGTATGTAACTGAAATAAAAATTACACAAGAGTTAGATATATGGCAAAACATATCATGTTTATTGATATAAAAATTAGTTTTTTTAAAAATGCAATGTATCCAAAATGCAATGTCAAATGGGATTTCAACACTATATTTTATAGAATTTGATAGTAATTCTAAAATGTGGAATAATAAAGATTAAAGCATTCCTAAGACACTGATGAAAAAGAACAAAAGGACTTCCCCTACATGACTCAAGATTTCAATATAAAATTACAGTAATTAAGTCAATGTGGTGAAGGAATAGGATAGATCAGTAGATACAGAAACAAATGCAACAGACTGGTAAGTTAAGAAGTAGACACACACAAACACACACACACACACACACACACACACAGAAATCTGATACATGGCCAAGCCAGCATTGCAGAATAGCAAGTAAAGGATTGACTGTTCAAGAAATAGTGGTAGGATAACTGGCAATCCATAGGGAAGAAATAAGGAATTGATACAACACATAGAAATCAATATTAGAGTGATAGGCACATAAACATGAAAGACAAAACTTTAAAACCTTTAGAAGAAAATAGAATATCTTATATATGACATAAGAAGCAAAAAACATGAAGAAAAAGAAGGATATCAACTATATTAAAAATAAGAAATTCTGCTTATTAAAAACCATCATAAAGGACTTCTGTGGCAGGTCATGAGGGGTGTCTCCCACCATCAGCAACTGGAAAACTGGACAAATGCATATGAAATCACCCTTTGCAGCCATTAAACAATAAGTACTACTTAACTAAAATCCCTAAAAGAAAGAAAAAATAAAATCATTCTTTTGATTACCCCATATTTCTACTTCTTAGCAATTTTTAGACCAAGGAAGTGGGATGCAAAGAGAACCTGATGGTTTCTCGGTGGGTAGAGGAGACAGAGGTGCTAAGATGATGGGAACTTACAGGACAGAGTAATAAGAAAAAGGAACTACACAGATAAAAATCTCCATACATTTGTAGACCTTTGGAGTCTTTGGCCAAATACTAAGTTGTTCACTCAGAGGGTAAAATAGGCAGGTGAAGAACAATTTTCAGGAAAACAAAAAATTCTGGAGAGCTGTAAGCCAAACAATTACAAAGGCTCACAGGAGCTTAGAATCACCCAAGGCCACACAAGCCAGAATGGAGAGCCTTTGCTGAATACATGGAGCTTAGAGACCCTAAACACCAGTAACATAATAGGAGAGCTGAATTAGCCCTAGTGTAAAGACTACAACATGCATGTCCTTAAAAAGGTTTTAAAACTGACCTTAAAATAATGAAATTGCTATGCTAGAACTGTAATCCCCTTCAGGACAAAAGTCGGATAGTCTCTAAGTAAATACAACATATTATACATATGGACAACAGTTACAATGTCTGAGACCCATTTGGAAATTACCAGTCATGCAAAAAAAGAAGGAATATGTGACCCATTTCCAGGTAAAGAAACATCAGTCAATAAAAGGAGGTTTGGGAATCAGAGAGATGATGAAATTAGCAGACAAGGACATTCAAATGCCTATTGTATTACTCAGCAATTAAAAGAAATGAATCACTAATACATGTCATAACAAGAAAGAATCACCAAAACATTGAGTAAAAGACGCCAGACACATAAGATTACACCCTGCATTATCTCTTGTACTTAAAATAACAGAAAATGCAAAATTATGGGGACAGAAAACAGATCAGAGATTGCCAAGGGCCAGAGATAGAGACAGGGAATTTGTTGCAAAGGGAAAAAATTTTGTAAGGTGATTAAATCGCTTTAGACTTTGGTGGACTTAAATGAGCATTCTTAATTTGTGAAAATATTTCTTGATTGTGGTGGCAATTACATGATTATATGCCTTTGTCAAAACTTACTGAACTGAATATGTTGAAAGATTAATTGTATATAAATTCTATTTTAATAAACCTGACTTCTTAATAAAAGAAGGTACAGTCATACATTACTTAATGATAGAGATACATCCTGAAAATGCATCATTAGATCTCATTGTTGTGCAAACATTATAGAGTGTGCATACAGAAACCTAAATGATATAGCCTACTACATCTAGGCTATGGTATAGCCTGTTGTTCCTAGGCTACAAACATTTACAGCATGTTACTGTAATAATCAATAGTGCAGGCAATTATAACACAATGGTATTTGTGTATCTAAATGTATCTAAGCATAGATAAGGTACAGTAAAAATACAGTCTAAAAGATTTAAAAAATGATATATGTATAGACACAGGGCACTTAAAATGAATGGAGCCTGGAGGACTGGAAGTTGCTCTGGGTGAGTTCATGAGTAAGTGGTGAGTGAATGTGAAGGCCTAGGACATTACACTAGACTTAATAAACATTGTACACCTAGGCTACCTTAAATTTATAAAATAACAAAGCGATTGATCTACAATGGAAAGACGGCTATGACATTACTAGGTGATAGGAATTTTTCAGCTCCATTATAATGTTATGAGACCACCATTATATAATTTAAGATGTTCTAAATGATTTTTAGTGGAATTGAATAAATCCAAGAGGCAGATATTATCTTGTAAATGATTCTCTTAGGAAACTGAATGGGACCAACAAGTTATGGGAAGGTGGGGGCAAAGCTATACTGTGAACAAAGGTTTTCTTATTTTGTAGATAAAGTCTCTCAGATAATCTCTTGCAGCTGCCCTCCGAAGAACAGATTAAAAGTCTCTCTCAGCATGGTGATGGCTTTTAGTATCTTCTCTTCTCCAGTGATTAATCTTTTTTGGTTATTTTATGATAGTCCTAGGGAGGGAGTCTTAAGACAATTGCTTTTTATCCTAAATATAGTTACTTTATTAATGTTCTCTTTTTTTTCTGTTATTACATTTCTTTTATATATATATTTTTTATTGTACTTTAGGTTCTGGGGTACATGTGCAGATCATGCAGGATTATTGCATAGGTACATACATGGCAATGTGGTTTGCTGCCTCCATCCCCCTGTCACCTATATCTGGCATTTCTCCCCATGTTATCCCTCCCAAACCTCCCTACCCCCCACTGTCCCTCCCCTAGTCCCCCCCAACAGATCCCAGTGTGTGAAAAGAAGTTTCTTCTGTCAGATACGGAAATTTTAGAGATAGCCTATTCCTGCACTTAAGGAAAGAAGAAATAAAAGATGAGAGTGTTTTTGCTGAGGAGCTTCTAAGACCTTCTAATGGGATCTTGTTCTCTGCACCCTAACAATAGCTTCTTGTTTGTTAAAATGTATCTTCTAAGAATCATAAACAATATAAACAACACTTTGTTCAATCAGTAAATATTTATTGAGCATATACTCTGCCTTCTTTGAGCTACCTGGGATACATCCATGAATTTAAAAAATAGGAGGGGGGAAAGGGGAATAAACAGTATAAAGAATGAATAATAAAATTATCTAGTATTTTAGAAGGTGATAACTTACATGAGAAAAAGAAAAAGTAGAACTAATTAAGGGACATCAGAAATGGGAGACAGGGTGTGGGAATGGTGCAGGATACAATTTAAAACTGATGCTCAGGATACACCTCATTGATAAGGTGAAATATTAAAAAAAGATTTAAAATAGGTAAGGAAGGGAGTCATATTTGAGTATCTGGAGAAAAAACAGTCTAAAAGAAGGGCCAATGCAAATGTCCTTAGGCAAGTGCGTGTGTGGTGTGTTTTGAGGTTTCCCTATTTTAGATAGTATCTTTGCTTTTCTCCTAATCGTGCAGGAGGGATTACATCTTTGGGCCTTCTCTTTACTTTCTCTATGTGGAGTTGTTTGGCCCTTTCTGACCGCTGTCCATTATATCTTTCTTGGCAGTACCTTCTCTCAGCACTTTTATGCCTCCTGCAAGGATGGCTACAATTGCATCCAAAGCAACCACCTTGATTTCGCAATCTCACTGTTCTGATCATCAATCTTTCTTACTTTCAGTAACTCTCTACCACCTCCAGAGAAAGTCTGAGTTTCTTAGCAATTAAGGAATTCTTGGCTCTACTCTCTCATCTGCCTTTTTACCTTCATGTTCTCATTCCCTCCCTCTGGGCCAAAATTGGACCACAAGCTTTCCATAATGGTCCTGGCGCTTGCCCACCCTTTATTTTCCTCATGCTCTTCTCTCTCCCTATAATGTCCATTTGCCTCTATCTCATCCTGTTAAAATCTAAATTCTTCTTAAAGGACCCACACAACACCTCATTTCTTAAATGTTTCCCCAGCTGATATGACGGCTCCCTCTTCTGAACTTGCAGAGCACTTGGCACCACTCTTGTCTCATGTATTATGCTGTGCTTTGTATTATATTTGCTTTTAATATGATATTTGTCTTCCACTAAATTGAAGTCTCATAAATTTGGGTACCAAACTGAAACATTTATAACTTACACAAAAATGTCATACATATTTTAGCATCAACAATAGGCAACACAATTATGCAATTAATATAATGGGATGAACATGCATTTAAATTTTCTAGGAAAAAGGAAATACACAATTAATTGAGATTACATTTGTTTTTGATCAAGCTTTATAAATTTGGTCTGAACAAGGAAGTATAAAGATAGCTATGAACGCCTATAAGCCTCTCACCAGAAATATGTTTTTAGCAATAATAGAAATTAAAAAAAAAACTGATTCTGGGACTATTAACTTATTTGAAAGCCAACATTATTATAATAAACCATTATTAACTGAGTATTATATGCTGGGCACTGTGGTTAGTACTTTATT
Organism: Aotus nancymaae; assembly: GCF_030222135.1. Lineage (NCBI taxonomy): Eukaryota > Metazoa > Chordata > Mammalia > Primates > Aotidae > Aotus > Aotus nancymaae. Next base: position 57,399,699 of record NW_026988425.1, on the reverse strand, counting down.
GGATTTACATTTATTCCTCAAAAAACCCTTGAATTCGTATTCTTATTATTCTCATTTTCAATTGAAGAAATACAGGATATGTTTGGTTGAGTAAACATATTAAAAATTATGTTTTTTCAACCTTACAGATATCTGTTGTTCTTCATACATAAATGTATTTGTATATTTTTATACATTTAATACTTTGTTGCTCTTCTATGAGCACTCTTGGACTCTACCAGAATTAACTTTTAATAATTGAAAAAAGTAGGATGACTTAGTTTTAAGAAGTAAAGTTTCAAAGTACAAATCTGGATTAATAAGTCTAGATGGGTTTTTTTTCATAACATGACCACAGTTATATGTGTTATTAAAAGTGGTCAATGATGAAAACCATATCCTTCACAGATTTTACAGTTGAGTTGAAGGAGAATGAATTTTTCCACTGGAAGTTAAATGAAATTCTTAAGCCACCATCTAGTAAAATACTTATGTGTGAATCCACGTTGTCAAGATAAACTAACTTTTTTTTTTTCCTTTAAGACAGAGTCTCTCTCTGTCTCCCAGGCTGGAAGGCAGTGGCACAATCTTGGCTCCCTGCAACCTCCACCTCCCGGCTTCAAGCAATTCTCATGCCTCAGCCTCCCAAGTAACTGGGATTACAGGTGTGTGCCACCATGTCCAGCTAATTTTTGTATTTATAGTAGAAACAGGATTTCACCATGCTGTCCAGGCTGGTCTCGAAATCCTGAGCTCAGGCAATGTGCCCACCTTGGCCTCCCAAATGATAAAACGTTTCTTTAATTGCTAATTATCTCCTGGAGGAGGAGGTGCTCCTACTGAAAGGCAGGGGTATAGACTGTAAAAACAGTCTGTGTCTGCCTCATGAGTAATATTTGGCTTCACAATCCAAATGGCAGACTCCAGTCCTTTAAAGTCATTAGTCAGAAAGAAGGGGCTGAAATATCTGGTTCTTTAGGAGGCCTTCCATGATGAGAAAAAATTCTTTGAACGGGGCAATTACAGAAGTCTAAGCCCCTGGGTTTAGAACTGGCAGAGCATGTTTTTATCCTCAGCAAATTACTTCAAAAATAAACAAAACAAATTCTTCTAATAGATGATGTACAGTATCCCTGGTGAACAAAATCATACGTAATTAACGCAACAGAAGGCTGAATACAATGGAAAACATTATGAGTATTAAAAAGAGAAAAAACTGTATGCAAAGCAAGAGGGGCTTATAACTGGGTGACATTAGGAAAATTACTTTAGTACCTAGAATATCAAGAAGGGCATCATTTTTATGGAAGAGATACAAACCACAAATTAAAAATGATATGTTACCTCTATATAGCAAAAAAAAAAAAATCCTGGTCACTTAGTGTTTTATAAGAAAATTATATATGTGAAACAAAACACACTCTCACTGATCATTCAGGTAAGCAAGTTTAAAGCATTTTAATTCATTTCACTATTATGCTAAATCACTTGGGAACTTTTCAAAGTTAGGAACTGTGTGTCTAATGAAGAAATTTTAGTATTCTACTGAAGTAATATGTATAATGATTTAAAATCAGCATGCACTTAATAAATTCTTATTTAATAATTTTTTTAATCTTTAGGTTGTGACTCTCGGAAGTTTATGTTTATAGCTTAAGCCAACACTCCTGACCTTGGTTTCACACAGAAAATTCTAAATTTGGCATTCAGTTTCTCAACTAGAATTTCTAAATGCTTAAAATGGACCTTTGACCTAAGTGTCTATTATCATAATTAACACAGACAAAAAATAAAGAACTTTAGCTCTGTGGCTCACTTAGCACAGTACAAATCCCACAGTCCACAAGGTCTTGAATAATGTTTGCTAAAGTGTGTAGCACATTTTACAAAGTAATAAAATTTGTAGAAAATCCCTAGCGTCCTGGAATGGAATGAAATTTCCTTCCCTCTATGGTCCACATCTATTTGCAATGGAGAGATGTGTATTGATCTATCATGCAGTGAATCTCCCTCTCCAGCCACTATTGATTTCAATTTACCCGATTGACAAGGTTCACGGACTTAGTTTTAAGTGTGTTGAAAGTATATGTGCTGTCAAAGGATAACTATTTATCAAGGGAGCCTTGAAGCCATTGGATGAAATCAATTTGCCAGTAGTCTGTCACAGTCTACTAAATCTAGCAGAGTTGAAGGGGTGTGGAAAAGTTTAAAATGAACAAGCCCCTTACTCCCTCTTGTTATAGTATTCTAACACTCCAACCAATTTCTAGGTATCCGCTCTAATTAAATAAATAAGCATCTTCACTTACTTCACTTACTATGTATGATAAACTGGGTTAACGCTCAGAAAGTGGGGTTCCAATAATGACCATTAACACATCTTGGGGCCCCAGGAAATCCACATCATGCCCATGCTCCAGTTTCTTCATCTGTACAACACATATGGTAGAAGCTGCTCTTTTCAGACTTGTCTATCATTCTTATCCTCTAATTCACAGGGAAACACTGGGGATAAGTAAGAAAATGGATTCTATCCCCAAGCAAAAGGCCATTTCAGTGGCACTCTTAGAACAAGGAGGAGACGAGTTCCTACACTTATAACATATTTATAGTATACTATATTCACTTCTATAGCATCCTCTTCATTGCCACACTTGTGTGCTCCCTTCCCTACTCCAACATCTACTAATATCTAATTACGAAACTAGGGAGCTATACTGACCTTAATGGGAACAGAGTTTTATTTCCTGAATTACTGGGCATAGAGTCAACCCTTCTGATGCCAGTGAGTTCCCTCTTGTAGTCTACTTTTCCAAGTGAACATCAGACTGTTTGCTAAGTGAGTCACAGAGCGAAAGCCTTATTTTTTTTTTTATAAAACACTAAGTGACTAGGATTTTTACTATATAGAGTTAACATATTATTTTTGATTTGTGATTCATATTTTTGATAAAAAATGATGCCCTTCTTGATAACCCAGTTATTAAAATTAATTTTCTAAGGTGAGTATGGCTCCTTGTTTTTATAATTAGATAGTAACAGATGTTGGGGTAGGGAAGAGATGCACAAATGTGACAAAAGAGAGGATGCTATAGAAGTATAACAAAGCTCATCTCCTCCTTGTTCTAAAGTGAAATAAGTAGAGATACTTATTTCATTAGAGTAGATGCCTACAAGTTTATTTGTTACTTGTAAGTAAATCCAGCCCATCTCTGTTTTTTGTCTTGGCTAATGGTATTACGCATCCAAGTACCAATTTTTGTTTCAAGTGTTGCCCTCAAACCACCCCCGCCCACATTCAGCCTAGTCAGCACAATTTGCTATTTCTTCTACTACAAAGTCCCTTCAGTCTGTGGCTTCTCTTAATATCGTCTCTTATATCTTGTTTAGGCCCTTATTATTTATTTCCCAAATTATTATAATAGCTACAGATATGAGGAATCACTCTGCATTCTATTATTGCTAGAATTATTTTTAAGACACCAAACTGATCATGTCATTTTCCTACATACAATCCTCTGATGACTTCTCATCACTTACAGGAAAAAGTCTAAAGGCATCTCTCTTACCATTTTCAGCTATACTCTCATGATGACTAAATTCTAGTTACAACACTTTACTCCTCCACTAGGTTAGGTTCCCCTAGAAGAAGACCCTTGAATAGGATGAGAAGGCAAGAATTTCATCAGGAAAGTGGTCCCAGAAAGCACCAGTAAGGAAGTGTGGAACTAATAAAATCAAGAGAAGAAATTAAAGGCTGGGCACAGTGGCTCAAACCCATAATCCCAGCACTTTGGGAGGCTGAGACTGGCAGATCATGAGGTCAAGAGATCGAGACCATCCTGGCCAACATGGTAAGACCCCTTCTCTACTAAAAATACAAAATTAGCCAGGTGTGGTAGCTCACACCTGTAATCCTAGCTACTTGGAAGGCTGAGGCACAAGAATCACTTGAAGCCAGGAGGCGGAGGTTGCAGTGAGCCAAGATTGCACCACTGCACTCAAGCCTGAAGACAGAGAGAGATTCTATCTCAAAAAAAAAAAAAAAAAAAAAGAAAGTCAATTAGAGTTTCCTAATAAGTGATTACTTTTGTGGGCTCAGATACATAACAATTACTGGGTGACCGTGTGGAACACACCTCAGAGTTACCCCATCCAAAGAGCAACAACACCGGGATATTAGTTTTTAATTCCCATCTGTCACACTTTGAGAGCAGCTCCAGAGCACATTCATTTGCCCTCTCCAACACTTTCAGCCTGCAGGCTGTGCAGGTTCCTATGGTCAGAGAGGTCTTCAGACAGAGCTTAAGTGCTAGCAATTAGGAGCCACCAGCCTGAATATAAATAGGATACACACTAAGAGTGCCTGGTAGCTCACAAATGTGCAAATATGCTATGTTCCTTCCTACTTCTGGCATGCTTTTCTGCATTTGTGTTCGTTTTCAATACTGGTGTTTCTATCTATAGTGTCTTCACCCCACTTTTCTTCCAAGTATAAAGCCCCCATCTCTTGAGATTCTCCGCATATACCAGGCTTGTGGGCCCCTCTGTCATCTGGGCTACAAAAGATTCTACTGCAGGATGCAGACCTGCAATAGAACATTAGCTACATTACTGTAAATAGTTTTTACTTCCATCCTTTCTCTGTTCAATGTCAATTACTCAGGGTAGATAATGGTAATTTATCTTTGTATCCTCATGATCTGTTTTGCCCCAAGTACCCAATCTGTCCCCAGTCCTTTGCAAATGCCTTAAATAAAAGACACATGAAAAAATTACCCATGTCTAGTTTTCTCAGGAAGTATGGCATTTCCTTGGAACTTTTTTTTTTTTTTTTTTTTTTTTTTTGAGACAGAGTCTCACTCCATCACCAGGTGCCAGGCTGGAGTGCAGTGGTGCGACCTTGGCTTACTGCAACCTCCGCCTCCCTGGTTCAAGCAATTCTCCTGCTTCAACCTCCCGAGTAGCTGGGACTACAGGTGTGCACCACCATGCCCAGCTAATTGTTTTGTATTTTTAGTAGAGACGGGGTTTCACCATGTTGGCCAGGATGGTCTCGACCTCTTGACCTCGTGATCCGCCCACCTCAGCCTCCCGAAGTGCTGGGATTACAGTGGAATTTAACTTTTTACAGAGAATGATCTGTCATATTTTAATGTATTTATTCGTATGTGAAAAAGTCCATTTACTCAGGCAGACCCACACCTCCACTAAAATTGTAACTGTGAACCTACATTTTTTTGTTTCTTGATGTTATTTTGTGACTGTGTTCCAAAGCTTTTTCTTACTTGTTTATGTTACGTCTTACCACTTGCTAAAATGATTTTAATTAAAGTCATGCCTCTGCATTATAGACCAGTTATGTGGAAAGAGTGATCACGCTTGTCATAAAATGTGTGCCTGACCATCAAGAAAAGATGGTGTTTGGGGCATATACAACAAATTCCACCCTCTTCTCATTTTATCTTCAAAAGTAATAATGCAATTAATCTGAAAACTTGACTATAAGAAAATGATGTATCTTAAAAAAATAGAAATGTTAAAACTTTCTGGTGTAGACCTTTAGTCTAAACAATTTGGTACAGATTTTTCCAAACTTTTTATGGCAAACTTTTCCCATAAAGGACCAGATAGTAAATATTTTAGGACTGTCTTGCAGATACATGACTCTGCTGTTGTAGTATGAAAGCAGTGTTGGGGCAGAGTAAGTTCCCTTCCCACCCTCTGAAAGTTCACTGATGTGGCTGACAAGACATTAATAGCAGAAAAGGCATTTAAATTTATTAACTTGCACATGGACGTGGGAATTCCACAAATATGACACTCAAAGAAGAAGGACCATATGGTTGAGGCTAATATACTCTCTTCATAGGGGAGAGGGAGATGAGAGAAATGTAGGCAATTTGAGGGGTTCTGAATGATTGTTAGGGAAGTTGAATAAACTGAAGAGGCAGACATGATCTTGTAAGTGATTCTCTTAGAAAACTGAATGGGACCAGCAAGATTTGAGAAGGTGAGGGGTATAACTGCACCATGAAACAAAGGTTTCCTTATTGTATAGATAAAGTCTCTCAGGTAATCTCTCAAAGCTGCCCTGGGAAGAATAGATGAAAAGTCTATCTGGTCATGGTGATGACTTTGAGTCCCTTCTCATCTCTGGTGGTTAATCTTTCCTGATTATTTGATGAGATCCCTAGAAAGGTAATCTTAAGACAATTGCATTTATTTTGAAAAGAAGTGCCCTTGGGCCGGGCGCGGTGGCTCACACCTGTAACCCCAGCACTTTGAGAGGCCGAGGTAGGCAGATTATAAAATCAAGAAATGGAGATCATCCTGGTCAACATGGTGAAATCCCGTCTCTACTAAAAATACAAAAATTAGCTGGGCATGGTGGCACGTGCCTGTAGTCCCAGCTACTTGGGAGACTGAGGCAGGAGAATTACTTGAAATCAGGAGGCAGAGGTTGCAGTGAATTGAGATCATGCCACTGCACTCCAGCCTGGTGATAGAGAGAGAGACTCTGTCTAGAAAAAAAAAAAAAGAAGACATGCCCTAGGTCAGTTAAGAAAATTCCAGAGAGAGTCTTTCCTTGTGCTTAGGGAGAAAAGAAGCAAGAGAATATTAGAGCATCCTTGGTTCTGAGGGAGCTTCTAAGGTTTTATAATTTCTTTTATTTCAAAGTATTCAGCATGCCAAAGTATCACATTTTGGGGTCTCTTTTACTGAACCTCAGTAGTAGTCATAAAAATGCATAAATCAGCAAATCACACTGCCATGAATGCACCTATGCAACAACTTTGCATGTTTTTCACATGTACCCCAAAACCTAAAATGCAATAAAAAAAAAAAAAAATGCATAAATCAGCTTTTTATAAAACTTTATTTACACAACAGACAAGAGACCAGATTTGGCCCATGGGACGTAGTTTAGTTACCCCTGGTCAACAGGATTACAGTAGTCCTCTGGTACTCTATCCTCCTCTACAATTTTTCATCTTTAATGTCTGGTGACAAAAAAAAAAAAATACAAGGCAAGCTAAAAAATAAATTCATAGTGAAACAAAAACAGCAAAAAGAGGGTAGAAACAGAACCACAGGTGATTAATTATTTTAATTCTATAGTCACAAAATGCCTGAAGCCCTCAGAACCTTTATTTTTAGTAATGAGAAATTTTAAGCTTAATTTTGTCTTACGTATTTATTTTTTAGAAGAAAATTAGTCTTCGCTCACATCAACGATAATTACCATTTTTCTCTCTGCTTTAAAAAATACATAAAATAAGACTTTTAAAAAACACTTTTGAGGATATTTTTGGTTTAGAATCCATTGTTTGTTTGAAGTGTGAATAAAGTTCCTAGAATTTACTTACGAAGCACAAATAGGAAATGTTAAATTGCTAATGAGTGAGGGGGTGTTGGCAAATTGATGCTGTAGACAAAAAACTACTGAGGAATTTTTTGATAATCTTATGTTTAAGGGGTGCTAACTTTATTACTCCAGAAGTGAAGAGCATGTACCAAAAACGCCACAATTTATAAAAATAGAGATTAGGTTTCAAGATACTATTTATTTATGGCATTTGCAGAAATGTACTTCTTTAGCTCGTAAATTGAAAAGTTTACATTGGAGAAGAGCAGTAGCCGGTCAAATTCAAATGTATTAATCTTGCACAGAATAACCAACAGTGATGACAATAGCAAAAGTCCAAAAACAAAACATTCACTGTTTTTGTAATTTCTCTTAATGATTAAATGTGGCCCAACCACAGGACACCTTAGTTAAAATTCAGAAACTGTTGGATATTGCTTTGATTCCTCAGGCCAAGATATCTTGCTATATTAATTTGTATGCTCAGAGCCTGCATGAATATAATAAATACAAAGGGGGCATGATTCTTAAAGCACGTGTTACTGTGCTTGAGCCATTTCCCAGGTGATATGCAGGAGCTAGAGCAAAGTGTCAATAATCTAACGCCAGAGGCTCTCAGAAGTCTCTGTTTAGGAAAGAGTATATTCCACTTACTGAATTTCTGATACCTTATACTTCTTTTTCACCAGAAATTCCACAGTCTAACCAATTTCTAAAATCAAATTAGTGTGGCAGTTTCACACCTCAAACATAAGAAAAAAAGAAACAAAACTTTTTCTAGAAGCATCAGTACAGACATTAATGAATATAGATGTGATCTTTAGAGACAAGGTCCTAAAATGCTTGATTGGAAATCATTAACTACAATTATCCCTGGGAATAAGTTTCTTCTAAAGCATATGAAGCCCATTGTTTTTTTTCCAAATTCTGTACATTTTCAATTTGTTAAGGAATGCAAACGTTAGTAGTATTGTGAGAAATTATTAGAAGGCAAAGCTTTGATGGTTACTTACTTGGCAAAATCTGACCAGAAAAAAATTTCGTGGTTGTGTTGAGCAGCGAATTCATCAGGTCTTGACCTTCTTTTTTAACAGAAGGCTTTATTACAGCTTCTATCTCATAACTCATCATTAGTTTGTTGAGGCTTTTCTACGTCTTCATGATTCAATATTGGCAAGTTGTATGTGTCCCAGAATTTATTCATTCCTCATAGGTTTTCCAATTTGTTGGCATATAGTTGTTCATAATAGTCTCTAATGAGTCTTTATATTTCTGAAGTCTCAGTTGTTACAGCTCCTTTTTTCTGATTTTATTCATTCGGGTCTTCTCTCTCTTTTTTCTTAGTCTAACTAAAGTTTTGTCAATTTTACCTATCTTTTCAAAAAACCAACTTTCCATTCTATTTATCTTCTGTACTTGTGTTTTTATTCTCAGTTTTATTTACTTCTTGTCTGATCTTTAGTATTTTTTCCCTCCTACTAGTTTAAGGTTTGGTTTGTTCTTGCTTTTCTACTTTTTTGAGGTTCATTGTTAGGTTGGTTGGTTGCAGCATTTCTACTTTTTTTGAGGGGTGTTTATTGCTATAAACTTCCTTCTTAGTGCTGCTTTTGCCATATCCCATAGATTTTGGTATGCTGTATTTCCATTTGTTTTGAGAAACATTTTAATTCCCTTCTTAATTTCTTCATCGACCCATTGGTCATTTAGGAGCATGTTGCTCAATTTCCATGTTTTTGTGTATTTTCCAAGTTTCCTCTTGTTATTGATGCCTAGTTTTATTCCACGTGGCCAGAAGAGATACTTGATGTAATTTATATGTTTTTTAAAAATTTGTTCAGACTTGCTTTGTAGCCTATGATATGGTCTATTCTAGAGAACAATCCATGTGCTGAAGGAAAAAAATGTGTATTCTGCTGCAGTTGGGTAAAATGTTTGTAAATGTTAATTAGTCTATTAGATCTAATGTGTAGTTTAACTCTGCTGTTTCTTTGTTGATTTTTTTGTCTGTATAATCTGTCTATTATTGAGAGTGGGCTGTTAAAGTCCCCTACTATTATCGTTTTATTGTCTCTCTCTTTAGCTCTATTAATGTTTGCTTTATATACTTGACAGTTACATTGGGTGCCTAGAAATTTATCATTGTTACATCTTCTTGCTGTATTGACCCCTTTTGCATTATATAGAAATCTTCTTTGTGTTTTTCTTTTTAAGTCTTTGATTTGTGGTCTATTTTATCCGATATAAGTTACATGGAATACCTTTGGGTAGTCTTATTTGGGTTGAATCTATTATGTATTCTAAGATGTTCCTGTAGCTGTATATTTATACATTTCCAAGTTTTAGAAAGTTTTCCTTTATTATTACTTATAATAAGCTTTCCACTCCTTCCTCTTGCTCAGCTCCCTCTTGAAAACCAGTAATTCTCCGATTTAGTCTTTTGAGGTAATTTTATGTATCTCGTAGGCAGTCCTCATTTTTTTCTTTTTTCTTTTTCCTTCTCTGGCTTTGTATTTTCAAACAACTGATCTTCAAAGTTCACTGATTCCATTCTCTACTTGGTTCATTCTGCTGTTCAAATCCTCCAAAGAGTTCTTCTGTTCAGAAAATGTACTTCTCAGTTTCAAGATTTCTGTTAAATTTGGTTTTTATTATTTCAATCTCTTTGATACACTTCTAAATTGCTTTTCTGTATTATCTTGGAGATCACTGAATTTCCTTAAAACTGCTATTTTGCATTCTTGGTCAGAAAGCTCACAAATTGTCATCTCATTAAAATCAGTCACTGGATTTTTGCTTCATACTTTTGGGGAGGTCACAGTTCCCTAATGTTGTTGTTTCTTGTGCATTTACATCTTTATCTTTTTATTGAATGACTAATCAGTTTTTCTAGTTTTCTCTGTCTTGTTTTGATTTTTACTGAATATATTTACTTAGCAAATCTTGGTCATTAGGTTACTGCCTTCTTTTTGGCTGTAGGTGGTATTTTAAACCCAGGTTCACCTCAACTCTAGTAAATGGTTAGAATGCTGCCTGCCCCAAATACGCAAAGTCCCAAAGGAATTATCCTAGCAATGTGGAAAGTCTGGATAAGGGTTTGTGTTCAGAAGACACGCGGAGTATACTTCCTACAGCATGGTGTTGCTGAACAGCCACTCTAATTAGGCACCTCCTTTGACTGAGTAACAGAAAATAATTTCCAGGCTGAGAACAGGAGTCCTGCCTCCCTCTTTTGTCTAAGGCTATCCTTATAGATATTTCCCCCTTTAGGCAGTCACAATACTTCCTGTGGGATGAGAGGAGAGCTCTGCCAAGGAAAGGACAAAGATGGGGAAGCTCATTGACTACTTCAAGTTCACTTTTTCCAATGTAGAAACCATGAATTGGAGAAAAAAATTTCAAATACTTGGTGCCAGTTTGATGAGGGGGAGAGGCATCATGGATGTGGAAGCCTGGTTATCTTACTGTCTATTCGAGAGTTTTTCTACTCCTCTGTGGCTCCAGGAACTGTCTCATTCTCTTATTTGAGTTCTAGGTTGTTGCTGGTGAAAATCTCAACACTGTGTATTTGTTTTTGATTTTCTGTGAGGGGGAGTGAAGCCAATTTGCTTCTACACCACTATTTTGGAATCACAGTTTTATGAATGATTGTACTTTTAAAGCAACTACATTTTGGGCTGATTTGTTATACAATGAAAGAAAACTCATGTGCCATTTGAAAGCTTTATTGACCTTATTATCTAATTTTTCTAATCTAATTAGATCGAATTTAAGATCTAATTTCTAATTTCATTCTACTTTGAGATCTAATTGAATAAAATTTAAAGACAGATTCCAATGAAGACATTTACGCTCTAACTGATCATTCAGAGTTTTAAGGCATCGTGCTACATAGCAGAGTAAAAATTGTTCTAAAATAGCTCAATTGTATCTGCTTCTAATTCTGGATGAGTATAAGACTGGAGTAGGGGAAAAGATAATACAGAAGTATGGAATACCTTGTATCTATATTGCCTTTCTTCCATTTCTAGAGACTAGTGGAACAGGGAAAAGGGAAGAGTTGAAATTCCAAAGCTTTTGTCTCTTCTCTGTGCTGTTAACTGTTGATATCTCAACTAAACAGCTTTTATAATATTCATACTTTGCCATATATGGAAACAAGGGGCAATTAGTGCAGAAAATAATAATAGGGCTTCGAGGTTTGTCAAATATTCCCTTTTTCAGTAACATCACTTAGTGGTCACTGCCAGTAATAGTCTAAAAAAGAAGTAGATGTTGGAGGTGTGGTTGTTGACAAATAAATGGACAAATATTATATAAACTCAGTGAGCTAAAGAGAAAATTTAAAGGAAGGCCCCAAATTCAATTATTTGGGCATCCCAGAAGTCCATGCCTGCTAAAACTGATATCTATTGGTTCAAATATTATAGCATTATTTTGCTTAGTTTATACAGAAACTGAGGCTTAAAGAAATAAAGCAACTTAATAAAAGATCCTTAGCTCACAAATTTCAGACATTACAATTTCAGAACAATCTCTTACACTTCAAAACAAGCTTCCTAAGAAAACAGACATTTAGATTTAATTTAGAATTTTTTTTGTCAACCTAATTAATTGTATCTAATGTAAAATCCCTTTTGTGAAAATAGAAAAATGTGGCTATCATTTTATTGCCAATTTATTTTGCATTGAAAAATAGCATAGATAACTACCATTGTTATTACACAAATCCTCCAAAAATCTGCAATCCTCCTCATTTCTTTTCTGAGAGAAGTAACAGAAGGCATTGCTACTAGAATTTGTTATTTAAAATGTTGCCATTTTGTACCAATGCTGGTATCGTCCCTTAAAAAAAGATTTTGAAATTTGCAGGCTGAGATTGCATGTGTCATGCAGTTTCTCAAAACTATGGCTCATATTTAGCATTATTTGCTATGAAATATAAGATTCCAGTTGCCTTCCATATTCAATTAATTATTCCTTAAATTGTAAAGTAGATCACACTCTGAAATAAAAATCAGAGAGGAAAGCAAAACAGTATCTCTGAGTCCTTGTTATTGGACTAACATTATCCTTTGTAACTTTTTGTTTGTGCTTAGCTTTCATCATCACTTTCAGGAAAAATAAAAAGATTTTCATTTTCTTGACATGAAATTGACCAAAACTGGATAGGTTAAATTTTTCTGGAAAATGCACGTCTTAATAAATCTCTGTGCCATACTACCATGGCAACCACGTTTAGAAAACAAGTACATTTCCTTGAGAATACAAATGTCATTGTTTGTTGTGTTGCTAAATAATACCAAACTGTTTGCTAATAATATTCTAGCTGACAGAGAACAAAGAAAATGACAGAAATTAACTTCTCATAAAGACAATACTGAAGTACTAATTTGATGTTTTTCTTATTTCTCATAGAAATTTCTTGAGCATCTTTTTATATTCAAGGAACTATGCAAAGGATGCAGGGGAATAAGACAGAGCCTCATGGAGCTCAAAACCTGAGAAGATAAATACACAGATAACATTAAGATAAGACACAAAGTTAAAAGTGCCATTGGAGAAGAATAAGAAAAGAGCTATAAAGGAATTATTCAGGCAGTAAAACTGTTGGATGCTACATGACTTAATTCCTTTCTGTACTGGCTTTAGATTAAATGTACTTCAGCCACCCCATGAATGCTTGTGTAAGTAGCTAATCCGAAAAGCATATGATGAAATTCTGAAGTTTGTCTGCTACTTACGTCTGTAACAAAGATGTCTCTAGTGAGAATTTTATTTCAGAAATTCACTGCAAAACCCTAGTGGAGAAGGTGGAACTTAGAGAACAGTATAAGAAACAAATAATACATAAACATGGGATACCTTATCAGAGTACTGCCCGGTCGGCAGGGAAAAAAGGAAGGACAAAATTCCAAACTTCTGTCTGTTCTCTGGGCTGCTAACAGTTGACACTCAAACTAAAAAACTTTTTGTATAGCCATTCGCTGCAAGACTACAAAAATCAAATGTGATTAGCATAAAGAAGAGAACTTGCCAATCCTTTCTTCAAAAAGCAACAATATAACTGAAAAAAAATTGCAAACAACCATTTCAAGACTTTGGGAATCAACCAAAGCCTTGGAAAAACTGAGAAGCACTTATTCAAGAAAAACTACTAAACCTTCAGCAAAAACGGTGACAGGCTGTAGCTTTCTTGGAGCAAGTTTCTCTTCTAACACTGCCCCAGATTGGTCACCACAGTAGTTCTATAATGACAGGGCAAGTCAGGAGAGCCAGCAGCTTTGCTGCCAGCAGGGGTGATCACTAGATTTGGAGCAGAAAGTAGAAAAACTCAACATTAAGGCATGTGATCATAAACAGTAGCAATCTCAGTAACAAACAGGGAAGACCAACTGCATAGCTAACCTGAGGCTGCAGTTCTGACTGGGGCAAGCAATGAAATGACCGACTAGCTAGATATTTAACAGCAAGAGCTAAGTAATGGGATAGACATAGGGAGTCTTGATAAGCATTCCCATATCCTGACAGGTCTAGAAAGCAGAGTTCATTCGCAAGGCTCTGTGCATTCACAGAAGAGTAAGAAAGTGCCCTAGCCAACGCTTAACCTCTGGCTGAACACCATGCGCATATGCAGGGAAATTCAAGAGGAACCAACAGAAAGTAGTAGCCTGAGATGTGCATTATTTCTCCAGTCCACATACAGATTTCATACAGAGGATGCAAGACTCACTTGGTCTAAATGTTTCAGTACCATTTCTGTTCAATCACTGGCTGAGTTATAACCACACAGGAGTGACCATTTGGAATCTGGAATTATAAAAAAGAACAAAAAAATTTTTGGAGCTGAAACATTAGTAAATGCACACTGAGGGGGAAACAGACAACACAGATTTTGTAAAAGTAACTTAAAAAAAACACATATATTAAAAAAAAATTAGAATCCAGAATTTCTCTATTATTTAAGATAATTTTTCAACAAAAATTAAGTGACACCTGCAAAAAGGTGGAAAGTGTGACTGATAGGAAAATAATAGCCAATAGATGCTATCTTTTGGTGGGTAGGGTACAGATTGTCAGATTGTCAGATTTAGCAGATTAAGACTTTAAAGCAGCTATTATAAATATATTCAAGGAAATTTTTAAAACCATGTATAAAGAACTTTTTAAGAGCCTTATGAGATATAATTCAAATAATGTGTAATTCACCTATTTTTACTATTCAGTTCTTTTCTCTACATTCACAAACATGTACAACTATCACCACAATAGTCAATTTTACAGTCATTTCATCACTTCAAAAAGAAATGTACCCTTCAGGTATCACTTCCTATCCCCTAGACTACCCACTCCCCGCTCAGTCCTAAGCATTTTAATCTACTTTCTATCTCTGTAAATTTACCTATTGTGAACATTTCATATAAATGAAATTTATCTAATATCTGAGGTGGGTTTTTTTTTTTTTTTTTTTGCTGGTTTCTTTCACTTGGAGTAATGTTTTTAGGTTCATCCATGTTTCTCTTGGAAGAAAGTATACATGTTGTACTATGTACTTCTGCATTAGTTTTATGGTCAATCTTAACTTGTATGGACATTCCACATTACATTTAACCATTCATCAGTCAATCTGCATTTGAGTTGTTTCTGTCTTTTGGATATTATGAATAATACTGCTATAAACATTCATGTACATGTTTGTGTGTCCATATACGTCAATAGTTCCCTTAGATACATATCTAGGAGTATAATTGCTATAACTTCTATGTTTAACTTTTTATGGTACTGCCAGATTATTTTCCAAAATGGTTGAACCACTTTGCATTGCCATCAGTGGTGTGTGACGATTCTGATTTCTCCCGGTGTTCACCCACACTTGCTATGATCTGACTTTTTCTTTCCAGTCATCCTAATGTGTATGAAGTGGTATCTCATTGTGATTATTTGCTTTTCCCTCATGGTCAAGGATGTCCAGCATCTTATCATGTGCATATTGCCCATTTGTATATTTTCATTTGCATAATGCCTAATCAGATACTTTGCCCATTTTTAATTGGGGCATTATTTATTAGTAGTTCTATGAGTTATTTGTATAGTCTAGAATAAATGTTTTATTATATATGTGATTTGCAATAATTGTCTTTTGGGGTTGTCTTTTCATGTTCTTAGTGTTTTTTATGCAAAAATTTTAGATTTTAGTGAAGTTTAATATATGTTTTTTTTCTTTTGTTTTTCATGCTTTTCATGTCACACCTAAGAAGCCATTGTCAAATTATTTGTCATGAATATTTAACCCCAAGTATTTTTTCAAGTTATATAATTTTAACTAACATGTTTTGGTCTTTGATTCATTTTGAGTTAATTTTTGTATATGGTTAGAGTCTAACTGTATATTTGTGAATATAGATATCTGGTTGTCTCAGCACTATTTTTTGAAAAATAACTTTTTTTTTATTGGATAGTCTTAGCAACCTTGTTGGAAAACAGTTGACCATAGATGTTCGGGTGTATTTCTGGACTCTCACTTCTATTCCACTCATCTGTATGTGTGTGCCAGTACTACAGTGTCTTCATTACCTTGGCTCTGTGGTAAGTTTTGAAATCAGCAAGTGTGAGTGCCCTGATTTTGTTTTCTTCTGCCAAAATTGTTCTGGGTATTTTGGGTCCATGGCAATTCCATATGAGTTGTTTAAATCAGCTGGGCAATACTTACATGAAAGTCAGCTGAGATTCTGATAGGGATTTCATCGAACCTGTAGTTCAATTTAGAAAGTATAGTTATTCTAACAATATTAAGTGTTCAGATCTATGAACATGGGACGTTTTTCAAATTACTTTGACCTTCTTAAATTTTCTTCAGCAACCTTGTACAGTTGTTAAGAGTGTAAATTTTGAACTTCTTTTGCTTAATGCATTCCTATTTTATTTCTTGATGTTATTGTAAATGCAAATGTTTTCTTAACTTCATTTTTGGAATGTTCTTATAACTATATAAACATACAACAGATGTTTGTATATTGATCTTGTATCCTTCAAGCTTGCCAAACTTCTTTATTAGTTTAATAGCTTTTAAGTAAATTCCTTAGGATTTTCTAGACATAGGATAGTATCATCTGCAAACAGAGATAGTTTTACTTCTTTCTTTCCAGTCTCTATGTCTTTTTAAATTTTTTCTTGCTAATTGCTCTGGTTAGAACCTCCAGTACAATACTGAATAGAAGTGGTGAGAGTGGCCAATATTTTTGCTGGTCTTAGGGGAAAGCATCCACTGTTTCATCATTAAGTGTGATGTTAGCTGTCGGGGTTTTTGTAGATATTCTGTAGCTGGTTGAAGAAATTCTCTTCTATTCCTAGTATTGAGTATTTTTATTATTAAAGTGCATTGCATTTTGTAAAATAGATTGAAAGTAAAAGGATAAGAAAAGTTATACCCCACAAACTGTAACCATAAAAAATTTGAATGGCTATACTAATATCAGATGAAATAAACTTTCATACTAAAAAAATTACTAGAGACAAAGAGGAACATTTTATAGTGATAAAATGTTATTTAATTGGGGAAATATTATAAATATTACCACTATACTTTCCACATATGTATCTACAAGGGAAGCCCAAAATAAAAGAAACAAAAATTGCCATAATTGAGAGAAAAAATAGGTAATTCAACAATAACAAAGACTTTAATACATTAGTTTCAATAACTGATACAACAACAAAAGAGAAAATCAACAAGAATAAAGAAGACTAAATTAACACCATCAGCCAACTTGACCTAACTGAAATCTACAGAACACTTCACAAACAAGAGCAATAACACAGTCTTTTCAAGTGAATAAAAAATTTTCTCCAGGAAAGATACATGCTAGTCCATAATACAAGTCCCAGTGCCAAATGATTTACAATGTAAATTCTCCAATCACAACAGGATTAAATTATAATTAAACAATAGAAAAAATGAGAAAAGTTCTAAATATTTGCAAATTAAATAATACAATTCTAAATAACAAATAGGACAAAGAAGAAATCCCAAGTAGAGTAAGACAATTTTTAATTAAATAAAAATGAAAATACAACAAATAAAAATTTGCAGGACACATCCTGCAAATTTTGTTCAAACTTTGTTATGAACATCCCATGTTCATAACAAAGCAACGCTTAGTGAGAAGTCTATGGCTTTAAAACCCTATCTTAGAAAAGTAGAACAACTAGGAATCAATAACCGAAGATTGCACCATTAGAAACTACAAAAAGAATAAACAAAACACAAAGCAAAGAGAAAAGGGAAACAATAAAGGCCAGAGACCAAGTAGGTTAAATAGATACAAAAACATTAGACTTTTTTCCAAAGAGTATTGGTTCCATTGATTGTGAAATCAATAAAAGCACAAAATTAACAAAGACTGATCAAGAAAAAAAGAGAAGGCACAAATTATTAATATTAGGTATGAATTTAGACTCTGTGTTGTCCCACACATAAACATAACTCAAAATGACTTACAAACCTAAATGCAGAGCAAAGCTATTAAACTGTTATAAGCAAGCATCAGGGAAAAGCTTTGAGAACTTTTATTAGGCAAAGAGTTAAAATGACAATAGAGCGTGATTTATACGAGACTATAGATAAATGAATTTCATCAAAATTGAAAACTTTTGCATTTCAAAATGTATTATTAGGATAATGAATAGATAAACCCAGAACTGGAAAAAATAATTTGTAATTTGCAAATTACATATCCATTAAAGTACTTGTATCTAGAATATACAAAGAATGCTTATAACTAAATAATTAGAAGACAAGCAACCCAATTAAAAATATGAGAGAAGACTTGAATAGATATTTCACTAAGGAGATATCCTAATGGCTGATAAGTGCATGAACGATGACCAACAATACAAGTTATTAAGGAAATGCAAATTAAAGTAAAATGAGATACCACTTTATACATACTAGAATGGCTTTACTGAAAAAGACATCCTATAATAGATGTTAGTGAGAATGAGGAGAAATTGGGACCCTCATGCTTTGTTTGTAGTAATGTCAAATGCTACCACACACTGGAAAACAGTTTGGTGATACGGCAGACATCCACATACAACCTAGCAATTCCAAGCCTTGGTATATACCCAAAAGAAATGAAAACAAATGTCCACAAAAATCATACACACAGATGTTTACATCAGCATTGTTTTAGAAGCCCAATACTGGAAATAATCCAATTATTCATCAACTGGTGAATGGACAAAGAAAATGTGGTTTATCCATTCCATAGAGTACTACTCAGCAATTAAAATGAACCGCACTGCCACGTGAATGAAACTCAAAAACAATTTGCACTTGCAAAAATATGGAACCAGCCCAAATGCCCATCAATTAACAATAAAGAAAATGTGGTATACATGTGCATATATATAGATAGGATTCCATGGTGGGTACATATACACACACACCATGGAATACTACTGAGTAGTATATATATACCACATGTTATATACATAAACACACACCACGGAATACTACTCAGCCATAAAAAGGAATGTAATAATGGCATTTACAGCAACCTAGATGGAATTGGAGAGTATTATTCTAAGTGAAGTAACTCAGGAATGGAAAACCAAACATCGTATGTTCTCACTCATCTATGGGAGCGAAGCTGTGGGGATGAAAAGGCAAAGAATGATACTTTGGACTTTGGGGACTTGGGGATAAGGTTCAGGTACACTGTTCATGTGATGGGTGCACTAAAATCTCAGAAATCACCGCTAAAGAACTTATTCATGTAAACATATACCATCTGTTCTCCAAAAACCTATTGAAATATAAAAATTAAAAATTAAAAAAATCTTTTAGAAAATATTGGTGAAGATCCTACCTCAGGAAGAAATATTTTCATTTTGTAGTCATTGTGTCCTGCAATGCAACCCCAAATGATATCTACAGAGAACCCACATTATGCCATCAAGAACCCCCCAGCCAAAACTGCTCCCAGACTTTGGCTTCTCTGTGCAGCTAAGAAAAGGAACATCAAGGTGGTCTGGCTACACACCTTGATGGAAAAGTGGAATTTCCAAGCTGAGGCTTGAAGCAAAGGTAGGATTTATAGAGTCTAGAAGAAACACCATTATAAAGAAAAAAGAGGGAAAGACAGGAGCAGGAAAGAATGAGATGTAATTGAGGAAGTCCAAGTAGTTTGTTTTAGCTGAAATTTTACAGAAGGAAGCAAATCTAAAGGTGATACCAGTAGGATTCTTAAACTTAAGTTGGTCTTTACAGACAGAATCTCTGATTTTTGTTATTCATTTCTTCATCATTCAGCAGTATTTACTGGGAACTTGCTACACACAATGTTATATCACAGGGGTAAAATGTGCGCATATATAACCTCTAGACCAGGCATAAACATTTTTAAATGGTAGAATTATAAAAGAGGAGACAGTCTCTCTAAAAAATACTTCTATTTTCCTCTCTTCCTTCTTACACAAACAGGGAACAAAATAAGAAAAAAAAAAATCATTCTACAAGATTCTCTAACCCAGAAAGCCAAGAAGGAAAGAAAGAGCTGCATGGTGACCCTGACCACCCCCTTTTTATCAACCCTAATCTGAAACAGACGCATACTACAAGGTCAGAGACTCCAGTTCTAATCACCGATTTTGCCAACCTGTATTTCTAAAATACTTTCTCAGAAGCACTGCAAATGGCTGGTTTAAAAAAAAATCCTTTCCGTGCAGTGGGACAAGAAAAACCTAACAATAGAGCCACATGGCATTCCCTTCTTTATAAAAAACTGAAACTGTACTTTTTAAAAAGTCATGATGGAAAAATGATGGTTATTATGCAATATTATAAAAGAGACTCTTACTGTGTTCTTGTTTCTTTTTTTACTTTGTAGGAGGCACAATGATAATGAGCTTATTTCCTTCAAGCTACAATCAAGATGCTGAAATAAAGTCTGCGCTACAGTATCTTTTGCCTGATATGCTGACGTCAGTGAAATCAAGGCAAGTGCTCTGCTCTGGCTAGTGTTTTAGTACTTTCTATTAGCAATTTACATATAAAACACATGCTTTTAGGAGTCCATAAATTATTTTAGAAATTCATCTGTATTTGGAAAGTTACGCAATTTCAAAGGCAATGGTAGTTACCCACCTATAAGGAAAGCTACACTTTACTAAATGGAACTGTAGGGATGTATACAGAAATTAGAACAGCCTGCAATGCACAATTCAAAATGAAGAAAGCCAACAAGGGCCACAATGAAAGTAATTATAGCTCTAAGAAAAGCTTTCAAGAATTTGAAACAGACTTAGAATTTCTCACCTTAATTGGTTTCAACAGAAATATATATATAGTCCATCTGTCTGTATGAATACACTAGTCTTCTCTGTTTTGGTTAAACCTTTATTTTCATTCCTTGGTTAACTACTACAGATACATTAGAAAGTTTTGTTCTGCTGTGTTAGAATGTCACAGAGTGACTAACTCAAACCTAAAATAGAGAACAATTGTGAATGTGACATTCAACTTGAGGGCCACACAGAAAGTGACAATATCAAGTAAGTAGAGGGTGGTACTAGATATACCCGCAAACTGCTGCCGTGAGATTACTCAAGTTTAATGCCTTAAGGAATTTTCCCAGGCAACATTTTCTCTGCAGTTCATTCTACTTATCTAATTTAGTTCTGCAAATTAAAATTTGCTGAGGTATCTGTAAAGATGCACATTCTCTACCCTAAAATAGTCAGGAAATGTGACAGGAGATGGGGAAATTCTGGATCTTTAATATTCCCTTTTGGCTTTGAATAAATGATGCTGCCACTGTAATTTTATGTGTGAGAGAATAGTGGACAAAATGTGGTATAGAAATTCTGAATAATATACAAAGTAGAACTAGAATTCTAATAGTATAAAATAATCACAGTATATTTTTAAATAATAAAATAGTAGCAGCAATAACAGTAAAAAAAAGTTTGTGGACATTTGGACTGAAAGTAAAATGTCATAATTTTTTGTTTCAAAGATACGTGCTGACAAAGATTTCCTCCTTGAACAAACTCTTATCAGGCTCCTATGAACTCCCGACTCACCTAGACTCAAACTTTTGAGCTTCTGTGTTTATCTCTGCATTGTCCAATTTTAGCAAGAATTCTACTAAGTCAGTTTAACCAGAATCCTCTACTCTAATTCCTTGATATTTGATTGGCTTCCTCATCTTCCACCATCTCCCAGGTGATGTCTGATCACCTGGCCTGCCTTTAGCAAGAATTCTGTTAGGTCAGTTTGCTCAAAATCCCTGTTAACCCTGATATTTCCTCTTAGCAATTTTTTATCCACTAAACCCACCCATCACTCTGCTTCTTGACTATAAATTCCAACTTTTCTTTATTGTATTTGGGATTGAGCCTAATTTCTAAGCCCTACTGCAAAAATCCATTGTGGTGGTCCCTATAGCTATCATGATACTCCTGAATAAAATCTGACTTGCCATTTTTTAAGTGAATGAATAATTGTCTCCTTAACAGTTAAATGCTGTGACTTAAACAGGATCAGACATATCACGGGACCCCCTGGACTTCTCACTTAGGACCTTAAGTGTGTGCACCTATGAAGCCTTTATCTTCACTTTTTACTGATTGATCAAGAATCCTTTGGTCAGACTCCTGAACCATGCATTATTCTGAACAATTATCTGTGGAAGCTGGTAAAGACAGATTTTTATCCTTAGTATCCTGACTATACTGCAGAAACGGGGTTAGTCTGAGACAAACAGAGGACAGCTTTCTGTCTCTGGTAGGGATTATTTCTTGACTCCTGAGCTGAAAGTACTTCTTCCTGGCTTTTTGTTTTAAGTAGTGATTTACTCTCCAATTTCTGAGATAGAAAATTTTTTTTCTCTTTATGAGGCTTTGTTGCTCTATTTGATCTTGCTCCTTCCAGGGAAATATCTCAGTCTACTGAGACTCCCTTACTGAACACCTGCTGACTGTATGTTCCGCCAATTCTGTCCATCTCCTTCTCATTTGCATAATTTTCCTGAGGATAACTGGGAACCTTATTGGTCTCTTTGGGAAACTTAAAATCTCCCTCCTCTAAGACCTCTCCATTCCCATTACTTCTGCTCCTTTTTTTCCTCCTCTAGCCACCTCCAGTCTTCCCTTTAGTTTCCTTAAATTGAACCCCTACCTCCTCCATCTATCTTTCCAGGCCTGCCAAGCCTTTCCCTTCTCACTTCAGCCTCTTAACTTCTCCGCAGTCACTTAAGTGTTAGGTCTCTATCACTATTGGGGGCCCCCAGGGAAGGGACTCAGGGTGCCCCCAAAGCAACTAACACAGACTAAAAAGCAGACAGATTAAATGAAAATAGACTGAATATTTTTATCAACTCAGATAGGCTTTGGAGACATCAAAACAGCTTGTGGGTGTCTCCTCAGCCTAAAGTATAGTCCACAGCCTTCCTAAGATTACATATAAGGGCAAAAGAAAAGTTAAAAAGTCTTCTCCATAAATATTGGTAAGAAAATAAAAGTTTTTAAAACTTATTGAGTAGATAATGTCAATTTGTCCCACTTTTATTAGAAAAATAATTCGGATAAAAATATAAAGTGGAGAAGAATCAGTGAGTTTCATACTTGTATTACTGTTTTACTGCCCCAGGGCTAAAATTGAAGAACGAAAGCTGGTAGACCTCCTTTTACATCTGTCTGTGTTTATGTATGTCTAGGTATGTATGTTAGATATACTATATTTTTCTATCTCTAGAGGATATCACCAAATTAATTTGTAAAATCCCTTCTTGGAGTTCTAAATTTGGCTTACAAATAAAGGAGCGCTTATATAACTTAAGTGTTCTTAAAACCCAATTTAAAAACTAACACAAATGTTTCCTGATATCACATCTTTGGTAAATAAGACTAGTTAAATATTGTTGGTTTAATTTAAAAAAAAAAGCTTTGTATTCTGCATTATCAGCTTTAAATATAATTTGAACATGCATTTATTCTATTTGGGTTTATAAATCATATAAGGTTAAACATAGACAATACGGAAATATTCAGAAGATGGTTAGCTTCACTGTTATAGTAAGTCTGCCTGAAAATAGTTTCTACAATCTTTTTGGTAACTTGAAACCTTAAGGTTACTACTGGTTAATTACAAGTTCTCACGGAATAGATTATTTCCAAATAAGATAGAATACTGAAACACCTTAATTGCCAAACATAAGTGTATTTATTTTGGCTTTTAATTTTTTTACAGACAGAATACAGATATTTGAGTCTATCAATATTCTATTTTATACATTAAAGTATTTATGAGGAAAATTTTACCTATAGAAAGTATGAAGTAGTATATTCATAAATTTGCTACTCTGATACAGAATGCTGATATGTGATAGACTACTTCCCAGTTTTTTCTGTAACAGTTTATCAGTAGTTAAAATTATACTTGATACATGTAATTGAAACTACTAATTATATGGGTGAGGGGAAAAAACTTTGAAAAATATGCAGTAATAGTAGAGTGTATTTTTTTACGGAGAGTCACAAGATGGTTTGAAGGATGTGTTTTTGCTCAGGAAAAAAGGTAAGCAATTTTATTCTAAGTAGAATTACTGATTTTTCTACAATAAGAAAGAGGAAAATGTGGGCGTGAAAAACCCTGAATGCATATAAGAAAGTTGCAAAAGTTTATGAAAAAGGAATTTTATGTGTAGTTAAGCTGACTAAACATTTAAATTATGTTTTATTAAAAATGAGCTTTAATATCAAAAGTACACCAATGTAAAACCAGAATTTGGTTTTCTCTATGTTAAAATAATAAAGTTTTCTGAATTATGGGTGCACTCACAATAAGAAACTGTAAAAGGTTTTTCTTTATGCTTTAAGTAACTTAACTAGGAAAGTAAGATTTTGTGCTTTCTGATAGCCTTTATCATGTCCTCATTATTTAAGAAAACTGAGACCTCTCACTTTTGAATGAACTAAAGTTTTTACACTTTTGAAAATTTTGCCTTCCCAAAATGAAATCCTTAATGAAATCTTCCTGCTCTTAAACTACACTTATTTCCCAGACGGCCCCTGGAAAACTTCAAAGGATTCTTTCATCTTGTAAAATGTTTTTTAAAAATCAACTTATTCAATATATTAAATTGCATGAAAAACATTATCAAATTAGAAGAGATGCTTTAAACTCTCCTAGTTATATTTGTATGGGTAAATATTAATATAAGTATTTCAGAAGTTACATGAAGTTCATATAAATTTGCCAATAACTTCACTGTCCATGACATATCCTGGCATAATGCTATCAGTCATAATTTTGGTTATTATTTTTGTTGTGTGTCAAGGAAAAAAACCAAATTTTCTTGTCCAATAAACTCTCAGCAGATCTTTAACCATGCGCATTTTATTATTTTTTCTTCTTTTGTCCTCCACAGTTAGTTTTTGTTTTACTCATGCTTTCCTGAAAGGGCTTGCAAACAAAAGTGAATTTTTTTCTTCCTATATAATCGCTTCAAAATTCTGAACCTCTTACTGATTATTCTTAATTTCTTGGCAATATAGTTATTTGCATAAGTTCAATAAGAATGTTCTTGTAGCAGGACACAATTGCAAAACTTGGTTATTTACGAAGGCTTTCACTGGAACGTCATATTTGAGAATGAGGCCTAGAATATGATATGATCAGATAAGATCAGTTAAGTTTGAGGAACAAAGGTTGACTTTACGAATCCAATGCTTACAAAGCCCTCTTGGAAAAATTGGCCTACTGCCTGGCTTACAGGTTCTCAACCTTAAAAATAGACAAGGAAGTTCACTTTGTAGGAGGCCTAAGAACCTAAGGGTAATTGAAAACCTCAAGAGGAGAGGAATTCCCCCAGATCTATAGATACTGTAGGTGAAGTTTGCTGGTGAGTTCTTGGCTTGGCTTCCTAGCCTTGAGAGGCTTTTAAAAGTCTTAATTCCTTTCATAAGATTCCTTATTGAAATCTCCAGCAAAGCAAACTAAAAAAGATCTATGTAGTCAGTTACCATTTTTGCTGGACTTATGGAAGTAATCAAGCCAAATCTAATGAGACAAGACTTACTTTGCAAACCAGAATAATATTACTTTCATTATCTTTGATAGAAGTGGGAATGGTTAGAGACAGAAATTGTATGTTTCAATGGAAAGCTATAGCACATCATGGTGGGTATCTGATTATAATCCCGTTCACTGTCTTTCAGCTATTTTTTACCTCTGTAAACTACATTTTACTTTCTAGTTTGTTATATACCTGTAAACCGGATTGAATCCTGAATTCTAGTTTCCCTTCATATCCAACTACAACTCCCTAGACTAACGTTTCCAAATTTTATCTTACCCTTTTGACCTGACTGAGAACTAAAACTGAAGCCCTGAATATTCCAACGACCAAATCCCCTAACTCATCTCCTTGTAAATGTCCATGTTTTATTGCTGTACTCAGAGTTGAGCCAATTTCTCTCCCCAGTGCAAAACTCCATTGCAGTGGTTCCTACACCTATTGTGATGGTCCTGCATAAAGTCTTCCTTACTGTTCCTGAAGAATTAAATAATGTTTTTCCTTAACAGGCCTGATTCAGGGCTGGCATGGACTAAATCTGTGTCATACACACAAGTAGGGTACATACTCTGCCCAGGTAACATGCTGATTGGGAGTGGGGAAAATACCAATAAAATCAGCTGTTGATGCTTCCTAGGCTCTTGTCTTCCAGAGAGCCAAGTGATTATCTGTGAAGAGACAAACTTTATACTTGATTTTTACGAGCAGAGATGAGAACATTTCGTTTACTTCCAGCAAGAACACAACTTCCAGTGGTGAACATTTAATCTGATATAGAGCTATGCAAAGACAATTTATGTGTTTATTTTGTTCAGTTTCTAAAAATTTGCCCTTTATTAAAACAACCTCGAGGTACAAAAACCATCAAATCACATTAGTAAAATACAAGTAAAATAAAAGAAAAACAAGCTTCAATGATTAAAATATATGAATTTACTAAAGCATACTTTAATTGTATCTTAGTTCATCTATCATTTAGGATGCTTAGAAGTTTTAAGGTACAGATGTATGTTGGCCAAACAGAGTATCTAATGGAGACAATGTGCAACTGTCACATGTAAGGAAATTATGAGTTTGGCTGTGTACAAAATGGAGAAAAAGGAGACAACACAGCAAAACTGTCCTTAAAGATCACCACCAAGGGCCTAGTCGTCATCCGGGCATACCAGCCAGAATACCCTGAGTCATAATTTGTGTGCTATGCTGGGACAGAACCCAAATTTATCATTTTTGTCTGAGCCTTGCCTAAGTTCCACTAAGGTTGGGCTCAAAAAGTAGTTCTGACAGGCAGGACCCACCTCACTAATATGTTTATTTTTTCATTTATTCAACAATTATTTGTCTAACATTATGTTCAGAGTTTTCAGAGCTATACAGATAAATAAAACACAGGTTCTGTCCTCCAGGAGTACCTGGGCTATGAGTCTTTATGGTAAGAAGGTTTTTATCCATCCCCCACATATTCTTTTCCCTAAAAATAATTTCCAGAATATTTTTCATTTTAATTGGAATGTATTTATGTCATTAACACTAAAATCCTTGTCCCCTGTCCCCTGTTCAAATAATTTTTATCTTAAGTTGTGAACCTCCCTATCAATTCAGTATAAATGTATTGAATATAGTTTAATGTCAGCCTTTCAAAGAAAGAAAAGACATGTAAAATGTAAACAGGAACGTCTTACACCCAAGAAGCCCAAGTGATACCAACAGAGGAAGACAGTATGTAAAAGACTTTTATGTACAGTTTGGGTTAGTGCACATGCCAATGTAGGGTGACTGTATTACTAAGAAACGTAAGCAAAAATTTACAACAGCAACAATAATAAAACATTAAAACAGAACCTAGTGATCTTCAATAATACTTGTTGGAAGTAGAGAAAGGGATGCATGAAGATGTAACAAAGCACTTAGAGAAGGTAACATGGGGCCATACCTCCACAAATTGAAAGAATCTAACTTTATTTCTTTTTATTATTCTCTGTTTGCATTTCCTACATCTCCACAAATCAGATCCCTACCACAGGAATGACTTTCCCCTTTCTTAGCTGCGTTGACACCTTGTAAAATTGGGAGAACTGCAAATCCCAACTGGCCAGGAAATAAGTATCTATGCCATTTTATGACTTTGCTTGAACTAAGTGCGTGACACACAAAGCCTTCTCACTTGCAGTTTGACATCAATGGGTAGCTGGAACTGGCCTATCCAGATAAGGGGATGACATTCACAAGAGTAGAGGATGGGAATGAAAGTATCATCAACAGCCAAACAGGAAGAAACTATGTGGCAGTGATTTGGGAACATTCAGGAAGTCAGCTCTGAAAATTCAGCTCAAGAAGACAGAGAAAGTATTTGGCCAAAGACAGGAAGCCCAACTATAGAATTTTGACACTATACTGCAGTCCGATCTCTCCAGAAGCCATGTAGACATCTCTATAAAAGTCCAGTGAAAATTATTACAGATATTCTATTAAACGTGGTAGATTGTACTAAAAAATAATCTCTATTTCCTTCAGAAACTTCATTAAAATTAGAAAAAGGAACCAAAAAATGTGAGCCCAAAAGGAAAAAGAGAACTAGAGAGTAAATAAGAGTAGATAAGAAAGGTCATCCAGATTTTGCAAGATGGAAAATGGACAAAAGAGTAATTGTTGACTTAGATGAAACTGTACCGCCTGCAACTGTGCACGAGGAGAAGCAAACAGATTGACGTGAAGAATCCCAGAGAACTCAGGATTTGGAATCAACAGGCACACAGAAGTCAAGTCAACAACACCAAGGGCTGATATCAGATATTATATAAAGTCCAGTTGGAATCCCAGATACCCTCACCCACTGCAAAGAAAGAAGCAACCATCCCTCCCCTATTCCTGAAGGAAATTAGTAGATATGGATCTGGAGGATTGTACTGCGGAGGCTCCAGGTACAGCAACACCAGGCACAGTCAAGTGTGGGGAGGCCCCAACTGAATAGAGAAGGCATATCCAAAAGGTTGCAGTATGAATGATGAGGTCTCTCAAAGCGCACTCTTCTTGTCCACCATCAGCCACCTTCCTCCACCTATCTCCAGGGACCCTGAAGGCCAAACAGAAAACTAGACGTTTCTTCTATAGGGAAAAAGAAAATCCCCAGAGAGAAGTTCTGTATTTCCACCAATAACCAAGCTAATCACCTAAACTATTTTGAACATGTTGAAAACCTCTGTCCAAACTCACAAAACTTCTAAAAAATATTAAGTGTCTTACACTTAAATATGGACAAGTGAAGAGAACAAGGCACTTGGAAAAGAAAAAAAATTCAAGATGAAAGACCCAGAGAAAAACAGAGAAAAAAAATCAGGGGTCGACAAAACAGGAGGGAGTAGTAGAATCTTTTTTAGTTCTGTCATTAATATCCTCTGATAGATGATAGGATGAGAAAGAAGAAGAAAGTGCTATTAAATAGGAAAGTCACAGAATATGAAAGAGTCTTTGAACATTAAGTCTGTGATGGCTCATATAAATTGAGCTTAATCAAGGGATTGAAAGATAAAATCAAGGAAATCTAACACAGTAGATCAGCAAAGACAAAAGATGCACAATAGAAACGATAAAATAATTGGAGAATCACCCAAAATTTCTATCATCTGAATGCTAGAAGTTCTGATAATAAATGGCAGGAAAAATGAAGAGGAAGGGAAACCATTAAAGAAAGATTACCAGAACTGAAGCCCTTGAATATCCTACTTGAAACTTTTGTCCATATTTTTGCACGTGGATACAGATCATTCATTCTCACTTCTGAATAGTACACCATTTCTATCATTTATTCCTTAACATATATGCATACAAAACCTTTATTAAACAATGACAGTTTCTATTAAAGAAAAACGTGAGCATGTTATTAAATGCTTATTTTTAAACTATCTTTTCAGCCAATGATCACTTTAAATAAACAATATTTTTTTGCAGAAATAGTTGGAGCCTTCTTCTTTCCCTTTACATTTTTTAGGAAATGGCAAATTCCATTAAATTCTGTGTTAACAATATAGTTAATATATTTTAGTGAGACTTTGCCACTATTTACAAAAACAATGCAGATGAAGCAGTAATGAAAACACTTTGTGAATTGCCAATACAGCACAAGAAGTAGAAATAAATGGAAGATCTCTTAAAAAGGAGGCTATAAGCCTCTTAACTTGGCATTCAAAACTGTCTAAAACCTTGCACTACCTACCTTTTCAGTTTATACTCTACCACGTAGATTTCTCTGCTCTAGTCGCTGCAAGTGTAACGTCCAGCTCTCAGGTTTGTGTCTTTCTCTCTTTCTTTGTCCCCATTCAAAAATGTTCTTTTCTTTTCTTGCTGCCTAGCAAACTAAATCTATTTATATTTTATAGAGAATTTCAAATGCTGTTTTGCAAATGATTACTTTTCTAATCATTCCAACCATAGTAAACATTATTAATGTCACCTTCTGTACTTTTACAAAACATACTTCCGGGCACAATCACCATCTAGGGGAAATCCATATTAAAAGAAAGAGACAGACAGACAGACGGACAGGTAGCCTTTCCTGATACCTCTGACAACAGTTATATTTAGGATCCATTAGTCAAAGCTACCTGTTTATTAATTAGCATACACAAACTTCTTGTAATTAATGTCAACCTGATGCGTCTTCTAGGCTAACGTGTAAGTTCCATGAGTTCAGGGCTCATTTCTCAATGCATCAGCCCCTGTATAGCAGCAGTGTCATCAAAGCATCAATTCAGTGGCAATTGCTGTAAGCAAAAAACTGTTTGTTTTCATTGATTAACACAATTGCTGGGTATAATCAGGTTTTTTAAATGATATGGAAGTGGGGAGTGACCTTCATTATTTAGAGAATTTCTAATTTAGAGAATTTCTTTGGCCATCTTAATTATATTTGTGGGAGCCATCACAGAGTATGCTGTGTGGCTATAGATTACACTTTATTTCTCCTTCTGTTGTATTCACCATGTGTGGAGTGCCTATGTCAGTACTATTTTTTTCTAATTTCTATATAAAAACAAAGTTGCCCCGATTATGGAGAACTTGTATTTATGAAATAAAGTCATCAGAGTCTATGCATTTTGATATAAAGACAAGTGTAAATGTAAGTGCAAACAGACACATAAATCCTGAAGCTTTTCCTCCTGGGCCTGATCAAAATTGCCCTTTTCCAACAGTGTTGTCACTGGTGTAAATCTCATCCTAGCTAAATATAACATAGAGGATTATTTGATGCAAACCAAGATTTGGATCAGTTTTTCATTTTAATAAGTAGAAACAACTTGGTAAAACCTTGATATCAAACCCAAAATGCACTTTTTTACAGATAAGCCACAAAATTGCTTTAAAAAATGTTTTTCTGGGCATATTTCAAAAAATAGCTCATGTTTTAAGTAGCAAGACAACACTATTTCAAAGTTGAATCATGTTGATTCCTAGTGTATTATAAAGCCCTGTAATGCTTGGGTAAATATGTTGACTAGTTCCCCAAATTTCAATTATATTCCTTTAAAATTAGACTAACCCCTTGAAACCAGAAGCGTAGACAATTAGAATTAACACATGCCTATTTATCTGTAGTCTTCAAAATGCAAAAGTAGTAAAGTTAATGCTTGCTATACATGACAATTTATTATGCATCTTCTTGTATTTTTCATATGAGCATATTTATTGGCCACAATTTTTTTCTGGTGGCTGGTTGAGAGAGATGTCACAAATCATCCATAGTATATACATTGTGGAATTTTTGATTTGGGAATCATTGATAATGACTCCTAAGTTGTAATTTTGAGACCCTCTTAAAAAATGAGCTAGAAATAATAATGAACCAATAAGTCATTTATATTTAAGCTTATATTTAAGCCAATCTGAGGACTTTTTCACCAGAATCCAACAAAAGCAACAGTGTGTTAATATACCTTCAGTACATAGCGAATACTACTCAATACTGGTTAGATAAAGAAGGAATTACTTAATTTATTTTCCAATAACACAATCAGCTCATTTTACCATTCTTATTCAAGGATATGCTTAAGGACAAAAATCCTTTTGTGCCAACAAGCACCCTATAGAGTCCCTCTGCTTTCCCCAGTGATTTATCATTAGAGAGAGGGGCACACAATTTCACTATATGTGCCTAGAGGCTCAGCCTAGAAGAGAAGGGAGACAGAGAAATAATCAATGATAAAAGAATAATAAGCCATTGGAAATAAGAAATTTAAATAGGTATAGTTGCACTTGTATTTTGCCTTTTAAATTAGCAAGTAATTAATCTATGTATCATGAAATTTACCTGGAGTAGATTAACAGCCTCAACAATAATATTGTACTAAGGGATTATTTTATGCCAAGAACTGTGTTAGGAGCTTTACATAAGCCTCCCATTTGTTATTTATGTAAATTCTGTTTTAAAAGATAGTATTAATATCTGACGACAAACTCTTCCAAGTGAGAAAATGTATGTATTAAAGAACTTGAAGTAACATATCCAGCAAATTGGTAGTTAAAGCATAGCCATCTCTTCTTAGTTCTAGTCTTTTCCACAGCCTCAAACGCAGTACAATGTAGTAGAAAAGGAAATTAGGATTGCAGTTGCCTAGAATGTATTTAATAGTACTTGGCTCTACAACTTACTGATAGAACACTGCTGAACATATTACTTAACCTTTCTGAGACTAGACTTCCTTGTTTATAAAACTTTGTCCTGGGCCTGTTATGTTTCAAGGTGTTTGATAAACTCAATTCACAATCTGAAACATGGCAAACACTCAATTGTGGCAGATGTCACTTATGAAACAGGATTTTACACCTCTATATGTATAAAGTAGAAGTCTATCACCCTCTATGTGCATTTTCAGAGTTCCTTAAAGATTTTAAAAATCATACGAGGGTAGAACAGAGATCTATGTGTCTCCCACAGGTAGCCAGTTTCTTTATGGCCAGCATCATCTGAAGTGACTTGGCATGACAGGTTGGCCCAACAGGGACAGAGTGCCTAAATATCACTAACATCAATAACATCCCTTATGCTGAGGAGTTTGAATATAAAAACCCTAGAAAGAATCAGAAGTTGATGGCAGCGGGCATAATCTCAAAAATATGCCTAGAAAGGGCAGTACACAGAAGCCACAAGTAAACCAGAAGCTGTAAAGCAAAGTACTTAATTGGCAGGTACTATGTGAAGTGTCCCTGACCGTTAAATCTTGAAACAGTGTAACTAACTTAGGGTATATTTGATGTCAGAATGACAAGCAAAGGGACCAAGTGAGCATAGTTGATAAACAACAACAACAAACCTAACTGCTACATTGAAGCACATTTCCCAAAGTGAGAAGAAATTGTCCAACATTTAAAAAAAGAAAATAGAATGTATTTTTAAGAGAAGGCAATCAATAAAATTTGACCCTGATATAAACAAGATACTGAAACTAATATACAAGACTTTAAAATGACTTTTATAATTATCATCAGTTAACTAAAACTCACTATTTTCTCAATGAATGGAAGTATCAGTAAAGAAATAGGAAACTATTCAAGATAAAGAAAAGGAGGATAAAAGATTGGGGTTGAGGAGATAGACTAGGGAACTCATTAGATGATATCCAATGGTCTAATATGCATGTAATTGAAATACAAGAATGAGGAGAGAGAGAATGAGGCAGAAAAATTTGAAATATAATAGTTAAGAATTTCTCAATTTGATAAAATAAAGATACTATCTGAATCCTAGGTATTAAGGATATTTTCTGTTAAGAATAAGGCAAATCAAAGACATTTTCAGATAAAAGAAAACTAAGATGAGTTATTGCCAGTACATTTGCACTAACAAAAAAGGCTACAGGAAATTCTTCAAGTTGTGGGGAAATTATACAGGGTAGAAACATGGCTACTCTGCAAATAATAAAAGGGAAGTCCTTAATTCTGCCAGCAACTAGGATGAGCAAGGAAATAGATTCTTCTAGTGTCTCCAGAAAAGAATTCAGCCATGTCAATAGCTTGATTTTAGCTCCATAAGATCCACGTCAGATTTCTGACCTAGAAAACCGTAAGATAATAAATGGTTATTGTTTTAAGCTGCTAGTTTGTGGGAATTTGTTATGGCAGCAATAGAAAACTAAGAGAGGACTACTGGGTAAATATTAACCTTGCTCAAGTTTTGAATGGAAAATTCTGAGGTGAAATCTATACTGCTTTTCAAAGGTTGCACAACAGAACTGAGCCTTAGTCTCCACAACTGTAAACAGTTCAATGATACAACTTTGAATAGACTTTCCCTACTGCCTTGATTTATTCATCTCAGGCCCACAACTCTGAGTCTCTAGAATCACATTCCACAGTAAGCTATCTGCAAGGCCAACCTTTGCCTCAAGTTCTACTACTAGAGGTGCTCAGGCTAAGACAGTTGTCCTAGAAGTGGCCCTTGCCAGGAGATCTTCAGGCTGGGAGTGTCCCTAAGTTAAGATCTTTGATGGTTCTGGATGACTTACAGGTCAGTTGGCAGTCAGGACCCCAGGGCACAGGGAAGTGGTGATAACTGCTGACTGTCATAGTGCAATTACTAACACTCTAACCCATGGTGGACTGGGACAGGTTGTAGGTGAAAGAGAAGCGTTGGCTTATGATGTACGGATAGCCCTTGAAAGGTTTGTGGGTCACTGGTAATTATGAGCTCTGTAGAATTAGCTGCCTTTAGTTAACTGCTTTTAGAGTCTTGAAAAGAAAAAAAAAAGGCTCAGGCCACACAACTCAATTGAAAGCACACTAGGAAAGTCAGAAAGTCTTCATGGCTACATTTAAGGCCCTCTTAAGCTCAGGCTTCAACAGTACAGGTACCACACTTACAAGAAGACGAAATATATTCAGCAAGACTCCTGCACCAAAACCAGGACCCTACTAGAGAAAGTGATACCTAGGAAAAGTATGTTGATACCTAGGAAAAGTGCACTTGCCTGAAGGAACCTGAGACATATGAACCCCAACTTCAAAGTAGCAAATACCCGCTTCTTGCTTAGAAGAAACTTTCCCTTGCCTGGGAATGCTGCAAAGACCTCACCTGAGGCAAGTGCCTTATAAGATGATGTCTTTTCCATCTCCACCTGCAAAATGCTAGCTCCAACTTGAGATATCTCTTTTGTAGGACATTTTTGAAAATTGCAAGAAGCCACAAACACATCAACATTCTGAATTTGTATGAAGCTAAGAACATATATCTTTCTTTGAAAAAGAGTTTTGTTTCATAAAGAGAAGAGTGCAGTGAGAAGTAGAGGAGAAAGAAATATAAAAGATGTAGGTGCTAACATCATTTAAAATCAATGTATAACCTACAATCGTTATGTCTATAAACATTACTGTTTAGTGTTCACAAGGATTTTTTAGGCAGGAAATGCTATTTGATTTTTGTAAGCACTCTCAATGAATAACAATATTTAATGCAGGACTTAAGGCAAATAGGAAAACCAAAAATACCAGGTAGTCAATTTTGGTTCGTTTATATTGCTAAAGCAGGTAAGAGAAAGAAATCATTTGTTTTAATTGAGAGAAGATATTAGTTTAACAGATACTATAGTCCAAATGTTTGTGGTTTCTCTGGGCTCTAGGTACTTTAAATAAAGGGACTAAGGCCATTTTTCCAGAGATAAATACGTTATTCGCTACCAAATACCATGAAATTGTGGGGGTACCGGCACAAAGTCAGTGCTTTCTATATAAATGAAGAGATTTGCCTCTGCTCAGACTTGGCCCCTGAGTCAACTGAATGATGCTAACAAGTAAACCTTGGTAATTGCCTTGTCAACAACAATAACAAGTCAATGTTTACGAATGCAACATGGCAAGATATAAATAAGTAATTAAGTGATATGCCCATTTGTGAGAAATGTGATAGAATGAAGTTAACACTGGCTGTGGGTCCAGAGAAAATGAGGTTCAAAGGTTCAAATCCTATTCTTCATTTACAAGTTGAAAGAACTTTGGTAAGATGGCTTCTCTAAACTCAAGCCATCTATTCCAACACACTGATACAAATGCACACATCAGAGGGTTAAACTATCCAGCAAATATAAATAAAACAAACATGTTGGAGAAATATAATTAAAAATAAAATCAGCCAGGTGAGGTGGCTCATGCCTATAATCCCAGCACTTTGGGAGGCCAACGCAGGAAGACCACGTTGAATTCTTGAGATCAAGAATTCAAGATCAGCCTGGCCAACATGGTGAAATCCCATCTCTACCAAAAATACAAAAAATTAGCCAGGCACAGTGGCGCACACCTGTAGTCCCAGCTACTCAGGAGGCTGAGGCAAAAGAATTGCTTGAACCTGGGGGGCAGAGGTTGCAGTGAGCCGACATTGCGCCACTGCACCCCAGCATGGGACTTCGACTCAAAAAAAACTAAACTAAAATAAATAAATATTCTGCCCACCCAGATAATCTTTCCATTAAGGTAGAATAGAAACAAAAAAATTTATTATTGAATACGTATTATGCCAGAATGTGATGTACACCACAGGCAACCACTAAGAGACAGAAAAGGAAAAAAAAAGAAAATCCCTCATACTTTTATCTAGCCAAGCAGATACAGCCCACATGTTCTCAAGATAAACAGTGTCTAGTCTCCATTTGAGAGAATTTCCCACCACCATTTCTTACACATAGTTCATCCTAAATTTACCTGGTAATTGGGGTGGCCATCTGTGTTTGCTAATTAACTTTATCCAAAGGAAAAAATAATCTTCTCATATTTTTGTGATGGGGGTAGTTTTCAACTTGGAGTAATGGGCCACCAAACCTAGGCGCCTACTTTTTAACAGAAACTGGTAAATAGGGATGCAATGTGCTTGGATCATTACTTTCCAATGAGATGGGTCCTAGGTCCTTGAGAAAGATATTTCTGGGTCTCACAGCTGTCAAGAGGCTTATTTAGCTTTTAAAAAAATTCGTATACACTTCAAAGAGACAGAGAAAGAACTAAAAATTACAAATATTCTAAAGTAAATTCTCTACGGAGAGTCTCTTTCCTTATTTTCAACAGGGAAAACTAAGCCTCTAACATTTAATTTGTTTATTTGTCCTTATATTTAGCATAATGTCTACCACATAGTAGATACTCAAAAACGGGTAAATTTTATTATCTCTTTATGCAGAATGTTAACTATATTTACATATGAAGTAAGCATGTTTTTCATTTCCTGCCAAATTTAAATTGGTACATGAAATCTCCTAAAATTTCTTCCGTTGTGCTAAGTAGCACTAAAACAAACAAAAAACAAGAAATGTATAGGCCCCAAATAACACGATTCATACATGCAGAAAAAATTACTCCAGATTAATACCCAGATTAATACCCAGATTAATTACTCCAGAAACACTGCAGCAGGAATTTAACTACAGGTAACTACAATTTTAAAGAACCAAAACACTGGTCTACAGAGGTTAAAGAAAATGAGGTAACTCCACTTTAGGAAATTAAATAGAGCATACTTCTCTTTACTATTTGCAGTGCTCCTGAAGCTGCTTAGGTAGACCATATCAACATTAGCTAGCACCAGAAGTAAAGCCCCTGCAGGTTCTAGGACTTTTCTTCCTCTCTAGAAGGACATGCCTCACAGTGGGCTTTAATCAGGTCATGGCACAGGGCAGGGATCTCACATATCACAGTCCCATGATCTTATGTTTAGTGGCTAACCCATTTTTGTCCAGCCTCAAAGCTTCTGAGGGAGAAAGGAAAACAACAACTGTTGAGGTAAAAGTATTTCCAGGTTTCGGTAGGGGTATAGACAGTATCAGGTTCTATATTAATATAGCTCCTCATTAATATCCGGAAAAAGAGAATAGAGCATTCTGAGTTGTCACTAGCATTTGGAGGACAATTGCTGAGCACGATGCGGAGCTCAACAAGTAAATCCTCTCAGTCTGACAATTTGCTGGAGGCATGAAAAAGTCAACTCAAATGAGGTTGCAGTCTACAAATTCCTTAGAATGACAGGTAAAGACAGGCACATTGTACAAAATAATATTGTTTTACCATCTATAGTTCACAAATACCTTAATAAATTGTAGAATCAAAGAGAAAAACCACAGCCTTGAAATACAAGAAAAAAAAATATCAACAGAATTACAGGGAGAAGTTGACAAATTGACAATCATAGCAAAAGTGATTGATATACTTCGAGTAATACTAGATTTTTAGAAGAAATAGAGATCTAAAAGATTGAACCATCACAGTTACAAAGCATGATCTAATGCTCACACAAAATCCTTCATCTATGGGCAGGATGGAAAAAGATAATAACAATTAGAAAATACACATTTTCCCTAAACACATGTGAAATACGTATAAAATCTACCCACTACAAGCCCTCAAAGCAGGACTGAAAAGAAGTATCATGGGACAATATTCTAAGACCAGGTTCTTTGACCATAATGCAACAAAATACGAAATAAATAACATGAAAACAATAGGAATCCCCAAAATAGTTGATTTTTTTTAAAGATTATACTTCTGTACAATTCATAGATCAAAGAAGAAATCAAGATGAAAATAAAAGGGACCTCTGCCATGATTGGCTAAGGACAGAAAGAAACAAGATGCAAATAAACAAAACACAAAATAAACAAAGGGAACCTGGCTGGAGATAAAACAGATTCAAAGACAGTAAAGATATTATAGTCTACTATAATCTAGATGATGACCAAGATTAAATGGATAAATTATTTGAAAATTATTAAAAGCCAACACAAGTACAAAAAGAAATAAAAAATTTAAATAAAAATTTAAAAGATATTGAATAGTAATTGCAACCCTTCCTTCCCAAAAGAGTTTGCAGTTGACTATTCACAAATATTCAATATCAATATCAGGTTTTCCAATTAAAGCTAACCTTATAGTGCTTTTTCTTAGCCTCAAAAGAAAAGTTAAGCAGGAAGGCTCCAAACAGATTTTGTTACAAATATATTTCAACGGTAACTGCTTCTAACTCAATACTTTAATGATAATTTTCTACTTGGAGTTAGATTTTATCTACAACCTTAAGTATCTCCATAAGGAGCTGTAGGCAGATCAGGGTAAGTCTCCTTGATCTCAGAGATTTCATTGCTTCAGGTGAATCCTAAGAGTCTGTGAAAAATTAAGTTTCACACTGCGATGATAAAGAACCAAATATAAAAAACTGAGTTACATTTAGCTGACACACATAATTTAAGAACCAACATAATACCAGTTCTATTGCTTGAATAGACTTTAAAGATTAGCTGAGCATCTCAGCCCCTACTCAAGACAGTACTCTCTCGGGTGGGATGGGGGGCATACCTCATGCCTTGAACAGCTGACTTACAAATGGACTTTGGAATAAAGGACATCATATTCCTTTTGATCATTGAAGCCTCACATGTCCTCAGACCTCTCTTCCCTATATTTTTATAACTATGTTATTTTAATAATTTGTAACTATTAAGAAGGAACTTAAATTATCTTACTAGATGTGGATATGACTAAATCAATTGACAACAAGGTGGCGCGTGCCTGTAATCCCAGCTACTCAGGAGGCTGAGGCAGGAGAATTGCCTGAACCCAGGAGGCGGAGGTTGCGGTGAGCCGAGATCGCGCTATTGCACTCCAGCCTGGGTAACAAGAGCGAAACTCCGTCTCAACAACAACAAAAAAAAAAGTATGCCTCTTCTAAGTGATTCATTAAAGTAGTATTCTCAAAGTATAGTTCCAGGCCAGGAGCATCAGCATCACCTGGGAATTTATAAGAAACGCAAATTCCGGGGGCTATGCTATAGACCTACCCAATCTGGAACTCTGGGGGTAGGGTCCAGCAATCTGGTTTTAAAAAGCCTTTCAGGTGATTCTGATGCACACTTATGTTTGAGAACCACTGGCCTAAATAAGTTCTACTATGCAAAGCAGCTACTACAATTTGTTAAGGTATTTGTGAATTATAGATGGTAAAACAATATTATTTTCTACAATGTGCCTGTCTTTACCTGTCATTCTAAGGAATTTGTAGACTGCAACCTCATTTGAGTTGACATTTTTCATGCCTCCAGCAAATTGTCAGACTGAGAGGATGTGCTTGTTAAGCTCCACATCATGCTCAGCAATTGTCCTACAAATGCTAATAACTTGACAGCTCAGGATGTCCTGCCCTCCCTCTCCAGATACTAAAATGCCAATGCCCAGGCCCTACTGCCAGCAATTCTGATTTAATATATCTGGTATAAGGTCTCGATATTCACACACACACATGCACCCACACACATACACACCTCTTTCCAGTATACAGGCAAAGTTGAATACCACCGTTCTTTAAAACATTGCTATTTAAAGGCTAAATATGCAAATGAATTTTCCATAGATAGTCTGTGAGAGGAAAAGTTCTGGTGCCCAGTGCGCATGCTGGTCTTCCGCCCCTTGCCCCACCTCCTGTTCACTTCCCGAGACTGACGAGATAGAGACTAAAATGGAGGAGTGAACATAACTAGGAACATAGTGCTCCACACCCCCACGTCTCACTTTTTAAACTTTCACAAATGAGTCTACCCTCCAGGGAAAGCATTCAAACTGAGTCATTACTGAGAGCCAGAAAGGTGACCCACTTTTTTTCACATTCCATAGCCACCTTCACTTTCCTGAGCATCTATTTCTTTCTCAGAATGAGGCTCTGATTTTGTTGGCATAGGGGCTAATATAGACTGGGAATCACGTAAAGAAGAATGTCTCACCAGAAGAGTTTAAAGTGATAATTGTCCTTGCTGTGCCATGTTCCTGGCATTAAGAGAAGCCCACACTTAGGATAACCTCCTAGAAGTCTTCTGCACTTGAAAGGAGAGTGCCCCATGTTGCCAAATGACACCTCCTTCTTCACTTCCAAGTGCTCTGAAATCTCCACAGGAAAGGACCTTCCCAACATAGAAATCTGTCTTTGCCACTTCCTCTCTCTCCAATATACGTATTTGCCAACTGAGGTGGCAATATCTGCACTGTGGGATTACACAGTGCCGAGTTAATATTCACAGTCATAGTCACGTTCAGAAATCATCTGGAAACACATTTCATTAAAGCTTTTGTTCTGCTTAATCATAGACTCTGGATCCAGTTCTAGTTCCCCGAGAAGGAACCAAATCCATGCCCCACTTCCCATCACTTCTGGATCCTCTATCGCTGTCTTTCTGCCCACCACCACCACCTGTGTGTATTAACCTTTGAAAACTCATTGCTTTGAAAAAGTGATATTAAAGCTTAATGTAAAAAGTATATGTGGCTTCATATACATGCTGCAGGGGAAAAACAAGTAAAGCACTTTACATACTAGAAAACAAATTTATTTTTGGTATAACTTTCAGAATTGTGCCCCCCACAAAAAATATGTGAAGTTCAAATCCTAAGTGACTCAAAATATTACTGGAAATAGTGCTTAAAGAGGTCATTAAGCTTATACAAGGTCATTGGAGTGGGCTCTAATCCAATCTGACTTGTGTCTTATAAGAAGAAGGAGAATAAGACACAGATACACATAGAGGGAGGTTATGTGAAAACATGGGGAGGAGAGGGTGGCCATCTGCGTGCCAAGGAGAGAGCTCTCAGAAGAACCAGTATCTTGTTTTTTGACTTCTGGCCTCCAGAAGTGACACTAAATTTCTGTTGCTTAAGCCACCCAATCTGTGGTACTTTATTCTAGCAGGCCTAGCAAACAAATGCACTTGCCTTTCCATGACCCACCTTTTCTCACATCCCAGAGCCACCTTGCTTTCCTGAGCATCCATTTCTTTCTTACAGTGAGGCTCTGATTTGGTCAGCAGTCAAAACGGATTTTTTTTAACGTAATTTTCTCTCTCATCTAAAAGAGAAATACTTCCGTCTCTTCTCACAGATTTGTTCTTGCTAGGATGAGCAAGCAGAAGAGAAAGTGGGAAACTAAATAAACTTGAATTAAAGAAGAAAAAGGAGAAAGATGGATTTTAAAAAAAAAAAACAAGATATAGAGTGAAGTAAGAAGGATGGAGGCAGATAGTCATAAGAGAAAAAGAAAAGCAAAGTTTCAACAGATGGTTTAATAAGAAGCACAAGAATCAAATGATTCAAGATTATGTAAAGGATCCCAGCATGGGTATAAGATGAATATTAATGTAAGTCAATTATTAGGCTGAATGTGCTGAGTACGTTCATTGAAACCAGGTCAAAACCAACAAAAATTAACAATTTTTAAAGTATCTGAAATGCTGAAGGCACTTTCAATGTTATATTAAAGAGAAATCTTTTCATAAAGAAAGAGGACATTCTGAAAGAAGATACAGTAGAATACTATTCAGTCACGAAAAAAATAATGAAATGCTGTCATTCACAGCAACATGGATAAGCCTAGAGGATATTATGTTAAGCAAAATAAGTCAGGCACAAAAAGATAAATGTCACAAGTTCTCACTCATATGAAGGGGCTAAAAAAATTTAACCTTATAGAAGTAAAGAGGAAAATTATGGTATTAGATGCTGGGAAGTGTTGGGGGGAGGGAAAAATAGGAGAGGTTGATTAATAGATACAAAATTACAGCTGGGTAGGAAGAATAAGTTCTAGTGTTCTATAGCACTGTATGGTGACTATAACAACAATTCCTTGTATACATTCAAACAGCTAGAAGATTTTCAATGTTCTCAACACAAAGAAAGGATAAATGTTTGAAGTGGTGAATATCTTAATTACCCTGATTTGATCATTACGCACTGTATATATGTTATCAGTATATCCCCCCGTATCCCATAAATATATGCAATTATTATACATCAACTAAAAATAAAAGTCTTAGAGAAACATTATAGAAATCCAAATTGAGAATCATTCTATAAACAACTGGCTGATTTTACTGGTTTCATAAGGTAAAGATACATTTTAATAAAGGACGAAGTCAACAACAACAAATTTTTTTAAAAGGAGAGTGAAAGAAGGCTCTGAGGGTACTTCTTCCTCCACAACCACTCCTGACAGGTGTACGTCACTTCCATCTGTTCCCATTATAGCTTCTAGAATTTTCTCATTATCAGACTTTTGGAAGAAAGGCAGGGCCAGATAGTGGCAAGTAGGGTAGTAAGAGAGATTAGGCGGCCCAATGTAATGAAGAATTATCACATTGAGATTTCTAGCTCTTCCTCATCTTCAGATGAAACATTTCCCAAGAATATGAGTTCTGAACATACAGCAAAATATCATTCATATTTCTTATATCTAGATCTTTTGGCTTTTAAATTGATGGAAAGTAAAAATATTTTTTTCAAAACCAAGAAGCTGCCTGTTGTACAGATTAGCACATTTTCTGACAGGATATTACTAGCAGTATTGCTAGACGGTGTTGCTGTCATAATCAGATCTTAATTTGCTGAGAACAATATCTCCACAGGAAATAAGCAAGGTTTTTTCTTTCCTTCCTTTTTCTCCTGAATTTATTCTTATTTTTTTCCAATTAAATTTGTTGCCTTTTTTTTTTTTTTTTGAGATAGAGTTTTGCTCTTGTTACCCAGGCTGGAGTGCAATGGCACGATCTCGGCTCACCGCAACCTCCGTCTCCTGAGTTCAGGCAATTCTCCTGCCTCAGCCTCCTGAGGCAGGGATTACAGGCACACGCCACTATGCCCAGCTAATTTTTTATATTTTTAGTAGAGACAGGGTTTCACCATGTTGACCAGGATGGTCTCGATCTCTTAACCTTGTGATCCACCCGCCTTGGCCTCCCAAAGTGCTGGGATTATAGGCGTGAGCCACCGTGCCCAGCTTGTTGCCTATTAAACAGAAATTGACTTCATATCTTTCATTAATATGGTTCAGAGACTCTCATTTCAATGGTTTAACTGGACTGCTAGCCTGACACCGATCACTGACCTCTTTGTCTTTTATGAAGATACTGTCCATAGGGCTCAAGTCCTTAGGCGAACTAGTAGACATTGGAGAAGCTGTTATGAGATCAATAGGGCAAATACTTCCAGGAAATATAGGAATGCCTACATTTCACTCAACAGAAGCATAAAATCACAGAAAGCTGAAACTGTTGTGATTTTTCTTTTGTGCTTTTCAAGAGGCAGAGGGACAGAACTAAGCAGTATATTGCAACTTGACTTTGCCACGGAACTGAAAGAACAATAAAAAGCATGTGTTGAACCACTAGTATTGAAGAGATAATGTCAATAGAGCAAAATATTTCCCCTGGCCAGAGGCCTCCTTATACTATGTAAATTTTAGGTAGTATCAGAGTAAGCAGAGCTTTATATAATCATCAATATAAATGTCATCAATATAAGTTTTCAATATAAATGTCTAAAACTCAGTTTTACAGGAACTCTAGTCAGCTGAGGTCAAGAAACCAACTTGTGCAACGATTCAAGCAGAACAGGCTATCAGCACTAAAGAAGAGAGTTAATCATAGAAGATAATATAAGACGCAATGAGGTGTTAAATCAGGTCAGCTGACTCTCTT
Source organism: Aotus nancymaae (assembly GCF_030222135.1). Lineage (NCBI taxonomy): Eukaryota > Metazoa > Chordata > Mammalia > Primates > Aotidae > Aotus > Aotus nancymaae. The sequence goes on along the minus strand of NW_026988425.1, from coordinate 57,355,798 downwards.
AAGACAATGTACTTTGTGACTCATCCCTGGAAAACTTCTTAGAAGCAATAAGGTTCTGAGAGGGCACTTGGAAGGGCCATGGCAAGGTAGCCTAATAGATAATATCAGAAAGATGGGAAACAATGGGCACAGATGTCATATATATTTAGTAAAAATTAGCAATTTTTACTAAACATAATCAATTTTATGAAACTTATGATCAATGATTATACAATGACATAAACCCACACTGTGTGTATTCAACTGTAAAAGGAATAAACAAGATTGAAAACCAGAATTACTCTCATTCTCTGAGATTCAATCTACTAATGATCAAAGCAACAATAATAATAAATTTTATCTATACATAACTTTCCTTGCCTTACTATTATGACTTGGTATTTTCCTGATAGCCCTATGAGATGGGTAAAGAAAGGTAAAATTGTCCCCTACCCTATACATGGACAAACCAAGGTCTCAAAATCTTAACTGATTTACTTGAATTAGCAATAAAAATAGATTGAAAACTCAAGACAACAGATTCTTTATTTCACAGGAGACACTAGAAAACAATGTGATTCTTATGAAATAAACCTGATTACAACCACAAGACACCAAAGTGGGATTTCCTTGACAGATGATTTGGAAACAGGTCATATTTATCTATTCATCAGTCTGAACCTATCCTTCTGTGTGTTTTTGCCTTTAGAAAACACGAAAATACTAATGGGCAAATACATCTAACCTACTATCATTAGAAACTTATTTAGGAAGTTTAGAACTTAAAAGTCATAGTACATATAACGGACCACAAAAAATATCGACATATAAAATTTTAAGATAGGACATCTATGGTATAAAGTCAAATATAATCAAGAATAGAAACAAAATTTATTTAACAAAATAAAGAGAATATAGAAGACCCCTATAGTAAGCATCATACTTAGTGGTAAGTATGAAAATGAAAAGAAATTCTCTTTAAAACCAGGGGGGAAATAACAAGAATGCCTGCTACTACTTTTATTTTTCAATATTGTGCTTAATATCAAAACAATTTAGCAAGAAAATAAAAGAGAAATTAATCAGGGATTAATATCAGAAAGGAAAAGTAAAAAACTATCTTTTTTGAAGTAATGGGCTATACAATGAAAAATAAGAAAAAAACAATTTAATGCTAGTTAAAATTTCTTTAAAGGACTGGATATAGATGTTAATCCCAAAATCAATAGCTTTCCTATAACTCATTAATGTCCAATTATAAAATATAATATTTTAAGTTTCCATTTTTAAAAACATTTATTTTTATTTTGAACTAATTACGGATTCACAGGAAGTTGCAAAGATAGCACAGACAGTTCCCATGTACTCTACCTGTCACGTCCCAATGATTACTTCTTATAGAATGATAGTACAGTATCAAAGCAAGAAAACTGATACCGGTATAATGTGTGTGTATATTTTTAGATCATGTTATCATGTATGTAGATTCATATAACCACTATCACAATCAAGATACAGAGCTAAAAGTTCTTCCATAGGCTTCCCTGAGGAGATGTAGGACACACCGATTCCCTTCTTCCCCACCATCCCTAATACCTACCAATAATTAATTTGTTCTCCATCTCTAACATTTTGTGACATTAAGAATGTTAACAAATTGAGTCATACAGCAATACAGCCTGTGACCATCTAAGAATGGCTTTTTTTTTTCTCAGCCTAATGCCCTTGAAAAAAACTGGACATTTTGAAGGTTATAATGTGGCAATCCTAGAAATCTCATACATCCCCTTCCTCAGAGGCTGTTTTTGTAGTTTATTGTAGGCACTAGCTATTTGTTTAATGACTTTTCTAAAATTTTTTGTGAAGTCTGTATTCTTTGTAATATGTGGTCTCTGAAGTCTCTGCTCCTTTAGTTTGGCTTCAGCTATTGATTTGACAGATTTTCTTGAATGCCAGAAGCCAGCTGAGAGGAAAGAGAAGAAAAGTAGAAGGTGGAGGGAAGGTGGGAGAGAAGGAAAAGAAAAAAAAAGAAAAAAGAAGGTTCTCACAGTTTTGGCAGATTTGCTCTGTACTGGTTCCCTCCTTCAATATTTAGTTAGGCTGTTTACAACCCTGCCTTAGCCTTTGATTCCTGCTTGCACTGAACCTAGGGGTGAGTCAGAGGTGAAAGGTTTGGGTCTTCTCAAGCCTTTTGTGACCATACCTTCTGCCCTGGATATGCATGTGGCTTTTTCCAGACTTTCACTTTGGTTTTGGCATGTGATTTGTTTTGGTCAGCTGGTTATTAATAGACACAAGCCAAGCAAAAGCACGAAATGTGCCTGAGCAGTAAGAAGTGCTCCCTCTGTGCCTCTGTCATTGTCATGGGAAGAACATGCCTCCTCCCTACTGGTCCAGAGAGGATCAAAGACACAGGTTTACTTCTACTATGAGCCAACAAGTTCCATCCATTTATGTGTATTTTGCTTTTCAGAACCCAGTTACCAATGAATAATATAGTAAGATGGGGAAGGGATAGTCCTAAGATTGGATAGACAGCTTAAATAACACACACACACACACACACACACACACACACACACATGCACAACAATGGAAATGTTAGTTTACTGTGATAAGTACAAATTATTTATTCTCAAAAATTCATACTAGGAAATAGATAGGGAAATTTGGTGAGCACAATTTTTCAAGTCTACTTAATTCCTCATGGATGATCCCTTGCGTTCTGCCTGTCTATGCTAAGTTTCTTATGTCCCCAACCACATAACTCTGAACGTCCTACATAACTACCTTGTATGGTTGGAAAGACTGACATTAGCAAGTCACATACGAGAATGTAAGTTAGTTTTCAGACATGTTTTCTATCAATCCCACCAATGCCATCTTGCAAAACTTCCATAAGTTTGTAACAACTGGGCTTTGCACATGTATCATCACAATGTAACTTTGTAAGACATTTCTGGTCTGTAAGGATAGAGTACAGCAGGCCTTACCTGATCTACCACAGGAGACTTACCTTGTGTTTACAGCCAAACAGCAAACAATCTCCCAAATGAATAAATAAATGAACATATTTGCCCATTCTTCATATGTACACACTTTTTCCACTAGTAATGAATAGTAGCCCTAGCGTAGGTTTTTTGATCTTTTATTTCAATAGCTTTTGGGATACAAGTGTTTTTTTTACATGGATGAATTATATAGTGGTAAATTCTGAGATTTTATTGTACTCATCACCCAAGTAGTGTACATTGCACCTAATGTATAGTTTTTTTATATCCTTATCCCCCCCTCACACTCCCCCTCTGAGTCTCTAAAATCTATTATATTAGTCTGTATGCCTTTGTGTACTCATAGCTTAGCTCCTATTTATAAGTGAGAACACATTGTTTTTGGTTTTCCAACCCTACGTTACTTCATATAGAATAATTAGATTAGAGATTATTCTATGTGAAGAGATTATTCTATGGGCACTTAGCTTGCTTCCACATCTTTACAATTATGAATTGTGCTGCTATAAACATATGTGTGCAAGTGTCTTTTCCATATAATGACTGTTTTTCCTTTGAGTGGATACCCTATAGTGGGAGTGCTGAATCTAATCATAGATCTACTTCTAGCTCTTTAAGAAATCTCTATACTGTTTTATATAGAGGGCATATTCATTTACATTCCCACCAGCAGTGTATAAGCGTCCCCTTTTCCCCACATCCATGCCAACATCTACTGCTTTTTGACTTTTTAATAATGGCCACTCTTAAAGGAGTAAAGTGGTATCTCATTATGGTTTTAAATTGCATTTCCCTGCTAGGCATGGTGGGGCTCACACCTGTAGTCCCAGCACTTTGGGAGGCCAAGATGGGAGGATTACTTGAGGTCAGGAGTTTGAGACCAGCCTGGCCAACATCGTGAAACCCCATCTTTACTAAAAATACAAAAATGATCCAGGTGTGATAGCACATGCCTGTAATCCCAACTACTTGGGAGACTGAGGCAGGAGAATTGCTTGAACTTGGGAGGCAGAGGTTGCAGTGAGCTGAGATCATGCCACCACACTCCAGTCTGGGCAACAAAGAGAGACTCTGTCTCAAAAAAAAGAAAGCATTCCCTGATGATTAGTGAGGTTGAGCATTTTTTATATGTTGGCCATTTGCATATCTTCTTTTGAGAAATGTCTGTTCATGTCCTTTGCCCACTTTTTAATGGGATTTTTGTTTTGTTTTGTTTGTGTTGTTTTGTTTTCTTGGTGATTTGTTTGAGTTCCCTGTAGATTCTGGATACTAGTCCTTTGTTGGATGTGTAGTTTGCAAATACTTTCTCCCAGTCTGTGGGTTATCTGTTTACCCTGTTGATTATGTATTTTGCTGTGCAGAAGCCTTTTTGTTTAATTGGGTCTCATTTATTTATTTGTGTTTTTGTTGCATTTGCTTTTGGATCTTAGTCATGATTTCTTTGCCTAAGCTGATGTCTAGAACAGTTTTTACAATGTCGTCTTCCAGAATTTTCATGGTTTCAGGTCTTAGATTTAAGTCTTTAATCCATCTTGAATTGATTTTTGTATGTAGTGAGAGATTGGGATACAGTTTCATTCTTCTACATGTGGCCTACTAGTTTTCCCAGCACCATTTATTAAATAGGGTGCCCATTGTCCAATTTATATTATTTGTATGCTTTGTTGAAGATCAGTTGACTGTACATGTTTGGCTTTATTTCTGGATTCTCTATTATGTTCCATTAGTCTGCATGCCTACTTTTATACCAGTATGATGCTGTTTTGGCAGCTATAGCCTCATAGTATAATTTGAAATCTGTTAATTTGATGCCTCCAGATTTGTTCATTTAGCTTAGGTTGTGTTGATTGTTTGGACTCTTTTTTGATTCCATATGGATTTTAGGATTGTTTTTCTTAATGCTATGATAAAATGATATTTTGATGGGAATTGAATCAAATCTATAGATTGCTTTGGGCAGTATGTTCCTTTTCCCAATATTCTAATGCATAAGAATGAGATATATGTTCCAATGCAGAAGCATGATATATGTTTTCATTTGTTTGTGATATCTCTGATTTCCTTCAACAGTGTCTTGAAGACAGTAGATATTTGTATTGTGATTTTTAAATTCATTCTGCCATTCTGTATCTTTTAAGTGACACACTTAGGCTGTTTACATTCAATGTTAATATTGAGATATGAGGTACTGTTCTCTTCATCACATTTATTGTTACATAGATAGGGTATTTTTTCCCATTGTGTTATCATTTTATAGGACCTGTGAGCCCTATAAAAGAGTTTATAATGTGAATCTGTACACCCTATTTTGTCCTTCCAAGTGGGAGAGGTATGCTAGCAATGCCTTTAATCTGCCATCTTTCCTCCTGCAGGTCTTACACAATTATTGTATCAAAAATAAGTATCTTTGTGCACTAAATCACATGTGCATACCAAAACATGGTCTATAATTTATCTCTATACCCAGTAGGTATGAACACCAACAGTACTATTCTAATGACTTATTTGTGATGTTCACCTTTTTTTCCTGACATATTCATTGATCGTATGTGCACATTCTTCAAATATGATTTTATTTCTGTGCTTGAGGAAAATGTGAAAGCAACTGAAGAATGATTCAAAGACTCTTCATTCTTTGACTCTTTGGAGTATGATATAGTTTGGATGTTTACCCCTCCAAATCTCATGCTGAAATGTGATCCCCAATATTTGGAGGTGGGGTCTGGTGGGAGGTGTTTGGGTCATGGGGATGGATACCTCATGAATGGCTTGGTGCCCTCCCCATTGTAATAAATTCTTGCTCTGTTAGTTCACCCGAGATCTGGTTGTTTAAAAGAACCTGGCATCTCTCTTGCTCCCTCTCTCACCATGTGACATGCCTGCTCCTCCTCCACTTTCCACCATGAGTGAAATCTTCCTGAAGCCTCACCAGAAGCCAGGCAGATGCTGGTGCAATGTCTGTACAGCCTGCAGAAATGGGAGCTAAATAAACCCCTTTTCTTTATATACCCAGTCCTAGATATTTCTAAGCAATGCAAAACAAATACTGTCATTAGTATGTTTATAAGTGTGTGTGTGTATGTAATAAAATTAAAGAAATAATCTACCAAGAGGAAGTAAGAGATAATGTCTTTTTATTTTTATTTTTTCCTGAGATGGAGCCTCTCTCTGTAGCCCAGCCTGGAGTGCTGTGGCGCGATCTTGGCTCACTGCAACCTCCGTCTCCTAGGTCCCAGTTCAACCAATTCCCCTACCTCAGCCTCCTAAGTAGCAGGGATTATAGGCACAAGCCACCATACCCAGCTAATTTTTGTATTTTTTAGTAGAGGTAGGGTTTCACCATGTTGGCCAGTTTGGTCTTGAACTACAGACCTCGTGATCTACCAACCTCAGCCAACGATAATGTCTTATTATCATGAGTTCAGCAAGTTTCACACATTGCATTTGGCAATTTTATTGGTTAAGGTAACTGTGTGTGTCAGGATAGGATTTCAATGGCTGCATCAGTCAAACCTTGAAATCTCAGTGGCTTAGCCCAATAAACATTTATTTTTTCCTCACATTATGCTCTGATAAATCTCATGCAGCTCTCTTTGGTGGATTTTCTCTTAGATGTAACTTAGCAGCCTAGGCAGCTTCCATTTTGTAACTCCATCATTGAGCAATCCTCTGTTCCAATATATGTGTGAAAGAAGGAGAGCACAGAGCACTGGCTTACTCTTAACTGTCCTGACCTTATACAACACATCACTTTCACTCATCAAAATTCCCTTTAGTTCTCAGTCACTTGATTTCAATCTAATTACATAGCAAGCTTAGAAATTCACTATTCCTGGAAGCAATCCAAGATGGCCAAATAAGAACAGCCCTGGAGTGCAGTTCCCAGTGAGAACAACACAGAGGGTGAGTGATCACCACATTTCCAAATGAATTTTTACTGCCCACAGACCAGAAGATTACCAGGCTGAAAAGCGCCACAAGTTTCCACCCAGCTGTTTCAGCCAGATCGACGGGTCTCCGCACAAAAACTCACACATATCTTGGTGGCCTTTCAACTGGCACCTGGAATGCCTGGGATACAGAGCCACCCATTCAACTGAAAAAAAAAGGAACTGAAACAGGGAGCCAGGTGTCTGACTTAGCGGGTCCCACCCCGACAAAGACCAGCAATCTGAAATTCTCTGGATTGAGAGTTTCACAGCAAGCACAGCTGGACAGGGGATGGTCCAGTTCAATGGAGGGAAGGGCAGCCGCCATTACCGAGGCAGTCCACCATCACCAAGGCAATCCACCTTTACCAAGGCAGTCTGCCATTATGGAGGCAGTCCGCCATTACTGAGGCAGTTCTAACTGTACCTATGTCAACAAAACCATAAAGAAGTTCATACGGCAGCTGGGCAGAGCCCACGGCAACTCAGCAATGCCTCTGCTGGCAGAACATGACTAGACTACCTCCTTACTGGGTAGGGCATCTCTGAAAAAAAGCAGCAGCACATCAGGAACTTATAAATAAAGCCCCACCTTCCCAGGACAGAACATCTGGGGAAAAAGGCAGTTATGAGTTCCAATGCAGCAGACTTAAATGTACCTGCCCAACAGCTCTCAAGGGAATAATGGAGCTCCCAGGTCAGCACTTAAGCTCCTATAAGAGACAGACAGTCTCCTCAAGCGGCTGCCTGACCCCATTTTATGCAAAGAAACACCTCATAAAGGAGAGCTCAGGCTGACATCTGGCAGGTACCCTTCTGGGACAAAGATAAGAGAAGAAGAAACCAGCAGCAAGCCTTACTGTTCTGCAATCCCCAAAGGTGATGCCCGGGCAAGCAGGGTCTGGAGTGGACCTCCAGCAGTCCTACAGCAGAGGGACTTGTTAGAAGGAAAACTAAAAAACAGAAAGAAGTAAGTTCAACATCAACAAAAAGGACATCCACTCAGAGACCCCATCCGAAAGTCACCAACTACAAAGACTACAGGTAGATAAATCCATGAAAATGGGAAGAAACCAGTGCAAAAAGGATGAAAACACCCAAAACCAGAACGCCCCTCCTCCTCCAAGGAATCACAACTCCTCACCAGCAAGGGAACAAAGCTGGATGGAGAATGAATCTGACAAATTGACAGAAACAGGCTTCAGAAAGTGGGTAATAACAAACTTCTCTGAGCTAAAAGAACATGTTCTAACCCAATGCAAAGAAACTAAGAACCTTGGAAAAAGGTTTGATGAAATGCTAATAAGAATAAACAGCTTAGAGAAGAATATAAATGACCTGATGGAGCCAAAAAACACAACAGGAGAATTTTGTGAAGGATACACAAGTTTCAATAGCTGAATCGGCCAAGCAGAAGAAAGGATATCAGAAGTCGAAGACCAATTTAATGAACTAAAACGAGAAGACAAGATTAAAGAAAAAAGGATAAAAAGGAATGAGCAAAGTCTCCAAGAAATATGGGACTATGTGAAAAGACCTAATCTACGTTTGATAGGTGTACCTGAATGTGAATGAGAATGAATCCAAGCTGGAAAATATTCTTCTGGATATTATCCAGGAAAACTTTCCCAACCTAGCAAGGCAGGACAATACTCAACTCCAGGTAATACAGAGAGCACCACAAAGATATTCCTCAAGAAGAGCAACCCCAAGGCACATAATTGTTAGATTCACCAGGGTTGAAATGAATGAGGAAATACTAAGGGCAGCCAGAGAGAAAGGTCAGGTTACCCACAAAGGGAAGCCTATCAGACTCACAACAGATCTCTCAGCAGAAACCCTACAAGCCAGAAGAGAGTGGGGGCCAATATTCAACATCCTGAAAGAAAAGAACTTTCAACCCAGAATTTCATATCCAGTCAAACTAAGCTTCATAAGTGAAGGAAAAATAATATTTTTTGTGAACAAGCAAGTACTCAGAGATTTCATCACCACCAGGCCTGCTTTACAAGAGCTTCTGAAAGAAGCACTACACATAGAAAGGAACAACCAGTATTAGCCATTCCAAAAACATACCAAAAGGTAAAGAGCATCACCATAATGAAGAATCTACATCAATTAATGGGCAAAACAGCCAGGCAGCATTAAATGGCAGTATTAAACTCACATAAATCAATATTAATCCTAAATTTAAATGGACTAAATGCCCCAATCAAAAGACTTAGACAGGCAAATTGAATATAAAGCCAAAACCCATCAGTATGCTGTATCCAGACCCATCTCACATGCAAGGATACACAAAGACTTAAAACAAAGGGATGAAGGAAGATTTATCAACCAAATGGAGAGCAAAAAAAAAAAAAAAAAAAAAACAGAAGATGCAATTCTCGTCTCTGATAAAATAGACTTTAAAGCAACAAAGACCAAAAGAGACAAAGGACATTACATAATGGTAAAAGGATTAATGCAACAAGAAGAGCTAATGATCCCAAATATATACGCACCCAATACAGGAGCACCCAGATACATAAGGCAAGTTCTTAATGACTTACAAAGCAACTTAGACTCCCACACAATAATAGTGGGAGGCTTTAATATTACATCGTCAATATTAGACAGCTCAATGAGATAGAAAATTAACAAGGATATCCAGGACTTGAACTCAGAGCTGGAACAAGTAAACTTAACAAATATTTACAGAACTCTTCACCCCAAATCCACAAAACATACATTTTTCTCAGTATCACATCACACCTATTCTAAAAGCGATCACATAATTGGAAGTAAACCACCCTCAGCAATTGCATAGCATTTCACCAGTTTAAATGAAATATTGGTTGGCTGCTTATTTGTTATTTTCTTCCTTTATTCCCTCCTGTCTCCATTGTTAAGCACAATCATTGGCATAAAAGAGGTTTTTAATACTCATTTTTAGACTGCATTCTAGCCTGGGCAATAGAACAAGATTCCTGTTCTCTCTCCCTCTTTTTCTTCCTCTTTCTTTCTTTCATTCTTTTCTTTTTTTCTCTTTCTTTCATTCTTTTTTTCTTTCTTTCTTTTTCTTTCAAAAAAAAAAAAAAAAAACTCAAGTGCCACCAAAGTAGTATTAACTAGAGGCAGGGTAATTTGTAAAAAAAAAAAAAAGAAGAAGAATACACATATGAGGCCAACAAACATGAAAAAATGCTCATCATCACTGGATGCAAATCAAAACCACATTGAGATACCATCTCATGCCAGTTAGAATGGTGATCATTAAAAATCTGGAGACAACAGATGCTGGAGAGGATGTGGAGAAACAGAAACACTTTTACACTGTTGGTGGGAGTGTAAATTAGTTCAACCATTGTGGAAGACAGTGTGGTGATTCCTCAAGGACCTAGAAATAGAAATTCCATTTGACCCAGCAATCCGATAACTGGGTATATATCCAAAGGATTATAAATTGTTCTATTATAAAGACTCATGCACATGTATGTTCATTGAGGCACTGTTTATAATAGCAAAGACCTGGAACCAACCCAAATGCTCATCGATGATAGACTGCACAAGGAAAATATGGCACATATACACCATGGAATACTATGCATCCATAAAAAATGATGAGTTTGTGTCCTTTGTGGAGACATGGATGAATCTGGAAACCATCATTCTCAGCAAAGTGACACAAGAACAGAAAATCAAACACTGCATGTTCTCACTCATAGGTGGGTGTTGAACAATGAGAACACATGGGCACAGGGAGGGGAACATCACACACTGGGGTCTGTTGGTGGGAATAGAAGAGGGACAAAGGAGGGTGAGGAGGTCAGGGAGGGATAACATGGGGAGAAATGCCAGATATAGGTGACAGTGGGGGATGAAGGCAGCAAACCACATTGCCATGTATGTACCTATTCAACAATCCTGCATGATCTTCTCTTATACCCCAGAACCTAAAGTACAATAAAAACATACATACATATATATATTTTTTTTTAAAGAAAATAAATTCACTCTTCCTATATATCCAGAAAGAGAAAACTATTATATGAACATCCTTAACATTACAAATGTCTATTGTTTCTTATTTACGTAAAGTCCACACAACCCACGACAGGCTTGAGAGAGGACAAGATCTGTTCCCCACAATCATTCAGGGACCCAGTCTTACGGAGGTTTCACTTTGCTTAAAATGTAGCCTTGAAAGTTGTTTTACAGATACAAATCCATCCAGAAGTGGAGAGAACAGACAAAGAACAGAAAGCTGCCCTTCCTTCTTAAGCATACAGCTTTAAGTAACACACCATAGTTCTCCTCATATAAGAGCTGCATGAAGTAATCACATTATACCACCTAGATACAAGGAGTAGGAGGGAGGGTTTACAAATAGAATGCATAGCCAGACAGCAACTTTCCAGCAGCAACTCCACATTACAAAATGGAAGTATCAATGTTTGGTGGATGGACAACTAGCCATTGCTCATTTGGTTCATTGGCCAATTATCTCTTCCGACCCAAGCCAGACCACAGAAAAGCAAGTGGTCAAGCTTTGCAGTGATAAGACAAAAGTTTTCTAAGTTTATTTGTAGTGCAAAAGTTTTAAAGAATTGAAATGTTTTTAAAAAAGAAACCAAGAATTGAATATTTTATTAGAATATTAAATTTTTTATTAAATTTAAAAGTCAGTAATTTAATATAACATTTAATAATACTAGATGTAACTTATTCTGGTTATTAAAAATATAAGTTTTATAAAAAGAATATGAAAACATACTCATAACATAAAAATAGTTGAGAAAACAGTGGAAGATTACTTAAAAAGTGAGGTATTATCTATAGAAAAGTAATAATGTTAGATAAATAAGATTACTAAGGATTTTTTCTTTTATTTTTCACACTGTCTTTTGAAATACTTTATGTTTTTACAAATAAATATTCACCTATGTACACACACACACACACACACACACACAGAGCAGATTGGCAAGAGGAAGTCTGATACCAAATAGAAATTTTAAAGTCTTAATGAACCCTTATAACTATAAAATATGTATGAAATTCTATCCTTATAAGTGGGTATCCTTTAATCATGCATTGCATTTTTATTCCAAAAAGGTAAGAGCTTTTCAGATTAATAGAGATAGAAACAAACATCTGCTTGTTTTACATCGTTCCCTTTTTCCCATTTTGAAAAAGCTCAAAAAAAGGGTTCTGTAAGAAACCTGAAAATAAACTAGATCTTTGACGAAATAAACAACTACTACTCTAACTCTGCATGTGAATATATATGATTCCCAATTGTAGTGAATACTTGCCAGAGTGAGAGAGGATACTGAGACCGGAGGCTGAGACTGAAGATCTCCTGCTAAACCCTCAGATCACTGAGTTTTTCAAATTAGTGGCAAAGCATGACGGAAAATTAATAACTTCTTGACAAACTAATTCCTCATCTGCAACAAGATTAGGACATATGGGCTGCTGTAGGATCCTTCTGTTTGTGTGGAACAACACTAAATGCCTCAGGGGGTCACGCTGAAGACCTTTATAACCATACCACACACAAGGCAGAGAAGACTATGAATGAGAATCTTGCAGCAACTAATTATATTAATAAAAGAAAAGGAAGGGCTAAACTTGCTAGCAGCATAAACACCACAGAGGAAAAATCTAATAAGAGGCTTCCCTGTAAGCTAGGCAGATTTCTGTCCACCCCTGAGTTTAGTTTTCTCCTTTCCTTCACTATCAGCTAGCCCATCTGAGGAAGAACTTGCCTCATTCAAAGATGATCAATAAATCAAAAGAATAAGTACGAGATTTATAAGACTACTAAAGGAAAAGGAAAAAAAAAAAAGATATGGCAAATATTAGTCATGGGCTGGGGGAACATCTCTCCTTCACTCCTGGTGCTTCTCTCTTTGTGGTGAAAGTTCCTGGCTCTCTCCACACCCTCACATGTTAGTCTCTAGAGGAAGAGGAGTGACTTTGATAGGTTTTAAAATGAAGATGGGCAACTGAGAAGTGAGTCACGTAGGGAGAACATTTCTCATCCCTTTCCCATGCCGTAGGTCTGTTCTAAGGTCTACGGCAGAGTAACAGTATTGGATGGTTTTATATTAAAAGCCTGCTTGCCAACAGATATGTCTCATTTTCCTTTTACTTTTATCAATAAAAAGTGATATTTTTACTTCTAAATGCCTCACTCTTTGTTTTATTATTGAATTATTACTGAACGAGGTAAGAAAGAAGGATGTTGTCTATTTGAATGGCTAGGACAAAAAAAAAAAAAGAAAAAAAAGAAAGAAGAAAGCAAAGAATGAAAGGAAAAAGATCCAATAAAAGACTATCATGATGAATTTCTTTCTTCAGGACATCAGTGGACAAAGTTTTAAGCAATGGGTTCAAGTACTCGATGAATAAATAGCAACACAAAGTAGAGACAAAATATTACTTCGATGAAGAAGATAGAAAAGAAGAAAAACAGTGTGAATCCATCAAAGAAGGGAAGATTTCCTGGAATCAACAGTAAGTGTCATAGACACTACTTTAGTTAGGGGAAACAATAAAGGCTAACGTAATTGGGTAAATTATAAATGAGGAACAGAACCAAACATGTTAAAAACTGTTGCAAATATTCATAGAATTATTGACAAAGGTCAAGAGGAGTTAGGAGGTTGTTTAAGTCTTCCTACTTTCTTATCCTGGAGATAAAAATCATTATTTAAATGAAGTTATTGAGGCATAAGTATATCCTCAGATGTTGCATTCAAAACTAAAATAATCAAGATAGCATTAAAGTGGGGAGAGGAAAGGCAGGTGAGGTGAGAGGAATTACAGTAATTTTGTAACTATGCTTAGTGGAAAAACAGTAGACATTTTCTAAATAAACAGAGAAGTATATAACATAATTCCATATTTGTACATTTTACCATTAGGAAAACTAAAAACAGATGTAACAACTACAAAGTTATCAAAAGGAACATACAAAAAAACAAGCATCTATATATAGTTGTGTATATATATGTATGTGTTATATAGTAAAAGATAAAATTACAAAAGGAGCATTGCAAACAGAAAGCAAAAGTGAAATAATCTGAGACCAGAAATATTTGTCATATCCATAAGTATAATGCATAAGCAAATAAAAACCAGACTGGATTAAAAACTGTAACTCCAAATATATGTTATTTTAATTGACTCTTCTTGACTAAAGCAATTCTGAAAACATTAAAAATGAAAGTATTAGAAAGTGACTTATTTTGAAAGTAATTAACCTAAATTACTATATTTCCTGTATACAAAGAGCAACCACTTGGATTACTAAAAGGAGAAAATATCAAAATTAAAGTTTATGTAATACAACAAAGATAAATCAAAAGGCCAATTGTAAATGAAGCAAAGTTATTTCAACACACGATAGATGAAGCATAGAATTCCGTAAAATTATTAAGATTTAAATACAATAGGAAATAAAAGTTTTCAATTACATCATAGAAATGAAAATATAAGTGGATCTGAATACTTAAAAAAAAAGATACTTAATCTTACTTGTAATTTACAAAGTATGAATTCACTTAGCAATGAGATGCTATCTTTCACTCAACAGACTGACAAAAACAAAAAAGTTTGGTCACACAGTATCAGGAATTGTATGGGGAACAGGCACTGCCATATATGTACAGTCAAAGCATAAACTGGTGGTATACCTCAGTGAAAGGCAATTCTGCAATATCTGTAAAGTATCCATAAACATAAAATTGATATTTCATTTAGAGAGAGAGAATGAGAGAAGGAGAGAGGGAGTAGAGAGAGAGTGAGTGAGTGAGTGAGTGTGTGTGTGTGTGTGTGTGTGTGAGATAACTGGAATATGTCTACTGCAATCTCTGGAAACTGAAAAGAAGAGAGATCTCTGAGGGAGATGAGGATGGAAAGGAAAAGCACTTTCCATTTATGCCATTCTAAGCCTCCAGTCCTATGTGCGCTTATTCCAAAAACAAAGGGGAAAGGCTGGGAGATAAAGAGCAGTGATATAGTTTGGATACTTGTGCCCTCCTAATCTTATGTTGAAACGTAATTCCCATTGTTGGAGGTGGGGCCTGGTAAGAGGTGTTTGGATCATGGGAGTGGATTCCTCATAGATGGCTTGCTGCCATCCCCTTGATAAGTGAGCTCTCACTTGAGTTTACCTGAGTTCGTTTGTTTGAAAGTGTGTGGCACTTCCCCACTCTCCCCCTTGCTCCTGCTTTCCCCATGTGACATGCTTGCTTCCCCTTCCCCTTCTGCCATGATTGTAAGCTTCCTGAAGCCTCACCAGAAGCAGATGCTGGCACCATACTTCCTGTGAAGCCTGCAGAACCATGAGCCAATTAAAGCTCCTTTCTTTATAAACTAGCCAGCTTCAGGTATCTCTTTATAGTGTCACAAAAACTTACTAACACAAACAGGAAAAGAAGAGTGAAAAAAGAGAAAGGAGGAAAGGAATAAAGGGAAAGAGAAGGAAGAAAAGGAACAAGGACTCTGACAGCAAAAATCTGTGTGGCTATTAAAATTTTTAAAGTGTGACATAAAAAGATCCTGAATGTTATACTATTTAAAAAAAGGAATATACATTATAGTTTGTATAATATCCTTTTATACATGAAAGATAAATAGATAGGCATAAGGAACTTTACCATGGTCACACTCAAAACAAAGACTGAAAATGAAAGATTAGGAACCCTGGACTTCACTTTATATTCGATAAACATCATATAAGCATTAGCATTTAAGCCTTTTTAAAAAAGTATCAACAGAGTTTATCACGAATTTTGGACAGTAGGCAATTTTTTAAACACTTTTTTTAATTTTAAAACTGTTAACAGCATTTTAAGCATTTTTCCAGTTCCAAAAGAAAAAAATGTTCCCACTTTCACACATTATCTAATATATATATATATAAAATATCAATGTGTTAGTCTGTTTTCACACTTCTATAAAGAACTAGTTGAGACTGCATAATTTACAAAGAAAAGAGGTTTAATTGACTCGCAACTTTTCATGCTTAATAGGAAGCATGGCTATGAGGCCCCAGGAAACTTACAATCCTGGCAGAATGTGAAGGGGAATCAAGCACGTGTTACCATGGTGGAGCAGGAGAGAGAGCAAGGAAGAAAGTGCCACACTTAAAATAGATCAGATCTCATGAGAACTCACTCACTATCATGGTAACAGCATGGAAGAATCCACTCCCATGATCCAGTTACCTCCCACCAGTTCCCTTCCCTGACATTTGGGGATAACAACTCAACATGAGATTCGGGTGGGGACACACAGCCAAACCATATCATTCCACCCCATCCTCTCCCAAATCTCATGTCCTTCTCACATTTCAAAACCAATCATGCCTTCCCAACAGCCTCCCAAAGTCTTAACTCATTCCAGCATTAACTCAAAAGTCCAAGTCCAAAGTATAATCTAAGACCAGGGAAATCCCTTCTGCCTGTCAGCCTGTAAAATCAAAAACAAGTACAACGGAGGTATAGGCATTGGTTAAATGATCCTGTTCCCAGTGGGAGATAGTGGCTAAACAATGGGGCTACAGGTGCCAAAGCCCAGCAAGGCAGTCATTAAATCTTAAAGCTCCAAAATCATCTCCTTTGACCCCATGTCTTACATCCAGGGCATACTGATGCAAGATGTAGGCTTCCAAGGTCTTGGACAGCTCTGTCCCCATGGTACAGCCCCACAGCTGCTTTCACTGGCTGGTATTGAGTGCCTACCACTTTTCCTGGTGCATCATGCAAGCTGTCAGTGGATCTGCTATTCTGGGGTCTGGAGGATGGTGGCCCTCTTATCACAGCTCCACTAGGCAGTGCCCCAGTGGGGACTCTGCTTGGGGCTCCAATGCCACATTTTCCCACTGCATTGCCCTAATCAAGGTTCTCCATGAAGGCTCTACCCCTACAGCAGACTTACACCTGGATATCCAGGTGTTTCCATACATCCTCTGAAATCTAGGTAGAGGTTCCCAAACTGTTGCCTTTTGCACACCTGCAAGTCCAATGCTACCTGGAAGTTGCCAAGTCTTGGGGCTTGCACCCTCTGAAGCAACAGTCACACTGAAGCTGGAGTGGCTGAAACTCAGGGTGCCATGTCCTGAGGCTGCATAGAGCAACGGGACCCTGGGCCTTCCCCATTAAATTGTTTTTTCCTCTTAGGCCTCCAGGTCTATGATGGGAGGGGCTGTTGTAAAAATTTCTGAAATGACATGGAGACATTTCCCCCATTGTCTTGGCAAATAACATTGGACTCCCCGTTACTTACACAAATTTCTTCAGCCAGAAACTTGAATTTCTCCCCTTCCAAAATGGGCTTTTCTTTTCTACAACATGGTTAGCCTGAAAATTTTCCAAACATAAGTTCTAATTTCAGACCACCTCTTTGGGAATTCATAGGAATATATACTTCCAGAAACAGCCAGGTCAAATCTTGAATGCTTTGCTAGAAATTTCTTCTGCCAGATACCCTAAATCATCTTTCTCAAGTTCAGACTTCCAGAGATCTTTAGGGCAGGGACAAAATGCCACCCATCTCTTTGCTAAAGCATAGCAGGAGTGACCTTTGCTCCAGTTTCCAATAAGTTACTCATCTCCATTTGAGATCACCTCAGCCTGGACTTCATTGTCCATATCACTATCAGCATTTTGGTAAGAACCATTCTCTAGGATATTCTTTAGGACAAAAACAAGTCTCTAGGAAGTTCCAAACTTTCCCATACCTTCCCGTCTTCTTCTGAGCCCTCCAAGCTGTTATAACCTCTGCCTGTTACCCAGTTCCAAATTTGTTTCCACATTTTCAGGTATCTTTATAGTAGTGTTTCCTTCTACTGGTACCAATTTTGTGTATTAATTTGTTTTCACACTGCTATGAAGAACTACCCAAGACTCAAAACTACCCAAGTCACCGAAAAATTGTTCATTGACTCACAGTCTTGCAGGCTTAACAGGATGCATGACTAGGAGACCTCAGGAATTTTACAATCATGGCAGAAGGCAAAGAGAAAGTAAGCATGTCTTACCTGGTGGCAAAAGAGAAAGAGTAATGGAGGTAGTGCCACACTTTTAAATTATCAGACCTTATAAGAAGTCACTACCATGAGAACAGCAAGAAAGAAATCCACTCACATGATCCAATTACTTCCCACCAGGTCCCTTTTCTGACTCATGGGAATTACAATTTGACATGAGGTTTGGGTGGAGACACAGAGCTGAACTATATCAATTAAGAATGCTATCAAGATACTGGCCCTGATTTGGCCCGGATCTCACTAAAGTTGGTGAAACTAAGAGCATGTATAAGGCAGCACCCGATACTCAGTTTCCTAAATGAAGAGGTGGACAGGATCCCTGTTAGTTGGTCTTTTGTGGTCCTGGATTACTCAGCAGCACCCCCAGATTTTCCTCCAGTTGGGGTCCTAGACCATGTGGTGACCTATCAAAGGATCAGCAGTCAAGTTGGCAGTTTTGGAGGAAAAATCATAGCAAAGAATTGCTCTTACTTTTTAAATGTAAATGTAAAATTAAATTTTATTTTTTATAGAAAAACCATGAAGTTATTTATATTTGTAAACAATTTTTAGATATTTCAATATCTTTAGAGGTCTGGTACAACTTGACCAAAGCTTTTATCATGTCAGTTCCATATTAATTATTTTGTGCTTTAATTTGCATGCTTCGTTGTCACCATGATGTTATATTATATCCCAAATTCACAAAACTGGGTCAATGTCTCAAAGGGGATTCATTGAAATATCAGCATTACTACCACAGTTCAGAGTGGTGGGGATAAAGTGAATTTAAATATATTGCGATTAGTGACACTGTAGCTTTAGTAATTCCCTACAGGCAGCCCTAAAAGCACAAAAGGAAAATACAGCTAGAAGTGAAATGATGAATATGAGAAAATCTGATTTTGTTTGGTTGAGCAATCCATTTTGTCCTTTTTCAATTTGGAACTGTCTGTGTGGAACATTATCAAGCAGCATGATGAAGGCACGATGTTTACACATCATTTTAAGACAAAACACACTGCCCACACTAGCAGGCAAATTGACCTTTTCCCAGAATGTTTTCCAGTATCCGATTCATTAATTTTGTGGCAAACACAGAGACTAAAAATACATAAGCATCATTCAAAGCTACATTCTTTATAGAAAATGTAAATTTCAGTCACCCTTTTGACAAAAAGATAGTCAAACGGTATAAAATTAATGAATGTTGTGTGCAGAAAAAAAGTAGAAAATGCCATAGGACTGATTTTCAAAGGATACTGCTAGACATAACACAATGTCACTGGCATTCAGTGAGTGAGTAGTGACTGCTACTCTGTTTGTGGTGCCAAAGACTTAACTTCACAGTTGCACATATACGCTAACAAAGTGTATGAATCTGTTCTTGGTATATGTGCCATATATAGGAGAGAAACATTTTTCTATTATCCTCTTAAAGCATTTATTCTAAAAAACACATACTATATAAAAGATCCAATTTCAAAAAACCATTTTCTGTGATGTGATCAAGGCTGGAAAAGCATCAGCAGTGAGTACCTGCATTGCAGGTGCAGCCTAGAGAGAAACCACTATGATCAAAAGATTGTATGGAAACTTCAATTCAGATGGCGCCTCCTGTGTAGAGAAAGGTAGGAGTTAAAGAACATGGTGAAAATTATGAATATGCCTAAGTGAAGATACTGTATCTTTTTTCCAATCTGATATCCTAAGAAATATTCAGTAAGTTTAAGACATATTTCACACTGAAAAACACTCTCATTCAGATCAAAGATACAATGTACTATGTGTTTTCTGGATCCCAGGCATTCTACTTATATTGTAGCATTTAATTCTCACCACAAACCCTATGTGGAAGGTGTTTTTGTTCCAATTTATAAGGCAATAAGGACTTTCACAAGTTAAGTAGCTGACATTTTGCTCTTAAAAATCTAACTTGGGACTTATAATGTCTTTTTTAACTATATTTGGTAAATTAACTATATCCAATATGCACATTATTTTAAGATGAATAGATCACAAAGCTCTTTTGCAGGCAGCAGAATCTTCTATAAGACCAGAGAATACATAGTACCTGTTTATTTCTCTACCTATCTACCTATTTCTCTATCTCTGTATCTCATATTTGTAATAACACCTGGTTGTAAATAGAAACTTTAACATTTATAACTTATAGAACTCAGGGTAAAATTTTTAAAACAGACTAGTATTATACAAATGAAATAGCATAGATTCACAGAGTGGGGTCTAAAATACAGCTACACAATTATTTGAAGGCAGGAACAGTGTCATTTCCTCCTTGGATTCCTGTATTCCACACTGCCTTAAGCATAGTGCTGTTAAATACAGTTTTAAGATAATACCACATAATAATTTACTTCAATAATATCATGAAGAAATATTTGGCAAACAGACTGCTTGGTCCATGTAGCCTGCCAAGTAGAGCAAAATATATTTTCCAAAGTCCATATTCTGGCCTAATTTTCTGATTTGATTTTCCTCATGTCCCTTCAGATCAAATTAATTTAAAAATGTCAAATTCTGCTTTTGTTTGACTGGATATATTTACTCAACTTGTTAATGTATCTAGGGGGAAATGCTCACTTCTCACGGATGTTATCACCTTTGCATTTGTGCACTGCGTCAATCTAAACAAATAGGATTTAAAGACATTAAGCAGCAGAAATTAAGATTGGGTGTGGTTGTTGATCAGACTTAAGGCCACTCTTTGGTCAACTCAAGCAGTGGTGGCGGCACATATGGCAGGTCTTCCAGATAAGAAGGTCTGTTCTAATCAACAGAATCCAAAAGTGAAGCTCTCTTGGCTGCCTGGGTACAATGGAAACAAGGCCTGGGCTACCACTGCTGGTGCTTCCTCCACACTTGGTGTCTGCCTGTGTCATAGTGTCCGTTTCTACGTGCTTTGTAGAATACATATCTTAGAGGGAGTTTGCTCAGAGCCTTTTTTTTTTTTTTTTTAACTACAGTGATGAGGTATATTTGATTTATTGCACCCAAGGAAGCTATTCCTTGTTTGAAAAGACCACAGGCACATTAAAATAGCTAGAATTCTTCACCGTTAGATCTTATGTCTTTGTTAACTTAAGCCTTCTTAGCATCTATATCCATAGATAATTCTTTGTCTTCCAAAAATTTCCTCCCAAAGGGAATACAATTCTGTTTGAGGGGATCAAATTCTGAGTTGTCTGTGGGATCGTCTGGTCCTCCTTAGCTTGCCCCCAGTGGAAGTGTCATCAAGACTTGTAAAGCCTCTTCTCTTCCACTCTCTGTTGATAAGCTCTGTCCTGTTTGTACCTCCTTCTTTAGGCCCAAGGGATGTTTGTGGTAAGTATGGGCTGCTTGAACATCTCTTTCAGGTTACATGTCCACATGGCTAGCTTGGGCTTTCTCACAGCATGGCAGACTTCTTACATGACAACTGACTCTCCCCCAAACGGTGTATTTCAAGGACAGGAAATAGACACTGCTAGTAATTTACTGCCTGGACAAGAGACTGACACATCACTTCCACTGATATCTAGTGGTAAAATCACATATAGAATGTACCCAGATTCAGAGGAAGGAGCAATAATCACCTCATCTAGATGGGGGTGAATACCAAAGAATTTGCTGCAAATCTTTATCTGCCATAATCACCCAGTTGTACTCAACTCAGGATGAGTCAAACTGCCTACTCCAATTCCAACCCTGGCTGCTGAATGTTCCCAGGGAAAATCATACCACTCCAAAGGCTCATGTCACCACAAAATCTTCATCTTCAATATCATTTGCAACTCAGTGCTGTTCATCTCTGTCTTCTCTTCAACAATCATTATTAACTGCTACCTTTCTCTAACCTCCTAACCCACCATCAGTCTGATGCCTCTCAGTAGACAATCTTACCTTCTGCTTCACAGGAGAAAATAAGGCCATCAGAGAATACTCCTTCAACTTCCAGCCACCCCAGCTACAGACCTACTTATATTCTTATCTACTCCCTACATCTGTCAAAAGAGAAGAGGTTTTTCTAATCTTTCTGTATCTGTACCACCCTATCTCCTATTTGTTATAATAAATTTCCCCTCTCGTCTACCTTTGCAACATATCCCTCTATTTTTTTTTTTTTTTGGAGAAGGAGTCTCACTCTGTCACCCAGGCTGGGGTATAGTAGAGCAATCTCGGCTCACTGCAACATCTAACTCCTGGACTCAAGTGATTCTCCCACCTGAGCCTCCTGAGTAGCTGGGACTCTAAGTGTGTGACACCATGCCTGACTAATTGTTGTATTTTCAGTAGAAATGGGGTTTTCTATGTTGGCCAGCCTAGTCTCAAACTCCTGACCTCAAGTGATCCACCTACCTCCACCTCCCAAAGTGCTGGTATTACAGGCATGAGCAGTATATAGGAGAGAAACACCCAGCCCTATCCCTCTATTCTTGACCTATAATTAGCCCTTAACCAGTCTCAAGTTTATCTTAAAATAAAATTCCCCATGATTCAATAACAATTGCAGCTAGCAGTCTCTCACTCATCTTTACATGAGGAACTTTTTTTGAATGAAGAAAATGGACTATATTTTTATGGTATGTAGACATATACACTTCTGTATGTGTCAAAATTTAATTGTATCCTTAATATTTATATTAGTTACTATTTTTCATCATTATTAACATATGTATATATCAATATGCACATTTATAGTGTACAAAGTATATCTCAGTATGAGAAAGAAAACTGAACCAAGGGTGAAATGCACCCAGCTTCAACTTTCAATATAACTTAGATTGTACAAATGTTTTTGAATGGATGTTCCTAATAATTTAGCTCTCAAAGTGATTTAATTGTGATTAAAATTATATAACAATATTAAGTATATTTCACTTGGGAATTCCTGCTAATTAAGAAAAAATTAACCTATAAATCATTTTTAAATATAACAAAACATAGGTAAATATTAATAAAAATAGATATATCTTTTGAACTTAGCAAGCCAACTCCTGTAAATCTATAGAAATAGAAATGCCAGTTTTTTTAAGGAATATACATGGATATAAGAATCATTGTTTATAGAGCAAAATTACTGGAAACAAAGTGAATGCTCATCAATAAAGCAATAAACAAATTATCATCACATTCCTACCATGGAATGTGGCAAAAGCCAGAAAAAGAATATTAGGTCTATACTAGGTTACTTAGTGGGATTACTATGCTTTTTAATAATATAAGTAAGATGCAAAGAAGCGTGTGAATCTAGTTTTTTTTTTTTTTAAAGTAATGGTACACAGCCCTTTTACTCAAGTTTATTAATGATTATATAAAGAGAGAGAAATTTAAGAAAGAATACAGCCCAGGCAGTTAAACTTAGTTATCTGTGTATGGGTGGTGTAGGGAATAAGATTAAAGAAGGAGAGTAATGTACTATATTTTTAAAGACAGTGAAAACAAAGCTATCATGTCTAACTTGGCCTTCCGTTGAGATTAACAAGTGAGAGAAAGTTCCCTAGACCAGTGAAGGCTAAGTAAAAAGAGAGTAGTTATTTTGAGGGGGAGGAAGAGTTCTTTATTCATACCTTTTGTGCAAAATGAAGGTCAGGAGGCCTTTCCTGAAATTCCTTCTGATGGTCCTGAAAGGACCAATCCTAATGGGAAAGAGACACTAATCTTTCAAGTATCTTTCTCCCCAACTTTTTAGTCTAATATACCTTTTTCCCAGTCCCGGTTATCTGAATGACACTTTTTCTGTGTACCATTTTCTTCTCCACCCTGCCTGAAGAATATGCAACCTAGATTTAGTATGCTTACTGTGTAGATACTGTAGCTCACTCTGTCATTTGCGAAGGTCTGGCTTTTCTGCCTGTTGCTGGCTAAGATTGGGTTGAAACTCAAAAACGGCCACACATCTAGTTAGAGTCAACAAGTAATCTTTATTCCTAACATCTCATAGGGACAGAAACAGTATGTTCACTACTGACCAAGAGGGAACAATCTGACTCTCTCTGCCCCTCTTCATCTCTTCCCATGGAGGAGGATGTGACTTCATGGGTTGGTAAGCTCAAGGAACAAATTCAACTTAGCCCTTCCACATTCTCTGCCTCATGTCCTTCCTCCTGGAAAGGCCACCATGTGATGAGTTTAGCAGGGAAGGTGGTGCTTTTCAAGGGGGGGCCTGCTATTGTTGCTTTCTTCTCCTTTTGTTCTAAGCTATGTGAGGAAAGAGGGGATGTTTATATCCCATTTCTCCTAAAATCAAAACCTCTAAGATACTGACCTGTATCTTCCTATAGGAAACTATTCACTTGATTGAGCCTATACCCATTCCATCAGTTTCTAGAGCAGAAATTATTTATCATATGAGTTTAAGGAATCTTTGCACACTATGAAAATATATGCATATAATCTTGTATTCATTTGCGAGTTTAATTTGCATCAGTTATGAACCAAAAGGTTCATAACTCAACACTGACTTAGAACTTCTGCTCTAGAAATATCCCACTGAGCTTCTATTTCTTATACTCTGCCTGTGGCACTTAGTTCTTAATTTATTCGCAGAAGTAAATGGTCCTTTCTCCATCCAGGTAGTTATCTCCAATTATTTCCGGAGGATTCTCCAACTGTTATTTGCTTTTAAAAATTATTTTGCAATAGCAATATATCTCAAACTTATGGAAATGAAGGCACGTTAGCAAAAAGGATTGTCCTCACAAAAGCTAAACATAAAAATAATCAACTACAGTTTACAATCCTTGAGGACAAATGGGTTTCAAAATTTACACTTTTTCAAACTTTCAAACTCGAAAAATAATATGGTTCATATATTACTCAATGTCTCCAAAAGGGTCTGGAGCAATGTTTCAGGATCAAATGCATTAGTGTCTGTTTGTTTGTTTGTTTTGCAGTAAAACATAAATATTTACACTAGTTGGGATAGAGAATATAAATAGTGCCACCTTAGTTTAGGTCAGGTTTTTGCTACCAAATGAATTATAAAATATTTGTTTTTTAGTGTTTTGTGGGAGACATGGCTAGGGGATTGTTAATGTCTAAAGACTGTCATTGACTCCCTTCAACCTTGCTTTGTCTGGAGCAAAATAACTCCAGTCTTTTCACTATTTCCTTCAAAGTCTACTTGTCAGTGGTGGCCACGATAGCCAACTAGAAGCAGCTAGTGTGCGTCGCTCTCACGGAGAGGAATGAAAGGGGTGAGTAAATACAGGAACTTCAACGGAGACATCCAGGTACAGGCATTAGGACTAATCAAGGAAACAACCCAACCCATGGAGAATGGAGAAAAGCAAGGCAAGATGACTGTCCCAGGAGCTACACAGAGCCAGGGGAAACTTCCTCGCCAGGGAAGCAATGGGTGAATGAGAAAACCCGGGAACCCACACTTCTCTCAAAGATCTTTGCAATCCTCGGATCAGGAAGTACCTTTGGGAACCCACTCCACCGGGGCCTTCAGTTTGACACCCAGAGCTACGTGGAGTCCCAGCAGAACAGTCACTCAGGCACACACAGAGCCCTGGGAGCCTTAGATGACCAGGATTCCAGGCAAAAGCAGCTGCAACTCTGGCAAAGTGAGAAGTTAGACCCCTGTACATACCCCTGGGAAAGGGACTGAATTCAGGGGGCTGAGCAGCAACAGGCTGCAGGCCTGGCTTTCACAGTGCCTGGCAGGGTAAGACCCACTGGTTGGAACTCCAGCCAGGTAAGGCTAGGGGACTTACACCAATCTGAGATGGAACTCCCAGGGGGAAGGGTGGGCAGCCATCTTTGCTGTTTGGCTGACTTAGCTGTTCTTGCCTTCAGGTATTGGGACTCTGAGGTGACTGAGGGTTGGAGTGGACCCCCAACACAGCACAGCTGCCCTACAAAAATCAGACTGCTGTTTTATTGTGGGTTTTTTTTTTTTTTTTTGGTTGTTTTTGTTTTTGAGACAGGCTCTCACTCTATTGCCCAGGCTGGAGCACAGTGATGCTATCTGGGATCACTGCAACCACTGCCTCCCAGGTTCAAGCAATTCTCTGCCTCAGCCTCCTGAGGAGCTGGGATTACAGGCACCTGCCACTACACCTGGCTAATTTTTGTATTTTTAGTAAAGATGGAGTTTCACCATCTTGGCCAGGCTGGTCTTGAACTCCTGACCTCGTGATCCACCTGCCTCTGTCTCCCAAACTGCTGGGGCCACAGGCATGAGCCACCGCACCCGTCCCAGACTGCTGTGTTAAGTAGGTCCTTGATCCCATTCCTCCTCAATAGTTGGGACTTTCCAACTGGGGTCTCCGGTCACCTTCTACAGGTGTGTTTGGGGCGGTAAGGTAGGCCTCCATCTTTGCTGTTTCACAGCCTTGGTGGTGACTAGGGACTGAAGCAGAAGCAGACCCCAACATACCCCAGCAGCCCTACAGAGAAGTGGCCAAACCGTAACGTAGCAGCCCATTCCCATATCTCCTCACCGGTTGGGTCCTCCAGGCCTGGGCCTCCAGCCAACCACTGCCTGGCTATAAAGCCAATAGCAGCTCTGCAACTCCCTGGGACAGAGCCCCCAGTGAGAGGGGCTGGTTGCCACCTTCACTGTCTTGCAGCCCTTGACCTTGCTGTGTGCAGGCTTGGGAGAGTCTGAGAGGAACAGCTTAACACCCTCGGTAACAGCAGCTCCATGTTTCTTGGAGGTAGAGCCCCAAGGAACAACCAGAAGCCTCTCTGCCACTGCCTCTACACTGGAATGACCCTTGCTACTCTGGGACTAACGAAGGTATTTAGGTGGAAGCTAGACAATATAGGGGGTGTGTTCATAATACTGAACAAGATTTTTAAAAAGTTCATTTAATATTTGTATGATTGTACATTTCATCTTCTAAACCTATTACATTGGTGCAAAAGTAATTGCAGTTTTTGCCATTAAATGGCAAAATACCAACACTTGGTATTAGTATGAACTATTAATACTTAATTCTTAGCTTCTAACTACATATCCTTAATAGAAGGAAATGCATTACACCCTAAGATAGCCTGTTCCATTTTAGGACAGCTCATTTTGTTGGAGGATAAAAGGATTGTTAGGTCTATTTCCAAGGGCTATAAGAACAAGATGACTTTTATGAATGCTTAGAGACTTGAATTTAGATCAATGACTAACGATCAACCATTTGCCATTAAATAACATAAACAGCAATTACTTTTGCACCAACCTAATACTTGCACAGCATTTATAACTAAGCCTAATTCCACATGCTCAAAGTTATTAACTAACATTTGGTCAACTGAACTATGGTCTCGACTCTTTTATTGTCCACAAGAAGAATAACACCCTATTTAGATTCATAGGATTATCATGTCACAGGACTGCTCTTCCCAGAAAGGTTCAACAACAAGAATTCATTTCAGTTCAAATCAGTTAATAGTAGTTACTACAAACTTGATCTTTAATGAGTTTCTTATTGAGGAAAAAGTTTTTATCTGTGTATATGATCACTAGATAACAGCTCTAAGGATAACTTAAGCATGCGTAAGATAGCATGGTAAATTCCATAGCTAGGAATACAGAGAGAATTTAAATAAAGAAAATTAAAAAGCAAAGCATTCCAGTTGAGGAGTCTAGAGTCTTACTGTAGCTTGAAATATCTCAGGGCAAAGCAAAGAATTAGAAGATATTTGTAATCAGGAGACAAACCTATTTTTTTTTCCCACCATTTCCTCCATTAAGTATTCTTGGGTCTTCAGTACAAAATCTTTATTGAAACTCAACTCTTTTTCAAAATTTGGTATTAGAAAAAATTCTGATGTTATTTTCTGATTCATATAGGAGTACACTGATGATTAAATAGCATTTAGCACAGTGATAGACACATTAGTAATCCCTAAGCAAATGGTAGCAATTATTATGAATAAATCATTGTAATTCTAAGAGTATTAACAGGAAATAAAAATGTGTAATGGAATACTATTTTAAAGAATATATTATTTTACTATTTTTAAAGCAAGTCACAGAAAGATGTATGTAAAATGATATCTTTGAAACACACACAAAGTAGCTATACATTTGAATGTATGTGGTTTAAATATATTAATGTACATGGGAAGAATACACTCCCACTTAACAGTAAGTGTTTCTTAGACAAAGAAGGTGGAAATATGCCTATAACAATCTTATTTAAAAACAAGACAGCAGAAAAATTTAAATATACAGAAAACTATAATGAAATAAATAAAATCCATAAGCACCCTCTTAGTAACGATTGCCAATATTTTAGTTATTTCTCTTTTAACCAGTTATATTTTATCTTACATAGTTGAAATCCTTCTACCAAGATTTTTATGATCTACCTTAAGCATTTTAACCTCTCATTAAAATTTATTTTTAAACATTTTTGAAATTATTCCTCTATTATGTTTTTTTTAATTACAAGGCTAAAATGCTCTCATAGGAAAATGTATGTATGAAGAAAAATGTAAAAATCTTCCCTCCCTTCTACCCTCTTCAATACCACTCTTTAATCAATGTTAACATGCTGATGGGTGTATATACAACATATACACACACAAATTCTTTCCATCTTTATCTATGCTCATTGAAACATAAATATATAATATAGGACTTTTTTAAACAAAATTACAAAATTCATTTTATTCATAAGTTCATTCAACAATTATTAATTAGGCATATTATATACTCCAGGCAGTGAGAATATAGCTGTATACAATACAGACAAGATCGCTGCATTAATGGAGCTCTCACTGCACATCATATCATGCTCAATCTTCAAGGTAAATGCAGAGATATGTCACTACATATTAATAGCTGCCTAGTATTTATGTACTATATACCTACAGTAACTAAAGATAACAGATAGATATAATGATAGAGAGAAAAACAGTTAAAAAATAGATAATATATATTCAAAAAGACATCTATTACATTACAGACAATCCTAAACCACGTTGCAACAGAAGATTCATGTTTTTCTATGCAATGTAAAATTGAGACAATTTTTCTACACAATCACCAGTTTGGGAAATTACAACATAGTTTTCCATTTTTGTCACTGCTGTTGGTAAAAAGAAAGAAAAACACTTTATATCTATTTTGTTTTAATTCATATTTGCTAATTTCTAATGAGTTTGGTCTTCTCAATATTTATTTGATATTTGAAAGATTCTATAAAAAGCTTTTGCCCATTTTTCAATTATATTTGTTCTCTTTTTCTTATCAAATTGTAGACCCTCTGTATATTAGTGATAATAACCCCGTTTCATCTAACTGCAAGTATTTTTCTTTATCTATAATTGGCATTTTTACTTTCTTATGGTAGTTTCCACCCTACAATTTTTAAACGTATTTATGTTGTTAAATTTTCAACTCTGATTGATGGCTTTTTGATCTTTCCTGCCACAAAGTTATAAAAAAAAATTCTCCTGTATTTTCAGATTTTTTTCATATTTAGATATTTAACCTGTCAGAAATATATTTTTGTAAATAATCTGCAAAGTCATTCAAATTTCTTTTCTTATGGATGGAAAATCAAATGTGTTAGTATTACCTATTAAATAAATTATTACATTCTACTATATTGAAAGAATACCATCATCTTACATTAAGTTCTCAACTATTCTTTATTTTTAAACTCTGTTCTTCTGCAACAGTCTATATGTCCAA
Organism: Aotus nancymaae; assembly: GCF_030222135.1. Classification (NCBI taxonomy): domain Eukaryota; kingdom Metazoa; phylum Chordata; class Mammalia; order Primates; family Aotidae; genus Aotus; species Aotus nancymaae. Next base: position 57,326,203 of record NW_026988425.1, on the reverse strand, counting down.
TCCAATACCAAAAGCATATTATCTTATTACAGTAACTTGACTGTGTATTTTAACATCTGGTAGGACAAACCCACACTGGTCATTCTGTTTATAAAATATTCTTGGTTATTCTTAGATATTATTCAATTTAAAATTTTTAAACAAATTTACCCAGTTCCAAAATTAAACTCTATTTTGACTCTGACTGGAATTGCACTCAGATTGATATAACTTTGGAAGCACTAACATTTTTACATTATAGCTCCCTATTTTAATATATATTATATTACTTCATTTGGTTATATCATGTTTTACATTCCTGAATATTTTATTGTGAATTTTACATAGAAACTTTTCCTTAATTTTGTATTTATCTCTCATATGTTTTTCCTCCATGACAAATGTGAGTTTTCTGCAAATTTAAAGGAAAGCAATAAATTATCATGTATTTATTCTATGTTTAGCCACCTTCCTTGGCCTATTAATTACACTAATTTAGTAAAATGTCAAATATTTCTAAGGTATTATTAGTTTCTTTCTTCAGCATTATAATGCATGTTATTGTGGGAACTTATTGCATTGACTATGATTTCAAAAGGTTAAATAATGCTGCTATTAGATGTCTTATTTTTTATTTTAGTGAAAATTGCTTTAATATTTCATTATTTTTGTATACTATTTATTCTTAGTATGTGGCAAAAACTTGTATTTTATTTATTTTCCCTTATTCTTATTTCACTTAACTTTAGATCAAAAATCTTTTTGAACTTTATGAAATCTTCTTTCTTCAAATATTTGTGTAAACATAAAGGTTTTCTTTTTAAAATTGCCAATGTAATAAATTACACTGATAGATTTCCTATTGTTAAAATGTGTGTGTGTGTGTATATATATATATATATATATATTTCTGTAGTAATTTATGCATTGTTCTTTTAACACTACTGAATTTGATTTACCATTCAGAATTTTTATCTGTATGTGTATGTGAAATTTGTTTGTAGTTTTATTTTCTTATCTTTATTAGGACTTGATAGTGAAATTATATTTGCTTTATAAAATTAAGTGATTAATTTACATCTTTATTATAATCTGAGTAACATTCGTTATTACAGGCTATAAATAACTCAGCTTTTAAAACAGAAGCATAATTCCTGTGTAATGGTAAAAATTTTTATTACCACTTTTATACTGATGAATCAAGACTTAAATACCTAAGAAAACAAAATAAGTTAATGAAAGGATAAACATAGTAAGTATTATGTAAAGGAAGAACAATAAAATGTCAATATTTTATTGAGACAGATGTGTAAAAGAAGACAAGTTTTAGACAAATGCCCAGTAGCTCCTGAATTCCAATTTTACAAATTATACAATTTGTGGTAAAAAGCCTTTACAGTGGCCCCCTTATGAAATTTGCTCCTTTTGAGTATGGGCTGGATCTAGTGACTCATTTTTAATGAACAGGCTACAACAAAGGTCATGAGATGTCCCTTCTCAAATCAGGTTACAAAGACTCTGGTTAACATCTTGTGCTTGTGCTCACACTGTCTTTCTGTCTGTCTCTCTGTCTCTCTGTCTCTTTCTCTCTCTCTCAGTTTGGGGGAAGCAAGTTACCATGTGAGCTTCCCTATGAAGAGATGCATATGGTAAGGAACTTGAGTCTCTGGCCAACAGCTAGTATGGACCTGAGGCCCTCTGATGTCCACAGGAGGATACAATAGATTTTCCAGTGGTCAATGAGTAGATTTCTCTGGTAAATACAAGGTATTTATGCTCTGATTTCCCCATCACAAGATTCTAAAATTTTGCATTTTACAGCTGGGGTATTTTTGTAAAATTCCAATATGTGGTTTGACTAAGTCTACTTTTTTATATACCTATAAAAACTAAGTATATTTTAAAGGACTTATAAAAAAGACTACGTATACCTAACAGGTTTGCTACCATCTTTTTCTAAGTGTAATCTTTTACAATAACAATTTCTTTTCTCAACAGCTGAGAAGCTAAAGGTGAAACACAGTTTTAGGTAACCCTGTACAAGAGGATTACTAGCACCAGAGCTTCTGTCCACTTATCACTTTAGGAACACTGAATTAAAAAAACAAAAACAAAAAAAGATTGCAGGAAGAAAAGTCTTTTTCTTCCTTTCCCCTGCTGACTTCTCTGCACCACACATTCATACACACAGAGACACACACACTCCTTCTTCTAGCCAACCAGGATGCTGCAGAATTTGGTGTGACTCCAAATGATAACTATGTCCCTGACTCATTAGAATAGCACTTTTATATTTGTTTACCCAAACAACGACAGTAGAACCACATTTGAACCACTTTGTTCTTTAATGAGAAAGAGAATTTTAATGAGGTTCAGTTTCACTTATTTATGTCAGCCAGTATGAGATCTCTAATCATAGCCTTGGTGTGATTCCAGTTGGCAGGACAGAAATAAAAGGCAGGGAAAGAGTTAGCCCATTTTAATAAAGTAAACACCTTGCTGTTAAGAAAGTGCAGTCCGTAGAGAATGATAATAAAAGGAATTAGATTATCCGCTCCAATCTTATTGTTTACTACAGTACTTTCTTCTAAGTTATTCTGAAATATTAACAATTTAAAATTTAGAGGTTTAACACTATCTCATTTTTTAAAAAAACATTTTCCCATTTTCAGATTATTAAGGCATTTTAAACTGCTAAAATTTTCCTAAATACAAGAAAACAAAATAAAATTTGCATTTCTTTGGCCTAAAATTAAACCAGACTCTGCTATCATCTGACTAGATTCCACTCTCTCATCTCTAAAAACTTAGCCATTAAGTCATCCATATTATACAGTATAGAAGCAAACAGAATCAGGTCAAAAGAAAGAAGCAAATGTGAAAAAGTGAGGTTAGGGTTTTTTTCCCTAAGCATATCAAAAATATTTGGTTATACTGTAGAGTGACTAGGAGCGCTTTCTGTGAGATTTCATAGAAGATGTGTTGCATAACAAAAAGAAAAGCTCGAATCTGCTTTGCTATGTTATTTCGTAAAGGATAAGGTGAAGAAAAAGGTAAGAAATGCATATTTAAGTCTTGTTTCCCCAGAGTATCTCTCCTCTTGATATCATCAGTTTAATTGATTCCATTGCAAAGCCGAATTCCCTGGTTTGCAGAGAGTAAAGACAAAAATAGTCAAATTTGAAGAACCCAGGTTGAATTTTATGCTACTTGTATTTACTCTAATCATTTCTTGCCTAAATCCGTTTCAGTGCTTGAAGGACAATCTTAGCACAGACTGTGAGAAAGCCAAGTCTGGAACTTAGGTCTTTCCTCGTAGATGGAAAAGTTCTATCCTCCCAAACCCAAATGTGGGGTTTTATTTTTCCTTCATCAAGCACATCAACAAAATCATTCCTGATAGTTCAGTAAACAAGGATGTTGTGCTTCTTAGGATAAAAATACAGCAATTGCAGAGAATGAGAATTTCCATCTGGCTATAGGCCTGAGCAGACAGTCCTTGTAATGGCACTAAAGTCTGGCTGGCAGCCTTCCCCAATGCTGGTATTGCTGGCCATGTCCACTCTATCTGATGCCCAAGTGACCTTGACTTCAGAAATAAACAGATTCAGCCAAGCAAACAGTCAATTAATAAATATGTTCTAACCTTCTGAGTATTCAGCACTGTGCCAGGCACCACGATGGACATAGAGCAAGTATTACACCTCAAGAAGCTTGCAGTCATCCAGCAGAAAAATGAATGCTCTTGACCAAGATAGGTAAGTCAATCATAGAGTATTAAGACATCCAAAACCTGGCTATGGTTTAACTTTGTGACCTTGGGACATACAGAAAACTCTAGGTCTTCATCTCCTCATGGAGAAATCAAAGAGAATGAGCTAAATTATTTCTCCTAAAGATTTAATGATTGATCCTATGGATTAAGTTGTGAATTATATGCTCCTGAAGAGAAACTGTGTAATGTAACATATAAACATGTAAACTCTGTAGCTAAGACTGTCTTGGTTCAAATCCTGCCCCTGTCACTTACTCACTGTGAGAACTTAAATGAGTAACCTAATCCTGCAACCCTAAATTTCCTCAGCCAGTAAGTAGGAATATTAATGGTATTTACATCATTGTATAAGGAGGCTTAAATTAAGTAATACGCTGTGTGAGTTAGCTATTGCTTAGAAACAAACCACCTAAAATACAGTGGCTTTAAAAAATAAGTATCTTACTGTTTGAGTCTGTGGGATATCTAGGTGTTTCCATTGGTTTAGCTGGGCTCACTTTTGCATCTTCAATCAATTATGGATTAGACAGGCAACTCTATTGCATGTTTGGGGTCAGCTGGTATAGGCTAACCTGGGAAAAGCTTAGGAGGAACAGCTGGACTCTCCTCCACATGGATTTCATTCTTCAGTAGCTAGTCAAAGCTTAATCCTATAATAGATGGGTTTCAAGACAGAAAGTGAAGATACACAAGGCCTGTTGAGACCTAGGCTCAGAACTGGCACGTTATCAACTTTACCGCATTCTATTGACCAAAATACAAGTTTAGTCCAGATTCAAGAGACAGAACAATAAACTTCACCCCTTGGTGGATAAATAGATATGAATACCTAGAGAGGGTAAGGGGGGTTGAAGAATTGAAGCTCTTTTTGCAATTAATCTACTACATTCTTTAAAGAACTTAAACTGCCTGCTGCTTAAGTATCAATTATTATCACTACAAGTTTCAACAAGAATTTAGAGGATAGAATCATAGAAGGCATCATGTATATGGGATCAAAGCTGGGCATCCTTAATAGAGGCAGTTTCCATGTAGATGGCATTGGAAGTGAGTAACATGGAACATAAGAATTGAGTGAGGGATGGAGAATACTTTACAATGTAAGGGTCATTACCGGATGTTGGAGGTATGTCAGTTATAAACATAATGGAAAGGTAGACCCTAATAGGATCCACTGAGTTGAGAGGAGATTGAACATCCCTACCAAAGTCGGGTTACAACTTGCCAACCTGTCCTCTGTACTTCTAACTACCTGTATTCAGAAGGCAAAGCATTTGAAAAACAGTAAGGGGGCAATGAGTCTTTTCACTAAGCAATCTTGGCCAAGCCAGTGCAAATAATTAAGGTTAATAGCCTGGACTAGCTGTAGATAAAACAAATGATACTTAGACTGATAAGACAGCAAAGAAGCAAATGTGGCCAATGCAAATAGGTCTGCTCCAGGACCTCCTGGGAGAGATGTCCATGTTTGTGGCTAGAAATTAATGACTTTAACAGGAGAATTTTCAGCCAGTGGAGAAGAAAATCTGGAGAAGGAAAAGCCTTTCCATGTTTCTTATCCAGTCATAGGATGGACTAATCTGAGAAACCAACGATGCTGTATGCATTTTTTTTTCTATAAAAACTTGGCAACATACTGTGAAAGTTGGGGCTTAGAAGAGAAAATGGTCAAAGATACCAAAATTCCTTTGACTAGATTCCATTATGCAATTAATACCTCCTAAACATCATTTTTATTCAAGGCCTTACAGGTGCTATATTTGCTCCATAAGTGAACATGACATGATTCTTGCTCCTGAGAAGTTTATGGTCTCATCATCCAGTGCAGGAAATAATAGGAATGGTAGCTTGTCCTTTGAACATTGATAATCCCTCAATATGAACAATATTTAGCATGTTCTAGTAACCAGAAAAGCTTGTTTTATCAAAACCAGGCATTGTATGAGGTCAAATTTCCAAACATACTTCTGTTTATATACAGCACAGTGAACTAGAATCAAGGTTTACAATTAGAGAGCTAGCTAACTGGGTTTCTGGGTTTATGTCTTGGCTCTGATGTTAGGTTATAGAAAACTTTTTTAAATTCCTTAAGCCTCAGTGTTTTTCACCTATAAATTAAGGATCAGTAATAATCCTCATTTTACAGGGTTAGTGTGGGAATTAAATGTAATAAAACTTATTCCTTAAAAAAAGTTATTATCTATAAATTGCCTAATGTCACTTATTTAGCACCTAAGAAGTACCCAACACCATGCTAACAATTCATAGATAGATCAAATACAGCATTTTTCCTTAAGGAACTTATAAATTATTTGGGTAAATATTGATAACTAACTACAGAACAGGTTGTGATAATAACAAATTGTTATAAAAGCCGAAAAGGAAAGATTAATAAAGAGAGTAGGCAGACAAATGAGCTGAAAGGTAACAAATAAGGTGTGGCATAAGAACTGGGCCCTAAAGAATGACTATTTGTGTAAGAAATAAGCTGTACTAAAGGCAAGCCTAGCATGAAAACATGACAAACACTTGGGGAAAACAAGTTGGCCTTTGTGGCTAGTGTGTGGGATACAGGGGAGAGTTCTTAGAGGGCGCTCTGCCCAGTTGTAAAAGATCTCATTGTTTTGAGAAGAGTCAGGGCTCTATTTTGTTGGCCTTGTGGGGACAACAATGCTTTTTGAGTGGGGAAGGAAGTAATGCATCTCAGTTTTAGGAGATTAATTTGGAGACAGTATACAGGACAAATTACAGAACCAGAATCGGAGATATGAGTCAGAATCTTTTTCCACTAATCTGAATGAGGGCTGATGAGACAACGATCCGAGAGAGAGATGGTGTAGGGAGATGGAGAGAAAGGATGGATTTGAGTGCTGTTTCAGAGAAAAGGAAACAAACTTCCTGACTGACTGAATACGAAAAGTGAGAGAAATCAAAGATGACTCAGAGGCATCTATCAGGAGAGTTGTGTGGTGGCAGTGCCATTAACCAAGACACAATCTTCAGAAAGGAATATATTTTGTAAGAAGGAAGAAAATGCGTTCAACTTGAAGTTGGGTTTGACAAGCCAGCAGGATATCCAGATGGAAATGTCCAGAAGGCTGAGGAACAGATGTAAAGTGAGCAATTTACTTTGCCTTTCTTTCTTCCACTGCAAAATGGATGGGACATTGCTTGCCACTTCTTTCCAAGGACCAGAGAGAGGATTAATGAGACAGTGTTCACATTTATTCCACATCAAGGATCAATGAGAGCTTGGCAAAGTATTAGGTTGGCGTTCCATTATGTTAAGTTGAAAACAAAGCAGCTTTGACAGGAAAGTCATTGAGGGAAGAGAGTGCAAACCTGCAAGACCACACTGTAGAACAGATTGCATTAATACTTTAGGCAGCCGCTCTAGGCACAGTCTTTACAGGGGTGGGCACTAACCAGTTTCCAGCTGAAAACAATGAAAGAGAAGCCACTTTTCTATTGTCTGCCTTTTCTCTTTGTCTTCCTTCCCTAAGCCACCAGGCCTCAGCCAAATGTGAGTTTAGGAGTTAGTCAAATAAAGCCCTTCCAACACTTTCCAGTGAAACTCATTTCACAATTTCTCAATCTGTCAATAGCATTGATTTCTGGAACAAGCTGTGGTTAGCTGCTCCTGTCCAAAGTAAGAGTACCTTTGCATTAACTCATATGCCCGTGTTTGCAACACTGAGACTTAAATGGTCAGTTCAGCAAAGAAATCACTAGGCCACACATGCTTGAGACCACTGCCAAGCCAATATCTGAGATGTCCCTTCTAAAAATGGGGACTTGGACATAGAATTATGCCTATTCCTATAATGAGAATCTTCCATAATAATTCAAAACACTTTAATTCACAAATTTTATTTCCTTTTCCTAAATCTCAGGTGTAAGGAAAAAAATGCATGAAAAATATGATATAATAGAAAGAACATGTTCTTTAGTCAGACAGACCTGATTTCAAATTTGTCACTTACTGTGTCCAGAACATTGAGTCTGGTCTCTCTGCACCTCAGTGCACTTATTTGCAAAGTGTAGTGTCATGAGGTTGAACTCTTGTCACTTGTTATCTGTGTGACATAGTGCGAAATACTGAGACTTTCAGCTACAGTTTTCCCATCTGTGAAATGAGGATAATATTACCTATCATAGGACATGTCACTATTGGATGATATAAAATGAAATTCTTTAGCCTTGAGTCTAACACGTGGTTATTATTAAATAAATGACCGTTGTTATGCTGCTGGCAGTGCTGCTGCTGCTGATAATGTGATAATTTGGAGCATATAAGTAATTACAAATCCCTAATAAATGTAAATTTCAATATGGAGAGTGTAAGTCGGGACATCACTATAAGTAGCTCCTGTGTAATATAAGTGGCTACAACAGACCTGAGAGGTTATTTTAAATAGGAAAATAAAGAGCCAAAAACAGCCTTGGAGAGATAAAAGGACAGTTTTACCTGCTTTGCCTTGGTTTTAGATAAGGAAGCCTAATAAACTGGACCAAAAAAATACTAAAATAAAATAAAAACGGGAAATATTTTTAGTTACCGTAGGATAAAGCCAATTCCTTCAACCCCAGTGGTAGTTCTCCTGATGCTTATGGAAAGCATCTCAGAAGCAGGCCCAGGGACATTGGCTTCTCTTGGCCCTAGCCTAGGAAAACCTCTGAATATGCAATGAGAAGAATGTCAGGAATATCTTCAGCCACTAGGAAAATTAGAGACAAGAAAAAAACAGATGTCCCCTAACTTCCAGTCCAGTGGTTTAAGGAACAGGTAGCACTTTTGGTGAAAGTCAAAATTACTTTATTTTATAATAATTTTCCTCTCTTTCCTTAAAAAATAGATGACTTCACCTCCACTATGTTATTTATCACCATGTTGGCATTTTAAAGCAGCTTAACCATATATTCCTTAAAGACAAATTCATTCAGGAATAGAATTAGGAAGTAAGCAAAAAAAGGGAACTGCCTTTCTCCTACCTTCCCATGATTATAGGTTGTTGAAACTAGAAATAACCTAAAGCCACTACTAACCAGGAACCAAGTCATGAATAGAATACGGTTTTGAGATTACAGCCTGTGTCAACTCAGCAATCCCATTACTGGGTATATACCCAAAGGAATATAAATCATTCTCTTATGAGAATATGAGAATATAGACTATGGTTTTGAGGTTACAGCCTGTGTCAACCCAGCAATCCCATTACTAGGTACATAACCAAAGGAATATAAATCATTCTATTATGAAGATACATGCATGCATATGTTAATTGCAGCACAATTCACAATATCAAGGACATGGAATCAACCTAAATGTCCATTAAAGATAGACTAGATAAGGAAAATTTGGTATACACCATAGAATACTATGCATCCATAAAATAGGATGAGATCATATTCTTTGCAGAGACATGGATGAAGCTGGAGGTCATTATCCTTAGCAAACTAAGGCAAGAACAGAAAACCAAATACTGCACTGTCTCACTTATAAGTGGGAGCTAAATGATGAGAACACATGGACACATAAAGGGGAACAAAACACACTGGAGGGTTGAGGGTGGGAGGAGGGAAAGGATCAGGAAAAATAACTAATGGGTACTAGGCTTAATACCTGGGTGATGAAATAATCTGTAAAACAATCCCTCAGGATATACATTTACCTATGTAACAAACCTGCACCTGTACCTGTGAATTTAAAATAAACGTTTAAAAAAAAGGAAAAGAAGTGACAGGTGATCTAAAAAAAAGATTATAGCCTGTATGCTTTCAATTAGTTCCTGCCTCTTAACACTGCTGTTTCTGCATGCTGTCCCTGAATTCAGAGTTTCTCAATCCCCTCAGCGTCCTCCCCACCCTCAATGGAATTTGCCCTTCTTATCACCTCCTTGAACCACACCATGGGTACCATGACTTACTTTATCTCTTAATAGGATCAGCATTGGTTATAGGAAAGCAAAAAGTCATCCATAAGAACAGAAACAACTGTCCACATAAATTAGTTTCCAGTTCCCTGATGTAACTTACTGGATGTGTGAATAATGGGACAGCTTGCAATAGAAGGGAAGAAAGCTAATTTTATATCACATTCAAAGTCTGTCTGATGTTTGTGATGTGTTCTTTATTATATACAGTGTAAAAACTAATCTGTATAGAATGCCAATTGCTTTGACTTACAACATATTGCTTTGCTGAAAAGAGAAGTGAAGTAAATATTTATAAATATTTTGATTCTCATTGTCAGCACCAATATTAAGATGTTGCCTTTCATTATAGCACAATATTGCTATTAAAGTTAAATTATTTCCAAAAATGATTGTGTAGTTGGCCAATTAACTATTGTGGTGACCTTGACCTTTCATTTATGCTGAAAATTAATAACTATTACACATTGTTTTGCCCCAAGGAATATCAATGTTTGAAATTACGTGTGAAAAATATAACTTCAGCTGACTGACCTCATTAAAATATAAATGCCAAAAATATAGCTTCCAAATTCTAGAGATTAGGGAAACAAAGAAGTATTATTCTTAAAGGTTAAAGTTCTTAGCAACAGTAATAAGTGTGCAAATATTACAGTATTATTATAATGTTTCTCAGGAAAAAGTGTATTACAAATTTTTTCCATACTTAGTCCCCCAGAATGGATTTTTAAGGCAGGTTATGCAAAAGTCATATGCAATGAAACCTTTATAAGGATATAATGACAAAAAAACTGGAAAATAAATGAAAGCCATGTAGCATTTGTGGTTAAGAACATAATCTTAAAGTTAAAAATAAGTATTAAAACAGAATATAAAGTGTAGTACTCAGATTCATGACATCTATAGGAAAAAGAAAATTATTTGCTCAGGAGGGACAATTTTACTTAGCACTAAACTCTAAGGGGAATTTATAAAAGTTTCATTAGACGAAAAACATTAACTCATTATTGAACAATGGATTAATTATCTGTTTTACAATAGATACAGAAACCAAATTTATGTGATTAGGTTCTATACATATCTACAAGAACAGTCACAAAAAAAATTCAAGAGAATAATGTAAGTATAGTTCTGTGGAGAGTTTCTTTTTTTTTTAAGTTTTATTTTAGGTTTGGAGTGCACGTGCTGATTTGTTATATAGGTCAACTCGTGTCACGGGAGCTTGTTGTGCAAATTATTTTGTCACCAGGTACTAAGCCTAGTACCCCTTAGTTATTTTCTCTGCTCCTCTCCCGCCTCCCACCCTCCACCTTCAAGTAAACCCCAGTGTCTGCTCCTCCCTTTTTTGTGTTCATGAGTTCTCATTTGTTGAGAGTTTCTACCTGGCTCTAAAACATTGCATTTCACCAGTGCTATATCTGGGGGCCTAATGGATAGCAGGAATAAACCTCTTAAAGGAAAAGGCCACCTCTTGATGTTTGAAACAAAGAGCTCAATGGATGCTTGTTGAAGGTATTGTTGAAAGCGCATGAGTAGGCTTGTGCTATGGTCTGAATGTTTATCCTCCCACCTCCACCAAATCCATTTATTGAAACAGAATCTCCAATGTGATGCTAGTAAGTGGGACCTTTGCGGGGGATGACTAGGTCATGAGAGTTGAGTTCTTGCAAATGAGATTGTGCCCTCATAAAAGAGGCCCAAGGAAGCTTGTTCGACCCTTTTACCAGGTGAGGACATGGTGAAAGGGTGCCACCTAGGAACCAGAGAGTAGCCCTTGCCGGATGCCAAGTCTGCAGGTACCTTGATCTTAGACTTGCAGCCTCCAGAACTATGAGAAATAAATGTCTATTGTTTAAAAGCCATCAGGTTTTCTGTGGTTTGTCATAGCAGCCTGAGTGGATGAAGAGAGCATGGTATCACTAATCAATGCAAATTGCTGATTTTTTACAGGGTTTTGGGAAGCCTGGGGTTCAGGAATTCATGGACTTTCAGAAGAAGGAGTGGTTTGGAGTTGGTTGATCTTTATCCACGGAAGTATCTCTACAAGTAGAAGTATCTCTTCAGCTGCGTAAATGTCTCTAAAAGTTACTCACTATTGCTGATTGACCTTCAGAAATGTGGTACTGTCACCAGTTGGGTGGTTTTCAGAAGCATGGTTATAAAAGCAAGTTGTCAGTGATTGATTAGAATAGAATAAAGCTAAAAAACGCAGATATTTTACTTTTTTGAGTTTAGAATATTGAAAGTTTTCATTCTCAGAGCAGAGAATCGAGAAATGATTTTACTCCTTTTCAAGTTACCTAAGCTAGAATTTTTAAGAAGCTCCTAAGTAGTCAAATTAGGTTTCAGTCCTCATTGAGTCCTTGAATAACAAATTTTTATGCTTTGATTATAAGAGGGCAACATTGCCATGGAAACCAGATGTATAAGTAAAAACATTAGCATATTGTTATAAAAAGTAAAGAATCTACATTAATTACTCTCCTATATGCCAGCAATGAATAATAGTAATTTGTCATTAAAAACATAATTACATTAGCACCAAAAACTGCTTAGGCATAAATCTTTTTAAAAATTATGTATAAGATATACATGAGAAAAACTATAAAACTTGATGAAGAAACCAAAAAAAGTCTATATAATTGTAGACACATTGCATGTTCATGGAGAGGAAGACTCAAAATTGCTAGGATGTCAGATCTTCCCAACTTGATCGATAGATTCAACACAATCCCAGTAAAATCATTTTGTGATATCAATCTACAAGGTTTAACCATACATAAAAATACTAATTTTCAGCTGAGCACAGTGGCTCACACCTGTAATCCCAGCACTTTGGGAAGCTGAGGCGAGTGGATCACCTGAGCTCAGGAGTTCGAGACCAGCATGACCAATATGGTGAAACCCTGTCTCTACTAAAAATACAAAAATTAGCCTGGCATTTTTAAAAATCCTATAAAATCATTTTGTAGATATCAATAAACTAATTCTAAGCCTTATGGGAAAAGCAAAAGAACCAGAAAAATTAACACAATAATGAAAGAAAAGAACAAAGTCATAGGACTGACTATAAGACTTACTATAAAGCTACAGTAATCAAGACAGTACGGAATGGTAAAAGAATAGACAAGTGGATCATAAACAAAATAGCCTAGGAATAGACCCACACAAATATAGTCAACTGATCTTTAACTGTAGCAAAGACAATTCAATGGACAAAGGACAGTCTTTTCAACAAATGGTGCTAGAATAATTGGACATCCACATGCAAAAAAAAAAAAAAAAAAAAATCTAAACACAAATCTTACACTTTTCACAAAAAGGAACTCAAACTAGATCATAGACCTAAATGTAAAACACAAAACTTTAAAACTTGTAGAAGATAACATAGGAAAAAACCTAGATGATCTGTGGTTTGATAATGAGTTTTTAAGACACAACACCAAAAATGTCATCTACGAAAAAGAATGACTAGGTTAAACTTTATTTAAATTAGGTTTTTTCACTCTGTGAAAGACAATGTTAAAAGATTTAGAAGACAGATAGTGGACTGGGAAAAGATATTTGCAAAACACATATCTGATAAAGGACTTAATTTAAAACATAAAAAGAACTATTAAAACTCAACAATAGGAAAAACAAACAACTCAATTTTTTTAAATGCCAGGTTAATTTTTGTATTTTTAGTAGAGACAGGGTTTTACCATATTGGTCAGACTGGTCTCAAACTCCTGAGCTCAGGTGATCCACTCGCCTCAGCCTCCCAAAATGCTGGGATTACAGGTGTGAGCCACTGTGCCCAGCTGAGAATTAGTATTTTTAAATATGGTTAAACCTTGGCATCTAGCCATATTTTTTTTATGTCATAATGCAATTGATTTGTGGAGACTAGATTCCATGAGTTTCTTTTGAACTCTGACAGGTATTTTAGATCATGATCTCAACAGTACTCTTTCAAAATAGCATACATCTTTTGTACAAAGAACTTGAAATGTAAATACTGTGTTAGTGCTGTAAGAGTTGTGTATTTCAAAAACTGAAATCTCATAAAAGGTTAAATTTTTGCATGACCAAAAAAAAAAAAAAAAGGCCAGAATATCTGAACAGACATCTCACCAAAGAAGACATGCAGATGGCAAATAAGCATATGAAAAGATGCCCAACATCGTAGGTCAATAGAGAAGTGCAAATTAAAATCACAATGAAATATCACTACACACCTATTAGTATGGCCAAAATCTAGATCACAGACAATACCAGATGCTGGGAAGGATGTGGAACAACAGTAACTCTCATTCATTGTTGAATGGAATTCAAAATGGTATAGCCACTTTGGAAGACTATCTGGGAGTTTCTTACAAAGTTGTATGTAGTTTCACCACACAATCTAGCAATCATGCTTCCTGGTGTTTAGCCAATTGAGTTAAAAATGTATGACCACACAAAAACTTGCACGTGGTTGTTTGTAGCAGCTTTATTTGTAACTGCCAAAACTTGGAAGCGACCAAGATTTCCTTCAAAAGGTGAATGCATAAAGAAATTTGGTTATAGCAATACAGTGCAATATTATTCAGCAATAAAAAGAAATGAATTATCACTCCAAGAAAGGATGTGATGGAATCTTAAATGTATATTTCTAAGTGAAAGATATCATTCCGAAAGGGCTAATACTATATGAATCTAACTATGTGATATGGAAAAGAAAAGATTATGGAGATTGTAAAAAGGTTAGTGGTTGCCAGGAGCTTGGCAGAAGGACTAGAAGGATAGATAAGTGAAGCATGGGATTTTTAGGGTAGTGAAACTATTCTGTATGACACTGTAATGGTGGATACATGACATTATGCACTTATCAAAATCCATGGCACTGCACAACACAGTGAACCCTAATGTAAACAATGGCCTTTGTTAAAAATAATGTATCAAAAATGATTCATCAACTGTAACAAATGTGCCACACTAATGCAAGGTGTCAAACTGGGTGGGCGGAGTAGATTGTGGGAATAATTTCTGCTCGATTTTTCTGTAAACCTAAAATTACTCTTAAAAAGAAAGCAAAATTAGTTTAAAAACAAGTGAAGAATCCGACTTGACTTCTTGCCCAAGTGGAAGTCATCCTATGCCTACAAGGAAATAAGCTTCATGAGTCAAAGAGTTAATGAGGTATAAGTCAAGATGAAAAGTTTCTCAGGAAGCAGATTTAGATTTGCTCATATGGTCAAAACTGAGTATCTTTATATTTTATAAATTTTTTAAAAGCCAGTAGGACTCTGAGGATACAAAGCTTACCGTTGGTTCTCCTGCATTTTCAGGTGTCTTTCAGCACATCAACAAACCACTTTACCCTAAATATCATTGACTTACTTTCCTAGATCTAGGTAGGAGTATGAATTGAATGCAAAACACATCTTGTACAACTATCATATATGAAGCAGCCTTGGGCATAGAGTGCTGTGATACCCTGTCAAAGAGATGGGAAAAGGAGAAACAAGTGTAAGATTGAGGCTAAGGATGAAATAACTGGGAAGAGAAGACACTAGTCCAAATAACAAAGTCCCAATAGTACAAGAAAACTGAGACTGAGCTAAATATTAAACAAGTGGTAGAATCATGTATCAGGCACTGTATAGGGACATAGGCATCTTAATGACAGAGGTGGCCAAGTTAGGTGGGGACCAGAAATCAAGCCCCATTCAAGGAGAGCCCTACTGGGAAAGGCAAAGGAGTTGGGGGCTCTAATCCTACAAACTAGAGTTTGAAGGACGTGCTCAAGTTTCATTAGCTAAGACCTAGAGTAGAAACTAGTTGCCATGGCTCTGGCAGCATGTCTATCTCACACAGGGGGAATGGAGGCTATAGATCTAGGCTCATCCCCTGCTAGGGCTCTGCTCCTCCACTGATGTTTTCTGGACATTCCAGACCATACTCTGGTGTGGGTAACAATAAAACCCCACAATACCCTGTAATATTTCATTCTCACAAGTTCAAAGTTAAGTGGAGCCCGGTAACGGACCTCTAGTAGGTCCTGCTAGTCTGAGCAGAGGTATCATTTTCTGAAACACTTGACAGAAAGAGTATATTCTGAACTGTTGAATTCCTTGCCAAGGAAGCTATGACTTTGTTGGACTTCCCTGTGGGCAGCCGTTAAGCCCAGGAGCGCTGGGAGAGATGGTGCTGCAAAGGCTAAAGTGCCAGAAGAGAGGAGGGTAACACCCTTTCATGTCATTCCTTGCAAAATACACTTGGAATTGTTTGCAGACAACCCAACTCTATTTCCCCCGGAATCTGGGTAGATCACTTCCCTGTCCTTTGTTCTTCTGAAGCGGAATTATTCCAACCTCATTTCCCAACTGTCAAACCCATTCAGGGAGCTGAGCTCAATGTAAAATATAAACGAGAACTGAAAGGAGAGTATGCATGTGTGTTTCTCATAAAACATGCAGCTTTGGTGATATCTTATTAGTACAACTCACACTTGATAACTTAAAGACATCTCTTCCTGATCCAGATTATGTCCCTGGCTTTCACAGTCAAATAAATAAAGAAACAAAGCATAGTGTGTAGCTACACTGAAAGGAGGAGGGAAGAGAGGGAGAAAGAAATGAAGAGGGAATTCAAATGGTTTTCTAGGCATGGCCAGTTAATCAGCATCCTCTGGTTAGAGACACTCCCATGATGCTGCTGCTCCCATGCATCCTTACAGAGATGTCAACTCAAGTGGGCTTAATCAAATAAAAATGTATGGAATACCTATTATATGCTGAAAGCTGCTAATATATTAAGTGCCAGAGGGGATAGCAAGAGGTAGAAGGCAGAGTCCTTTTCCTCATAAGGCTTATGACTTAATCATAGAGACAAGATAAACAACCACAAAACATGTATGAACTGTTACAGGACAGTGCATGATTAAGTGCCAAAAGATGGGCCTTGATGACTAGTGTCAATTATATCTGTCAAGAGACATTTTAGGGAACTATAGCAAAGAAACAAAATTAAACAAGATCTGAATTATCTTTTCTTGTACCCTAAGTGGTGTATTTTTGCCTCTATCCTGTATGACCGTACGTATAATTTTGTCAGGTGCCACAAACTAGAAAATCTCCCCTCTGTTGACAGATAGAGTTTACCTGGAAAAGAGAATGTCAGAGATTCAAAGGGCATGAGCTCTAGCTGGCTCTTGTCTTCATTATGAATTCTCCCTTGGGCAAAAGGTATAAAAGAGCACATCACTTACATATCTGAACCATAATGAAATTGCATGTTTTGAGAAGGTCAGAATGTCAGAATGTGTGATTATGTTAGTCAGGGTTCCCTAGAGGGACAAAACTAATAGAATATATAGTTCTGTCCCTCTAGGGAACCCTGACTAATATAGGTTTCTAATATATATATATATTTGTGTGTGTGTGTGTATAGATATATATGCATTCTGAACAAAGACCTTTTCAAAACATGCAATTTCATTATGGTTCAGATATGTAAGTGATGTGCTCTTTTATACCTTTTGCCCAAGGGAGAATTCATAATGAAGACAAGAGCCAGCTAGAGCTCATGCCCTTTGAATCTCTGACATTCTCTTTTCCAGGTAAACTCTATCTGTCAACAGAGAGGAGATTTTCCAGTTCCTGGCACCTAACAAAATTATACATACCTGTCATACAGGGTAGAGGCAAAAATACATCATATAATTCAGACCTTGTTTAATTTTGTTCCTTTGCTATAGTTCCCTAAAATGTCTCTTGACAGATGTAACATATATAGAGAGAGGAGTTTATGAAGTATTAACTTACATGGTCACAAGTTCCCACAACTGGCTGTCTGCAAGCTTTAGGAACAAGGAGAGCCAGTCCAAATCTCAAAACTTGAAAACTTGGGAGTTCAATGTTTGAGGGCAGGAAGCATCTAGCACAGGAGAAAGATGTAGGCTGGGAGGCTAGCCAATCTTGCCTCTTCACGTTTTTCTTCCTGCTTTATATTTGCTGGCAGTTGATTAGATTGTGCCCACCAGATTAAGGGTGGGTCTGTCTTTCCCAGCCCACCGACTCAAATGTTAATTTCCTTTGGCAACACCCTCACAGACACACCCAGGATCAATACTTTGCATCCTTCAATCCAACTGAGTTGATACTCAGTATTAACCATCACAGTGACTATTATGTTAAACTCATATTTTTAAAAAATCAGCAACCTTAAAGTCTTTGCAGAAAATCAAAATTAAATGGTAAGTATAATTACATTATTGAGCCCTTGAAAAATGTTATAAACAATGGCATTCTAACAAAATCCAACCCCCACCCAGAAGTTTACTAAGGTAAGATTTCTTGGTTTCAGGTTCTTCAATTTTCAAAGAATTTCTTTTTGAGTTATAAAGTCTGACCTAGCTCAGTGTTTTAAGTCAACAGCAGCTCAAAAAGCCATATGTAATGATTGAGGTGGAATTATAGAGATTACAGTTTTTAGCTTACAGCTACTCATTCATTTTGGCTTTACTAAAGTGTCTGCCTTTGACTTAGAATGTATTTCTCTTGGTTGACTGCCTGTTAACTCTAAGCTCTTTCCAAAGAAGCTGGAATTCCCCTGCAGGAATTCTCAAGAGGCAGAAAGTAACATTTAGAATGCTATTAACACACCCAGTTTGCGAAATATGAGCTTTCAAACTCAAATCTTGAAGGTTGATCTCTTCAATGGTTTAACAAAATGAGTTATCAAAAAAAAAAAAAAAAAAATCAAGGACAATGATTACTTTGAAAGTTACAGGTTTAAAGTCAATCCTTAACATATTTTTGTTATTTTTATTGTAGTCATAGGTATTTGTAATATACTGACGATTGTTTAATTCTTTATTTAAAAGTAAATTATACTACCCCAGGCCCCATCTTTGCTAATGTCCCCAAATGTCTCACTCCTTTGCTCCCTCTAATCAGCCCACACCCCTGTCGGGGTCTGACCTACAGACCCTGACCGGTGATGGATGAACAAATTCACTCAAACACAAATCTCCAGTAAAAGAGTGGGCTAGGGTGTCTGTGGCCACTCACAGACACTCCTGAGAGAGATAGCAGCCATGGCCCTGACCAGCTGGCACTCAGGGCATTTATTCAGTATAGATTTAATAACAGAGGCTCTGAGTCAACCCACTTATTAATAATGATTAAAGGCCGGGTTCCAAGATCTAAAGCAAACACCATTTGTGAGTGATAAATCTGGTTGCCCTCCCCCGAAGAAAACCATCCGGCCTGTGAAAGATTAAAGGTTCATTTTAGGACCACATAAGTAAACAAGTTATTCAGATAAACCTCCCTTACATTCCTTTGTTATTTACTCTTGCTATTATCTCAAAGAGGATTAGGCTGCCTTCAGCCATAATTCTATTCTGAACCTTTTACAAAATCTTCCAGTCTTCCAAGAAGGTTTGCAATTATTCTATAATGTTTATAATTTTGCCAACCACCCTCATCAATCCCCCCACACACCCCCTAACAAACTTCTACCTATGATTCAAGATTTAGCTGGAAACTTCACCTCCTTTGGAAAGCCTCCCTAGTCCCTCAGGCAAATTAGGCATTATTACCTTCGGAGTCACCTGACATTTTGCATATGACTCCATTTTAACAATTATAATGCTGCATTATATTTGTGCATTTTCTGCTAGGCTTTGTAGAAGGAAATAACTGTTCTTATTCACTTTTACTTTCCACTACCTAGTAAATAATCAACACAGAGCAGGTATTCAAAAAATATTGTTAAAGGAATGAATAAATGAAAATTCTTAAATATCCTCTTCTACTTAGATATAATCAAGATATTTAACATGCTACCCAGTCCATAGCATTTTGGAAGCAAAAACGAATCAGATAATCCTATATCTACTAATTTAATCATTTATTCTTCTACTTATTCTTTCAACAAATTGTGCCTGCTCAATATAAGCCAGGCACAACTATAGGGGCTAAAGATATAGAAAAAAGTATTGGTTTTGCTTTTGATTTTTAAGTTCACATTTAAATTGTTTTATATGTTTAAATATTTGAGAAATGTGTCATTTACTGTCAAGCAATACCTAAGCAGTGCCATGGTAGCAGCTGCAAAGTTGGCTTCCACACTTCCACAAATTCAGTTGATAGGAAAGCAATTAGTCCAGATAGATTTAGACAGTTATTACTTTCAGCAATAATAAAATCTTGGCATCATTTTTCCCCAAGCTCCAGTTTCCACAGGTTGATGTCATGAGGTCAGGTATTGCCAGCACACATGGTGGGGATACATTATAGGAGAACCCTGAGCCTGACAGGCTGATTTTAGATCAGGGCTATTAGAAAATGTGCCTATCCTCTCCTCTGCAGAGATGTATTATTCCCTTTTCCCTGAAATATAAGCAACTCTTTCTGTGAAAAGGAAAGTATCTCTATCTTTCATGTTAGGAATATAAGTAAATTTGCTCCAGAGTGAGTCACTTCTCTGTCTTTCAAAGGCCATTTATTTATCCAAACCTTTCTAAAAAGATAGTCTTGGAACATTTGGCTAATAATGTCTAGACATGTAGAAATTTGAGAGATTTATGGAGAATGGTCTTCCAACAGTCATTTATAGCATATTATAAATATTTATGCTTTAAAGTAAAATCGTTATATACCTCTTTTAACTGTACAAATAGTATCTAAATACCATCACAATGTAATAACCACTGTTATTCATCTAAAAATAATATAAACAAACTCATACCAGAGATTTTAATTTTTTTCTACTTGAATTTATATTTCCATTCTACTTTCAACACATAATTTAATCCTTATTTTTTTACCTGAAAATATTTTATTAATGATTCTATCATGTTTATTCATAATTGAAAATTTTTATAATTATGTTACCATAAAATTATAAGAGTTAAAATTTAATGCATCCAAAATTAAAATTACATTGGAAATGCATTTTTTATGTGACAAATGAGGCTTTAAAATTTAGCTTATGTATTCTATCCACTGCTATCATCTACTACCAGGACAAAACAGGTTCAAGATCAGTTCTATTCTATTTTTTTGGTAGACAAGTACTGAAAAACTTTATGTACATAAAAATTAAAGTAAATCAGAGAGATTTTATGCTGGAAATTATACACTAATCTGTCATCCAAAACAGTTTTAATGATCAATCAGCTCACAATTATTCAAAAGAAAAGAATTGGAAACAATATGACTTACTAAAGGGTTTATTTTAGCCATTATTTTTTAAAATTTATTAGAAGTACATCTATATAACAAAGAAAGGTTTGCCCTTGCCCATCTTCTGGAAGATAGCCTCTGTGCCCTTGGAATGTCCTGCCTGGTAAGGGTGTCTCTGTTTTCCTGGAAGCCTTGAGCCACTCCAGATGATGTATACTAATAATGGGGCTTATGGTGAGGCCTTGAGCCATGCAACACCAGCTTGACCTCTGAAGGGGCTAAAGACTAAGGTCAGCCATGCAGGTATTCAACTTTGCCTACATGACAGCCCCAACAAACACCCTGAACACCAAAGTTGAAGTGAACTTCCCGGGTTGGTAATAGTCTGTGCATGTTTTCTGTCATCATTGCTGAAAAATTAAATTTGTCCATATGACTTCACTGAAAAAGGTCAACAGGCAGGTGGTGCTTGGTGTCTCCTGGACTTTGCTTTATGTGCCTTTTTCTGTTGCTTATTTTAATCAGTATCCTTTCACTCTAATAAGTCATGACTTTAATAAATCATGAGCATAACAGCTTTTTTGAGTATGTATTTTGAGTATGTTGAGTATTTGAATGGTCTTGGAGACAAATGAAGCTATTTACCCTATGAATTAAATAGCTTCTCATGAAACTATTACACATTAACTGAACTCTGATATCTGTTCCCTTTTAGCACCAATCAGATGCAGGTAAAATATCTTCCTTTCCGAGTGCTAAGTATGCAACTAAGGTAGAAACCAAGAACTGAGAGTATGAAAGTGCTCACCAAGCTCTTTCTCCTTCCTGAGAATGGTGAAAGTGGCAAGGGCACTGACAAGGGACCCTGTATTGCCGAATTGTGTTTCCAAGAATTTTACAATCTTATTTTCCTGTTTATGAGTTAGACAGGTACATAAAGTGTGCAGCCTTGCCATGAATTTTTCATCTAGATGAAAGGAAATGTTGCTATCACTATTTTATTTTTTTGAGATGGAGTGTTGTTCTAGTCGCCCAGGGTGAAGTGCAATGACGTGATCTCAGCTCACTGCAACCTCCACCTCACAGGTTCAAGTGATTCTCCTGCCTCAGTCTCCTGAGTAGCTGGGATTACAGGTATGTGCCACCACACCCAGCTAATTTTTATGTTTTTAGTAGAGACGGTGTTTCACCATGCTGGCCAGGCTGGTCTCAAACTCCTGACCGCAGTTGATCCACCCACCTCAGCCTCCCAAATTGCTGGGATTATAGGCATGAGCCACTGCACTTGGCCCATCTCTATTTTTTTTTTTATTATACTCTTCTTGTTCTGCTTCATGATATACTTCCCCAGGTGCTAAATGACAACAGATCATGGAGCAAAAGTAACAAAGTTTTGAAAAAAATTTTTAACCATTTCACTGCCCATTACTATATGTGAATTCAGATTATCTCAATATAGGTCAAAATATCAATTTATAATCCAACATTGTTTCTCCAAAAATATGTAACAAAAACAAATCTAAAATAATAAAAGATATGAAACACTACTACAAGTCTATGATGATTTGATTATAAAGAGTATCACAGCACTCCCAGTTTTGCCAAGATGAAATAGGTTCATTCCTCCCAGGTCTGTCCTCTAACAATAAAAAACTCTGGACATAACAAAACAAATAAACATAGGAAGATGCTGAAAACCGAAAAGAAAAGTCAGACTGCCTAGAGATGTCAGGATCTAAGGAACAACAGAGCAGTGAGTTCCCCAAGCCTCCTTACTGCCTCCTGTATATTTCAGATAGGACACTGCAGAACCCTCCAACTCAGAACTGCCAATAGGCACAGATTTTAAAAAGCTCCAAGCCCTGTTTATACTACACTGTTTTCTACAAACTATTGTTTATTCCAAAGGTGACATATGTGCATGTCAGAATTGCTGACAATCAGAAGACAACACAAGAACATAGTCAGCTTATCACCTCCCACTGGTGAAATAATTATAAAGTATGTTTCTGTCTAGACTAGTGGTTCCCAAACTTTGGCTTTAATCACAATCACCCAGAGGGCTTGCCAAAATATATTGCTGGAATATACATCCAAAGTTTCTAATTCAGTAGATCTGGTGGAGCCTAAGAATTTATATTTCTAAAAAGTTAATACCAGCATAATAAAAAGATAATACCAATGAGACTTGGTCTAGACCAAGTATCTAAAGCAAGCAATGCTCAACCTAACTGTAATGCTGAGGCTCTCCCACAGATAGTGTAATTTAAACCAAAAATTCCAAATAAAAATGTACTGATAATAGAGAATTACATTCTACATGTACCATGCAAGGAACAAAGACATTATCCTCTGGGTGGATAATATGGTTTACTGGGGAGGAAGAGACTATCTCCACTGTCTATCATATTGAGAAGAAATAGATTCAGAAGTAGAAAATGAGCATGTGGAAGGCAAGCTTTAGAGCATGAAGTTAGATGACTCAGAGGAACATTTCTTCTCCTTGAGTTCCATGGCTGCTGAAGGTTGAATACAAGAAGTATAGAGATGAAACCCTTTTAGGACTAAAGTCATGGAAGTCAGTCTTTTTTAGAAGGCTGAACAAGTAGCACCACAGTCTCTGAAAAAGAGATATTAGGCGTTCTGGAGTTAGAGTTGATACTGAGGTGAGAAAATGGAACAGAGGTTTTGGTTCTATACAGTGACAGACATACCATAACTGATTCTGTCTCAGGACTTCTGAAGCTAACTACCTGGAACCAAGGGAAATAGCTTATAATGGGCTGAAATATATTGACACTAAAAATCAGACAATTTAGAGCATTCTTAGTCAAGCTCAGTGCTAAAAGACTGTCCAACCTCAAAGAACCACAGTAGACTCTGCAGGAATCTGGGTCACATAGACCTTATAACATTAGTGATTCCATGCTAATTCTCTGATGAAACAGGACTAAACTCAGAGGTCACACTAGGCTGCAATAGATGTCATGGCAGGGGACTGGTAAGGCCCCAGGATTCTCTCTTACTGGCACAAAAATATGAGTTGCTTTGGTGCTGTGTCAGATGCTGAAGTTCTGTACAAAATAAAGGCAAAGGGAAACCCCAAGAGGGAGATTCTAGGTTTCCTGATATATAAGAAAATTGGGTACTGAAGTGATTAATTGAAAAATTAAGGAGATGTGACCAAATTGGTCCTCTGAGTTAGTGGAGCATTTCATACCAATTACATGGCTGTTGTTAAATTCCCTGTGGCTGGTTGGCTCATTGGTTAAATCATGATGCTAAGAAAAAGTGGGGAGATTTAATTTTGCACTTGAAGAGGCTGGTTTGCTCATGGTCACATACTCTGGATTCTCCCCTAACACTGGCCAGTTATTTTACAAAAGGATGAAGAAAATTGAAACTAGGAACTCAAAGAGATCATGGCTGTTGAGTGCAAATTCATTACCAGTGCTGAAAGAAACAGCTCTAAAATATGCCTAATGCCAGTGGGCAGTTGTATCAACTTGGTATTTCAATTTCACTATTATGAAAAAGCAGGATCCCAAATTAACTAGGAAATGCCATTTTTACTTTTATGGAGATCCTTAAAATTTGTTCAAAATTCCATTATGTGCCAGACACTGTGCTGTGCTAAATGCTTTAGTATCTGTTTAATCTGTGTAATAACTATATGAGATAAGTATTACCCTCCAATTACAGATATAGAAACCATGGTTTAGAGAAATTATGCAATTTAATTATAATTTGAAATTATACTTGCACAATTTAATTATAATTTGAAAATCTTTCTGAAAGAAAGTTCTGAGTTGGTAGGATGATGATGCTTTCAAAACAAGTTAAGTTTTATCTATTTAATATGGATTCCACTGAGTCCAATCAGTACACAAGCATGAAATACCCAAGGTCAGAATTGTACCAAGATGACTTGTAACCATGTAATTTTAAATTAACATTATGCCTGATGAATTCCTCTGAGACTCTTTAAAGTAGTTTAATTTTAAGTTCCAAACATGTCTGTGTATGAAATTTACTTGGAAAATTTTTTTAAATTACAGATTCCCTAGTTCTACCCAAGAGTGCAAATCTATATTTTACTAAAGCTCTCCAAGGTTTCTCTGATGCACAGTCAAGTTTAGAAACCACTAGTTTATTTTATTCTTTGTCCCAAAAATCTAAAATAAGCAATACATGGAGACAGGGGCTCAAAGAATGCTACAGTTTTTGGTGATACATCAGAGAAGATAGGTTGAAAAGCCCATTTGCTTCAATTAACATAGATATGTTCCAGATTACCACAAAGGGATTTTTTTGGAAATTCTATGGAGAATAATATAGTAAAGTATACAAACCATAAGCATCAGCTCAATAAATTTTTACAAACTGAACAAACTCATGCAAATAACACACCGAACAAGATACAGAATATTACACTCATTCCAGAAGCCATCCTTATGCTCTCTTCCTGTCACTACTCTAACCCAATTCATATCCCAGGATAAGCACCATCTGACTTAAAATAGCACAGATTAGCTTTGCCTGGTTTTGTATCTATATAAATTAACCATATGGTACATCTTTGCTATATAGCTTCTTTTATTGTTGTAGATAGTTGAACCTCAATGTGGTATAGAATTCCAAAATGTATCCATTCCATACTGTTATTCATTTATTCATTCTATAGTCAAAGAAGGGCATTTGGGTACTTCCTATTTTTCAGCCTCCACAGAAAGTTCTGCTCTGAAATTTCTTGTACATGTCTTTTGATGAAAATCTCCATCTTTTCCTATCAAGTACATATCTATAAGTATAACTGCAGTGTCATAAAAATGCACATATCAGTTTTAGTAAACACTGCCAGTTTTACAAAATGGTTACGCTGATTTGTACTCTCATCATAGTATAGGAGAATTCCAATTGCTCCCCATTCTAGTCAACACTTAGTATTTTTTTATCTTTTTTATTTAAGTAAACTTGATTGTCTTATGGTATCTCATTCTGGTTTTGAATTTTATTCTCCTATTGGCCAATGAATTTGCTTATTTTTTCATGTTTATTGGTATCTGAAGAAAAGATAACTCCTGCTATCTTTTTTGTTGTATCAAATCATCTCTTTTGTTTTTGTTGGCTTGTAGAAGTTCTTTACAAAATTCTGGATATGAGAATTTTTTGTTGGATTCGTATTCTGAAAATATTTTCTCCCACTGTGCAGTTCGTCTTTTCATTCTCCTAATGGTATTATTTGTT
Organism: Aotus nancymaae; assembly: GCF_030222135.1. Lineage (NCBI taxonomy): Eukaryota > Metazoa > Chordata > Mammalia > Primates > Aotidae > Aotus > Aotus nancymaae. The sequence goes on along the minus strand of NW_026988425.1, from coordinate 57,300,110 downwards.
GTACAAAAATTTTTGATTTTGGTATAGTCCAATACCAATCTTTTCTTTTATGGTTTTGTATTTCGTGTTAAGAGATACTTGTCTGTCCCAAGGTGATTAAAATTTCTTATGTTATATTCTAAAATCTTTGTTGTTTTATCTGTTACAATGAGATCTCTAAGCTATTTCCATTTTAAATAAATTTTTGTGTGTGGCATGAAGTTACAATTCATTTTTATCATATATTCAGTTGACTTAGTAAAATTTATTGAAAATACTATCTTATCCCCACTGAATAGCAGTAATGCCTTTATTGTAAATCTGTTAAACAATTTAGGTGTGACTGGTTCTAGACTACTTTTTCTATTGTTGCATTTTTCTATTCTTTTGCCAGTATCACACCATCTTAATACTATAGCATTATAGTAAGTCTTAATACTTCATATTCTAAGTCTTCCCACTTTGTTCATCTTCAAGATGTTATTGGCTATTTGAGGTCCTTTGCATATCCATGTAAAGGATAATACCAACTTGTCAATTTCCAGCAAAATGGAAGCTGAAATTTAGATTGAGATTACATTGAACCTATTGGAACAATTTGTATAAAATCAAACTGTCAGCAATATTGAATAATATGATCCATGAACACAGAGTACTTGTCTATTTATTTAAGTGTTATTAATTTCTCTCAGCAAAGTTTTGTAGTTTTCCATATTGAGGTCTTACACAATCTTCCTTTGAATTATTCTTAGCTATTTAATTTTTTTATAATACCATAAACTTCATTTTCTGGCATTTGATGCTAGTATTTAGAAACAAAATTGATTTTTGTATATTTACTTTTATCCAGCTGCCTAGCAAGTTGCTTATCAGTTCTATTTGTAGATTCCTTTGAATTTTCTATGCACAGCATTATATGATCTATGAATAACAGCTTTACTTTTCTCTTTCTGATGCTTGCATCTTATATTTATTTATTTTTTAAATTTATTGCCCTATTTCCCTAAGATATCTAAGAACAATGTTGAACGGAACTGATGATACAATGAGGTAACCCCTTGTTATGTTCCAGAACTCAGAGAACATGTTTTGAATATTTCAACAGTAAGCATAGAGTTTACTATAAGATTTCTTGTACATTTTTATAATATTAAGAAAATTATCTTTAATAATTTCTAGGAATTTACTTCCAATAGAAGCTAAGTAAATTATAAAGCAAATACTTTAAGCAAAATTAGTCCAAAAAAGAGTGTAAGATGAAAGAAGGAACGAGTACATACATTGGTAAAAGTAGACAAATATTTTATCAAACTTAAAATGATGTCTGATTTGAGGGATTTTTAAATAAACATATTGATAGAAATATGGCAGTAGCTTAATTTTGTATCTTCTGGTTTCTACTCCAGGAAACCAAAAAGAATAAAGTACATTCCCTATTTCTCTGTTTTTCATGCTTTCATTTTCAGAGAAACTAGATTCAGAAAAATCAGCAATCTCTAAAATATATGTAATGATACCAAAATCCAAGCCAGTCCATAAGAAGCTGTGATGGTTCAACAGGGGAAGACAGGATGTCTGGGTCATTCCTCTTGTAGGAGTGATTTAGCAAATGCTCACCTTCAGGAAATAAAGGCCCCAGTGACCAAACTGACATGACGGGGCTAAGATGCAACTCTACTTTTTTGTGGAAAGTGAAGAAAGAAGTTGCGGAAAGTACCCAAGGCAACCACAATGGAGCAGATCTCAGAAAATATTCTTGAAAGTGACCCAGCCGCCTGGCAAGCAAAAGTACCTGGATGATGGCTGTCTCTGAGCCAGCTTGCGAAGAAACTTGGCAGGCCCAGGAGTGACCCTGGAACTTCTCCTGAGCCAGATGATATTCTGAGATTCAGAGAAGCCCCAACGTACAGGAGAACCATATTTTGTGGAAATAGACTATAGTTAACAGCAACTAACGGAACTCTGAGCTCAGAGGTCTGCAAAACTACCCAGGCTTCTCTCTCTATCTCCCACAGGAACTTCATGCTAATAGTCTAAGAAAAGTCAACCCAATCGACTTTGAGTAATAGCAAAAATAGATTCTGTTCGATATCATCAGAATAAAAAGGGAAATGAACAGTACGACTGTTTAACAGATGATGAAAACTCACTGGAAAAATGGAACTGCAAAGCAGATGAAACATATTAACCAGGCTGGTAGTTTCAGCTCTGAGATGTTAAGAGCTTTTAATACATTACTCTGTATTTACAAGAAGAACAAAAAGCTGGAGAAACACAAAAGTCAAAGACTTTTCTTGAACCCATCACAGAACCAGTGTTGCAGAGCAAATTACCACCCTGAAATTTGGAGATCCAGGTATAGCCAGAATCAAGACACACTTAGTTGAAGCAGAAGCTGCTAGATGTCATAAGCTGGTATGAAAACTAAAAGGTGTTTTTGACAAATTTCTGGAGACTGGGTGTGAACAAACTTGAAAGTGAGGGGTGTTGGGGCCCATAGTTATAGGAGGACACCCACTATGTTCCCACCGTCATAGGCTTTTGCTCCAGGAAATTCAATTCAGGGTAGCTCTCAACATCAGATAATCAAAGATGTCCAAGAAAAAAGAAAGCATATATTTTAGTGATAGAAAATTTAGGATTAGAGTTAATATTTATTATGTAAATATCATTAAAATTTTTTTAAATCTTAAGTAGAAAATTTATTTGTGGACTGAAGATTACTTTTAGAACATTTATTATAAGAACACTCAGTAACAAATGATTTTTGCTATAAAATAATCCACAGGAAATTGAAAACAAATTTTAAAGTCTCATGTTTCTGTCTTAACTTATAAAAATCAGTATTTTAAAATAACTTTTAATCCTGAAAAGAGCTAATGTTAGAAAGAATAAGAAAACAATACTATAATAGCAATGCTACTGTTTTCCCAAGAAAAAAGACAGTAAGATTTAGGAGATACTCTATAAAGGCTTTATTTATGTATAATTGATTTACATGACTATTTTTGAAATAAGTTTAGTCTTTAAAAACAAAATGATGAAGACAACGAAAGAATGTGTTATTAATATTTTGAAAAAAAAAAGTTAATCTTTTATGAAGTAATTTAATATAAATCCAGCAAAATATACACAGAATCTGCATGTGGAAAACCACAACACAATAATGAAAGAAATCAAAGATCTAAATAAATGTAAAAATAGTCAATATCCATTAACTGGAAGACTTAATATTGTTAGAATCTTAATTCTTTCCAATTTGGTCTATAGATCCAATGCAATCCCAATCAAAATCCTTGTAGCTTTTTTTGCAGATATTAACAAATAGATTCTAAAATTTACATGGAAAGGCAAAACTAGAATGACCAGCACAATTCTGAGGAAAAAAAAAAAAAAGAAAAAAGGTGAAGGATTCACATTACCCATTTTCAAGATTTAATGTAAAGCTATAGTAATCAAGGCAGCACGATATTGGTAAAAGAATAAGCACACATATTAATGAGACAGAATAGAAAGACCATATATACACCAACACTAATAGAGTCAACTGATTTTTGACAAAGATGCAGAAACAATTTAATGGGAATAGGATGAACTTTTAGCAAATGGTGGTGGAAAAACTGGACATCCATTACAAAAAAAAAAAAAAAAAAAAAAACCTTAACACAAACTTCACATTTTACATAAAAATTAACTCAAGATGGATCATAGACTTAAATGAGAAAGGCAAAACTATAAACATCTAGAAGAAAGGAGAAAATGTGAATGACCTTGGATTTGGTGATAAGTTTTCATATATCCCATATCAAAAACATGATCCATGACAGAAAAAATAATCAGCTAGGCTTTATTAAAACCTTTTAAAAACTCTGCAGAAAACACTGTTGAGAGAATTAGAAGATATGCCACTGACTTAACATTTTCAAATTATGTATCTCATAAAGAATGTATATCCGGATATACAACAAACTCTTAAAACTCAACACAAAGGAAGAATTCTCTAAAATGGGCAAAAGATCTCAACAGACACCTCACCAAGGAAAACATACAAATGACAAAGTATATGAAAAGATGATCGACATCATTCCAAATAATGTAAGCTGATAATCTCCACTCAAGGAAGTGGAGAATAACTCCCTACCTCTGAAGTGTGGGTTACATTTGATGACTTGCTTCCAAAGAGCAGTATGGGGAAAGAAACTTTATAGTGGAGAAAACTGGCAAGCATTATCCCATGTAGGTGATCAATGTTAGCATCATAAATAAGAAGTCATGTTTCATGCTGATAGGATATACTTTGTTTTCAATTTCTTATTTTGGTAAAATACATATAACATTTACCACGTTAACCACTGAGGGTATGTACTCTTAATATTACAGTAGCTCCCCATCTTATCTGCAGTTTTACTTTACATGTCACCTACCACAGTCCAAAAATATTAAATGAAAAATTCCATAAACACACAATTTATAAATTTTAAATGACACGCCATTCTGAGTAGTATGGAGAAATCTCATTTTGTCCCACTGTCCTGTTCAGGGTATGAATCATCTCTTTATCCAGCAGAACCAAACGGTAGACTCTTCCTGCCTGTTAACCATTTAGTAACTGGCTCAGTTATCTGACCAATTGTTGCAGTATCGCAATGCTTGAGTCAAGTCACCCTTACTTTACTTACTAATGGCACCAAAACACAAGAGTAGTGAGACATGTATAGGACAAAACATAGTGTAAAGAGGGTTCAGTACTACTGGCAATTTCAGCCATCCATTGTGGGGAGTCTTGGAACATATCTCTTGTGGATAAAGGGAGACTTCTGTATATGTTTAAAATAGCTTTCCTTTCAGTGGCCTTCCTCTCAAAATCCCCTAACTTCTGTCCAAACATCAGAAAAACTCGACTGAGAGATAGTCTACAGAATACCTTATCATTACCCCTCAAAACTGTCAAGGCCATTGAAAACAAAGTCCAAGTGTATCAGTCAGGGTTCTACTAGAGATACAGAGCCAATAAATGAGAGAAAGAGAAAGAAATTTTAACAAACTGTTATATGTGATTCTGGGGACTGGCTATTCTGAAATCTGCAGGACTGGCCAGCAAGCTAGAATTCCTTGAGCAGAAGCTGACAGTGCAGTCCACAGGTGGAAGTTCTGCCCCAGGAAAACCTCAGTTCTGCTCTAAACGCCTTTCAACTTATTGGATGAGGCCCACCAAGATCGGCAAGTATAATCTTTACTTAAAGCCAATTGATTGTATATGTTAACCACATCTACGAAATACCTCCATAGCAACACCAAGGTTAGTGTTTAATCGAATAACTGGGGACCTAGCCAAAACTGACACTGAAAACTAACCATCACACTAAGAAACTGTCACAGTCTCGAGAAGCTGAAAGAGATGTGGTCACTGAATGTAATATGACAGCCCGGATAGGAACCTGAGACAGAAAAAAAAAATAGTAGGAAAACACTGACAAATCTGAATAAAGCATCAGGTTTATTTAGTAACAATGCATCAGTATTTTTCATTAGCCATGACCTATGTACCATAATAATAAGATACTAACAATAGGGGGAATTGGGTTAAGAGTATACAATAACTCTCTGTATCCTCTTTGCAACTTTCCTGTAAGTGTAAAACAATTCTAAACTTAAAAAGTGTTCTTAAATATAAAAATGTATAAGCTAAAGTTTCAGCATGTATATTTAAGAAAAATACTGCATACAGCAAGTAACTGAGGATAAAGTAACTACATAATATGGGAACTGGCAGAATTTTTTTGAAATAGAAAACACCAAATCATTTTAGAAAAGCAGACTAAGTAATAAAGATTTCCCCAGGAAAGCATAATAAGCAAGAGAAGGCAGAATAAGGGTAGAGCAAAAGGAAATGAAATTATATAGACTTAAAAATTAGAGAGAGAGAGAAATGATAAACAAAGGAGAACCAATATGCAGATAGCTGAGGTCTTTGATAAAAATGAAACAGAACAAAACCATAAAATATAATTCAAGAAAGTGATCCTCAGGGGGAAAAAAAAGTAAAAGTTACTGAAAGAGCATTCAGTTTACCACAAAAAAGAAAAGAAACCAAAATAGTCTCAACCAAGAAACACACTAGTAAAAATTATCAGAGTTTAAAGATAAAGAAGGAATCCTTAAACATCCAGGCCAAAAAAAATAGAAAAATGAATCATTTATAAATAAACTAAGATCACTTTAGCGTCATATTTCTTCACTACAGCAAGCAGCATCAAAAGGCAACAGAACACCTAGGTAGTACTCAAGGGGAAAAAAAAGATACAAAGCACACACCACGATCTTATATCCATCTGAGTTCTATACAGCCAGTTACAAAGGCTTAAGACAAAACATTTGAGCTTTTGAGATAACGGAATATTATTCTCATGAATCTTTCTTGAGAAAACTATTAGAAGACAAATTCAACATACTCACTTAAAAAATGAGTGGAGAAAGATACAAAAAGAACTAGTGTCTAAAAACTTGGGTAAAACATAAAATTGAAAGCAATATCTCAGAGAGAAATATCTCGTTCCTCCTTTTAAAGGCAATGCTTACATTTTTACTTCATTATATAAGTACCCTATAGATTATTGGTGGTGTCTTTTATCAGGTAAAGAAATTTTTTTCTATCCTTAATGCACTATGAAATTTTTTTTATCATGAATTGTTGCTAAATTGTAAACTTTTCTTTTTTGCCTCTATTGTTACTGTTATCTGGTCCTTCTTTTGTCTCTTTATTTCCGGGTTAAATCTTACTTGGTCATATTATTTTATGTTATTCATATATTGCTGCTTTAAATGTGTACTCACTTTTTAAGAATATTAACATCTATGTTTACAAGCTAAATTACCCTACAATTTTCTTTTCTTTAACTGAATTTACCTAACTTTTAATATTAAGATTATACTAACATAATAAAATATGTTGGAAAAGTTTTTCTGTTTCTTTCTCAAGAACAGTATGTATATGACAGAAACATTGGCACTTTCAGAAAATTGTCTAAGCCTGCCGATATTTTGATATATAAATTTTAATCATGATTTAATTTTTAATGTTTATAAACATATGAAGAATGTTAACTTATAGTTGATAAATTATATTTTTCTAGAATATTTTCTATTTTATTCTGTTATGAATTTATTGCTATAAAATTGTTTCTATTGTTCTCTCATTACATATAAATTAATGAGTCAAGTTCTATTTTTCATTATTAATATTATAACTTTGTACTTAAGTTGAGCTTAGTGTAATAGTTTCTGTGTAAACCACTAATGTATAGAAATATTATGCATAATTTGCAAACCTGTAGAAAGAAAAATAAATAGAATGGTAAAAACAAGAAACAATCAAATTTAAAAAGCAAGAAAGGAGAAAAACAAGATACAAAATAAAGTGAGACAAGTAGAAATAACAAAATAAGATACAAAAATAAGCCCAAATTTGTTAACTTTAAAAATAAATATTAATAGATTAAGATTACTAAACAAAACATTGAACTTCAATCATAAGGAAAATAACAAGAATAAAGCCAACATATATGCAAAGACATAATAAAGAACAAAATCAATATTAATGGAATATAAAACAAAGCTACAACACAGATTTTAAAAAGTAGATATTGGAACTAGTAAAACGATGAATAAAAGATAAAACTGGTGAGATTTATTAAGATAAAAAGGAAGGAACAAATTCAACAATATTTGGAATTAAAAGAAGGCTAATTACAGATAAAGCAAGAATTTTAATATGAGGATTCTATTAATGTAATAAACCATTAATCATAGAAACTTAGATGATATGTCAAACTTCAAAAAAGATAGATAACTTTTAAAAACCAGCTCAAGAAGAATTAGAAATCCCTATTATTGCTGTAATCATTTCTTAATTTAAATAAGATGTTAAAACATTTAAATTAAGAAAGAAAGGGAGAAATATAAGAGATATTAAAGTAGAACAAGGTAAAAGACTTGGAAAGTATTTTCTGCACAGAAAGGAGAAGCAAAAAGAAGATGTTTAGGTTTATGGAGTGGACAGTGGGAGGATAGGGTACATCTCACTACATGGAGGTAGACGTGCAAATGGAAGCACATTTTGGGCATCAGGGCCTACAAATGTGAAGCTCTGTCTAAATGTGAGTGGGAACAGAGACTGGACTGCTTGAAACCACTGATTTGGATGAGGTCTTCCAAAAAGAAAGTACAGAGGAATCTTTAAAAGAAAACCAAACAAAGAAAGGGCACAGAAAGGAGCTAGAAATGAACAGCCAGAGAAATAGAAATAGGGAAACTTCCATCATTAAAAATTTTAAGTAAAAAGCGTTCAACAATGTGAAATACTGCAAAAGCTTTAATTCCCCTTTTCGCCTTCGTTTCACTAATCATAAGTCATCAAATCCCAATGGATTTTTACAAAAGTTACTAATGAATATATGTGATCCAGCACTCTCAGACCTGTATCAAAGAATAAACTTTTATCCTCACCTCCTACCTTTCTTTAATAGAGAACTAGGAACTTAATCTGCCCTTTAGAAGAGTAAAACAGCTGTCATTATGCAGACATTGGTTAGGACGAAATTTCTACTAAATTATAACTAAATATAATCGCACACTAGAAAATGTTTCTCAGAGAAAGTGAAACAAATAATGCCAATACAATTCTGAATGGACTTCCAATTACTTAGCTTGACAGAGAGAATAGAACCCGACCTAAAACAGAATATTGGGATAAAAGTACCAAAAGTTGACAATGGTAAACTGGTCTGAAGGACACTAATGTTATGTCATTTAAGCCCACTCAAGAGCTAATTTCCAGGAATTTAATGAAGTGTAATGTTTTCTCTAATTCTCAAAAAAAGAGTAAGTGTAACACTGATAAAAGGAGCAAAGTAGATTCCATGTAATTATTTCAGCAGCCTCACTTAATTCTATTCCAAACCAAATTCTGCTCTCCAGAAATGACTTCTTTAACAGCTTTCTTGGGGTATAATTGATATACAATAAATACACACATTGAAAATGTACACTTTTCTAAGTTTTATTATATTTATATACCAGAAAACCATCATCCACAATCAAGACAATGAATGTATCCATCACCCCCAAAAGTCATCTAGAGTCCCTTTGTAATCCTTTCCGCCTTCCTCCCATCTTCAGCAACTCACCCCAATTTCCAGCAAGCCACTGATCTAATTTCTGTCACTAGATATTCATTTGTATTTTCTAGAATTTTATATTAATGGACTCCTATATTGCATTAGTTTCCTGGGGCTGTCACAGCAAATTACAATAGGAAAGGTGGCTTGAAACAACAGAAATGTGTTCACTTACAGTTCTAAGGGCTAGAATTCTGAAATCAAAGTGTCAACAAGACCAGTCTCTTTCCAAAGTTTTTAAGGAAGACTTCCTTCTTGCCTTTTCTAGCTTCTGATGGATTCTGATAGTCTTTGACATTGCCTGGCTTGTGGCAGTATAACTCCAATCTCTGCCTCTGTCTTCACATGCACTTCTTCCCTGTGTCTCCTCGATGTCTTTAAATGTGTTCTCTCTCTCTCTCTTTTTATAAGGACATCAGTCATTGGGTAATCCAATATGACTTTATTACATCTTCAAGACCTCCAAACAAAGTCGTACTCATAGGTAAAGGGGTTGGGACTTTGACTTCAACATATTTTGAGGGAAGACACAATTTAATCCACAATATTCTGCCCTCTGGCCCCTCAAAATGCATATCACTCTCAACAGCAAGATACATTCACCTTATCTCAACATTTCCGAAAGGCTTATACCATTTCAGCATCAACTCTAAGTCCATAATCTCATCTAAATATCAACTGAAGAAGTCACAGTTCTCATATTATAAATTATCTAAATTAGATATGGTGAGATTCTGGGTGTGGCCCATTCTGAGAAAAAATTAGTCTTCCTTTGTGAACCTGTGGAACTAGAGAACAGGTTATCTGCTTCAAAAATACAACAATGGGACAGGTGCAGGATAGACATTCCCATTCAAAAAACAAGAGATTAAAAGGAGTCAAACCCAGTGAGGCAAATTGCAGTAGGTTCAACGCATGAAAATAACCCTTTCTGGCTTGATCCTCTGCCTTCTGTGCCCACTGTTAGCCCTGCCCTCTGTAGCCACAGAGCCCTGTTAGTCCTGCCAACTTCTGAGCCATCCTCAGAAGCATTCTTCCCTTTTCTTGAAGAGCAACACATTTGCAGGCAGGTGACTTTATAGGCCTGTTTCCTACCTGTAAAATCCCACAAGTCTGACATCCCTCCATATTTCATCCCATCTCTGTCTGTTTGCTTCAAGCTGGTGATGTTTTCAGTGGCATAACATTCTCAAAACCCTGTGGCTCTTCTGTATATATCAAGGGGGATTGTTTTAACTAATGACATCTGTAAAGGTCCTACTTCTAAATAAAATCATGTTTACAGGTTAGGATTTAAATATATCTTTCAGGAAGATACAATGCAAGCAGTAACATACAGTACATATTCTTTTTTTATATTCTTTTATTCAGCATAATTATTTTAATATTCATCCATGTTTCTGTATATCTTAATAGTTCATTCCCTTTTTTTACTAATTAACATTTTATGGGTAAATCTCCTATCAGTGGTGATTTTGATGTTTTCATTTTTTGGCATTGCAAATAAGCAGCTGTGAACCTTCATGTGCAAGTCTTTGCATTGATATATGCTTTAATTTCTCTTAGGTAAACATCTAACAGTGGAATTGCTGTTTTGTAAGGTTGGCGAAATGTTTAACATTTTTAATAACTGCCAGGAGGTTTCAACACATGAAATCCCACTTTACCTTCCCACAGCAGCCTATGAGAGTTCCAGTTGCTCCATATCCCCTCAACACATTGTATAGTATTTTTAAATTTTAGATATTCTAATAGTTACATGGTGGTATCTCATACACAGAGAATGGTATTACATTGCATTCCCTGATGAATACGATTTTGAACATCTTTTCGTGTGTTTATCAGCCTTGTGTTTATCTCTTTAGTAAAAGTGTCCATTCAAATCTTTTGCCCATGTTTTCAGTGGGTAGTTGTCCTGCTATTATTGAGATTTTACAAACCTGACTAAAACATGCAATGGGGAAAGGATTCCCTATTTAATAAAAGGTGTTGGGAAAACTAGTTAGCCATATGTAGAAAGCCGAAACTGGATCCCTTCCTTACACCTTATACAAAAATTAACTCAAGATGGATTAAAGATTTAAATGTAAGACCTAAAACCTTAAAAACTCTAGAAGAAAACCTAGGCAACACCATTGAGGACACAGGCATGGGCAAAGACTTCATGACTCAAACACCAAAAGCAATAGCAACAAAAGCCAAAATAGACAAATAGGATCTAATTAAACTAAAGAGCTTCTGCACAGCAAAAGAAACTATCATCAGAGTCAACAGGCAACTTACAGAATGGGAGGACATTTTTGTAGTCTACTCATCTTTCAAAGGGCTAATATCCAGAATCTACAAAGAACTTAAACAAATTTACAAGAAAAAAAACCATCAAAAAGTAGGTGAAGAATATGAACAGATACTTCTCAAAATGAGATTTATGTGGCCAACAAACATATGACAAAAAGCTCATCATCACTGGTCATTAGAGAAATGCAAATCAAAACCATAATGAGATACCATCTTACACCAGTTAGAATGGCATTCATTAAAAAGTCAAGAAACAACCAACAATGGAGAGGATGTAGAGAAACAGGAACGCTTTTACACTGTTGGCGGGAGTATAAATTAGTTCAACCATTGTGGAAGACAGTGTAGCGATTCCTCAAGGATCTAGAACTAGAAATACCATTTGCTCTAGCAATCCCATTACTGGGTACATACCCAAAGGATTATAAATCATTCTATTATAAAGACACATGCACACGTATGTGTATTGCAGCACTGTTCACAATAGCAAAAACTTGGAACCAACCCAAATGCCCATCAATGATAGACTGGATAAAGAAAATGTGACACATATACCCCATGGAATACTATGCAGCCATAAAAAAGGATGAGTTCATGTCCTTTGTAGGGACATGGATGAAGCTAGAAACCATCATTCTCAGTAAACTAACGCAAGAACGGAAAATCAAACACCACATGTTCTCACTCATAAGTTGGAGTTGAACAACGAGAACACATGGACAAAGGGAGGGGAACATCACATACTGGGGACTGTTAGGGGGTGGGGGGGATTGGGGAGGGATAGCATTAGTAGAAATACCTAATGTAGATAACGGGGTGATGGATGCAGCCAATCCCCACGACACATGTATACCTATGTAACAAACCTGCACATTCTGTACATGTACCCCAGAACTTAAAGCAATAAAAAAATAGTAAAAAACAAATAAATAAGTTCTCTGCATATTTTAAATACAAATCCTTCATCAGATATATGATTTACAAATTTATTGTCTGTCAGTGACTTGACATTCTTTTAACTTGTCTTTTAAAGAGAAGTTTTAATTTTGATGAAGTCCAATTTATGGATTTATTTCCTATGATTCACATATCGAGTGTTGTATAAAGGACAGCTTACTCAGTGTTAACACCAAACTCCTTACAAAGACCTACGAGACTCTAAATGAGTTTCCCTTCATGATTACCTTCCTGACCTCATTTTTGCTGTGGATTTCTCCCTTTACCACTCTTCTCCAGCCTCCTTGCAACTTCTTAAACACTCCAGATACAGGGCTGTCTCAGGACTTGCACTTGCTGCTCATTTTGCTTAGGATTCTCTTTTCCCACCTATCTACAGAGTCCACTCTCCGTTTGTCTGTTTGTTTGTTTTCACGTCTTCATTAAATGACAGGTTAGTAAAGCCAACCCTGACTTTCCTCATAATGACTGCAATCCTCCGACGTTTCCAAACCTCCTACCCTCCTTTGTTCCATCCATAGCACTTTCTATCATGCTACATGTTTTTCTTGTTGATCAACTCCCCCACTAGAATTGAAACCAATGAATCCAGGAATTTTTGTCTGTTAACCAGTGTATTTACAAATAAAATATTACCTAGCATTTAGTGATACTCAATGAATATTGCTTAATGTGTGAATATATATTGATTTTGACTTTATGCTTATTTGATAGTTTGGCTGACTTCAGAATATTAGTTAAAAATTACTTTCCCTTACAATTTGTAAGCATCTTTTTATTTTTTAATAATTTTAGATTTACAGAAGATTTACAAAAAAAAAAAATAGAATGGAGAGTTCTCATATCCCACTTTCTCAGCTTCCTCCATTGTTAATCTCTTACATTACCCTGATACATTTGTCAAAACAAAGAAAGTGATTTGGTATAATATTATTAACTAAACTTCACACTTCCCTCACAATTCTAAAGTCAATCTTTCAATGCCTTCTAGTTTATAGAGTTCAAATGATACATCCAATCAGTCTGATTTTTATTTTTCTATGAGAAAGTCCATTATAGACCCAATATACAGCTGTGGAGAATCTCAGCCAAGACAGGCACAAAACTACTGCAATTTTTTCCTTTGGCTAGAAAAAAAAAAAAAATCTACCTTACAGAAGAATAGCAGTTACACTTTCTAACAGATTTCCCAGCCATTCCAGATGCAGATGAATGATGGCCTTTCTCTCTACCTAAAGAGAGCGGCAATTAAGACCAGGGGCATCATATGATCTTAAACAAAGTCAGTAACCATGTTAGCAGGACACCAACTTCTAAGACCATCCAAAAGGACGAGCATTAGTAAGTACCACCTCAGAGAATTGCACATACGGCACTTCTGGATGAAGACCACACAGAGACTGGATGGAGACTGACATCTGATGGTGCAAATGGCAGGTACCTGTGATTTAGGCTGTTGTCCTTTGCCTCCCTCAGAGGAGGAGGGACACAGAGGTATCTAAAACTCTGAAAAATGAAGCAAGGCTAGATTTTTTACTCTTCTAAAAAAGGCTCAACTCCCCTGTTTTCTCAGGTTCTCAGCTCTTAATATGTAGCATTTGTTTAATTGTTAACTGTCTGGGACTTCTCCAGGACTGATAAGACCTTGGAATCCCCAGGCTGATAGTCACAGGAGCCCAGGCTTCCATTTGGTCATCAATCTCAAATGTTTTCGGATTGACATTCCTTTAGGCCTATAGACTACTTAAAATTTAGGCCAAAGTCACCTAAGAAAAAAATATTTTTCATTTGTCCAGGGAAATGTGTGCTATGCAGATAGTACTATTGCCAATAATAAGTGTATATGAAGTTTGAAAGAGTCAAGATGTTTGAAACCAGTTTTTTTGAAGAGTCTCAGTATTTTAGGGATTAAACAAGTAACAATTATTTTTCCAATAACTGACTCCTAGTTGTGCTGTGATAAATCCTTTTCCTATTAGATAGCAGATTCTTTAATGGCTCCTTGGCCAGATTCCTTAACTTTTCTGTCACTTTTGGTTATAAAGCCTTGCTAGTGTCTTGAACATGATAAAATTTGGTACAGCTTATTTCAAAACTTCATTTCCAATTTTTTTCAACATCTCTTCTTTCCCTCTTTCAGGATTAACAAGGCATACCTATGGGTTAAGTTACTTTTGAGTTCTAATAGGGTCTCATTTCACATGATTTCCCATTCTTCTGTTTTCCTATTTCCTTTCCCTTTCTCTTCTCTTGCTATTCTAGGCCTTCATGGGTTTTCAGCCCCATCCACCACCAGCAAGGGCAGAAAGGAAATTTTCTCAGATGATGGACATCAACCTAAGATCTGCCACAGGTCTCTTTCAATGTAGAGCCACAGCAATGTTGATTCCCTTGCACACCTTCTCGAGACTGCAGAGAGCAGGGATGCAGTGAGCATTCTCCCATATTCTTCCTGGGCCTTCACTGCATGTTCCCTTCAGACCTGTTTGCCATGGCCTATTCCAAAAGCCTTGTCTCTTCAGAAATCTGACTTTAGTTTCTAAGTTCACATCTATACTCAAAATTCAGGCCACACATGTCAAGCAACCCCCTACTTTTAACAAGGAGACATGTTCTTGGGTCCCAAAAGGCTCTCCCAAGAATGCTTTCAACAGACTTTCCTCCAGCAATGCCATGAAGGTGTCCCTATAGGTCTGCAACCCAGCAAGCATTCAAGCCAGAAGGACAGGTGTCTATATTCCCTTCCTGCAGATACATCCATTTTTAACAGGATTCTATTAGAGCCCCGCTCACTGCTTTCAGAGATGGAAAATTACTTCATTCCCCAACTCCACAATGAGGGAAGGAAATAGGCCCTCCTTGCAGAGCATAAAACCAATTTTTGCTTCTCTCCTCTAAATCTGCTTCCGGATTTCCAGCAAGAAAAGAAGGATAGTGCTGACTGACGAGCATATTGTAATAAATGGGAGGTGGCTGCCCTGACTATGGGAGAATAGAATGTGGGGTACTTCCTTTCTTGCAGTAACATGGAAAAGACTGGAAATTCCTGTCTATTCTTGAAGATACTACCCTTGGAGACTGTTGCCAGGAGACTTTGTACTTAAACTCTGTGCTAACTGGAAGATCTATTTTGTGCATAGGTCAGCACCCAAGCTCATCCTCAGCTGAGGACTCTCCAGTTTGGTAGTTCTCTGGTAGGTAATTTAAATAAACTTAATCCCAGAGTTGCAAATTGTATTTTCCAAAGATGTTCACAGTAATATATCCCATTCCACAAATTTCCATACAATACAACCTGATCAAGAGGTGGGGGTCTATGACCTCAGTCTTGAATATATGTATTCCTGTGATTCATAGAGTGTGTAGAAATGACTCATGTGACTTTAGAGACTCAGTAATAAAAGGTGATGTCACTTCCACCTTCTTTGCTGGGATACTTGCCATGTAAGAAGTCTGACTACCCTGAAACTGCTGTGCTGTGAGGAAGCCAAGCCACTTGGTAAGGCAACATGGAGCTCTACAGTCAGCAATCATAGCCTCTGAATCTCCAAGCCCACGTGCCAGATACATGAATAAATGAGCCTTCAGATTATTTCTGCCCCCAGCTATTGAGTCACCCCACATCCTTTCAATATTCCCAAGTGAGGATCCAGATATCACAAAATAGAGACAAACTATCACTAAAGCATCCTTTCTGAATTCCTGCCCCACAGAATTCATGAGCATAATGAAGTGTTGTTTTATGCTACTTAGTCAAAGATGGTTTTTTATGTAGCAATAGTAACGAATACATCTGGGATCCCTGAAAATGAGTGTATCTTCTCAGTCATTTATGCTACTTATATATGTAGTCAAAAATAACTTTCTTTCAACCTGATTCGTTTAATGTTTCTTGGAATGCCTTCTGGATCATCACTGTAAGTAGAGCAGATAAGAAATTAAAAGAGCTTCCAGGTCCTGTTGTTTATACTTCTAGAGAGACAGAGTCATGTTGGTAAGCAGGAAAAGTTGACCAATTTCATTTGTATTTACGGGTATTAAGATTGCTACTTCCCCACCTATTTTGGTATAACTTTTTAATGCCCATCCCTAGATAAAATTATGTAATAAGGAGACTATGCACTATTAGAATGGACAAATTATATGCTTTTATTTTATCTAGCAAGAAACCCAGAACGACATTCATCATTCTTCAACTTACTCAGTCAAGTTAATCATGAAAGGTAGGCTAAGGCCATGTTTCCAATGGCTATTTCTTCCTCTAGATCTTTTTTAAAAATTTTCCTGGGCTGTAAAGCTGTTTATTCATGTTGACTCAATTGCATCAATTGATGCAATTTATTATTTGCATATCATGTGTGGGATTTTTCTTAACCTATTCAGTTCCTATTCCTGGGGCACCATTAGCTGCAGTCTCTTTACCCTGAGTGGTCCCTATAAGGGTAAGAGAGAAGCAAAGTTAGCATTGCGTACCCCAAGCTAGGCTCTGGGAGTGGCAGCCAGTGCTTATTATCCTCTGTCAGTACACTGTAATATGATTCCTGCATTTTGTCAGTGTTTAATAATTACAGTAATTACGCACTCATAAAAGAGAGCAGGCCAGACACAGTGGCTCACATGTGTAATACCAGCACTTTGGGAGGCCAAGGTGGGTGGATCATGAGGTCAGGAGTTCAAGACCAGCCTGGCCAAGATGGTGAAACCTTGTCTCTACTAAAAATACAAAAACCAGCTGGGCACAGTGGCAGGCGCCTATAATCCCAGTTTCTCAGGAGGCTGAGGCAGGAGAATCACTTGAACCCGAGAGGTAGAGGTTGTAATGAGCCAAGATCACGCCACTGTAGCCTACCTAGGTGACAGAGCAAGACTCTGTCTCAAAAAAAAGGAGTGCAGCAGTTGTAGTTGATATGTAAGTTATGTCCCTTCACCTTGAGGAACTAATCAGTACTGAGTCCCTAGGAATGTGCTGAAGTCTTTTAGTCCCCCCAGTTTCATAGATGCAGATGCTGTTGGAGTAGGATGACCTCCAACAAGCTAGTCTACAGGTCCAGGACAGCACTTTATATTCAAGGTCAGCCTCCAACTGCATCTTTAGCTTAAATAATATGATGTTATGCCCAAAAGAGGGAACCAAAAATATTTTTATTTAATTATCTATACTTCTGAGTGGTCACATCAGACTTGGCAAACTGGGCTAGTAATATAATAATGGTAGATCTGCCAGACTTAAGTATCTGGGCAACCAGATATAGGATAGGAATTTCTCCTGTAGTCCTAAAATTAGGGCTAAAACTGAAGAAATTGTTATTTAACCTACAGTCTAAAGATATAACCCTAATAACAAGATTATTAAAGAGCATAAGTCAAGAGATATTCAGAAAGAAGAGAGAATGCATTGCATGAAGTTCACATGTTTAAAAAGACAATGACGGAAAAAAAAAAAAAAAGACTGTCAGATCCAGCAGTTAGGAATGGTTTGGGTAAAAGGATAGGAGTTGATGCCAAGATGAAATGGGTTGAAAGTTTACAAATCAATGAAACTAATCAAATAGAACATCCTTCCAGAATTTTTCGAGAAAGGAAAGAGAGGGTGGGTGAGAGCTAAATTTACATTCTCTGATAAAGAAGCCAAGAAAGAAAAATTGCAGATACTCAAAAAATGAGAGGCTGGGCAGCAAGGTTGGAGATGATGGAAGACAATAAAGTAGATAAGGGTCATTCCGCTGGGGCTCAAAGAACATCCAGAAAAGTTACTTAATATTCAAAACAGTAATTTGGTTTATTCTGTAAAGGAAGTTCTCAAGTATTCAGTTAAAGGGTCCAGGTGAGATTCAAATTCCAAGTTCTGAGTTCCTGTGTTCAGCTTTCTGATCACTCTGCCATTTCTTCTAAGTCATCACAGACGGGTAATACAACTCCTCTAGCTAATACATATTTGATAGCATGCTTTGTAATGAACTATTACAGGATATAATATAACTACAGCTAGTAATCTTTTATACCACTAAATCAAACTTTAAAAAAGCATCTTAATTTCTATGTTGTCAATCAGGCGTTAACACTTTTGCGTGTAAGATATAAAAAATGTGCAATTCCTCTAAAAATTACCAGAAAGTGTTAGATGAGGTTTCATTTAAATGCTAATAAAATTTTTTTTTTCACTTATCAGACATTTTCAGAGTTAACCTTATTTGGCCATGATTTATAGCAAAATAATAGACTTTCAAATAGCTAACTTTTTGCATTTTTAGAAGATTATAATTATTTCTATGTCCTCTGAGGCTTGTAATTTGATAGCATGCCACTCTTAATAAATAGCCCAATTCTGCAATTCTAATATAATCCTATCACATCTTATTATTAAATGATCATTAACACTTAAACCCAGTGATTTTTTTCTTGCCCTCTGTTAATATATGCTGTCATCACTTGTAAATGAGATTAAAGGAAATGCAGAATGTGTTCTCCCTGGGGAGAGAGATGCAGTTTTTGCTACACTGGCAAATAAACTGCATGACCACCTTCTATACCATGTCCCATTTTGATCCAGACTTTTAACCTGTGCCAAAATATTGCTAGGACATAAGAAGTCCAAGCACAAACATGCAGAGAGAGAATCCACTAGAGCAATGCCCTTACTCAGAAAACTAAAGCACCACATCTAATCATCCACACCTAATTAATTTCTATTTTAGATTTGAGGACCCTATAGAGTAGGAGTTTGCCCAAATATTAAATAGGATGCTGTCTTATAAAAAAAGGGTACCCAGGAATGATTTGACAATTCTGTTTTAGCTCATTCTCTGTCCAAATTGGATTTTCTAGTTATGAAGCTTTCACACCTGCTCACATTTTCTATTAGGAACTTTTGATGTGGCTCTGAAAAAAAAAAAAAAAAAAAAAAGGATTCTCAAATCTAGTATTCACTGCATCATGTTACCACAAAGCTAAGTGTATTTGAGTGAAAAAGAATTAGGAAAAATAAAAGAATATTCAAGGCCATTCTCTTCAGTGGGAGTGGGTTAACAAGAGGAAGAAAACAGTTAGGGAGCCATGAAGTCAAGCAGAAGAGCAAGACTGGAGAAAGCCTCTTGAACTGTTTGTCTGTTCATCAGTCTCCATTCAAGCTGTGGCAGCTGCCCTTAAAAATTAGGTCTCCAACAACAGAGAACAATGGCCTTGTAAATTGCTGCTTAACTGCTTCAATATTTGGTTAAATAGTAATTTCCTCAAGTGGCTAAAACCAGGCAGGATGTTATGATATTCATAGTTCTTGGCTATGACAGTTATATTTCATTTTAGATCAAATTGACAGACTCTTCAACCTCAAAAGCAAACTGAATTATTTTTTAAGTGCAGCCATCAGAATACCCAAGAGGAAATGTAATAATGCAAGATGCCAAAATAAGAAAATAAAAACTTTTTTAAATTAAATTTTCAATGGATGAGAGTATTAGGAATCCTTTTTCTGGTGCAACTAATGAAGTCTGTGCACTAAAATGACCCAAAGCAAATTTAGAATCTTCATTAAGATCTAAAAAGAGCTCCACTGTGAGGAAATGTGGTCATTCTAACACCAATAGAACAGCGTAGAAGATTTGGAAGAAAGTTCGTGCAAGAATCCCCAAAATTTGAAGCAGACTAAGACAATTCTCTTAGCAGAGCTGGCTACAGTTTTCTTTCACTGTTTCATTAGAAAGGAGGAAGTAAAAAGCTAATCTCAAAACCTCACTCTATGTTTTAGTTATTGAATCTATAAAATAACTATATAATATGCTCTATATCATGCTAAGCCTATAACCTGTGTTCAGTCATTTGCAACAGATCTTTCTGTTGTACTCTTAAAGCCCCCTTGGGAGTATGATTAATAGTTATAAGGCCTGTGCGGGCCCCGTTAAACATGGACTATAAGCAGATTAGGCAAGTAGTCCCACAGTATAGAATAGGACCTTAACATTTATTCTGGAGTAAGAGTACTAGACCTGGTTTTACTCATGCTTTGAAAAGCATTTGTTGAATACCTACAATGTGCACTGCCTTGCAAGAAATACAAAATTTACAATTCAACAATTCATGGATGAGTAAGGAGAGCATTGTCAAGGCTTACAAATAAATGCCAAATGAATGTCAGATGAAACATCTCCTGATTCTCTCAGAAGTCACTCTCTGACCTGTTCTGTAATGACACCCAGCCACACATTCCTTACAAACATTTCTATTCTACTGTAATAAGCTAATGGAGACAAGGAACTGACATATGCAAGTTCATATTTTCAGAGTATTCCAAATAGAATGGGTGCTTTGGAATGAATAAGTGAACGAATTCAGAGGACAGAAACTGACTTGGTTTGTGTGATCTGGAAAGACTTCAAGAAAGAAACTTAGCAGACCTGAAAGAACAAAGGAATTGTGACAGAAAGAAATAGTGGTGGAAAGGAAATTAAAAAGAAAATGAATCTGGAAAACGTAACTGGAAGCTTTACAACCTATCTCTGACTTCAGAGTTTCCTTCCCTTAGGTCTTTCCTCCTGGATCAGCCTTCAATATGAAGTATCTACAAGAAAATGAACAATTACTTAAGATATGTAGAGCAAGCTGATTGATATTTTACTTTTACTTTTCCAGATGTACTCAGTTTATGGAAGGAAAAGGTATGCTTTGACTTAAATTTTACAGGTGAATTATAGCTATAGACAAAACTATATGCATCCAAGAAGTCCTGTTCTGTTAGGACAGTTTGCTCATTTACTGTATGCTATGGACCGAATTGTGTCTCCCATCAAAAAATTCATTTGTTGAAAGCCTAAAACCTAGAACCTCAAAATGTAATTGCATTT
This sequence comes from Aotus nancymaae, assembly GCF_030222135.1. NCBI lineage: Eukaryota > Metazoa > Chordata > Mammalia > Primates > Aotidae > Aotus > Aotus nancymaae. Next base: position 57,278,863 of record NW_026988425.1, on the reverse strand, counting down.
GGAGACAGAGACTTTAAAGAGGTAATTAAATTAAAATGAGTTTATTAAATTGGGTCCTAATCCAATATAACTGATCCTTATAAGAAAAGGAAATTTAGGCACAGAAACATACATACAAAGGAAAGACAATGTAAAAACACAGGCGAGATCAGCCATTTACAGGCCGAAAAGAGAGGATAGGAACAGGCCTGAATCTTTCCCTCATGGCCCTCAGAAGGAACCCACCCTGCTGATGCCTTAACCTGGGACTTCTATTCTCTAAAACTGTGAACAAATAAATTTCAGTTGTTTAATCTACCCAGCTTGTGCTACCTTATGACAGCAGCCATAGCAAATTAATATACAGCACTAAAGCCTCTGAGCACTTGGGTCATGCTTCAGTACATTTTTCCTTCATTTGTTCTAGCTAATTGGAAAAGTCAGCCCATTTTTGGTACTTAGATTAACTAACGAGAAGGTGGAGGGTCTCCAACTTTTAAATGGAGGTGATATTATGGGCAAACCAGTGGCCTTGGAGATAACTGGTCCCTCAGGCTGACTCACTGACTCCCCCACAAAATGCTGTCATCCCAGCCATTGATCTCTTAAAAAGGAAAGTTTCCGTAACAAGGCAATGACCTCTACTGGAAGCACTGCAGAATTACAGAAATCCCAGTAGGTATCAAGCTAGACAGAGAGAGAGAGAGAAACCGTTTTAAATGTTAATGGCCCATGGTGTAATTTTTAAGGGAGAATACTGTTACCCCCCAACCACTAAAGAAATCTACATTGAAAGGAAGTGTAAAAGAATAAAAGTAGGAAAACTATTTTAAATCACAAGTTGCTGGTTGCTGCTGAGGGGAAGGTGGGGTGGAGGGAGGATCATACTGACTGAGGAGTGTCTCCGCACTTGCACCTCAGAAGGATTCTAGCTCCTTCCTCAGGGAGTGGTCTACCAACCAACTGGCCATCAGCAGAGATGCCACCCACTCCCTCTCCGCAGACTTCATGAGAATCTAAGTCTCAGCAAGTCTCCCAGGGGGCTCTGTAAACACATTAATGTTTGGGAAGCACTGCAGTCTCCCTCATTCAGAAAGACTAGCATTTCAGGGGTTTCTTTAGTCCTCTTTAGCACTTGGGGTGGGGGGGGGGGGGGGGGGGGATGCAAATCAACCTAAAGAAGGCACCACACATGAAATAATTCTAGGTTCTAAGTTCCTAAGCTCACGTGTCTTCACTTAAGTACTTTTAAGGCAGCTACTTGTAAAATATACAGGCTTAATTAACAAATGTTTAATTTGCCATTGGTTTTTTTTTCCTTATAAAACCTTAAAACTAAACTAATGACAGCTTTGGAACTCTAATTTCTAGACTTTTTCATGAAAATGCTGATCCTTCTAGTTCTGCTATTAATTATCCTTCTGTCAGGGAAGCAGGGTGTTTGAATTTTCACTCTTCTTAATGAATATATTTCACATACCAAAATTATTTCAGCAATTTGCTCAGCAGCTTTAGAAGCCATTACTAAATTGCAACTCAAATTCATTTCATCTGTTTTCTAAACTGACTCTATAATTTATCTTCACAAATTAGTCTAAAGCCTCGTACCAAGAATCAGCTATTTTTGTTCCACAGGAAAGACAGATTTTCTTGTAAATGCCACCAGTATCAGAGTACATTAATTTGTTTACAAATACAGTTTATTTCTGGAGGCGTTCTGGTGAATGTTTAACAAACAGCTCTCAAAAAAATAGTCTGAATATTTGGTATTTGCCAATTGCCATAGTGTAAATTTTCCCACCTTAACCAATTTCAAGATACTAACGTGATCATGGAGTTAGGCAAAGAGCACAATTGCCTCGTGGCAATGCAAGCAGGTTGTAGCACACCATTATTTATTCTCAAAATACTACCAAATACCTGCCCCCATTCTTCAGACTATTTCTGGTATTGATTTCAAAATATATGTCAGCACGTACTATATGTGCTGTACAACTGTACAAACTAAATATTTACCAAAAGAAAACTAACAGGCTTGAGATAAATTATTGGTTTTATTAATGACATGACTGACATTTTATTACAACAGTAAAAAGGTTGTTTATTAAAATTTAATGCAATTCTTTTTTATTATGAAAGATTCAGGAGGACAGATACAAAATAGCTGCTGACTCCAACACTGACTGTAATAACCTTATTCTGCCCACCCTTAGCTGCAGGAGCATTCTTCCATCATTTCATTAAGAAGGCTCTGTTTGTATTTGGTGTACCTCTTACGTTTTTCCATTTTATTTTCTTTGTATGTATGTATCTGTGCCCAGATTTCTTCTTATAAGGATCAGTTATATTGGATTAGAGCCCAATCTAATGAACTCATTTTAATTTAATTACCTCTTTAAAGTCCCTATCTCCAAATGCAATAGTAGTCTTCCTGGATATGACAACACTTCCCATCATAATTCAGTCCCAATCACTTTCTGTTGGCAGGTCAAGCTTGACCTTTTAGTGTGTACTGGTCATATCTCTGGCAGTTCCCACTCCATTTTTAGTCTTTCCAGCTCACACCAGAAAAACTTGTCTATAATTTTATTCATTTTCTAAGGATCATAATTCTACTCATAAATTATTAGTTTTTTATCATCAGTGCCATGATGAAATGTCACATTATGGGTTGAATTGTGTCCCCACAAAAGACGTTAAAGTTCTAACCCCCAGTACCTTGTGAATGTGACGTTATTTGGAAATAAGGTCTTTGCAGATGACCAAGTTAAAATGAGTTCCATGGAGTAGGCCCTAATGCAATATGACTGGTGTCCCTATAAAAACAGTAAATTTGGGTAGAGACAGACAAGCATAGAGGGAAGACAATGTGAAGAAACATAGGAAGAAGCCAGCCATCTACAAGCCAAAAAGAGGCTGGGAACAGATCCCTCCCTCACAGCCCTTGAAAGAAACCAACCCTGCCAACATCTTGATTTAAGACTTTCTAGCTTCCAGAATCTGAGACAATCAATGTCTGTTGTATAAGCAGCCCATTTGTGGTGCTTTGTTATGACAGTCCTGGCAAATTAATACCGTCACAATCAGAAAAGCTACATCACAAATAAATTTTTTATTCATATCAAATTTGGAGAATTAGTTATACTTTTATTTTTGTAAAACCCGAGCAAATTTAGGTTATTCTAGTCCACTCTTGCAACCTGCCTTTTGAGATGCTTTCTGAGTAGGTGGAAATAGTAGAGTTACAGCTGGGTTTTGCCCAGAGCCTTAACTATGTGGCTGTGAGGATGAGGCACCTGTGAACACTCTGAGCCATGGATGTCCTAAAAGGAAAAGCTTCTGAGAAATGCTAAAATGTCTTATTTTAGGCATTAACTCACTAATACAATGTAATAACCCCTCATAAAGAGGATCTATGAGTTTCTAAAGATACCTTGCTTTAATCCATTCCTCTAATAAAGAAATTTCTGAAACTTAAAGCAGGTTGGTGTGGAAGATGTTCTGGGGAAGAAAGACCTCCTCAGAATCCTTTCAATGAACTCCAGTCAGCCACAAACTCCACCTACATAAAAGGTGAGCTCTGTGAGAGAATTTCTAAATGCAAAGGCACAAAAACAAAACTATAACTGTTGAACTATGTCAAAACGTTCCTTTATTGAAACATAACATTTTAGAGCCTAGAGGGACCTGGGAGACTCATTTTATAAGAAGTGAAAACTAGCATACTTCTCCAAGGTTGCAGCTATTGGGAGACTCGACTTTGTATCTTAGTTCTTTTTTCTTTTTTTCGAGACAGTTTTGCTCTTGTTGCCCAGGCTGCAGTGCAATGGCGTTATCTCGGCTCACTGCAACCTCCGCCTCTCAGGTTCAAGAGACTCTCCTGCCTCAGCCTCCCAAGTAGCTGGGATTATAGGTGCCTGCCACAATGCCCAGCTAATTTTTTTGTATCTTTAAAAGAAACAGGATTTCACCAAGTTGGCCAGGCTGGTCTCGAACTCCTGACCTCAGGTGATCCATCTGCCTTGCCTCCCAAAGTGCTCAGATTACAGGCGTGAGCCACTGTGCCCAGCCTCCTATCTTAGTTTCTTTCATTCTAGTCCCAACTACCAGAAGTGAAGTTTATGAACCTGATCACGTCTCCTAGTCACTTGAAGAGCTTTTTTGGAATGTAAATTTCCAAGGCCCAATCTTGAAAATTCTGATTCAAATCTCAGGTTTGGCTCATGGATCTATAATTAAACTCGGGAAATTTGGCCAGGTAGCCAGGTTTGAAACCACTGTTGGAAAAGATTCTGTCTAGAGACCTACTACCTTTGGTCCACTTCTTATTCCACTCAGGCACAGCCCTGTGTGATGATGATCACATCTTCCCTCATCCTAAGAAAGATGCTTAAGGTCCCCGGGCCAGCTTCTGATAACTGGCACATTCACACTCCACCTTGCACTGTAGAAGCTGTTCCTCCTGACTCCCAGGAAAGTCCTTAGCACAGAAAATATTTGAGAGCAGGAGAGGGGGAAGAAAATCCTGAAATTTCTTACTTGAATATTTCATTTCATAGTCATTGGTTCTGTTTTTTAATGTATTTGAACACATTCAATTCACAGTCTCCCGGTAGCCATTTACCCATCCACCAAGGGCAAGATGATTTATGTGGGGTGAATTGTAATAAGCACAGGTTTCATTTATTTCATATCATTGCTGTATCTCCTAAGGGGAGGAAGGTTGATTTAAAAGCAAAACAAAAAATTAATCAAACTATGGCCTAGTGAATCACAATTATTTATACATTTCGGTAGTTCAACTCAGAACACAAGGTTTCCTTGGGAATGTGGAGACTGAAGAGAACACAGGAGAGAGCTGAATGTAAGAAGTTTGGAGCTGTAAATAAACTGTGCTGGTGGTCACAGTGGTAGGGGCTGTATGACTAGAATGAGGTTGTGACTACTTTTATGGGCTTCCATCCTGAGCTTTCTCACCCTCACAGTTGAAGATCACAATCAACACCCAATAGGAAGAGTGAAACTACAAAATTCAAGAAACATGGCTACACTGGAGAGTAGCCTTTGAAACCTTTCTCAAATATTCCTTCTCTTTAAAATCCCAACTCTACCTCTTCTAGGTAAGACTCTCATCAACTCTCTTCTAAATGGCTCCAGAAACCCCTCACTGCCTTCCTTGTCTCTGGGTTCTTCAGTGCTCCTGACCTTTCAGCAATCCTCCCTCACAATTCTGTGTCTTCACTCTCAGTATCTGCACCCCAGGGCTCATGAGGCCTCTGGGAAATGGAAACTACCACCTGTTGGCACCTGTTTGGAGATTTCTGCTGTAAAATACAGGTTCAGGTTGAACTTGTGTAACCTACACAGCCTGCGATATTATCAGGGTTTCTATGCCAAACTGGAAACCCAAGGAAGGTTTGGAGCAGTCATACTTTGAAATACTGTTTGTTGCGCTGTCTCACCTTGGAAACCTATTTATCTCCAAGAGAAAAAAGAAAATGGTAATGGGGCTCTTTTGGAACTTCTGCTTCCAAATCTAGAGCTGATGTTTTCTGCCTTTGTCTCCAGCACTGAAATATGAGGCCAGCTGGGCTCATTAGCAGACAGTGTGATTAATATTAAACTTAAACTTCAGATTCTTTCAGACATCCTCAGAAACTGCATTCTAAGCCAGAATTGGCCTCTTTTTAAAACAATGAGGTAGATATACTACGTCTTTATATTGATTTTTATCTGATTATGGGTTTCACCAATAACAAAATAGTTTCAGCATGAGTAAAGCATCTTCTGCCTTAGAAACATGCTGAACAAATCACCTAACTAATATAAACCTGTGACATTTTAGGTTCAGGACAAGCATTTGCACAGTCCCACAATTTCACTATAGAAAATGGCAGAACCTTAAAGATTTGAACCTTCCAGCCCTTAGCTACTGACTTCCCTGGAAGTGAGAAGGAATTCAGAAACTCAACTGCAAAATGTCAGAGAGATTAGAGTCACTGACCTTCCTTTTAGGGATAGTTGCAGAGTTAGGATCAGAATGAAAGTCTATATTTAAATCCAGATTAAAATTTTAGGTGCTGTTTGGTTTTAGAGGGTATAACAGATATTGCATTTCGAGAATCTCAGAATGTTGGGCTTATGCTTTCAAAATGTTTTAGATTGCCTTGCATAGATTGGAAACTTCAGACACAACTACAACATAAATGGCTTAATGACCACAGAGGACACATTAGGCTCAGCAATGGGGTGACTGCTAAATTGGAACACACAAGTCCCTCTCTTCCTTGGCTTTCAAAGACTTTCAGAATGAAAGAAAGAAAAATTAGAGAATTCTCTTCTCACTGGCTTTCTTCATCCTCCATTCGGTTACTCTCACGTGAACAAATATATACAACATAGCACTGTTCCCTAAATAAGAACTTAGGAACCACGGAGCATAAATCATCATGAAGCCTGCAGAAATCTCAGTCAATCTGGTAACTTCTCATATTTGGAGTACATTTTTTTTTTTAAAGAACATAATGTAGCTATAGTGCCCAGCATTTTTCTACTTCAGGCTATTTCTTTGATTCATCACCTTTTTGTCTCCCACTTCATGGGTCACCCCATTCCTGGGCCTGATTTCTTCTCTGTGGTCACGAAGCCAATTATATCATAGGTGTCTGAAGCTTCCATCTATCTAAGGCTGTCGGAGAAGTGTATTCTAACTCTGCCTATTTTCTGTCTGATTCTTAGCTGGTGTGCTCTTCTCTATGATCCCACTTCCTGGCTGTGTGAGGCTCTTCATATCTTCAAAGGAGATGATATACACAAAAGCATCAGTGCATGATAGGTTCCTACATACTAATTTCCTTTTCCCAGGCCGCTCTGCATTAAGCCCGACACTCTAAGACTTCGCAAAGCACTATCTGTCTTATTCTATTCTCTGCCACCAAAAAGCCATTCCAGTCCTAAATTGGATCTGAATATCCACGTTCATTCTGACCCTCTCTAATTTAAACCAGTTCTTTGTTTTTATTATTTTCTCCCTCCATGTTTCTTCCTTAGATAATGACTTCCTCATTTAAATTAACTTTCTCAAATACCTCAATTTATAAAAACTATAAATAAAATGCCATTAATTGGGGTGTAAAAGGCGTACTCTGGTGAGAATTAGTGTGCTGACCTTCACTAATCTTCAAATGCCCCAAAGGCTGATAATTGCCTTAGACAGGTTAACCAAAGGGGCCCAATTCTTGAGATTAAGAACTCAAGACCCTCTAAGTTATTCCAACTAAAAACCAAGATGTATGTAACAGCTAATAAAGCTAAATTCATGCATTCTTAAAAAGAAGAAAAATTTCACTCTCCCTGTGCTGTAGAAAATTCATGAATAAATAAATATATTCATGCAAATAGCTCCCACCTCAGAAATGAGTTTGTAGGAGGATGTTTCTTCCTTAAATTAACCTGCATTTTAAAACAAGTGCCCTCCAACTGGCAGTAGATCTGGCAGAATTAGTGATAGGAATGACCTTTATTCAGACTGTAATCTGCACATATAATTGATGACAGCCTCCAAAATGATACTAACATTCTGAACCGGTACTATTACATTTCAAGGTAATTTATGTCATACTGATTCATTTAAAAACATGTACAAGCAAGTTTATACAGTACTGAATATAATCACTTGTTCACATTCTCAGGATCTAAAGGAAGTGGAACAGGCTTTTAAAAAAATCAATACACAAGCCTAAACTTAAGGGATTTTTCACTGGAATCTGCTCTGCTACACGGCAGGATATGCAGCCCAACACAGGTCTCAGCAGAGCTGGATTAGATTAGAAGAGTTTATCCTACCCACCTCCCAGGTCGAGGATATTCTGGTGTCAGGAAAAAACACAGCTGCAAAGCAGTCTCAGTGAGCAAAAATTAGAGTTCAAGACAGCTTTAGGATGAGCCAAGTTCTACATTACAGCAGAAAAGAGATTTGGCTCAAAACATCAGCCTGGTTTATTTTTCACTCCTTTGCATGTATTGTTCATAAAAGCATAAAAATTGGGAGAATTCTAGATTTGGCATCTTAGAGAAATAGCAGAAGGTGCAACTGGAGAGAAGAGTACTAGAGAGCACCAGAGCTCCAGGTGAGGAAACGTTTCCAAATGGAGCACATCCTGGCTTGCAAGAAAAGGAGACCATGGGGTAATGTTGACTTAACAAATGATTCTAGGAAAGGTACTTCTTAGACCTCTGTGTCTCAGTACGTTCCTGTGCAAAATGAATGCAGAGAGGAGGATTTTACGAAGAAGATACTTTTCCTTCTAATGACATGAGGCACTGAAAAAAAATAGGAACAGATTCCTGGATGAGAGATACTCCCCTGGCCTGGACTAGACACACTGACCTAGGGGACAAAAGGACCACACTAAGGGCCTGCACGACTGATATTGTCTTGGTACTAGGAATCCTTGGTATGTCTCCTGTCATAAAACAGGTGTGACATTCAAGGGACTTGGGGATGCCACAACATTTCAAATATTTTAAAAAGGAAATTTGATTCACTTTTAAGCATTCACACAGCCCTTATAACAATTTGAGGCTTGCAGGAATTTTTGGAAGAGAAGAGGGCAGTGAGGACAGGGAGAAGGGTATATCCATGGGCCTCTTGCTATAGTTCTTTACAGAATAGCCAAATATCTAGTATTTTCATATTAAATAAACTAACTCAAATGCTAATATTTCATAGTCATTGAATCAAATGCAATGTTACTTTTATAATATCCTTATTTACTTTGCTATTAGAGACCAATTTTATAAGCCTGAATTCTAGACTACATTTTCTAAATTCTGTAATTTGGATTCTCTCATTGTAAATTAGACATTTTCAAACATTGCTTAACCATTAACAATTTGCATCTGTATAATTTAAAACATATACATATTACTTAGTTTTCAGTACACAATGGAGATAAAGTAAGCTATTCAGAACACTCACATTTACCAAAGTAATAACCCATACCTAGTTTAACAAAAGCTATCTAATAAATGAAACTGGAGAAATAAATACAATTATTGCACTTATCAGGTAAGAAAAGAAGTAAAAGCATGTGCAGGTATAGTTTGCTGTCATGATTCATTTTTCCAATACTCTTCACAATAATGGGGAAAAAGCATCTAATTGAAGCATTAACTCAGGGTTCATACCAAAATCTTGCTAAGCAAAAACTTTAATTCTAGTTTTGTTAGTAGGAAAAGTCACACCTAGACATCATTGATACCTAGGGTATTCTGGTAATTAGAAAAATGAAGTTTTTCTGCAATCTGTACCTCACTACCAGGAATATGAAGTCCAAGCATCATATTCCATATGCAGCCTCCACCTGGAATTTTTAGAAGCTAATGTGCATAAAAATGCTTAGCACAGAAACTGGCAGGCAATCCACAGCTATTAGTTTCTCTTCCCATCCTCCTTGCAACCTTAGGAATTCACCCGGTTGTATTTAAATCTTGTTCCTTTGAGTCTTTAGAGCTTGAAATGAAATGCGAACAAACTCTACCATCACAAAACAAGTAGACCAGCACTTCCCACTCTAAGTATCTTGTGCCTATGAAAACCATTTTTCTTAGGTTGAACACCTGTGTACCTATGAGTCACCATCATGGTGCTCTGTACCCTCTCTGCACAGCCCTGTGTCCCACTTATAAGGTCCTCCATGTCAGGACTTGTGGGAATCCACAGGAGACTGTGAGGACTGCAGGTATTATCATTTAGAAGGGGCTAATTTACTGCCAAGTAGAATCAAGTGCCATGTCAGAAAATGAGTAATATGAAACGATACTACCTCCAGGATGAATAGATATGGCATAAATTTTAATGTGACTTGATTATAACAACAAAAAGAAGGAAATATATATATATATCCTTAAATCTCAAACACTTAGGCTTATTATCTTGCTTCTTGTTTTTCTTAATACTTTCTATCTCCTCTACTATGGATTGTTGACTTAAAACCTGTATGTACACTCTGCTTTCCACAATTGACTTATTTATCATTAATGTTTTGTTGCATAATTTTATGCAGGTTTTACCATTTTCTTTAGTAAAAAAATTTTAAATATTAAAATTCACTGCTCTGGCAAACTGCCTAAAAGAAATGTTCCCACTGAATCCTCTAGTGGCCTCTCTTGTGTTTTACACCTCTTATATAACATATATCATTCACTCACTCAACAAACATGTATTGAATGTCTATCACGTACCAGGTACTGCACCTACCAGATATTAAAGTTACAAGAATGGTTTCTGCTATCACGGAGATTATCTTCTAGTGAGGAAGATTAACACTAAGCAAGCTAAAAGTCTTCCCAAAGTCTCTAAAACTGAACAGGGTGTTATGATGGAGATTAATAATGTGTGTTAACAAGATACATATTAAGAAGAAGGCCTAAGGTAGATAGGAAACAATCAGGAAAGACCATTTCCTGAGGTGATCCCTGAACCAACATTTGAATAACAAGCAGCAGCAACCTTGCAAAGGATAGGAGGAAGAGGATCACAGGCAGTGGGAATAGCTAGTGAGCTCTACCGCCAAAAATATCATGAACCCTAACTATTCCCTTGAGAAAGGAAGGCTATGTGGATTTAGACATGATCACACTTCCCTGAGCTTTCTCTTCTGTTAGCTGTGATATGCCATTCAGGAACACACACCACACTTTGAGTCAGGCATGTTCTCCCACCAAGACTCCCTCCCCAGTGTAGCATCAAAATCTGCCCATCGTGTTTAATCTCGCATGGTTAAAGGATTTGCCAATAAGTGACAAACAAAATTAGTCATATTAACTATGCTTTCTGGAACAAATCCAGAATGTTTGGCTAACACAGGGGTTTTCAAGTTGTGCTCTGCAAGGACAGAGGTTCACCCAGAGCCTGCCCCACATGAGACCAAGAGAGTAGACTTCTCCTTCACCACAACCATTTTCACCTGTTTAACACATTGAGATTCTATTGATAATCTTATTTATTTATTTATTTATTGTATGTGTTGAAATCTAGTAGCATCATTTCTCCAACCCTGTTCAATGTGCAGGTTTGTTACATAGATATACACATGCCATGGTGGTTTGTTGTACCCATCAACTCGCCAACTGCAATAGGCATTTCTCCTAATGCTAACCCTCCCCTAGCTCCACACCCTTCAACAGGTCCCTGGTGTTTGATGTTTCCCTCCCTGAGTCCTTGTGTTCTCACTGCTCAATTCCCACTTATAAGTGAGAACATGTGGTATTTGGTTTTTACTTACAAGTGGGAGTTTCTCACATTTCTGTTCCTGTGTTAGTTTGCTGAGAATGATAGTTTCCAGCTTCATCCATGTCCCTGCAAAGGACATGAACTCATCCTTTTTTATGGCTGCATAGTATTCCATAGTGTATAAATGCCACATTTTCATTGATGAGCATTTGGATTGGTTTTAAGCCTTTGCTATTGTAAATAGTGCAACAATAAACATATGTATGCATGTGTCTTTATAACAGAATGATTTATAATCCTTTGGGTATATACCCAGTAATGAGATTGCTTGTCCAGTGGTATTTCTGGTTCTAGATGCTTGAGGAATCACCACACTGTCTTCCACAATGGCTGAACTAATTTACACTCCCACCAACAGTGTAAAAGTATTCTTATTTCTCCACATCCTCTCCAGCATCTGTTGTTTCCTGACTTTTTAATGATCATCATTCTAACTGGTGTGAGATGGTATCTCATTATGGTTTTGATTTTCATTTCTCTAATGACCAGTGATGATAAGCTTTTTTTCCATGTTTGTTGGCCACATAAATGTTTTCTGAGAAGTGTCTGTTCATATCCTTCACCTACTTTTTGATGGGGTTGTTTTTTTCTTGTAAATTTGTTTAAGTTCCTTGTAGATTCTGAATATTAGCCCTTTGTCAGATGGACAGATTGCAAAAATGTTCTCCCATTCTGTAGGTTGCCTGTTCACTCTGATGTTAGTTTCTTGTGCTATGCAGAAGCTCTTTAGTTTAATTAGATTCCATTTGTCACCACACCTATTCAACATAGTATTGGAAGTTCTAGCCAGGGCAATCAGGCAAGAGAAAGAAATAAAGCATATTCAAATAGGAAGAGAGGAAGTCAAATTGTCTCTGTTTGCAGATAACATGATTGTATATTTAGAAAACCCCATTGTCTCAGCTCCAAATCGCCTCAAGCTTATAAGCAACTTCAGCAAAGTCTCAGGATACAAAATCAATGTGCAAAAATCACAAGCATTCCTATACACCAATAATAGACAAACAGAGAGCCAAATCATGAGTGAATTCCCATTCATAATTGCTATGAAAAGAATAAAATACCAAGGAATACAACTTAGAAGGGATGTTAAGGATCTCTTCAAGGAGAACTATAAACCACTGCTCAAGGAAATAAGAGAGGACACAAACAAATGGGAAAACATTTCATGCTCATGGATAGGAAGAATTAATATAGTGAAAATGGGCATACTGCCCAAAGTAATTTATAGATTCAGTGCTATCCCCATCGAGCTACCATTGACTTTCTTTCTGCACAGAATTAGAAAAACTACTTTAAATTTTATATGGAACCAAAAAGGAGCCTGTATAGCAAAGACAATCCTAAGGAAAAAAACAAAGCTTGAGGCATCACACTACCTGACTTCAAATTATACTACAAGGCTACCGTAACCAACACATTATGGTACTGGTACCGAAACAAATATATAGACCAATGGAACAGAACAAAGGCCTCTGAAATTATGATGCATATCTACAACCATCTGATCTTTGACAAATCTGACAAAAATAAGCAATCAGAAAAGGATTCCCTACTTAATAAATGGTGTTGGGAAAACTGGCTAGCCATAAGCAGAAAACTGAAACTGGACCCCTTCCTTATACCTTATACCTTATATTAAAATTAACTCAAGATAGATTAAAGACTGAAATGCAAGTCCTAAAACCATAAATCTCTAGAAGAAAACCTGGATAGAACAATTCAGGTCATAGGCATGGGAAAGACTTCATAAGTAAAATACCAAAAGAATGGCAACAAAAGTCAAAATTGATTATTTTATTTAGTAAAAAGGGTTTTGTGAGTAAAAACGATTGGAAAACTCTGGTTTCCAGCCTATTCTAGGACCTTTAAAGGAATCCAACTCTCCCAAACATGGTAAAGAGAAGTAAAGTTCTCTGTTTAGCCTATAAATTTAATTTAGCCTATACATTTAATTATGTTACAGATTTGATGAGCCAACTTCTTCCTCCTTACTTTAGGATGAAAGAAAAAAAATCCCTTATAATTAAAATGCAGCGATCATTAATATATACAAAGTAGTTCAATCCAGAAACAAACATTTCCAATTCATTGATTTGAAGTAAATTACTGATCTTTGGTGGAGAAAAAATGAGAAAAATAATTTAAAAGTCAGTTAGCCAGCTTTTCAAAAGAAATGCATGAAAACATTCAAGGTAATCCAAAACATAAACACATCAAAATAGAGTTAGTCTCTGATTATGACCCTTTCATTTGATTGGATCTCTCTCCTTTCCATAAAAAGAGAAAGTAACTCTGGAAGGAAAACAAGGGACTAAATCAAGAGTTAAGAAAGGAAAGAAAAAAATACAAAACAAAAATAGAGCAGGACAGTTACAGACGAATTTAAAAACAAAAGGTCATCTTTCAAACTTCCAAAAAACTGCTACTCCTAGAATTATTCATCAGATGTGTTTACACAGTGATTTTATACCAGTATTCTATGGAAAGAGCATTCTATAGAGGGTGCTTCTATTTCTTTTGAAGTTTCTCAATGGTCTCGCTGCAGTGTAAACTGTGATGGATTGGTCCTCACTGATTTGAAGGGCAGCACTACCAGCTTTCTGAAATTCTCTTTCAGAGAACCAGGGTCATCACTAGTCTAAGTCCCAGAGTTCCAAAGCCCAAGAACCAGGAGCGCTGATATCTGAAGGCAGGTTAAGATGGGAGGCCCAGCTCAAGAAGCAAAAGGATTCTCTTTCTCCAATTTTTTGTTCTATCTGAGCCCTCAATGGTTTGAATGATGTCTGCCCACATTGTTGAGGGTGGATCTTTGTCTACTGATTCAAATGCCAATCTCTTCCAGAAACACTTCCATAGACACACAAAGAAATGTTTTACCAGCTATCTGGGCAACCCATAGCCCTGCCAATTTAACACATAATGTACCATCACAAAAGTATAAGGAAAAAAAAAAACTTTAAAAAATAGAAGAGATGTGTTCTTGTCTTGAATTATATATTTTTTAAGTTTTTGAAAGATTCAGCCCACCCAATTCACTGGGATGCTATCAGTAGAACTAGTGACTGTACATCATACATACTTTAGAAAAGGGATCCAGGATTGGAATTCAAATCTGTTCAAGTCTTAATACAGCTCTTTTTTATTATACAATCCTACCTCTAGCTCTGGCTACCTATTTTAAAACTAGGATGACAAGTTTATTATTTAAAATTTCTGCTTGAGAGGTTTGTTCTAAATAATATTAATATTATCCTATTATTCCTATTCATTCAAAAAATATTTTCAGAGAAGCAGTTATATGCAGAAGCTGCACTAGTTAACTAGCACGTCAAAAATATAACGAGAAATTTTGTTCAAAGAACGAATCTTTTCTTGGCTTTTTCATGGTCCTCTTCATAGGACCTGAGACGCCTTCCATTTCTTTCATTCATCCTGCCCTAGGTTTTACAATTTTTCTATATTAAATCAATAATCTCTTACATTTCTTCACTTCAATTTACTCACCATTCCTGACAGATTATTCAGTAAGCCTTTTAACGTATAAACATCTTACTCTCATAAGCCTTGTTTCCCACTTTCCTACACTCTAACATTCACTTCAATTTTTTATTTCCTGCCTGAACTGCTGCCTGGGGACACAGAGAAAAACATTTTAATTTATAAATGTTATCCTCAACTAATTTGTTCCAATGCTATCACTGTCTCCATATAAAATTCCAGTGACATTGTGTTTTGATATTAATGGCATTTCTTTTCTCTCCTGGTAAGAACCCTGTATAATAGATACCCAGGTGACTGCTAGAGTAGTATGTGAAAGTTGTTTTGGTTACCTAGTTTTTACTATCTGAATTAAGGTTTTCAAAAAATAATGAAGGAATGAAGACTAGGGTATGAAACTGCTATATACCCAACTGAATAAAGGTAAAGACAGTGATCTCATCCTAATTTAAACATACATGTAATTTAGAAAGCCCCTGATTCAGTGACAGATAGTATTAATAATAGCGAAATACCTGGATGTATGCTTCATGTTTCTTCACTAAATACTGGATTATCAATAAGCAAAAAGTTGAATTTATTTGTTATTAAAAATCATGCAATAAAAAATTCATATAACAATCCAGTTCTTGTTTTAGCTTGAAATAATTGTCCTGAGATGCTTTTTAAAAAGAAAATGCCATGACTTAATAAGGATACTTTACCTTGGTATGTCAATGTCTCATTTATCCTAAAGTATTAGGCTAAGCCATATAGAATTACTGACATTTGACTATTTTTGATCTATGAAAATGGGAAATCCACACAGTTCAAAGTATACCAAAAGGCTTTGCTTATTTTTAACTATTTGCAACCTACAAAACATCAACTTCTTACAGTTCAACCTAATACTTAAAAAAGTCAAATCTCATTAAGCATTTGCAATATGCCATTTTCTAGACTAAACATTCTTTATAGACAGTTGCATTTAATCCTCACAATTATTCTAAAATGTGAATATCATCATCCTCATGCTACAGGTAAGAACATTAACTTATTTGTTTCATAGAACTATGAACGCTAACGGTGCTTGTGGGGAGACTTTAAAAGGAAATAATGGACATGTTTTTGACACTGGAGGAAAGGTGATCCCTGTTATAAAGTGGCAGAAAACATGGGTGAACTGTGTTCTAATGTTGAAACATTAGGGTGGAAGAGAGGATAAACTGTTGTGGATTGAACTGTGTACCTAAAAAGATATGTTGAAACCCTAATCCCCAGTATCTAAGGTTGTGACCTTCTTTGGAAATAGTCTCTAAAGATATAATTGGTTAAGATGAAGTCATATTGAATTAGGTGGATCTTAAACCCAGTATAACTGGTATGCTGATGAGAAAAGAGGACACACAGAGACAGAGACACACACACAGAGGAGACATCGGGAAGAATATCCTATAAAGATAGAGACAGAGATTGCTGTTACACTGTCATATGCCAAGGAAGCCAAGGATTGCTGGTCACCACCAGAGCTAGGAAACATGGAACCGATTCTTTCTCAGAGGCCCCCAAGAGGCAACAACACTGTTGACACCCTGATTTTTGACTTCTGGCTTCCAGAACTGTTAGAGAATAATTTTCCATTGCTTTAAGCTATCCAGTTTTGGTAATTTGTTATGGCAACCCTAGGAAACTAATTCAGAGAGACAAGTATAAGGTTAGCCATCTAGTAGGTGGTAGAGACAGGATTCAACTCAGACTGAGTCCAGAGCTCATGCTGTAAACTACAGTGAAGTACTGTCTCCATAATCACATCCATTATCTTATTTTATTTTTATCACATTCTATTAGGCAAGCATTAAGGGTTATATTTTATAGATGGGGAAACTGAATCTCAGGAAATTAGACAGTTTGTTAGCCAGTGGCAATACAAGCATTTGAACCCACAGAAAGTAATTTCTATAAACAGTCCACTAAAAATCCAACCCACATTTGGTAATCATCCCCCACATAACTGTATTTAGAACAAGAGTATTTCAGTGGAATGTTGATTTCTCTAGTAGCTTCTGGATTCATATGCATGTACTGCATTCCCTAGGGAAAGATGTGAGAACTAAATCAAAGGCTTAACTGTTATCCACTACCTCTATATACCTTGGTAGCTGAGATTTATGAGATCTCTTCTAGTATGCTTTCATGGGAATGAATCCGACAGGCTGGTGTTCCGTAGAACTATTAGCTCTGTAACTATTGCCACATTAAAAGCTTCCTCTTTGCCTTTCAGAACCCCTGAAACATCTATAGTAGTAGATGGCCCCAAATAACTGAAGGAAGCTTGCAATTTTCAGATACGGCTAGGGAAAGTCTGCTCCTTTCGATTGTTCCACAGAGCACAACTAAACCAAAATTAGAAGAGATTTGAACAAGTTTTGAGAATAGGAATGTAGATTATTGTTCAGTACACAGGCTAATACACACACACACACACACACACACACACACCCCTCACTTCTATGGAAGGATTACACACTCCCACCCTATTGATGTTGGGTTTGGCATGTGCCTTGCTTTGGCCGATGAGACTTTTAGTGGGCATGTCACAAGCAGAAGTCTAGATTGCAGTCTGAACTGGGGCTTGCTGCCTTGTTCCTTTGTCATTACCAAGGAAAGAATAACCCAATGGTTCCAAAACAAGGACAATGTGTGAAGCTCAGCTATGCCCAGCCTAGATCATCTGAGCCCCCACCAACCTGCAGATGCATAACAGAGAAATAAATGTTTGTTATTCCATGCCAGTAATATTTTTGTGGTTGATAATTACCATAACACTGTTGCCATAAAAGCAACCTGATATAATACATAAATGTTTTAATATTATTATTCTTTAGGGAACTATATCCTAATTTAAAAAAAAATTCCTAGTCTTCTAAAATGATTATTTTCCCCCTGCCTCTGAATAACCTTGAACAACTGAGCCTGTCTTTTACTGCTACACGCTTTTGTTTTATTTGGTTTCTATTTTCTGAAAAACAGCATGACAAGAGATAAATCCAATGGGAAGAATAAAATGAATCCATTCATTAACAGCTGCAAAATCCCAGAAGTATCACTGCGTAACCCCGCGTGGTCACTTTGGTTATAAGAGGAGCCTCCCCTAAGGTAGGATTCAAGCCCTGGATATACTGATTAGGGTGCCAACACTATTCTCTTAATTGCTCAGTATTTGTTAAATTTGTAAAAAAAATATATTATTAGGCAAGTCTGTATGCTTCAGATTTACTTTTCATTTATTAAATAGTCATAGAAAAGTACAATTGCTTATTTCAGGTAAAGTGAAATATTTCTTAGGACTTCCAGTATGTTCAAATAAATTTAAAAAATATAAAATAAAAGATTCCTGCTGCATGTTGCCTATGGAGAAACCTCTCATATTAATGAATTCCATCTGTGTGCATAACAGTTAGCTAAACAGACCATGGTTGTACTGCTAGAATTGTCTCTATCTGTATGTTTTGCTAAAATAATCTAAAATCTAAAAAATATACACCATCTCTCAGGAGTCTGTCTTTCATATGAAACAAAACTTTTATAAAATAGCAATTCTTCAGTTGGAAATTTTAAGTTCTCATGTCTTTGAGATTTTTTCAAATTTGCAAACATGGGTGATCGAAGCATAAATTCACACAGAATTTGTACAAAATAAACAGATTAAATACCAAAAACAAGAGGAGATATTTTATGAGAGTGAGTGTGCATTTGCTGTAGAATACTGACTCTAAAAACACTTTAAAAATTACTTAGAGGAGAGATTTTCTTATTCCACCCAATTATTCAAAGGAATGGGAAGGATGCTGTATTTGAAGTATGATTAATATAAAAGCCACTTTACCTGACCCCAGATCAGAATGCCCTGGCAAAATAAATGTGCAAATATACTTGAAAATACAATTTTTTTGAAACTATTTCTATAAAATGCATGTTATGGGTGTAACCAAAAGACAGTCCCTTTGCCCCTAACTGGTTGAGAATAAAAGGGTAGAAATGTGTAAAGAAGAGTGAAGAACTGAACTCTGTCCTTTGACAAGGTATACTACATTACTCTGTTCCTTCTTCCCCTGGACATTTAGGTTCAGTATCGCACTTTGCTTATCAGTAAAACAACTTCATATACAGGGGGAGCCTGACATTCAGACTGGTGGAGAAGAGAGAGCCTGGGACAGGCACCCAAACACCTCATTTCTGAAATGGCACTGTCCCTGGCCAGCTGTTAGTGCTTGGGAAGAGTCATTTCATACCTGAAGGCTAGGGAAAATGTTTTCTCCACTTTAGATAGTATAAGCACTTGGCATGTGAACATTCTCCATCATACCCAACATAGATCTAGCTTAAAGAATGTCCCCTCCATAAAGGATCATGACTCAGTATATCTAATATTCCTGTGGTCTATGGTGCTTTGTTCCCTAAAGTACTACAAGGAAGAACTGGCCAGTACTTAAGACAGTGAGTTCCACATCAGTTTTCTTTTAAAATCGATTTGTTTACCTCCTCAGCTTTTTGGTTAAGATCCAGTGTAAAATCTGTTATTTTCAGTTTGAAACTGATTTGTTTCCTTCCTATACCCTACCCCCCACCAAAAAAAAAAAAATCTGCAACAGTGATTCTAAAGCTTTAGCAAACATTATTCCTGCTATACTTATTAAAAGTAAATATTACAGGAGACTCATACTACAGGAATTATGATTCCATGGGATTTGAGAAGAACTCAAGAAGCTGCATTTTGAAAAAGTGCTCAAAGTAACTTGGAGGCAGATGATAGTCTGTGAACCACCCTTTGCTTCTCACCCCATATGCCACCCTCCAGCCTGAAGGGATAAATAATGAAATTATTAAATGGGTTATTATTGGATGGTGTAATCACAGATTATTTTCCTTATCTATATTTTCTACATTGATACGTATTATTTCTGCAGTCAAATAATCACAAAGGATTTTGAAAAGAGAAAATTGTTTTCAGAACTCATATGATAGATCCCATCCTGTGAACAAGAGAACACACTTGTATGTAATACTGCGGCAGACAGTGGCTGACAGTTTAGTCGCGTAATTCAGGACAGCAGAATTCAGTCCTGGCCTTAGAGAGTTTTCAAAGATAGGTATTTTGTAATGAAAAGGGAGATTGCAAACTAAAAAGGAGGAGGTAGTAGCTGAAGATTAGTAAGAAAAATGTCAATACTGTTGTCATTAAATGAAATTTCAATTTTTCTCTAATTTTACTTTTTCTTTAAAAATATCTTTTCACCCTTTCAAATAAAGTCTGCGCTTCTTGAAAAAATATATTTGCCTACTCTTCATTTCCTCACTATTCCACTTTATTCTTATATGTCCCTCTCAGACACCAGTTGAGCAGTCTCAGAAACCTGCATCTGAAGTGAAAAATTATAGCTTACAGCCACTTCAAAATCGAACTCTATTTTTTTCCACTGCTCTCAATCCAACTTTCCCAGATCAGCTACTTTTTAAGTTTGCAACAGACCATTTATCTCCTAAGGAAAGAATTGTTTTACATTTACTTGTTATCCACAAAAGCACAAAAACCGTATAGAATAGTTCTATGTGGTGATCTTTCTTCTTCACTGCTATGGACTCTGCGGCATACCCTAACAGAAACAAGCCATGTACAGGCATGATACAGAATGGACCACTCACCTTTTCTAGGCACAGCTTTCATGATCTTCCTTTCACTTGAGGCCCATTGATTCAACTCTATAACCCTAAAAAAAAAAAAATGGAAGGTTTAACTTGCAGCTTTAGAAAATAAGAAGCATTTGAGAATAAATAAAGCAATACTTTGGGATGAATTATGCATGTTTTATTAAACAATGACATTTAAAATTAAATATGTCTATAGCAAAAAATGTACACAGCTGTTGAGTCTGGTGTCTTCTCTTCCCAATATTGCCCCACAAGGGCATTGGTAAAGTTTACATCTTTGGTAGCTTTAAAAAAGTAAAGCAGCTGAGTCTTCTTTTTCTGTCATCAAACTGTATACAATACATAATTGTCTTCTGTAGTTAGATGCTGTACTCATACAATTTCACACCAGTCCATGCTAGATTGGTCTGTGCATTAGATCAGGACTAATACACACACCGTAAAAATCTGCAGCCTCTGCTCATATTATTCAAAGTTCAGACTTCAAAGACAGTGCTTTTATCAATTTGAGAAAATACAGGTTAATACAAAACCTGTAAGGGCAATTCGTGCCCACTTTTACAAATAGGTATGTTGTAACTGCCTGTAAATAGCCTATGTTTCACTTCTACAAAATATTTTCTAAGCTTTTGGAGGACTTTTAAAGACTGCCATGGTTCCTGTTATAAAAGCATAACTCTTAGCCTGAATGCTATTTGAAAAATTGTTTTCTTGTACTCTGAAATCATTTAGCATGTTATATCATAAATTTTTCTACACCCTCACTGCAGTGACTATAACTAGGGAAAAAAATTGTTTATTACTTCTCCTGACATTTGGCTATATGTCTTAGCTTGGGTTCCAAAAGGAAGCAGAACTTGAGAACAGAGCTTGCAAGCAAAGAATTTATTTTGGGAAATGATCCCAAGGAATAGAAGTTGGGACTAGGAATTTGGGAAAGAAGGAAAGTCAACCCAAAAATGACTTATCAGGTTAGTCACTGCTATTGTTAACGAGGATTTTCTATCTCACCGGACACCCTTTGAGGAGTTATGTAAAATAAGCTTTAGAATTTCCAGTCAAAGGACAAAACAGAATATTTGTCTGCTAGTTTCCTTCTGTTATTAATCAAGGCTTTTGTCTTTGAAGTAGAAAAGATTCTGAGAATAGGAACTTATTAAGCTTTTAAGATACCAATGACGATGATGATTGTGGTGATGATGATGATGATGATCCTGATCATAATATCCAACGTTACCTCTTCAGAAATTGTACAAACACTGTATTCACATTTTCTCATTAGGTTCTTGTGATAGTTAATCTTATGTGTCAATTGGACTGGACCCCCAGTTATCTGGACATTTAGCCAAACATGATACTGAGCATTTCTGTGGGGGTGCTTCTGGATGAGATTCACATTTAAGGCCCTCTCCCATGTGGGTGGGCCTTATCCAATCACTTAAAGACTGAATCAATCAAAAAGACTGACTAAGAGGAAACTCCTCTTGAACAGGGAAATCAGTCTTTTCTGGCCTCAGACTTGAAATGAAACATTGGTTCTTCTCGAGTCTTGAGCCTTTTGGGCTGCAACTTTATACCATTGGCTTTCCTGATTGGATGTGGATTCAGAAAGAAAGGGACTACATCATCTCTCCTGGGGCTTCAGCTTACCCATGCCAATTGCAGATCTCAGAACTTTTCAGCTTTCATAAATATGTGAACCAATTCCTTATAATAAATGTCCGTGCATTTTATTGGTTCTGTTTCTCTGAAAAACCCTAATACAGTCCTTATGTTAACCCCATGAAGTCAGTAAAATAGGTAATCTCCATTTTACCTGAGCGAACACTGAAGCACACAAGTATTAAGCATAACAATCAGCATAGCAAGTAGGTGGCAAAGCCATCTGTATGACTTCAAAACTACCCCTAATATAATTGTAAAAAAGCATTTCTTTACAATCATTTCACACAATGCTGTTGTACATGGTGTTAATAGAAGGTGGAATGAAAAAATACGTGCTCAAATGTTTCATGTTAGACTGAAAAAAACTAAACAGGTCTCTAAAATGTCCTAGACTGTTTAACATTTTATATGGTAAATCTCCAACAGAGAGATATATATAATTTTTCTAACATGTTTAATCTCATAAAACTCTTTAGTATATGTTAATATCTTATAATACTAGATCAAAAATTGAAAAGTGTTTGATAGTTTTTTTTTTTTTAGTAGTATTTTACAAGTGTTACTCATTAGTAGGAAAATCTATCCAACTGAAGTGAAAAGTATTAGGCTTTATTAGTAAAAAACAGAATGCAAAAGATGAGTTAATGGGAGAATTTGGGAAACATAGGCAAGAAAAAGAGAAGACAGAAGACAGTTTATTCTTTCATCCACTATAGTGGGATGAACAGATCTGAAGTTCAACTAAATAGAATGTTTTACTGAGATTATACTCTATAACCAGTGCTCCCAGTTGACCCAGTTTGGAGAGCATCTACCAGTTAGATGAATGGCATCTACTTAATTCTGTTCACATTATAATAAGAAAAATACTTTAAAAAAAGAACTAAACTGTAAATAGGGGCATGATAACACACTGTCTAGATCTACCTTCACAAAAATATAAAAATTATGAAAAGAAAAATGTTTGAGACAAGTTTGCCCATGAAGGATGGAAGCCCAGGGTGGCCCTGAGTTACAAATCAAGGTGATTTTACTAAGCCTATGATGTCATGAATTTGTTGGGGTTGTACAGTTCTACAGACTTTCCCCATGACATAATCAAAGTCAATATAAATAAACAAGCATAATCATAAATCCTCAACTTATCTTACTAATGACCACGTGGTGTGGGGAAAATTCCCACTCTGGGAGACAATAAAGCTTATCTTCCTGAAGATTCTGTAGATTGCTTTGGATGACTATGTGCAGTTTACTTTCCTGGCCCTTTGCTGGCATCATCCTTGGTCAAACCCAGCCAAGGGGTTAGGAGAAAGAATAGAAGTCAACACCATCAGCAAAACTATTTCCAGCTATGAAAGTTGCCATGGATAAACTAGGAGTTCCATCTTTTGAGGAAAATGACAGGAATTAGAATTAACTAGTGTTGAGAAAAGGAGACTTAGTCTTCCAATTAAAATAATTGGACTACAGAAGGCACTAGAATAATGACCTGACATCTTAGAAAAATACACCAGAGGGATCCAAGACAGCCAAGTAGGAGCAGCTCTGGATTGCAGCATCTAGTGAGAGCACGAAGGGTGAGTGGTCGCTGCATTTCCAGATGGATTTTTACTGCTCACAGACCAGGAGATTCCTGGGTGGAGGAGTGCCATGGGTCTCCAGCGCAGCTATTTCAGCCAGCATGGCGGGTCTCTGCACAAAAACTCACACAAATTCAGGCTCCTTTTCAACTGGCAACTAGAACACCTGGGAGACAGAGTCGCCCATTCAACTGAAGAAAAGGGGACTGAAACAGGGAGCCAGTCCA
This sequence comes from Aotus nancymaae, assembly GCF_030222135.1. NCBI lineage: Eukaryota > Metazoa > Chordata > Mammalia > Primates > Aotidae > Aotus > Aotus nancymaae. Next base: position 57,254,927 of record NW_026988425.1, on the reverse strand, counting down.
GGAGATTCCCAGGCAGAAAAGTGCCACGAGTCTCCAGCATGGCTGTTTCAGCCGGTACAGTGGGTCTCTACACAAGAACTTACACAAATCCAGGTGCCATTTCAACTGGTGATTGAAACACCTGGGAGAGAGAGTCACCCATTCAACTAAAAAAAAAGGCATCTGAGGCAGGAAGCTAGGTGATCAGGCTCAGCTAGTCCCACTTCCACAAAGACCAACAATCCGAAACGCTCTGGATTTAGAGTTTCACAGCAAGCACAGCTGAACCCAGGATGGTCCAGCTCTGTGGGGGAGAGGCGTCCGCCATTACCAAGGCAGTCCACCACTACCTAGGTAGCCCGCCATTGCTGAGGCAGCCCACCATTACAAAAAGAGTCCGCCATTGCTGAGGTGGTCCGCCATTGCCAAGGCAGCCCATCATTACAGAGGTGGGACACCATTGCCAAGGCAGTTCTAACTATACCCCTAAAAAAAGGACTGCTGGGAAGTTCACACAGAAGCAGGGCGGAGTCCACAGCAGCTCAGCAACATATCTGCTGGCAGACTGTGACTAGGCTGCCTCCTCACTGGGCAGGGCATCCCTGAAAAAAGGCAGCAGCATGACAGAATCTTATAAATAACACCCTAGCTTCCCAGGACAGAGCACCTGGGGAAAAAAAAGGGGGTTATGAGTTCTGCTGCAGTAGATTTAAACGTACCTGTCCAGCAGCTCTGAATAGAACAATGGAGCTCACAGCTCAGCACCTGAGCTCCTATAAAGAGGAGACAGACTGTCTCCTCAAACAGCTCCCAACCCCCATATATCCAAAGAGTCACCTCATAAAGGAGAGCTCAGACTGACATCTGGCGGGTATCCTTCTGGGACAAAGAAACTGGCAGCAACTCTTACTGTTCTGCAGCTGCTGCAGGTGACCCCTAGGCAAGCAGGGTCTGGAACGGACCTCCAGCAGTCCTACATCAGAGGGGCCTGACTATTAGAAGGAAAACTTACAAATGGAAAGAAATAACTTCATCAACAACAAACAGGACGTCCCCTCAGAGACCCCATCTGAAAGTCAACAACTACAAAGACCACAGGTAGATAAATCCACAAAGATGGGAAGAAATCAGCACAAAAAGAATGAAAACACCCAAAAGCAGATCCCTCTCCTCCTCCAAGGGATCACAACTCCTCACTAGCAAGGGAACAAGGCTGGATGGAGAATGAGTCATGAATTGACAGAAACAGGCTTCAGAAGGTGGGTAATAAGAAATTTCTCAGAGCTAAAAGAACATGTTCTAACCCAATGCAAAGAAACTAAGAATGTTGAAAAAAGGTTTGATGTAATGCTAATGAGAATAAACAGCTTAGAGAGGAATATAAATGAATTGATGGAGGTGAAAAACACAACATGAGAACTTCATGAAGCATACACAAGTTTCAATAGCCGAACTGACCAAGCAGAAGAAAGGATATCAGAGGTCGAAATGAAATAAAATTAGAAAGCAAGATTAGAGAAAAAAGAGTAAAAAGAAATGAACAAACCCTCCAAGAAATATGGGATTGTGTGAAAATACCTAATCTACCTTTAATAGGTATACCTGAATGTGATGGAGAGAATGAATCCAACCTGGAAATCACTCTTCAGGATATTATCCAGGAGAACTTCCCCAACATAGCAAGGCAGGCCAATATTCAAGTCCAGGAAATACAGAGAACACCACAAAGATATTCCTCAAGAAGAACAACCCAAGGGACATAATCTTCAGATTTGCCATAGTTGAAATGAAGGAGAAAATGCTAACAGCAGCCAGAGAGAAAGGTCGGGTTACCCACAAAGGGAAGCCCATCAGACTCACAGCTGATTTCTCAGCAGAAACCCTACAAGCCAGAAGAGAGTGGAGATCAATATTCAACATCCTTAAAGAAAAGAACTTTCAACCTAGAATTTCATATCCAGCCAAACTAAGTTACATAAGTGAAGGAGAAATAAAATCCTTTATGAACAAGCAATTACTCAGAGATTTCATCACCACCAGGCCTGCTTTACAAGAGCTCCTGAAAGAAGCACTAAACATAGAAAGGAACAACCAGTACTAGCGACTACAAAAGCATACCAAATGGTAAAGAGCATCGACACAATGAAGAAACTGCATCAAGTGACAGGAAAAACAACCAGCTAGCATCAAAATGGCAAGATCAAATTCACACATAACAATTTTATCCCTAATGTAAATGGGCTAAATGCCCCAATCAAAAGACACAGACTGGCAAATTGGATGAAAAGCCAAAACCCATCAGTGTGCTGTATCCAGGAAACCCATCTCACATACAAGGATACACATAGGCTCAAAAAAAGGGGATGGAGGAAGATTTACCAAGCAAATGGAGAGGGAAAAAAAACAGGAGTTGCAATCCTAGTCTCTGATAAAATAGACTTTAAACGAACAAAGAACAGAAGAGACAAAGAAGGACATTACATAATGGTAAAAGGATCAATGCAACAAGAAGAGCTAATGATCCTAAATATATACACACCCAATACAGGAGCAGCCAGATACATAAAGCAAGTTCTTAATGACTTACAAAGAGACTTACACTCCCATACAGTAATAGTGGGAGACTTTAACACTCCACTGTCAATATTAGACAGATCAATGAGACAGAAAATTAACAAGGATATCCAGGATTTGAACTCAGACTTGGACCAAGCAAACCTAATAGACATTTACAGAACTCTCCACCCCAAATCCACAGAACATACATTCTTCTCAACACCACATCACACCTACTATTAAATTGGCCACATAATTGGAAGTAAATCATTCCTCAGCAAATGCAAAAGAACAGAAATCATAACAAACAGTCTCTCAGACCACAGTGCAATCAAGTTAGAACTCAGAATTCAGAAACAGACTCAGAACCGCACAGCTTCATGCAAACTGAACAAGTGGCTCTTGAATATTGACTGGATAAACAATGAAATGAAGGCAGAAATAAAGATGTTCTTCAAAACCAATAGGAATGAAGACACAACATATCAGAATCTCTGGGACACATTTAAAGCAGTGTCGGGGAGAAATTTATAGCAATAAATGCCCACATTAGAAGCAAGGAAAGATCTACAATTGACACCCTATCATCAAAATTGAAAGAGCTAGAGGAGCAAGATCAAAAAAACTCAAAACCTAGCAGAAGACAAGAAATAACTAAGATCAGAGCAGAACTGAAGGAGATAGAAACACAAAAAAATGCTTCAAAAATTCTATAAATCCTGGAGCTGGTTTTTTGAAAAAAATCAACAAAATAGACAGACCACTAGCCAGATTAATAAAAAAAGAAAAGAAAGAAGAATCAAATGGATGCAATAAAAAATGATAAAGGGGATATCACCACAGATTCCACAGAAATACAAACTACCATCAGAGATTACTACAGACAACTCTATGCACATAAACCAGTAAACCTGGAAGAAATGGATAAATTCCTGGACACCTGCACCCTCCCAAGCCTAAACCAGGAAGAAGTTGAAACCCTGAATAGACCAATAACAAGGGCTGAAGTTGAGGAAGCAATTAATAGCCTACCCACCAAAAAAAGCCCAGGTCCAGACGGGTTCACAGCTGAATTCTACCAGACATACAAAAAGGAGCTGGTACCATTCCTTCTGAAACAATACAAAAAGAGGGAATCCTTCCAAAACCATTTTATGAGACCAACATCATCCTGATACCAAAACCCAGCAGAGACACAAGAAAAGAAAACTTCAGGCCAATATCCTTGATGAACATAGATGAAAAAATCTTCAATAAAATACTGGCAAACTGATTGCAACAGCACATCAAAAAGCTTATCCATCACGATCAAGTAGGCTTCATCCCAGGGATGCAAGGTTGGTTCAACATACTCAAGTCTATAAACGGAATTCACCACATAAACAGAACCAAAGAAAAAAACACATGATTATCTCAATAGATGCAGAGAAGAACTTCGACAAAATTCAACAGCCCTTTATGCTAAAAACTCTCAATAAACTAGGTATTGATGAAATGTATCTCAAAATACTAAAAGTTATTTATGACAAACCCACAGCCAATATCATACTGAGTGGGCAAAAACTAGAAGCATTCTCTTTGAAATCTGGCACTAGAAAGGATGCCCTCTCTCATCACTCCTATTCAATATAGTATTAGAAGTTCTAGCCAGAGCAATCAGGCAAGAAAAAGAAATAAAGGGTATTCAATTAGGAAAGAAGGAAGTCAAATTGTCTCATTTGCAGATGACATGATTGTATATTTAGAAGACCCCATCATCTCAGCCCAAAATCTCCTGAAACTGATAAGCAACTTTAGCAAAGTCTCAGGATACAAAATCAATGTGCAAAAATCACATGTATTCCTATACACCAATAACAGACTTAAAGAGAGCCAAATCAAGAACGAACTGCCATTCACAATTGCTACAAAGAGAATAAAATACCTAGGAATACAACTAACAAAGAATGTAAAGGATCTCTTCAAGGAGAACTACAAACCACTGCTCAAGGAAATAAGAGATGACACAAATGGATGGAAAAACATTCCATGCTCATGGTTAGGAAGAATCAATGTTGTGAAAATGGCGTACTGCCCAAAATAATTTACAGATTCAATGCTATCCCCATCAAGCTACCAATGACCTTCTTCACAGATCTGGAAAAAATCACCTTAAACTTCATATGGAACCAAAAGAGAGCCCACATAGCCAAGTCAATTCTAAGCAAATAGAACAAAGCTGGAGGCATCACACTACCTGACTTCAAACTATACTACAAGACTACAGTAATCAAAACAGCATGGTACTGTTACCAAAACAGAGATATAGACCAATGGAACAGAACAGAGGCCTCAGAGGCAATGCCAGACATCTGCAACCATCTGATCTTTGACAAACCTGACAAAAACAAGCAATGGGGAAAGGATTCCCTGTTTAATAAATGGTGTTGGGATAACTGGCTAACCATGTGCAAAAAACAAACTGGACCCCTTTCTGACACCTTACACTAAAATTAACTCCAGATGAATTAAAGTCTTAAACATAAGACCTAACATCATAAAAACCCTAGAAGAAGATCTAGGCAAAACTATTCAGGGCATAGGCGTAGGCAAGGACTTCATGACCAAAACACCAAAAGCATTGGCAACAAAAGCCAAAATAGACAAATGGGATCTAATTAAACTCCAGAGCTTCTGTACAGCAAAAGAAACAATGATTAGAGTGAATTGGCAACCAACAGAATGGGAAAAAATTTTTGAAATCTACCCATCTGACAAAGGGCTAATATCCAGAATCTACAAAGAGCTAAAAGATTTACAAGAAATAAACAAACCCATTCAAAAGTGGGTGAAGGATATGAACAGACACTTTACAAAAGAAAACATATATGAGGCCAACAAACATATGAAAAAATGCTCATCATTGGTCATCAGAGAAATGAAATCGAAACTACATTGAGATATCATCTCATGCCAGTTAGATTGGTGATCATTAAAAAATCTGGAGACAACAGATGCTGGAGAGGATGTGGAGAAATAGGAACAATTTTACACTGTTGGTGGGAGTGTAAGTTAGTTCAATCATTGTGGAAGACAGTGTGGGGATTCCTCAAGGACCTAGAAATAGAAATTCCACTTGACCCGTCAATCCCATTACTGAGTATATATCCAAAGGATTATAAATCATTTTATTATAAGGACACATGCACAGGAATGTTCGTTGCAGCACTGTTTACAATAGGAAAGACTTGGAACCAACCCAAATGCCCATCAATAATAGACTGGATAGGGAAAATGTGGCACATATACACCATGGAATACTATGCAGCCATAAAAAACGATGAGTTCGTGTCCTTTGTAGGGACATGGATGAACCTGGAAACCATCATTCTCAGCAAACTGACACAAGAACAGACAATCAAACACCACATGTTCTCACTTATAGGTGGGTGTTGAACAATGAGAACACATGGACACGGGGATGGGAGCATCACACACTGTTGGGGTGGAACTAGTGGAGGGACAGTGGGGTCTGGGGGATGGCGAGTTGGGGAGAGATAACATGGGGAGAAATGCCAGATACAGGTGATGGGGAGGAAGGCAGCAAACCACATTGTCATGTATGTACCTATGCAACAATCTTGCATGTTCTTCACATGTACCCTAAAACCTAAAACGCAATATATATATATATATAAAAAGAAAATACATTAAAAAATTTATACACATACATAAAAAAAATCAGCTTTTTATATGATGTATCATATCTTTACAACTATATTTGTATCTTGCCATTTTTATTGGTTGCATTTTAATGCATTGCATGACCTACAGTATTTGATCAATTCTGTATAATTGATTAGATTTTGTTTAATTTCTAAAATTCAGATTTTAACAGTATTATATATATACAAGAAATCCATGCCTTTTAGGGGTACAGCTTCAGCAGATTTGACAGACATACACAGTCTTATAGCCACCACGAACAATTCAGAGTATTTGTGTTACCACTAAACGTTGCCGAGTTCTCCTTTATAATCATTCTCTTCACCTCACCCTCAGCCCCTGGCAACCACTGCTTTTTCCATACTTTTTTTTGACTCATACAGTACATGTGTCTAGCTTATTTCACTTAGGTTAGTGCTCTCTAGAGTCATATATGTTCTTGCACATATTGTCCATTCCTTTTCATTGCTGAGTAGTAGTCTATTGTATATATAAATGAAATAAAATTGACGCATTTGTCAAGAATAAAAAAGTTAGACCATATTGAGCATGATACTTATTCTGAGAAGAAACTGTCATCACATTGATTCTAAGAGAGATATAAATCATATAAACAAAACATTTTATAAATTTAGTAAGATAAATTAGCAATGGCATATCTTCATTAGTAAGAAATTTTTAAAGGCACAATTACATGGCATGCTTAAGGAGGTTTGTATTTTAAAAACAGGCTTCTGTTCTAGGATTTACCATGGTCAGCAATACAATCTCATAGTGCCTGATTGAACAGGTATGTTTGATAAAAGCATCCAAATGATTTCTGTGGAACTCACCAAAAACTTCTGTATTTCAGACATCATTCTGCTGAATTTACAGTACGGCTTAGTAAAAAATTCTTGTGTCTCATCACATATAACCAAAGTAAGGGAAGGAGAAAAGTACACATAGGGAGAGGCTTCCAGTCATACCCTTATCAACTATTTCCTAGATCAAACTGGCGAAACCGAAAGACATTCTCCATGAAAGATAAGCAATATAATGGCCACAATCAAAGATGAGGTTTGGTTTAAAATGTTATTAAACCAAATAACTCATAAATGTCTATATTAATGGGAGACAGGGGAAGAAAGCTGGCATCCAAATAGATTATGAGAAAGACAGAGAGATGCTCCAGTCACAAAGTGGGAAGAAAGGGAGGAAATTAAACTGACAATGTTTTTCTTCAGATTCCATTTGACAGCCTAAATTTCTAAAGCAGTATACATTTCTTCTAGGCCTGTGACTTCACTTTGAGGCTTTTCAGGGGCATCTTTTTAATATAAGCACTTTATAATTTTCAAAATATCTCAATTCCCAGGTGAGCAGAAATATTTTCATTAGCAGAGGACTGAATAAAAGCGGACCGTACTTTAGCTATCTAATCACATGATCAGAGATCTCTACTCCTGACCTGGGGTGCCTATAACAGAAGGAAGAATTCAGTCCTAAGGATTCCCAGGCCAAATCCATTTTTTAAATGTTCAGTGTCCTAATATTAGTGTACAAGTGGGAAAATAATATTTTACTTCTCCAAAGAATAGCTGGAGACATGGAAATACTGAAACAAGAGACTTGAGCTTTGCTCAAATTTTTCTCAGTTTTGTCCAAAGGGATGAGAAGTATTTAAATTATTCCAAAACTCTAGCTTAGCTTAACAGAGTTCAAAGCAACCAAAAGTAATCAGAAATAATTTGAATCATATCACAAAAATCCCTGTGGCAAATACCACCTGCCAATACCCACTGAAGCACCTGAAATGTCTTTAATTGGGGTCATTATTCAAGGTCAAGGCATTTTTAGTAGACTCATTTTTAAATAAATACATTATCTGGAAAGGATGAAAATGTATACCCTAGTTTGCATTATATTATAATAATGTGTTCCATACTGAATTCATTTCAAAAGTTTATTTCTGAAAGATTTCTTCAAGCTTTTAATACGGAAATGCACATTGCTATAGAGATAGTGTGCAGGATTTCATAAACATTTTGCCAAGGAACATGACCCCTACTACCACCACCAAGTTAAATCTAGAGGAACACTACATTACATCCATTAAAATCCCAGGATAGATATGGAAATGGTGGGTCATCAGATACTCTTATCTAATAGGAAACAAGGTCCTAGGATTACTGGGACCCAACCGGTAACAGACCCAACAGGGGTACAGGTGTGACATTTTGGGAAGCCAGGCATGAGCCAGAGGATGTGAGAATGAGGAAGACTAGGGAAGTGGGAAGTATGGGAAAGGTCTGGGCACAGGGAAAGGAGGCCAAAGAGAGTAAGAAAATCAAAAGTCTTTAACTTGGTTTACTGCTCAATTTTGCATAGGCAGGTGCTGTTCAGCTAGGAGGCAAAGCTCACCATGAGCAAGTAACTTTGAGTAGTGGCTTTTTAAGTTCAGGGCTCTTAATCAACGAAGCAAAACCTCCAATCTGACCACACTGGCTGTATCTGGAACACAAGTAATATAAAAGGTTATATACTTTTTATCTCATAGCTTGTTTACAGGATATTAAGTCTGCCTTTGTTAGATAAGAAATTGAACAAGAGTGCCCTTGGACTGTTTTTGGAAAGACCAAAGAGTCAGGCCCCTACAAGTGCTGCTACTCTGTCTCTTCAAATGTCCAGTGTCCTGTGTCCTGATATTTTCCATGACTTCTAAACCTGTCAAAATATCTTCTTATGAAAATAACTGCTGAACTGATTTATATTCTGACTTGAAATCCTGCTAAATATTAACATTCCACCACTCTCAGGGCAAGCTGTACATTCATGATTTATATGTATGTTCAGAAACAGATGTCTCTTCCTCAGGCTCCATGACAAGGGGGTGATTTCCCTTCTGAGGCAGACAGCAAGGATTCCTTCTCAGTTTATATAATTGTTTTTAGGGGGGAAATATTCCATTCTTCTCTTTCTATAATTGTTTAATCTTTCTGACAATTTACCAAATTTTATTTTCCTTTTCAGCATCATCCAGTTGATAGTCTATGTCTATTACTGTATTAGTTCTTTGGGACTCTAGTAAGCAAAAATTTAAATTACTGCCTCTGAAAATAGCATTTTTCCACTATAGTAAGAAATCACCTTTCTAAAAAAAAGTTAGTTTTCCATGAAGTATTTGATTTTTACAGTAAAAAAACAGCCTAATGAGCTGTGAAAGAAGAACTCTTTCTTGGGAGAAAAACTAAAAGATTACCAGAGTGACTTTAAATGGAGTTGCTTCCACGTGCTTACTTAAATAATTTAACAAATAACAGATAACATCAAGTAATGTTTTTCAGTCAAGAAAGCTAAAAAGAATAAAGAATCTAAACTTTTCATGTTGGAACTAAAATGCAGAATTCAAAACTGACAATAAAATCCTCAGTTTCTTAGCCTGAAGTGAGATCCTTGTAATGTAAAATAAGAAGTAAACAAATAAAAATGAGAATAAAAAGTCGTCATCTTCCCCAATGTGGTTATCAGGACAGTTGTGGTGCTTTAGATGAGGTTACATATCTATCTCTGCCACTGACCAGCTATGTAAGTTTAAGTTAATTAAACAAGAAAGTTTAGCCTCAGCTTCCTTGTAAGAAAAATGAGAACACGAATACTTCCTTCAAAGATTTCTTAGGAGAATGAAATGAAATCTGATGTATAAAAAGCTCTTTGAATGCTGTAAAGAACCACTCAAATGCTAGTTATAGTGAGGGTTGTTTCCAATAAATATAACTCATACATCCACCAAGCCCCTTTGACTCCAGAAATCTTACTAAACTTTGTCTGCAACCCATTTCCAAGTCAAAAGCCCTCTCCATGCTTAATCCACATTTCCAACTTTCCTTCTTCAAACCTGTCTCTGCTTTGTCATCTATCAGCTGTACAGAATTTCAGACTTTCTCCAGTTCCCTCAGGGAATCCAATCACAGTCAGAATATCATGAAATGAGTACCTATACTGAAGATTGCAGGATAACACTGGAGAAGTAACTCATCATGTGCTCATTGGCTTCTGCCATCTCCCCAGCTGGGCCCCTGGCATGTGAACCTCCCTGCTGAGAGCAGCCCCGAGGCAAGCGGAGCCCATTCTCCCATTACAAATGCTTTTTCAGTGTTCAGTGGTCCCAGGTGCCAGGAAATAGAACTATCACCAGCTCATCCTATACATATAATGATTAGAAAACTGAGGATGGGACATGATTGAAGATTTAATAGCAAGATTATCCTGTGATCATACCCACTTTTGAAAATTACTAAAAAATGTGCTCCTTTTAATTTCTGTGCTCAGAAAAAATGGAGTAATCCTGCAGCACAGATTGGAAAGGCAGGAGAGGGGTGCAGTACACCCAAGAAGATGTGTGGCTTCTTTGTCAGACCTACCCTGTCCTCTGAAAAAGGGAAAGGGCAGGAGAAGGCAGTTCCTTATGGTTATGTGCTTGGCTGTCTTCACTAGGCTCTCTAAGTAGCAGCATCCTTACATTCCATCTTCAAAAGACAAGATTGACTTAGCAACTACCCAGCATCAGAGATCTGGAACCTCTTGGCAACTTCAGTGGATATGGTTGAACAAGAAATATTTGTGAAATAAGTTTTCATAGATAACAAAACATGCAGAAAACTGGCCGTACTTTTTACAAATATAGTGAAATGTATTTGACTCTCTTGGAGCTCTAAAATGCTACATTAAAATGTATCTATGCTTAATAAAAGATCAGAGGCCTTACAAAATTTGAATAAAGACAAATTTGCATACAAAAAAATATATTTGTTCTCCATACCTTCCTAAAACTGTCTTTCCTTTTTTCTTCTAATAATCTGAGTTTTTTTTAAGTCACTTATTTCCTACCATTTTTTACTCACAGACATTATTCAAAAGACTATAACTATAATAATAATTATTTTATTTATGTTAACCCTTCTCCATTAAAATTCTTTTTTGGTCTTCTCAGCAACCATGTGTGGTTGGCAAATATTACTGTTATGGTTATTTCAATTTTATAATGAGGAAACTGAATCCCAAAGCAGGCAGTAGAGCCTAAGACCACACAACTAATAAATGGAAGTTCCAGGACTCAAACAGGTCTTCTGACTCCTGGCCCATGATCCCATGCTTCAGTGAAACAAATTTGAAGAATTACATACAGCAAACCAATGCAAAACCAAAATCCTAAATATGCATGTCTGTAAACAACATTGTGGAGCTAAAGCAAGTCTTCATGTATCTAAAACATTTTTCTCATGAGCATTTTAGTTTCAAAAGAACACCGTGATAGGAAGCGTATATCAATGGATCACAAAACAAATATTCTAACCATTGATATTCCCGACTTTTAGATTTTTCTAAGAATTATCTTTACAGCTCACATTCATGCCTGTGGCTTTTCTCTTTCAATATGCCTTCAAATATGGAGAGTAGAAACAGTATGGATTTTGTTGCTGTTAGTTAACAGCCAACATACCCGCACATTGGTACAAGCAAAAAAATTTTTTATTAAGAGACATAGGGAACCCCCAAAATCTTTGGAAAGACTAAAGATAGGCAAATACCTGGCTGAGCTTCTAGGGAGAACTCCAAGAGCCACTTCTCAGAACCAACCTGCCAAGTAAACTGCTGACACAGCCATTCTCAAGTCAGGATGCTGCTCTCACCACGGCCAGTCACAGAGCCCTCGTCTCTCTGCTTCAGTATCCGCTACAAGATGAAAACTCGGCACCATGCCTATTTCCCATGTGACAGTTCAGAATGAAGTTCTTACATGTGCAGCTGATGAGTAGACTAAATAACTTGTTCTTTCCCAGAAACAGAGGAAGTTTTCCTTGTTAGTTTCCTCATTGGGACAATTAAGACTTACACTATGTAGAATTACTACAATATTTTAAAAATATTTTATGTAACCAGATATGGCAAAAATTCATTACAGTAATTATTTAAAAGAGAATAGAAACTACCATATGGTGCTGTCATATGAATTAAGTGAAATAAAATTTATAAACAGCTTAATACTACTGCTACAAAGGAAGTTATTGTTAAGTAGAACCTTTCCTGCTCTTCTGGAATTAGCAGCTGGGTCTCAAAACTTAGGACACAGGATTATCTAATAGCTCACATGCTAAATAAGGTGCAAAGAACTTGGAAAACAGATGGCCCCTCCAAGATTTAGTAAGAGGTAACTATTGCTCACAAACATCCCTCAGAACACTCTCCCATATTTTAAACAGGAGACTAGAGAGGGGGAAAGGGAGGCAGGATATGAAGATCCTCAGAATCCCGGTGACTGATACTGAGTCTGGCTGGGGCACTGAAGCTCCACCTCAGTGAAGGAAGTAGGAAGGTGAATGTTCACCCACAAAGTCCATCGGAGGGTCCTCTGAAGGATCCTTGTAGGAATTGAAGATGTCTGCAGGAAAGTGAGACGTGGCATCTCATTCCTCAGTGTGACGTGCTACTCTGCCCCCAGACCCTGTCTGAGTAGAGAATTGAACACAGATGGAAAGGAAGTGATGGGATGCAAGTGAAGCCAGGTAGTGACACAAGACGTGTGAGTTTCTCACAGGTCAAGAGGATGCTGTGGTAGGTAGCAGGGCTTGAACTATGGCACTAGCTCCCTAATCAAGAGGGCTGTCTGTTGCTTCAGAAAGCAGCAGGAGCTTGTGACCATGTGATGTTCTGATGGTGAAGAAACTAGAATCCAAAAGAAGAGTTTAGAAGAGCTAAAGCTGGAGACAGATCTTCCATGAAAGGAACTATGAATCAGGCGTCTCTTCCACAGGGCCACCTAAGGAGCTTACGTGTGTGTCCAAACATCCATTTCCATCTTCCCCTTCTCTTCCCTTCTCCCTCTTCCCTAGCCCAACACACCAAAGGAAGCAAAAAAAAAAGGAAAATGGAATCTAACAGCAAGTTCCCTCTCTCTCCCCTCATGCCCCCTCTGGGCACTGATAACCCCTGAGTTAGGAGACAGGGCAGATATGATTAGAGTTTTATATTAGACTGACCTGGACTTAACTATTGGAATTGGCTTGAAAGCAGATTCAACAGAATGAGGTCAAAAGCACTGGCTGAAAAGAAGTAAGACCCTTGCATGTTTGTATCCCGCTACAATAAATTTTCAACAAACCACTAGTGATGGCATTTCCTTATTTCTATTCACTCGCTATCTACCAGAATCCGGTTAACCTTTTGAAAGAGAAGATAACTAGAACTAAATGACATCAGCCAGTGTCATGGGAGTATCTCCCCATCCGTTGAACTTTTCTTCACCCAATATTGGCCTGAACCTTCATACCAACGGCCAAGGTAAATGGAGAAAAAGCTTATGTGTTCTCTTCTCTGGGACTTTTCTCTGCAGACTTGTCTATGACTAACACATATCTTAACTGGAGCAGCATCTAGAGGCATCTATCTTCACACTCTGCTAGAGTATGATCTGCTTCCCCAGGACCCCTGAATTACAATGTTGGAATGTTGTAGAGCAGCTTCCAGAACTTTAATGAGTGTGTAACTCACCCAGGAATCTTGTTCAAGTGCAAATTCTGATTTAGTGGGTCTAGGAAGATACCTGAGATTCTGCACTTCTAGTACACTTTCAGGCTTATAGACCTCACTTTGTATAGCAAGGCTCTAGGGCAGAGAACATCCTACCTTATTAAATGAGAGAACCAAAATTAAAAAGCAAAGCTTTCTTGGAAAAGACATCACCAAGAGCAAGCAGAAATTACATTTATTTCACTATTACAGCATTTTTCGGATTATACTCTGTATGCTTTAGGGCTAGATTTTCCATGTTCAAATCAGATCCCTTTTTATGTTAATGCTTATCACTTAATAGTAGTCATATTTTTTCTTCTAGCATTGCAGATTTTTTTTAGGATATTTATAATTTTTTACCTCGGAAAACCAATTGTAGTCAACCTGTAAAAAATTGCTTGTGTCAGGAGGAATCAACCTAAAAATTCACGCAAAAGGAGACAGAAAACTCAAACCACAGAATTCCTAATGATTTAATTATGTTCAATTCCATGTATGTGCTAAATTTCAACTTGTCCTTCATCTTATACAGAATTATTCTTTTTCATTCTCTTTATCATGTCCCTTTTGTGTCATTGTTTATATTTAATAGTTCAAGTTCAGATTTTTTAGGACAATTATAGATTCAAGCATTCTGATTGGTAGACAAAGTATTTGGTTCTCAATTTTGCTTTTCATGAGAGTGTGGCCCAGCAATCTGCTTTAATGAACCCTCTAGTTGATGCTGATGCACACAGAAGTTTGAGAACTCTGGCTATAAAACTATGGCTTTCAAACCAGGGTCTCAAGCCCGTCCCTGCCATGCCCAAGTCTGATTGGATTGTTTCAGAAGTGGGCCTGCCCATCAGTATTTTTTCAAAACTCCCCAGGTGAATCTAGTGTTCTTATGTACAAACAAACAGAATCTACTGCTCAAAGGAGTGCTCTTCAGTGCAGGGTCACCTAGCTAGTAGGTAGCAGAGCTGGGATCTGAATCCACATGCTTTGATTCTAGAACCCAACCTTTCAGCACTATGCTGACATCTTAGCTTCCCATTCCTCTGTTCTGGTTCCACAGAATTATATATATAATGACTATAATGTATGACTATCCATCATTTCCCTAAAATTGCTTCTATAATATTGCTGATCATTGTGCCCTTCATCCTGAGGTCTCTCTCTCTCAACCCCATTTCTTAGGTCACATATCTGTTGAAGCCACATCTCTCACCCATTCCTAACCCCGGCCCTCCCCCAATGCTCTTTTGCCATCTCCCCAACACCATCATGATACAATCACTTCGAGTTAAAATTGTGCCATTGTTAATATTTGAAAGTCCAGACTGCTAAAGCTGAAAGGATTTCTGAGATCAGCAAGTCCGGACCCTTTCTACTGCTAATAAGTATTATTACCCTAGATTTTCCAGATGCAACCTATCATATACATTTTACAAAAGGGATGTTGGGTGTAGCACAAAGCAAGAGCTCTGACATGCAAAATGCACAAAGAAATGTTTGCTCATTAGAAGAACGAAGCTTAGAATTGCCAAAGTCATCTGTATAAATCTCTATCTTCCTTTTCCTGTAGTGCTCTGACCCATATGTTCTGAAATTCAAATACAGGGTTCAAGTGGAGAAAAACCAGATATTCAGTGTTTTCTACAGAGTAAGAACCAGGCAGAAAGGGACTGGGAGGGAATTAGTCTGTTTAATGGTCTGTTCCTTGTCTCAAAGAACCAGACCATACTTGTGCTTCACATTGAACATACAGATGGAAAAAATGTCATTAGTAAAACTGGGTAACTTGAAAGTGGAAAGTATTATCTTCAATTACTGGCCATTTTTTAGGGCCTAGATATGAATGGGGTTTGTTCTCCTAAAATTATTTGGCACATTTAAAGATTAAATCTAAGTATTTAATTAAAATGAAAATTAAAGCCTAGTTATGAACTAGTAAGCCAGAGTGCCAATGCTGCCCTGATAATAACAATTCTCTGCCTCAGATTTCTCACTTGTAAAACAGGAATAAAGCACTTTTCCTATGAACTTTATTACATTGGCCCAAGGATAACATAATCTACCGTGTGTGAAAGAAATCTGAAAAACAAGGCAAAAAGTCTTGTCTCACTCTTATTATCCTATAGCTAATAGGATTAAAAAAAAAAAAAGAAAGAAATCTTTTCCCAGTAACTGATAGGTTTAGTTTTTCCTATGGGCAAAAGTGGCAGCTCCTCTGGGTCATTGCTTTGTGAGAACCATGATGTAAGGCCCTTAAAAGATTCAAAGAATATCTTAAGAACAAAAACAAAAAGACATCTACAGCAGCTGTCAAATTCTGTCAGCTACTGACATATTCAAATGATCAAATCCCACACAGGCAAACAGCTTGACAAGAATGCGGGCAACATTTACTAGCACAAAAACCTCTTTAAAGCCATTGCTCAGGCTATGCATCAGACAGTTCTGATCATTGATCCTTTTTTAACATGAAGCTGGATGAAAACCTGACCCAAAGAAAGATAATCCAAATCACCCTACAAGTTTCACTGCAGTAAGGGTTGAAATCAGCTTTTTTGACAACATATTCACTATAGGAAAACTTATAAGAAAACTCAGTTGTATTGGTATTTTAAAACTTCATTAGTACATGCCATCTCTGTTTTAATCTGAGATTAAAGAGGATCAAAGTATAGAAAATATACCCATAGTCCTAGGAATAATCTTAATACTATAACTGATAATGAAGATACTTCCCATATTGCCAAATCAGGGCTGTGTGACTTTCATGTATTGCTACAAGAAAGCATTGATTTAGAATTAAAAATACACAACACATAAACGTCATACTTGGTGAAAAATAATCCAATGCCAAAAATAATGAGCAATATTTGAAAGGTGTTACATGACTTTTTATGTGTAGAATCACTGCTGGCTTTTATAAGAGCACCTTGCTTGTGCCTTCCTTTGAACTACGTTTGTTTCATCATCTTAGTTTAGATACTCTATAGTAATACAAAAATTCAAAATGTAATTGGCTTCCTTCAGTTTCCTATACACAGAATCATAGAATGTTAAGAGCTAGAGGACACTTCTGGAATGGCTAATTCTGGACATCTATGCACCCTTCCTTCTTACTAAGCTCACGATGGTCATCACCAGATCACCATGATCCCCTTGTATGATGAACAGAGACATCACTTAAGAGTTCTTCTTCTCAATGCTAGTCAGTTAAATATACCAGTCAGGGTACTAGCAGGAAATAGATGACACAGCCAAAGTAAAAGACTTTGAAAGGGGTTTCATTTAAAAACTATGTATCAAGGATGACTCAGCTTGTAAGGTTTGGAGGGACTGACAAGGTAAGGGAAAGGGGACAGCAGGGTGAGTCACATAAAGATGGACTACCTCAGAGTAGTTATAACTCTTGATTGAGAGTCAGCCCCAGGTGACCTCACAGAAGGAGATCTGGGGTAATAATACTCTAAGCTCACCATTATCTCTCCCTCAGGGCTCCCACTGGAACTCAGCATTTAACAAACTTAACAGGAAACCAGAGGCTAAGAACCCTTAGATGTAGTCCACAAAGGTGACTACCTGGGACAGAGAGTGGGTTAAGGAAGGATGGAAGGGGACAAAGAGGGGCAAAATGAGGTTATTTAGCACTTTAGGCTATTTGCCCTACAGTACACAGCTAGTAAGTAGCAGAAGTAGGACAGAAAGAAGCTTTTTTTCCTTATTCTTATTACCAGGCCTTTTCTTTGCATGCCACTGTTGGGGAGGGGGTGTTCATATATGCTCCTGCACAGTCATGAGTATACATGTGCTCACCTTAACAACAGGGAGTTGGCCACGGGGCAAATTCACCTACCACTCTAGGACTAACTAAAATGCCTTAGTTGGTCACTTAGTTCTGTGACCAGCCCAGGCACTGTCCAAATCAAGCAGTCCATAAGCTGTGGATCCAGCCAACCTGACCAGCAGTGCTACAGCTAAAACCAGATGAACTTTAGAGCCCTTCTAATGCAATGTTCCAATGTGATTCTAGGGATCGTTTCTTTCCTTTTACTGTGTAAAATATAAAGCTGCTTTCCGGATTTACATGCGCCCAAATTAGCTTACCTTCCTGACCCATGACATTACTGAAAATGTCAGCTTGTCTTCAACTCAATGTTATTGTGGAAAGTCCTGTACCCATAATTAACTCAATGTCATGTCCCAGCCTCTTGTGGTATTTGGTGAAAGTAAACAAAGAGGATTTTTTAATGAGTGGGTCATTTAAGATTGTTTAAAATGGCACAAATTTCTCAGGCACCATTGTTAGCTAAAAAACTTCCTTTATGTTTAGAGCATGAAAATATATGTGGAAAGCACAGATTTGGGTAGGGACGGCTAGCTCTTTATGTGCTAAATCTTAAACAGAACCATATTTCTAGACATTTGGTAAAAACATGTTTTGGGGCCGGGCGCGGTGGCTCACGCCTGTAATCCCAGCACTTTGGGAGGCCGAGGCGGGTGGATCACGAGGTCACGAGATCGAGACCATCCTGGTCAACATGGTGAAACCCCGTCTCTACTAAAAATACAAAAAATTAGCTGGGCATGGTGGCGCATGCCTGTAATCCCAGCTACTCGGGAGGCTGAGGCAGGAGAATTGCCTGAACCCAGGAGGCGGAGGTTGCGGTGAGCCGAGATCGCGCCATTGCACTCCAGCCTGGGTAACAAGAGCGAAACTCCGTCTCAAAAAAAAAAAAAAAAAAACATGTTTTGGTATGATATTATTACAATATAGGATGTTTAGTAAAATACTTCAGTTTTCTACTCTCCTTTTCCATTTCATGGATAGGATTTTAAATTTCCTCATATATTACCTGTGTTCACTTACATTGGTGATATGGTTTGGCTATGTCCCCACCCAAATCTCATCCTGAACTGTAGTTCTCATAATCCTCATGCACATGGTTTAAGCTGTCAGTGGAGCTACCATACTGGGGTCTGGAAGACAATGGCCCTCTTCTCACAGCTCCACTAGGCAGTGCCCCAGTGGGGACTCTGTGTAAGGGGCTCCAACCTCAAATTTTCCCTGCTCACTACCCAAGTAGAAGTTTTCCATGAGGGCTCCATCCTATAGCAGATTTCCGTTTAGACATCCAGGTGTTTCAATACATCCTCTGAAATCTAGGTGGAGGCTCCCAAGCCTCAGCTCTTGCCCCCTGCATAGTCACAGGCTTAACACCACATGGAATTCATCAAGGCCTATGGTTTGCACCCTCTGGAGCACTCACCTGGGATTTATCTAGGGCCCTTCTAGCCATGCATGGAGCTACAGTGGTTACAATGCAGATAGCACTATCTTGAGGTTAGCCAGGGCAGTGGGGCCTAGCCCAGAAACCATTTTCCCTCTTCCCTCCTAGGTATCTGGGCCTCTGATGGGAGAGGCTGCCATGAAGTTCTCTGAAATGCCTTTGAGGCATTTTCCCCATTGTATTTGCTATTAACATTCAGCTCCTCTTTACTTATGCAAATTTGTGTAGCAGGCTTGAATTCCTCCCCAAAAAGTGGGTATTCCTTTTCTACTACATGGTCAGGCTGCAGTTTTTCTGAACTTTCATGCTCTGCTTCCCTTTTAAATATAAATTCCAGTTTCAGATCATCTCTTTGCTCACACATATAAGCATACACTGTTAGAAGCAGCCAGGCTACATCATGAAGGCTGCTTAGAAACTTTTTCTGCCAGATACCCTAAATTACCTCTCTTAAGTTAAAAGTTCTACCTATCTCTACGACAGGGGAATAATGCCTCCAACCTCGTTGCTAATGCATAACAAGTGACCTTTGCTCCAATAAGTTCCTCATCTCTATTTGAGACCTCCTCAGCCTGGACTTCATTGTCCACATGACCATTAGCATCTTGGTCATAGCAATTTAACAATTTTCTAGGAAGCTCCCTCATCATTCTGTCTTTTCTAAGCCATCCAAACTGTTTCAACCTCTGCTAATTACCCAGTTCCAAAGCTGCTTCAAAATTTTCAGGTATCTTTATAGCAATTGCACCACTTCCCAGTACCAATTTTCTGTATTAGTGTGTTCTTACACTGCTTCCCAAGACAGGCTGTACAGGAAGGGTATCTGGGGAGGCCTCAGGAAACTTACAATCATGGCAGAAGGTAAAAAGGAAGGAATGTTTTACATGGCCAGAGCAGTAGAAAGAGAACAAAGCAGAAGGTGCTATATACTTTTAATCAAACAGATCTCATGATAACTCACTCACTATCATGAGAAGAACAAGGGGGAAATCTGCCCCCATGATCCCATCACCTCCCCTCAGGCCCCTCCTCCTCCTTTGGGGATTATGATTCGACATGAGATTTGGGTGGGGACACAAATCCAAACCATATTAAAAGTCATGATTTTTAAATGATATATTTCACGTGAAGTACTTTTCATTAAAAATATTAAGTTTCTATATCAAAGTCATTAATAGAAATTCCACTTTTCCATTAGCAACAGGTCACAAGAACCAATAACATAAATAAAGATGCCTATATAATTATGTTGATATAGGCATCTCATGTTTATAAACCCTTTCATATTGAATGAGTTAGGAATATGCAGCTCAAAAAAATACTCTTCTAGCCTACTGACAATTTTGAATTAAAGGCACTTTTTGAAAAAGCAGTACAAGAAGATTATTTTGACCTTTTATCCTGCTTCTTAACAGCAGGAAATGAAATTCCCACATGAAAGATACCCTCCCTAAACCAAAAGGAATATTATTATCCTCAAGAATGAGAAGATGAGACCAAAAGAATTCTGTACACACCTTGTTAAAATAACTCATCTTTTCAGCCACTCTACAATATTTTGTTGCTTTTTACTACTTACTATTGTCTGATTCAGTATGTAAGTGACTGACTCAAAGTGCTCCTTCAGGTCATCATTTCCTTAAGAGGGCTCCCAGGCTACATGAATCTTGTAGTAAATAAATTTGCATGCTTTTCTCCTGCTGACCTATCTTATGTCAATTTAATTCTTGGACCTATCCAGCACAAAAAGGATGAAAAAGGGGTAGTCTCCCCTCACTATCCACTTGAACCTCTGGTGACAGTTGAGGCTTAATGGTGAACAGGTGGAAAGTAATGATTTTGACAAAGAGATGTGAGGGGTGAAGGAAGTACATTAGCAATGCCCTACACCATACCACATACCACATCCACCTGACCATATTTTTTTTTAATCAGAGAAGTGAAGATTGCTTGCCCAGATTTCCTACCAGTCAGTGCTAGGACCAGAACCCAGGTTTTCTGATTCCTGGTCTCATGCTGTTTCCATTAAATTTCTTCTGATGAGTCTTCTATAACTGGATTGAATTCACAGCCCCCACCACTTCTAAGCAGAGCCCTTCAAACTAATAAATATCTACTTTCGTTAAATCAAAATAATGTGTTAGAAATCAGATGCAATTAAGAATCATGCATCATTTATTCATCTGAGGTAATCATGGTCCAACAATTAGTGGCTCAACTAACAAAGTAGTGATGCCTGTAGGTTATAATCTCCCAGGTCGCAGCTGATTTTAATAGAGAAATTTTTTTTTGGATAAAAATAACTGCCATTTGAATATCTCAAACTGTGTCCAAAGCTACACTCAAAATACCATGAAAATGATGATAGGCCTTCATGGCAGTTCAAACAAACAATCAGTGAGTAGGCAAATGAAAATGCAGTTAAAAATTAACAGTGACAATAGTCACAGCTAGTCTATTTCTTTTAGGACACTGTTTCCACCTATGTATGGCTTTTCTTCCCATTGCCACTACCAACATGATAATTCTGACTCATACTGTCTCATACCTAAATTGCAATATTGTTCCCATTTTTGGCATATGCCTTTTGTTCTTCCTGTCTATCCTAAATACAAAGTAAAAACAGGAAGCAAGTGGGAGATAGTTTCAGTAAATAAAGTAACAATTATAACCCCAGACTAAGATCTAGTTTTAGTACAAAAGACTTTACATATGCATTTTCTCCTTATTATATGCAGCCTTTCCCATCAAGCTACCTATGACCCTCTTCATAGAACTGGAAAAAACCACCTTAAACTTCATATGGAACCAAAAGAGAGCCCACATAGCCAAGACAATCCTAAGAAAAAAGAACAAAGCTGGAGGCATCACACTACCTGACTTCAAACTATACTACAAGACTACAGTAATCAAAACAACATAGTACTGGTATCAAAACAGATATATATACCAATGGAACAGAACAGAGGCCTCAGAGGTAACATCACACATCTACAACAATCTGATCTTTGACAAACCTGACAAAATCAAGCAATGGGGAAAGGATTCCCTGTTTAATAAATGGTATTGGGATAACTGACTAGCCATGTGCAGAAAGAAGAAACTGGACCCCTTTCTGACACCTTACACTAAAATTAACTCCAGATGGATTAAAGACTTAAACATATGACATAACACCATAAAACCCCTAGAAAAACACCTAGGCAAAACCATTCAGGACATAGGCATAGGCAAAGACTTCATGACTAAAACACCAAAAGCATTGGCAACAAAAGCCAAAATAGACAAATGGGACCTAATTAAACTCCAGAGTTTCTGTACAGCAAAAGAAACAATCATTAGTGTGAACTGGCAACCAACAAAACGGAAAAAAATTTTTGCAATCTACCCATCTAACAAACGGCTAATATCCAGAACCTACAAAGAACTAAAACAGATTTACAAGAAAAAAACAAACAAGCCCATTCAAAAGTGGGCAAAGGATATGAACAGACATTTTTCAAAAGAAGACATATATGAGGCCAACAAACATATGAAAAAATGCTCATCATCACTGGTCATTAGAGAAATGCAAATCAAAACCACATTGAGATACCATCTCACACAAGTTAGAGTGGCAATCATTAAAAAATCTGGAGACAACAGATGCTGGAGAGGATGTGGAGAAATAGGAACACTTTTACACTGTTTGTGGGAGTGTAAATTAGTTCAACCATTGTGGAAGATAGTGTGTCAATTCTTCAAGGACCTAGAAATAGAAATTCCATTTGACCCAGCAATCCCATTACTGAGTATGTATGTCCAAAGGATTACAGATCGTTCTATTATAAAGATATATGCACACATATGTTCGTTGTGGCACTGTTTACGATAGCAAAGACCTGGAACCAACCAAAATGCCCATCGATGATAGACTGGACAAGGAAAATGTGGTACATATACACCATGGAATACTATGCAGCCATAAAAAACGATGAGTTCATGTCCTTTGTAAGGAAATGGATAAACCTGGAAACCATCATTCTCAGCAAACTGACACAAGAACAGAAAGTCAAACACTGCATGTTCTCACTCATAGGCAGGTGTTGAATAATGAGAACACATGGACACAGGGAGGTGAGCATGACACAATGGAGTCTGTTGATTGGGGCTAGGGGAGGGACAGTGGTTAGGGAGGTTGGGAAGGGATAACATGGGGAGAAATGCCAGATATAAGTGACATGGGGTTGGAAGCAGCAAACCACATTGCCATGTAGGTACCTATGGAACAATTCTGCATGATCTGCACAGGTACCCCAGAATCTAAAGTACAATAAAATATATATATATGCAGCCTTTGAGGTGGGTAATCATCTCTCCATTTTAGATGAGGAAACTGGAGCCCAAAG
The DNA here is from genome assembly GCF_030222135.1 of Aotus nancymaae. NCBI lineage: Eukaryota > Metazoa > Chordata > Mammalia > Primates > Aotidae > Aotus > Aotus nancymaae. The sequence goes on along the minus strand of NW_026988425.1, from coordinate 57,231,466 downwards.
AGGTTAAGCAATTTGCCCAAGATCATACAGCTAGCAAATGGTAGAACCTGAAAAATATCAATTCATACCTACTCCATAGCTAATCAAAAATCATAATCTAATCCCTGTGTAAACCAGAGCCCATGTTTAGGAGTACGTTGCCATACACATTTTAGTATCATAGTCGGCAAAAAATGATTCCCTTAGAATCTTAAAGTGAATCCCTTTGGCAAAGTCATACTCAGGTTCACGATCCTTTCACTGCCTTGCTCACCCTGCTTTCTTTACTCAGAATTATGCAGCCAGTCCTGCAACACACAGCTTTGATTGTGTTTCATTTCTTGCTTGAAGCCTTTCTCACTTTAGCACCCTTTCTCTGCTTTGCCATGTCCTAAAGCATACCTCTATAACAGCATATATCACACTGTCATCTGATCCACCATTTATCTGTCCCCTCAAAAGGCAGTCAGCTTCTTGAGAACTGGGGCTATAGTTTATTCCTCATTGTTTAGCACCACACTTGCTTTTACCACTATGAGCATCCAGCCTGATACAGGTAGAGCTGAAGGAAGGAAAAGACATTATACTAAATTTAGAGTTTTAATCTTGTGTTAGACTGGAAACGCTACTAAACTGAGATGGAGTTTGTGACTTAAGTGACTAAGAGAATGTCTATTACTCAAAAATGAACAGAACATCTATGCGAGTTGATGAGCTCCTGTCTTGGCTAAGAAAGCCGAAAGGAGCAGAGGAAAAAAAGGATGATTTTGTATTTTAGTTTTTAGTGGCAGATTTGTTCAACAAACCAATCACTTTAAATTTCTAATACCTAGAAGAGTGAAGAAAGAAATAATTTTCCTTTTCCTAACTATGAAGACTTCCTCAGTACTTTCCTAGGAATCCAAGACACACTTCTAAATCAGCAAACTTTCTAGATACCAAAGTCCTCATCTTTAGAGATCCAGATCTCATCTTTAGATTTCCCAAGGAAAACTAACTTGGGAAATTCCGGTCATAGTAACTAACAATTATGTATTTACTGTAAGCAAGGCAGAGATATTGAAGCCTGCTTGTGAAGGGCATTGCAGGACATGATAAGAAGTTTCACATATACTTTATCATTTAACTCTTATACCAATCTTATGATTCAGATATCATTATTTATCTTCCCATTTTATGGACATAAAAATCAAGATGAGAGAAATTAAGTGACTTGCCCAAGATCACACTGCAAGTCAGTGGAGGACTCCAACCTAGCCTGTATGTCTCCATAGCCCGTACACTTAACCAATATCCAAGACGGTCATCCATTTAGAGACAACTGAAGGAGGATCAAGTACGGGAAGAGAGGAATTCCAAGCAGAGGGCGCTGTACATAGAAAGGAGTGGAAGTTAAAGTAGTTTGTCTTATTGGGGCAAGGTTAAGAGTTCCAAGGAGCTGGATTTTTGGAAGAGTGAGTAGTTGTGACAGAAGAGGCATGTTGGGACCTGGCTGTGAGTGACTTCAATGGCATGACAAGGAGTTTGAGCATCACCTATGGCCTGTAGAGTAAGGGACTGCTGCAGCAGCATATGGAAGATGGAGAGGAATTCAGAAGGATGGAGAAGTAAAGATCTGCTAGATTCTGTTGCTAAGGCAGTGGGAAGGGAAGTAGATAGAAGAGGCTCGTATTCAAAAGACAATTCTGAAATAGAAGCATCAGGATTCAATAACCAACCAAATATGAGAAATAAATGGTAGGGAGGCAAAGAATGAATGGGAGATTTGCTGGGTGGTGATGGCCATGAGGAACAGGTTTTCAAGGGGAAGTGATGGGTCCAGGTTGGGGGATGCTGAGTGTGAGGGACTAGAGTATCCACATGAGATGTCTAGAGGCAGTTGAATCTGAGGAGCTCAGGTGAAGGATCTTTAGTAGAATGTTATCTGGTAAAGGTTGGCTACAGTTCATTTTCTAGTTCACATGTATACCCAGTCATCTGTGCTACACCACTGGCAGTGAATGAAATTATCTGGGAAGGATATAAAGTGAGTAAAAACAGACTCTTTTCCTTATTTTCAATTTTTAGGTTTTATCCATGTTCTTTTGATTCAAATGCCCTTTTATTGTTCTTCAAAATATGAATTCTGACCTGAACAATACAATTTTTAATTTCTCTAGTATTACCTTTTATTCTTTATTTACATCTTATTTCTATATTCCACAGCATATTTATTCCATAATAAATACCATCTACACACACATACACACACAATTTTCTTTAGTTTTCTTTCTAAAACATAAATCAAATGGCTCCAAAACATCTGGGGATATGCCTGATTTGAAAAGACACAAAGTCTCACCTTCCAGGGAATTGTATCTCAATAGGTCACTTTGTCATCAAACTGTACTTATTCAATGTTAGTTCACACATTTTCATTAATCTACGGGTAATAGCTAGATCCCTTCTTGGCCAACTATCCAGCAATGAGCAGCTGGAGTTTTCTTTGTCTTAGTCACTGATATTATCTCAGGCTATACTAGGTCCCATTGGCTTAGTAAACATAATAGGAAATGCATTATTTATATTGGTCTTCATTAACAATTAATAAAATTACATGTGTCTGATGCTTTCAAGCTTCCCACCTCCATCAGTGAAACTGGTACACTAGTGCCTTCTCCCAAAAGATCACAATTAAATGATTGCTGCTATATGTATGTTTTTAATTAATTTATATGACCTTCTAATACTGAAGTTGCAAAATAATGAGCTAAATTTTAAAACAGACAAACATTACAGTTTGTGACTTTTGGTTCTTATGGTGTTAAAATTGCACTAGACTTATATTTCAGCTTTCTATAGATATCTTTAAAAATATTATTAAATTATTCTAAAGTTCCAGGAAAGAAAATGAGAAGCAGAAGAAAATGTCTACAGTAATAAGGGCTTGGCTTTCAAATCCGACATTTCTTTTGCTCTCTTTGTGTACTGTTCACTCACCACTCTCTCTCACTCTTGTTTACACACACCTTCTTTTCATTCCGTTACTAGCAATGAAGAGTTAATGGACATAGATTGAACTGCACTGGGTAATTAATAATTTATCAGATTTATAATGCTCCCTTAGAACATTTTAAATCCTTCCAAAAATATTTTATTCCCATTATATGTAGTCTCTGGAGAGATACAAAGATGACTGGGACTCTGTACTTGGAATGCTGAAAGTCTAATAGTAGGAATAAAATAAGTAGCACAAATGATCCACTACGAATAAGAAAACAGGACTGACTCAGAGCACCTGGAAGGCAGGATCCTGTCTTATTCCTCCTAAAATTTCTGATATCTAACATCGCAGCTGCCTAAGAACTTGAGAAACGAATAAACAGCCCCCCAATAAAAGTGTCATTCTTTCTACCCTGGGCATCACTAACTGTGCTGGCAACCCGAAATAAAGCAGTTAAGAAAACAGACCAGGTCCCTGCCGTTGCGTCACTGCTAATGGAAGCAACAGGCAACTCACATGAAGGCAAACAAATAAAAACAAAACTGTAACAGATCCAATAAATGCTCTGAAGGAAGTAATGGAGAGATGGAATAGAGATTGATGGGAGGCGAGCAGGAAGGGACGGAGGCTTTAGATTAGGAGATCGGAAGGCTGCTTCGAGAAGGAGCCATTTAAAGTGAGCGCTCCAGAATAAGAAGGAGCCAGCCACGGAAGATGCAGGTAAGAAACATTTAAGGCAGAGGGAACAGTAGCTGCAAAAGGCTAAGTCCTGCAGAAGGATAGGAGTGAAGCAGAAAGACCAAGTGGAACCTGTTGAAATCTCAATAAGAGATGAGGGCACTTTGGTCTAGGACTGTGGCAGTGGAGGTGGAAAGATATGGGTAGGTTTGAGATTTATCTTGGGACACGGATTTCTCTGCTCTTGATTATCTTGCAATCTGATCTCAATGCTATCTTCTAGAAATTCCTCACTTTTCTTATTTTCCAATATGCTTTTTTATTTTTTCTTCAGTATCTTGAGAGGGAATGGAAATATAGGTTGAGTATCCCTTATTCAAAAGGAATAAGGGATACCAGAAATGTTTCAGATTTCAGACTTTTTTAAATTGGGGAATATTTGCAAAATTCTTGCCAGCTGAGCATCCCAAATCCAAAAATCTGAAATCTGAAGTGTTCCAATGAGCATTTCCTTTGAGTATAATGTCAGTGCTCAAAAAAGTTTTGGAGCAGTTCAGGTTTCAGATTTTTTAATTTGGGATATTTAATCTGTCTTTTCTGATATTTCAAAGAACAGTAGGTAGAAGTGGAGACAGATTGCTTCTCAGTCTTATGAATAAAATGAAGCATAGAAGTAGAGATAGACCTTTACCCAATGTACATGAAATCATTTGTATTTGTCCGTTTTCACACTGCTATAAAGAACTGCTTGAGACTGGGCAATTTATAAGGAAAGATGTTTAAGTGACTCACAGTTCAACGTGGCTGAGGAGGTCTCAGGAAATTTACAATCATGGAGGAAGGTGAAGGGGAAGCAAAGCAGCTTCTTCACGAGGCAGCACGAGCAGGATGAACACGGGAGGAACTTGCAAAAGCTTATAAAGCCATCAGATCTCGTGAGAACTCACTATCACGAGAACAGCATGAGGGAAACCACCCCCATGATTCAATTTCCTACACCTGATCTCTCCCTTAACCCTTAACACATGGAGGTTGTGGGGATTATGGAGATTACAATTCAAGATAAAATTTTGTATGGGGACACAGCCAAACTATATCACAGTTTCAAATAAGCAAAGTTTGAGTTTACAGTATTCTTATTTTCCTAATGTTCTCCTCTCTTTTGGTGACTATTTTAGCCTGCATTCTCAAGAAAATAGAAACAAAGGCAAAGTCCTTTTCAGGGGATATAATTCAAGGCACAGGAATGAGTAGTGACATGGGGTGAAAAACCTGGAAGAAACAACAGAAAGACGCATTGTGGAGATGGCTACTGCTGGAGCAACTGGTTGCTGCATTTCACAGAACCTTTATTCCCTCCTACCATCGGTGGTCCTGAAATGCATTTCATAGGAACCCTCTTCCTATGAAATGCATTTCAGGACCACCGATGGTAGGAGGGAATAAAGAGGAAGTATTCATTCACCATCTGCCAAAGATTCACCTTCTAAAACTTGAATTCTCTGCGCTTCTGATTTGCGCATCTGAACCTAGAGGCAGTTTCTACAATGTGACCCACTCCCACGACACCCCCGACTCCCACTGTAGTATCAGCAGAGAAATGACAGGACAGAAAGTGAGAGGCAGATGCCAGGCCTGAGATGAAGTGCAATCAGGTTGCATCCACGTGAAGCTCATGAGATCTTGCGCAAAATTGGTTCTACAGCAGTGACTGGCAATAAAATTAATTGGTGCTGAGAGAATCTGATAAGGTACCTAAAAGCACTTGTCCTCTTATATTTTCAGAGTCCTCCCTGATAAATATAATTAGAGTTCCAAATCATAAGGCTGAAAAGGGCAATAATGGATTACTATTTTATACAGTGCCAGTTTTTAAATACGCCCTTCAAACCACCCCTTCTTGTTAGGATCCTATGCTACCCATTTGTGTGTGTGTGTGTGCGCGTGTGTGTGTGTATTTGTATAAATGATGTTTGTCCCATTTCCAAGATGGCCCTGATGCTTTTTGCATGTGTGAGATACAAGGTAGATAGCAGTCTAGCTCTTAAGTTTTACAATGTCTGTCTTTTGAAGGCCAATAATGGAAATACTAAGTTGTGTTGATTTTTTTAAAATTTTTCCAAATGTTACCAAAATAAAATTATTTTAAGAAAATACTATGTCTCACAACTTTATTTTTATAGCAGCTATCTACTGTCAGTACTAAGCTGGTGGCATTTCAGGCCACACCAAAATAACCTGGCCTAGCCAATGTGAATGACTGTGTTCAGGTGGGGGGAGGGGTATAAACTAAAACTTTTATGTCTCAATTACTTTGGCAGTAATCTTCCCACAGATGTAGTTAATTCCATCATCACAATAACTAGGGCTTTATTAAAGATTAGACAAGTTGACAGCCTCTAGGACTCCATAAGAGTTGCTAAAATATCATTGAAATTGTTTTAAGCCAAGTTTACACACCAAAACAACACTATATAGTGGAAAAATGTAAATTTGTGCCACCCCTATTTAGACCATGTAAGAAATTGCTTATTAATTTTACTATGGAGACTTGTGGTCAGGCACGGTGGCTTACACCTGTAATCCCAGCACTTTGGGAGACTGAGGTGAGTGGATCATTTGAGGTCAGGAGTTTGAGACCAGCCTGGCCAACATGGTGAAACCCCATCTCTACTAAAAATACAAAATTCAGCCGGGTGTGGTGGTGCATGCCTGTAGTCCCAGCTACTCAGAAGGCTGATGCAGGAGAATTGCTTGAACACAGAAGGCAGAGGTTGCAGTGAGCAGAGGTCGTACCACTGCACTCCAGTCTGGACAATAGAGTGAGACTCCATCTCCAAAAGAGAAAAAAGAAATTCGTTCATGGTAAATTTTTCAGGTTTAATTTCCCATTCTAAGGAAAGCAAATTTTGGTATCTGGAGGAATTTCCATTTGTCAAACAGAAATAAAACTTTTATCCTTAATACAATGGTCTTTGAAGTTACTGAAGGCAGGCTTGATGAATAAGGAGTATTAAAGTTTGGATTTAGAACCATTAATAGCACTAAATAGTCCTGAAGGTGAAGAGGGATAGAGAATCCTAGAAAGAGGTTTAGAACATGTGAGGTAGGAGCAAGAAGGCAGAGAATGGAGGAGGGAACTCTGAGGATATAAAGAGGGATTTGTAAGACCAAGCCGGGCTAATTGAGCTTGATGCGCAATCAGTGAAACTGCAATCCCTTGTGATGCAAATGCCCTTCTCTTGCACCCTGTAAAAATCCCTTAATAAATACTTTACTGTTTCCTACTGCTTTCATTGATGAGAATTTTTATTTGGAGGAAACTAAAATAGAAAAAGAAAGTTAAAAAAAAAGTGAAATGTTAAATAAAAATTGAAAAGTTAAATAAAAATAAAAAATAATTTTTTGTTGTTGCAAAATTGGTTTCTCTCACTAATTAGATGTTGAACAAATATTTTAAAAATATAGGTTGAAGAGTTACAATTTTTTCTTCAATTCTTCAGGGAACCACATGCATCTGTCTATCGCTGACATTAACCTAATTTTACAATTCAAAGTAAAAAAGAAATTAAGTTTTCCAGTGATGAGGCAAGACATAGCTGATGAAGGTCTTCTCCGCCATAGAAGCCAGTACTAATGCTTCAGTATTTGGGTACCATCTCTGTAAAGTTTCTCATGATCACTGAGAGACACAAAGGCGAATGAGACATAGATCCTTCTCTAAAGGCTTATAGTATACAAGAAAGCAAGCCAAGAGCTTTCTCTGATCTCTTCCGCTATTTCATCTTGTCAATGACAAGACTTTGGCAACTATCCCCTAAAAAACTAATTAGAAATGATGATACTAGTTTTGTAGAATCTAATGCCTTAACTTGATCTATAAGAAAAAAGTACATTCCTCTCACATTCTAATCATTTGTCTAGGCATTTGGTTCACACTACGAAGAGTGAAGCAGTGGGCATATAGTCATTGTGCCATGAATATCAGCTCACCTATTCCAACCAAATAGAAATACGCTTTGGATAAAACATTTCCATTACAATTCAAAGTACCCAGCAACATTTCCTACATTAATATCTATTTGTACTCTGCATACTTCCTTATCATTCTAATTACTGTGACAGATTGTTTGCAAAAGTGGCCACAATTTTTCCCTTCCCTGTATCCATACCCATGTGTAGCGAATGCATCTCCCAGCTGAGCTGAACTTGTGACTAAGTTTGATCTAGATAATGCAGCTGAAGTGATGTGGATCACTTCTAAGCCCAAACTGCAAGAGACCTTGCAGGCTTTCTATATTTTGCTAGGGCTGCCTTAACAAACTATCACAGACTGGGTAGCTTAAAAAATAGAAATGTATGTCCTCATGTTTCTGAAGTCTGGGAGTCCAAGATCAAGTTGTTAGCAGGTTCGATTTGTTCTGAGGCCTCTCTCTTCTTGTCTTGCAGACGGCTGCCTTCCTGCTGTGTCCTCACATGCTCTTTTCTCGGTGTGTGCATGCCCCTGGTATCTATCTGTATTCAGATTTCTTCTTATAATCTGACACTAGTCAGACTGGATTAGGGCCTACCCTAATTCTCTCATTTTATCTTAATCACCCTTTTAAAGACCCTATCTCCAAATACAGTCACTTTATAAGGGAGTTGGGGTTTCAACATACAAATTTTAGGGGGACACAATTTGGTCCACAACATTTCCCTCATTCTCTTTTTTTTTTTCTGAAACAGTTTTGCTCTGTCACCCAGGCTAGAGTACTGCAACCTCCCCACCACCACCACCGGCTTCAAGCAACTTTCCTGCCTCAGCCTCTCGAGTAGCTGGGACTACAGGTTCACACCACCATGCCAAGCTAATTTTTGTATTTTTAGTAGAGACACGGTTTAGCCATGTTGGTCAGGCTGGTCTCGAACTCGTGACCTCAGGTCATCCACCCGTCTCAGCCTCCCAAAGTACTGGGATTACAGGCATGAGCCACTGCACCTGGCCCCTCTGACACCATATGAAAAAGCCCAGGCTAATTTCCTAGATGGCCCATAAACTCCCAGAAGCAGAGTTGCCCAGCTGACCTGTACCTCAGCACAGAAACGGAGACTCCAGTTGACACCAGAACCACTATCCAGCTAAACTCAGCTTAACCTGCAGAGCTGCATAATTGTGAGCTAAAGAAAACGTGTGTTGTTTTAAGCCATTAAGTTTAGAGGTGGTTTAGTTAATAAGTTTATTACACAGAAAGAGAAAATTGAGACAATAACCAAATACAAGTGGATTGAGAATTTACCTTATTCAGAGCCATATAGTCAGGGTTCTCTGGTTGTAATCAACAGAAACCACCTCTGGTTAACTTAACTAAATAGAAATTCATCAGAAATATAGCATGCTTAGAAATAGATGAAAACATAAGTAGTTCTGAAGTCCAGGGAACAAGAACTCTTGTATGTTTTGTCAGAGTGCCATGCTGCCTATGGAATTTTTTTAAGTACATTTGGAACACATGCCATCAAGCTAAGATTCAAAGTCCCAAGAGAAAGTTCATTCTCAACCTGAGTCACCTGTTGCAAGTCCTGGGGAGTGGGTTTCAGTTCCAATTGTCAATCAAATGAGTAAGATACAATAGGCTTACCCATCACTAAGTTTACTTAACATTAAGAAAGGACAAAGAACAGGGACAGCAGCATACTACATCAACAGCATGGAGGCCTTGGACACCACAGACACAGTTTCCAATGTCCCTGTCACCATATGAGATGTAATTCAGTCGAGGGACAAGCACTGGTGTGAGTGTGGATGACTAAGCAAAAGAAAACCACAGGGTCTAGAATCCCTCAGCTTAAATACCTTACTATTATAGTTACCTATCACTGGAGGACTGAAAGGGAGAGGGCTCCCAGCTTCCTTTCTTTTGTGTAGCTACAATCAAAAATTACAATTTATTTAATAAATTATCCTGACAATCAAGCACAGTATGAAAGAATATTTACAGATCAGTAATTTATTCATAGCAACCCCAGAAAGACCCTCATTTATTTGCAATGAATAAATTTTTTAATCTGATATTTTAAGAAAGTTGAAAATGATCTAACTTACCTCAATTAATTATGATGCTAAGGATAACTGCAATCTAGCTATTAACCTATTCGTTCCACAGTTCCCCTCCTCTAAACTTGGCTAAGCGAGGTTAGGGCAACTTTCTTTTGTACACAGTTCTTCACTAAACGGAGGTAAGATAATTTCCCAGAAAGAATACAGGATGTTATTACCAAAAGAAGAGGAATAAATGGAAACAGGGAGAGCCAAACATAACAAATGTTCATTAAAAAAAGCTGGGGGAGGGTTTGAAAAAAAGAATAGCAAAATATATAAGAAGTCATTTCTGTCCTTAAGGAGTTTAAAATATGTTCCAAAAAATAAAATCCATACATAAATAGGCACTCAGCTAAGCTGATGGGTTCTACTTCCAAGTGATAATGGAGTAATAGAGAAATACTGTAGAGGATCAGTAAAAAATGATTGAGATGAAAGGAAAAATTGTAGAGAGGAATTTTTAATTTAGAGTCTAAGGATGGACTTCAGGGAGCAATGGCTGTAAAATGTAGACAAAATTCTATGTGTGTTTGGATGCACAATATGTGACACTTTAATGTGGTTTCCTCTTTATGGTTCTGCCCCATTCATTTATGCAACCAGTATTTATTGAACACATCCCAAGTACAAGGCACTGTTCTCGGCAATAGCAGCATGAACAAAAGAGACCCAATTATCTGCCCTCAGAGAAATGCTTTCAGTGAGTCAAAACTTGGGAGCACGATTACTATACATTGGTAGGTAAGATAAACAATGAGACCATAGAAGTCACCAGAAGAAAAAGATTCTGAATTCCTGCCTTTTGAGTTTTAAAAAGACTTCAATGTAGATATCTAAATGCTTTTTTTTTTTTTTAATTTATAAGAACAGAATTGATGTTGTGGAGTGCTAGAATAGTTGAGAGGCATTATTTAATCTACAGACACAGCTGGGTGCTCAAGTGGATTTGCAGTCCCGACTGTCTGTGATAGGTTCTGAAGCCGACAGGGCCGTAAGTGGCTTACCATGGAAGTGATGACAAGGACGACAGATGCGTGGCTGGAACAGCTGAGTACTCCTCCGTCCCTAACACTCACTGGTGCTTGTGTCTATGTTCATAGCATTCACCTTTTTTTATGCAAAACAACATTATCCAGGCCTTGATTAATTCATGGAGTGAAGTTCCCTTTTTAAAATTAACTTATTTGTTATCTAGAAAACTTTCAACCCTGCAAAAAAGTTGAAAAAATTACAGACAACACTTGCAGACCCCTCCCCACCAACCGTTCATATCCAACCTCACTCCTTCCAACAATCTCCCAACCTGACTGCCTCCCTAGGCTCATGGGCCTAAAAAATGTGGCTCTTTCTGTTCCATTTCCTGGGGCACAGGGCAGGTGCAGGACTTCTGACACCTCTAACACCTCTCCCTAACTCTTTTTTTCCAATTCCCCTTCTCCTTGACAGCTAGATACTTTGAGTGGAACAGGATAAATAACTTGGTCATAAAGTATTCTCCTTCTGGGGATATAATAATAGGTATATGTATTTTCTTATTGTAGAAAGGGCAAATGAAAAAGTAATGAAAATGACTTACAATAGGGTATGGGTGGGGATGGAGAAGAGGGATGGGGAAGTGTGTGAGACTTCTGAATACACATGGTAAATAGTTTGGGCTTTTAAAATATATTAACAATTTATATACTCAAAGATCTAAAATTAAATGAAAAGGGTGAAAAAAGTAAAGCTCTAAAATTGCTAACAGAAACAAACAATCTTAACTGCATACAAAACCGGTAACTATAAAGAAAATAATTAGAGCATATTTGAACACACATAGGTTTAGCAGGATATAATTTAAGATAACAAAAGAATTGCAAATGAATCTTACTATATTTAGTAGTTTTCTCTTGGTGTTGGTATTGTTGTAATTCTAAAACTATTTTGTGTGTATTTTAGGATTTTATAATGAATTAATGGATTGATACTGTTGGTAACCAGCATTTTCACTGGGAGAAAGGAGTTACACATATATTATGTAAAGAATTTCATAGTATTAAATCTATTTTGAAGTAATTAAGGTAAATTTATAATTTTCAAATATCTGTATATATACATACTTTTGATGATTTTTAAATATCTGTATATGTATATATTGATCACTAACTAGTTTGCAAAACGTAACTTGCTTTGCTTATTTATAACCAAATTTAATCTCTATCTCAAGCCTGCATTCTGATACTAGAACCTAGTCTAGCTACTACCAATAAACCATCTCAAATATACACAGATATTTGAAAATAATATATATAAACTATGTAAAATGTTATATTTTATATATGCATATATATTATATATATTTACATATAAAATATGTATATATAGCAGGAAGGAATCCAGTAGTCAGGACAAAAGGACTCAGCAGCAAATGCAGCAGAGACCCTGTAACTAGAGCAAGAGCATCTGTCTTGGTGAGGAAAGCAAGTACAGATGGGCACCAATGAGCAGAAGCCCCAACACCCTGCTGTACATCTCAGCAGATACCAGCTCTGAGTAGATCAAGCACAAGCAGAGCCCCAGACTTTAGAAGTAACCTCCAAAAGGAAAAAGAGGAAGGAAAATACCATGATTTGTTATTTTAAATCCCAAATCGTAGAGAAGTCACTAAAGAGATGGTTCCCTACAGTATCTGGATAAAGTCCTGCTATCAGGCAAAATGCAAGCTTGCAACAGAGATTAAATTCAGTTACAGGTAAATGGGAAAGTTACGTTTGCACACCAGTTAGTGGCCTTTGAAGATATTATGCCCATGGGCTTTTTTCTGGGAGAAAGTCTATAATTTTAACCAGATTTTTGAAAGGCCTCTCAACAAAAACAGGTTAAGAACCACTATGATTGTTTAACAGAGATGATTGATGTAAGGGCAAGAAAAAGCTACACCAAGGAGCCGATTCACTAGAACAGCTGCATTTTACACTCTAAGTGGTCACTGGGCACTTCAGCTCTCCTCACATTCTTAATGAGTGTTCTCAGCCTTACTCACTAGAATTTCATTCACCCTCCTGTAAATGTCATGTGAATTTCTTTTCTTTTTCCCATTTCCCATCTATTTTCTCCTGGTGACTTGCATGTTTACAGTTGTATGATAAATGATATTTCTTCTATTTATCATTGTCAATGATTCAACTAATACTTAATGCAGTTAACACGTTCCTTTTCTATTTGTAGTCAAGATAGGGTGCTTAGAATTTGCATTATATGCTTTCTATGTATACATTTTCACTAAAGCAGAGCTCTATATTAACATATAAAGTATTTATGTTCATCATGAAGGATTTTTAAGAGGAAAGTAGCGTACCACAGGAAAAAGAGGGATTGGGTGGCATTCGATGATCTGTGTGCTAATCTGCACTCTTCTGAGTGTTGAGCTGTGTGACCCTGCAGACCTCTGGCTGTCATTGCCTCAGGTGTAAAATCAGTTTGTTAGATTACCACAAGGTGGCTGTGAAGCAGGGTTCTGGGCCACATTACTGAGAGAACAAATAGAGACAGATATATTTTCACTATTTTTGTACGTGGCTCACCCTGTTGCTTTCACACAGATTCTTCTAATGTCTTTATATCATGGACTTAACATGTAAAACACATATTATTGTATATTTTAAGATGTGTTGAAAATACACAAAATTGGAAGAATGTGGACTACAAACTGTTATTCTTAGTGCCCATTTAACTTTGCTCTGGCCGGTCTAGCACTTGTCAATTTTCAAACAAAAGGAAATATATAATAAAAAACACTGCTGGCCCCTTTTCCCATTAAGAATTTTCAATCACATTGACAGTTAATACAGAATAATATTATCTGGGGATGAAGAATAGGGAGCTTTGAACAATTTATTTAAATATAATAGCTTTTACATTTCATGAACAGTTTTTAAAATCTCTCAAATATGAAGCTCATTGAATTTGGAGCTTTTGCGGCTGACTCCTATACCCTATCCCTTACATTCTCCTTGTGGGGTGGTAAAAAAACACGGATAATTCACAATATTTTAGGCTCAGAACTACATGATCAATTGTAAACTTTTCTGTTAGCCCATATCAGTAGGCTTTGAAATGTTATTATTCCACAAACCCTTTTCCTAATGAAATCTTACCTGAAACCCAACATATAAGAGATACTAAAGCTGAGCTGTCCTTTCTTTCTTTTTTCCTTTTTTGAGATGGAGTCTTACTCTGTTACCCAGGCTGGAGTGCAGTGGCATGATCTCATCTCACTGCAACCTCCATCTCCCACGTTCAAGCGATTCTTCTGCCTCAGCCCCCCGAGGGAGCTGGGACTACAGGCGCGTGCCACCACACCCAGCTAATTTTTGTATTTTTAGTAGAGACAGGGTTTCACCATACTGGCCAGGCTGGTCTGGAACTCCTGACTTCATGACCTGCCTGCCTCGGCCTCCCAAAGCGCTGGGATTACAGGCACAGTCACCGTGCCCGGCTGCTGTCTTCTTTCTATTAGAAAGGAATGGGCAACAACCCTGTCTCCTTAGTCTGTTCCATACCTACAGAGACCTCCATAATCCCTACCTGCCACCAGAGTGGACATCACTAGTGTGGTTTTCTTAAAGATCTGGGGCTATGGATTTATGGTGACCACCAGTCAGTCCACAGTCATTTATCCAATATATATTATTGAGCATTGACTCTGTGTCAGGCACTATTTTAGATGCTGGAGATACAGCAGTGAATAAAACAAACTAAAATTGTTGCTCTCTTGGGGTTCACTTTATACTAGTGAAGACACTCAATACATAAAAATAAATAATCATATATGTAAAATAGTGGTGAATTCTAAATGGAAAAAAAATAAAGCAGAGAATTGAATTTCAAAAAAAAAGTGTTTTGCCAGGATAGAGGGTGTAAATTTTAGACTGAATAGTGAAGGAAGACCTCTTAGAGAAGGTAATGTTTCCATAGAACTACTGAAGTGAGGATGGGAGTGGCTATCTAAAAGAAGGACAATCAAGATAGAATGAATAACAGGTCAAAGGCCCTAAGGCTGGAACTTTCCTGAGTGAAGCTTAACAAGCAGAACAGTATTGCTGAGAAAGGAGAGTAGTGAGGGATGGGCTCCAGCTCTCAATGGTGTTGGTCGAATCACATAGAATAGCTGAAATTTGACAGTTTTTCACCTACCAGACAGCTCACCATATGGCTCAACCTAATATTTGCAAAGAAGTACTTAGAGCAATATGAGTGGATTATTCACTGTATGTGAGAGCAGGGACTAAGGACACTTGACAGACAATTCCTTCCCAACAGCTAGCCTACTTTTAAAATCTCTAAAACAGCTCCTCTGTCCACAGTCAATCAAAGCATGTGAAGTGGCCTCAAGAATGCAGAAGACAGAGTTCTGGACTAAGTTGCCTGAGTTCCATCCTGATGCAATCATACCATATAGATTCTGAGCTGCAGCTTATGCAGCTGTAAGTTGGCAATGATAGGTACTTCCCAATCTCATCAAGTTTTGTGAAATAACTCAAGATAGTGGATTTATTCAGTCATATCTCCACTGACATTTGATTAGAATTCTTCTGCCTCAACTGCCACCTAGCCAGACTAGAAGTTCATGAATAATGTCTTAGCTTGGGATACCATAACAAAACATGACAGACTGGGCAGCTTAAACAACAGATGTTTATTCTCTCATAATTCTGGAGACGGTAAGTCCAAGGTCAGGGTGCCAACATGGTAGGTTCTGTTGCAGATCCTCTTCCAGGGAGGCTGCAGACAGCCACCATCCCACTGCGTGCTCCCTTGGCTTTTCCTTGGTATATGCCCCTGAGAAGAGAGAGAACAAGCTCTCTGTTGTCTCTTCTTATGAGGACACTAATTCCAACAAAAATACCCTGCAACTGAAAAGCAGGTTAGTTGCTCACAGCATACAGAGTCCAATTAACAAGAGTGAGGGCTTGTCCAAAAATAAATTTATTCTAAAGCCAGCTTGGGGGAAGGAGCACAAATTGTCCTGCCTTTAAATGTGCCACTTCACTTCTGGAGTAGAAAGTGGGCACTTCCACGGGGTAGGGAAGGGAATAAGCAAGGACAGGGGGTCCCCCTGCTAGCTCAGTGCTTTATCTACCAGGCAGTTGAATTGGCATCTTCCTGGGCAGAAATAAGTTGTAAAAATGGCCAAGTGGGCATGCTTTTGACTTGGCCTCCTGGTGGGTGTGAGTTCCAGAGAGATCGCCCCTCACCCCCATTGGAGGGTGAAAGTTCACAGGCATTCTCCTGGAGGTGAGAATTCCATGGGGCATACTTTGATCTGCAAATCAAGTGTCAACCCTCCAGGAGAGATCCATCTTAAAACACATAGTTAAATGAACTTGCCCTGTAGGGAATGTCTGGTGAGGAGGAGGTGAAAAGTTTTACTTACATTTCTAAAGGGTTAAATAGAAAGAAGGTGGGGGGCGGGATGAGGAAAGAAAGTAGAAGAGAAAATAATTTTAAAAATTAAACTACTTCCTAGAAAAATGGAGCTACTCAGTTACAACCCCACTCTTGTGACCTCATTTCTAAATCTAATTATCTCCCAAAGGCCCCATCTCCAAATTTCATCACCTTAGTGGATAGAGTTTCATCATATGAATTTGGAGGACACAATTCAGTCCATAGCTAGCAAGATATATGCAAAGAAAACAAGGGAGGCAAAAGCCCCTTTTTGGTTGTTATATGGATTTGTTTGAAGTTCCATAAAGAACCTTTAGCCCTGATGAACAAGACTGGATTATGTGAAGGCCAGGAGACTCTTTTGATGCCTCTGGCCCAAAGCCTGCACTAAACTCAACCGAAGAAGCCTCCTCGGCCCCCTTCCAGAGCCCTCTCCAAGGAAAATGTGCCACTCCATAGACATGAGAAGAGCAGAGAGCAAACTAAAGTTGATCCAGAGAAAGTCAACTCAAATGGAGACATCAAGAGCATACCAGTTATTTGGGGCTCTCATCACAAGCACCAGAACACACTGACTAGCATAACCACAACAGGAAGAAAATGAAGTGCTTCACAGAATCCTAAGGAAAGGCAAGAACTCAGACTGCTCTGAGGGTATGGGGAGCAGCAGTCTCTTTACGAGGTCTCTGGCCTCAAAATGGCTCAGCTCCAACAATTTTCTACCTTGGAATCACTCTTTCTGAATTTTTTAAAATCTGTTTAATACTCTTTCTCAATAAGTGGGTCCGTAGTCATTGAAACTGTGTGTGACTTATTGATGAAGGGAAAGGAGCATTAATCTAAAATCAAACTCCCAGGAAGAACTCCGTTGGTCTTGCTTGTGTCCCTGCCCATCACTGTAGAGAGGACTGGGGCATCCTGAGTGATGGTTTCATCCAGACCACACAGGAAGAAGAGCAATCTATGGACAACTAGGATCTTATTGCAAAAGAAGAGGGTGGGCAAAAATACTATGACATGGCAGGCAGAAACCCAAGTCTTAACCATTTTACTCAGTTCCTTGCCAAAAACTCCACGTCCTACCAGTTTGGCCCAATAAATGTCCTTGCTTATAATTTTGACCCATCCTTGGAAAAAGTATGAAAGGGGAGCATGATGGCTAATAATGCATCACATTTTCTTCTTTTTCCTGTAAGCCCCAGTGTTTGTGTGGTATGGGGGTGGGGGAATGGCCAATCAAAAAGCTATTCCTGGTTTTTCTAAATCTTGACACTGATTCTGTGTATCTGCTGGAATCAATAAAATAAGGTAGAACTCCTCTTGTTTAAAAATATGTTTTTTGTATTGTGTTAGAAGCCTATCAAATGAGTCAGGACTAAACATTAATTATATTTATCCAAAAGCCATACTGTACACAGTCTGAAACATGACTCTATCCCATTTCTACATGTAAAAGCATTAAATGACATGAATCAAGCATGAAGATGATTCAGAAAATACAACCTCAATAATATAAATGCTTGAATTTCATATTTTCCCAAATGCCTGAAATTTCAACACTACGAAATTCTTCCCATTATCAATTTAATTTTTTTCTAAGTAAACTTCTCCTCTATTGACCCACAGGAAATGAAAATCTTAAAATATATATGAAAGCATATCTCTTTCCCCAGGTCCTTGTACTTCTTATTCTGCTCCATTCCATCCAGAAACATTTAGCCTATGTACCTAACTGAAATACGGAATCTACCTTCAGCAGATAAAGGTAAGAACATCTGCCAGAAATGATATGCTCCTTCAGCTTCCCAAGAATTGTGACTTTTCTAACCCCAAATCTTCCATGACCCATTTCCTCAAGTTCTAGAGAGTCAACAGAAAATATGTTTATCACAGCAGCAGCTCTACTCCTATAAAAGTTAACAAACCCAAGCAAATCCCTAGAACTAGGCTATATGTGAAAGCTAGAAAAATTTACAATGCAAGAATCAACTCACATGCAAAATCTTTCCTCAAACAAAAGTACATTTACAATGTAGTTTCACATTGATGTTAAAAGCCATAGGCCATAAGCAAGTAAAGATAGGCAGGTGGTAACACAAAAAATAAAAATAGAAAAAAAGAAAATGCACTGTGGTTTCAGTTTATCAGTGTGCAGCCTAGATTCTAACATACACCAACTTCAAATTCAGTTGGGACTCCTTGGCCTCCATAATCACATTAGTCAATTCCTATTTTTTAGATATAAACACACACATGTACACACACACATACATATATATACACACATATTACATATACATTACATATTGCATATATATGTGTCTATTGATATGTGTTTATATATTAATTATATATTAATGATTATATTCATATGTACACATATAATATACATACTGCATATTTATATGAATACATGTATATTAAATACATATATAAAATATATGTAAAATATGTATATATGTATATATGTAATATATGTGTGTACATGCATGCATATTACATATTGCATATGTATATTACATATATATAATATATTACTATATATGTATATTAACTTGTGCATATTACCTATGCATTATACATGTACACACATATTACACATGTTATATGTTACATATATTTACATGTTACATAATCTCCTATTATGTTACACATATATTACATGTTACATAATCTCCTATTGATTCTATTTCTCTAAAGAACTCTGACTAATACCCTTCCAGTACAGTGCATCACAATGCATACAAGAAAGAGAAAGTTTACATCTTGTTTTCAGGATATCCTTTGAAGACGCCCTGTATTTTATTTGACCTTTCAGTCTCGGCTGAATCTTATCCAGATTGGTCAGTGAAGACAAACAGGTCAGCTAATCATTTATGAAATAAAGAATGAGCGTTTGGAGGGTCTATGTATGGCCTTGTTGCAGATAAACAAGGGGAAGATGGGGTGTCTTATCCAAGTCACATGGGAAAGAGCAACTGTTTGCAGTAAGCTGTTTCCCAGAGGACAAAGGATATGGGTGGGAGGATTTCTTAATTGTTCCTGTTTTCTAGGAGCACAGGGCTCAGGTAAGGTCCAATATGGTCAGTGACATGATGTAAAAAGACAGAGACAGAGTTAGAGTGGGGTCAGGCAGATCAATGCCAGAATTCTAAGACCTTCCTCAAGTGCTAGTTCTGTGCCTCAGTCTACCCTTGCCTAAAATCAGTTATAGCTATCAAGTGAGTGAAGATTCTGGCATGACTCAAACAGAGGTCTATGAAAGTTCTTCAGAAGAGGTCTGTGGAATGTCTTTAAAATAATAAAACACTATAATGACATTAGGTATTATTAGGAAATGTAAGCCTACTGCCTGATAGAAATGAGAGAGGGTTGAAAAAGCTTATCTTTTGCATTTTTAAGGGACAAAAATTAGTATTTAAATGATAGGGAATTGCATAACAGGGTATACTTGAGACCTAAATTGTATGCTAGAAAGTATAAATCCTACAAAAATCCAAGACTGGGAGTTCTATGAGGACCATAATAGAAAGTAAATGTTCCTGAGAAAAGAGGAGCTTACTTAAGCCTAAATGGAAGGTGATATTTGCTTGAGTGGAGGCAAGCATGGAAAAAACATTGGTAAAATCCACAGGTCATAGAATGGCTGGCTATCTGCTAGGGACCTATATTACTTTGCTAGTGCTGCTATACCAAAATACCACAGACGGAGTGGCTTAAACAACAGAAATGTTTCCCACAGTTCTATAAGCTGAAGTCCAAGGCCCAGGTCCCAACAGTGTTGTTTACTGCTGAGGCCTCTCTTTCTGGCTTGCAGATGGCTGCCCTCCTGCTGAGTCCTCACATGGCCTCTCCTGCATGCACGCATACTTCCGGTGTCTCTTCCTCTTCTTATAAGAAGACCAATCCTGTTAAATTTGGGCCCCACCTTTATGACCTCATTTAAACTTAATTACCTCTTTAAAGGCCCTATCTCCAAATATTGCTACATTGGGGGTTAGGGCTTCAACATGAATTTGCAGGGGACACAACTCAGCCCATTACAGGATCTCTAGGAAATATGGTTAGTAAGTAGGGATGAAGCCAATAAGGGAATGACATAAAAATGAGGTTTCTGGGAAGTGATTTCGGTATACTCAACACAACTGTGCATTAAAGACATCTTCATCCCGAATGCCCTATTTTATATCATCAGTTCATTGGGCCCATAGGCTTGTACTCCTTTAATGAGTGAGTGAAGAGGGGAAAACAAAAACAGTACCCTTGAAAAGTCAAGGTTCACTTCCCAAACAGTTTTGTCCTTTCAATTTGGGAAAGGCTGAAGGAATCTGTCCATGCGGTAATTCTGAACGTGCTGCTGAAACTCTAGAGAAGATAGGGAAGGTTTTCTGCACTTTGAAATGCCTACAAGGGAAAGATGAATATACACTAAAGACAGCCATTTGACCTAGATGCAGCAACAGTCTACAGCTGAATTCATCGTTGTGCACCAGCCATTTACCATCTTGACTGGAGGAAAACCTGCCTGTTCAGAGAGGGGAAATAGCAAAGTCTTGCTATTTTTCTGACTTGATATTCTCACTCGGAGGGAAAAAAGTGGTTTTCAAATATATTGATTATTCTGAGCCTTGACTTTAGAAACATCCAAAAAAGGAACTTTAAAAATATACAATGAAGAGCTTGCCTATAGTTTTTGGAAGGAAACAAAAGTATGCTACAAAATGCCTCTGATGTCCTAGAAAAGATATTAACTGCTTGCATAAACCTATGTCTATTGATCTGTTTTCAGAATCCTCCATTCCCCAAGATTCTTGTACTCATTAAGACAGTGGTTCTCTACCATGGGCAATTTGGACACCCGGGACATTTGGCAAGTATCTTGGACTTTTGGCTATGTGTGGCGACTGGGATTGCTATTGGCATGTAATGGGTAGAGATCAGGGATAAAGCTGAATATCTCCCAATGCATAGAGCAACTCTCCACAAGAAAATATTGTTAGCTCAAAATGTCAACACTGCCAAAGTTGAGAAACCCTGAAATTTGAAAACAGAAATAAAAAATTAGGGAAAAAAGGACTGATATAGAAAACCTGACTGCTGGACAGTGCCTTCGTAGGGCAGCTGGTGAGCCTCTCATCACTTCCTGGTTCCCTTGGAAGTTCTAAGTAAATAAATAATTGAGCCAGCCAAATAAAGTATAGTTTCATTATACAAAGTACAAAGCTCTGTAAAGCCGGTTTGGACAATGCTATGAGGCACTGAGGCCAAATGTGATCTTCCTTGTTCTTTCCCCTCACTAGGAGACAGCTGCCACGCACAGCAGGCGCGATCTAGCTTACCTTCTGAGGAGCTGGCACAGCGCTTGCCACACTTAAGTACTGCCTCAATATGCTAACTTGTAAAAAGTAGAGCTGTTTCCATTCTATGGAAATGCAGTATATGGGTGAAAAAATATTGCTCCCAATCATCAAATCCCATAAATGTCAGAAGCCTTGTTCACATAGGAATAGCATGGCAGTTGAAGATGTTCAGTGATACAAAGCAGGTGTCCGTGGTTCTCCCAATTCACAATACAACTGTCTCTTTGACTCTATCTCCTACCATTCTCTCTCTCACTCATTCTAACTCCTGCCACATTGGTCCACTTGCTATTCCTCCAACATGTCAGCATACTTCAAGTGTATCAGCATGTACTTTGGCACTTAGATGTCCTGTGCTAAAATGTTCTTCACCCAGAAATCCCTTACTTCATTCAGATTTCTGCTTAAAGGACCCTCACTAACCACCCATTGTAGCACCTCCCACCCCCACAATTCACTAGGCTTTTCCCCTGACTTCCTTTTCTCATGGTAATCCCTTCGCCCTGCTGTTTCACACACCTGTCTGCTTCTCATCTCTCTCCCTCCCCACACTAGAATAGAGGCTCCAGGACAGTGGGGACCTTGTCTAATTTCAGCACCAAGAATATTATCTGGATATCACTAGAAGTTTCTTAAATACATGTTTTAAATGCCTTTTTATTTTCTTGCTCTCTCTCCATTTTCCTCCCATTAGCTTTTCCTAAACTCTAAAAACTGCTATTTTCTGATTTTACATTATCCATTTTTATTTCTTCGTCTAAGTATTAAACCAGTTACCATCACTAACCACTTTGTTAGACCTTGGAGTTAATAAAAAGTTTGCTGAATTTTCAGTAAACAAGTACTGAATAGCTGCTATAAGTCACAGTTTTAGGTGACATGAGAAACACAACGGATGGAAGGGAGCATGGACTTGCCCTGTGGAAGAAAAGCCAGAGAGAGCCAGCATTCATACCAGCACTTTAATGAAAGGACCCACGAGATCTGCACCATGATCAAGAACAGTGTTGTGCGAGGTCACAGAGAGGCCGATGCTTCTGCCTCTGGAGATGATGAAAGGCTTCCTAGAAGAACTGGTGATTGAAAAAAACAAGAAACTTAGAAAACAGGCAGAATCCGGGAGAAAAACAGCCCAGGTAGAATTGTAAGAAAATCAATGGCAGATATATTAGCCTGAAAAGGTCCAGTCACAGGGTAGATAGGGGGATGAAATGAATTGACCACCCTCTCAGTGAATCAGCTATAATATGATGACAAGCCTTCATGACAGTACAACTGTGCTAATAGTGATTGCAGTGATGTCATTAACAAAAATCACATTAACAATAGTAATTGCAGCGATGTCATTAACAAAAGTCACCCTTAGGGTGAGAAATGATGAGTTTGGTCTCAGTCATCTTGTGTTTGAGATTCCCCATGGTGTGGTAGAACTCCGTTCCTGGCTGTGGAGCTCATGGCTTGGCTCTGGAGCCCTCCTAGACATTCTATGAGCCAAACAATATCATTGGTCACATTATTTCTCCTCATAAAGTAGCAGAGTGGATTATGTGGCTTACCAGTAGATTCCTGACCAATGTGAAGGCCACCAAACAAAAGTCTTTCTACTTTATTTCTTATATACTACAACTAATTCTGTTAAGATGAACCACATAAAATGGCCATTTTACAGGTCAAAAGTAACAGGCAATTTTATGTCAGCACTGTTGTGATAAGCCCATGCTCTGGAATCAAAGAAACCTGGATTTAATCCTGGCTCAGAATTTATCAAGTATGTAATTTAAATTTCTAAGCCTCAGTTTCTTATGTTTCCTATGAAATAGCAACAATGATCAGAGTGTTTTATAGATGTAAGGATTAAATGAAAGACACATGTGAAGCACTTAGCACAATGCCAGGCACATCTCATCTTTCTTCCCTCCTGTTACAGAGAATAGCATTTCCCTACCCATCTTCTTTTGTGTTTTGTTGTTGTTGTTGTTGTTGTTTTGAGATGGAGTTTTGCTCTTGTTGCCCAGGCTAGGGTGCAATGGCATGATCTCAGCTCACTGCAACCTCTCCCTCCCAGGTTCAAGCAACTCTCCTACCTTAGCCTCCCAAGTAGCTGGGATTACAGGCATGTGCCACCACAACTGGCTAATTTTTTGTATTTTTAACAGAGATGGGGTGTCTCCATGTTGGTCAGGCTAGTCTCAAACTCCCGACCTCGGGTGATCTGCTCGCCTCGGCCTCCCAAAGTGCTGGGATTACAGGCTTGAGCCACCACACCCAGCCATTCCCTACCCATCTTCGAGGCTACTTTAATCTTTCCCTCCTTCTTTCATGATCGTTATTTCCCTAATATTCCCTCCCTCCCACACTGTCAACCATTTCTCTCCACTCTCTGCAGTCACACTCAGGTCTTCACTATCAGGACAAAACTTGACTTCACTGGCCCCACCTGCCACACTGCCGTTTTCTGAGTGTACAATTCATAACCCTTGCTTCTGCTTCCTCAAGGTCCACCCATCTATAATTCCTTGAAGTAAAATAATTGCCCCGATAATTCTACTGAAATGGCATCTCAAATATTACCAGTGACTTCTAAATGAACAAATTTAGTGATCCTTTCTCAATAGTAGTCCCTTTGGATTTCTCTGAATCATTTAAACTGGTTCCCACTTACTCTGTCATAAAACCCCTCCAAGGCTTTAAGACTTGAAATCATCTTGGATGGCTCTTCCATGCCTACCTCGAGGCAATTACTGACACATTGTTCTTCCTTGCCAATGTCTTTCATCTCTTAGTCTCCATATTTCCACCACACTTTTTCCATTTAAATATATAATTCAGACTTTACATATTTATAAAATTTGCCATCAAGGGAAGAGCATATACAAGTAAATAATTTTTTTTTCAGTTTTCAATTAAATGAGTGGATAGAGAAGGGAAATTACTAACTCAATGACAACCGGAATTGTTCAGACCAGCAGAGGTGGAGTTCTTGGAAACAAGTCATATTGAGGAAATTGTTGCATTTAATTAAAAGTAGGCAAAGCTAATCTACCTAATTCAGGATCCATGGCTGTGAATCTATCTCTGGGCATATGTCTAACTATCAGAAATTGGTGCAAGAGCATAAGGAAGGAGGAAAACTTTCAAGAAAAGGAGAAGTACAAAAGAGATGTGATTTACTGGCTTCCCCTGATGAAGCCTTATCAGTGCCATGCATAAGGCCCCACTATCTCCACAAAGCACATATTAAAAAATCAGTCCATGGGGCCTTATACAAGCTTGAGGTGGCCATTACCTTTTCTCTTTAAACTTACTCTCACTAATAATCTCTTCTAAGTCTTACAATATAAAACACAGTTTGCCCGAAAACATGGTTTCCATGAAATCCTTAAACTGGTCTTGTTATTAAATAAATTCTTTATCCTGAGTTTAAATTAGGATCTGTCTTTAAATGAAACTGACATTATCACTAAAGGGAAGTTATAGCAGATCTGACTGCACAGTTTTCTAAATTCCCAATTAAACTAAATTCTTAAAAACATTTCTGTGTAAATAATTTTTTTTCCAGAAAAAAAAATTGTACTTGGGTGAAATATTCAAAGCATGTTGTATATTTTTAAGAGTCTGTTTCTCTATTTGTAAGATAACACAATTCTCAAGTGTTACTTATTTTCATTGCTTCCATTAAAAACATCTAGAAAAATTTCAGCTTTATTTTCTTTGAACAAATATGATAAATGTTATTACTACAAGTTGGCATAGGGACATCTATTTTTAAATTTGTGGTATTTTAATTTGAAGATAATGTATTCAGACATGCTTTTGGTGACAATGGTTCTAATTAGGTCATTATTTTTATCTTTTTTTAATATATCTGATCTCTCTTCATTCTATGGTCCTTCCATTTTCCCTAATATAGCAGCAAAAAATATTTTCTCCAATCTGCAAGATGGAAAGTTTTGTGAAATCCTCTACTTTCTTTTTTCCAGGTAAAGTAGAATTTTTCATTCTCTTGAAAGGAAATGAAATAAGAGCCAAAAGAAAATGAGGGTAAAATCACCTTGTCAGGAATGACTGAAGGCTACAGAGAAAATGAAGAAAGAAAAACAGAAATAAACATTCAAATGAAAATAAATGAATCAAGCCAGACTGCAAAGAGAAGCAAATAGGTCTCTGAGGACAACAGCAAGGGAACAAATGTTTAGAAAGTACTCAAAACCCTCTGCTCAGCTGTTCTTACTTCAGCACACTTCTTGCCATGCTCTTTGTAATTTACAGACTTCATTCACTTATTTCATTAACATACACTTTTACTGATCACTAGAGCTCCATTCTGTCTTTCCTAGAAGACGAATAAAGTTGATAAATACTTGAGATGTCCCACCCATGGTGGGAAAGGGGTAGAAGCTGAAAGGAGGCCTAAGGAGTACACTAAGCCATGAATGAGGAGGCCCAGGTTTGGGTGTCAGGCCTACTTCGTATTGTCTGTAGGAGACAAGTGTTTCTTTCTAAAAAACTAAGAGAAACAACACACAGTTATTATTCCCCGCATGGCAATATGGAACAAATTAAGTGATAATAATAGCAAGTGATGGATGTTAAAAAGATGTCAGCATGGTGAGTGGGGTTCAGAGGTCTGGGTATGAGTGTCCAAGAGAGGTTAAACCAAACTCAAGACCCAGCATGTGGTAAGTGTTCTGTAAATATTTATTGAATGAGTAAATGAAGGAATGAACGAATCTCTTGGTAGACAATGCCAGCTTGGCCAGTGGAATTCAGAAACAGAGGCTTGGCCAGGCACAGTAGCTCATGCCTGTAATCCCAGCATTTTGGGAGGCCAAGGTAGGCAGATAACCTGAGGTCAGGAGTTCAAGACCAGCCTCACCAACATGGTGAAACCTCATCTCTACTAACTATACAAAAATTAGCCGGGCATGGTGGCACGTGCCTGTAGTCCTGACTACTTGGGAACTGAGGCATGAGAATCACTTGAGCCCAGGAGGTGGTGGTTGCAGTAAGCCAAGGTCATTCCACTGCACTCCAGCCTAGGTGACAAGAGCAAAACTCTGTCTCAACAAAAAAAGAAAGAAGGAAAGAAAGAAGAAAAGAAGGAAGGGAGGGAGGGAGGGAGGAAGGGAGGGAGGGAGGAAGGTAGGAAGGAGGGAAGAAAGGAAGGAGGGAGGGAAGGAAGGAAAGAAGGAAGGAAGGAAGGAAGGAAAGAAAAAGAAAGAGAGAAAGAAAGAAAAGAAAGAGAAAGAAAGGAAGGAAGGGAGAAAAAGAAAAGAAAGAAAGAAAGAAAGGCTTGAACTCTTTGTTATAAAATATTTTGAACAAAATTCAGACCCTGCAGCATGATAGTATCTTTGAGAAATATCTGTTAAATGAAGGCATTGATCCATCTAATCGGGGCAGCCACATAATTTGTAGGACTTAGTGCAAAATGAAAATGCAGAGCCTTTTGTTCAAAAAAGCAAGAAAAAAAGGTAGACTTTAAAGGGTACTAAACTATAAAGTTTTCTATTTAGGGTACTAAAATATAAAGTTTTTTTATTTTTTCTACTGACTCCCTCATTCTCAACTTGTTACGGTGGTTTTTATTTGCTACTTAATGTCATTCTAAATAAGTAAAACAAAAATTTCACATTTTCAGCATGACTTTTACCATTCATCTTTATATTTGGGAATGCCAGTTTTAAATGCAAGTATAAGAACATTTAACTAGTATGTAGAATCATCGTACACAATCGTACAGACATATGTATCCAGCTCTCACTAGGCCAGTGGAAACATTGCAGAGAACCAACAACAATTTGTTCTTTTTTTCCATTTCTTGATATGTGCTCATTCTACAAACGCTCTTTACCTTCAGCTTACTGATAAATAAGGAAAAACTGAAAAGAAGAGAAACTATAGTTGCCCTATCTTTCCTTTTCCTTCTAACTTCAGTGGATATGTTTGACTAAGACAGCAAAGTAACACAAATAAGAAAATATATTATATGGTTCTTTGGCTGTTCACATTTCTTAGAATAACACTGTCTTCTTTCTGCCTTCTAAGCAAGTTATGGTTCAAATGGAAAGCATGGCTTCCTGGAGCTATCAGCATCCACATTTATTCCTGCTATAGATGGAATATGCTTACCTCATACTTGGCTTTGAGTCTCATTGAACTTGTATGTATCATGGGACTTCAGGAATTCTGTACCCATCATTATGTGCAGATGAAGTAACCACTACTTACAGACACACATTTCTCATGTGTCTCCTCTTCTCACCAATATGCTTCCAAGTCCCATCAGGCTCCATTTATAAAACATAAGTTGTCAGCATGGTGTGTAAGGTTCAGAGGTCAGGGCACGAGCTGTTGTAAAGATGTTAAACTAAACTCAGAACCCAATACATAGTATGTGTTCCATAGTTACTTGTTGAATGAATGAATACAGAGAAATAAAAGGGAAGTTACCAGGAAATAAAATTATTAGGAATTTCAAGATAGCAATAGTAGAGCATTAAACCAAGTGTAGAGCCCTTCTGGGCACAAGGTCCTATGCAACTACACAGATTTCAGGCCCAAGAAGCTGGCCCTACATCCAAGAGATAGGTAGAATGAAAAAGAGGAGAAAGCACAGTAAAAATATGTGGGTACTCAAGGTAATATTGATATTAGTAATAATACAGATAACATTTATTAATGCACTAATTCATTTAATCTACATAACTACCTTATGAAGGAAGAAAATATGTCATGTCAACTTTGAAGGTGAAGACACTAAATCCCAGACAATTATTCTAGAAAGTAGTAGAACCTGGACGACACAACTCAAGCGGTGGGGCTCCAGGACTGATGTTATTAACCACCATGTGATACAGCCTCCAGCATTCATTGAGCATTTAACAGATACTGCTCTAAGTATTTGCATGGCTTATCTTCAGCATCTACCCCTAAGACAAGTGCTACTATTTTCTTGATTTTACTGAAGGAAAAAACTGTGGCTTGGAGAGTATAAGTTACTTATCTATTATTTTAAAAAATCTAACAAGTGCTAGAGATGGGACTCGAATTTAGGTCAGTCTAATTCTAAATCTGTGTTTTTAATCATTACACTAAATTCCACCCAAAAAGCTTATGTTTTCTCTAGAAGATAACAACGTAGTAAGAGAGAGAGCCACATGCTGAAATCACCACAGTACCAATGCAACGTAAGAGTAATGTAATTCTGAAAGGATATTTTGCAGTCAAGTCCTGTCCATCATACAAACATACTTTGAACATAGAAGAAAATTATATAAGTTCACAACAATAAACGATGTGGTCTGAAAGTGCTCAGCAAGCCTGCCAAATCTGTGATTGTTTTTGAATTGTGTAGTGGCGGGACAGTTTTCACTTTGCAAACATTTATTCCTTTATTTAACCCACCACCACCATGTCTGCCATCATTCACTGATTCACCCAAACTGGGTAAATCATTAGCTTACTTGTTTTCATTAATATTTTTAAATGTATGTATAGCTCATATTTATTTTAATGTTTAATATTAGAAGTGTTTGGGGTCTTTAGAAGTGTTTGGGGTCTTTAGAAGTGTTTAATATTAGAAGTGTTTGGGGTATTTAGAAGTTTGGTGATGTTTTCATGATCAGAAATATGCCATAGGAGCTTTACTATTATTTATATGGATTAGCCTGTGGTAAAATTGGTTTCATGATACATCATTTCACTCAAATTCACAGTTTGCAAGAACCTGTTTGAAAATGTTGAGTGAGAATTTACTGAACTCTAGAGATCTTCTATGTTTGCATTGAAAGGACCCACCCGAGTGATAATCTTTTTGCCCTTTTCATTTCTATTTCACAGATTTTCCTGAGAAGTAGAGAACTATTCTCTGTTTCTTTGTCTTCTTATTGAACTCTTCTGGAAAAAACCCAGCCCCTCACAGTCCCAAATATCAGCTTTCTCCTTGTCTACTCGTGAATAAATATCATAATAATGAAGACCATAAATTCATAATAACCACCATCAACTGAACCCTCCAGTCAGCCTTCAGGGATCCTAGAGAATTTCTGTGCTGATTTCATTTCCCATTCTATACAACAACGATATCAAACATTTTCATCTCTCATAAAATCTCTGATCACAATAACCTTCAAAGTTCTTAGCTACCAGCAAAGTATGGGTACCCATGGATCAGATCAGGGACTCTATGTAGCTTTGCTGTTCAACAGTGCTAGACTCTAGATGCTAGATCATAGGAAGCTACAGGGGCCCTGGGCAAGGAGAGAGGCACAGAAATAAGGGTATATGGGAACTCATAGTATGGCTAAGGAGTATTTCAATATTTTAACTACCACTATGCTAGACTTCTTCATGCATCCAATTCACCCACTTCACCAATCTCAACAGATGACCTCACCTCCTATTCCACAGAAAAAACAAAGCCATTAGCTTTTAACTAACAAATGAATCCTCCTACTGCATCTTCATCTCATTCTAGAAAGTAAAAAAGAGTCTGCACATGGAGAGTGTATCTCATGTCAGTTACAAATAGGATAATAGAAGGAAAAAGAGACAAAATCAGGCTTAATAAATGCAGTTATATGGAAAAAGGGAAAGGAACATTGAAGGGAAGTAGATACTATTGGTTAGTCTATTTTATGTTTCATCAAAACTATGGAGTAGGATGACCAAGAATTATTAAATATACATGGGTTCTATAAGAGGATCTCTTCAGGGAAAATTTGTTGTGAGTCACTTCAAAAGGTTGAGAGCTGCTTCCTAGCAAGAGTGTATTAGGGAGCCTGATTATAAATTCAACTGAAATGAACCCAAGGTACATTTGTCATATATCAGATCCCTAAAAAGAAGAATTTTATGTGTGCTTCATATGAGCAGAGAAATTGAATTTATTTTGAAGAAATCACAAAGATACAGAGGACTAGAAATGCTAGGAAAACATTTTACACTTTGACTTAGCAGACAAGGATAAAAATTCTAGATCCGTGTACTTGAAGTGAGTGTAGATGACATTGTGAAAGAAGCAGACCTACAAGAAGTAATGGTCTAAGTACTAGGCTTATTATCCTCTAATAGGGTTTCTAATAGGGCCTCAAGAAATGTGATATGGAACATTAAAAGTATATATGCTGTGTTTGAGACACACATATTTATATAAAAATATATTTTAAAATTTTATAAAATTTGTTTTTTTGTTTTTTTGTTTTTTTTTGTGTGTGTGTGTGTGTGTGTATATTTTTGAGATGAAGTCCTATTCTGTCACCCAGGCTGGAGTGCAGTGGCGCAATTTCAACTCACTGCAACCTCCACCTCCCAGATGCAAGCAATTCTTCTGCCACAGCCTCCCAAGTACTGGGATTACAGGCGCCCATCACCACGCCCAGCTATTTTTTGTATTTTCAGCAGAGACGGAGTTTCACCATGTTGGCCAGGCTGGTCTTGAATTCCTGACCTCAGGTGATTCACCCGCCTCTGCCTCCCAAAGTGCTGGGATTACAAGCATGTGCTACCATGCCCAGCCCAGTTTTTATATTTTAAACCAGTAATTCTTAAACTTGAGCTTGCATAAGAGTTTTCTAGAGGCCTTTGATAAAACACAAATTGCTGGACCCCATTCCCAGAGTTCGTAAGGCAATAGGTCTGGGATACAACCTAGGAATTTGCATTTCCAGCAAGTTTCCAGATAATACTAATGCAGTGTTGAGAACCACTAGTCTAAACTATGTCTAAAAATAAAATAAACCAATGGAAAAATACTTATTTGAGCAAATGGAGAGGAAATAAATTAATAGCAAGTTAAAAAAAACTACTTCTGAAGAAATAATTCCTAGGAGCTTTTGACCACATGTAATGCTAATTAATTCAATATATGATAATTGAAGAAAATAAATGGTCCTTTCTCAAAGTCCTTTTACCATATTTCCAGACATTGCATCATCTGTTTTATAGTCTGTTCCCCATTTGTTTAGTTTGGATGGTGCTTGCCATTTCCCTAGGATTTATCTTTCTCTTACACCACTGTCTTTCAATTGACTAACACTTGTTTTTAGCCTTCTTTTTCCTGGATTCTTGCAGCTCCTCCTCTCCACAGAGCATGCTGCTCTGACTGGCATCAGAAAGTTACTGATTCCCCAGGATTCTTTGCATTCTTTTGGTTTGACCCCCTGCTGATTTCAAGTCCCTGGTGATCAA
Organism: Aotus nancymaae; assembly: GCF_030222135.1. NCBI lineage: Eukaryota > Metazoa > Chordata > Mammalia > Primates > Aotidae > Aotus > Aotus nancymaae. The sequence continues at coordinate 57,199,764 of NW_026988425.1, read as the reverse complement.
GTGAACTAAATGTAAATATTCTAAATTAAAATTGGACAACTGAAGTAACACAGACAAGATATTCTCAGTTCAGGATATGCCCAGTCTTATTTTTGCATGATCAACAAAGTCTACCCACATGGCATAAAAGGATTATTTACTTGGCTGGCTCTGCTGCTGGCCAGAGAAAACCTGAAGGATGATAATTCCAGCTCTTGATACAAGGCAGCAATGGATGCGGCTGGATGGCACTACATAGAAGCCTATCCAGGAACCTAAAGTTGCAAATCACAGGAAGACATTATAGCTGCTGCTATCATAAAGAAGGGAAGTTAACAAAAGAACAGAGGTGGGTGGGAATATGATTTTTCTTAAATGTGTGGAAAAACACAGCTATTTAGAAGCTGGCACAACCAAAAATTAATGGATGCCTCTGCCACCTGATTCAGAATAAAGTAAATATTTTGGGAGCAGGGACAGTGGGAGAAAGAAGAATAGTGAGTTCATACAGAATAAATACTTTTAACATAGTAAAACTCAACTGTTATTTTTAAAATTCAAATAATAAAAGTAAAGTGTTAAAAAAAATGTCTAGCCACAAGAAATTCATTTCTCAAAAACTGTATTTATAGATCATATAACCCTCCTAAAACAAACAAAACTTGTTTCTAAGAGCTTTGAGAATTGTCTTCTGTGATAGTTTTGTGTCAACTTGACTAGGTTACAGTCCCCAGTTGCTCAATCAAAAACGAATCTAGGTGTTGCTGAAGATATTTTATTGACGCAATTAAAGTAAAAATGAGTCCACTTTAAGGATGGGGATTATTTCAGATAATCTACATGATCTCAATTCAGTCAGTTGATAGGTCTTAGCAGAACTGACGCTTCCCTGAAGAAGAAATTCTGCCTATTGACCACAGCATCAGCTTGGCCCAAGAGTTTCAGCTTCAGTGACCTCCCTGACAGCTTACCCTGTGGGCATTACACTTGTCTAGCCACCCTCACAGTCACACAAGCCAATTTATCATAAATAACTTTTTTTTTTTGAGACAAGGTTTCGCTCTTGTTGCCCAGGCTGGAGTACAATGGTGCAATCTCAGCTCACTGCAACCTTTGACTCCAGGGTTCAAGTGATTCTCCTGCCTCAGCCTCACAAGTAGCTGGGATTATAGGTGCATGCCACCAAGTTAGGCTAATTTTTTGTATTTAGTAGAGATGGGGTCTCACCATGTTGGTCAGGCTGGTCTCCAACACCTGAACTGCAGTGATTCACCTGCCTGCCTGGGCCTCCCAAAGTGCTGGAATTACAGGCATGAGCCACGATGCCTGGCTATAAATCTGTTAAAATATATATCTCCTACTCGTTCTGTTTCTCTGGTTGAATCCTGAATGGTACATTTTCCTTTTATAACTTTTTATTATATCACATCATTACGCCTTCTGCTAATTCCTACAGGCCAGTTTCTTAGATATTCTATATCAATCCTCTACCATCTAGTACATGAATATGCCCAAAAGGCAGGACTGTTAATCATTAAGAGGCAGTAGAGAATTTCTGTTTAAGGCAGTAATTATAGCCTAATTTCCCAACTAAGTGAGCAAATAAATTTTTCAAGAGGAAGAGCATTGGGTACTGCTCATAAATCAGAATTTTTTTTAATTTACACAACCTATGGTGTAGAGAACTGCACTAGAGAAAATATTCACTGTAAGAATGGAACTGACTGTCAGGACAGTGTGTGAACAAGATCCTCAGCCACCACACACAAAAAGAGTAATAATAAATATAACTAATATTGGAGCACATACAATGCTGTTCAAAGTGCTTTACAGATAGGAACTCACTTAAGCCTCACAACATCCCAATAAAGTAGATACTAGAATTATCCCAATTTTACAGTTGGGAAAATTGGGGGAAGAATGACTAAGCAATTTGCCCCAAAATACTCTGACAGTAAGTGGCAGAACCAAAGCCCAAATCCAGTTTGACACTAGAATCTGCACTCTCAATCTCATACTACCTCGTAAGTCCTGGGAGCAGAAATAGGCAGTGGGATGATTCATAGGCACAACTTAACATCTACCATTAACTCCACTAAGTGAAATGCCAGCATGAAGAGAGGGACCCGTTCTTAGTCTTATTCACACCTAGAGTAGATGGTGCGCTCAATGTAGCAGATAGAGAAAGGGGCGGCCAGATAACTCTAGGCAATTGCAACATACAGAGAAATGAAATCCTTCTTTCTCATTCCTACAGTGAATCAGCCATCCATTTCTCCTCATAATACCAACTGACCCAAATATTTCTTAAATATTAACATGTTCCCTTCATTCCATGTCCATTACAACAGCCTGGTCCAAGCCACAGTCATGTCCTTCTTGTATGAATGGCCTTAAGAGCATTCTAGACTGGTCTCTTCATATCCACTCGGCCCCTACAATCTGTCCTAATAACTAAAGCTAGAGTGGGCCTTCAAAAAATATATAAATATGCCATTCACCTGCTTCCTATTTGTCAATGGCTTTCCATTGCTTTTGGATTATGCTCAGTATCCTTACTGTGGCTTGCAGGGCCATGCCCCGTCTTGCCACTCCCGCCTCCTTAGACTTTTCTCCCTGTGCTCGCTGCACTGTGAATGACAGTGTCTTGTCATGCCTCCAATTTGCCAGGAGTCCAGCAAGTTTTTATAACTTTCACCACTACAGGTAATTAGGTAGACTTTTATGTAATCATTTGATATATGACTTCTTTAAGAGTTTCTAAACTGTATAAGAGCAGGAATCGAGACAGCTGTATTCATCATCATATCTCCAGTGCCCAGCCATATCTGACTCACAGGTGGCCTTCAGTAAATATTTGTTGAGTAGATGAATTTTTGCTACAATGATGAAGTTTCCAGACACAGAAGTACGTCTGTCCCTCACTCTGAAATGGTCAAAATGAAACCACTGGAAAAATGCAAACCTCTGCTTTCCCCTTTATCTGGAACTAAAGGAGCTAAAGACATAGTCTCTGACAGACCACCACTCAACTCCAAATCCTAGACACAAAAAAAAGTACCCACCTGTAAGAATGACAAAAATTACTAGACAATAGAAACACTTCAGTAGGTTTTTACAAAGTGAACAATTTGGGAAATCATAACAAATACCTGCAATGTACTATGACAAATTCTGTAAAGTTTGCAAAAGGTAATTTATTCAATCTCAATTGTATTTGCATGTATGCAAAAGGAACAATATGAGTTAGGAAAGATGGTTTTCAGATGAAAATCAAGAGATTAATTTTACCTAGGCAGTGAAATTACATTACTTAGAAAACATCAAAAACAAACAAATGCATCAGAAGACATGTTAACAAACCCTTCCAGAATTCAGTGGAAATTTTCAAAGTAAGACAAATATACTGAACAAAACACTGGCAACATGGGAGTTATCCATAATATCCCAGTATGAAGTACATTAAGAGATGAGAAGGGCCAGAGGAAAAGCGATAACCAAATAAATTATTGAGAAAAATGATTTGAAAACAAAAAAAAAAGGAAATAAGGTTTTTAGATAAGAAAGGTCTATTTAGTAGCGTTATACATTTAACTATTTAAAAAATTTTAGAGAGTCACAACTCTACAGATCCTGATTAAAGTTTTAGGTTTTAAAAAGATAGGTCTCTTAAGGACATCAAAATAGGTTCACTACAAAGAAAAAAGGGAATGTAATCAGTGAAATGTCAGGTTCTGCTTAAAAAGTAATGCCAAAATCACTGTGAAATTTAATACAAATACAAATAACTCTGAAAAGATAAATTCATATCTAAAAAAGAATCTAATAATGAAAGTCTAGATTCAATGTTAGTCAAAACAAAACATGATGGTGGAGAAGACAGAGAGAGAAGTATTTTAAACTAGGAAGATGATAGAGTTCAGTGAATAAAAGAAACCGCAGATGCCTGGGTTCACATTCTGGCCTTGCCTATTAACTAGCTTTGTGATATAAAATAAGCAATTAACTTCATAGAACCTATTTTCTCATAAGTAAATTAGGATGATAATCCATACAGCACTATTGCAAATATGAAATCATATATTTCAAGCTCTCTTGCTTTATATACCTTGTTAACTGGAACAGTGGTGACTCAAGCTACTAGAAAGTGCTGTATTTTTAACATATAAAGGAGAATTTTTGAGGTCAAATAATCACTAGAAGAACAAAAATGTCACGTAAAAGTAAAAAATTGCAAAGAAAACCTAAACAATAGGACAATAAAAGGAAGTTTTAAAAATCAGAAGGCTGAATAAAACAGAACATATGTAAAAACAATAATAAATTACAAATTCATATAACCACAATTACAGTAGAAGATTTCATATGCCTGTCTCAGTTTTTGACAGAGAAATTAATGCAATGTAGAATTAATAGGTATATACTAAACTTTATACCTGCAGAGCATTATTTTTGAATATTTGAGGAATATTTACAAAAGAATAGTTATATTCTAGGCTACTAATAAATTTTCAGTAACTCCCCCAGAATGTTTATAAATCACTGGGGCAAAGACAACCCAGGTAGAAAGCTGAATTGGGAAGCCCTATGCCACTGGACTCAGCACAACATAGAAGCACATGGTTATTTTTGTTCTGTGTTGGTTCTCAGACAGAAGCCTGTCTCCACTGATTAATCAGCTCTTGTTGAGATGAAAATTAGACCCTTAAGAGGAACAGCAACACTTGCTGATAAATACGTTGACATTTCATACATCAAGGCTTTTCTTTGGTTTTTGAATTACCTCCAGTTACATCTTCCAAAGCATGTTGGGAGAAAAATCCAGCAGCAGCCACCATTTTATTTGTCAAGGAGTCTCTAATAAATGCAACAACTTTTCACACACTACCAGATTAAGGAGTAGTCTTCAACCTTGGTGTCCCACTTTAAAAAAGAAAAGGGGAAGATCTGACATGAAAATCCTTATGATACCCTTGCAACTATGATGACACCCCTCACATATCAAATTAATAGATCCTTCATATAATTCAGATATATTTGGAAGTAACTTGCCTTTTAAAGTAGATGACTTTTGTCAGATGCTCTCCAAGGGTGAGTGAATTTGAAGAAAATTTCTGTACCACACTGAACACATCACACTCATTCCCTTATCCTCATCTTTATATTTTAAATACTTTCACTATTTGCAATCTTTTTCAAGTTACTTAAAACCTATGATTCTGCTAGGTGATTTTATTACTTGTTACCTGATTTCTGCTATAATAATAATTCATTTGTTTTAGATTTTTGCAATGAAAAAAATTTTAAATATGCCATATTAGTGGGACATTTTATACCAAAAAAAATTTTTTTAATTTGAAGCTGAAGAACTGAGGATTAATTGACTTAAAATAACCTAATTTGGGCTTTTAGCATCTATATTTTTAATATTTTTGAAAATTTTTGAATATTAGAAATTCCCATGTAACACAAGAATTTAACAGGTATATCTGTTGTATTCATTAAATATGTCATGCTTAAAGCAAATACTAATCTAAAGGCTGTGAGATTCAAAGGACTTTACATCAAATCAGCAGAACTATCAATACAAAGGCAAAATGCTATTTGCAGAATTTTTTCTAATTGTATGAATCTCTCATTTGAAGAATTACACTAAAACATATTTAAGCAAAGCAATTCTTTTCAAGCTGGTCATGGGAAAAGGCTAAAATAAGAAAAGTGTGTCAGCATAATTAAAATAATAATTGATGGCTTATAAGAGAAATTCAAAGACCATTTCACAGGGTTCAGGTAACATTTGGTTGTCTCATTCCAGTGTCTTCACTTCTTTCAGTTCCTTACAATGGATGGCACAAAAAGTTTGTAAACCACAACAACAAAAACTGAAAATATTAGCATGTTTGGTTTTGCACACCACAAAAGCTGTGAAATATCAAAATACCTCTCTAGCATCAGGAACTTAGGAAACCTGATAGCGTGCCTGGATCTCAGGAAGGTATCTAGAACCATTTTTTTTTTCTCACCTTCTCACAAATAAATTATTCCTTTTAATCTAACATTTCACACTCTCTTCAAAGAAAAATTAGACTATGTCTTCTCCACTAAATAGAACCAGGTATTTAGAAATCGAGACAATTATATAAAAAGTTTGGCTCCTTTGTATCACAATTACATGAGCTTCTTTTCTAAGTCCTTCTAAAATGAGGTCAAAGTGGCCTATGAGAAACTGTCTTTGAAATTCGTGCACACATGTTTTATGGCCTAGGATAAAGTTCATTTTTATAAGTATTCCATTTCCTAGGAAAAAAATTTATGTGTGTATGTCTTCACTCAAGTTATTGGGAGCAGTCAGTGTTCAAAAGACAGTCATTAAATCAAGATGGTTGATTATAGTTTTCAAATCGTTTATATCATTATTGATTTTTGTCTGCTGGATTTATCAGTTACTGAGAGAGGTAAATTAAATTCTCCCATTATGTTGTTGATTTGGCAATTTCTGCTTATATTTCAGTTCAAATTATGCTTTATATATTTTGAAGCTATGTTATCAAGTACATTTACATTAGAAATTATTGTCAAAATCTTCCTGAAAAACCAAAACTTTTATTAGCATGCAATAAACTCTTTTATTTCTGGTAATGCTTTCCACATTAAAGTTCACTCTTTCCAGTTAATATACCTACACTAATTTTTTTAATTGTTTTATACTTCCTATTTTATCTTTTTCATCCTTCTATCTGAATTTTTCTGTATCCCTATAAGCAGCACAAGACACTGTCTCTTCCAAAGTGAAAACTGGAAATTTTAAAAATCCAGTCTAAAGATATTTGCATTTTAACTAGGGAATTTACCACATTGGCATTTATATAATTATGAATATAAATGGATTACTTTCTACTATCTTGTCTTATGCTTCCAATTTGCTCCAATGTTTTCTTTGTTCTGTCTTCTTTTTCTTCTTTAGTTATTTAGAATTAATTAATATTTGTTTCTTATTTTTCCCTTTATTTTATTTTACCAATCATAGGTTGAATGATATAAACTCTATTTCCATTCTTTGGTGATTACCTGAAAAATTTTAATATGCATATTTAATTTACTAAAGTCTAAAATAAGCCAATATTTTTACAATCTTCTAAAAAACAGAAGGATCTGAGAATGTTTTTTACCTCATCACACTCCTTCCTGACTTAATTGTTGTTCAGTACTTAGTTCTATATTTATTCTTTTTTTTTTTTCCATGGAGTCTCACTCTTTCGATCAGGCTGGAGCACAGTGGTACGCTCTCTCACTGCAACCTTGGCTTTCAGGTTCAAGCAATTATCCTGCCTTAGCCTCCCAAGTAGCTGGAACTACGGGTGCATGCCACCACATCACCATACCAGGCTAATTTTTTTTTTTTTAAGTAGAGACAGTATTTCACCAGGTTGGCCAGGCTAGTCTCAAACTCCTGACCTCAGCTGATTCACTTGCCTCAAAATTCCAATGTGTGTTAAATTTCCCTGTAATATTTTCCATCCTTTTGTTTTCCTATGCTACATTCTGAGCAATTTCTTCAGAGATATCAGTGTACCAACTGCTTTACTTTCTTCAAGTATGTCTAATCTGCTGCTTAACTTGCATAAAGTTTCTAATTTTAGTTGTTATATTTTTGATTTCTAAAAATTTAATTTTTGTTTCTTTCCAAATATCTCCAATTATTGTCAATAAAAATATGTTCCTTTGTCACACTTTTGAAGTCTCCTTTTATTTCATTAGACAATATTATAACATGATTACTTATATTTGATGTCTGAACATTCCAAAATCTATATTTTTTGAAACTTTTCAAACTTTTGAAAGTTTGATTCTGTAGTTTATTTTTCCTGCTGGTTTGGTTTATGGTGACTTGTTTTTCATATGTTTTATAATTGTTTTCAAATTGTGCATTCATATTCTTCAAAAATGGAATAGGAATTCTTTGAAGGTTTGTTTTACAATATTACCCTCCAAAGAGATTCATGTTTCCTTCTGCCAAATATCTGGAGGCACAGCTGACCCAGGGACACTTAAATTTTCAACTCAGTTCCGTTTTTTAAGGTCCCACAGGAAATGTGATTTCCATGCCCAAATTCATGTGACTGTAGGGTTGGAGTTAGGAATTTTCTGGAGGGATGTTTCCCCACTCCACCCAGAGCCAAGGCACGAACAGGTAGTACCCCTGTACTTTTTGTTTCTGGTACACTTAAGGGAGGTGAACTAGCTTCATTCAAGGGTTTTTGTTTCTGTTTTTGTTTTTGTTTTTGAGACAGAGTCTCACTCTGTCACCCAGGCTGGAGTGCAGTGGCACGATCTTGTCTCACTGTAACTCCACCTCCTGGGTTCAAGTGATTCTCCTGCCTCAGCCTCCTGAGTAGCTGGGATTATAGGTGCCCACCACCACACCCAACCAATTTTTGTATTTTTAGTGGAAATGGGGTTTCACTGTATTGGCCAGGCTGGTCTCAAACTTCTGATCTTGTGATCCACCCGCCTCAGCCTCCCAAAGCACTGGGATTACAGGTGTGAGCCACCATGCCAGGCCTATTCAAGGGTCTTTTATCTAACCTCTACCCTGTTCAGACCCAGGCTTTATCCTCACATAATTGTGACCCATTAAAGTGTCACCTACCATAACAGATGCCTCCAGGCAAAGGCTAGCTCCAACAGTCATTTACCCATCTGTATCTATGTGTTCTCATTGTTTCTGGCCTGTTATAATTTCCTTTATTTTACTGACAGCTCACCTTTTCCAAATACATTTTAACAAACATTTTTTATATACTTTGACAGGATATATCCGTCAGATAATGGGTCCATCATATAACTGAAAATCAAAGCCAACCCTGTTTAACTGCAGTTCTGCTAGAACTTTGGATTGGCTTCTAGCTCCTCCACTGAAAAATAAATGTACACCAGTGATTTTGAACAATTTGCCTGTTTTGACAGGAAAATTCTAGAACTCCAGTTTCTGTTCTTTCAGAGATCAACCAGAGGAACCTAAGGAATCCACTGGGTTGGCTTTGCTGCCTCATCTATGAAAGAAAATAACCAGATGCTTCACTTTCCATAAAGCTGTGTAAGACAGGCATTTCTTGCCCTATTTGCACATATGGATAACTGAAATAGCAGGATGCACAGGTCATTATGAGCAGCTTGAGGTAGGATTCATATCTGGATACTGAGGGCAGGGACTCTGCTCATTTCTTTCACATTTTTGCCCCTTATTGCAGTCTTCAGTTTTCCCCAGACAAACCAGAACTGGTTAACTTGAGAACAAAATCTGTCCTCAAAAATATCTTACATTTATCACATAAGTGACTACTAAAAATTGCAGTAGAAGTTCTGGACAAATATTTTACAGATAAATGTGAAGATGAACATTCCTTCTTAAAGAGAAAAAAGAGAGCATGTATTAAGGATAATGCAAGTAATAAGGTTAAGAAAAATTTGTTTTCAACACTTCTGCCAATGCTCCTGAATTATGAGCAACAACACATCAGCTACTTCAGAACTCTCTGTCTTGAAATTGTTTTAGACCCATTATAATTTGTACTGCACCAGCATCATATTATCTTCTAAAGGATTCATCTGTCTTGATGAAAGAACAAATAATCTAGTGATTTAAAAAAGGGCATGTTTTAATCAAAGTTAAATATTCATATTTTAAGACAATAGTAGCAATGAGAACAAAAAATAGTGTAAGTTTCTGCTAGACATCCCAGGAATTTAGCAAACTGCCATTATCATTCTCATAAATTTTGTTCCCAAAGCATCCCCAGCCCAATTCCCAATTACTACCCTGAGGGCTGCCTTGTGAATGGTAACCAAATTGGCAAGGGCATCGTATCAGTCCATTTTCACACTGCTATAAAGAACTATTATACCCAAGACTGGGTAATTTATATAAGAAAGAGGTTTCATTGACCTACAGTTCTGCATGACTGGGGAGGCCTCAGAAAACTTACAATCATAGCAGAAAGCAAAGAGAAAGCAATGCATGTCTTACATGGTGGCAAGAGAAAGAGTGAGGGGGGGGAGGTGCCACACTTTTAAACAATCATATCTCATGAGAATTCACTCATTATCACAAAAACAGCATGGAGGAATCTTCCCCCATGATCCAATCACCTTTCACCAGGTCCCTCCCTCAACACGTGGGGATTACAGTTCGGGATGAGATTTGGGTGGGGACACAGAGCCAAACCATATCATTCTGTCCTTTGCCTCTTTCCAATCTCATGTCTTTCCCAAATTTCCAAACATGATCATGCCTTCCCAACAGTCCCTGAAAGTCAATTCATTTCAACATTAACCCCAAATCCAAGTCCAAAGTCTCATCTGAGACAAAGCAATTTCCTTCCACCTATGAGCCTGTAAAATAAAAAACGTGTTAGTTATTTTGAAGAAACAACAGGGGTAGAGGCATTGGGTAAATGTTCATGTTCCAAATAGGAGAAATTGGCAAAAATGAAAGGGCTACAGGCCACATGCAAGTTCAAAACCCAGCAGCACAGTAAATCTTAAAGCTCCAAAGTTATCTCCTTTGACCCCATGTCTCATATCCAGGGCATGCTAATGCAAGAGGTGGGCTCCTCAGGCCTTGGGCAGCTGTGCCCCTGTGGCCCTGCAGGGTACAGATCCTGAGGATACTTTCATAGGCTGGCATTGAGTGCCAGAATGGTCCACTGAGAGCTTGCACCACATTCCAAGTACATGGTGCAAAGTCTCAGTGGATCTGTCATTCTGGGGTCTGGAGGACAGTGGCTCTCTTCTTGCAGCTCCACTAGGCAGTGCCCCAGTGGGAACTCTGTGTGGAAGCTACAACCCCAAATTTTTCCTCTTCATTGCCCAAGCAGCAATTCTCAATGAGGGCTTCACTCCTGAAACCAACTTCTGCCTAGACATCCAGGCATTTTCACACATCTTCTGAAATCTAGGGGAAGCCTCCCTAAGTTCAACTCTTGTCTTCTGCACAACTTCCAGTACAAAACATGGAAGCATCCAAGGCTTGGAGCTTGCACCCTCTGAAGCAATGGCTTGAGCTGTATCCTGGCCTCTTTTAGCCCTGGCAGGAGTTGGAGTGGTTGTAATGCAGAGTGCCCTGTCCTAAGCCTAGCCCACAAAACCATTTTTCCCTCCTAGGCCTCCAGGCCTGTGATGGCCAGGGCTGCCATGAAGATCTCTGAAATGCCCTGGAGACATTTTCCACATAGTCTTGGCTATTAACACTTGGCTTCTCTTTACTTATGCAACTTTCAGCTGGCTTCAATTTCTCCCCAGAAAATGAATTGTTTTGTTTTGTTTTTGCTTGTTTGTTTGCTTGCCACATGGTCAGGCTGTACATTTTCCAAACTTTTATGCTCTGCTTCACTTTTAAACATAAGTTCCAGTTTCAGACCACCTCTCTGTGCATGTACATGACTATACACATTTGGAAGAAGCCAAGCCAAATCCTGAATGCTTTGCTGCTTAAAAATGTATTTCACCAGATAACCTAAATCATCTTTGTCAAGTTCAAAGTTCCACAGATCTCTAGGGAGGGGTAAAATGCAACAAGTCTCTTTGCTAAAGCATAGCAAGAGTGACCTTTACTGCAGTTCCCAACATGTTCCTTATCTCCATCTGAGACCACCTTAGCCTAGATTTCATTGTCCATATCACTATCAGTATGTTGGTCAAAATCATTCAACAAATCTCTAGGAAGTTCCAAATTTCCCCACATCTTCCTCTCATCTTCTGAGCCCTCCAAACTGTTCCAAACTCTACCCATTACCCAGTTCCAAAGTTGCTTCCACATTTTCAGGTATCTTATAGTAGTACCCTACTTCTCTCAGTACCAATTTTCTGTATTAGTCCATTTTCTCACTGCTAAAATAAACAACCTGAGACTGGGTAATTTATAAAGGCAAGAGGTTTAATTGACTTATAGTTCCACATAAATGTGGAAACTTCAGGAAACTTACAATCATGATAGAAGGGGAAGGGGAAGGGGAAGCAAGGCACATCTTACATGGTAGCATAACAGAGAGTAAGCGGGGAAGTGCCACATTTCCAAACCATCAGATCTTATGAGAACAGCATGGGGGAAACTGCCCCCATGATCCTATTACCTTCCACCAGGTTTCTCCCTTGACATGTGGGAATTCCAATTTGAGATGAGAATTGGGCAGGGACACAGAGCCAAACCATACAAGGACTTCTGAGACAACTTCATGGGTTCTCCAACAAAGCATCACGAAAGAGCTCTTCCCCATAACTCCCCATTGCACCTGCCTATAACTCTGTGCTCTGAATCCATCTGTGGGATGCTGCTCTTTCTTGACATTACAGTATTTTAATCAGAGCACCAAACATCCAGAAGACTGTATAGGTCCAGTCTTCTATCAAAAATGTCAAAATCTTACTAGCAGCTGATCAAACACAACAAGTAGATGATAAGGTTAAAGTTAAATACATGCCTCTACTTTTCTCAAGTTGTCCATTATTTCATACAAAACCAATGCCAAGCCAGCCTAGAAACCCCTCCCACTAAGTTTTTGGTCCCAGAGGCTTTGTCCTGGCACTGCCTCTGTCATAAGATTGAGACTTTTATTCCTGGCTCTATGGCTTTACCCTTGGATTTTTTCAAAGTGGTATGTACAAAAAATACAATCCTGTCTCTTGCTTAATAGATTGCCTCATCTTGCACAACACTTATGTATTATTACACTGAAGGATTCCCATCCCCAACATGGGTAAGGATATGAAGGATCAAATGGGTTGAGTGAAATAACATTTTTCTCCAACAGCACACTAATGAGTTATGGCACCCTTGGACAGGATGCTATATAACATATTACAGCTAGACATAACACAATGGCTTCTTAAGGTAAGAGATGGCTCAGGCCAACCATCAGACTCTATCTGTAGGGACAAAATTTTTAGTGAAATTTATTTAGTCATTTAATCCAAGTAAAAAGATAAGGTCATGGATAGATACACATTGCCACCTAAGTCTTACTCATTTGCTCACTTGAGAAGCCTGGAGCCTAAGAGTATCTCTAGGAATTCCTATAAGGCCTTGGGTTCCCATTCCCCTGAAATTCCAGGGAATGAGCAAGTGGGGAAGCATTCAGGAAGAAAAGGGATATAAAGGCAGCTTGAGCCTCCCCTATTTGTAGTCTCTTGAAGTTTACCTGCCCTGCTACACTATCTCTCTAGAGACAAGCTATGACCCCAACATCATCCATTTGGGAAAGAGTCCAGCTTTAAAAATGAATTAAAATGTCCCAGCTGTTCCTTCTCTGCATCCTTCTGGGTAACAATAGCCCACAGAGATTTGTGCTAATTTCTGTTAATCTTCTGCATCACTTTTCTACACCCTATCATTCCACCAGACATTTAAGAGTGGGAAGCACAGCTTGGATATTTGCAAATGTGTAGGCTGATTTGGCAAAACACACCAATAAGCCTCTGATAATGTCCACACAGAGGATACTGTGGGTCTCATGCTGTGCAGTCTGAGTCTACTAAAATGAGCTTCTCTTCAGAAAAGACTCCATCTGATAAGTTAAACGCAGATTCAGCAGCTTGGTAACTGGCTGTAATGACTTTATTGATGGAGGGAAGAAGGCAGAGAAATAGAAGAAAGAGCAGCTGTCTTCTGAAAGACAGTTTTCCCAATCAACTTTTTTAATTTTAAAAATTATATGACCACTTTCAGAATATTTGAAAAAGAGAGAAAATCATCATCCATAATATCAGAGCTTAACAAAACATTCTTGCTGAATTATGGTTTTCAGGAGTTTATTCCTACAGATCTGTTTTTTCACTTAGTGGTTATCACATCTACAAACACTGTGCCTGTCTTACTCACTTCTTGGCCTTCCTGTGCATGATCTTAATTTTTACTAGCCCATTGTCTCCTAAAACTTTTTTTTCTGGACTATTTTCTTCAGAAACAGTATGCACCTCAACACTTGTTTCATGACCTGGGACTCCTTTGAACTGAAGTTATTCAATTCAAAGGGCTCTTGACAAACTGCCAGACATGCTACTGCCACTCTTGTTACAGGTGTTTCCTTGTCATTTTTTTCCCTCTGCCTCTTCCTACCTCTAAACCTTTCAATCCTTACCAGAATTTCTTACTCCTGGAAGGGGAAAATAATAATTCTCCCTCCCTGGTAAGAGAAATAACTATTTTTGTTCAACTATTGTGTGTTCTTTAATTAGCCTCCAGATGTGCTTTGAAAAGACTTCCCTCTCCCTTTTGCCCTTACTGTTTTCCCATTTCAAATACCTTGTAGTGATCATACAAGAGGACTTTCTGCCTCTAAGGTTATGGCTTCACTTGTAGAGGTACCAACACTGTAATTAGTCAAATGTTCTTTACCAATTCATATGGGTTATACTTGCTATATAGGCAACTTTTTAAAAAAAAATAAGAATTCAGTCTTTAGGTATATCATATGACACTTGTTTTGAGTCGCACTGAATCAAAGTACCCATGCATATATGATGTACATATGAGTCACAATACCAGGTTGCACAAAACATCACTTTATTTTCTTAAATAAAATCACATCTGGCTCTAAGTACCAGTCATTAAAATGATAAGATCTCTGATCATAGTATCTTGGAGAGTTTTGGGGTTTAGGTTTGGGCTTTTGGTGGGGATGGGAATTCCTCTTTCCCCTATGGCAAATACAAACTTAAAAGAACCTCTGGGAACCTGAAAAATGAGGGAAGAGTCTATTAGTCCACTGTGGCTACTGTATTAATTTCCTACTGCTACAAACGTAGTGACTTATAAGAACACAAATTTTTTATCCCACATTTCTGGAGCCAGAAGTCTGCAAAGGTCTCATGTGGCTAAAATCAAGGTCCATATTCCTTCTGGAGCCTCTAGTAAGAATCAATTTCCTTGTCTTTCATAGCATCTAGAGATTTCTCACATTCCTTGGTTCATGGCCATTTTTTATCTTCAAAGCCAGCAGCCATATCACTCCAACCTTTGCTTCCATCCTCATATCTTCTCCTCTGACTCTTCTGCCTCCCTCTTTCTTCCATTAGGATTGTTATGATTATATTAGGTCCACCCAGATAATCTGAGATAATTTCCCCATCTCAAGATTCTTAATCAAATCACATCTGCCAAGTCCCTCATGCCACATAAGGTAACATATTTACAAGTTTCTGGGATTGGGACATGGACATCTTTGACATGCTTCCCTCTACTGAAAACATACTCAGCCACAAAATCTGCCACCATCCTCAGTGGCCCACCTTGGGGACTATAGCTGCCCTTCAGCCATCAGCCCAGCAGGGCCATGTGGCACACAGGGTCTAGATCTCTGCCACTTATGAAAACCCTCCAAACCATCTGGGAGATCCAAAATGGCTGAATAGGAACAGCTCTGGAGTGCAGTTCTCAGTGGGAACAATGAAGAGGGTTAGTGATCACCGCATTTCCAAACAAGTTTTTACTGACCACAGACCAGGAGATTCCCAGGTTGAAAAGGACCATGAGTTTCCAGCATGGCTGTTTCAGGCAGTGCCAGGGGTTTCACACAAAAACTGAAACAAATCTGGGCATCCATTTCAACTAGCACCTGGAACACCTGGGAGACAGAGCCACTCATTCAACTGAAAAAGAGGGGTCTGAAACAGGGAGCCAGGAGATCTGGCTCAGTGGGTCCCATCCCCATAAAGACCAGCAATCTGAAATGCTTTGGATTGAGATGTTCACAGCAAGTGCAGCTTGACCTGGGATGGTCCAGCTAGGTTGGGGACAGGGCATCTGCCATTACTGAGGCAGTCCACCACTCCTGAGGCAATCTGCCATTACCGAGGCAGTCCATCATTACTGATGCATTCTGCCTTTACTGAGGCAGTCTGCCATTACCGAGACAGTCCACAATTACAGAGGCAGTCTGTCATTACAGAGGCAGTTCTAATGGTACCTCTGTAAACAAATCTACAAGGAAGTTTACACAGTGGCTGGGTAGAGCTCACAGGAGCTCAGCAATGTCTCTGCTGGCAGACTGTGACTAGACTACCTCCTTGCTGGGCAGGGAATCTCTGAAAAAAGGCAGCAGCATGTGAGGAACTTATAAATAAAGCCCCACCTTCCCAGGACAGAGCACCTGGGAAAAAGAGGTGGTTATGAGTTCCACTGCAGCAGACTTAAATGTACCTGCCCAGCAGCTCTGAGTGGAACAACGTAGCACCCAGCACAGCACTTGAGCTCTGATATCGGACAGACTGTCTCCTCAAGTGGCTCCCCGACCCCCATATATCCAAAGAGGCACCTCATAAAGGAGAGCTCTGGCTGACATCTGGCAGGTACCCTTCTGGGATAAACATAACAGAAAAAGAAACTGGCAGCAACCCTTACTGTTCAGCAGCCCCCACAGGTGATTCCCAGGAAAGCAGGGTCTGGAGTGGACCACCAGCAGTCCTACAGCAGAGGGGCCTGATGTTAGAGGGAAAACTTAAAAACAGAAAAAAATAGCTTCAACATCAACAAAAAGGACATCCACTCAGACCCCATCCAAAAGTCACCAACTACAAAGACCACAGGTAGATAAATCCACAAAGGTGGAAAGAAACCAGCCCAAAAAGGATGAAAACACCAAAAACCAGAATGCCTCTCCACCTCTAAGGGATCAAAACTCCTCACCAGTAAGGGAACAAAGTTGGATCAAGAATGAGTCTGATGAATTGACAGAAACAGGCTTCAGAAGGTGGGTAATAAACTTCTCTGAGGTAAAAGAACATGTTCTAACCCTATGCAAAGAAACTAAGAACCTTGGGAAAAGATTTAGATGAAATGCTAACTAGAAAATGCAGCTTAGAGAAGAATATAAACGACTTGATGGAGCTGAAAAACATAGCACAAGAACTTTGCGAAGCATACACAGAGATTGAAGATCAACTCAATGAAATAAAACAAGAAGGCAAGGTAAGAGAAAAATGAGTGAAAAGAAATGAACAAAGCCTCCAAGAAATATGGAATATGTGAAAAGACCTACTCTGTGTTTGATAGGTGTACCTGAATGTGATGGAGAGAATGAATCCAAGTTGGAAATCACTCTTCAGAATGTTATCCAGGAGAACTTCCCCAACCTAGCAAGTCAGGCCAACATTCAAGTTCAGAAAATTCAGAGAACACCAAAAATATATTCCTCAAGAAGAGCAATCCCAAGGCACATAATCATTAGATTCACCAGGGTTAAAATGAAGGAAAAAAGGCTAAGGGCAGTCAGAGAGAAAGGCCGGGTTACACACAAAGGGAGGCCTATCAGACTCACAGAGGATCTCTCAGCATAAATCTTACAAGCCAGACGAGAGTGGGGACCAATATTCAACATCCTTAAAGAAAAGAACTTTCAACCTAGAAATTCATGTCCAGCCGAACTAAGCTTCATAAGTGAAGAAGAATAAAACCCTTAATGGAAAAGCAATTGTTGAGAGATTTCATCACCACCAGGCCTGCTTTACAAGAGCACCTGAAAGAAGCACGAAACATAAAAGGAACAACCTGTACTAGCCACTCCAAAAACATATCAAATGGCAAAGACCATTGACACAATGAAGAAGCTGCAGCAACTAACAGGCAAAACAACCAGCTAGCATCAAAATGGCAGGATCAAATTTATATATAATAATATTAACTTTAACTGTACATGGGCTAAATGCCCCTATCAAAAGACACAGACTGGCAAATTGGATAAAAAGTCAACACCCATCGGTGTGCTGTATTCAGGAAACCCATCTCACATGCAAGGACATATATAGGCTCAAAATAAAGGAATGGATGAATATTTACTAAGCAAATGGAGAGCAAAAAAAGCAGGAGTTGCAATTCTAGTCTCTGATAAAATGGACTTTAAACAAACAAAGATCAAAAGAGACAAAGAAGGGCACTACATAATGGTAAAAGGATCAATGCAACAAGAAGAACTAACGATCCTAAACATATATGCACCCAATACAGGAGCACCCAGATACGTAAAGCAAGTTCTTAAAGACCAACAAAGAGACTTAGACTCCCACACAATAATAGTGGGAAACTTTAACACTCCACTGTCAATATTAGACAGATCAACAAGACAGAAAATTAACAAAGATACCCAGGATGTGAACGCATATCTGGACCAAGCAGACCTAATAGACATCTACAGAACTCTGCACCCCCAATCCACAGAATATACACTCTTCTCAGCATCACATTGCACCTGCTCTAAAATTGAACACATAATTGGAAGTAAATCATCCTCAGCAAATGCAAAAGAACAGAAATCATAACAAACAGTATTCAGACCACAGTGCCCAGTTCTAATCAAATTAGAACTCAGGATTCAGAAACTAACTCATAAATGCACAACTTCATGGAAACTGAACAACTGGCTCCAGAATGTCGATTAGATAGACAATGAAATGAATGCAGAAATAAAGATGTTCTTCGAAACCAATGAGAATGAAGACACAAAGTACCAGAATCTCTGGGACACATTTAAGCAGTGACTAAGGAGAAATTTACAGCAATAAATGACCACAGCAGAAGCAAGGAAAGATCTAAAATTGACACCCCATCATGAAAATTGAAAGAGCTAGAGGAACAAGATCAAAAACTCAAAAGCTAGCAGAAGACAAGAAATAACTAAGATCAGAGCAGAACTGAAGGTGAAAGAGACACAAAAAAAACCTTCAAAAAATAAATCCAGGAGCTGGTTTTTTGAAAAGATCAACAAAATAGACCACTAGCCAGATGAATTAAAAGAAAAGAGAGAAGAATCAAATAGATGCAATAAAAAACGATAAAGGGGATATCACCATTGATTCCACAAAAATACAAACTACCATCAGAGATTACTACAAACAACTCTATGCACATAAACCAGTAAACCTGGAAGAAATGGATAATTTCCTAGACACTTGCACCCTCCCAAGCCTAAACCAGGAAGAATTTGAAACTGTGAATAGACCAATAACAAGGGCTGAAGTTGAAACAGCAATTAATAGTCTACCAATAAAAAAAAGTCCAGGTCCAGATGGGTTCACAGCCAAATTCTACCAGACATACAAAAGGAGCTGGTACCACACCTTCTGAAAGTATTCCAAACAATACAAAAAGAGGGAAGCCTTCCCAAATTGTTTTATGAAACCAACATCATCCTGATATCAAAACCCAGAAGAGACTCAACAAAAACAGAAAACTTCAGGCCAATTTCCATGATGAACATCGATGCAAAAATCTTCAATAAAATACTGGCAAACTGATTACAACAGCACATCAAGAAGCTTATCCATCATGATCAAGTAGGCTTCATCCCAGGGATGCAAGGCCTGTTCAACATATGCAAGTCTCTAAATGTAATCCACCACATAAACAGAACCAAAGACAAAAACCACATGATTATCTCAATAGATGCAGAGAAGGCCTTCAACAAAATCTAACAGCCCTTTATGCTAAAAACTCTCAATAAACTAGTATCAATGGAATGTATCTCAAAATAATAAAAGCTATTTACAACAAACCCACAGCAAATATCATACTAAATGGGAAAAATCTGGAAGCATTCCCTTTGAAATCTGGCACTAGACAAGGATGCCCTCTCTCACCACTCCTATTCAATATAGTATTGGAAGTTCTAGCCAGAGCAATCAGGCAAGAAAAAGAAATAAAGGGTATTCAATTAGGAAAAGAAGAAGTCAAATTGTCTCTATTTGGAGACAACATGATTGTATATTTAGAAGACCCCATCATTTCAGCCCCAAATCTTCTGAAACTGATAAGCAACTTAAGCAAAGTCTCAGGATACAAAATCAATGTGCAGAAATCACAAGCATTCCTATACACCAATAAGACTAAGAGAGAACCAAACCAAGAGTGAACTCCCATTCGCAGTTGCTACAAAGAGAATAAAATACCTAGGAATACAACTAACAAAGGATGTGAAGGACCTCTTCAAGAACTATAAACCACTGCTCAAGGAAATACAAGAGGACACAAACAGATGGAAAAACATTCCATGCTCATGTTTAGGAAGAATCAATATCATGAAAATGGCCATACTGCCCAAAGTAATTTATAGATACAATGCTATCCCCATCAAGCTACCTAGGACCCTCTTCACAGAACTGGAGAAAACCACCTTAAACTTCATATGGAACCAAAAGAGAGCCCACATAGCCAAGACAATCCCAAGCAAAAAGAATAAAGCTGGAGGCATCACACTACCTGACTTCAAACTATACTACAAGGGTACAGTAATCAAAACAGCATGGTGCTGGTACCAAAACAGAGACATAGACCAATGGAACAGAACAGAGGCCTTGGAGGAAATGCCACACATCTACAACCATCTGATCTTTGACAAACCTGACAAAAACAAACAATGGGGAAAGGATTCCCTGTTTAATAAATGGTGTTGGGAAAACTGGCTAGCCATGTGCAGAAAGAAGAAACTGGACCCCTTTCTGACACCTTACACTAAAATTAACTCCAGATGGATTAAAGTCTTAAATATAAGACCTAACACCATAAAAACCCTAGAAGAAAACCTAGGCAAAACCATTCAGGACATAGGCATAGGCAAGGACTTCATGACTAAAACACCAAAAGCATTCACAACAAAAGCCAAAATAGACAAATGGGATCTAATTAAATTCCAGAGGTTCTGTACAGCAAAAGAAACAATCATTAGAGTGAACCAGCAACAAACAGAATGGGAAAAAATTTTTGCAATCTACCCATCTGACAAAGGGCTAATATCCAGAATCTACAAAGAACTAAAACAGATTTACAAGAAAAAACAAACAAACAAACCCATTCAAAAGTGGGTGAAGGATACAAACAGACAATTTCCAAAAGAAGACATACATGAGGCCAACAAACATATGAAAATGTGCTCATCATCACTGGTCATTAGAGAAATGCAAATCAAAACCACACTGAGATACCATCTCACACCAGTTAGAATGGTGATCATTAAAAAATCTGGAGACAACAGATGCTGGAGAGGATGTGGAGAAATAGGAACACTTTTACACTGCTGGTGGGAATGCAAATTAGTTCAACCATTGTGGAAGACAGTGTGGCAATTCCTCAAGGACCTAGTAATAGCAATTCCACTTGGCCCAGCAATTCCATTACTGGGCATCTATCCAAAAAAGATTTTAAATTGTTTTATTATAAAGGCACATACACACATATGTTCACTGTGGCACTGTTTACAATAGCAAAAACCTGGAACCAACCCAAATGCCCATCAATGATAGACTGAACAAGGAAAATGTGACACATATACACCATGGACTACTCTGCAGTCATAAAAAAAGGATGCATTCATGTTCTTTGTAGGAACATGGATGAATCTGGGAACCATCATTCTCAGCAAACTGACACAGGAACAGAAAATTAAACACCGTATGTTCTCACTCATAGGCGGATATTGAACAATGAGAACACATGGACACGGGAAGGGAAGCATCACACACTGGGGTCTGTTGGTAGGGACAGAGGAGGGAGAGCAGAGGGTGGGCTGGTTGGGGAGGGATAACATGGGCAGAAATGCCAGATATAGGTGATGGGGAGATGGAGGCAGCAAACCACATTGCCATGTATGTACCTGTGTAACAATACTGCATGATCTGCACATGTACCTCAGAACCTAATATACAAAAAAGAAAGAGAGAGAGAGAAAGAAGGAAAGAAAGAAGGGAAGGAAGGAAGGAAGGAAGGAAGGAAGGAAGGAAGGAAGGAAGGAAGGAAGGAAGGAGCCCTCCAAACCCTTGTCTCCTTCCTAGTCTCAGAGAACCTAACCCTTTCCCTGTCTCTCCTCTCCCTTCACCTCCACAAGCTTAAATACTAGTTCCATTGCCTTCTTTCTCAAAGGCCCTTCATTTCTCCCAAAATCCTAAATGTGGGATTATTCTGAAGTGCTTGACAACTTCTGATTTTGTAAAGCAGAAGTTTTTAATAAATCCTTAAGACAAGAAACACAGACAGACCCACCAAGGTTTGACCCCTTCTTGAAAAGCGTAAAAAAAAAAAATTCCTTTTTCATTAAATTTTCTGTAAAAATTAAGGAAAAAAAAGATATATAACTATTTTAATAAAATTTTGTTCCATCTATAACAAAGTTCCAAAAATAAAGGTAAACAAGGAAAAGTATTAGAAATGTGTTGCTAAAAAGCATATATAGCATATATAACAGATTTAGCAGAATTTAACTCAGTCTTATTTCTAGAAAAATACAGAGCACCTCATTATAACACTGATATCAGAGACAGAAGCAACCTATAACATTTAAGAATTTATCTTTAATATTTAATTGTAATTCCATAGTCATATCTTAGCCCATAGTAGTTCTTAATTTATAGAAATAACTTTCTTTTTTAATTTTGGGATTCTATTCCTGTTTAAAACACTATAAAAAGGAGCAAAAACAAAGAAGATGGAAAAAGAAAAGTGAGTAATTGAACAGAAAACTTTGGAATTATACTTTTTTTAGGAATGTACAAATTGAAATATGCATGAAAATAAAAGGGCTGATGGAGCTTGGGCAAAGTGTGTGATGGTATGCAGCTGTGCTCTGTCATGAAACTCTCCAGAACAGAAATAAAACTTTAACCCAGCCCCCTTTTTTATTAGTGGGAATTGAGTAATAAAAGAAAGAGAGGAATGAATTGGAGAAATCCTCTGGTATACACAGATATTTGCCTCTAAAGCTAAATTAAAAATATTAGTGAAAACATTGTTTTTTCCACCAAAAACATCTGAACTTCTCTGCATTTGCATAGTTATTACAATTTTAAGAGATGAGAGTTAAAAACATATTTATGAAGTCATTCAGCTTAGTTACTGAAAAAATAAAGCCAAATAAATAACATAGGCCTAAACATCAATCAGTAATTGGAAAGGAGTGGTACAGGGGAAAAAGGTATATTTATTTGTCTGTTCAATATTGTTTCCAGCAGTACTCAGCAATTAACTGAAAAGACGTTCTTTTTATTACCATGAGTCACAACAGCTAAGTAAATACATACATTGGTAAAGAAAATCTGTATTTTAATTTTATTCACATTCAGATAGTAGATTTTCAAACTACTTGAGCATCTTAAAATGTTAGTAATAGTTTTAATATGCATAACCTTAAAAATATACTAAAATTATTGAGATTATACAAAATCCAGTTCCAAGTTAAGTTTTCTATGAGTAATAATTAACTGACTTGGTCATTCCACTCTTTTGATAAAATTAATAATATAGAGAACAAATATTTTACATCCTAGAAATAACTTTCTACTCTGAAAAGATCTCCCTAGATTTCTAAGGAAAAGAAACCATAAAAATATGTCACCTTAGACTGAAGTAACATACCCCCTGAAGGAAAAACAAGAAAAAAAAACTCAATGGCCCTCATTATGTTGCCAGCTCTGAAGAGATATTCCTATATTAACTGGAGAAAGGCAGAAAGTTACAAGTCAAATGCTTCTGCTCAGAAGCTCCACAATGCCCAAGGTAACAGAGAATTTGCAAAACAGAAATTTTACTTTTTTCTTAAGGAAGTAAAGCAAAACTACTGAGGTACAGATATTGAAAAAAGATAGAATATACATGACTACTTTCTACAGAAGAGTTAGATGCAAAAAAGTTCTTTTGCCCAGGCTCTTTCCCAAGACTCTTCATGTACGTTTTCTATTGTGTTTTCCTCTTGTATCATACCAGTTCTTATTACTCTGTGCCAAAAAAAACTTTCCTGGAAGAGGTAATTATGTCAACTTCAAAATAATCTACAGGCTGGTATTCCTAAGGTTGCCGTAAATCCAAGAAACACAGCTTTCACAACTTCAACGTCATGAGCCCTTCCTCAGCTTTTCCTTTTTTTTTAAAATCCATAGCATATTCTTTTTCATCTTTTCCTGGCTTTATGATGCCATAATCTTTATTTATTAATCTTTATAACCTTATTTGAGCCTTTAATGATCTTTCCCAATACCAGGAGCCCTGTAATATTCATTATTTATACCATTTAACTTATTCAATTGACTCTTGTATTACAGTTGTCTTTGTAAATCCATCTGTCCTATGCTCTAACTGAAATCATACGCTGCTTGAAAGACAAGACCATAGTTGACATTTGTTTTGGGGTTTTGGTTTTGGTTTCATTTGATTTGTTTGCATTTGAAATAACTAAGTTCTCACTCACTATAACCTTACTGTAAAAATTTGATGAGGAGGATTATAATGAAGAAAGTGAAGAAGGAAGAGAGAGTTGTGTGATTCGTTGTGACTAGAGTTATAGAAAGACTCTAAAATAGAATGTGTTCCACTCATTCATTCTTGAAGAGAACGCATCAATTCTATCAAAAGGCAAAGAATCTATTTTGTTATGCTAGCCGATGTTAACAGAAAAAGAAAAAAAAAAAGGCAAAGAACCAAGCAATGACAAGTGACCTATTTTAGTTACTTATCAAAAGAAGATGTCTCAGCAATGATTCCTTGTACTTATCTTTACGACTCAATTCCATATAATTAACCATACTATTTTCTCCAAAATAATTTGAATTAGCCACCACATAAATTCTTAGGCAATAAATCTGACAACGAAATGGTGTTTTAAGTTGTTTTAAGCATCAATTGGATAGCCCCTGGCATCTCATGAAAATTCCTGTTAAAAATTGCTTTAAAAGCTGTCTTAACTTCAAAACTGAAGTCATGCCTAACTCCAGAACTATCATGGAACATCTTATACATGTCAAGATTATTAGATTCAACTTACCCAGTTTCCTCTCAAGTAAATTATCCTAGGATGAAAACTATGACGCAATAACTTGGTCTTTGAGTTCTCTGTTTTCTCAACTTAACAACCAAAACGGGACAAGGGGAACTTAAATAGTGTTCAAAGAAAAGTCACAAAGATAATGAAAGGAGTGGAAAATAAGATTTCTAAGGAAGGAAACAGATTATTTAACCAGAAAGAAGGCAGAGACTCAACTTTAAAAGGAGCTTCTAGGCCAAGAGTGTGGTTTACCTCAAATATGAGATTAGTTCTTCCTTTCCAGAGGGGGTAGAATACAAAAAAAAATGGAATTAAGTGTCCATGGTAAACGTATAAGTTAGAAATTATATTAAGGTTCTTCAGAGAAACAGAACACACATGCACATATCTAGCTAGCTAGCTATAGACATGAATATATACATACTCAGTTCTGCATCACTTAATAACAGGAATACATTCTGAGAAATGCTGTGTGAGCATCACAGCATGTACTTACCCAAGCCTAGATGATATAACCTACTATGCACCTAGGCTATATGGTATAGCCTATTGCTTCTAGGTTATAAACCTGTACAGCATGTTACCACACTGAGTACTGTAGGCAATTGTAACACAATGGTAAGTATTTGCATATCTAAACAAAGAAAAGGTAATGTGTTGCACTAAGATGTTACAACAGTTAAGTAACCCAGTGATATGAATTTTTCATCTCCATTATAATCTTCTGGGACCACTATTACATATGTGGTTCAACATTGACTGAAATGTCACTATGTGGTTCAGGACTGTGTGTGTGCACCTATGTGTATATACATACGTATAAGTTAGAAATATATATGGCAGGGAAGAGATTTATGTTAAGGAAATGGTACATTTGATTATGGGGTCCAGCAAACCAATAGCCTGGAGATTCAGGTAGGACTTGATCTTGCAGCCTTGAGTCCCAAGGCTTTTCAGGCAGGGTTTCTGGAAGTCTGGAAACAGAATTCCTTCTTTGGGAAACCTCAGCCTGGAAGCAGAGTTTCTTCTTTGGAAAACATCAATCTTTACTGTTAGGGCCTTCAACAGATTGGAGAGGCCCACCCATATTTGAAGAAAAATCTACTTTAGTTAAAGTCAACCAATTGTGAATGTTAAACACAACTAAATATATTAACAGCAACATCTAGCTAGTGTTTGATCAAACAACTGGCTACCATAATCCGCCAAGATGACACATAAAATTAACAATCACAGAAATCAAGTAAAATTTCCTGAAACGGGAAATTTTATATTTCTGATTTGTCTTAGGTTGTTTAGTTCAGAAGCAATCCTTTCAAAAGGTGAGACAAGAAATGTTGGTGAAGGTAGAAGTGATATCATTGGTGAAAATGTATGTTTTCATGACAATTCTGAAAAGCATATGATCCAATGTCTTATATCCAGGAATCGATCCTAAGAAAAGTAAAGACAATCGTTCAAATATGTTTATGTCCAGCGATGTTAATTTAAGTCATTTTTATAATGGTAAAATGGATAGAAAATAAACAGCTATAAATATAAGGTACTTAAATAATCTATGTTGAATCTAAAAAATGGAACGTTATAATTTAAAATATTTATGTAGGTAAGGGGTGGGAAAAAGGCTTTAATCTTACCTTGTCTTTCTCTCTGCACCTGGGCCAGGTGAGATAACACTCTGCCTAAAATCCATTGATGTCATGCTTGATATCATGTTAGTCCTACATAGGATGTTGATTTTGGATTATCTTGGTTCTTGCTTTTTTACTGTTTGCTCATTCTTCTGATTCATACAGACCACTTTACAGAACAAAAATTTCTTCAGATTCTTTGTATTCTTTCATATCCACATATGCTGGACTGCTGTAAAGAAATTCCAGGCTACAGATCTTCATAACTGAGGCCACTGTGATTGAACTTCATCCCTTACTGGTTGCCATAAAAGTACTTCTGTTAGAATCATATTGGTAATCAGAGAAATGACCACAGTTTCTGTGCTCATTTCAATAGCTATGTATCAAAAGATACATTGACTATTTTGTTCAATGGCTACTAGATTTTAAGAAAGTCCCTGTAAGCAATATTAACACAATGGTAAGTACTTGTGTACCTAAACATAGAAAAGGTAATGTGTTGCACTAAGATGTTACAACAGCTATGTCACTAGCAATGCGAATTTTTCAGCTCCATTATATGATACCTAACAAAACTACAGAAAGCAGTTGCAAATGCTGCCTCAAGTACAACTAGTGCAGCACGGAATGCTTTTGGGAATAAAGAAATTTGGAGAATCTCCTAACTATACCACTACTACCTTTTGGTTATATTTATTGTGGCATACAAGAGCCAGCTCATACCATTCAGAAGAGCTGATTTTAAATTTTTCAGGAAACTTACAAGCCAGTTGACATCAAATTGGTAGCTCAAAATATGCCACAGTGGGAATATTTATACCATGGAAGTCAGCAAAGGTGACAAATTAGGGACTTTTCTCAAAGAGGTCGTAAATATTTACCAGTATCCCACTGAATATATGCTGAAATATTAATAATGGTTTCCCCTGGTGGTAGAACTGCAAGTAGACAGGAAGAAATCAAGAAAAGTGTAATGTCCAAAAGGCCAAAAAAAGAGAGGCCTTTGAGTGCTCAACTGTGTCAAATGAGGTTGAGACATGTCCTTTGGTGTATTCGTTTCTGTTGGGTATTTACCTAGGCAAGACATTGCTGGCTCTTAAAATATGCATGTTTTCAGTTCTAGTGGATATGTATTGCTAAGACATCTCCAATGTAGTTACACGAATTTGCACTTAAAGTAAAAGAATCTTTTTCTTATAGGTTTGCATGAGTTTTTTTTTATATTCTAGATATGAGTTCTTTTTCAGATCTATTACTGCAAATATTTTCTCCAGTCTGTGATTTTCCTTTTACTACTACCTTTGAGGAACAAAAATTTTTAATTTTAATAAGTCTAACTAGCTAATCTCTTTTACGATTAGTGCATTTTGTGTCCTGCCTAAGAAATGTTTGCCTGTTCTAAGTCATAAAGATATTTTTTCATGTTTCTCAAAGCTTTATTGTTTAATGTTTCCTGATCCATCTGGAATTGATTACATGTATGGCACGAGTTAGAGGTCAAGGTTTAACACTTGGCTATCCAAATGTTCCAGTTCTATTATAGTAGCTTTATTTTCAGTGGCAAAAAACTCGAAAAAAAAAAAACACATAAATCACCCACAATGCAAAAATAAATTGTGGGATTTTCATACAATTTAATATTACTCCACAATGAAAATGAAAACAAAACTACTGCCCAATGCAACAATATGGATGACTCCCCTAGATGCGCTGAACCAAAGAAGCTAGACTCTGAGGAGTGCATACTGTTAAGATTCTATTTTGTAAAATAGGCAACGTTAATATGTGGTAAGACAAGTCAGAATGGTGGTTACCTCTAGGAAATGACTGACGGTAGGCAAGGAGCAGATTTCTAGGCCACAGGTAATATTCTGTACATTTTTCTGAGTGGTGGTCATGCTGGTATATTCAATTTTTGAAGCTTTTTTGAGTAATATAAAGTCTGCTTCTTAAAAAGAACTTGAAATCTGTGCTTTTTACACAACGTATGCTGTATGTGTAAACTTAAAAATATGTTGCTGAGAGGGCAAGTGTAAAGGAAAGTGTTCACTAGATTTAGCAAAAGTAAAATTATCTTCAAGGAGAGCAGATTATTGGAGCAGTTTTAGGTCAGACAGGATGAATATAAGAGTGGGCAAAGGAGTAAATGAGAGACAATAGTGAAAAAACACCTTCCCAAAAGGAAAAAGACATGGAAGATACAATAGAAAGAGGTGTGAGAAATACCATTAAATACAGACAAACCTCACTTTGTTACACTTCAATTTATTGTGCTTTGCAGAGATTGTGGGGTATTTTTCTTTGTTTGTTGTTGTTGTTGTTGTTGTTGTTTTTACAAATAGCAGGTTTATGGCATCCCTGCATTGAGCAACCCTATGGGCACCATTTATCTAACAATATGTGCTTGTTTTGTGTCTCTGTGTCACATTTTGGTAATTCTAGCAATATTTCAAACTTCTTCATTATTTTTATATCTGTGATGGTGATCTGTGATCAGTGATTTGGATTTTAGTACTGTAATTATTTAGGGGCATCATGACTAAGTTCATGCCCCTAAGATATAAGATAGCCATATAAGATAGTAAATTTAATCAATGAATGTTTTGCATGTTCTGACTGTTTCAACAACCAGTAATTCTCTTGTCTCTCTCCCTT
Source organism: Aotus nancymaae (assembly GCF_030222135.1). Lineage (NCBI taxonomy): Eukaryota > Metazoa > Chordata > Mammalia > Primates > Aotidae > Aotus > Aotus nancymaae. Next base: position 57,170,705 of record NW_026988425.1, on the reverse strand, counting down.
TCCCGGAATTTCCCTATTTCCTGTGATACAACAATTTGAAATTACGCAAACTAATACGCTTACAATGACCTTTAAGTGTTCAAGTGAAAGGAAGAATTATACATCTCTTATTTTAAATCAAAAGCTAGAAATGATCAATCTGGGAGAGGTGAGGAAGCTGCAGAAAAAAAAGTTTGAAGCTAGCAGAGCTTTATTCATGAGCTTTAAGGGGGAAAAAGCCATGTTTATAGCACAAAAGTTCAAGGTGAAGCAGTAAGTGCTGATGTAGAAACTGCAGCAAGTGGCCAGGTGTAGTAGCTCATGCCTGTAATCCCAGCACTTTGGGAGGCCAAGGTGGGCGGATCACCTGATGCCAGGAGTTTGAGACCAGCCTGGCCAACATAGTGAAACCCCATCTCTACTAATAATACAAAAATTAGCTGGGTGTGATGGCGGCCACCTGTAGTCCCAGCTACCTGGGAGGCTGAGGCAGAAGAATCACTGCAGCAAGTTATCTAGAAGATCTAGCTAAGATCAATGATGAAGGTAGCAACACTAAATAACAGATTTTAAGTGGAGATAAAACAGACTTGTGTTATATTGTAAGAAGACGTCATCTAGGACTTTCATAGCTAGAGAGGAGAAGTCAATGCCTGGCTTCAAGGTTTCAAAGAACTGGCATCTCGTGCTGAGGGAATGTATTCTCTTCCCAGCTCCACAAGGGGGCGTCATTTCAAAGGCAAGAACTTCCCAGCGCCATACCCCACCTCTCCATCTGGGATCTTAAAGGTCTTTGTTTAAACTTTGGTGCACGCTGGACAAATCAAAGATCAATCACTCCAGCGGAAGTTTTAAGGAACTCCTTTCATATGCCAGAAGGCTTGGATGAGGTGTGAATTCCTCTCAAGTTAAAAGTCCCTGTCCCCACATGCGGGTGGACTCCACATCTGGATCCCCTTCCACAATCTCATGGAAGCTTCTCTCTCTTTACTTTTTCTCTCTCCTCTTTCTTCCTCTGCCTAAATAAATTACTTTCCGCAAAACTCTTTGGGGTCCGATATTTAGTTAATCACTCACTGCACACGGTGGGGTCCTCCCTCCCATTCCTGGGTAAGTGAGAGACCAACGGCCTGGAAGAACATCCTCTGGGGGAGCTGAGCCTCCTCTGCTCCCTGAAATTTGGTTACAAAATGGCAAGCCAGCCAAGAGGCAAGAAAGCACATCGGGGTGGTAAGTTATATTGAACACCTCTCTCACTTAAAATCTGACCTGTTGCTTTAAGGAAACACCGGGAGCAGCTGCGCCAAGCTGCGGGGGCAGGGCCCAGCCCGTCTTTAAGTAGCGTGGGCCAGCCAGACTTAAAGGTGCAGTTTCTTTTTCCAAACTCTCTCTGCCTGCTTTCTGCTCTCTCTCTCCCTCTATCTCTCTCAGCTGCTTTCTCTGGGCCAAGTACCAGTAGGAGGCGGGCAGGCAGACGCTACTGCAGAAACCGGACATGTGCCACAGCCATTGGGCTCACACAGGAGATGGAGTGGGCAAGCAAGCGCCCCAAGCAATTTGCTCACCAGCCCATGTGTCCTGGCCAGGAACTGGGCATGTGGGACCATTGCTTAGTCCCAGAACCAGGGCCTGCATGGGACTGGGGAGTGCAGCAGCCTGGTACACAGCCCAGCAAGCCTCTCCAGTATTCCCCAGCCAGAGGCAGCAGTGCAAAAGGGGCCCAGGGTGCGGACATGGTCCCAGCGTCATGGCAAACTGGGACACCACAGGGGCAAGGTAAGCCTTCCCGTCTGGCACATAGCAGTGTAAAAAGGCTCCCAAATGGGGCACAGCAACCTGGCTTTTAAACTCACAGTGGCAAGCAGTTTTTTTTTTCTCAGCGCATCGTAAGGAGACAGGAGCTGAGGAAACAGCCGCTGGCTGCAAGCCCCACCCAGCTTTCAGGCCCACACTTGGGTTCAGATTTCAGGCCCAGCATACAGGCATGTGCTGGCTGCATCGGTTCAAGGTACAGCATTCTCATTCAGATGAGGCTTCAGGAAGCTCCCTGACTTACTTTTGAAGCAAGTGGCCAAATGTTAAAGAGGTTAAGGCATGGGGCTGAGAACTGTGAGGTTTCTGGTCCAAATCCTTGGTGGAGTCAGTCTTGAGGGGTGAATACTTTGGGAAATCCAGAAGCTGAAGACTATTGGACTTCATGTGTTGTGTCTAATTTGTCTTGCTTAGGATTGGCTCTCTCTATGGCAGAACTTTTTCATCTAAAAGATCATAGTCAAACCAGGTCCTAGCATTTTCCTATAATGGAAAATGGGGTTGGGGAGGAGGCCCGCGTCCTGAGGGTATTGTTCTGGCCTCAGCCACACGGCCCCACCTTCTTTGAATTGTGTGCTCTAATGGCCCCTCCCTAGAAGTTTGCCCTCCCAGAGCAGTTTTATAATCTGGCCTGTGTAAATTGGACTTTTGCCAGGGAATATTAGTACCCATCTCCTGAGCCTCACTGGCCTGGTTCAGGGACACAATGGTATGAACCACCCATCCCAGCAGTCCACATGTCTCTATGGTGGTCACTATAGGCATGCAGACAGTAAGCATGAGTACCCATGGTGCTGGTAGGTGTGATTTGAATCCAGTACATGGGAGGCCCCGAAAAGATGATCACACATCTTGGGCATATGGAAATTATGAGGTACTGACTGGAAGACACCCCAGATAAAGCACCCTATCTGAGAGATGCCTCAGATCTAGTGGCTGCAATTAATAACTGGGGATGCAGGCATCCCTTATGTTTGATTTCAGAGGGGTGCTACTCTTCCCAAAATCAAGTCCCCATTAAAATGTATACTGGAAAATTGGGACCCATTTCACATACGATCTTTGAAGAAGAAGCAGTTCATTTTTCTCTGCCGAATAGTGTGACTGAAATACCCCCTGCTGAGTGAAAACACCTGGCCTCTTAAGGGAAGTATAGATTATGACACTATTCTACAATTAGACCTATATTGTAAAAGTGAGGGTAAATGGTTTGAGGTCCCCTATGTGCAATTTATCTTTCCTCTAAGGAATAAGCCTCAGCTCTGTCAGGCCTGTGCCCTATACCCTACTCAGCTCTCCTCAGGACTACCTCCACATGTGGGACTCCCTGTGGCAACTACCTCCACCAATGCCAACCAGGGCTCCTCAGCTCCTGTACCCCAACAGGAGCCAGGAAGGGCCAAGATGGCCAGGCCATCTCAGTCTACTAGGATGCCCAAACTCTGCCCCCTACAGGCAGTAGGAGGAGAATTTGGCCCAACCAAGTTACACACTCCCTTCTCACTTTCTGACTTAAAGCAAATTAAGGTGGACTTAGGAAAATTTTCAGATAAGCCAGACAAGTACATAGATATTCTGCAGGACCTGGGTCAGTCCTTCAAATCAGACTAGAAAGATACCATGCTATTGCTTATTAAACCCTAACTAGCAATGACAGAGAGGCTGCTCTAGCAGCAACTCAAGAGTTTGGGGACACCTGGTACCTTAGCCAAGTACATAACCCAATGACCCCAAAGGAAAATGATAGATATCCTACAGGTAAACAAGCAGTCCCTGGCATGGACCCTCGCTGGGTTCCTGATTCTGAATGGGGATTGAAGCCATAGGCATTTCCTGACCTGCATACTTGAGGGATTAAGGTGAACTAGGAAGAAGCCCATGAACTATGCAATGTTATCCACCATAACTCAGGGAAGGGAAGAAAACCCAACAGCTTTCCTTGAGTGATTGCAGGAGGCTTTAAGAAAGTACACTCCCCTATCACCAGACTCCATTGAGGGTCAATTAATACTAAACAACAAGTTTATTACTCAGTCAGCAGCAGATATTAGAAGGACGCTCCAGAAACTGGTCCTGGGGATAGAACAGAGTCTAGAATCATTACTGAACCTGGAAACCTCGGTGTTTTATAATAGAGACCAGGAGGAACAGGCAGAAAGGAACAGGAGAGACCAGAGAAAGGCTGCTGCCTTAGTCATGGCCCTCAGGCAAGCAGACCCCTGGTGCTCAAATGAGGGAAAGGCTCGGGTTAGCCGCCAGTCTGGCAGAGCTTGTGACCAGTGTGGTCTGAAGGGACATTTTATAAGAAATTCTCCCCAGAGGAATAGATCACCACCTCGTCCTTGCCTGCTGTGCCAAGGGAATCATGGGTAAGCACACTGTCCCAGGGGATGAAGTTTCCCAGGGCCTGAGGTGTCTGACCAGATGGCCCAACTGCAGGACTGAGAGTGCCTGGGGCAAGTGCCAGCACAAGTCATCACCCTCACAGAGCCCGGGTAAAGCTGACCATAGAGGGCCAGAAAGTTGATCTCCTCCTGGACACTGGCATGGCCTTCTCAGTATTTCTCTCCTGCCCTGGAGACTTGGTGCTTGTTGAGTCTCTCCCCTCAGACTCTCCCTCTCTAGGCCCATCTTGGGAAGGACCATTTTTGGTTATTCTCTCTACCCCAGTGGTAGTTAAGGTGGTGGGAATTGACTCATAGATTCATCACACTTGGCTGAAGCCTTGGATACCTCCTGAAGAAAGTCATAAAACCCTCCACTCTGCAGTCTGAAGTCCCAGGAGATGACCCTTCATACTCCTGCAAGCCATTAGAGGATCTACATCTGCTCTTCCAACAAGATCCCCAGGAAAATAACCACTCATGAGTCTAATTTATATCCTGGCATTAACAGGACTACAACTCTCAACTTTGCTATCTCTCAAACTCTAATTATTCCTTTCATGGGTTGGGGGGGTGAAAAATAGGAAAATTTGGTGCTAGTATTAGAAAAGTTACTACCTCTATTCACTTACTATAAGCAATCTCAGGAGTTAATTAATAACATTAAAAGGTTGCTAATTCTCTCTGCAAGGGCAGCTCACTCTGCAAAACAGCTTAACTCTTTAGCAGCCATAGCTCTTCAAAGTAAAAGGGCCCTAAATCTGCTAACAATAGAAAGAGGGAACCTGCCCCTTTCTAGGAAAAAATGCTGTTGTTTTGTAAACCAGTTAAGTGTTGTTTTAAACAAAGTTAAAGAACTCAGGAATCAATCGAACGTGGGGCTAAAAACCTTCAATAGTATCATGCAACTTGTTTAACAACTGCCCCTCCTGGCTATATCCTCTCCTAGGCCTGATTATAACCATTCTATAATTGCTGGCCTCTGGGCTTTTCATCTATAACCTTTCTGTCACATTCATTTCTTCTGGAACCATAAGGCTACAAATAACCCTGCAACTGGAACCCTGAATGTCCTTGGCTCATGAGCTCTATCATGGACCTCTGGATCAACCTGCACCCCTAAAAGGCTCCCCTCTGGAGGAAACCTCTACTGCAGAGCCCCTTCTATGTCCCATTTCAGCAGGAAGTAGCTAAAGAGCGATTGATGCCCGTGTCCCCAACAGAAGTTGGACTTTCCTGTTCAGAGCGGGGACTGAGGGAATGTGTCGTATTCTCTTCCTGGGTCCACAAGGGGCAGTAGTTTCAAAGGCAAGAACTTCCCAGCACCATACCCTCACCTCTCCATCCAGAATCTTAAAGGTCTTTATTTAAACTTTGGCATGCGTGGGAAAAATCAAAGATCAACCACTCCAGCAGAAGTTTAAAGGAACTCCTTTCATAAGCCAGAGGGCTTGGATGAGGTGGGAATTCCTCCTAGGTTATAAGTCCCTGTCCCCCACCTCTGGATGAACTCCATATCTGGATCTTCTTCCACAATCTTGTGGAAGCTTCTCTCTCTCATCTTTTTCTCTTTCTCTGCCTAAATAAATCACTTTCTGCAAAACTCTTTGTGGTCCAATATTTACTTAATCACTCACTGCACCCAGCAGGTGAGTGAGAGACCAAGGACTTGGAAGAACCTCCTCTCAAAGCAGCTGAGCCTCCCCCACTCCCCAAAATTTGGTCACAATGCTACAGAGAAATTTTTCATAAAAGAGTTCATGATGTGGCAAACTTCATTTTTGTCTTATTTTCAGAAACTACAACCATCTTATCCTTCAATTCCACCACCACATTGATCAGTCAGCAGCCATCAACACTACTAAGGCACCTCCACCAGCAAAATGATTATAACTCATTGAAGGCTCAAATGATCATTAGCATTATTTAGCAATAAGTATTTTTAAATTAAGATATGTACATTATTTTTTAGACTAATGCTATTGCACACTTAATAGGTCACAATATACTGTAAACATAACTTTTATATGTACTGGGAAGGCAAAAGTTTGTGTGACTTTTTAAAATTACAATAAAAGATATTGTGTGGTCTGGAACCAAACCCACAATATCTCTGAGGTATGTCTGTACCTCATACCATTGGAAGGGATGAGATCCAAAGGATAGATGAAGAATTTAGTGTGTAATGACAAAGACATCACTTCCACTGAAGCAAGAGAACGGGATAAAACAACATGATAGAAAATATTGATAAATTGATGTTTTTCTTATTTATTTTATTTATATGGACTATTTTTAGTTTGGGTTTTGTTATTTCAAATATTTCAAATAGTACCCAACTGGTGGCTTCTCTTTTCTCTATAAGATTTAGATATTCACTGAATGGACAAAAGGTGGAAGCATTCCCCTTGAAAACTGGAATAAGACCTGAATACCCTCTCTTATCACTCCTATTCAACTGAGTACTGGAAGTCCTGACCAGAGCAATTTGGCAAGAGAAAGAAATAAAAGGCATCCAAATATGAAGAAAGGAAGTCAGACTATCCCTACTTGCAGATGAAATGATTCTATACCTAGAAAACCCTATAGACACTGCCCCAAAGCTTCCTGATCTGATAAATAATTTCAGCAAAGTTTCAAGATACAAAATCAATGTACAAAAATAAATAGCATTCCTGTCCACCAACAACATCCAAGCTGAGGGCCAAATCAAGAATGCAATTTTATTCAAATAGCCATGAAAATAATAAAATACTTAGGAATACAGCTAATCAGATCTCTACAATGAGAATACAAAACACTGCTCAAAGAAATTAGAAATGACACAAATAAATGTAAACACATTTCATGCTCATGGATAGGAAGAATTAATATTATTGAAATTGCCATATTGCTCAAAGAAGTTGATAGATAGATTCAATGCTATTCCTATCAAACTACCAATGACATTCTGCACATAATTATAAAAAACAATTTTAAAATTCATATGGAACCAAAAAGGAGCCCAAATAGCCAAAGCAATTCTAAGAAAAAAGAACAAAGCTGGAGGCATCACATTATATGATTTCAAACTATATTACAAGACTACAGTAACCAAAAAAGCATGGTCCTGGTACAAAAACAGACACATAGAACAATGGAACAGAATAAAGAGCCCAGAAATAGAGCCACAGACCTACAACCATCTGACCTTTGATAAAGTCAACAAAAATGAGCAATAGAGAGAGAACTCCCTATTCGGTAAACAATGCTGGAATAACTGGCTAACCATATGCAGAAGTTTAAAACTGAACCCCTTTCTTATGCCATACAAAAATCAACTCAAGATAGATTAAATACTTATATGTCAAACTTAAAATTATAAAATCCCTGGAAAGTAATCTAGAAAATACCATTCTGGACATAGGAACTGGCAAAGATTTCATGACAAAGATGCCAAAAGCAATTGCAACAACAACGACCAAAACTGTCAAATGGAATCAAATTAAACTAAAGGGCTTTTACACAGCAAAATGGATAGAGTAAACATGCAAACTACAGACTCAAAGAAAATAGTTGCAAACTAAGCACTCAATAAAAGTCTAGTACACAGAATCTGTAAGAAGCTTAAACAAATTTGCAAGCCAAAAAGAAACAACCCCATTAAAAAGTGGGCAAATGACATGATAGATACTTTTCAAAAGAAAGCACACACGACCAACAAGCATATGAAAAAAATGCCTGACATTGCTAATCATGAGAGAAATACAAATCAAAACCACAATGACATACCATCTATCACCAGTCAGAATGACTATCGGTAAAACATCAGAAATAAGAGATGCTGGCAAGGCTGTAGAGAAAAGGGAATTCTTATAAACTGCTGGTGGGAATATAAATTAGTTCAGCCATTGTGGAAAGCAGTGTGATGATTCCTCAAAGAACTTAAAATGGAATTACCATTTGACCCAGCAACCTCAATGTTGATTATATAGCCAAAGGAATATAATTGATTCTGCCGTAAAGACATATGCACCCATATGTTCCTTGCAGCATTATTCACAATAGCAAAGACAAGGGATCAACCTAAATGATCATCAATGGTAGACTGGATAAAGAAAATGTGGTACATAGTTCTTTATGTACCACATTTTTATGGCAGTGTAGTACATGGAATACTACACTGCCATTAAAAAAGAATGAGATAATGAGCTTCACAGCAACATGGATGGAGCTGGAAGCCATTATTTTAAGCAAACTAATGCAGGAACAGAAAAACAAATACCGCATGTTCTCACATATAAGTGAAAGCTAAACAATGAGAACACACAGGCACAAAGAGAGGAACAACAGACACTGGAAATTATTTGAGGATGGAGGGTAGGAGAAGGGTCAAAATAAAAAACTACCTATAAGGTACTATGTTTATAATGTGGGTAACAAACTAATCTGTACACCAAACTCTGAAGACACACAGTTTACCTATATAACAAACCTGCACATGTATTCCCGAACCTGAAAAAAAGTTTTTTTAAAAAAGAGAGAGAGTTAGGTCTTCATTTGAGTAACGGAAAAAAATATTTGGAGATTTTGACACTATAGAGGAAGATTTGAGTCACTGCAGAGGGTAAAGCAAGCTGGTAAGATAAATACAGTAAAATTTTCCAGGCTATGTTGAGGCCCCAGTGCAATGTTATAAGGGCTTAAAATCTCCTTCTGAATTTTCTCAGTTTTGATACACCTAGAATGTAATTTGTTATATGACATGAAGTAGAATATAAGTATTTCTTCTGTTTTCTGACTAATGTTTAGCCATGTTTCCCAACACAAACATCTAACAATTCATCCTTTGGCCACTGATTTGAAATGACATACTAGGCATTTGTACACATAGAACTGCCTCTTTGTATTCTAATCCTTTAGACCTATTTATGCTCTAGCACATTGTTTAGAGGTTTATAATATTTTCATGTCTATCAAAACCAGTATTTCTTAATTATTCCCTTTTTGCAATGTTCTTCAAATTTGAGGTATAAAAAAGCACCAACATATTTATTTTCTAATGCTAATAAAATATTTTTCCTTGGTTTCCTATTTCATTATTTCAGTGGGAATTTGATAAAAAATAGTGTTAAACACGTGATGTCTTGATGTAGAGTTCAGTTATTTGATTCTGAACTCACTGACACTCTTTTGCTTGTTTGTAATTTGCTTCAATATTTTTAACTTCTAAATGATCTGTTCCAGTTGGTCATCTCTTGTCTTCCAATTTTCAGTTGAACCTAATCACTTAATTGGATTGTTTTTGTTTGATCTTCATAAAATATTAAAATTTATAAAACTATAGTTTTTTTTCTATCTCTTTGTTAGTCTCCTTGGCTTGATTTATTATTTCATATAAACTACAGAATAATTCTGCCAAGTTCCACTAAATTCAGGTGATATTTTGTTGCACTCAGTATACAAGTTAATTTGGGAATTACAAGGATTTTGTTATATTGACTCTTCTCATCCATGAATATGATAGATCTTTTTATCTTCCTCTTACAATACGCCTGCTGTTAGGGCTTCAAAAGTGATACCCCAAGACTAGTACTTCGTTATTCTGAGAAGTCTTAGAAGCTGCCCCAGAACTGATGTCTCTCTAACCTTGTCATGCCCTCATCCATATCCCCAAGCTCAGGAAGGTGCTCTCTTTGGAATTCTCTTATTCAACTAAGAAAAAATTCCTCCAAAAGAAAGGCAATTGTCTTATATCCCCTCTCCAGGAATTCCGTCAAATAATCAGGAAAATCCACCACCAGAAAAGAAACTGGGAGTCATCATCTCACCCATATAGGCTTTTCATCTGGGGACTTTATCTGCATAATAACACAAGATTTGTACCCATGCAATTCTTTCTCTTACTTTCCTGTAACTTGTCCCATCCAGCACCCAAGAGGAACATGTAATAACCATTGTCTTAGCATTGAGCCTATTCATTCTCTCATTTCTCTCCTCCTTATTAAGAGGGCATTTAAGCCTAAACTATCTGGCCCCTCTTTGAGTTCATATTTTGCATGATTCTCATACACATGTTTCCACATAATAAATTTGTTATGCTTTTCTCTTGTTAATCTGGTTTTTTTTGGGGGGTGGGTGTCAGCCATGATGCTTCACAATAAAGAGAAGAGATCAGCTCCTTTCTGCCCCTACACTGCCCATACTATATTTAGTTTAATCTAATTTTACAGTTTTGTTTTTGTTGTGATTATTTATTTATTTATTGGAGATGAAGTTTTGCTCTTGTTGCCCAGACTGCAGTGCAATGGCATGATATTGGCTCACTGCAACCTCTGCCTCCTGGGTTCAAGTGATTCTCCTGACTCAGCCACCTGAGTAACTGGGATTATAGGCATGCGCCACCACAAGCAGCTAATTTTTGTATTATTAGTAGTGACAGGGATTCACCATGTTGGCCAGGCTGATCTTGAACTCCTGACCTCAGGTGATCCACCTGCCTTGGACTCCCAAAGTGCTGGGATTACAGGCATGAACCACCATGCCCAGCCTGTGATTTATATAATAACCAACTAGTTCTCAAACCTGTAAATCAGAATTTGCTGTGGAATTCTTCAAAGGACAAAATCCATGGAGAACCCACCTCTATAGATTCTAATTTAATAAATGTAAACTGAGCCATAACCATATTAATTTTCTTATAAGTAATTTTGATGCATAGTTAGGATTGAGAATATTTGTAATATCAGGAATGTAGAAACTAAGTTTAATGATGTAGTACTTTCCTTTTTGCTTTTCCCTATATTTTTAAAAATAGTATTGCCATACTGCCCAAAGTAATTTATAGATGCAATGCTATCCCCATCAAGCTACCAATGACCTTCTTCACAGAACTGGAGAAAAACACTTTAAACTTCATATGGAACCACAAGAGAGCCCACATAGCCAAGACAATCTTAAGCGGAAAAAAAAAAAAAAAAGCCAGAGGCATCACACTGCCAGACTTCAAACTATACTACAAGGCAACAGCAATCAAAACAACATGGTACTGGTACCAAAACAGAAACATGTACCAATGGAACAGAACAGAGGCCTTGGAAGCAACACCACACATCTACAACTATCTAATCTTTGACAAACCTGACAAAAATTAGCAATGGGGAAAGGACTCCATGTTTAATAAATGGTTGGGAAAACTGGCTAGCAATGTGCAGAAAGCAGAAACTAGACCCCTACCTGTCACCTTACGCTAAAATTAACTCCAGATGGATTAAAGATTTAAAAATAAAACCTAACACCATAAAAACACTAGAAGAAAACGTATGCAAAACCATCCAGGATGTAGGCATAGACAAGGACTTCATGACTAAAACACCAAAAGCAACGACAACAAAAGCCAAGATAGACAAATGGGATCTAATTAAACTTCAGAGCTTCTGTACAGCAAAAGAAACAATCATTAGAGTGAACTGGCAACCAACAGAATGGGAAAAAAATTTTGCAATCTACCCATCTGACCAAGGGCTCATATCCAGAATCTTAAAAGAACTAAAACTGATTTACAAGAAAAAAACAAACAAACCCATTCAAAAGTGGGCAAAGGATATGAACAGATACTTTTCAAAAGAAGACATATATGAGGCCAACAAACATATGAAAAAATGTTCATCATCACTGATCATTAGAGTAATGCAAATCAAAACCACATTGAGATATCATCTCACACCAGTTAGAATGGTGATCATTAAAAAATCTGGAGACAACAGATGCTGGAGAGGATGTGGAGAAATAGGAACACTCTTACATTGTTGGTGGGAGTGTCAATTAGTTCAACCATTGTGGCAGACAGTGTGGTGATTTCTCAAGGATCTAGAAATAGAAATTCCATTTGACCCAGAAATCCCATTACTGGGTATATACCCAAAGGACTATAAATTGTTCTATTATAAAGACACATGCACATGTATGTTCAGTGCAGGCCTGTGTACAATAACAAAGACCTGGAACCAACCCAAATGCCCGTCAATGATAGATTGGACAAAGAAAATGTGGCACATATGCACCATGGAATACTACACAGCCACAAAAAATGATTGAGTTTGTGTCCTTTGTAGGGACTTAGGTGAATCTGGAAACCATCATTCTCAGCAAATTGACACAAGAACAGAAAACCAAACACCACATGTTCTCATTTATAGGCAGGCGTTGATCAATGAGAACACGTGGACTCAGGGAGAGGAGCATCACACACTGGGGGTAGTGCCGGAGGGGGCTCGGGGGGGACAGCAGTGGAGGAGGATGTGGAAGGATAACATGGGGAGAAATGCTGGATATAGATGAAGGGGGAATAGAGGCAGCAAGCCACCTGGTTATGTATGCACCTATGTAACAACCCTGCATGACCTGCACATGTAACCCAGAACCTAAAATTAAAAAAAAAAAAAATAGTATTGTATATAATTTTTATTTATGTATTTTGGCTCATAATATGAGTTCCTATTGTTAATTTAAATTTCTTTTAAGTATCATTTTATTGCCTGCATGATATCATATCTTATAAATAAATGTAGCATAATTTACTTAAGTAATCTCTATAATTTCCCTGATTTTCTGTCATGAATAGAAACAATAATATTTCTATTTGAAGGAATAAAGAAAACAAAAGTAAATAGCCCAAAATCTAAATGTTTTATTATTTTTCACTACAGTGTTCTAGAATAGCAACCTTCATTGAATTCATACTCTACTATGTGGTATATAAATGAAACCCATCTATATATTTAGTTTTACTTCCTAAATATCGTACCAGTGTAGATACATTTCATGAGATAGTCTTTGTTGCTAAAATGAGGCAGAAACTCTACGATTAAATACTTAAGAAAACATTATAGATAAGTCATTTGTTACAAAACTTCAAAAAGGAAATGTTTTACTCCTGTTAATATGAATAGAATATCTTTTCCTGTAACAATTTGTAGTGAAATCATGTAAATATTATAAATGCATGCTATGAAAATATAATGGAGCTGGGCATGGTGGGTCACGCCTGTAATCCCAGCACTTTGGGAGGCCAAGGTGGGTGGATCATAAGTTCAGGAGATCAAGACTATCCTGGCTAACATGGTGAAACTCCATGTCTACTAAAATACAAAAAAATTAGCTTGACATGGTGGTGCACACCTGTAGTCCCAGCTACTTGGGAGGCTGAGGCAGGTGTACCACTTGAACCAAGGAGGCGGAGGTGCAATCAGATCATGCCACTGCATTCCAACCTGGTGACAGAGTGAGACTCTGCCTCGGAAAAAAAGAAAAACAGAAAGAAAAAAGAAATATAATGGAAAGATGAATCTATATATTCATTACTAGACTGAAATGAATTTGTAAACCATGGAATATTCATACAGTATATAAAATGTGAAACTGCAGTTATAATAAACTTGAAGCACATATAGCAACATAAATATTTATTAATAAAAATTATCAGGTGGTTAAAAGCAGTTTTCAAAATAATACATACTGTCCAATTTACATAATACTTTTCAATACAAGAACAGTGCTATTTATTCTATGTAAGCTCATATATATGAGTTAGAAGTATAAAAGAATATCTGATATAATTAAAACCCAATTCAGAAATGATTACATCTGGGAAAGGAAGAAGGGGAATGCCAGCTTGAAAGAGTACAAGCAGAGCTTCAACTATATTAGAAATACTCATTCTTTTAAACAAAAAGAAAAACATGACCCAAACTTGAAAACTATTAATAAAAAGATATGGAGTGACAGTTTTATTAGTATTTGTTAAGATAATTTTTTACTTTGATATTTTTAAACATTTTGAAAAATAATCTGAATAACAATTCAAAGCACTGAATTTTAATGTTAATTTTACCATCCTTGTTCGATCTGAAACATATTGCTTATCACTCCGTTCTCCAATTCTTTTGTCAGTAAAATGAAGATGTTTTCTCCCTTTATCCAGATGGTAACTGGCTAAAAGCAACAATAACTATAAAGCACATCAAGTTCTACATATAATTAAAATACTTAAGAAAAAGAACTTTGTTCCCTCCAGTAAAGGACCTGTAATGTACAAAAAGAGAAGAAAAGAATCAAAGGCCACATAAGTTAAAAGTAATTCAATTTAGCTCTTTTTGTTCTCTCTGTTAAAAAGTGAAACAAATATTCTACTTACTGATTTTTTTGATTAACAAGAAACATAAAGTGATATCCAATAAACAAAATAAAAAAATAAAGTTCCATTTTGTATTTTTTCTAAGTAAGATAAACAGAGTAAAAGGAGACATGAAGAAAGGTCCATAGTTATGAAGGATGAAAAAAATGCAATCATAGAAAAAATTTAGACTTGTTTGTAGCTTCCACATGCCTTACATAAAAACATCTCCATTTCTAACTCAGTTTTTATTGCTATGCTTTAATACAAGTAACTAGTCATGTTGGCTCCACCTTTACCACGTCTCTAATTCATTGAGATTCTGTCCTTCCTAATGACCCATTTTAATTTTTAAAAACATGATCCTGCATTTGACACTTCTTCTTGAGCCCATATTATAACAAGTCTGATTGAATGGTCACTCTATGTTACCAACTGGTTGCAACCTCAACAGGAAGATCTTGTCTGGTTCTCTACTTGTGCTAGGTGACTTCCTATGCTCTGAGGCTAAATGGTATTACTGGCTATGCTTATGTTTCAGTGACACCACAAGCTAGAATCTGTCATCAGATGACGCCGCTCTGTAAAGGTTCCAGGTTGCTACTTCTTGAATGTGTGAATGTTTTCTCTCATATCTCATGACACATGTGGCCGTGGCTGGAAAGACTGGAACCTAGAATCAGACTAGCCAGTAATTCAGGCAACAATCCCAGTTCAGGATGCAGATGATACAATTAGTTTGGCAAGCTGACTCTGGCAACCAGATGGTATCAGCAATAACATTTCCCAGGTGAGCAGATCATCTATGGTAAGAGGACAATATAAAGGGGTTTTTAAGTCCTATCAGGTGAACAGGAAGCAGAAATTAGAAACTCAGATGAGCAATAATTAGCAATAAAAACAGGAGAGTTAACCATGTCTTTAATCTATTGAGATTCTGCCCTTCCTAATAGTCTAGTCTATTTTTTAACAACATTATTCTGCTTTTGACACTTCTTCTTGAGCCTGTATTTTGATTACATGCCTGTTTTTTATTTTACTCATCAGAACATGGAGCACAGACAGAAATACCGTTCAACCTTAAAGCACAAGAATTTATTTACTCCGACTAGAGAACCCAACAGCAAGATCTGCATGTTGAGGTTGCAACTAGCCAGTCACCAGAGAGTGACCATTCAACTTGATTTGTCTAAGACTGTCTGAGATTAATTTATTAAGACTGTCTGAGATTAATTATTAAGAGTACTCCCTTTCACTCTTGGAAGTGTCATAGTTTGGAGAATTAATTATATTGTCAGCTTCAGGCTGTTGCCATTAACGACTTCTAAATCCATGTTTCATTTTTACATCTATAGTTGTTACTATGATATCAATTTGCAACCACATATAAATAGCAGATTAATCAATTCAAATGCTTAGTGTGACAATTTATGGAAGATTTATTACCCTCGTTTAAAAATAGCATAAGAAAATGCAGGCTACTAAAAGACAACCAAAGAAATAGAAATTACTGCAATTAGAAGGAAGAACTTCTAGATACAAAAGTAAGTAGAGAAAAAGAAAAAACAGAAAGTGATGTCAGCAAGATGGTGAAATAGGAATTCACAAGCTTCACTCCCCACAGAAATCCAGCTAGCAAATATCCATAGGGAAGAATACCATTCTAAATATCCCAGAACTCAGGAATAAGGCTGAGAGACACCCCCTTGGATCAGAATTGAGAAAAGCCACAATCAGACAGTGAGAAGAATAGTTTTCATTGACTGTGCTGCCTATCCCCACCCCCATATCAGCATGGTCTATACACAAAGAATTCCCTTAGGCTCGTGGTTTCTGCATTGGGAGAAGTGAATTGGGGAAAGACATTCTGGTTTCTCACTATTCTGGGACCCTTTACAGGAGGCTGTCTTCTGTCTCATCTTATGGGAAAAGTTCAGGAATGCCATCAGACTGTACATCCTGGGGTAAGTTGGAGACAAAGAACAGGGATAGAGTTCATAGAAACCAGTGCATGAATCATGGTAGTTGTTCTGCCTTGCAGCCAATAAAGGCATCACATCAGAGAAACTAACCAACAGTATCATTGTAGAAAACGTGGCACAGATGCCAAACACAGTACTTCCCAGCCAGGGAAGATAACCTGCAACTCTACCCAGTCAGAAATGGTTTTAGAGCCCAGCTAGTAGCCCCTTGATAACAGAGACCAGCCAGTGGTTTCACTGGCCCACAGAGCACAGATAGCAATACTCTTTCATAACAGAGCACAGGAAGTGACTCAGCCCAACTAAGAGCCCAACTAAGATCTGCCTTGTCCAGGATTGCAACCAGCCACCCATCCATAATGCCAATCTAGACTAAAGAATAAAGGTCTGTCACCACCAAATAACACATGCAGAGGCCAGAAAAGGTGGCCATCTCCTCAAATGAACAATTATCAACATAAGAACACAAGGATTATTTAAAATTTAGGGACATATGCCTGGGTGTGATGGCTCATGCCTGTAATCCCAGTACTTTGGGAAGCCAAAGAAGGCAGATCATGAGGTCAGGAGTTTGACACCAGCCTGGCCAACATGGTGAAACCCTATCTTTACTAAAAATACAAAAATTGGCCAGGCGCGGTGGCTCACACCTGTAATCCCAGCATTTTGGGAGGCTGAGGTGGGTGGATCACAAGGTCAAGTGATTGAGACCATCCTGGCCAACATGGTGAAACCCCGTCTATACTAAAAATACAAAAATTAGTTGGGCATGGTGGTACACACCTGTAGTCCCAGCTACTTGGGAGGCTGAGGCAGGAGAATTGCTTGAACCAAGGAGGCAGAGGTTGCAGTGAGCTGAGATTATGCCACTGCACTCCAGTCTGGTGCCTGGTGACAGAGCAAGACTCTGTCTCAAAAAAAAAAAAAAAAATACAAAAATTAGCTGGGCATGGTGGCAGGGACCTGTAATCCTAGCTACTCAGGAGGCTGAGGCAGGATAATTGCTTGTACCCAGGAGGCAGAGCTTGCAGTGAGTCAAGATCATGCCATCGCACTCCAGCCTGGGCAACTGGGAGAGACTGTATCAAAAAAAAAAAAAAAAATCGGGGAGATATGACACCACTGAAAAAATAAAAATAAATAAAAGGGTCAATAAAGGGCCCATAAGAAAAGATCTATGAAATGATTGACAAATAATTTAGAATGATGCTTTTAAAGAAGTTCAGGGAGCTGCAAAAATATGAATAGAAAATTAAATAAAATTTGGAAATCAATTCATAAACAAATGGGAAGTTTGACAAATAGAAACAATAAAAATCACAAATCATAAAGAACACAATAACTCTACTGAAATTTCAGTAGAAAGCTTCAACAGCAGATTTGATTAAGAAGAAGAAAAAATCTGTGCGCTTAAAGGCACAACATTTGGAAATATTCAATCAGAAAAGCAAGAAGTAAAAAGAATGAAAGAAATAGCTTTCTGGGATTTATGGGATAAAATAAAAATGTTCAAGTCATTAGAGTTAAAAAGGAAATAGAGAAAGAAAAATAGAAAACTTACCTAAAGAATAATAATAGCAGAAACCTTTCAAGCATGGAGAAAAATATAAATATTCCCATACAAGAACATCAAAGGACATTAATCAGATCCAATCCAAATAAGATGTTCCCAAGATATCACCAAACTGTCAAAAATTAAAGACAAAAACAGGATCCTAAAAGTAGAAAAAGAAAAGAAGGAAATAATACAAAAAGGAGTTATAATACATCTAGAAGCAAGATTTTTGCCAGAAACCTTACAGGCCAGGAGGGAGTGGGATGACATATACAATGTGCTAAAAAAAAAAAAAAGTCAATGAAGAAAACCAAGAATACTGTATCCAGCAAACCTATCATTCAACAATGAAAGAGAGACAAAAGATTCTCAGAAAAACAAAAGCTGAAAGAGTTCATCACTACCAAACCTGTATTACAATAAATGCTAACGGAGTTCTTCTAGGTGAAATAAAAAGATAGTAATGAGTAACACTATTTATTTTTATATTTTTATTTTTATTTTTATCTAAAAATATAAAACTCATTGGTAAAAGTAAATACAGAAATATAGCATACCCTAATACGGCAAAAATAGTGTGTCAAATGCTTATATCTTCAATATCAAATTTGAAAGACAACTATCTTTAAATTGCTATAATAATTTGTTAAAGAATATGAAATATAAAAAATAAATCATGATATCAAAAAATCACAATAGGAAGTAATGGAGTAAAAATGTACAGGATTTTTTGCTATCAAAGTTAAATTGATATCAGCTTAAAACAGGATTTTTTGGTAAGCTTCATGGTAACTGCAAAACTAAAACCTATTATAGATGCACAAAAAAATAGAAAGCAAGGATCAAAACATATTATTAGAGAAGAATCACCTAACTGCAAAGAAAGACAGTAAGAGAAGATGAAAGGAAGAAAGAATCTACAAAAAAAACTAAAACATAATTAACCAAATGGCAGTAGGAAGTCCTTTCTTATCAGTAACTACCTTTGATGTAAATTGATTAAATTCTTTAATTGAAAGACATAGGGCGACTAAATGGATTAAAAAAAACAAATAACAAGACCCAACCATTTGCTGCCTATCAGTGATTTAAGTCACTGTAAGAATACTAATATGGTTTAGCTCTGTGTCCCCATCCAACTCTCATGTTGAATTGTAATACTCATGTGTCAGGGGAGGGACCTGGTAGCAGGCAACTGATTCACGGGGGCAGATTTCCCCCATGCTGTTCCCTTGAGAGTGAGTGAGTTCTCAAAATATCTCATGGTTTATAAGTGTCACACTTCCCTTGATGCTCTCATTCTCCTGCTATGACGTAAGATATGCCTTGCTTCCCCATCACCTTCTGCCATGATTATAAGTTTCCTGGGGCCTCCCTATCCACATAGAACTGTGAGTCAATTAAACCTCTTTACTTTATAAATTACCAAATCTCAGGTAGTTCTTTTTGTTTGTTTGTGTTTGAGACAGAGTCTTGCTCTGTCTTCAAGGCTGAAGTCCAGTGTGTTATCTTGGCTCACTGCAACCTCTGCCTCCTGGGTTCAAGTGATTCTTCTGCCTCAGCTTCCTGAGTAGCTGGGACTACCCCCATGCACCACCATACGCAGCTAATATTTGTATTATTGGTAGAGACAGAGTTCACCATATGGGCCAGGCTCATCTCAAACTCCTGGTCTCAAGTGATCCTCCGACCTTAGCCTCCCAAAGTGCTGGGATTACAGGTGTGAGCCACTGCACCCAGCCAGTCTCAGGTAGTTCTTTATAGCAGTGTGCAAACAGACTAATACAGGTACACATAGACTGAAAGTAAAGAAATGGAAAAAGATATTCCTTGCAAATGGATACCAAAATAGAGCAGAAGTAGTTATATTTATGTCAGATAGAGTTTAAGTTAAAAACTATAAAAAACAAAAAAGAAGATCATTGTGTAAAGATAAAAGGGTCAATTCAGCTAGAGGACATAATAATTATAAGTGCATATGCACCCAACATAGAAACACCTAAATATATAAGCAGATTTTAATAGATCTGAAGGGCAAGATGGACTACAATATATTATTGGTAGAGAATTTTAACACCCCATTTCAGGAATAGAGAGATTATTCAGGCAGAAAATCAACAATGAAACATCAGACTTAAACTGTACTCTAGATCAAATGGACATAGCAGACAGATACAGCTGAAGAATATACACTCTTATCAGTTTAATATGTTTTTCAGTTTCACATGGCACATGTGCCAGTATAGACTGTACATTAGGTCACAAGACAAGTATTAACAGATATAAGAAGAATAAAATTATACCAAGTATCTTTTCTCACCACAATATATAAAACTAGAAATCAATAGCAGGAGAAACTTCAGAAAAATCATAAATACATCAAAATTAAACAACATGCTCTGAACAATCAATGGGTCAATAAAGAAATAAAAATGGAAATATAAAAAATTCTTAGGACAAATGAAAATGGAAATAAAACATACCAAAACCTACAAGATACAGAAAAAGCAATTCTAAGAAAAAAAGATTATAATTACTATAATAATTATACTATTAAATATCTACATGAAAAAAGAAAGTATCCAAATAAACATCCTAATATTACACCTGCAGGCACTAGACAAACAAAAACAAAGTCCAAAATTAGTAGAAGGAAGAAAATGATAATCATAAGAACAGAAATAAATGAAATGGAGACTAGAAAAACAACATAAAATATTAATGAAATGAAGAGTTGATTTTTTGAAAAGATGAAACTGACAAACCTTTAGCTAAACTTAGCAAAAAAAGAGAAGGCTCAAATAAGATCAGGGATTTAAAAAAAAGGAGGCATTACAACTAATACCACAGAAATGCAAATAATCATAATAAACTATTATGAACAATTATATGCCAACAAACTGGATGACCTAGAGGAAACAGATAAATTCCTGGACACATATAAGCTACCAAGATTAAATTTTGAAGAAATAGAAAATCTGAAAAAATCAATAATTAGTAAGGAGATTTATTAAATCAGTAATAAATAGTCCCTCATAAGGAGAAGCCCAGGACCAGAATTTACTGCTGAATTCTACCAAACATTTAACAAACTAATACTAATTCTCCTCAAACTCTTCCAAAAACTTCAAGAGACTACTTCCAAACTCATTTTACAAGGCCAGCATTACCCTGATGCCAAAACCAGATATTCAACAAAAAAGGAAAACAACCACCCAATGTTCCTGATGAACATAGATGCAAAAATCTTCAACATACTAGCAAACCAAATCCAACAATACATTAAAAAGAATATTCACCATGATTAAGTAGGATTAGTCTAAGGAAGTAAGGGTGTTTCAACATGGGCAAATCAATAAATGTGATACATCACGTTAACAGAATCAAAAACAAAAACCACATGAGCATCTCAATTGATGCAGAAAAGGCATTGACAAAATTTAACATATCTTTCTGATAAAAACTCTCAACAAATTAGGTATAGAAGGAATGTGCCTCAACACAATAAGGGCCATACATGACAAACCCACAGGGAACATCATACTGAACAGGAAAGAGTTGAAAACATTTCCTTTAAGATCTAGAATAGGATAAGGATGCCCCTTTCACCATTTTTATTCAATATAGTATTGGAAGTCATAGCCAGAGCAATTAGGCAGGAGAAAGAAATCAAAGATATCAAATTGGAAAGGAAGAACTTAAATTGTCCCTGTTTGTAGATGACATGACCTTATACACAGAAAACACTAAAGACTCTAACAACAACAAAAAAAAAAAAAAACGGTTAGAACTAATAAATGAATAAGTAAAGTTGCAGAATACAAAATCAAAACACAAAAATCACTAGCATTTCTATATACTAACAGCAATCAATCTGAAAAAAGAAATCAAGAAAATCTCATTTACAGGAGCTACAAACAGTAAGATACTTGGTAATGGATTTAAATATGGATACACTGAAACCTATAAAACATTGATGAAAGAAATTGAAGAAGACACCAATAAGTGGAAGGATAGCTTGTGTTCATGAATCAAAAGAATTAATCTTTTCAAAATGTCTATACTATCCAAGCTATCTACAGATTCAATGCAATTCACATAAAAATATCAATAATATCCTTCACAGAAATGCAAAAAACAATCCTAAAATTTATATGAAACCATAAAAGACCCAAAATAGCCAAAGTAATCTCATGTAAAAAGAACAAACAATCATATGCCCTTACTTTGAAATATATTACAAAGCGATTATAACCAAAACAGCATGGTACTGTCATAAAAACAGACACTTACACAAGTGGAACAGAACAGAACGGCCCAAAAATAAATCCATTAATTTATAGCCAGTTGATATTTTACAAAGATGCCAAGTACATACAGTGTAGAAAGGATGCCAAGTACACACAGTGTAGAAAGGATGCCAAGTACACACAGGGTAGAAAGGACAGGCTTTTCAATAAATGGTGTTGGGAAAACTGGATATCCACAGGCAGAAAAATGTAATTAGACCCTTATTTCATACCACATACAAAATTAAATCAAAATGGATTAAATACTTAAATGTAAGACCTGAAACAGTAAAACTGTGGGAGAAAACAAAACCAAAAAGCTCCATGACATTAGTGTGTATGATGGTAAATCTGAATGTCACCTTGATTGGATTGAAGAATGTAAAGTATTGTTCTTGGATATGTCTGCGAGGGTGTTGCAAAAGATTAACATTTGAATAAGTGACTGGGAGAGGCAGACCCCCTCAATCTGGGTGGGCACCATCTAATCATTTGCCAGCTTGGCTAGAATAAAACAGAGAGAAGAACATGGAAGGAACACAGTTGCTGAGTCTTCTGTCCGTCATGTTTTTTCTCTGCTGGATGCTTCCAGCCCTCAAACATCAGACTCCAAGTTCTTCAGCTTTCCACTCTTGGACTCAACACCAGTGGTTTTCCAAGGGCTCTCAGGCCTTCAGCCACAGACTTAAGGCTGCACTGTTGGCTTCCCTATTTTTGAGGTTTTAGGACTCAAACTGACTTTCCTGCTCCTCAGCTTGCAGATGGCCTATTGCAGGACTTCATTTTGTGATCATGTGAGTCAATACTCCTTAATGAACTCCCCTTCATGTATACATCTATCCTATTAGTTCTGTCCCTTTAGAGAACCCTAATACAGTGTGTATAATGATTTTTTTATATGACCCTTATAGCACAGGCAACAAAAGCAAAAATAGACAAAAGAGATTACATCAAAGTAAAAATCTTTAAGAAGAGTCAGCCTCTAATATTTATCCAAAAACTATCTATGGGACTATTTGAGTCAGTTTCAAAACCTGTAAATATTATCTTCATAAAGAAAATGAATCTTTGTACATGTGATTAAGCCAAGGATCTTAACATCATGAAAGATTATCCTAGATTATCTGTGTGGGTCCTAAATCCAATCACACATGTCTCTCTTGTATATATATACTTTAAATTCTGGGGTACATGTGCAGATCTTGCAGGATTGTTACACAGGTACAAACATGCCATGGTGGTTTGCTGACTCCATCTCCCCGTTACCCACATTAGGTATTTCTCCTAATGTTATCCCTCCCCAACCTCCTCACCCCCTACTATCACTCCCCTAGCCCCCTACCCCCCAGCAGACCCCAATGTGTGATGTTCCCCTCCCTGTGTTCATGTGTTCTCATTGTTCAACACCCACTTATGAATGAGAACATGTGGTGTTTGGTTTACTGTTCTTGTGTCAGTTTGCTGAAAATTATGGTTTCCAAAAGTCCAGGTCCAGACTGGTTTATAGCTGAATGCTACCAGACGTAGAAAAAGGAGCTGGTACCATTCCTTCTGAAACTTTTCCAAACAATACAAAAAGAGGGAATACTCCCTAACTCATTTTATGAGACCAACATCATCCTGATACCAAAACCTGGCAGAGACACAACTAAAAAAGAAAATTTCAGGCCAATGTCCATAATGAACATTGATGCAAAAGTCTTCAATAAAATACTGGCAAACTGAATGCAACAGCACATCAAAAAGCTTATTCATCATGATCAAGTAGGCTTCATCCTGGGGATGCAAGGCTGGTTCAACATATACAAATCTATAAATGTAATCCATCACATAAACAGAACCAAAGACAAAAACCACATGATTATCTCAATAGATGCAGAGGCCTTTGACAAAATTCAACAGCCCTGTATGCTAAAAACTCTCAATAAACTACATATCGATGGAATGTATCTCAAAACAATAAAAGCTATCTACAACAAGCCCACAGCCAATATCACATACTGAATGGGCAAAAACTGGAAGCATTCTCTTTAAAAACTGACACTAGAAAAGGGTGCCCTCTCTTACCATTCCTATCCAATGTGTCTCTTTTTTAAGAGAGATGCAGAGGAAAATTTCACAGACAGAGAGAGAGAAGAGAATGTGAAGACAAAGGAAAAGATTGGAGCAATGCAGTCACAAGCCAAGGACCTCCAATCAATGATTACCCTAGAAGCTAGAAAAGGCAAGAAACAAATTCTCATCCAGAGCCTCCTAAGAGAGAATAGCCCAGCAGACACCTTGATGTCAGAATTCTGGAGGCCAAAATCATGAAACAATAAGTTTCTGTTATTTAAGCTACCAAGTTTGTGGCGATTTGTTATGGCAGCTAGAGAACTAATACAGATGGGAAACCAAGGATGGGGAAAGTAATTTGTCCATTGTCACAAAACTAGAAATTTGTAGATCTGGGGTTTAAACTCAAGGAAGATTATCTCCAGAGCTTTATCTTAGACACCTAGCTAAGGCATTTTACCAAAAATATCTTCTGGGCACCAAGTCCGTGATGTCTGTTCCCAAATCTCAAAGAATGTTTCATAAAAAGAGTTGCTTCCAGCAGCACTTTTCTTCCTATAGTTCAGGTAGAAATCCTTGGAGTTGACTAATATATAGACACAGGTCCCTTCAACATTATCCATGTTTCTTCCTTTCTGCAGCCTCTGTGCTTTTCTGCTTCATCTGTCCTGTTCCCTCTCCATCAAAAAAAAAAAAAAAAATTCTTATGAACCTGGAATTTTTCAGATCAACTCCCAGTGGAACCAATATTTCTATAATTAGGTAGAAGAATGAGTTCAAAGAATAACGCTCTAAATTTATATGTCAAAAAAAATCTCTAAAATAGTAAATATACTCCACAGGTAGATAAATATTGAGTTAACAAGGGAAATACAAGATAGGTAATAGAAAAATTCTCAAAGGAAACTAAGCTATTCTCTGAATTATTTACTCAATAAATTTATTTTACACATTTATGGACTTCCAAAATATGCAAGATCTCACTTGTGATGCAGTTATTCTGCCACTTCTATCTGCACTTTCCAATTGAGTAAATTGACCATTTCTTTAAAAAACATTGCTGAAATATGCACTATACAGCAATATTTCTGAGAAAATGTTGGACAACTGAGAATCACTTTGTGTTGTTGCTAACAGAGAACTGATGTGAAGTATCTCTAGAGAGTAACAGATTCAATTTTGTGAAACATTAGGTAAACAAGAAATGGTTCAGTGTTTCAGAATGTGAAGGGAAGGATTTCATTTTACTTCATCTTAGGGCTTGAGCTCAGTAGCCCTGTCTGATTGCTTCTGAATGCAATGTTGCAGCAAATAAGAGGTACTTTTTTATTTTATACATCATTTATAAATTCTACCTCAACTCTACGGAGCCAATACATTTTATTCTTCCAAACCAAAGAAGTGGTATCCTGATTAT
This sequence comes from Aotus nancymaae, assembly GCF_030222135.1. Lineage (NCBI taxonomy): Eukaryota > Metazoa > Chordata > Mammalia > Primates > Aotidae > Aotus > Aotus nancymaae. The sequence goes on along the minus strand of NW_026988425.1, from coordinate 57,145,079 downwards.
GTTACTTCTACTGATCACTGGAACTTTTGCTGAAGCACAAATAACTTACATTTTGGGCACTTTAAATCACTATCAGGCAGTTATATCTTCCCTTGGATGCTCTTTTTACTGCATCCCTATGCCTTTTATCCTCTTCCCCTCTAAATTCTGGTGTTTCCTCAACTTTAATCTATTTTTCCTGCCTTCTCTATCTATATACTTGCTCTTCCTTATAACCACAATGACATTGATAATTTCAAATATCATCTATACTCAAAAAAAACTCTCCTCTACCTAAATTTTTTTAAACATTAACAAGTAGAATTCAAGCTATCTTTAATAGAATACATATATTATATATATTATACATATTTTATATACATATATGTATATGTTGAGCATCTTTAATCTGAACATTCAAAATCCAAAATACCCTAAAACCCAAAACTTTCTGAATATAAAAATAATACCAGAAGTAGAAATTTTCAAACCTGATACCTTTGCTTTCTCATGGTTCAATATATACAAAGCTTGTTCCATGCACAAATTATTTTAAATATTATACAAAATTAACTGTACCCTATGTATATAAGGTGTGTGTAAAACATAAATGAACTTTATGTTTAGACTTGGGTCCTATCCCCCAAGGTATCCCATCACATATATGCAAATATTCAAAATCAAAAATTCAAAATACTTCTGGTCTCAAGCAATTTAGATAAGAGATACAATTATATATCCATCATGTTGCAAAACTCAGAAGCCGCTATTCCCATTGTATTCTGGTTGTACACTGTGGTGACCCAGCATGATTGTATATCTGAAAAAACAAGAGAATCCACCAAAAAATTGTTTATAGTAATAAAAGAATTTAGCAAAATGACTGAGTGAAATTAATACAGAGAAAACATAGCTTCCATGTAACACTAGTTGGCATATGAAATGGTAGAAAAGATCCAATTTAAAATTGCAATTTTAAAATATTAAATGCCTAGGATTAAACCTAATATGAAAGGGCAATATGAGACTTTTAGTTTCCAGTCCAGTATGTAAGGAACTTGGAAGTTGTTTCTCCATTCTGACAACAAATGAAAAGCTAAACCAACAGAAAAATCAATAATTATACTTAGATCCATCAGACAAGTGAGGTCACAGAAAAAATGGCTTTTCCAAAAATTGGAGAGAGAGACAGGGAGTATTACAATATACTGGAGCAAAAACCCACAAGCAGAAACCTCCCCTAGGGACCAGTACCAGGGTATAAAAACCTACACAGTCACTGACAAATTGGTGAAGGCTTGTTATGGACACATCTGAGAGATTAAAAACTGCAAGGAGGACCAGACATTGTAGGTACCCCACACTTTTATGAGTTTCCCTCCAGGAGTTTGATCAGGTTATCATGGTAAGTATCAGGGAAAAGAAAAAAAAACCCTTATCCTTCCATTGGCAGTAAAGGAGAAGAAAGTATTTTGAAAGACACTAAGGCATTCTGTCTGTAACAAGAACTGCCTTAAAGAGAAACTATTTTACTAAAGCCTAACCTCTTGCATTTTATCAAAGGCTGATTGACTAGGGTAAAGAAAAATACCCAATTCTAGCTCATTCTAGTAATCCTTCCCCACCTAAGCAGGTTGGATGAGGACTGAGAAGCACTGGTGAAATTGACAGCACAGGGGCATAGGCTTACTAAGAAAGTGAGACCTAATTATAAGACTATGAACTGCCTTCTTTCACCCTATGCCTTACCATACACTACTGAAGCCCTATTTATTGGATTTTCTTTTACCTAATACATTCTATCAGCTTTCAACAAAAAGTTTAAAGCATACTAAAAGGCAAAAGGCACAGATTAAAGAGATAGAGCAAGCACCATAACTAGACTCACATATGGCAGAGATGTTGGAGTTAGCAGGAGTTTAAAACAACTATGATTAATATGCTAAGGGCTCTAATGGAAAAGGTAAATAACATCAAGAACAGATGGGTAAATAAGTAAAGAGATAGAGCTTCCAAGACAGAATCAGAAAGAAATGCTAGTGATTAAAAACACTCCAATGGAAATGAGGAATGTCTTTGATGAGATCATCTGTAGATTAAACATAGTTGAGGGAAGAATCTGTGAGCTTTGAGAATATATTAATAAAAGCTTCCAAAACTAAGAAGAAATGGGGAAAAAAAGATTAGAATATCCAAGAATTGTGAAACAACTACAGAAAGTGTAACATAAAGTAAAGAGAATACCAGGAGAAGAAATATTAAAAGGAACAAAAGAAATATTTGAGATAAAAACAACTAAAAATTTCCTTTAAATTAATGACAGAGACGAAACCACCAATCTAGGGAACTCAAAGAACACTCATTAAAATAAATGCCAGAAAAACTAAACCCAGGTATATCACATACAAACTGAAGAAAATTAAAGAAAAATTCTTAAAAGAAGCCAGAGGGGAAAAACACCTTACCTGTAATATAAAAGCAAAAATAAAAATTCCATTCGACTTCTCAGATACCATGTGCAATGGGTTGAATGCTTATGTTCCTTCAAAATTCATGTTGACATAGTAACCCCTTAAGTAATGCTACCAGGAGGTTGGGCCTGTGGGAGATGATTAAGTTACAAGAGCAGAGGCCTTGTTGAACATGAATAGTGCCCCTATTAAAAAACAAACAAACAAAAACCAAAAAAATCCAGAGAGATCTCTCACCTCATTTGCCACGTGGAATAACAGTGAGAAGATGACTGTCAAAGAGGAAATAGGCCCTCATCTAACTCCATACTTGCCAGTACCTTGATCTTGGACCTTCCAGCTTTCAGAATTGTCAGAAATAAATGTCTGTTGTTTATACAGCATGCAGTCTATGGTAGTTTGTATAGCAGCTCAAACGGATTAAGATGGCATGCAAATGAGAAGAGGATGCAGTGTAATGTTTCAAGCATTGAGAGAAAAAAACAGCAACCTAACATTCAGTACCCTGAAAAATTACACTTCAAAAGTGAAAGAGAAATAAATACTTCCTCAAATGAAATTTAAAAATAGAGGAAATTTTAAAAATTTTAAATCAATCTCTAGCAGATTGATTTCTTCATCTTAATGAAACATCGCATTTTTTTTTGTGCAGTCATGCTTCTTGCCCTAAAGTCTACTTTGTTATAGCAGCTTTCATTTCTTTTTTCATCAGCTTTATTAGGGAAGCCACCATCATAATCACAATACAGAAAAAAAAAAAGAAATAGAGGAAATTTTTGTTAATGCTCCCGCCTTGCAACAAATGTTTTAAAAATTTCTTCAGAGAGAAGAAAACTAATATAAGCTAAAAACCTAGATCCAAGTAAAGAACAAAAGTAGATTTGAGAAGGAATAAATGTGAGATAAATAAAAGCTTTTATTTTTCTTATTATCAATTGATCTGAGAGACAACAGTTTGCTCAAAATAATAATAGTAGCAATGTATTTGATTATGTGTAGCATATATACACATATGTATGAAATAAATTGCAGCAATAATATAAGAGACAGACAGGAGGAATTAGAATTATTTTGTTATTAATATTATGATGCACTTGCACTACTGTGAAGATTTATAGTGTTATTTGAAAGTGGACTTGAATTTGTTGTAAATATATATTACAAACTCTATGAATAGCAGACAGTAACAAATATAATATATATGAATCCAAATATATAAATAATTACTTTAAATCTCAAAGGTCTAAGTATACCATTCAAGAGACCAAGATTTGACTAGAGCAAATCAAAACGCAAGACCCATTGATATATTGTTTATAAGAAACCCACTTTAAATATAAAGAAACATACACATTAAAAGTGAAGGGATAGAGAAATATATATCTTTGTAAAACTAATCAAAGAAAAATGGAAGTAGCTACATTAATTTTAGACAGAGAAGACTTCAGAGCAAGAACAATTATCAAGAATAAACAATAACATTACATAATGATAAAGGGTTCAATTCTCCAAGACAACATAACAATTCTTAATATTTACGAATCCAACAACAAAACATCAAAATACAAGAGGCAAAAACTGACAGAATTATAAAGAGAGATATATGAATCCACTATTATAGTAAGATACTTCAATGCCCCCTATCAGAAATGGATACTTCCAGCAGGCAGAAAAATCAGTGAGGAAATAGTTGAACTCAACAGCACCATAAATCAACTAGATATAATCAACATCATAGACTATGTCATCCAACAACAGAGAATTACACATTATTTTCAAGCTCAAGTGAAAGATTCATCAAGCTAGAGCAAATTTTAAACTGTAAAGCACACACCTTAACAAATTTAAAAGAATAGAAATTACACAATACCTGTTCTCAGGCCACAATAGAATTAACCTGGAAATAAATAACAGAAAGATAGCCAAAAAATTCCAGAACATTTCGATATTAAATGACTTACCTACATGACATATTTGCTATAGTTTGGATGTTTGTCCCCACTAAACCTCATGCTGAAATTTGATCCCGGATATGGTTTGGGTGTGTCCCCACCCAAATCTCATCTTGAATTGTAACTCTCATAATTCCCAAATGTCATGGGAGGTACTCAGTGGAAGGTGATTGAATCATGGGGGCAGGTCTTTCCTGCACTGTTCTCATGATAGTGAATGAGTCTCATGAGATCTGATCATTTTTAAAATGGGAGTTTCCTTGCACAAGCTCCTCTCTTGCTGCTGCCATGTAAGATGTGACTTGTTCCTCCTTGCCTTCTGCCATGATTGTGAGGCTTCTGCAGTCACGTGGAACTGTAAATCCATTAAACTTCTTTCTTTTGTAAATTTCCCAGTCTCAGGTATGTCTTTATCAGCAGTGTGAGGACAGATTAATATAGTAAATTGGTACCAGGAGTGTGATGCTGCCCTATATACCCAAAAATGTGGAAGTGACTTTGGAACTGGGTGACAGAGGCTGGAACAGTTTGGGGGTCTCAGAAGAAGACAGAAAAATGTGGGAAAGTTTGGAACTCCCTAGAGACTTGTTGAATGGCTTTTACAAAAATGCTGATAGCAACACGGACTATAAGGTCTAGGCTGAGGTAGTCTCAGATGGAAATGAGGAACTTGTTGGGAACAGAAACAAAGGTGACTCTTGTTATGTTTTAGAAAAGAGACTGGTGATATTTTGCCCCTGCCTTAAAGATTTGTGGAACTTTGAACTTGAGAGAGATGGTTTTAGGGTATCTGGTGGAAAAAATTTCTAAGCAGCAAACCATTCAAGAGGTGACTTGAGTGCTATTACAGGCATTCAGTTTTAAAAGGAAAACAGAGCATAAAAGTTCGAGAAATTACAGCCTGACAATGTGATAGAAAAGAAAATCCCATTTTTGGAGGAGAAATTCAAGCCATCTGCATAAATTTGCATAAGTAATAAGGAGCTGAATGTTAACTCCAGGACAATGGGGAAAATGTCTCCAGGGCATGTGAGAGGTCTTCACAGGAGCCCCTCCCATCACTGGCTCAGAGGCCTAGGAGAAAACAAATGGTTTTGTGGGCTGAGCTCAGGGTCGCTCTGCTGTGTACAGTCTAGGTACTTGGTACCCTGTGTCCCAGCTGCTCCAGCCATGACTAAAAGGAGCCAAAGTACACCTTGGGCTATTGCTTCAGAGAAAGGAAGCCCCAAGCTTCAGCAGCTTCCACATGGTGTTAAACCTGCGGGTTCACAGTTGTCAAGAATTGAGGTTTGTGAATCTCTGCTGAAATTTCAGAAGATGTAAGCAAACACCTGGATGCCTAGGCAAAAGTTGCTGGAGGAGTGGGGCCCTCATGGAGAACCTCTGCTAAGGCAGTGCAGAAGGGAAATATGGGCTTGGAGCCCCCACACAGGGTCCCTACTGGGGCACCACCTAGAGAAGCTGTGAGAAGAGGGCCACCATCCTCCAAATCCCAGAATTATAGATCCACCAATACCTTTCACTGTGCTCCTGGAAAAGCACAGATACTCAACTAAGCCCATGGAAGCAGCCAGGAGGAAGGCTGTACCCTGCAAAGCCACAGAGGTGGAGCTGCTTAAGACCATGGGAGCCCACCTCTTGCATCAGGGTAACCAGGATGTGAGACATAGAGTCAAAGGAGATCATTTGGAGCTTTAAGATTTGACTGCCCTGCTGCATTTCAGACTGTAGCCCCTTTGTTTTTGGCCAATTTCTCCCATTTGGAATGGTTGTATTTATCCAGTTCCTATAACCCTATTGTATCTAGGAAGTAACTAACTTGCTTTTGATTCTGCAGGCTTATAGGCAGAATAAACCTGCCTTGTCTCAGTTGAGACACTGGACTGTAGACTTTTAATTAATGCTGAAATGAGTTAAGACTTTGGGGGATCGTTGGGAATGCATGATTGGTTTTGAAATGTCAGGACATGAGATTTGGGAGGAACAAGGGGTTGGAATGATATAGTTTGGCTGTGTCCACACCCAAATCTCATCTTGAATTCTAACTCTCACAATTCCCACAAGTCATAGGAGGAACCCAGTGGGAGGTGATTGAATTATGGGGTGGTTCTTTCCTGTGCTGTTTTCATGACAGTGAATGCGTCTCACGAGATACGATGGTTTTAAAACAGGAGTCTTCCTGCACAAGCTCGTCTCTTCTCTGCTGCCAAGTAAGCCATGACTTGTTCTTCTTTGCCTTCCTCCACAATTTGAGGCTTCCCAAGCCACATGAAAGTCCATTAACCTTTTTCTTTTGTGAATTGCCCAGTCTCAAGTATGTCTTTATTAGTAGCATGAAAATAGACTAATACAATTCCCAATCTTAGGGGTGGGGCTTAACGGAAGATATTTGGTCATGAGAGCAGATCCCTCATGAAAAGATTGATACAATCCATTGAGAGTGAGTGAGTTCTCACTTTATTAATTTCTACAAGAACTGGCCATTAAAAAGAGCCTGGCACATCCTCACCACCCTTTTCTTTCCCTCCTACCATGTGATCTCTGCACACACTCGCTCTCTTTCAGCTTCTGTCATGAGCAGAAGCAGCTTGAAGCCCTCATCAAAATCCAATAGATATGAGCAGTATATTTCTTGTACAGCCTGAAGAAACATGAGCTAAATAAATGTCCTTTCTTCATAAATTACTTATCTTATTTATTTATAGCAACACAAAATGGACTAAGACAACATGGATCAAAAAATAAATATCAAGAAAAACTTTAAAATATTTTGAACTAAATGAAAATAAATATATAATTATCAAACTTTGTAGATGCAGCAAAGCAGTGCTTTGAAAATTTTCTAATATTAAAATTTATATGTTAGAAAATAATAAATATTTCAAATCAATAATCTAAGCTTCTACCATCAGAAACCAGAAAACAAGGCAAATCAATTCCAAAGCAAGCAGAGGAAATAAAATAAAAATTACAGCAAAAAATCAATAAACTAAAAACAGGAAATCAATAAAAAAAACAATGAAACCAAATGTTGGTAATTTGAAAAGATCAGCAAAATCAACAAACTTCCAGCCAGACTAAGAATAAAAAGAGAAGACACAAATAACTAACATTAGAAATGAAAAAGGAGACATCATCACAGATCTCATAGACACTAAAAACATAATAAATAAATATTATTAACAACTCTATGCCACTCAGAATTGATAACATAGATGAAATAAACCAATTCTTTGAAATACACAATCTGCCAAAATTCACACAAGAAAAAACAGACAGCCTGAATGGGCCTTTATTGATTAAAGAAATTGAATCAAAAATTAGTAACGTTCCCAAACAGAAATTCTCTTGCCCAGATGGATTTGTTAGCAAACTCTACCAAACATTTAGATAAATTATATCTATTCGATAACTGCCAGAATATAAAACCAGAGGGAATACTTCCTAACTCATGTGATGAAGTCAACATTACTCTAATATTAAAACTAAAGATATCACAAAGAAAACCACACACCAAAATCTCTCATAAACAAGGATGCAAAAATCCTTAAAGTACATAGCAGATTGAATGCAACAATTTATGAAGTGAATTATACACCATAAGTAAGTGTTATTTATTCCAGAAATCCAAGGCTAGTTCAACATTCAAAGATTAATTAATATAGTCCATCACATCAATAGTCTCAAGAAGAAAAATCACATCATTATTTTAATATATATATAAATGGAATTTTGACAAAATTGAACACTCATTGATTAAAACTCTCAGCAAACTAGTAATAAAGAGAATTTCTTCAATTGGATAAAGAATACCTACAAAAAATGTACAGCTAACATATTAATAATTAATGGGGAAAAGGAGAAGATTTCCCAAAAAGATCAGAAACAAGGCAGGGAGGTTTCCCCTTACTACTCCTTTAAAACATTGTACTGGAAGTTCTAGCTAATTCAATAAGACAAGAAAAGGAAACAATGATTATACTAATTGGAAAGGAAAATACAAAACTGTCTTTGTTTGCCAGTGACATGATTGTATATGTAGAAAATCCAAAGGAATTTACCAGAAAAAAAATCTCCTGGAACAAATAAGCAGTTACAGCCAGGTTATGGGATGCAAGTTTAATATACAAAAATTAACTGCTTTCAAATATATCAGCAATGAACAAGTGGACTTTGAAATTTAAAACATACTATCATTTGCATTGGCACCCCCAAAAATGAAATACTTATGCATAAACATAACAAAATATGTACAGAATCTGTATGAGGAAAACTACAGAACTCTAATGAAAGAAATCAAAGAACAAAATAAATTGAGAAAGATGCCATGCTCATGGATAGGAAACTCAATAATGTCAAGATGTTCATTCTTCCCAACTTGATCTATAGATTCAATGCAATTCTAATCAAAATTCCAGAAAATTATTTTGTGGATATTGACAAAGTAGTTCTAAAATTTCTTTCAAGAGACAAAAGACCCAAAATAACCAACACAAGATTGAAGAAAAGGAACAAAGTCAGAAAACTGTCACATTCTGACATATAGACTTACCATAAAGCAACAGTAACCAAAACTGTGATATTGGTGAGAGAAGAGGCAAACAGATCAAGAAAACAGAATAAGAGACAAAATTAGACCTATATAAGTAGAGTCAACTGACTTTTGACAAAGCAGCAAAAGCAATAAATTAAAGATAGTCTTTTCAATAAATGGTGCTAGAACAGCTGAACATCAATATTCAAAAACAAGAAAAACAATCTAGACACAAACCTTACACCCTTCACAAAAATGAACTCAATATACAATGCAGACCTAAACGTAAAATGCAAAATCACAAAACTGCCAGGAGACAATATAAGAGAAAATCTGGATGACATTGGGTATGGCAATAACTTTTATTTTTATTTTTTATTTTATATTCTCTCTGTATTTTTTATTGTACTTTAGACTCTGGGGTACATATGTAGATCATGCAGAATTGTTGCACAGGTACACACATGGAAATGTGGTTTGCTGCCTCCATCCTCCTGTCACCTATACCTAGCATTTCTCCCCATGTTATCCTTCCCCAAAATTCCTACCCACCCCTGTCTCCCACTAACAGACCCTAGTGTGTGATGCTCCCCTCCCTGTGTTCAGTGTTCTCATTGCTCAACAGCTCCCTATGAGTGAGAACATGTGGTGTTTGATTTTCTGTTCTTGTGTCAGTTTGCTGAGAATGATGGTTCCCAGATTCATCCCTGTCCCTACAAAGGACACAAACTCATCATTTTTTATGGCTACAGAGTATTCCATGGTGCATATGTGCCACATTTTCTTTGTCCAGTCTATCATCGATGGGCATTTGGGTTGGTTTCAGGTCTTTGCTATTGTAAACAGTGCCACAATGAACATACGTGTGCATGTGTCTTTATAAAAGAACAATTTATAATCCTTTAGATATATACCCAGTAATGGGATTGCTGAGTCAAATGGAATTTCAATATCTAGGTCCTTGAGGAATCGCTACACTGTCTTCCACAATGGTTGCACTAATTTACACTCCCACCAACAGTGTAAAAATGTTCCTATTTCTCCACATCCCCTCCAGCATCTGTTGTCTCCAGATATTTTAATGATCACCATTCTAAATGGTGAGAGATGGTATCTCAATGTGGTTTTGATTTGCATTTCTCTAATGACCAGTGATGATGAGCATTTTCTCATATGTTTGTTGGCTTCATAAATGTCTCCTTTTGAAAAGTGTCTGTTCATGTGCTTTGCCCACTTTTGAATGGGTATGTTTGTTTTTCCTTGTAAATCTGTTTTAGTTCTTTGTAGATTCTGGATATTAGCCTTTTGTCAGATGGGTAGATTGCGAAACTTTTTTCCCTTTCTGTTGGTTGCTGGTTTACTCTAATGATTGTTTCTTTTGCTGTACAGAAGCTCTGGAGTTTAATTAGATCCCACTTGTCTATTTTGGCTTTTGGTGCCAATGCTTTTGGTGTTTTAGTCATGAAATCCTTGCCTATGCATATGTCCTAAATGGTTTTGCCTAGGTTTTCTTCTAGGGTTTTTTATGGTGTTATGTCTTATGTTTAAGTCTTTAATCCAACTGGAGTTAATTTTAGTGTAAGGTGTCAGGAAGGGGTCCAGTTTCTGTTTTCTGCACATGGCTAACCAGTTTTCCCAACACCATTTATTGCACAGGGATTCCTTTACTCATTGCTTGTTTTAGTCAGGTTTGTCAAAGATCAGATGGTTGTAGATGTGTGGTGTTGCCTCCATTGCCTCTGTTCTGTTCCATTGGTCTATATCTCTGTTTTGGTACCAGTACCAAGCTGTTTTGATTACTGTACCCTTGTGGTAAAGTGTGAGGTCAGGTAGGGTGATGCCTCCAGCTTTGTTCTTTTTGCTTAGAATTGTCTTGGCTATGTGGGCTCTCTTTTGTTTCCATATGAAGTTTAAGGTAGTTTTTTTCCAGTTCGGTGAAGAGGGTCATAAGTAGCTTGATGGGGATAGCGTTGAATCTGTAAATTACTCTGGGCAGTATGGCCATTTTCACAATATTGATTCTTCCTAACCACGAGCATGGAATGTTTCTCCATCTGTTTGTGTCCTCTCTTATTTCACTGAGCAGTGGTTTGTAGTTCTCCTTGAAGAGGTCCTTTACATCCTTTGTTAGTTGTGTTCCTAGGTATTTTATTCCCTTTGTAGCAATTGTGAATGGGAGTTCACTTTTGATTTGGCTCTCTTTAAGTCTGTTATTGGTGTATAGTAATACTTGTGATTTCTGCACATTGATTTTGTATCCTGAAACTTTGCTGAAGTTGCTTATCAGTTTCAGAAGATTTAGGGCTGAAACGATGGGGTCTGCTAAATACACAATCATATCATCTGCAAATAGAGACAATTTGACTTCCTCCTTTCCTAGTTGAATCCCCTTTATTTCTTTTTCTTGCCTGATTGCTCTGGCTAGAACTTCTAATACTATATTGATTGGAGTGGTAAGAGAGGGCATCCTTGTCTAGTGCCAGATTTCAAAGGAAATGCTTCTAGTTTTTTCCCATTCAGTATGATATTGGCTGTGGGCTTGTCATAAATGGCTTTTATCATTTTGAGATATGTTCCATCTAAACCTAGTTTATTGAGATAATTTAGAAAAAAGCACTGTTGAATTTTGTGGAAGGCCTTCTCTGCATCTATTGAGAGGATCATGTGGTTTTTGTCTTTGGTTCTGTTTATGTGGTGGATTATGTTTATAGACATGCGTATGTTGAACCAGCCTTGCATCCCTGGGATGAAGCCTACTTGATCGTGATGGATAAGCTTTTTGATGTGCTATTGCAGTCAGTTTGTCAGTATTTTATTGAAGATTCTGCATCTATGTTCACCATGGATATAAGCCTGAAGTTTCCTTTTTTTGTTGACTCTCTGCTGGGTTGTGGTATCAGTATGATGTTGGTCTCATAAAATGATTTGGGAAGGATTCCCTCTTTTGAGATTCTTTGGAATAGTTTCAGAAGGAGTGGTACCAGCTCCTCTTTGTATGTTAGAATTCGGTTGTGAACTCATCTGGACCTGGGCTTTTTTTGGTTGGTAGTCTACTAATTGCTGCTTTAACTTCAGCCCTTGCTATTGGTCTATTCAGGGTTTCAACTTCTTCCTGGTTTAAGTTTGGGTGTATGCAAGTGCCCAGGAATTTATCCATTTCTTCCAGGTTTACTGGTTTATGTGCATAGAGATGTTTGTAGTAATCTCGGATGGTAGTTTGTATTTCTGTGGAATCGGTGGTGATATTTCCTTTATCATTTTTTATTGCATCTATTTGATTATTCTCTCTTTTCTTTTTTATTAATCTAGCTAGTGCTCTTTTTTGAACTTTACAAAGAACCAGCTTCTGGATTTATTGATTTTTTGAAGAGTTTTTTTGTGTCTCTATCTACTTCAGTTCTGCTCTCATGTTAGTAATTTATTGTCTTCTTCTAGCTTTTGAGTTTTTTGATCTTGCTCCTCTAGCTCTTTCAATTTTGATGATAGCATATCGATTTTAGATCTTTCCTTGCTTCTCATGTAGGCATTTATTGCTATAAATTTTCCCCTAGACACTTCTTTAAATGTGTCCCAGAGATGTTGGTACATTATGTCTTCATTCTCGTTGGTTTTGAAGAACACCTTTATTTCTGCCTTCATTTCATTGTTTATCCAGTCAACATTCAAGAATCAGTTGTTCAGTTTCCATGAGGTTGTGCAGTTATTTTGAGTTATTTTCTTAATCTTGAGTTCTAATTTTATTGCACTGTGGTCTGAAAGACTTTTATTATTTCCATTCTTTTGCATTTGCTAAGGAGTGATTTACTTCCAATTATGTGGTCAGTTTTAGAATAGGTGTGATGTGGTGTTGAGAATAATGTATATTCTGTGAATTTGGGGTGCAGAGTTCTGTAGATGTCTATTAGGTTTACTTGGTCCAGATCTGAGTTAAAGTCCTGGATATCCTTGTTAATTTTCTGTCTCATTGATATGTCTAATATTGACAGTGGAGTGTCAAAGTCTCCCACTATTATTGTGTGGAAGTCTAAGTCTCTTTGTAGGTCATTAAGAATTTGCTTTATGTATCTGCATACTCCTGTATGAGGTGTGTATATATTTTGGATAGTTAGCTCTTCTTGTTGCATTGATCCTTTTACTATTATGTAATGCCCTTCTTTGTCTTTTTTGATCTTTTTTGCTTTACAGTCTCTTTTATCAGAGACTAGGATTGCAACTGCTGCTTTTTTTTTTTCCTCTCCATTTGCTTGGTAATCTTCCTCCATCCCTTTATTTTGAGCCTATATGTGTTCTTGCATGTGAGATGGGTTTCCTAAATACAGTACACAGATGGTTTTTAACTTTTTATACAATTTGCCAGTCTGTGTCTTTTGACTGGGGCATTTAGCCCATTTACATTTAGGGTTAATATTGTTATCTGTGAATTTGATCCTGCCATTTTGATGCTAGCTGTTTGTTTTGCCCATTAGTTGATACAGTTTCTTCATTGTTTCAATGTTCTTTACCATTTGGCACATTTTTGGAGTGGCTGGTACTGGTTGTTCCTTTTTATGTTTAGTGCTTCCTTCAGGAGCTCTTATAAGGCAGGCCTGGTGATGATGAAATCTCTGAGCAATTGCTTGTTCATAAAGGATTTTATTTCTCCTTTGCTTATGAATCTTAGTTTGACTGGAAATGAAATTCTAGGTTGAATATTCTTTTCTTTAAGGATGTTGAATACTGGCCCCTGCTCTCTTCTGGCTTGTAGGATCTATGCTGAGAGATCTGCTGTGAATCTGATGGGCTTCCCTTTGTGGGTAACCCGACTTTGCTCTCTGGCTGCCCTTAGCATTTTTTCCTTCATTTCAACCCTGGTGAATCTGATGATAATGCACTTTGGGGGTTGCTCTTCTTGAGAAATATCTTTGTGGTGTTCTCTGTATTTCCTGGACTTGAATATTGGCCTGCCTTGCTAGGTTGGGGAAGTTCTCCTGGACAATATCCTGAAAAGTGTTTTCCAGCTTGGATTCATTCTCTCCATCACACTCAGGTACACCTATCAAACATAGATTAGGTCTTTTCACATAATCCCATATTTCTTGGAGGCTTTGTTCATTTCTTTTCACTCTTTTTTCTCGAATCTTGCTTTCTCATTTTATTTCATTGAGTTGAAAAATATGGAACACTTGACGAATTTGCCTGTTATCCCCTCATAGGAGCCATGCTAATCTCCCTGCACTGTTCCAATTTTAGTATATGTGCTGCCGAAGCGAGCGCTATTTTTATTTTTTAATTTAACTTTTATTTCAGATACAGGGGTTTTGTTTGCAGGTTTGTTATGTATTGTTAAATATTGCATCCAGTCAGTAAGCTACCAATAGGCAGTTTTTCAAACCCTCACCTACCAGTAGTCCACAGTGTACCCTATAGGTAGTTTCCAACCCTCCCCTTCTAGTAGTCCACAGTGTCTGTTATTTCCATGTTTATGCCCATATGTGCTCAATATTTAGCTCCCACTTATAAGAACGAAACTGTGGTATTTTATTTTCTGTTTCTGTGTCACTTAGGATTACGGACTTCAGGTTCATCCATGTTACTGCGAAGGACATAATTTCATTCTTTTTTGTGGCTGTGTTGTATTCCATGGTGTACAAGTACCACTTTTTTTTTTTTTTATTAGCTAATCCACCATTAATGGGTACCTAGGCTGACTTCATGTCTTTGCTATTGTGAATAGTGTGGTAATGAACATACAAGTGCACATGTCTTTTCAGTATAATGATCTATTTTTCTCTCGGTTATAATATGGTTTGAATTTGTGTCCCTGCCCAAATCTCATAGTGAATTGCAATCTCCAATGTTGAAAAAGGGGCCTGATGGGAGGTGATTGGATCATGGGGGCAAACTTCCTCCTTGCTATTTTCATGATAGTGAGTGAGTTATCATGAAATCTGTTATTTTTTAAAGTGTGTAGCACCTCACCCTGTGCTCTCTTCCTCCTTCTCCAGACATGCAAGATGTACCTCTTTTCTCTTTGCCTCCTGCCACGATTGTAAGTTTCCTGAGGCCTCATCAGCCATGCTTTCTGTACAGCCTGAAGAACCATGAGCCAATTAAACCTCTTTTCTTTATAAATTACTCAGTCTTAGGTAGTACTTTATAGCAATGTGAGAACAAACATATACAGGTTATATACTCAGTAAGAAGATTGCTGGGTCAAATGGTGGTTTTGTTTTAAGTTCTTTGAGAAATCTCCAAACGGCTCTCCACAAGGGCTGAAATAATTTGCATTTCCACCAAAAGTGAATAAGCATTCCTTTTCCTCTGCAGATTCCCCAGCATCTGTTTGTTTGTTTGTTTGTTTGTTTGTTTGTTTGTTTTTACTTTTTAATAATAGCCATTCTGACTGGTATGAGATGATATCTCATTGTGGGTTTTGACTTGCATTTATCTGATGATTGGTGATGATGAGTATTTTTCCATGTTTGTAGGTCGTTTGTATGTCTTCTTTGGGAAAGTGTCTTATCACATACTTTGCCTATTTTTTAATGGGGTTATTTGGTTCTTGCTTGTTGATTAGTTTATGTTCATTATAGGTTCTGGATATTACACCTTTGCCTTTGTTAGATACATAGTTTGTGAATATTTTCCCTCATTCTGGGGATTGTCTGTTTACTCTATTGATAGTTTCTTTTGCTGTGCAAAACTCCTTAATTAGTTTCCACTTGTCAATTTTTATTTTTGTTGCAATTACTTTAGAGGACATAGACAAAAACTCTGCCCAGGCTTATGCTTAAAATGGTATATCCTGGGTTCTCTTCTAGGATTTTTAAAGTTTGAGGTCTAACATTTAAGTCATCTTGAGTTAATATAATTAATCTTGAGTTAATTTTTGTATATAGTAAAAGATAAGGGTCCAGTTTTATTCTTCTTTACATGGCTAGTCAGTTATCTCAGCACCATTTGTTGAATAGAGAGTTCTTTCCCCATTGATTGCTTTTGTGGGCCTTGTCAAAGAGAAGATGATTCTAAGTAAGCAGCTTTATTTCTGAGTTTTCCATTCTGTTCCACTGGTCTATGTAACTGTTTTTGTACTAGTACCATGCTGTTTGGGTTCTTTGACTTTATAGTATAAAGTCAGGTGGTGTGATTCCTATGGCTTCATTCTTTTTGTTTAAGATTGCCTTAGTTATTTAGGCTCTTTTTTTGGTTCCATATGAATTTTAAAATAGTTTTTTTCCTAATTCTGTGAAGAATGACATTGGTAGTTTGATAAAGATAGCATTAAATCTGTACATTGCTTTGGGCAATATGATCATTTTAATGATATTGATTCTTCCTATCCAAGAACATGGAATGTTTTTACATTTATTTGTATTGTCTCTGATTTCTTTCAGCATTGTTTTGTAGTTTTCCTTGTAGATATCTTTCACTGCCTTGGTTAGCTGTATTCCTAGGTATTATATTTTCTACATGGCTGTTGTAAATGGTATTGTGTTCTTGATTTGACTCTGAGCCTGGATATTATTGGTGTATAGAAATGCTACAAGTTTTGTACGTTGATTTTGTATCCTTACCCTTACAAAAATTGTTTATCCATTCTAGGAGCCTTTTGGCAAAGTATTTAGGGCTTTCTAGGTATAGAATCATATTGTCAGTGAAGAGAAAGAGTTTGACTTTTTCTTTTCTTATTTGGATGCTTTTATTTCTTTATCTTGCCTAATTGCTCTGGCTAGGACTTCCAGTACTATGCCAAATAGGAGTGATAAGAGTGGGCATCCTTGTATTACTCCAGTTCTCAAGGGGAATGGTTCCAACTTCTACACATTCAGTATGATGTTGGATGTGGGTTCATGATAGATGGCTTTTATTATTTTGAAATGTATTTATTTGACCTCTAGTCTGTTGAAGGTTTTTATGACGGAAAGATGTTGTATTTCATTAAAAGCTTTTTCTGTGTCCATTGAAATTATCATATGGTTTTTGCTCTTAATTCTGTTTATGTAGTAAATCATATTTATTGATTTATATATGTTGAGTCAGCCTTGCACTCCAGGAAGGAAGTCTACTTGATTATGGTGTATTAACTTTCTGAAGTGCTGCTGGATTCAATTTGCTAGTATTTGTAAATGATTTTTGCATCTATGCTTATCATGGATATTGGCCTGAAGTTTTTTGTTTTCAATGTGTCTCTGCCAGATTTTGGCATTAGGCTAATGTTGGAATCATAGAATGAGTTAGGGAAGAGCCCCTACTTCTTGATATTTTTGAATAGTTTCAGTAGGTCTGGTACTATTTCTTCTTTTTACATCTGATAGAATTCAGCTGTGAGTCCATCTGGTTCTAGATATTTTTTGGTTGGTAGGTTTCTTATTCCTGATTCAATTTCAGTGCTTGATATTGGTCTGTTCAGGGATTCAATCTCTTACTGATCCAATCCTGGAAGATTGTGTGATTCCAGGTATTTATCCATTTCCTCCAGATTTTCTAATTTGTGTGCATAGAGTTTTCATAGTATTCTCTGAGAATCTTTTGTATTTCTGTGGTATTGGTTGTAATGTCATCTTGTTCATTTCTGATTGTATTTATGTGAATCTTCAAATTTATCTTTGTTAGTCTAGCTAGCAGTCTATCAATCTTGTTTATTTTTTTCAAAAACTAAATCCTTAGTTTCATTGATCTTTTGTATGAATTTTTACATCTCAATTTTATTCAATTCTTCTTCTTCAATTTTAGTTATTTTTTTCTGCCACCCTTGGGGTTGGTTTGGGTTTTTCTCTAGTTCCTTTAGGTGCAAAATTAGATTGTTAATTTGATATTATTCTAACTTTTCAATGAAGCCAGTTAGTGCTATAGCCTTTCCTCTTTAACACTGCTTTAACTGCATCTGGAGATTTTGATAAACTGTGTTCCTATTTTCATTAATCTCAAAAAAATTTTTTTACTTCTATTTTAATTTTGATGTTCACTCAAAAGTTATTCAGGAGCAGGTTGTTTAATTTCCATGAATTTTGTAGTTTTGAGAGATCTTCTTGGTATTGACTTCCACTTTTATTGCACTGTGGTCTAATAATGTGTTTTTGGTCTGGTTTAAAATATTTTTAATTTATTGAGACTTGCTTTATAACCAAGGATGTGGTCAATCTTAGAATAAGTTTCATGTGGAGATGAAAATAATGTATATTCTGTGGTTGCTGGGTGGAATGTTCCACAGATGTCTGTTATGTTCAATTGATCGAGCATCGAGTTTAAATCCAGAGTTTCTTTGTTAGTATCCTGCCTTGATAATCTATCTAATGCTGTCAATGGAGTGTTGAAGTCTCCCACTATTATTGTGTGGTTGTTTAAGTCTTTTAAGAGGCCAAGAAGAACTTGTTTTATGAATCTGGGTCCTCCAGTGTCAGGTGTGTTTATATTTAAGATAGTTAAGTCTTCTTATTGGGTTGTACCTTCTATTGTTATGTAATGCCCTCCTTTGTCCTTCTTAATTTTTACTGTTTAAAATATATTTTGTCTGATATAATAGTGACTCCTGTTCTTTTGTGTGTGTGTTTGCATGGTAGGTCTTACTCCATCACTTTACTTTTAGCCTGTAGGTGTCATCACTTGTGAGATAGATCTGTTGAAGAAAGCAGATGGATGGGTATTCTTTTTATCCAGTTTGATATTCTATGCCATTTAAGTGGGACATTTAGCAAATTAATATTAAGGATTAGTATTGATATGTGAGATTTTGATTCTGTCATCATGTTGTTAGCTAGTTATTATGTGGACTTGATTGTATGATTGCTTTATAGTGCCTGGGAGCTGTATAACTAAGTGGGTTTTTATGGCAACAGGTGTCATTTTTTGGTTCCATGTTTAGCATTCCCTAAAAGACTGGTAAAGCTGGTCTAGTTGAAATGAATTCCCTCAGTGTTTCCTTGTCTGTGAAGGATTTTATTTCTTCTTCACTTATAAGCTTAGTTTTGCAAGATGTGAAATTCTTGGTTGGAATTTCTTTTCTTTAAGGACAGTGAAGATAGGCCCCTAGTCTTCTGGTTTGTAAAGTTTCTGCTGAGAGGACTGCTGCTAGCTTGATGGGGTTCCTTCTGTATGTGACTTGACCCTTCTCTCTAAAGGCCCTTAAGAACTTTTCTTTTGCACTGATCTTGGTGAATCTAATAACTATGTGCCTTACAGAAAATCATATTGTATAGTATCTAGCCAGGGTTTTTGGATTTGCATGTAAACCTTCAACCTCTCTAACAAGATTAGGGAATTTTTTATGGACTATATCCTCAAATATATTTTTTGAGTTGTTTATTTTCTTTCATTCTCTCTTAGGAATGCTAGTAAGTCATAGATTTGATCTCTTTACATAATTCCATATTTCTCAAATGTTTTGTTCATTTTTAAAATTCTTTTTTCTTTACTGTTGTCTGACTAAGTTAATACAAAGAACCAGTCTTAGAGCTCAGAAATTCTTTTCTCGGCTTTGTCTATTGGGGTATTAATACTTCTGATTGTATTATGAAACTCTTATAGTGAAATTTTAGCTCCAGAAGTTCAGTTTTCTTCTTTCTTGGCTATTTCAACTCTCCGCTCTTGGATCATTTTACCGGATTCCTTGGATTTCCTGGATTGGTTTCCAACTTTCTCCTGAAACTTCATGAGCTTCCTACTTTCTTGGCTATTTCATCTTTCAGCTCTTGGATCGTTTTACTGGATTCCTTGGATTTCCTGGATTGGTTTTCAACTTTCTTCTGAAACTTCATGAGCTTCCTTGCCACTGAATTCTGTATCTGTCATTTCTATCATTTCTGACTCATTTAAAAACTATTTCTGGGGAACTAGTGGACTTGTTTGGAGGTAAGAGGACATTCTGGGTTTTTGAAGGCGATGACTTTTTAGGTATGACATAAACCCATGTTCCTAGAAAGAAATAACTGATACACTGGCATTCATTAAAATTTAACACTTATGCTCTATGAAAGACTATGTCAAGAGAATAAGAAGACAAGCAATTGACTTTGGGTGATAATAATGTGTCAATATATGTTTATCAATTGTAACAAATGTACCACTCTGGTATGAGATATTGATAGGAGACAATGCAGGGCAGACAGGGAAGGGATATCTGGGACTCTACTTTTCACTCAATCTTACTGTAAACCTAAAAATTCTATCAAACTACAGTCTATTTTTAAAAACAGGCAATATGGAAAACCACATAGGGAAACAAAAGTTTAAAATTCAACTTGAGATTGTAAAGGGCTCAAGGTATATCATGTTCTTAGATAAAAATATTTAGTATCTTAAAATTAAATCTCCATTAGTTAAACTACAAATATAACACAATCCCAGTAAAAATACCAACAGGATTTTCAATTGCACAAACTGAAAGCATTATATGTATATAATGCTCATATATACATATAATATATGTATATACATATATGAGCATTAAGAACCAGAAAAAAATCTATGAAAAAATAGAGTAATAAAAGACAGTATTCTACATCCTTTTTCTGTATTAATATCAAACCATCTTATAAGA
The DNA here is from genome assembly GCF_030222135.1 of Aotus nancymaae. NCBI lineage: Eukaryota > Metazoa > Chordata > Mammalia > Primates > Aotidae > Aotus > Aotus nancymaae. The sequence goes on along the minus strand of NW_026988425.1, from coordinate 57,124,628 downwards.
CAAAATAAAGCTGCATAGTGATTTTGCATGAACAAAATTTCAACCCAATAGAAGAGAATAAAAAGAATAGACATAAACTCAAATTTATGTGGTAACTTTATACATAATAAAAATAATCTCACATTAGTAAGGTGATGCTAGATTTTTATCTTTCAAAAAATGATATGGGGGAAAATGTAACCACCTGGAAAAATAATAAAGTTGGACAGCTACCTTAAATTTTTAACATAATAAATTCAAATTAAATCAAATTAAATTTTTAAATAAAAAGCAATATTATAAAGGTACTAAATAGAACCCTGGGAGACATATTCTCTAATCTTTGAGTGGCATAGACTTTCTCACTATGACACAAAACCTGGAGGCCATGAAGTAAAATAAGGCTAAGTTCCGCCAAAAATTTAAATATTAAATTTAAACAGCAAACTCCACCAGAGACAAGTTAAAATACATGATCACCAAAAAGGTAGGGGAAAAGTCCATAATCAAAAGCAATTTCACACACACACACACACACACGTGCACTTGCTTTTATTATTATGTAGACACTAGTTATCAATAAGAAAATATCAGCAACTCTTTAAAATAATAAGTAGACAACATAAAAATTTTTTCATAAGAGAAATGAAATTTAAACTACTGATATATTTTACATATTAGAGTTGCAATGATAAAATGATTGGTAATATATTATATTAGAGGTTACAGGAACACTTGCATCTTGCTAGTTGGGGCACAGATCTATGAAGGGTTTCTGCAACATCTATTAAAATTACAAATGTACCTGCACTTTTGCCCAGTAATTGCCATTTTAGGAACCTATTTTACATATAAATACAAACATTCTACATATAAATACATATATATTCTACAAATACATGTATGCAAAATGACCTACATACAAAGTTATATATTTTAACATTATTTCAGATAGAAACAGATTTAAAAAAAAACAAATGTCACTAATAGGGAATTGGTTGAATAAGTAAAAGAATATTTTGAGACTGTTAAGAATGCAGTAAAACAATTTTTTATGTACTGAGACAAAACAATCTCAATATGTTAAGTGGTAAAACAAGATACAGCATAATGTGTATAGTATGTTTTCATTTGTGCCAATGAGAGAGGAAAGAATATTCATGTTTGATTGTACTTGCCTAAAATCTCTCTGGAAAGAACCATAAGAACACGACAACACAGGTTACCTGTGGGAAGCTGGAGACAGAAGTAGAATGAGAGGTTTCACACTCTATTCTTTGTTACATTTTACATTTTGAATCATGTGAATGCGTTACCTCTTCCAAAAAATAAATAAGTAGTTAAATTTAACAAAAAATGTTGCAAGAAGAGGAGGCTGCTTTCTCATTCCCTAGTTATATATTACATTTTAAAGTGTGCTCTTTCCACCTATTTGAGGAGGATGAGGAAAGAAACAGTGAGAGAAGACCCAGCGGGGAGCAACAGGAGCCTGGTGTGGCTGGGACACTTGAGACTCTCAAGGGCCAGTGAACTGAGAAGATGCCTTGAACAAGAGGCAGTAGTTAATGGAAGTCAGAAAGAGGTAGGGTCTGAGGCTGTCTCTGCCTCTAGAAGATTGTCTCAAGGGAGAACCCATGGAGAAGACTTTGCAGACCAATGTCAACCAATCCATCTTAGGCAGGAGACAAAGACAGTCAAGATAAATTAAAGCTGCAGTTAAGTAAGAGATGCTTTTCTTTCCATCATCTTCCTCTACAATGCAACACTCCAGGGTAAAAGGGGAGCCACAAGATGGGTGAGAGAAGGAGAGAGAGAACAGATGATGCCCCTTACACACCTGGTCCCTTAGTCTAATCCAGAGAGCAGAGAAAGGAGTAGATAAGCAATAAAGTGGCATGAGATGGAGAAGTGGACTTTTTAATGGCCTTTTCACTTATTATCTTTTTCAATACCTTTTTTATATATACAATACATAAGCAAGATGTTAACAATAAAGCTTAATATAACTAATATCCATAAGACCACTATCCAACCCAAGAACAAAAACATTACAATATTAATTATACTAAAATATACACAACATAAAATGTCATTCATTTTAACCATTTTTGAGTGTATAGTTCAGTAGCATTAAGTAAATTCACATTGTTGTGCAACCATCACCCCCATCCATCTCCAGAACTCTTCATCTTGTAAAACTTAAAGTCTGTGCCCATTAAACAATAATTCCCCATTCCCTCTCCCCACTGCCCTGGAAACCATGATTCCACCTTTTGTCTCTATGAATTTGATTACTCTAGGTACCTCATATAAGTAGAATACTACAATATTTTTATTTTTGTAACTGTCTTTTTTCACTTACTATAATTCAAGTTTCATCCATGTTGCAGAGCATGACCACAAAGTTTGGAAACCAGCCCAAAATATTACCAAGCGATAGGAAAAGGAGGGTCCACAAAACACAGTTGATTTAAAAATGAATGCATTTCACGTTTGTGCCTCAACTAAGTACAGACTCTTCTCAACAAACCAATTGCTGCTGATATTTCTTCTGCTGATAGATTTAATCCTGTAGAATAGCAGCAGCAACCAGTTTGTTGAGCAAACTGGTCTGTCTGCTGAAGTCCAAAATTAACAAATACCCAGTCATTTACAGAAATATGGTCATATTCTTCTAGAATTTCTTTAAAAAATAAAGAATGCTTTGTTTTCTAATTTGAAATGTCTATTTATAGTTTGAAAATCAGGCAACTACCTTTGCAGATGATAATGTCAGAAACTGTTTTCATCTCTGATAAGCCGAGTTTAAACAACTCTTTCTGAGGAAACTTTCTTTGAGTTCAAGTTCCTCCTCCAGTTATCTCTAAAGGGACCTCAAAGCAAATGAAGATACTCTCACAATAGGTAACTTGCAGAAAATTTACAGATGCAATCATTTCTCCTTTTTACTTTCCTCAATCATTGTCCTACTCATAATGAAAATCTTACATGAAATAGTTGAGTTTCATATTTCAATGCCCTCCTAAAATAAAAACATGGAGATGGTAGAGTCAGCAAAAACTTTTGGAGTCAGCAAAACTTTAACATGCATGTGCTCTGACATTGTTCATTAGGTATTCTGATTTTATATTTACAGTAAGGGTAAAATTGATCAACAGTAAATATTTAAGATTATGTCTAGAAAATTAATATTTCTAAAGAGCCAGGCACAGTGGCTCTTGCCTACAATCCCAGCTACTTGGGAGCTGTGGAGGGAGAATCATTGGAGTCCAGGAATTTGAAACCAGCCTGGACAATGTAGTGAGACCCTGTGTCTAACAAAATGGAAAAAAAAATTAGCTGAGCATGGTGGCACATTCCTATAGTCCCAGCTACTGGGGAGGCTAAGGAGGGAGGCTTGCTTGAGTCCAAGAGTTAGAGGCTGCAGTGATGTGTGTGTATATATATATATATTTTTTTTTTTTTGAGATGGAGTTTCGCTCTTGTTACCCAGGCTGGAGTGCAATGGCGCGATCTCGGCTCACTGCAACCTCCACCTCCTGGGTTCAGGCAATTCTCCTGCCTCAGCCTCCTGCGTAGCTGGGACTACAGGCACGCGCCACCATGCCCAGCTAGCTTTTTGTATTTTTATTAGAGACGGGGTTTCACTGTGTTGACCAGGATGGTCTCGATCTCTGGACCTCGTGATCCACCCGCCTCGGCCTCCCAAAGCGCTGGGATTACAGGCGTGAGCCACCGCGCCCGGCCAATAAGAAATACATTCATAATCTTTCTGGTTTCTTTGTGCTATCAGAGATAGAATAAGTAAACATAAATTAGTTATCTACTGCTAAAGAGACAGGTGTCTTTGTTTTGTTGGTCTGTAAAGTTCAGGAGAAAGGCCAAAGGCTATCGCCTTTCTAATAGTATAATATACAAAACACAAGAACACTTGTAAAAAGTGAGTACTCCAGAAAAAAGATCAAATAGTTCATTAATATTTATTTTACAAAATGATATCTTTCACAGATATTATGTTAACTTCTGAGAAATATAACATCCTGTTGAGATTACAATGACTTGCAAGACAGAAAAGAAATAATTTTACATGAAAAAGTAGAACTAAATTATTAGACCTTTCAAGATTTGAAATGCGATTTATTTTTTCATATCAAATGACCTTTTTTCATCTGATAAGCTAATATATAATTCAGTCTCTAGGTATAACATATAGTATTATTTTTCTCAAGTTTTCCTTTAAGAACCTGATTCAGGCCATGCGTGGTGTCTCATGCCTGTAATCCCAGCACTTTGTGAGGCTGAGGCTGGTGGAACACTTGAGGTCAGGGGTTCAAAACCAGCCTAGCCTATATGGTGAAACCCTGTCTCTACTAAAAATACAAGAATCAGTTGGGTGTCATGGCACACACCTATAATCCCAGCAATTTGGGAGGCTGAGGCAGAAAAATCACTTGAACCTGGGAGGTGGAGGTTGCAATGCACTGAAATTGTGCCACTGCACTCCAACCTGGGTGACAGAGTGAGACTCCATCTCAGAGAAAAAAAAACCAAAAACATGGATTCAGCAGTTCAGTCAGCTTGTTTTATTTTTCAGTGTCTTTAACACCTTTCACCCACAAACTTCCTAGCTTTCCCCACTAAAAGTGATGAAAAGCACTTTGATGACTTGTGCAGCAGTATCAGCAATGCATCATATTTGAAATTGGAAAAATGTTCTTATTTGAGATAAACTGATTTGGACTTTACCGAAATGCACAGAGAGAGGAGATCTTCCCCAGCTCCCACCACAAATAAGGTGATTTCATTATGTTGTTTTTAAACAGACACTTTCCTGGAGACTCCCATCATTAATTAGGTTAATTTTACTGGATGATGACCCTTCAAACTCAAATAAGAAGGGAAAGTCACAGGTTATTTCCTCATTTTTCCAAAACTCTTTTCTGAGTGTTACTATTTCAGAAATCAGAATATGGTTTGTTCTGAGGTAAAAATTTAACTGAGTGTTCCTTTTGCCCATTATCACCCTCTCCCTCAAAAATAGCTACTATCAATTTGACAATGCATCTGAGAATTTAAGAACTACTGATGAACATTTTTATAACCTGATGAAGAAATAAAGTCCTTCTCTTCCTTCACCATCATCACTACCACCACCACCATCATCATCACTACCACTAACTGAATAACGACTTAGAGCAGGCATTGTCCTTTTAACACATTGCCTCCACACGTATGATCTAAAGTAAATTGCCCTCCTTCAGCTCTATCTGCACCTTAAAACATCAAGGGCTTGTAAAAATACCGCTGCCCAGGTCTGCTACAGATCAATTGTTTCAGATGCTTTAAGGGTAGGGTTTAGATGTCTGTATTTTTTACATCTCCCCAAGAGATTCCAAAGGACAGTGAATACTGAGAGTCCCTGAAAATTCCATTTTCATGAAAATCTTTAGGCAGACATTGTTATTAACACTGGCTATCATTCAGACTCAGGTCTGCATTCTTCTAAATATTATATATTTTTAACAATTTTTCTATACTGTTGTCAAATAGCAGCAAGTACTTGGAACAGAAGCTACGTTGACTCATGTTATATTCTTTCTAAACAAAACATGTCATACATCTAAAATTTATAAAGTGCAGGAGAAAATTACCATAGTAAAAGGGGCCATGTTTTTAATATTTTTAAAAGAGGAAAAATGGCCACAAGATAAATAGGCTTTAAATTAATTCATCTGAAAACCAGCTAATAACATTAATAACTACCAGGACTTCAAGTGTCCGACCGTGGACTCCAGCTTTCAGTGTGTTTGTTATTTGTCATAATAGGGTCACATTTTTAGTCACATCTAGCAGATAAAAGATATTGGCTGCATGTAGCTAATTGCTACGGTGAAACCTAGTAAGTATTTAGAAGGCTGAGTTTCCATGCTCCACAATGCAAGGTATTCCTATAAATATACCTCTCTTCAGTTGCTCCCTTTATCATGAGCCTACCATTAAAAAAAAATCTGTCACCTATTATTAGTGTCCATGATCATCAGTGGTGCCTCCATGATGGCCTATACTTCACACAATTACTTCCATCTGTTTCTCATGCCAATATCTCTTTCCCTAGGGGGAAATCTAATAATTTCACACACCCTGATATCACGTTCTCTTTGGCCAAAGTGGTTTCTGAGGAACACAAAACACTCCCAGATTCTAAAATAATATGTCCTGTTTTCTCCTTTCTCTCAATTTAGAAGGTGTGAGTGACATATAACTCATTAGAGACCCTTCGGGACCACTTTATTGGCATTCTGTTAGAAAGTGGAGAGAGGAAACATATTTTTGCATTCTGATTATTTTCAGAGTAGTATAGGTTTAGCAACCTGTTCACTGACAGCACACACAGAACCTGGCAGCAGATTTCCTCCATGTGTGAAGTGCATGATGGCACTCGACACACGCTCATTGACAAGTTCCCTACACCAGCACCATATGCCTGCGGAGCACAGGGAGTGTGTTGGATCCCACATACACAGACCCTTTCTGCTTTAAATAGCTGCTATCCATTCCTTTGGGATTAGTACTTTTAGTTTGTTAAGGGTAGAATTGGGGAAATGCTTAGAATTGTTTGGGCTCTCTTTTTCCCACAGGTCCACAATGGTGAAAGTACTGCACACATAGGTGGTTTCCTTCAGCAGCTGCATTTCGTTTTTAACCAGAACAATAACAAACTCAGTAAGACATAACATACAGATAATGGTATCGTTTTTCCACCCTTGATTTACTGAATGCAAACCTTAATTTACTTCCCTAATTGTTTCCATGATTGGTAAGATAAATATTTAAAATAATTGTTTAAAGACCATTATTAGTTAGAGAAATAAGATTTAAATATTTGCTTCCTATTATAGTTATGTGTGTGTGTTAAGTAATCAGTCATTAGTCAAGAACATATTGAGCACCCAACAGGTCAAAAATACAATGCCTCTGGGAATCTAAAAAGATTTCAGTTATGATCCTTTTTCAGGAATGTACAAGACAGTAAAAGAGATTCCCATCTTGAAAGTAATTGTTTTCATAAATCATTTGTAAGAAAGACAAATTAGCAAGCTGAGCACCCAGTGAAATCTTTTATGTGCCTGGGCCCTTTTTCATTATTATTGAAATAAAATATCTGCTGGTGACACATAAAATACCCAAAGCAAAATAAGTACATAATTTGTTTTGGTACAAATACAAATAGGATTATATGGGATTGGTAAATGAAGGAATGATACCAGTTGTATTGATTTATACATGATTTATTTAAAGTTGTATTGATTTATACATGATTTATTTAAAGTTGTATTGATTTATACATGATTATTTTGGCCCAGTAATAATTTGCTAGTACTGACACCAAGTACTAGCAGTTGAACTCAAAGAACACTAACAAAATTGAATATAGTAATACAGCTGAATACAGCAAGCCACTTCACATTTGCACCATGTCCTTTCTCTGGACTCAGTTTGGCCATGTAATCTGTCTTTTAAAATGCTTATTTCAGGTTCTCCTAGATGTTACTACAGTTTGCTCTTGTCTTTCTAACTCAGTAGTTATGCCTGGTATCTTTCCCCTCACTTCACTTTCATTATGAAAGTACCTTTGTTTATCATTTTAAAATACATTTACCACAGTATTTTATTTCTTTGGAATTTAGGTCTTTTTTTTTTTTTTTTTTTTTTTTTTTGAGACGGAGTTCCGCTCTTGATACCCAGGCTGGAGCGCAATGGCGCGATCTCGGCTCACCGCAATCTCCGCCTCCTGGGTTCAGGCAATTCTCCTGCCTCAGCCTCCTGAGTAGCTGGGATTACAGGCACGCGCCACCGTGCCCAGCTAATTTTTTGTATTAGTAGAGACGGGGTTTCACCATGTTGACCAGGATGGTCTCGATCTCTTGACCTCGTGATCCACCCGCCTCGGCCTCCCAAAGTGCTGGGATTACAGGCTTGAGCCACCGCGCCCGGCCAGAATTTAGGTCTTTTGAAACTAAAATTTGTATCAGGATTATGTATTAGTCTGTTCTCACATTGCTACAAAGAACTACTTGAGACTGGGTAATTTACAAAGAAAATAGGTTTAATTGGCTCACCATTCCAGAGGCAGTACAGGAGGTATGGCTGGGGAGGCCTCAGGAAACTTACAATTATGGCAAAATGGCGATAGGGAAGCAAGCACTTTCTTCATATAGCAAACTAGGAGGAAGGGAGAGTGAAGGGGGAAGTGTCACACACTTTTAAACCATCAGATCTTGTGAGAACTCACTTACTACCACGAGAACAGCAAGGGGGAATCCGCCCTCATGATCCAGTCACCACCCACCATGTCCCTCCCCCAACACTGGGAATTACAACTCAACATGAAATTTGGGTGGGGACACAGAGCAGAACCATATCAGATTATTATTATTCTTGTTAGTCCTCTGGTCACAAAGCTTAGGTTTTGAGTGTCCTGCCCCAAGTGCATTTTCCTCATAAGTTCTGATACTTGATTAGTGCACAGTTTTGAAGAATACAAGGTTTCCAGGAATGCATATTCAGGCCAAATGTGTACTTAATGAAGGCAAAAATCAGGGCAAATATTGAAAGATAATTAGGGAAGGCATTACAGCTGCATGCCTGATCTAGATGTTGAAGGAAGGACAAAACTGAAACAAGCACAGAAGAGGGAAGAGATGGGAAGAGCAGCAGGAGCAAGGAGGGAGAAGTCATCAATGTAAACCATATGATTAGAACCATCAGTAGAACAAGATCAAGTAGGAGGAAAGTATTTTAGATGAGATTTGCCATGAATATAAAGGCCTCAGATGCTAAAGTTTCTTCTTTTAAGAGTGGAGAGCTACTGGGATTTTGGGATAGAAGTGGGAGCTGGCAGATTGACAAAGCAATTCCCTTTCAGTGCAGCAAGTACTTCTAGAAACATTCTGGTCTATTTTCATTCTTCTATACTTAAAAAGCTGAAGTCCAGGCAGGGTGCAGTGGCTCACACCAGTAATTCCAACACTTTGGGAGACTGAGGCGGGTGGATCACCTGAGGTCGGGAGTTTGAGACCAGACTTGCCAACATGGAGAAACCCCGTCTTTACTAAAAATGCAAAATTAGCCAGAAGTGATGGTGCATGCCTGTAATCCCAGCTACTCCGGAGGCTGAGGCAGGAGACCTGCTTGAATCAGGGAGGCAGAGGTGGCAGTGAGCCAAGATCACGCCACTGCCCTTCAACCTGGGTGACAGAGTGAAACTCTATCAAAAACAAAAAAAGAAAAGGTCTAGGTAGGTGACTAACTTATTCACATTCATGTTAATTAGTGGCCTATGTCTCCTGGTTCCCAGTCCCAAGCTTTTATGACTATACCCATCTAGGATAAAAGACATTTAAAAAGTAGTATTATGACTGCAGCAATTGAGGACTTGGTCTGTACAGGCATTGTTAGATATAGAAAAAAAGAAATTGATTTTTAAGACTTCATGAAGAGAGGATATATATTTATGCATGGTAAATGACTGAGGGATAAGTATTTCCTGAAGTTGTAACTTCATATATGTCATCCTGCATATGCCAAATTATTTCAGGTAATTCATATTTCTCTTATGATGATACATAAACTATTAAGGTAATATTTAGCAATATCTAGCAGGTCCTTGCAGGGTTAAAATGTAGAAAAATATATGGCTCATCTCTGAAAATAATAATGGAAAGAAGCAAGAAGAAAAGTTAAGCCATATATAGGGTGGTAGAATTAGTTCATGAAGCTGGACCAAGACTTTGCTCTACTCTGCTCTTCCCAGGAAATGAGCTACCAAACAAGAGGATTCTCCCCATTCCATTATATAACTGTTAGGAGGAGAGAGACAATAAAGACTCCCCAGGTGTGTCCAGGAAGCCAATCCTTCCTAGTCACATGGCCAGCACATTATCCATGCAGCATGTAGAGACCATGAGATGAAGATGCTCTGATACAACAAGCTGGCCCTTTAGTGGACCGCATCAGAGAAGCATTTCTTTGGTATCGTGCCATTTTTAAAGTCTAAAAGTATTATTTTGTCAGTGTACTCAGAGTTCATCACTTTCTAAAGAGCTAACATCATTCTCTCATGTTAACCAAACTCCCAACAGACTGCTGCATCCGCCAAAATTCCAATGAGAAAAATTGGACCACAAGATCCAGGGTCACTCATTAATGCATGAATTCTCTTTAAAAACCTATTTAGGAACCACAGCATAATCAGAAAATTGTGCTGTTTGCATGGAGGCAAAGGATAGGGAATTATTTGAATGACTTTAAAACCCTTGTCATGGAGCAATGACGGCCTCAGGCATCCGAATGCAAATCAATAGAGATCTGCCTGGCAGGCTAGAATATACACATTCACTGATTTGGGCTGCAGTGAACTGGTTTTAAGAAAATATTTTTATGAAATGTCTTGTAAAGAAAAACAAACGAGTTAGATTTTCAGCAATTATAAGCAATTTTGTAGGAGTTGCAGTTAGAATCTTTACACAATATGTGATTTTAAAATAATTCAAAGCACAATTTTACTTTTCTGAAAGGCTATTTTATGAACTTTCTCCAGATAGTTTCAGATTAATCTGATAATAGCCACTAACTAGACTATGAAGAAAATTAATGAATCCATTGTGGTTCTCTTGGAACAACAGTCTTCCAGAAGACTGGATGGGAAGGAGGTTTGCTTAAAATTGCCTGCTTCAGAAAGTTTGGAAAGTAAAAACAGTAAAATTAAATGAGAAGTCTGGATAGAGGGAAACACACATTACTAGAGCAAAAGCCAAACTCTTTAGAACTGCCTGTAACTGTGACTTATGGGAAAAAAAATAAACTACAACAACAAAAAAGGTATTTCATTCAATTTGATTTATTTAAAGTGTACTATTAAAATTAATGGCACAAAAAATGTACATCAAACTAAAATCTTACATAGTCACTGCAAAATCCCATAATTTTATGTCTGATCAAATCTTTTCATCATTCCTCCAAGCATGACTTGAGTCTTTCAGATGTTTTCAAATTTTTACCAAAATTTACCACCAGCAGTGTAGAAGTTTTCCCTGATAACTGCACCAATGCCAACATCTACTGTATATGATTTTTTTATTATGATCATTCTTAGGGGAATAAGGTGGTATCACATGGTGGTTTTGATTTGCATTTCCCTGATCATTAGTGATGGTGAGCATTTTTTTTCATATGTTTGTTGGACATTTGCATATCTTCTTTTGAGAATTATCTATTTATGCCTTTAGCCCACTTTTTGATGAGATTCTTTGTTTTTTCTTGCTGATTTGTTTGAGTTTGTTGTAAATTCTGGATATTAGTCCTTTGTCAGATGTATAGATTGTGGAGATCTCCTATTCTGCAGGCTGTCCATTTACTCTGCTGACTGTTTCTTTTGCCGTGCAAAACCTCTTTAGTTTAATTAAATAACAGCTATTTATCTTTGTTCTTAATGCATTTGCTGTGGGATTCTTGATCATGAAATTCATGCCTAAGCCAATGTCTAGAAGGGTTTTTCCAATGTTATCTTCTAGAATTTTTACAGTTTCAGGTCTTCAATTTAAGTCCTTAATCCATCTTGAGTTGACTTTTGAATAAGGTGAGATAAGGATCCACTTTTATTCCCCTACATGTGGCTAGCCAATTATCCCAGCACCATTTGTTGAAAAGGGCATCCTTTCCCCACTTTATGTTTCTGTTTGCCTTGTCAAAGATCAGTTGGCTGTAAGTATTTGGGTTTGTTTCTGGGTTCTCTATTGTGTTCCATTGGTCTATGTGCCTATTTTTATTCTTTTTTCATTGTCTTTGTTGGATTGGGTTAATTCAAAGATCTTGTCCTCAAGCTCTGAGTTTCTTTCTTCTACTTGTTCAATTCTATTGCTGAAACTTTCCAGAGCATTTTGCATTTCTATAAATGTGTCCAATGTTTCCTAAAGTTTTGATTGTTTTTCTTTACGTTATCTATTATTTCCTTGAATATTTCTCCCTTCACTTCTCGTATTATTTTTTTGGATATCCTTGCAATGGACTTCACCTTTCGCTGGTGCCTCCCTGATTAGCTTAATAATTAACCTCCTTAATTATTTTTCAGGTAAATCATGGCTTTCTTCTTATTTTGGAGCCATTGCTGGTGAGCTAGTGTTTTGTGTTTTTGTTGTTGTTGTTGTTGTTGTTGTTGTTGTTGTTTTGCTGGGGGTTGTAAAATAGCCTTGTTTTGTCATATTACCAGAGTTGATCTTCTGGTTCCTTCTCATTCGGGTAGGCTCCGTCAGAGGAAACGTCTAGAGCTGAAGGCTGTTATTCAGTTACTTTTGTCCCACAGGGTGTTCCCTTGATATAATACTCTCTTCCTTTCCCTATGGATGCAGCTTCCCGGGAACCGAGCTGTATTGATTGTTATCTCTCTTCTGGGTCTAGCCATTCAGCAAGTCTACCAGGAGCCAAGCTGCTACTGGGGGCTGTCTGCAGAGTCCTGTGATGTGAACTGTCTCTGGGTCTCTCAGCTGTGGATACTAGCACCTGTTCTGGTGGAGGTGGCAGGGGGGTGAAATAGATTCTGTGAGGGTTCTTAGCTTTGGTGGTTTAATGCTCTATTTTTGTACTGGTTGGCCTCCTGCCAGGAGGTGGTGCTTTCCAGAGAGCATTAGCTATGGTAGCATGGAGAGGAAACAATGGTGGGGAGGGCCCTAGAACTCCCAAGGGTATATGACTTTGGTGCTCAGTTACCAGGGCTAATAAAAAAGGACCATCAGGTGGGGGTAGGACTTGGCAGGTCTGAGCTAAGACTCTTCTTGGGCAGGTCTTGCTGCAGCTGCCGCAGGGGATAGGGGTGAGCTTCCCAGGTCAACAGAGTTATGTACCTAGGAGGATTATGGCTGCCTCTGCTGAGTCATGTGGGTTGGAAGGCAGGTGGGAAAAACATGGTAGTCACAGGCCTCACCAAGCTACCACACCATCCGAAGGGCCAATCTCATTCCCACCATGCCCCAACCACCAGAACCAAGTCAGGAAGTGGGCAAGCAGGGCTGAGAACTTGCCCCAGGCTACCCACCTGCCAGCTGTGAAACAAAAGGGCTTTAGTTCTTCCCCTACCTGTGGAGTCTGCACGCCAGATTTGCACCCTCCCCCAAGTTCTGGCCAGGAGGCTTTTTGACTGGTTCAGATTGTTACAAAATTCAAGTGGAGGTTTCCTCCTCTCAGTGGCATTTTCCCCATGCCTGTGGCCACCCTGCTAAGGATCCCTGTGATGCCAGGCAGGAATGGCCTGCTTGGGAACCCAGCAAGCTCTCAGAGCCTTTCTCACTGCTTCCTCTATCCCTGTATTTCACTCAACTCTCTAAACTGACTCAGCTCCAGGTAAGATTAGAATCTTCTCCCACAAACTAGCCCTTCAGTTTCCCCAGTGAGAATGTATGTTCTGGGCTGGAAGATCTCCCTTTTCTCCTTCTGCAGTTTGGGCACTCATGGTATTTGGGGTCTCTCCCAGGTCCTTCAGGAGAAGTCTGCTTCATTTAGAGGGTCTGTGGGTCCTCTCAACTTTCCTGATTTATTCCTGCAGTCATTCTGAAGCTAAAATTCGTGATGCAAGCTTCCACATGTTGCTCTGTCCATCCAAGTCAGAACTATAATCTAGTCCTGCCTCCCATTTGCCATGATGCCTCAGTAGGGAAGTCCTAAAACAGTCCACATTGCTACCATCTCTGTTCAGGCTGCCATAACAAAATACCATGGGCTGGTTGGCTTCCACAACAGAAGTGTATTTTCTTACAGTTCTGGAAGCTAAACATCCATGATCAAGGTTCCAGTTAATTCAGTTTCTGATGAGGTCTCTCTTCCTGGCTTCCATACAAATAATGGCTACTATTATTATTAATTGTGATGAGGCCAAAGGCTTCTGAAAGTACATGTAACTTTCTACCAACACTACTGACCACAAAGATGTGGACCTGTGATCGAATGCACATGATGCACTGCCCTTCTTTTTAGTAACTAGATTCAAGCATAGATTATGGCTGCCTCTGCTGAGTCATGTGGGTTGGAAGGCAGGTGGGGAAAAGCTGAAGCTGGCAGTCACAGGCCTCACACAGTTACCATGCTATCTGAAGGGCCAATCTCATTCCCACTGTGCCCCAACTAACAGCACTGGAGCTAAAATCATGATGCAAGCCTCTACATGCTGCTCTGTCCATCCAAGTCAGAACTGCAGTCTAGTCCTGCCTCCTATTTGCCATGATGCCTCAATAAAGAAGTCCTAAAACAGTCCACATTGCTACCATCTCTGTTCAGTCTTCTCTATTTTCATGTTTAGGTAAAGGGAGTTTTAAAGAGCATAAGTAGGAGTTGGAAAAGAAAAACAGGTGATAGTGATCATATCACAATGCAGAGTACTAACCACTATACGATCACAGCCGATAGTGATCATATCTCCTCCAATTTCAGCCCCTACTTTCAAATCAGATCAAATTTTGATCCCTTGATCTTTAACTTAATATTGGCATACCAGAATGTGTTGTTAAAAATTCACAAATTTTAAAGCAATTTTCCAAAGATTTTTTATCCTTTGTCTTCTTATTTTGTGTACAATATTAACTTCAAAAACTCAGTTTTTGAAGCACAGCTTGTTTTTCTAAGCACTTTTTCTATTTTCATGTAAAATTCTTACTTTTCATCCTTGATGAGCATTAATAAGATGCTTTAACTTATCATTATAAGTCCCAGCAAAATGCCATATACTTTGCTTTTATATGCCTTGACTGGCATTTAGAAGTATTGTTGGTGGCAGCTGGGCAAAAGCTTTGTTTGCTGGAGTAGGTGAAGATCTTTGATATTTAGCATCATGCCTCAAATTGTGATTTTTATGAAGGCATTTAGAGGGAGAATTTATGAGCTGGGGGAGCCCATGAGATGGAAAGAGAGGACATGCTAGGTGTAGATGAAAACTGGAATCAATAGTAAATGCTGATGCAGGTGGAGAAAGGCAGTAAGTTGGAAATCAAGTCTTTGTTTACTTTAAATATGCATTTCAATTTCATATTTATGTGTCATTCTGTTTAGGAGACCTAGATACATCAACTAACCTGAAATAATTGGCTTATGGAACACTTCAGAGGAAAGGGAAGACGAAAGTGAAATTATTATTATCACCATCATACTTCTAATAGAGACAGTGTCTGTGTTGTGTAACAAGTACTTTGAAACAAGTTTCAGATCTTGAGAAAGCTAATATATTTTATAGAAAATCACTTAAAAACTCCTTACATAAAGTTGTTTCATACAAAATCAGAAGAGTAGAGTTCACCATAAGACAGAGTGAAGAGACACAGAAATGGGAAGAAGCAAATCGGAAGGCAAGTTAATAAACATACCTGAAATTGAACAGAACAACACTGTTTTTCTTTGGAACTGAGTATTACCAGTAGGGAGATCAGAATGAGTTTCTCCTCATTCTCCTTGAAAGCTCACCACTCCTATTCTTGTTGAAAACAGATTTTAAAAAGTGAGAACGCTATAAATGTTACCACGGTCTTAAAAACTCTGGAGAATAAGACAACCCAAAATTTAAATCCTCGATTTAGTGGATTCTAGGTATGTGTGTGGCTCTGGAAAGGTATAAAAGACATAAATTAGGAGCATTAGAATAACCAAAAGTCCTAGAATTATTCTAAATTTACTGGATTCTAGGCATCTGCATGACCCCAGAGAGGTATAATAGATAGAAATTATACATAAGAACATTAGAATGACTGAAAGTCCTGGTATTATTCAGAACAATAATAACAATGTTAATTAATCTTAGTCTAAGTATGAGACATGTATGTTAAAATAGCCAGGATAACTACCAAAAGAATACTGTTAAAAGAAAAACTGCAGCCGAATTAAATTTAAAAGTTTAATTGAGTAAAGAACAATTGGTGCATAGGGCAGCCTCCCAAGCCAGAGTAGGCTCAGAGACACAGAGCATCCATGTGGTAGAAGAAGATTTATGGACAGAAACAGGAAAGTGATATAACAGAAAACAGAAGTGAGGTACAGAAACAGGTGGATTGGTTACAACTTGATGTTTGCCTTATTTGAACACAGTTTGAACAGTTGGCCACATTTGATTGGCCAAAACTCAGTGACTGGCACAAGAGTGGGCTACAGTCTGTTTACAGTTCCATTTAGGTTACAGTTCATGATGTACCAAGAAACTTTTAAGCTGAATTTAAAATACGTAAGGAGGTAGCTTTATGCTAAACTTGATTTAACAATACACACGAAGTGCATAAATTCAAAAGAGTAAAGAGAAAATACACAGAATGAGAAAAACGAAAAACCACAACCCAACATGTGAAAGGAAAATATCTTGGGCCCCTTCAAGCTGGGAACTGCTCAGGGCAAATCTGCCTCCCATTCTATTCAAAGTCATCCCTTTGCTCACAGAGATAGATGTAAATTCTGACTGCCTCCTTCAGAAGGACTTATCAGAAATTCTAAAGAATGAAGTCATCTGTGTCTCTGCCTTTCTGGGCAGAACTGGTGTATTTCTTACATATATTGATTGATGCTTATGTCTCCCTAAAATGTATAAAACCAGACTGTGCCCCAACCACCTTGGGCACATGTTGTCAGGACTTCCTGAGGCTGTGTCATGGGTGCATCCTCAACCTTAACAAAATAAACTTTCTAAATTAATTGAGACTTGTCTCAAATTTTCTGGGTTCACAAAAGGAACATAGAAAGAAAGAAAAAAAGCATTAAAACACACAATAAATAGAAAACTCATAACAATGTACAAAGCTAATATCATCCAAAAAAGATGTGATTATACCTATGGCATAAAAGTAGATTTTAAAGCAAAACACATGATAAAAGATGAAAAATGGCTGTTACATAATAAAATGTTCAGTTTACTCATGTATACCTAACAATATGACCTTACGGTACATACTATAAAGACTGATAGAAATATTAGGAGAAAACCCAGTAAGAAGTTTTTACATACTTCTCTTTTCTTAATCAAAAGCAAAACATAATTCAAAAGGATAAAGTTGATTTAAACACACATAATTAAGAAGTTTAATGATAATGAACAGATAATGTATATACAAACATAGATAATGAATATAGAATATTATACACATTTGGAGTTTATAAAGATTCTTTACTTTTCAAATACATATGAAACATTTTTAAAAATTACCATGAATTTTGCCATAGTGGAATTAAGTTAGAAATCTTTAACAAGAAGATAAGTTTAAAAAAAAAAGAAAAGAAACATTTTGTAAGCAATGAGAAAATAAAAAAATTATAATGGATATTAGAGCATATTTATACTGAATAATGATACATATGCTATGTATTAAAATATGAGGAATAACACTTAAGTAGTACCCAGACGGAAGTGCATATCCTTAGACACTTATATTAGGAAAAATAAAGTCTCATAATTAATGAGCAAATTAATAAGGTAGAAAAAAGTGGTATCATAAAAAGAATTATAGAAGCAGGACTTCCAGCTGTAAGAATGTGAAGAGTTTGACAAATTCTCTCCCCAAAGAAACAAATGTAAAACTGGGCAAAATCAGTTCTAACAAGGCTATAGGCTATAGAAATTTACTGAAACAAAACAAAGACAGATTTACTCATGAAAAACTGCTACAAGTGTGAGTAAGAACAATGACCACCTCAGGCCTCCTTTTGCTGGGACTGCTCCCAGAATGCAAGTTTCACTGGGGTGGGGCTAAGCATGCAAACTAGCAGATGTGCCACCACAGGAAAAGGATTTGATTTGGGGTGGAAGATGAAGAACCCTGCTGGAGGCACTAAAAGTAAAAGTAGCAGATATGGTAGGAGACAGGAAAACCACAGTACAGTAAGTAGTCTTTTCATCCATGGTGCTGGAAACATTACATTTTGTCTCTTCAAAATTTACCATTAAGAAAATGAACTCAAACTACAGAATAGATGACAGTATTTGTTAATCTAATATCTGATAAAGGACTTATATCCAAAATATAAAATGAATACTTTAAAACTTAATAATAAGGAAACAACCTAGTTAATAATTTTTTTGAGACAGATTCTCACTCTGTCAACCAGGCTGGAGTGCAGTGGGATGATCTTGGCTCATGGCAACCTCTGCCTCCCAAGTTCAAGCAATTCTCCTGCCTCAGCCTCCTGAGTAGCTGGGATTATAGGCACCTGCCCCCATACCCAGCTAATTTTTTGTATTTTTAGTAGAGGCAGTGTTTTTGCCATGTTGACCAGGCTGGTCTCAAACTCCTGACCTCAGGTGATCCACCCATCTTGGCCTCGCAAAGCACTCTGATTACTGGCATGGGTCACACTGCACCCAGCCTAATAAGTGGGCAAAGATTTTAATAGAAATTTCATCAAGTAAGATATACAAATAGCTAAAAAGCACATAAAAAGATATTCAACATTATTAGTTACTAGAAAATTGCAATTTAAAACCACAATAAAATATTACTACACACCCACAAAAAATGACTCTAATCCAAAAGACAGGCAAAAATACCAAATGTTCATGGAATATGGGGAAACTAGAAACCTTGTACATTATTGATGGGAATAGAAACTGGTACAGCTGTTTTGGAAAACAGAGTTTAACAGTTTCCTTAAAAGTTAAACGTACATTTACGCTCAACCCAGCAATTCCAATTATGGATAATCCAAGAGAAATGATAACATATATCTATTCAAAGACTCATACACATATGTTTATAGCAGTATTATCTATGACAGCCAAAAACTGGAAAGAATCCAAATGTCCATCTCCTGGGGAATGAATAAACAAAGTGTTTTATTACCATAAAATGAAATAGTAATTGCTATTAGTAATAAAAATAAGTAAATTACTGATTCATGTTACAACTTGAATTCAAACACAAAAGACTACATGTTGTATAATTCCATTTTTAACAGAATAGTCCTATTAACATTTAGGAAAGTAAATCAGTGTTTTAAAGTATACATCATGCAACCATCATATCACCAGCTTTACCTTGAATTTGTAGCAGCATTCCTAAAACTTAACTAAAACTTGCAATCTTAAAATACTTTTGGTTAATAGAAAAAAGGGGTTACTCCAAAACTCAAAACCCATTTTATAATAAATTGAGCAGACACAGAAAAATAATAGACTAATAACTAATGTTAAGATACCTAAACTAATCATATTCATTATTGTTAATAAATATTAATTACATATATAGAAAAAATTAAATAGTATATCTACCTCACTACCACACACACACACACACACACACAATAAATCATTTCCATGTGAATTAAAGAGATTTCCATGTGAAATGTAAAAGATCTAAAATTTTTCAAATATAGAAAATATCTTTATAACCTTGGAGTATAAAAGTGTTATTTGCAACAAGATTTATAAAGTTTCTTACATGAAAATTATCATAAAAAGAGTGAAAACACAAGCCACACCCAAGCCACACAGAATCTTGTAATTTATGTAACCAACAAAGGATTAGAATCTCAAACATATAAACAAATCCTATAAGTCAAGAAAACAAAAGCTCAATATAATAAGGGCAAAAATTCCAATTAAGTATTTCACAAAATAGAATATATAATATATTACATATTAATATGAAACATTTTTAAATTATCAAATTCTGTAATAGGGGAAATGTAAATTAAAATCATGAGATACCATTTCACACCAGATTGACAAAAATTAAAAGCCAGTAGTGTTACCAGAAAGCAGACCTCAAGTGTGAGACATCCAGGCTCTTGGTGTGTTGAACAAAGAATTGAACAAAACACACAAACGAAGTATCAAAAGAATAAAACAAAGCAAAAAAACAGCAAAAGTAGGGATTTACTGAAGCAAGAAAACACCCCGCAGGGTGGGAGCAGGCTGAGTGAGCAGCTCAAGGACCCAGTTACAAAGTTTTCTCAGGTTTAAGTACCCTCTTTGAAGTATTGGCTACTCCCTATGTGGATGAGGGAATTGCCGTCTTCCTTTGCTGTCACTGCTCTCTAGTTGAGACTGACTTGTCCAGTGACCTTGGTAAAACAAGCCTGATCCTCCGATAGAGCACACGTGTATGGACACCAGCAAAGCTCTTAGGGCCACTCCACTGCATGATTCCCTTGAGTGGGAATCCTGGCAATATGGCTTGGCTGTATCCCCACCCAAATCCCATCTTGAGTTCCAACGTGTTGTGGGAGGAACCCAGTGTGAGGTAATTGAATCATGGGGACAAGTCTTCCCCATGCTGTTCTCATGATAGTGAGTAAGTCTCATGTGATCTGATGGTTTTATAAAGAAAAGTTCCCCTGCACATGTTCTCTCTCCTTTTGCCTGCTGCCATCCATGTAGGACATGATTTGTTCCTCCTTTCCTTCTGCCATGATTGTGAGGCCTCCCAGCTATGTGGAAATGTAAGCCCATTAAACCTCTTTCTTTTGTAAATTGCCCACTCTAGAGTATGTCTTTATCAGCAGTATGAGAACAGACTAATACAGTAAATTGGTACCAAGATTGGGGTGCTACTGTAGATAACCAAAATGTGAAAGCAACTTTGGAACTAGGTAACAGGCAGGGGTTGAAATAGTTTGGAGGGCTCAAAAGAAGACAGGAAATGTGGAAAAGTTGAGAACCCCCTTCTTAGAGACTTGTTGAATGGCTTTGACAAAAATGCTGATAACAACATGGACAATAAAGTCCAGGCTAAGGTGGTCTCAGATGGAAATGAGGAATTTGTTGAGAACTGGAGCAAAGGTGACTCTTGTTATGTTTTAGCAAAGAGACCGATGGCATTTTGCCCCTGTTCTAGAGATTGGTGGAACTTTGAACTTGAGAGAGATGATTTAGGGTATCTAACAAAAGAAATTTCTAAGTAGCAACCATTCAAGATGTGACTCGGATGCTGGTAAAGGCATTCAGTTTTAATAGAAAAACAGAGCATAAAAGTTCAAGAAATTTGCAGCCTGTCAATGCAATAGAAAAGAAAATCCTATTTTCTGAGGAGAAATTCAAGCTGGCTGCAGAAATTTGCACAAGTAATGAGGAGCCAAATGTTAATCCCCAAGACAATGGGAAAAATGTCTCCAGGGCATGTTAGAGGTCTTCACAGCAGCCCCTTCCATCACAGGCCCAGAGACCTAGGAGGGAAAAATGGTTTCATGGGCTGGGCTCAGGGTCTCTCTACTGTGTGCAGTCTAGGGACTTGGTGCCCTGCATTCAGGCTGCTTCAGCCATAACGAAAAGGGGCCAAGGTACAGTTCAGGTTGTTGCTTCAGAGTGGGGAGGCCCCAAGCCTTGGCAGCTTCCACATGGTGTTCAGCCTGCAGGTGCACAGAAGTCAAGAGTTGAGGTTTGTAAACCTCCACCAAGATTTCAGAAGATATATGAAAATGCTGGATGCCTAGGCAAAAGTTTGCTACAGGTGTAGGGCCCTCATGGAGAGCCTCTGCTAGGGCACTATGGAAAGAAAATGTGGGTTTCAACTCCCACACAGAGTCCCTACTGGGGCACCACCTAGGGGAGCTGTGAGAAGAGGGCTACTCTCCTCCATACCCCAGAATGATAGACCTACCATGCACATGGAAAAGCCAGACACCCAACAGCAGCCCATGAAAGCAGCCAGAAGGGAAGTTGTACCCAGCAAAGCCACAGAGGCAGAGCTGTCCAAGACCATGGGAATCCACCTCTTCCATCAGCATGGCCCGGATGTGAGACATGGATTCAAAGGAGATCATTTTGGAGCTTTAAGATTTGACTGCCCTGCCAGATTTCAGACTGTAGCTCCTTTGTTTTTGGCCAATTTCTCCCATTTGGAATGGCTATATTTACCCAATGCCTGTATCCCCATTGTATCTAGGAAATAACTAACTTGATTTTGTTTCTATAGCTCATAGGTGGAAAAAACTTGTCTTGTCTCAGATGAGACATTGAACTGTGAACTTTTGAGGAATGCTGGAATGAGTTAAGACTTTGGAGAACTATTGGGAAGACACGATTGGTTTTGAAATGTGAGGACAGACTTGGGAGGGGCCAGGGCCAGAATGATATGGTTAGGCTGTGTCCCTACCTAAATCTCATCGTGAATTGTAACTCCCCCAATTCCCACAGGTTATGGGGAAACCCTGGGGGAGGTGATTGAATTATGAGGTGAATCTTTCCTGTGCAGTTCTCATGACAGTGAATGAGTCTCAAAAGATTGGATAGTTTTACAAATGAGAATGCCCCTGCACAAGCTCCTCTCTTGTCTGCTGCCACTTAAGACATGACTTGTTCTTCCTTATCTTCTGCCATGGTTATGAGGCTTCCTCAGCCACATGGAACTGTAAGTCCATTAAACCTCTTTATTTTGTAAATTGCTCTGTCTCAGGTATGTCTTTATCGGCAGCATGAAAATGGACTAATAACAATCCTTAATGTTAGAGGTGGGGCCTAATGGAAGACCTTTGGGTTATGAGGGCAGATCCCTCATGAATAGATTGATACCAACCATTGAGAGTGAGTGAGTTCTCACTTTATTAGTTCCTACAAGAGCTGGCCATTAAAAAGAGCCTGGCACATCCCCCATCCTTTTCTTCCTCTCCTGCCATGTGATCTCTGCACACACTGGCTCTCTTTCACCTTCTGTCATGAGTGGAAGCAGCTTAAAGCCCTCGCCAGAATCCAATATATATGAGTACCATACTCCTTATATTTACCCAATGCATTATCCTACTGTATCTAGAAAGTAACTAACTTGCTTTTGATTTTACAGGCTCAAAGATAGAAGGGACTTGCCTTGTCTCAGATGAGACTTTGGACTATGGACTTTTGAGTTAATGCTGAAATGAGTTAAGACTTTGGGGAACTGTTGGAAAGGCATGATTGGTTTTGAAATGTGAGGACATGAGATTTGGGAGGGGCATGGGGCAGAATGATATGGTTTGGCTGTGTCCCCACCCAAATCTCATCTTGGTTTCCCACGTGTTGTGTGAGGGACCCAGTGGGAGGTAATTGAATCATGGGGGCAAGTCTTTCTCATGCTGTTCTCATGATAGTTAATAAGTCTCATGAGATTTGATGGTTTTATAAAGAGAAGTTCCCCTGCACAAGTTCTCTCTCTTTTTGCCTTTTACCATCCATGTAAGATGTGACTTGCTCCTCCTTGCCTTCCACCATGATTGTGAGGTCTCCCCAGCCATGTGGAACTGCAAGTCCATAAAACCTCTTTCTTTTGTAAATTTCCCAGTCTCAGGTATATCTTTATCAGCAGCATGAGAACAGATTAATACACTGGCAACCTCTTTCTATTATGTGACAGACTCCATTCCTCTTCTGCTTATATCCCAGGTGCCTCTGTTGAGAAAATACAGAAAGGGCATCCCAAGTTCTGCTTTCTTCCTGGCTTCCATTTGACTTGGGAACCCCCACATCATTGCTATACCACCAGATGTGCAAACTCTCCATTGTTGCTCTCCCTCTCAACCATATAATCTTTCTCCAATTCTCAACTTCTCTGTTCAAGAGACTTAAAGAGCAGAGGAGCAAGTCCACTGCCAAGCATATACCCAACAGGAAAACAAGGTGACAACCTGCTCTTTCATGACATCTGATATGGTTTGGCACTGTGTCTCCACCCAAATCTTATCTCAGATTGTAATTCTCACACGTCAAGGGAGGGATCTGGTGGGGTGTGATTGGATCATGGGGGTGGTTCTGCCCATGCTGTTCTCATGATCGGGAGTGAATTCTCATGATAGATGATGGTTTTAAAGCATATCACTTCCTCGCTATTGCTCTCTTCTACCACTATGTAAGACAGGCCTTGCTTCCCCTTCACCTTCCACCATGATTGTAAGTTTCCTAAGGCCTCTCCAGTTATGCAAAACTGTGAGTCAATTAAACCTTTTTTCTCAATAAATTACCCAGTCTCAGGTAGTATTTTTATAGCAGTGTGAAAATAGACTGATACAGATGTTGGAACTAGGAGTGGTTCTAGAGGAACACAATTTTAAGGATGGATTTCTTCCATTGGTTTTGTGGTTTCTGGAGTTAGCTGCTTAATTAGATTCAAAAATGCTAAGGACTCTACTTCTAATAGTATGGAAACATTGATAGTCCTTGGCATAAGTTGTATACAGAGTTATGGAAAATAAATACATTTAATGCTCCTCATTCACTGCTCTTGAGAAACAAGTAATTTAGTGACCCTATACATAATACCTTCAACCATATGTGGAGAGCCAAGAAATACAATGAAGTTGGTTAATTGTTCCTAAGTTTATTCACTGGAAAAAGTGATGAATGAAAAGGATGAGCTAAGGGATTCAAACTCCCAGCTGCAGAAGCACATACTTAGCCTCAAATCTTCTAACATTGCCCTGAGTGAGAGTCTTGTCTCCTGTAGACAAAGGGCTGAAATTGCTAAAAATAAGACACACATTTTTATCATGCAAGTGGCTGACCTGCAACAAAAGGTGCATGCTCAGCCTCACCAGGTGTCTACTGTTAATGTGTGGGCCTTGACTGGAAAAGAATGGGATCCTGCAACTTGGAATGGGGATGTGTGGGAGGACCATGATTAAGCTGGCTTGCTGAGTTTTTTGGCTTTCATCTTTCTTCCATGCTGGATGCTTCCTGACCTTGAACATCAGACTCCAGGTTCTTCAGCCTTTGGACTTTTGAACTTACACCAGTGGTTTGCCAGGAGCTCCCAGGCCTTTGGCCACAGACTGAAAGCTGCACTGTTGGCTTTCCTACTTTTGAGGCTTTGGGACTTTGACTGAGGCACTACTGTCTTTGCTGCTTCTCAGCTTGCAGGCAGCCTATCATGGAACTTCACCTTGTGATCATATGAGTCAATTCTCCTTCATAAAATTCCTTTTGTATATGAATATATTCTATTAGTTCTGTCCCTCTGGAGAACCCTGACTAATACAGTATCCCAAATCTTTATAAAAGATTCTCCTGGAGCTGCTTTTACTCCACAAACACCCTCCTCATGGAGGTACAGGGAAAAGGGAAGAGTCTCTACCTTCTACTAGGGCAACCTCAACACTTCTCTTCCTGAATCCTTTCCAGTTCTCTGCTCACTTGGACATAGAATGGGAGAAGCAGAAAGCAGGTTTATGGTAACAGGACTGATCCCTCCACATTTTGTACTACCCTCCCAGCTGTCTGTCCTCCTTCTCCATTAGACTGAGGAAATCATGGTATTGGCACCTCATTCTCTGTGGGACACAATCTCTAAAAAATAAATCTTTCCATCCTGCCTCATGTTCTTTGGACATAAGTGTCAAAGCCATATTAGAAAATCTGTTCCTGATACTTGACAGATTTCCACTGTTAACAGCTCCTGACATTAGTGACACACTTTCAGTAAGACTCCATCACCTATCAGTAACATGCCAATGTCCTTTGGTAGGTGCTTTTAGGGAATAATCAGGTGGACTGTATCAGTAAGTTGCAACTTGGCTACCAATTAGAAACCCCTGGGGAGTTTTTACAAAGTAATGAGACCATGGCCCTACCCTACAACAGTCAAATCAGCATCTCTGCAGGTGGAGTCCTGAGCAGAGCACAGGAATTCTTTAAAGCTTCCTTGGTGTTGTTTATTATTTGTAAATCATACATCAATAAAGTTGATCTCTTTTAAACTCCTTGAGTAATTCTAACAGTTCTTCAATAACTTCTATTTGTCATCACTAACCACATTCACATATGTGGTAGGCTATACCCTCCCCAAAAAATATCACATGTTCCTATTGTTTATGCTAGAATAATCTTAGAAGAAAAATCAGTATCATCATAAAGAATGTTTTAGTGTGCCAGACCTGAGATGAGCATGCCCTCTTGCTATGCATGATACCGCGTGGCCCTAGGAGACTGGTTAGTTTACAGTCTGTGTTCATGGAAACAGGGCACTCCATAATCACCAGAATTATTGTGCAGTATCTGGCACCATTTATATATAAAGAAAGAACTGCAATTCCCAAAGTATTTTCATATGTATCAAAAAAACTTTATTTTTTTAGACATACGTCAGCTGTTGAAAACAAGCAGAGACAAGAGTCTTTGATGAAACTAAGATTTTAGTCTTTCTGGCTTGCCTGGCTGGTGGGCTAGGTCACTTACGTAGGAACTGTTTCTAAGATACCTAACCACCTGTCAAAAGCTGCAAAATTCAGACTTTCTCTGGGCATATATGAGTCTGTTTTCACACAACTGATAAAGAAATACCTGAGATGGGGAAACTTACAAAAGAAAGAGGTTTAATGGACTTACAGTTCCAAGTGGCTGGGGAGGCCTCATAATCATGGCAGAAGGCCAGGAGGAGCAAGTCACATCCTACATGGATGTCAGCAGGCAAAGAGAGAGCTTGTGCAGGGAAACTCTGCCTCATAAAGCCATCAGATCTCATGAGACTTATGCACTATCATGAGAACAGCACAAAAAAGACCTGTCCCCATGATTCAAATACCTACCACCAGGTCCCTCCCACAACGTGTGGGAATTCAAGATGAGATTTGGATGGGGACACAGCCAAACCATATCAGGGCATCACCTTAAATGAGAAAGGAGCAAAAGTAGTCCATAGCCAATAGCATATCAATTTGATATTAACAGGCAAGTGTTAGCAATACAAACAGTGAGTCCTGGTCTTAATCCTCTACTCATAATATTCTTCATCTAGATCTTCAGCTTATCAGTTCCCTGTAGCTAAACCTCCATAGTGAAATACACTCAATATTAGATATGGCTCCTTTTATAATATTACAAAATGAAGCCACTTGTTAAAGATTTTCTAGAAAGGCTAGCAGAAAATAAAAATTATATCCTAACAATTTATTCTAGTGAATGTTTAAGCAAGAAAAAAATGTAAAATACACCTATCAAAGTAACTCACAAATATGGCCACTGATTTTTAACAAAAGCACAAAAGTAATGAGTGTTTTCAACAAATGGTACTGAAACAATTGAACATTTATATGCAAAAATAATGAACCACAACATAAACCTCACATCTTGTAAAAAAATTAACCCAAATTGATTATAGATATAAATGTAAAACATAAAACTATAAAACTTTCAGAAGAAACTAGTCATGACCTGTGGTTAGGTAGAGTTCTTAGAAGTGACTCCAGAAGCATGATCCACAAAAGAAAAGAATTGTCAATTTCATTAAAAATTAAAAACTTTTGCTCTGAAAGTGATACAGTTAAGAGAATAAAAAGACAAGCTAAAGACTAGAAATAAATATTTACAAATGACATATCTGGCAAACAAGTCTAATTTAGAATATATAAAGAATTCTCAAAACTCTACTGAAAAAAAAGCAACACAATTAATAAATGGGCAAAAGATCTGAACAGACAACTCATCAAAGAGGACATACAGATGCCAAGTAAGCACATGAGAAGCTGTTCAACATTATGTAGTAATATTCCTAGAAACATCTTCCCTCTCCCAAATTTTAATGTATTACTATAAAATAATATAAATTATTTAACATTTTTATTTACTTAAATAAAAGGAGAAATAAACCTTCAGAAACAACCACTCCTGCACTTCTACAATCTATTCTCCATAAGGCAATCAGAGCAATCCTTTTAAAATGCAAATTTAATCATAGCACACCTCTGCTCAAAACATCAAGGGTCTTCTCAACAATCTTAAAATAAAATCCACAATATAAAAGGCCTAAGTAATTGTGCCTGTGCTTAGTTCTCTGCTCGCAATTCCTCTGCTCTTTCCCTGGCACCCTCTACTCCAACCACACCGACCTTGCTGTTCCTCAAAGCAGACTCCTACCTCAGACCTCAGGGCCACCACATTCATTGTTCCCTTTATCTAAAACTTCCTTCCTCCAGATATCACAGGTCTTACTGCCTCATTTCAATCAAGCCTCTGTTCAAATGTCACTTCTTTAGAAAGTCTTCAGCAAGTCCCCTTATACTGCTTTATTTAAAAATCATAGTACTTATTATACTTACGTCAAATGACTGATACCCTCCCTCTCCTTCTTCTCCTCTCTCTCTCTCTCTTTCCCTCTCTGTCTCTCCCTTCCTCCCTCCCTCTATCCCTCTCTCCTCCCTTTCCATCCTAGAAGAGATACCCTGGTTTTTTTTTCACTGATGACTCCCCAACACCTAGAATAGTGCCTGGTACAAAATAGGCATTCGGATTATTGTTGAAGCAACTTACAGAATATATTTACTTTTCTCATGCTTTTCAGAAAACCACAGGTAACTTTCATCATCTCCTTTGTCCTAGTCAGCCTTTTACTTGATCCTGCCTTGTGAATCTGGTGATCATTATCTATGTATCTCTTCTCCGGACACCAGTGAATTCTGAAAAAAACTCAACTTCCTTCCCCCCAGAAAAATAAGAGAAAAGGTTTAAATATGTATTGAAAATTTGCTGGAAGTCATTCACTTTCATGTTATTAAAATTACTAAATGTTCTTTCAGATGCCCGTTACTCATTGTCAATGAGGCTTAAACATTCTCCCAAACTTCCTTTTTGCAATGCTGTTAATTTTATAAAGAGACATTATTTTGGAGTAATATATAGGAGTCACTTCAATATCTGTGTTTGGGGGATAGAAAACGCTTATTCATTTATTTTAGGCAGATTTCACAGAATTCAAGAGGGCCCATTTTAGAAAATCACTGTAGTTTCATCCCATCATATCTTTAGAATTAAATTACTTATGTTTCATTTTATTCTGAAAATAGCTTGTCATAAGTCAATTCTTTGGAACTTAGTACCTACATCTTGCCTAAGAAGAGAATAACTATAAAGCCATATTTGTTAAATGTGAATCTCTTCAATCGGTGGTTTGTTATTTTTTTCCAGAATTACAGATGAATGTTAAACTTTGAAATGTCATCTCTTCTTTGCCAAATATTCAATTCTTTTTCCCAGGAAATTGCTAGTTCTGAGATCACTGATTGTATCTTTGCAATTGCACCGTAATCCAAATATAAAATTTTAGCAATTTTTAACTTGGCCAGAATGCAATAGAAAAATTCTCAAAGCCAGGCATTTTATAAATTAAAGATGTTTTATATCTTAATTAAAAATAAAGTCTGTCTGTCTTCCATGCTTCAAACAAAATACCTCAAAAAGTACCTTTTAAATCTGATTTTTAAAAGATTTTTCAATACATTTTTTAAAGTTTTTGAAAAGCTATTATGTATTTATTATGAAGAAAAACCTGGAATAGCTTATTTATGTTATAACATCTCTCAACAATGAGCAAATTTTAAAACTGTATTTCTTTAGACTACTGTTTCAAATAAATTTATTCTCTTATTTTATCCATAGTGTTGTATCACTATTTGTGATTATAATTATATTCACACCAAAAAAATGTTACTGTGAGGGAGAAGTTAGTTCCTTAAGTTAAAACTACATGAGCAGTTTAAAAGAAAACACAGAAGAAAGCTCCATGACATTGGACTTGGTGATGATCTTTTGGATATGACAACAAAAGCACAGTCAACAAAGACAAAAATAGACAAATGGAACTCAGACTTAAAAACTTCTGTGCATCAAAGGACACAATCAGAGGGAAAACGTAACCTATGGATTAGAAGAACATATTTGCAAGTCACATGTGATAATGGGTAATAGCCAGAATACATAAAGAATTCTTATAACTCAAAAATGAAAAATCTAATATCCTGACTAAAAAATAGGCAAAGGACATGTCTCCAAAAATGACATCAAATGGCTGTCAAGCATATGAAAAAATGCTTAACTTCATTAATCATCAGAGAAATTTAAATTAAAACTGCAATGCAATATCACCCTACACCCATTAGGACAGCCACTCTTTAAAAAAAAAAAAAAGGTAAGTGTTGATGAGAATGTAGAGAAAGTGGTACCCTTGCACACTGTTGATGAGATTGTAACATGGTGCAACTACTATGGAAAACAGTATGCGCATTCTTCAAAAAGTTAAAAATAGAATTACCATGTGGTCCAACAATCTCACTTTTACTATATATCCCAAAGAACTTTTTTTTAAAAAAAGAATTGCATGATCTTCAAGAGATATTTGCACTACCATGTTAATAGCAGCACTATTCACAAGAGCCAAAGGTAGAAGAAACCCAAATATCCATCAACAAATGAATGGATAAACAAAATAGAGTATATCCTACATGCAATGGAATATTATTCTGCTTTGCAAAGGAAGAAAATCCCAACACATGATGCAACATAAATGAAGCATGAGGACATTATATTAAGTGAAATAAGTCAGTTACAAAAAGACAAATACTACCTGATTCCACTTATATGAGGCACTTAAAGTAGGAAAAATCATAGAAACAGAAAGTAGAAAGGTATGTACCAGGAGCTAGGAGGGGGTGAGCTAAGGGAATTGTTGCTTAACTGGTACAGTGTTTCATATCTGAAAGATGAAAAATTCTGAGATGTTTCTACCAAAAAATGTACATAAACTTAACACTAGTAAACTTAAAAATGATTCAGATGATAAGTTTTACATTATGTATTTTTTATCAAGATTTTTTTAAATGATATAGGCAGTTTAGTTGCCCACATTGTCCTAAGAATTGGTATGTTCCTTCATGAGAGTGAGCTCTAGACACATGTCCAAGAAAGTTCTTAGGGAAGGAAGACATTGCTGACTTATCAACACCTGGCCTGGAACTAAACCATATGATGCCAAGAAAGTAGAAAAAGGCACTGGCCACTTATACAATATTATTTTTTAAAGGTCAGAAAAGTTCTGCACAACTCAAAATATCTCCCTCATAGTGCTTGAAATTCTCTTTTCTGCCTTTGCATAATGTTTCAAATGCTTTCAGTAAGAAACTAGTAGATAAGCGTCTACTTCCAATGAACAATTAGCAGGAATTAATTGGTCCTACTGCATTTTTCCTTCGACTAACAAAGATTTGTCACAAGATGTTATTGAGGAAGAAATGATGGTAAGTTTGGCTTACTGGATACTTTAATTAAAACCCAGGTGGAGTGCTACAACTTGGTGCTAGGAACATCAGGGCAGCACAAAGTATTGCAGAATAGGGAAGAGACTCAGATCGGCTAATGAATTGTTCAGCTGGACATTTGGAAATTCACTGGGACTGTTTGGTTCTACATCCAGTAATTGGGGAATTTGAAGCACTGATTTTGATTCCATTTAAACAACCACAGATTAAATGATAAAATAGGCTTTGTTTATTGCTTGGTTCTTGTGAAAGAGACATCATTTTTCATAAGGCAAATAAGCTGATGGATTGCTGGGACAAATTCTTAAGGATATGGATATTAAGGTGAGTTTTACTATAAAAAATAGTGACAAAATATCTACAGATAAAAATTCACACATATTAATCTAGATAGGTTTTTTAGGGCTGAATTTTCTAAATTTTTTTTCTGCTAAGTTTGCTATACCACCAAACTCTATAGACCAATAATTTTTTAACTTAAATAGTCATCAGAATGACATGGAGGGCTTGTTAAAATACAGATAGGTGGGCCCAGACCCAGAGTTTCCTATTCAGTGGGCCTGGGATAAGGCCAGATAATTGCACTTCTAGTGCGTTCCCAGATGACACTGATACTGCTGGTGGGAAAGCAGAATTTGAGAACTCTTTTTATAAAATATTGTTATTTACGTACAAGCTAAGTAAACACCACAAGAGAAAATTTTGAGTGAAATATATCTCTTATTAAAAAATATTGCCTATTTTACATTTATTCTTTGTTTATAGGTGACATGTATGTTTGTTGCCTAGGCTTACAGCTCAGTAGATAGTCCATATATCTGTGATGAGTGTCACGTCAGGGTCACCACCTAAGACGCTGATCACCACCTGCGGAGGTCTGTCCTATGGACCCTGACTCAACAGTGGATTAATGGATGCGCTCTCACACCCAGTACAGTGACTTTGAGTGGGCTAGGGATGGTCGTCAACTGCTTTCAGAGGGTGATTACAGCTAACTGACCATGACTCCCTGTACCTCCTCACATTTATTCAGTATAGATTTCATAACAGAGGTTCTAAGTCAACATGCTTGTGGATAATTAACATGATTAAAAGACGGTTTTATGAATGATAAAAGGTCTTGGTTCTGGGACCCAGAGTAAACACCATTAACGGGTAACTCCCCTTCAACCTCCCTCTGAGAGGACCATCCAGCACAAAGTTTCCATGAGTAAACAGAATAGAGACAAACGAATGTGGGGTAAACAGACTTAACTGCAGAAGTGTTATCGTTCCTAAGTCTTCATTCTATGACTTAATATTCTAATGTAATGAACTGGCTGCCTTCACCCCATTCCATTAAAACCTTTCAGCCTTCCAAAAGGTTTGAGACTATAATTTTCTAACTTTCCCTAATATTTTACCAGTCACCCCAAGTGAATTACAACATATTTCACAGACTTGTTCAGTACAAGGTTATAACCATTTCCAGAATAGCTCTGCTACTGCAGGAAGGGTTAGTCTGCAGCACATGGGTATAATGTGTGTTTGTGCTGGCAGTTCTCTATTATGAAGATACATAGAATTCTGATAGATTCATATGTCATTTCAAAAGTTTATAAATGAATGAAGAATAAAACAGAACTGAAGAGCATTTCGGTTCATTACTGTGAACCAAGACTCCACTATTAATAAGTGGTCTGTTCAACATTGTATTGAAACACACCAAAACCGAAATTTGCATTTATCTCTAAGCTGATATTGAAGTTGTCTGTAGTCTCTTATGCTGACATGAGGTGGCTTATGGGAAAAGGAGACAAAAAAAAAACTGATGTTCTTCATAAATAAGATGCAAGGATAACAATAATTAACACTAATTAACACTAATTTTCAGCAAGAGAACCAATGCATGTTCATACTATATAAAGCGCCCATATGTAGCACTTTTAAAAAACAGAAACAAAGCTTTAGTTTGTAAGATTTTATTTTCATTTCTCTGACATAATTAACAAAAAAACTATCTGAGAATGTACAGCTCACAAATCAACACCTCGGTAGGTTATATTTCTCAGCTCTCCCTCTGTTGACAAGGTTAGTAAACTAGCAGCTCAGTCAGCTCTGAGATGACTTACTTCTAGAGCTCTTCCTGACAACCTTCCCGCCTTCTCTTCTAAGACAAAGCACAGCTTTCATCATGACACATCTCTGTTCGAATTCCTTAACTGGCTTTGCTTTCTGTATTGTGAATCATTTGAAATAAGAAACTAAAGTCATTACTAATAAGCCTTACATTACGCTGTGTTGGGGTCAGATTGCTGAATAAATGTTTCTGCCCTTGTGCATTAGGGTGTGAGAGGTGGGAGCTAGCACTGAGCCTGCAAGGCATATTCTTCTGCATCTACAGCTGAGCCAACCTGTGGCAGAAAGGGACTTCCATACTGTGCCTAACATGTTCTAGAACATAGTATACATACCTTTTAAAATACTGTTGATGAATTCAGTTGTTTTGTGATAAGAAGGAAATTTAAAATGTGCCAGACATAGTTCTTTGGAGTCATTCCATCCATAAATATTATATTAATTGCCAAAAAAAACCTCATATGACTATTATTTCCTTACAAATCTCAAAATTTCCAAGAAAGGAAACATTTCAGATGCCAATTTCCCACTTCCCCTCATGATCCAGAATGCAGTTTCCCTAATATAAAATGTAAATGTAGTAAAGCTATATGCCATTTTGCACCTTTTTAAAAATGTTATTCAACCAGACAACCAATTTGGCTTATATTTTTCAGAAACAGAACAAACCAATTGACAACTAACTGACAATTTGACCAAATTGCCCAATAAGTCCATTTGGTTATAAATCCAATCATTTTTTTTTAAATTTTGCTTTAAGTTCTGGGATACATGTGCAGAATGTGTAGGTTTGTTACATAGGTATACACGTGCCATGGTGGTTTGCTACATCCATCAACCCATCATCTATAAACCCAATAATTTTAAGAGGACATATTTTTCTCTGTGTAGCTCCAAAATACCTTCAATATTTAAGACTAAAGACTGCATTTGGTGGAGAAAATTTTGTCCCACTTGATTGAAGAGAATACAAAGATATCAACTGATTTTCAGTATCCATCCCCTCAAAGGAAAGTGAAAACTATAGGGGCCGTATACTTCCTGTTTTATAACAAAATGCTGTGAATTTACTTGCTTTGAACCTCTCCTCACCACTCCATCAATCTTAGATTCATTCATTGATTCACTGATTCAACAATATTATTGAACAAATCTCTATGCCAAGTACATGGGCAGGCATTGGGTATACTGGAATGGGAAAGTTTCCCTTGTCCCCACATAGGGCATGTGACAGGGAGAGGGACGCACTTCTTCAGTGCCCCACTGCTCAAACCTCTAGGAGAGCATACAGATGGGCAGCTTGTGGGGCTCCAACCCCATGGCATCATCTAGGGGTGTATGTTTACAGCTTTTGAAACCCCAGTGGGCATATGTTATCATATGCATTTTTAGTTTTACTGTCTCTAGGTGGCTTGTGTTAACCAGCTCAGTTAGACCCTCTGCCTTATCACAACAACAGAGGGCTTTCTGCATCCTGGGTTCTTGCCTTGGTGTACCAGAAAAATCGGATCACATGTGGGCTTAGAAAATCAATGTAAGGTTTATTGAGTGGAAGCAGCTCTCAGCAGATGGGGAAGCCAGAGGGAGATAAAGTGGGAAGAGTCAGGCCACTTAGCAGCTGGGCTCCCCTCCGACTGCTCTGGCCAAACACCACGTCATTCTGCTGGTTGATGGCCTGCTGCGCTGTGGGTGTCTGATGATGCCTGTCAGTGTGCTCTTCAACCGCTGTGTTCCTCTCAACATCCAGCTGCTTGTATCTCTGCCCGCTAGGGCCTTGGAGTTTTTATAGGCATAGGATGGGGGCATGGTGGGCCAGGGTTGTCTTGAAAAACACAACATTTGGGCGCAAAGGAAGAAGTGTCTGTCTTCACTTAGGTCCGTAGGTGCAGTCCCAAGGGTGAAGCCCTAGCCAGGGACCCACCTTTCTCTATCCAGCACTTCCCTGCCCTCAATGGTGAACGGTAAAGGACAGAAGCTCTGCCCTCATCATAGAGATAAGTACTAATCAAATTATCACCAAACTATAAAATCACTATAACAAGTGGTACATAGGAACAGACATGGTCTCATGAGAGCACACAATAGGGGAAACTGGTTTCCTTGAGGAAGACATGTTTAGCTGAGAGTTAAAGAAGTAATATGGAAATAGCGGTTATCAAGGTTTGCAGGGGATATGTGACTATTTCCATTACCTATCAGCTGAAAATAAAGCTTAGTGGCTTCAAGTGACATTTTATTATATGTATCACAATTTGGGGGGTCATATTTTGACTGAACAAGTTTCCACTCCAATATTGTATGCAATTAAGCAATTTGTTCTTTACCTGATTGATAAATAAAAAATGATCTTGAGAGCACCTGGGGGAAGGGGCAGCTATGGGCTCAGCTTCAGCAGACTTAAACATTCCTGCCTTCTGGCTCTGAAGACAGCAGTGGATCTCCCAGCACAGCACTCAAGCTCTTTTAAGGGACAGACTGCCTCCGCAAGTGGGTCCCTGACACCCCTGCCTTTTGACTGGGAGACACTTCCCAGCAGGGGTCAAGAGACACCTCATACAGGAGAGCTCTGGCTGACATCTTGCAGGTGTGCCCCTGGGACGAAGCTTCCAGAGGGAAAAACAGGCAGCAATCTTTGCTGTTCTGTGGCCTCCACTAGTGATACCCAGGCAAACAGAGTCTGGAGTTGACCTCCAACAAACTCCAGCAGACCTGCAGCAGAGAGGCCTGACTGTTAAAAGGAAAACTAACAAACAAGAAAGAAGTAGTATCAACAACAACAAAAAAGGACATCCACAAAAAAAACCCCATCTGAAGGTCACCACTATCAAAGACCAAAGGCAGATAAATCCACAAAGATGAGGAAAAACCAGCACAAAAAGGCTGAGAATTCCAAAAACCAGAACACCTCTTCTCCTCTAAAGGTTCACAACTCCTTGCCAGCAAGGGAAGAAAACTGGACAGAGAATGAGTTTGACAAACTGATAGAAGTAGGCTTCAGAAAGTGTGTAATAACAAACTCCTCCCAGCTAAAGGAGCATGTTCTAACCCAATTCAAGGAAGCTAAGAACCTAGAAAAAGGGGTAGAGGAATTGCTAACTAGAATAACCAGTATAGAGAAGAACATAAATGACCTGATGTGGCTGAAAAACACAGCACAAGGACTTCGTGAAGCATACACAAGTATCAATAGCTGAATTGATTAAGCAGAAGAAAGGATATCAGAGATTGAAGATCAACTTAATGAAATAAAATGTGAAGAAAAGATTAGAGAAAAATGAATGAAAAGGAATGAACAAAGCTTCCAAGAAATATGGGACTATGTGAAAAGACCAAACCTACATTTAATTGGAGTACCTGAAAGTGATAGGGAGGAATGGAACCAACCTGGAAAACACTCTTCAGGATATTATCCAGGAGAACTTTCCCAACCTAGCAAGATGGGCCAACATTCAAATTCAGGAAATACAGAGAACACCACTAAGATACTCCTTGAGAAGAGCAACCCCAAGACATATAATCATCAGATTCACAAAGATTGAAATGAAGGAAATAATATTAAGGGCAGCCAGAGAAAAATATCAGGTTACCCACATAGGGAAGCCCATCAGACTAACAGCAGATCTCTCTGCAGAAATCCTACAAGCCAGAAGAGAGTGGGGGCCAATATTCAACATTCTTAAAGAAAATAATTTTCAAACCAGAATTTCATATCCAGCCAAACTAAGCTTCATAAGTGGATGAGACATAAAATCCTTTAAAAACAAACAAATGCTGAGAGATTTTGTCACCACCAGGCCTGCCTTACAAGAGGTCCTAAAGGAAGCACTAAATGTGCAAAGGAAAAACCAGTACCAGCCACTGCAAAAACACACCAAATTGTAAAGACCATCAACACCATGAAGAAACTACATCAACTACAGGCGAAATAACCAGCTAGCATCATAAAAACAGGATCAAATCCACACATAACAATATTAACCTTAAATGTAAATGGGCTAAATACCCCAATTAAAAGACACAGATTGGCAAATTGGATAAAGAGTCAAGACCCATCAGTGTGCTGTATTCAGGAGACCCATCTCACATGCAAAGACACATATAGGCTCCAAATAATAAAGGGATGGAGGACGATTTACCAAGCAAATGAAAAGCAAAAAAAAAAAAAAAAAAAAAAAAAAAAGCAGGGTTTGCAATCCTAGTCTTTGATAAAACAGACTTTAAACCAATAAGAACAAAAAAGACAAAGAGGGGCCTTACATAATGGTAAAGGTAACAATGCAACAAGAAAAGCTACCTATCCTAAATATGTATGCACCCAATACAGGAGCACCCAGATTCATAAAGCAAGTTCTTAGAGACCTACAAAGAGACTTAGGCTCACACAACTCACACACACAATAATAGTGGGAGATGTTAACACCCCACTGTTAATATTACACAGATCAAGACAAAAAATTATCAGGATATACAAGACTTGAACTCAGCTCTGGACGAAGCTGACCTAATAGATATCTACAAAACTCTCCACCCCAAATCAAGAGATTATACGTTCTTCTCAGCACCATATAGAACTTATTCTAAAATTGACCACATAATTGGAAGTAAAACACTCCTCAGCACATGCAAAAGAACAGAAATTATAACAACAAATCTCTCAGACCACCGTGCAATCAAATTAGAACTCAGGATTAAGAAACTCACTCAAAACCGCACAGTTACATGATAACTGAACAACCTCCTCCTGAATGTCTACTGGGCAAATAACAAAATTAAGGCAGAAATAAATAAATTCTTTGAAACCAATGAGAACAAAGACACAATGTACCAGAATTTCTGTGACACGGCTAAAGCAGTGTTAAGATGGAAATTTATAGTACTAAATGCCCACATCAGAAAGTTGGAAAGATCTAAAACCAACACCCTAACATCACAATTAAAAGAACTAGAGAAGCAGGAGCAAACAAATTCAAAAGCTAGTAAAAGACAAGAGATAACTAAGATCAGAGCAGAACTTAGGAGATAGAGACATAAAAAAAAAATCTTCAAAAAAATCAATGAACCCAGAAGCTGATTTTTTGAAAAGATTAACAAAATAGATAGACCACTAGCCAGACTAATAAAGAAGAAAAGAGAAAAGAATCAAATATACACAATAAAAAATTATAAAGGGGATATCACCACTGATCCCACAGAAATACAAACTACCGTCAGAGAATACTATAAACATCTCTATGCAAATAAACTAGAAGATCTAGAAGAAATAGATTAATTGCTAGATAAACACACCCTTTCAAAGACTAAACCAGGATGAAGTCAAATCCCTGAATAGACCAATAATAAGTTCTGAAATTAAGGCAGTAATTAATAGCCTCCCAAACAAAAAAAGCCCAGGACCAGATAAATTCACAGTCAAATTCTACCTAAGGTACAAAGAGGAGCTGGTACCATTTCTTCTGAAACTATTTCAAACAATAGGAAAAGTGGGACTCCTCCCTAACTCATTTTATGAGGCCAGCATCATCCTGATACCAAAACTTGGCAGAGATACAATGAAAAAAGAAAATTTCAGGCCAATATCCCCAATGAATATTGATGTGAAAATCCTCAATAAAATACTGGGAAACCAAATCCAGCAGCACATCAAAAAGCTCATCCACCACGATCAAGTTGGCTTCACCCCTGGGATTCAAGGCTGGTTCATCATATGCAAATCAATAAATGTAATCCACCACATAAACAAAACCAATGACCAAAACCACATGATTAGCTCAATAGACGCAAAGAATGCCTTCAATAAAATTTAACACCCAGTCATGCTAAAAACTCTCAATTAACTATGTATTGATGGAATGCATCTCAAAATAATAAAAGCTATTTATGACAAACCATGGCCAATATCATACAGAATGGGCAAAAGTGGGAAGCATTCCCTTTGAAAACCAGCACAAGACAAGGATGCCCTCTCTCACCACTCCTATTCAACATAGTATTGGAATTTCTGGCCAGGGCAATCAAGCAAGAGAAAGAAATAAAGGGTATTCAAATAGAAAGAGAGGAAGTCAACTTGCCTCTGTTTGCAGATGACATTACTGTATATTTTGAAACCCCATCATCTCAGCCCAGAATCTCAAGCTGATAAGCAACTTCAACAAAGTCTCAGGATACAAAATCAACATGCAAAAATCACAAGCATTCCTATACACCAGTAATAGTCAAACACAGAGCCATATCATGAGTGAACTCCCATTCACAACTGCTACAAAAAAATAAAATAAAATACCTAGGAATACAGCTTACAAGGGATGTGAAGGTTCTCTTCAGGAAGAACTACAAACCACTGCTCAAAAACAGAGAGGACACAAACAAATAGAATAACATTCCATGCACATGGATAGGAGAAATCAATAACGTGAAAATGGCCATACTGCCTAAAGTAATTTATAGATTCAATGCTATCCCCATCAAGCCACCATTGACTTTCTTCACAAAGTCAGAAAGAAATCACTTTAAATTTCATATGGAACCAAAAAGGAATCTATACAGTCAAGACAATCCTAAGCAAAAAAAAAAAAAAAACCTGGAGGCATCACGCTATCTGACTTCAAATTAAACTACAAGGCTACAGTAACAAAAACAGCATGCTACTGGCACCAAAACAGACATATAGAACAATGGAACAGAACAGAGTCCTCAGAAATAACATGACACATCTACAACCATCTGATCTTTGATAAACCTGACAAAAACAAGCAATGGGGAAAGGATTTTCTGTTTAATAAATGGTGTTGGGAAAACTGGCTAGCCATATGCAGAAAATGGAAAGTGGACCCCTTCCTTATACCTTTAATCCATCTTGACTTCCTTTATTATAAATTATTCTACTATAAAGACACATGTACACATATGTTTACCGCGGCACTGTTCACAATAGCAAAGACTTGGTACCAACTCAAATGCCCATCAATGATAGGCTGGATAAAGAAAATATGGCACACATATACCATGGAATACTATGCAGTCATAAAAAAAGATAGTTCATGTCCTTTGCAGGAACATGGATGAAGCTGGAAACCATCATTCTCAGCAAACTAACACAGGAACAGAAAACCAAACACTGCATGTTCTCACTCATAAGTAGGAGTTGAACAATGAGAACACATGGACACAGGGAGGGGCATATCACACACTAGGGCCTGTCAGGGGGTGGGGAGCTAAGGGAGGGATAACATTAGGAGAAATACCTAATGAAGATGATGGGTTGATGGGTTTAGCAAACCACCATGGCACGTGTATACTTATGTAACAAACCTGCACATTCTGCCCATGTATCCCAGAACTTAAAGTATAATACAAAAAATATTTCCACTAACCACATCTAGAAATATGAAAAGAAAAAAGTACATATTTTATACTTACATTGTATCTCAATTTGGACTAGCCACATTTCAAAAGCTCAATTAGCCACATAAATTAGATAGCGTATTGGACAGTAAAGTTACAAGTCTCTAACAAAAGACAGAGGTTGTAAGATTGGATATAAAAGCAAGATCCAACAGTATACTTTCAACAGGTATATGGAAAGGGGTTCAACATCACTATTTATCAGAGAAATGCAAATCAAAACCACAATGAGCTATTACCTCATACCTGTCAGAATGATTATTACCAAAAAGACAAAAGATAACAAGTATTGGTGAGGATGTATAGAAAAGAGAATGCTTACATTCCCATGGTTGGTGGGAATGTAAATTGGTGCAGACATTATAGAAAACAGTATGAAAGTTTCTCAAAAAATTAAAAATAGAACTACTCTATGATCCAGCTATCCCACTTCTGAATCTATATCCAATTGCATTGAAATCAGTATGCTGATAAGATATCTGGACACCGATGTTTATTGCCGCAGTATTCACAATAGTCAAGATAAAGAAACAATCTAAGTGTCTGTTAATGGATGAATGGATAATAAAAATATTATACATATACATGCATATACACACACTCCCACTGAAGTGTAAACTGTGTATCATATACACAAGCACACACACACCCACACACATACACCATACACAAACACACATATGATAAAATATTATTCAGCCTTAAAAAAGAAAATCCTACCATTTGTGACAGTATAGATGAACCTGGAAGAGATTATACTAAGTAAAATAAGTCACACACAGAGACAAATACTGCATGATTCCCTTACATTTAGAATGTAAATAGTCAAATACACAGAAGCAGGGAGCAGAAATGGTGGTTGCCAGGGGCTTGAGAGAGGGAGAAAAAGAAGGATATTAGTCAAAGGGTACAATGTTTCAGTTATGCAAGATGAGTAAGTTCTAGAGATTGAATGTATGGCATGGTGACTATAGTTAACAATTCTGTATTGTTCACTTGGAATTTGCTAACAGAGAAGATCTTAGGTATTCTCACTAAAAAGAGAGAGAGAGAGAGAGAGAGAGAAAGGAAAAAGGTAGCTACATGAGGTGATTGCCATTAATAAACTTGACTATAGGATTATTTCACAGTATATACATATGTCAAAACTTCAAGTTGTACATCTTAAATACTTACAAATTTTGTCAATACTTCAATATGGCTGGAAAAAGGTAGAAAAATACATACATGGCATAACTAATATAAAAAAAACTAAAGTGGCTATGTTAATACCAGTCAAGGCAGATGTCTGAAAAGAAATGTTTTCAGGAATGGATGTATCATGTAATGACAAAGGAGACAATTCATTATCAAATAACTATTACTTCACAATTCCATTTATACGAAATTCTGGAAAAGGTAAATCATAGTAATAGGAAACAGACCAGTGGTTTCCAGAGACCAAAGAGGTATTGAATGCAAATGAGCATGAAAGATCTTTTGGGGATAACAGAAATATGCTGTATTATGATTGTGGTGGTGGTTATATAATGCTAAATATTTGTCAAAACTCATCAAATTATGTACTTAAAATTGAGTTATCTACAGGAGACTTTTTAAAAAACTACACTAGCATATGCTGGAATAAATACTAATTCTAAATTTTTAAGTCTTTAAAAACAGTCAAAGGGATTTACATTCAAAGGACTATTTTCAAATATTATTCCTGGAGGCATCCACCCCACTCCCTGCTTCCAAAAATGCTTCTAAAAATTGAGATACAGACAGCTTAAATCCTAGGATGAAAAGCAGGAAGAAAGTAAAATTTGTAACCAAACAATGAAAGTGTTCTTCTGCAAAGATGTGAAAACAGCCCTGGGCGTATTGGGTCCCCTTACCAATAAGGGGTGAGCAAGTGGAGGAGGAACTTGCTCACTTCCTGAAGCATCAGAGAGGGGGCTCTTGAGACAGCTTGTTTATTGGGGTGTTTATAGTAATCATATACAAATGTGGATAACATTACTCAGAGAAGTTTGTCTGACTACACAGTTTAAAAATTAAGACATAGGTACTTTTCAATTTCTCTAATTCAAAACATCATTTAATTAGAACTTCAAACTCCATCTTGTCAGACTAAAGCACTGGGCAGATTTGATACAAAAGTGCCTGGAAGATGGCCTATTATTCTCTTGAGACTTGTGGAAAGAACAAAAATCATGTTTTTGCAGCAGCAAGGCACATAAATTAAGCACATATTTTCGGGACCTTGCAACCCAGTTCTGAACTCCATGTCATTTGAACGAAGAGTGTCTCAAAAAAAATTCAAGAGTAAAAGAAACGTGAAGGAAGAAGCAGAGCTTCAAGAAGCAGCAATAGCAGTATATTTTTAACGGTATGTCAAGTACTCAAGTATAAACGTTAGACGAAAGAAAAGATTTAAAAATTCATAACTATGAGATTCTGATGGAGATGCTTTGTAACAAGGCTAATTATACATCCAGTAAGAAGCAGTGTGATTATTAATGGGGACCCAAAGTACTCTAAATGGCAGAGGAATCTAAGCCACGCTCACTGCTTAAAACCAGGAATGGAGTTGGCTGCCCCTTCTCTGAAAGGAAGCCGAAATAATAAAAGCTGAGACTGCTACCTGAGGATGTCTGCACACTCAAGAGACAGAAATAAACAAAAACAGCTTCCTAACCAGGACCTAAGTCCTGTGCACACAAACTCAGTGATACTGATTATCAGAGTGAGACAGAAAGTTCAATATAAAACTTGGAGGTAATCAAAAAATGGCTAGGTATAAAGATGCCAGTGCGGAGAGAGAGAAAGAAAAAAATATAATTCCATTTAAGGTTGCAGACTAAAATTCCAATGTACTAAAAGGATAGTCCAATCAATAATTGGAAAAATGAATGTAATCTAAGCAATTAACATTTTTTAAATGGGGCAATATGAAGGTAAGTAGAAATACAAAGAGCTTTTATTTTGGTCATTCTGTGAAATAAAAACACAGGTCCATGCATATGAATGTTTACTGCAGCACTGGTTGCAGGAGGAAGAGTTGAAAGACAGTCAAGCATCCATGAACTTCGAATGAAAAAGTAAAATGTGGTATATGTATACAGTTAAAACAAAAAAAAGATGCAGCAGTCAGAAGTAATAGATAACATGGATGGAGCTCAATATAATTTTGAGTGAAACATAATGAAACTTATGAAGCATAATTGTAGAAAATATATAATCATGCACATTAAAACACGCATGTGCACAAACACACACCCCTCAACACTAAATTTTTACAAGCATACACAAAAATCTAAGTAAATGCAATGTACTAGAAACTAGTGGGCAAGAATGAATGCATTTGAGGATCGGAACTGAAGGATAAAATTAATCATTTACAAAACCAGTTGGGCAGAGTAGCTCATTCTTGTAATCCCAGCACTTTGGGAGGCTGAGGCAGGTGGATCACTTGAGTCCAGGAGTTCAAGACCAACCTGGGCAACATGATGAAACCTTGTCTCTATTAAAAAATAAATAAATAAAAATAAAACTGAAGATGGGTTTGCATGGATTGATAATAATAGTGTACTGTGACCTAAAAAATACCATCAGCTGATCTCATCCACTTGGGGCATTTGAAAAAGAAACAAGAACATGAATTAGTTAATCATAATTTACCATTATAAATTTTCTCTCCTTCTATAAAATTTCAACTGAGAATAAATAAGACACACACTTGTGACAACACTTTTCTTTGGAAAAAAATCTGACTCAACTACTGAATATAGAATACAATGAAGAAAAAAATAGCTCTCTCCAATATGTGGGATGTTATTACCACATCACTCATTAGTGAATGGAGATGCATCACTCAACATTTAAGGTTTAAGACATAACTTTGACTGACTGGAAATCCCAATTAGAGCTTGAGAACTCAAGTTTCAGTGT
Source organism: Aotus nancymaae (assembly GCF_030222135.1). NCBI lineage: Eukaryota > Metazoa > Chordata > Mammalia > Primates > Aotidae > Aotus > Aotus nancymaae. Next base: position 57,080,201 of record NW_026988425.1, on the reverse strand, counting down.
AATAAAAAACAATTGTCTTTGTGAAAGGTATTACCTGTCACTTTTTTAAAAGCTCTTTTTTTATCCTGTAAGTGTAGGAAACTAACCACATTTTACTTTCCACTAAGCTTCTCTCTAAGAAAGTTGACACATCCTGTGGGCTTCAAAAACTACTTGTTCACTTAAAAAAGTTGTAAAATGGTATCCCTAAATAGCTGAGTGTGTTTTATTTCAAAATATCTTTCACAATTATTGTGTTCAAAACAATATGCTTCCCAGAACCAAATCCACTGCATATCCCCCAAGTAGCCTACAATGTGAATCTCTAAACCTCTCAGGAGAGAAAGAAACTCAGTATGGCGTCAACATTTGACAAGCCCATCACATTGCCTTTCAGAATTTCTGTTTAGAAATAATCTTACGAATCACTGAAGCAACTTGGTAACATGTCAGTGCTGCTGCCTAAGAAAAACAGAAATTGTGCCGGAATTTTCCAGACTACTGACTATAGAGCTCATCCACTGAAAACTGGAAAAATATTTTCACGGGGAATGAGCTCATGACAACCGTTTTGAATACTGTAGTCCTGGGTTGAACCAGCACATATCATTGTTTCTACCATTTAGACTCAACTCAACAACTGATTTTATAGCATCCTAATATTGATAACAAAAAAAATTGAGAGACCATTTTTTTAAATGGTTAAGGTAATTCATTAAGATGAATCTAATCGACAGGATGTTTGAATAAGTTAATCTGACAATATAATCAAAACCATTGAACCAACATGCCCATAGATTCTAATTTATGTAGTAACCACTTCCACCATTACTAGCATCCCTTTCAAACAAAAGGCTTCCCAACATCTCAATAAGTTATTCTAGGTCAAATTCCCATGTACAATCTTCTCCCCTAACATTAAATGAGGCTCCTATCTTGTTTTCATTTTAATCCCTATTTTAAATCCCCAATCCCTAACTTCTATTTTTAAAAAATACCTACATTCCTTCACATGCATAAGCTCCATCCTCTGTATTCTGTCTTTTGTTGCAATTTACTCTCTCAAGAGTTTTTGATAAATTGAAAATACATGTATTTTGGTATCATGTGATTTGGTCATTTGCCTGCAAAAACTCATGTGACAATCGGTTATAAATTGTTATTGGCAAAATCAGTTATAGCAAGTTGATTGCTTAGAACTAACTCCCCAAACTGAAAATGTAACTAAAACTAACAACTCCATGAGAAACACTGACAAACCAAAACTGCCCTCTCTGTACTGTGACTTAGTATATGGTTCCATGCCCTGCCTCTGCCTTTATCAACAATTAGGAGTTCCAAACCTGCTCCTTGCCTTGGGTGTATCATTTTATATTTATCAAAGTGCATTCATGCCAATTACTCTACAGATTCTTAACAAGCAACTCTGAAAGTAGATAAAATATAATCACATCTCATTTGTTAGATAAGAAAATAGACAAGGAGATGATGTATTCATTCATTTATTCAACAAATACTGAAACCCACAAAGGAACACAGGGACTATGCTAAACCATGGAAATACAAATATGCACAAAACTATCCGCACCGCCTACAGACAGGTAAAGAAAGAGGAAGCAGGTGAGCATACAAGAAAGAAAAACTCAGGAGGTTGAGATGGAAGAATCACTTGAGCCCAAGTGTTCAGGGTTACAGAGCTATGATCATGCTACTGCACTCCAGCCTGGGCAACAGAGAGACTCTATGTCTAAAACAAAAAGAAAAGAAAAACTGACATTTTAGGAGAGCCTATATATGATGTGTTCAATGCTGTACTAGGTAGTTTACATACATAATCTGCTTTAAATTTCATAACCCAGCAAGGTAATTTTACAGTTTAAAAAAAAAGTTGAAATTTGGAGAGTATAGCAATTAGCACTAAGTCTTACCTCTCAAGATCATATTCAAATCCTCACTGCATGATTCCTAAACATTAAATATGTCTTTCAGAATAATAATTAGCCCAATAATAAGTTCTATATTCTCTGATAAAAGGACAGAGTACAAGGAGAACTTGAAGGCAAGAGTACCAATTATACTTGGGGTGTGGGACCAAAGTGAACAGAGAAAGGCAAAGAGGTTTTACAGGAAAAGAGCTTAGTGTAGTAGGCAGAATTCTAAAAATGTCCCTAAAGTTCTACATTCTAATCCCTAGAACCTGTAACTATCATGAGATATAGCTCCCACAATTGAATTATGTTATATGGCACAGCTGCCCTGAGATAGGAAGATTATCCAAATGAGCCAGATCTAATCAGTAGAGAGCTTTCTCTGGCTTGTGGCAGAAGAGGAAGTCAGAGAAACGCCAAGCATGAGAACAATGCAACGTGTCATTGCTGGTTTGAAGATGAAAGGAGCTACAGGAAGGAACGTGGGAGCTACAGAAAGGAGCTATGGGAAGGAACATGGGAGCCTCTAGGAGCTGAGGGCAGCCCCTGCTGAGAGCCAGCAAGCAAATGAGAACTTCAGTCCCATAACCACAAAGAACTGAATTCAACCAATAAACTGAGTAAGTTGGCAACAGATCTTTCCCAGAGCCTCCAGCTAAAATAGCCCAGACATCTTGATTTCAATACCCTGAGCATAAAACTCAGCCAAACCCACCCAGACTTCTAACCTACAGAACTGTTAGGTAATAAATGAGCACAGTTTTAAGCCACTAAATTCATCGTAATTTGTCACACAACATAACAAAGTAACATTTCCAGGAAGTAACTCCTCCTCCTTTTGCGGGGTTATAAAAATCAGTGGGTGTTCCTCAGACCAACAGAAATAAGGAAAGGACATTTACAATCGGGGTAGGTGGAGCAGATGCTGCAGGTACTTATCACACCTCTCAGGCCTTACCACTTGATGACTTCCAACTGCCAGAATGTAACTCTTTGCCTAAGGGCTTTCTCAGAATTCCAGGAAGGCTACTCTGCCTGGGCATGGCAAATCTAAAGGCCCAAGGAATTAACAGTGCCAGGAAATAACCAGTGGCTGACAATAGCTGGTATATAAATGCCTCAGCTCCTTCACTTTTGGTAAGACAACCCCAGGATGTGTTCCCCATGCAATTAAGTTCCAATTGTCCATAGTGGTAGCTGGCTTGATGGCACAATCTGCATTGGCTGCCTTTCCCTCTCTATTTCCCTTCCCTCCTTCCCTATTGTGCCTCCCAAATAAACCACTTGCATTCAGTACTTTGTCTTAGGGCCTGCTTCGGAAACAATCCAAACTACAACAATGGGTGATGTGAACAAAGGCCGGGAAGTCCAAGTAGATGGGACTGAGGTGTGGTGTGCTGATGAAGAGATTAGGCCAGAATACAGAGATTCTCACACAATCTCTTAGGGACTGGAAACCACTTTGGGAGTCAATCGATGTTGTGGAAAGTGTCTGACAACTTATTTCTTATCAGCAGAACCCTGGGTTAAAAGTCCCTAGAAGACAGAGATAAGCCTATGAAAAAGAAGCAAAAGCTCTTGCTGGAGCTTCTGAGAAAGCTCTTTTTGCCCCCTCTGCACTTCCTCTTGCCTGTTAACTGGAAAGCAAATCTGATAGCTGAAGGTTCAGCAGCCTCTTGATCATGAGGGAATACCAAAAGAATTGCAGAAATTTTAGACAGGACATTCTTGAGCCACTAAACCAACACCAGTAACTGCCTACTTGAGAGTTCTTGTTACATGAAATAGAAACAACCTTTCAAGTGGCTAAAGTCAGGTCTCCATTATTAGCAGCTGAACAAAGTTCATAACCGATAAAGCAAGAAATCTGGAAAAGGACCTTGGATCTTGATTCTTTGCCCATTTCTCTAACACAACCAGGACAGACAGGTTTATCCCAACTTGCTGTGCAATTAGAGAAATACCACCATGAACTCTCAGAACACAGTTTAGAAACAATAGCAACCCTACCAATAAATCTCAGGACATATTGCAGAAGCATCAGTACAGCCTTCAAATTTTTAATTATGAAATTTCCGTGGCAACTTGTATTACCATTTCACATTTACTTAAAAGGAATATTTTGAGTGTTTAAAGTCATTTCCAGAAGTGTTAATAAGGCGCTCAGGGACAACACTGGGTGGTCTCTGCGTTGCTTGATAATGCCAACAACACAAATGTCATTTCAACATCATTGAAAAACCTTTTTTACCTATCTTAAAGATCTGTAATTACACTGGAAAAATACTCCCCAACAAAAACTGAAGCCATATAATTTTAGTACTGCTCTGAAAAGTGTAGTTTATTGTTTGATTTTTTAGTTCATTGTTCAAGAATATTTCTATCACAGCATCTTACTACCACCATCATACCACAAAAGAAGAGTTGCAATAAGACATAAATTTTGGCACAAGTTACACATGATAGACAGATGACTGATAGAAAGATAGATAGATAATATGCATTCTGTGGTATAACTTTAATGCAAAAACAGAATACCTCTATTTCTCTAACACTTGCTCAAGTAATTACTTTGCTTCATTAGTAACATCAAATTAAATAAATGGCTACATCATGGGTTGTTGTCTCCCATGGTGTATTAATATCTGTGCTCTGTTACTTGAGAGGGACCTGATTTTAAAAGGAAGAAGGGAAAAATGAGCAGAGGGGCCTTGTGTCACCCAGAGCAGATATTTGGAGCTCCTTAATATTAAAAGATATTTATCAAATAGATTGCCACTAGGTTTAGAAGCGTACCTATGTAAATATGCTGTTGATTTAAAAGCATTTCTCATGTGTATGAAATCATTTTATAAATGACACTTGGAACGGCATAAACATATTTCCTCTGCCTCCCGTATTTATTCGATTTCGAAATCTCAACAAGCTTTTATTCTTTTCAACTTCGCAACATTAATATTGATATGGAAAGATATGATGATATTTATGCTTCTTGCTTCAGTCCTAACAAACTGTTTCAAAGTTGTATGAATGTTCCTTATCTTGTTAAATTTGTGACTTTAGATGGCACCAACTAAGGAATGCCAGCCACAATTCGACCTTGTAGCTTTTAGAGCCAAACTAAAGAAAATTCACTGTTTCAAAAAAAGCCATTGTTCTCTAAGGCACAAAGCAATAGTAATCAAATTTCAGAAAGGGAGGAAAAAAAGATTCAAAAAGAAATTTGGTAAATGAAATTAAGGCTAAAAGACTTAATTTCTTTAATTCTAAGATAGCAATCTTAAGACACGAATATCAATACAATACCACTTTTTGGAGAGGTGGGAACCACTACATTTAATTGTAAAATATACTCTGGTTTTAGGAGAAAAAAAAAATGTGAGAAAAAAAAACACAGCTAAGAAGAAATGTGTTGCTTGTCAGACTTTCTTCCCTGACTGTGCTTAATTTCGGACACTGATTCAGCCATCCTGCTCACTCAGCTGCTTGCTGCATTTGGTAGCTGTTAGAGTCCTGCATGCCTACCCCAAAAGTCTTGGGCACTCACTGAGCTATACATCCCTTCCTCCCAGCTCATGTGACTATGCTCTCTAAATTACCTCTAAATTGCCCTCCAATTCCTCCATGTGGCATAGAGGCCTTCTCTGAGCTCCAGCACAGTTGCCTAAGACCCACTAACAACCTACTGACCTCTCACTGCACTCCACTCCCGTGTGTTCTAGGTTGCTGGCCAAGAACCTTACAAACATGGTCCTGACCAACAGCACTGGCATTAGCCAGGAACTTCTTAGAAATGAAAATTCTCACCATACCCTCTCAACCCCACACCACAATGAGAAATTCTGAGACTGAGAATTTCCCACAATCTGCTCATAACAAGCCCTCTAGATGATTCTGATAGAGGCTCATGTTTGAAATCTACCAATCTAAATCATTTAAATATTTCCCAATTTTGCTATCAAATGGAAAATCGTCTCTGTGAAATAAAATGAATAGACTGGTATATACTAGCAATAGTCGCTAACACTTATTGACGGATTACCATAAGCCAGGTGCTGTTTTAAGCTGTTGACAAATTTCAAATTCATTCCGTTCTCACAAGAACCCTATAAGGTAGATACTGTTATTATTATTCCTATTTACACTTTGAACACTGGAATGAAGAGGTTAAGTAAGTTGCTCAAGGACACACAGATATTAAATAAAGAAGCAGAATTCAAGCACATATCTGCTTCAGAAACTGGGCTTTGTCGCATGGCCTCTGAATGGCTGCATACCTCACATTCACATCAAAGATTTACATAAAGAAAGGGGAAGGGGCACTGCAACTGTAAGAGACTTTAACATGTGCTAATGGGACCCTCAAGAGAAATACTTGAGGTAGGTAATTTTTTTTGGTAGAGACTTGGGTCTCACTATGTTGCCCATGCTGGTCTCAAACTTCTGGGCTCAAGCAATCCTCCTGCCTTGGCCTCCCAAAGTGCTAGGATTACAGGAGTAAGACATCATGCCCAGCCTTGAGGTAGGTACTAATGGCTCAGTTTTCCAAATGAGTAAAAACGAGGTTAATCTTATTAATCTGAACTTAGTTGACTCAATTAATAATTTAATTATCTTGTATCTAATAATGAATGTGAAGTAATATTTTTGTTTATGGATTTTCAGACTTCTACCCACAAGCAAAAGAACCCAACCAAAAACCCAATTACATTTTGCAAACCCAGGACCCCCAAAATAGACATTCCTTCTATGTGTTTTGATCCTAAAAGTGTGAGTAAATCTTGACTTGTCTGCTATTCATGCTGAGTCAAACACAGTCAAAAGAAGTCACGTTAGAAATAATCGTCTATGAGGAAGAGATCAGCGGTACCCACGTGAAGACTTACTTCTAGGGAATATGTGTTAGAGATCTGTTGGAGGTGGGGTGGCATGGGAGAGCTGTCTGGGCATAAAGCTGGCAGCTTTTTTAGTTAAAAATCAGTAAGACAGTGGAAACAAATTGTGATAACATCAGTACCAACACAGAAAATGTTCCTCATGTCTACATGGAACAAACTGCAGGTCTCCAGGAACACAATGACAGCCTGGCACCAGTGCGGCACAGCAGCACTGAGCAGGAGGAGCAGTGTTGCCTGGCAGATGTGATTATGCCCAATGGGAGATAGTGGTACCCAACAGAAGTGGCTCCTCTGTAGTGCATCCAGGCAGATTAATTAGCAGCAGACACCGGAGCAGCAGGCCTCACAGAGCAGAAGGAAGCATGGGGTTTCCAATCATTTTGATAGTTATTTTTAAATAATGGTGACTTTTAACTCAGATGAGTGATAAATTGTTGAATTTTTATTATAACATGTAAAGTATGGCATTACCCTTAAATTTGTCTACTTATTCACCTGGTTTCATATTAGCATTATAAAATGATCTTTTTTTTTTTTTTTTGAGACAGACTCTCACCCTGTCACCCAGACTTGAGTCCAGTGGTGAGCTCGGCTCGCTGCAAACTCTGCCTACCAGGTTCAAGCGATTCTCCTGCCTCAGCATCCCCAGTAGCTGTAATTACAGGCACCCGCCACCATGCCTGGCTAATTTTTTTGTATTTTTAGTAGAGACAGGGTTTCTCCATGTTGGCCAGGCTGGTCTCGAACTGCTGACCTCAGGTGATCCACCTCGGCCTCCCAAAGTGCTGGGATTACAGGCGTGAGCCACCATGCCCAGCCAAAATGATCATTTCTTAATGGTTTAAGCTATATTTTACAAAAAGGAAAAAGGAAAATTGAGATGTCTTACAACCACC